>NW_027362764.1:201728496-202932246 GCF_046119375.1 Phyllobates terribilis | reverse complement strand
GAAGTCCCCTCCAAAGACCACCAGTCGGCTACAAAACAAAAAGGGTTTAATACTCATAAAGAGACACTTGCGGTCCCACTTAGTCTGGGGACCATAGATGTTTATGAGCCGAAGCTCTTGTCCCCTTATGAACACATCCAAGATCAAGCACCTCCCCATTTCCAACTCAATAACCCGTCGGCATACTACATCTGCGGTCTTGAAAAGGACCGCCACACCGCTATACGGCTCAGCCGCAAGAGACCAATAGGAAGGCCCGTGTACCCACTCCCTCTTAGCTTTTTTAAGGGACGTGAGATCGACCAACCTGGTCTCCTGCAAAAACAAAATGTCGGCATCAAGCTGGCCGAGAAAATGGAAGGCCGTGAACCTAGCCGCATCAGACTTTATGCTGGCAACATTAATGGTCGCCAGCGTCAACGGGGTGAGTGCCGCCATCATGAGTGATCAGGTTGGACAGCGACCTTCTTCCCACCCACCTTACCCTTTACATGTGCTCCATTTTCCTCCTCAGAGGACGATATAGCACGTTTCAGGCACACCGACACATCCATACCTGCTGTTCCACACACAACTTTAACGGGCACAACTGTTTCAGGCGCACCCTTGCCCTTGTCAGGAGGCCCTGGGTCGACCCCCCCCACCAGAGGCCCGGTTTCCCCAACCCCCGATGTTGAGGGCCTGGCGCCCCCTTTAGCCCCTACATCCTTGTCCGCAACCCCCAGCACCAGACCCCCCTCCTCCCCCCCATCTGAAGACAAGGGAGACTCGCTTAGGGCCTGGTACTGGTTGGAGAGCTCCACCGGAGGAAGGGAGGAAGAGCCTTCCTTTGGCACCTGGCCCCGGGTTGCCTTCTCCTTCGAGTTACCCTTCCTCCTCACCCTTTTCTTCTCCCTTTTCTTTTGCTGTTGCCACTCTTCATTCCCCCCCTCATCCACACCTTCGCTGGATGAGGATAAGGGAGAGGTGGCCCCATCCTCCCTGACCATCCTCCTGACCTCTTCGTCTATCTCACTGTCCGGGACCTCAGCTGCAAGCTCCCCCGAACTAGGGACCAGAGGCAGGGACATAATCCCCTGGTCCCTCTCCACCACTCTACTCGGACGCTGCTCTTTCCCTCCCGCCTCAGGGGGAGTTCTGCTCCTCACCGGTCCCTTACTTCCTACGCCGCCGCTAGTCCCTTCACCGGCTGGTCTGGTCCTCGCCTCCTCCCTACCAGCACCTCCCGGATTCAGGCCAACATTGGCATAGGAGCGCGGACAGCGACTAAACGGGTGTCCCAAGACACCACACAGGTTACACCGAATGTCCCTACAGGTTGCGGCCAGATGACCCACCCCTCCACACATTGCGCACTTCTCCACCTTACACCCCACGCTGAAGTGAGAGGGGCTGCCGCACCTGTGGCACAACTTCGGCTGCCCCTGGTAAAAGATCAGGATTCGGTCCCTTCCCAAGAATGTTGAAGTGGGAATGTGGGTAACCGAGTAACCCGAGACCTTCAGTTTTACCATAAAGGTCCAGGCCCCTGACCAGATGCCATGCTTGTCCAGATTCTTTTTGGGAATCTGGACCACCTCCCCATACCTGCTCAGCCAGGTCATGATGTCCATCTCAGAAAGTGACTCGTTACTGGTGAGCACGGTCACTTTCTTCACTGAGTTTTGGCGAGAGATAGCCTGGACTATAAACCCTCGCCATTCAGGGCAAATCCGAGCCAGCTCATACTGAGACCAGAAGAGCTCTAGGCCCTCCGATCTCACAAAGCTGACGTCGAAAAAGGTGGCACCATAGGGATGAATCAGGGCATAGATGTCATCAGCCCTGAAGCCCATCCCCAGGAAAAGCTCCACCACCTTGTCCCTAGAGGGGCAAGTTTCATTGCCTTCCCACCGGAGACGGACCACATTCCTACGGACGCCACCCTGCCCTGCTGTCGGCAGAGACCACGTAACGTTCTCTGCCCCTAACTCTCAGAAGGCGGACAGACCATGTCGGTCTATCCAGAACGATAAATCTACCTCCCTACCCTCCACTGTAATGGACTGCTCTCCCCTCTTCAGGGCGTCCAGGAGACGCCATTGCAAGTAACCCTGCCCAGTGTCCCCTGACAAGGACCCTCCACTACCCGCGGCAGCGGCCGCCGCAAAGGTGCGGACATGTGAACCGCCCTCTAACGAGGCCGCCAACGAACTGGGATTCCTTGGCCTCACACTTGGCCCCTCATTCACACTCACACTCTGCCTCACAGCCTCACCTACCGCCCCTGCACCACTACCATCACCACCAGCCGTACCACTCACCACTTCCATACCTGCATCCTCACCTCCATCCTCACCTCCTTCATGTACCCCATTCATCCCCACCTCATGCACCCCATCCATGCTAGCCAGAACAGGTGGGGTACTAACCGCTTTACCCAAGGTCCTGGCATCACTGGGGGGGGGGTTTCAGGACACTCACCACATCCGCAGCATTGTCCTTACTCCCCTTCTCCCCCTCTGCCACCTTGGACCCTCTAATATTCATGCGCTGGGTATCACAGGGGCCGGGATTTTGGGCGCCGGGTTTTACCAACCTCACAGGTGCAGACACCCCAGCCGGTTTACCCCCGGCAGCCTTGTCCCCAGCATGCGGCCCCTCAACCCTCTGGCCAGATATGGAAGCAGTGTCTCTCTCCTCCCCCACCATCCTCCGGACCTCAGCCAAGATCTCTGAAAAAGCTGCTCCGGCTCCACCGCCACAACCCCCACCTTCCTCTGCCCGAGACCCAGAGGCCATGGGAGACAGAGACGGGAACTCCACCACACTGAATATGTCTGGCGCCACTGCCAGCGATGACCCTTTGCCATCCCTACTGTCCTCCGTAGGGATCGCCACACCATCACCACTCGCCTTACATTTGCCTTTACTCTCCCCACCGGACCTGCGCCGAGGACCAACTTCATGATTCGGGCGCCCTTGACCGGTGGGGGTTACACAGGAGACAGCAGCAGCATCAGTATCATCATTAAACACGTAACGCATACTCACCGTCTCCTGTGCCTTCTTCTTGCGCCCCTTCTTCTTTCCAGGTCCCGGATCTTCGTCCCCGAAACAAAAATGCTGGAGGTTCACCGGGGACTCCAGCAACCGGATGGCCGCCATGAGCCCCCCGGACCCCGAAGACGCCTCCATGTCCTCCTCCTCTGATGTGCTGGAGGCAGGCAGCGCCACCTGCTCAGGACGCAGACCGGAAGATTTAGGAGGCTCCCCAGTAACGCCGGCAGGCTGCTCGACCGGGGTTACTGCCACCTCCTGGGACACTGTTCCTGGATCCGTCTCTGTCTTCCCTGCTGTTTTCCCTGCTGCCTCCCTCCCAGCCGCAGGTTTCTTCTGGGTAACTCCAGGTGCTGTGGTGGGCAGGACGAGGGGCGGGGCACTGGCGCAAGGCTTGCTGAGCCTTCTGGTACTATAAGCATTGCTTGCTGCTTTTTCTTTCATGTCCCTCCTGCCTCCCTCCTTCCCTCCGCCCACAGACTGTACAGAGGCAGTGCAGAGAGCTGCGGTGGGCAGGACTAGAGGCGGACCAGCAGACCGGGAACTGCTGGGCTCTGCAGTTCCACTCGCGGCTCTCATGGTAGCTGCGCCGAGCGCTGAGGTGGGCGGGGCTTGGGGCGGGTTGGCAGACTGGGGGCCGCTGGGCTCGGTAGTTCCATGTGTGCCTCTCATGGTGGCCGCGCTGAGTGCCGAGGTGGGCGGGGCTAGGGGCGGACTGGTAGACCGGGTGCCGCTGGGCTCTGCAGTTCCACGTGTCTCTCTCATGGTGGCCACGCCGAATGTCGAGGTGGGCGGGGCTTGGGGCGGGTTGGCAGACTGGGGCCCGCTGGGCTCGGTAGTTCCACGTGTGCCTCTCATGGTGGCCGCGCTGAGCGCCGAGGTGGGCGGGGCTAGGGGCGGGCTGGCAGACCGGGTGCCGCTGGGCTCTGCAGTTCCACGTGTGTCTCGCATGGTGGCCACGCCGATTGCCAAGGTGGGCGGGGCTAGGGGCGGGCCGGCAGACCGGGTGCCGCTGGGCTCTGCAGTTCTACGTGTGTCTCTCATGGTGGCCACGCCGAGCGCTGAGGTGGGTGGGGCAAGGGGCGGAGCCCCGGACCGCGATCCCCCGGCCTTTGTGCCCGCACCCACACTATCCTCTGCTCGCACTAACAGCGCGCCACTTCCTCCACCCCCCACCTTCTCCTCCTCCATGGCTGGGGTAACCCCCGGGGCAGCACCCAGAGCTGTGGTGGGTGGGACAGGGGGCGGGGCTCCAGACAAACGTTCCTTTCCAGGCTCCTGGCTGCCATGCGTAGTCCTGGGAGTGCCTTCACTGGCCGGCAGGCCCCCTTCACACGCCCCCCTTCCTTGCTGCGTGGTTAACCCCTCCTGGCCCGAGAACCGCCGATCATTAGAGAATTTCTCCAGAAAGGGACCCGCAGCCCTCTCTATTTCTGCCTGCCTCTGCTCCACCTCGGCGATCCTATCCTTGACCCTCTGGATTTGCGTGGCGATCGCCGGGCGCTTCCTCTGGGCTGCTGCATTATATAGCGCCTTGGCCTGCCGCAAGTCCAGCAGGAGTTTCGCCAGTGCCACCTTCCCCTTTTCGTGGCACCGCAACATCTCCACCACCCGCTGGGAGAAAGCCTCCGCTGACTCGTCCGGGCCCCTCTCGGCCCATGGGGCACTCCCCTTGCTTCCCTTGGGCTTGCCAGTCACCTTGTTAGCCGATGCCGGCATGCTCACCGTAGCCGTTTCACGCTGGGACAGCCTCCCAGACCTCCTCACAGAGTCCTCCGATGGATCCATATTCAGTCCTCCGACCCCACCCGGCCCAGACCGGGAGGGCTGGAGCCCGGGGATACCCCCCGACACCCCTGCCTCGGTCCTGGGAAAACGAAGAGGCAAGGGTCGGGCTTAGAAAAAAGTCCTAGTTGGAGCTTCCCAGGAGCTCCTCCACACAGCTCTCACTCAGCTAGGAACACAGGCCACACCTCCTCCACTTCCTGCTACCGTGGCTGCTGGCATGAGACTTGCCCTCCAATAGATCCTTGTAAATGGATTTAAAGTGTATTCATTCAAATTAGAGAGACAATTTAAATTAAAAAGCTTAGAGCTGCCTCCACCACAGGGGGGCTCGCTCGACCCACCAGCGGACAGGCACCAGTATTGGGAGAGGGGGGCTAGCCGTCAGGGTTCACCGCGGCTCTGGCACAAACCCGGCGACACGGAGGTGGCACGGGCAGGAGCGGACTGGCCGTGTTGGCTTCTCACTTTTTGGATTTTAGAAGGGCATGACATGCCTATATCTGTGTCTCCCCCTCCTTTTACTCCTCCACCTCTTTTATTTTCGCATGACTATATGTACTTGTCACTTTTCCATGTGTTAGTTATGTCTTCTGAGCAGTTTGTCAGCTTTTGGACACCTTTGAAGGTGTTTTCTATGTGTTTCTATGTGTTTTTGTTTGCCTGCCATTGGTTTTAACGGTGTTCGAAGGTGTTCGACGAACAGTTCGACGAACAGTTCGGCGAACACACGGGTGTTCGACGAACCGAACCGAACTCGAACACTACGGGGGTGGCTCAACACTACCTGTAAGTCCATTGGATTGGAGATCAGGGTCGCTGTGGTACTGGCAGATGAATAATTTGGCCAATCATGTCATATATATTGTATTTGGGTCTGCTGTTGCCTTGATTATTTGTAAAATTATTAATGTTGTGAGAGAAAATTTTAAACAATTTTTCCCTTTCTGACCTGGTCTGTATTCAGGCAGCACACGCAGGTAAGTGTTGTCTCTGCACGGAGCTGAGAGGGGTCATCTCATCATATACAGTGGGTACGGAAAGTATTCAGAACCCTTTAAATTTTTCACTCTGTTTCATTGCAGCCATTTGGTAAATTCTAAAAAGTTCATTATTTTCTCTCATTAAAGTACACTCTGCACCCCATCTTGACTGAAAAAACAGAAATGTTGACATTTTTACAAATTTATTAAAAAAGAAAAACTGAAATATCACATGGTCATAAGTATTCAGACCCTTTGCACAGACACTCATATTTAAGTCACATGCTGTCCATTTCCTTGTGATCCTCATTGAGATGATTCTACTCCTTCATTGGAGTTCAGCGGTGTTTAATTAAACTGATAGGACTTGATTTGGAAAGGCACACTCCTGTCTATATAAGACCTCACAGATCACAGTGCATGTCAGACCAAATGAGAATCATGAGCTCAAAGGAACTGCCCAAGGAGCTTAGAAACAGAATTGTGGCAAGGCACAGATCTGGCCAAGGTTATAAAAGATTTTCTGCATTACTCAAGGTTCCTAAGAGCACAGTGGCCTCCATAATCCTTAAATGGAAGAAGTTTGGGACCACCAGAAGTCTTCCTAGACCTGGCCGTCCAGCCAAACTGAGCAATCGTGGGAGAAAAGTCTTGGTGAATGAGGTAAAGAAGAACCCCAAGATCATTGTGGCTGAGCTCCGGAGATGAAGTAGGGAGATGGGAGAAAGTTCCACAAAGTCAATTATAACTGCAGCTCCCCACCAGTCGGGGCTTTATGGCAGAGTGGCCCGATGGAAGCCTCTCCTCAGTGCAAGACATATGAAAGCCCGCATAGAGTTTGCTCAAAAACACATGAAGGACTCCCAGACTATGAGAAATAAAATTCTATGGTCTTATGAGACAAAGATAGAACTTTTTGGTGATCATTCTAAGTGGTATGTGTGAAGAAAACCAGGCACTGCTCATCACCTGCCCAATACAATCCCAACAGTGAAACATGGTGGTGGCAGCATCATGCTATGGGGGTGTTTTTCAGCTGCAGGAACTGGATGACTGGTTGCAATTGAAGGAAACATGAATGCGGCCAAGTACAGTGATATCCTGGATGAAAACCTCTTCCAGTGTACTCAGGACCTCAGACTTGGCTGAAGGTTCACCTTCCAACAAGGCAATGACCCTAAGCACACACCTAAAATAACAAAGGAGTGGCTTCAGAACAACTCTGTGACCATTCTTGACTGGCCCAGACAGAGCCCTGACCTAAACCCAATTTAGCAACTCTGAAGAGACCTTAAAATGGCTGTCAACCAACATTCATCATCCAACCTGACGGAACTGGAGAGGATCAGCAAGGAACAATGGCAGAGGATACCCAAATCCAGATGTGAAAAACTTGTTGCATCATTCCCAATAAGTCTCATGGTCGTACTTGCTCAAAAGGGTGCTTCTACTCAATAATGAGCAAAAGGTCTGAATACTTATGACCATGTGATATTTCAGTTTTTCTTCTTTAACCACTTCGCACCAGAGCCTGTTTTTGCCTTCGTGACCGGGCAAATTTTTTCAATTCTGACCACTGTCATTTTATGAAGTAATTACTCTGGAACGCTTCAACGGATCCCCATGATTCTGAGATTGTTTTTTCGTGACATATTGTACTTCATGATAGCGGTAAAATTTCTTCGATATCACTTGCATTTATTTGTGAAAAAATCGGAAATTTGGCGAAAATTTTGAAAATGTTACAATTTTCAAACTTTGAATTTTTATGCCCTTAAATCAGAGAAATATGTCACACAAAATAGTTAATAAATAACATTTCCACATGTCTACTTTACATCAGCACAATTTTGGAACCAAAATTTTTTTTTATTAGGGAGCTATAAGGGTTAAAAGTTGACCAGCGATTTCTCATTTTTCCAACAAAATTTACAAAAACATTTTTTTAGGGACCACATCATATTTGAAGTCACTTTGAGGGGTCTTTATGACAGAAAATACCCAAAAGTGACACCATTCTAAAAACGGCACCCCACAAGGTGCTCAAAACCACATTCAAGAACTGTATTAACCCTTCAGGTGCTTCACAGGAATTTTTGGAATGTGGAAGAAAAAAATTAACATTTAACTTTTTTCACAAAAATGTTAATTTAGACCCAATTTTTTTTATTTTCGCAGGGTAACAGGAAAAAAAGGACACCAAAGTTTTTTGTGCAATTTCTCTTGAGCGCGCTGATACCCCAAATGTGAGGGAAAGCCACTGTTTGGGTGCAGTGCAGGGTTCTGAAGGGAAGGAGCGCATTTAGACTTTTTGAATGTAAAATTTGTTTGAATAATTAGCAGATGCCATGTTGCGTTTGGAGAGCTCCTGATGTTCCTAAACAGTGGAAACCCCCACAAGTGACACCATTTTGGAAACTAGACCCCTTAGGGAACTTATCTAGTTGTGTGGTGAGCACCTTGATCCCCAAGGTGCTTCACAGAAGTTTATAATAATGAGCTGTAAAAATAAAATTTTCACATTTTTCCCACAAAAACGTTTTTCATCCCTTAATTTTGCATTATCATAAGGTTAATAGGATAAATTGCACCATGAAATTTGTTGTGCAATTTCTCCTGAACACGCCGATACCCCATATGTGGAGGAAAACCACTGTTTGGGCGCACGGCAGGGTTTGAAAGGGAAGGAGCGCCATTTGACTTTTTGAATGTAAAATTTGTTTGAATAATTAGCGGACGCCATGTTGCATTTGGGGAGCCCCTGATGTTCCTAAACAGTGGAAACCCCCTACACCAATTGACACCATTTTGGAACCTAGACCCCTTAGGGAACTTATCTAGATGTGTGGTGAGCACCTTGAACCCCAAGGTGCTTCACAGAAGTTTATAATAATGAGCTGTAAAAATAAAATTTTCACATTTTTCCCACAAAAACGTTTTTCATCCCTTAATTTTGCATTATCATAAGGGTAATAGGATAAACTGCACCATGAAATTTGTTGTGCAATTTCTCCTGAACACGCAGATACCCCATATGTGGAGGCAAACCACTGTTTGGTCGCACGGCAGGGTTTGAAAGGGAAGGAGCGCCATTTGACTTTTTGAATGTAAAATTTGTTTGAATAATTAGCGGACGCCATGTTGCATTTGGGGAGCCCCTGATGTGCCTAAACAGTGGAAACCCCCCACAAGTGATACCATTTTGGAAACTAGACCCCATAGGGAACTTATCTAGATGTGTGGTGAGCACCTTGAACCCCCAGCTGCTTCATAGAAGTTTATAATATTGAGCCGTAAAAATAAAATTTTCACATTTTTCCCACAAAAAATGTTTTTCATTCCCTAATTTTGCCTTATCAGAAGGGTAACAGGAGAAATTGCACCATGAAATTTGTTGTGCAATTTCTCCTGAGTACACTGATACCCCATATGTGGGGGAAAACCACTGCTTTGGCGTATGGCAGGGTTTGTAAGAGAAAGGAGCGCTATGTTGGCTGGGATAGGTTGCAGACACCATGTCACATTTGAAGAGTCGCTGACATGCCGAAACAGCAGAAACCCCCACAAGTGACCCCATTTTGTAAACTAAACCTCTCAAGGATTTCATCTAGGGAAGTAGTGAGTATTTTTTAATTTTTAAATTTATACCATTGGGCAGTGAACAAAGCATAATTATATTTTTACCACAAAAAAATGTTTTACCCTCAGATTTTACATTTTCACACAGGTCAATGGGTAAAAATGGTGCCGAAATGTGTCACGCAATTTCTTCTAAAAGTGGCAATACCCCATATGTGGCTGTATCGTACCACTCAGCCATACGGCGAGATCTGGGGGGGACGGAGTGCTATTTGACAATTGGAGAACAAATTATTGTAGAATAGGTATTTGGATTTGGAAGCACAAAATTTTCTGAATTTCTTTTGAGGGGCAAGGGCCATTTCGCTTTTCCAGAGCCTTTCTGCTACCAGTAACTTGAAAGTCCCTTATATTTTTAACAGATGACAGACCTGAGTGGGGACTAGCTTTTTTTGAGGACTGAGTTGAAGCTTTTATTGGGAACATTTTACGTAACATTTATCCAGTGCTCTAGGCTAAGCACTTACATCGGGGTTTCCATCTAAATTTCCAAGTGATGTAATTCAGATGAAACCCCTGCGGGATCCATTCACTATAATGAGGCAGCAGAGTTACTCTGGACTCCGTATGGCCTCTGTTTAGCGGTGTCCTTTTTTTCAGAAGTGCACAAAACTGTGGCCAACCGTACTTTTATGCACGCCTAAAAAAACTGACACCGTGGGATCACAGGCCAGATGGCATCTACAGTGGCCTATATCTGCATCATTACAGGGAATCTTCCATCATGGGTTCCGTCTGAATCACGTATTTCAGAGATTTACACGGAAACTCTGGTGTAAGCGCTTAGCGCATAGCGCAGGATAAATGTGAGCAGAGCCTTACTGCTATCTTTGGGAGACATAATAAACAAATCAGTAGCAGGTGAAGAATTGGTTTAATTTATTTTTTACGCCGTTCCTCGTGTGATATAACTGATTAGATTACTTTATTCTTCGGGTCGGTGCGATTACAGAGATACCAGATTTATATCGGGTTTTTATGACTGACAGCTGTCACACACTAAGAGATGCTTTTTTTTGAAAAATCTAGTTTTTGCATCGCCATATTTTGAGAGCTATAATTTTTCTATATTTCGGCCGACAGAGTCATGTGATGGCTTGTTTTTGCGGGATAAGTTGACATTTTTATTGGTACCATTTTTGGGTACGTGACATTTTTTGATCGCTTTCTATTCCGTTTTTTGGGAGGTAAAATTAACAAAAACCAACAATTCAGGAATTGTTTTTGGAGGGTTTTTTTTATGCCGTTCTGCATGTGGTAAAAGTGATCAGGCAGCGTTATTCTTCGGGTCAGTACGTTTACAGCGATACTACACTTACTGTATATATTTTTTATGTTTTGGCGCTTTTACACAATAAAACAATTTTATAGAAAAAATATTTTTTTTGCATTGCTTTATTCTGAGCGCTATAACTTTTTTATTTTTCGGCTGATGGAGCTGTATGGCAGCTTTTTTTTGCGGAATAAGATGACGTTTTCAGCGGTACCATTTTTATTTCCATTTTGCTTTTTGATCGCATTTTTTTCCCCTTTTTGTTTGGCGATATGATGAAAAAGCATATTTTTTTGCTCCGTTTTTTATTTATTTTTATTACGGTGTGCACAGATGGAGTTAATTAGTGTGACAGTTTTATAGATCGGGTTGTTTCGGACGCAGCGATACCAAATATGTGTACTTTTTTTGGTTTTGCATAAATATACGGATTTATTGGTTTAATATTTTATTTATTTATTTTTATTTATTTTGTGATTTTTTTTTTTAACAGTTTAAAAACATTTTTTTTTACTTTTTTACTTAGTCCCTGTATGGGACATTCATTTTTATTTTTCTGATCACTGATCTTATGTAATGTAATAGACATGTATTACGTTACATGAGATCTTTGCTGACTGTTTCACAGTCAGTGTGTCCTGCCTGGCTTCAGCTGCTGGCTGAGCCTAGCAGGACACCATATATGGCAGATCTGGAGGCGGTCATGTGACCTCCAGCTGCCATAGCAACGCCAGGTCCTTAAAGGTATCAGGGGTCGTCGGAGAGGTAAGTAAGACGACCCCCTCTCCTCTGTCTATCTTCTATATGCCGTGATCACTATAGATCGCAGCATATAGAACATAGCAAAGGGTTAACATCATTGGGACCTGATCCAATCAGGTCCCGATGATGTCCCCTGTCAGAGCTAATGCTCTGCTCCAGAATCGCAGCGCTTGCAGGACCCTGGGGGTCCTGAACGCTGCGAGACCACCCACCGTTTTTAAACGTCGGCGCTGCACAGAGCCCAGGCAGCACTGATGTTTATCTACAGTGGGCGGTCGGGAACCGGTTAATGAATTTTCAAAAATTTCTATATTTCTGTTTTTTTTCAGTCAAGATGGGGTGCAGAGGGTACTTTAATGAGAGAAAAAAATGAACTTTTTAGAATTTACCTAATGGCTGCAATGAAACAAAGAGTGAAAAATTTAAAGGTGTCTGAATACTTTCCGTACCCACTCGTATAAAATGAAGTTAGTGTATCAGCTCACCTGTCCTTGTATAAAGGTTTTTCTGGCCGTGCACGGATCATGAAGCTTGTGTCAGCAAACAAGGTAGAAATCCCAATAGAAAAAAAAGAGGATCCAGTACCTTCAGTCCGGAATGTTTTTTTTTTTTTTTAAAAAAAAACAACATTTAGTGAAAAACTTGATGTAAAAATTCATGATAAAAAGCGCTATTTGTCAGGAGCATGCAACTAACCTGTTTCAAACACTGGGTTTTTAGTCCTAGTAATGCATGATGTTGCGGTCTATGTGCTTATATGCACAACACAGGCAATTTTGTCTCAATGAAAGATAAAAAAGAATATTGCATAAAAAGCTTTAGAAACTGAGCAGTACTTATATTGTATATTCTATCATTTGTGATAAATGTGAATTGCAGTATGTTGGATGTACTACAAGAACACTTAGAAAGCGAATCTCTGAACATATGTATGATTCACAAAATAGCAGCACGCGAAGTCTATCAGGTGCTTCTCAGCACTTTGTTGATTGTCATGGTGGAGATGTGAGCTCAATGAGAGTAAATGGAATAGAACGGGATTTATCTTCAAAGAGAGGAGGAGACAGACTTAGGAAATTGCGACTTAGGGAAGCTGCATGGATATTAAAATTAAATAGCAGGAGACCAGATGGTATGAATATTAAGACAGATTTGATGTATATTTATTAAGATTTGATGAATGGCTATTATGATATTCACCTTAGAAAACTTCCCTATGTCATTTCCTTCCTCCCTTCCTTTTCCCCCCTCCCCTCTTCTTCCCTACATATTATTTAAACAATGCTAATGACTCTAACATCATGCATTACTAGGACTAAGAACCCAGTGTTCAAAATGCGTCAGTTGCATTCTCCTGATAAATAGCGCTTTTTATCATGAATTTTTAAATCCAATTTTTTAATAAATGTTGTTGTTTTTTTCCCGGACTGAAGGTGCTGGATCCTCTTTTTCTTATCTATTGGGATTTCCGTACCCACTGTATGCGACTGTCAACCTTCCACTGTGCAAAGCTTCACTCATTAGGGAAAAGAGATTCTCCTGTTAATACACAAATTCCCCCACATCCAAAATTTTCTAACAATTTTGGAAAAAAAATGATAATTTTATTTAAAAAAAATTCCTTCTACAAAAACCAAACTATTTTGGTAGGATCATTTTGAAGAATTTTGCTCTTTGTCTTAATCCAGATCAGGGTGCTTCCAAGAAAACTCACCCCAGATGGAGTCGCAATAATATTTAATTCTACCCAAGTTGAAAAGCAAGCGAGATCATTGTACGTTGTATAGAAATATTGATACACATTACACGATAAATGTTTTTGAAAAAATGTTGTATTTTCGGCCTAAATAATGCATTGGACATCTTTTTAGTACAATAAATAATGGCGGCTATGTATCTTCCATTAATCCTGAACGCATGTTATTCTTTTTCAAAAGTCAGTACAATCACAGTGGTCTGGCATCAATTGTGGCGATCTTAAACGTGTGGGAATATAATATCTATGCAATTGGATGCCTGAGCGCATGTTTTTTCGGCATATACAGTACAGACCAAAAGTTTGGACACACCTTCTCATTTAAAGATTTTTCTGTATTTTCATGTCTATGAAAATTGTACATTCACACTGAAGGCATCAAAACTATAAATTAACACATGTGGAATTATATACTTAGCAAAAAAGTGTGAAACAACTGAAAATATGTCTTATATTCTAGGTTCTTCAAAGTAGCCACCTTTTGCTTTGATGACGACTGCTTTGCACACTCTTGGCATTCTCTTGATGAGCTTCAAGAGGTAGTCACCGGAAATGGTTTTCACTTCACAGGTGTGCCCTGTCAGGTTTAATAAGTGGGATTTCTTGACTTATAAATGGGGTTGGGACCATCAGTTGTGATGTGCAGAAGTCTGGTGGATACACAGCTGATAGTCCTGCTGAATAGACTGTTAACTGCTTTTTTCTTGCCATAATACAAATTCTAAGTAAAGAAAAACAAGTGGCCATCATTACTTTAAGAAATGAAGGTCAGTCAGTTCGAAAAATTGGGAAAACATTGAAAGTGTCCCCAAGTGCAGTTGCAAAAACAATCAAGCCCTACAAAGAAGCTGGCTCACATGAGGACCGCCACAGGAAAGGAAGACCAAGAGTCACCTCTGCTTCTGATGATAAGTTTATCCGAGTCACCAGCCTCAGAAATTGCAGGTTAACAGCAGCTCAGATTAGAGACCAGGTCAATGCCACACAGAGTTCTAGCAGCAGACACATCTCTACAACAACTGTTAAGAGGAGACTTTGTGCAGCAGGCCTTCATGGTAATATAGCTGCTAGGAAACCACTGCTAAGGATAGGCAACAAGCAGAAGAGACTTGTTTGGGCTAAAGAACACAAGGAATGGACATTAGACCAGTGGAAATCTGTGCTTTCGTCTGATGAGTCCAAATTTGAGATCTTTGGTTCCAACCACCGTGTCGTTGCGCAACGCAGAAAAGTTGAACGGATGGACTCTACATGCCTGGTTCCCACCATGAAGCATGGAGGAGGAGGTGTGATGGTGTGGGGGTGCTTTGCTGGTGACACTGTTGGGGTTTTATTGAAAATTGAAGGCATACTGAACCAGCATGGCTACCACAGCATCTTGCAGCGGCATGCTATTCCATCTGGTTTGCGTTTAGTTGGACCTTCATTTATTTTTCAACAGAACAATGACCCCAAACACACCTCCAGGCTGTGTAAGGGCTATTTGACCAAGAAGGAGAGTGATGGGGTGCTACGCCAGATGACCTTGCCTCCACAGTCACCAGACCTGAACCCAATCCAGATGGTTTGGGGTGAGCTGGACCGCAGAGTGAAGGCAAAAGGGCTAACAGGTGCTAAGCATCTCTGGGAACTCCTTCAAGATTGTTGGAAGACCATTTCCGGTGACTACCTCTTGAAGCTCATCAAGAGAATGTCAAGAGTGTGCAAAGCAGTCATCAAAGCAAAAGGTGTCTACTTTGAAGAACCTAGAATATAAGACATATTTTCAGTTGTTTCACACTTTTTTGCTAAGTATATAATTCCACATGTGTTAATTCATAGTTTTGATGCCTTCAGTGTGAATGTACAATTTTCATAGTCATGAAAATACAGAAAAATCTTTCAATGAGAAGGTGTGTCCAAACTTTTTGTCTGTACTGTAGATTGAGTATTAATGTTGCAATGAAGGTAGAAAAGGAAGTGTATAGAAAGCAATAGGTGATGGTGATGATGGGGCTGATGACAACGATAAGACACTACTTGCAGCTGTGGACTGGTTACCAGAAATATTATCACAAGGGGAGGAAGGAGGATATCGCTCATTTTGCTGGTCAGATTGCTTTACCCACATGAGCTGAAGTTATGCTGTTTCATGTGGTAATTGGTTCTAATAGTGAAAAAGAAATTGGACACAAGTGATGCCTGAAAATAGGACTAGCTACCACCACGCCTGTCTCTAGAGCTTTAAGACACCGTTGAGCCTCATACTTCAATACCAGTCACCTGCGGCATGGACAACAGACATGGATGACAGAAAACATAAAATCATGGATAAGAATGTGTTACCTGCTTCACCTGCATCACCTGCTTCAGAGCTGACCACAGAACAGGCATATTTTGACCCAGATGCTCTTTTAATCACACACTGCCTGCGCTATATATCGCTGAGCCCAATAACCTCCGCCTCTGATGACACCATCTACACCATAACCCTGTCTGGATCTCAGGTTTTGCCCAGCACAGAATCAATATCATCATCATCTATGATTCAGCTGACAGGTGCCAGGATGTGTGAAATGGCCTGATCTCTTTGACCCCTGCGTGAATCCCACCTTGAGATTTGCCCTGGCCCAGAGGGCTGCTAACACTGCCAGTGCCCTTAACACCACAACTCAAAGAGCCAGCAACCCAGCTTGGCGTTAAACTCATGTTTTTCATCTCTTTTGGCCCATTGTCACCCGCGAAAAAAGGCTGACTGTTCATATCTTCTAATGATTCAACTGGAAAAAATTGTCGTATGTTCCTTAGCCACACAGGTGTCATTGCCAGAATGGAAATTACGCTACATACAACATCAACTGTTATGGCGGTGGAAGAGATGGACTGAGCAGAATACTGGTTCTAGTTGATGGTGTTGCTTTCAGAGGATATTTTATCCTGCAGTGATTGAGATGAGTGATGGAATATAAACTTCATTACGCCTTCCGCTTCTTCTTCGTTAATACGCTTGCCAGAGGCAAAAGAGGCTTAATGAGTCTTGTGTTGGTACTGCTGGGACAGTAGCTGCCAACAATGGTGGTGGTTCTTCTACTAGCAACTAACACATTCTTATCTATGATTTTATGTTTTCTTTCTATCGTCCATCCATGTCTGTTGCCCATGCCGCGCTTGGGTTTACCATACATTTTTGATACTAGGATAACGTTTCATTCATTTCTAAACTTTTTTACAAACTGAGTCAACCTCAGAAACTTATGATATTGACCAGAAATGCCAAGGATTACTAAAATTCATATGACAGGAAAAAATGATAATTTAACAGCCTGTCTGTATTATCAGTATGCGTGTATATGTATCTAATTTGCCAATTTAAATAAGCGTGACAAAGCAGACCTGCACAGTTAAATGTCTTGATTTACTTTAAGAATAAGAGTATGTTGACAATTCTTTGGTGTAAAGTACATGAATTCTCCCTGGCCATAAAGGATCACATAAAAACTAATGCCAGTAGGCACGAGCACTGCCTATAACTGTTGCAACAGACCACAGGATAGTTATTTGATATTGGGCTTCTGACCCACCCCCTTCAACCAAATTGAAAATTAATTTAAAGGGAATTTGAACTGATGTACTGCTGATCTAGCTGTCAGTCAGTGCCAGGGCGCGACTACAGTCACTATGTACTGAATGGTGACTGAAATTGCACCGGCAATGCTTCTATGACTGAAAGCCAGAGGCTGGTGGTAGGAATAACGTTCATAAACTCCCCGCAGCTGGGCTTTCAGTGCGGTGGTGTCACGGGTGTGTCGCCACGAAGATCGTCACGAGTACACAGCCTGACTTCTCGCAGCTGACTTGTTGGTGCTTTGTGTTTTTCGGCAGTGAGGGAGTTAATTCTCTCTCTCTCTGTACTAGACGAGGTCCAGCCTCGCCCAGCTGCAATCAATACTGCTGTAGTGAGACTCCTTCAAATGCCTGCTGGTCTGTTTGGGAAGTGTCGGTGAAAGCATTTCATTCAGACTAACAGAGCGGATCATGGTGTTTGGAGTTTCTGAGATAAGTGTATTTGAAGTGTTTTTTCCCTTCCTCGCTTTATCATTTATCTCCTTTCCCGTTGGTGTTCCCTCTGTTGTAGTTGTGTAGTTGTTGTATGCAAGGTGGTTTTGGTTTTTCCCTTGTACTGTCTCGTTCGTCTAAGTACTGTGTGTGGGCATATTATTACTTGTCCCCTTTTGTTGTGATCGGGGTCCTTCTCAGGACTAGATTACTTAGGTGCAGGGATCCTCAGGAGGTAGGGGTTACGCTGGCGGCCTGGACCTCTGTACCTTTAACAGTACCTCCAGGTTGAGGGACTAGTCAGGGCCCCAGCTTAGGGTCAGATTAGGCCCTCTACCTCCAGTATACAGAGACAGCGTGACATTTTCACCGACCACTTAGATTTTCTTCAGCTACCATGGATCCAGTAGCCGGTCTAGCTCGGCAGTTGCAGAGTTTGTCCATGGAGCTGGCGGACGTTAGGTCCAAGGTTTTGCATCCTCAGGAGCAAGCCGGACCAGAACCTAAAGTAGCTCTCCCTGACAGGTTCACTGGGGGGCGGGAAAAGTTTTTTGTTTTCCGGGAGGCATGCAAGTTGTACTTTCGTCTGCGGCCTCGGTCATCGGGGAGTGAAGAACAAAGGGTGGGAATTGTCATCTCGCTCCTACAAGGGGACCCACAATCTTGGGCGTTCTCTCTTCCCCCGGGCTCCCCGGCTCTCCAGTCAGTGGATAGGTTTTTCGCTGCTCTGGGACTCGTATATGATGACCCAGATCGGATCTCCCTTGCTGAGTCTAAGTTACGTAGGATCCAGCAGGGAGATCGTCCGGCGGAGGAATTCTGTTCGGAGTTC
Organism: Phyllobates terribilis; assembly: GCF_046119375.1. NCBI lineage: Eukaryota > Metazoa > Chordata > Amphibia > Anura > Dendrobatidae > Phyllobates > Phyllobates terribilis. The sequence goes on along the minus strand of NW_027362764.1, from coordinate 202,914,142 downwards.
CGTAGGTGGGCCACGGACACCCAGTGGAATGACCCGGCTCTTAGGAGCCAGTTTTGTCATGGTTTATCCGACAAATTACAGGATGTGTTGGCACAGTATGACTCTCCCGCGTCACTGGAAGCCGCTATGGCCCTTGCTATTCGCGTTGACAGACGGCTTCGGGAGAGGTGCGGGATAACTCTACCCCCTGTGATGACTCCACCTCCTACAAGGTCCCCTCATATGGTGGTTCCCCTGGTCAGTCCAGAGGAGCCTATGCAATTAGGAGGGACATCATTTCGGGGGAGGGGACCGGTGGTGCGCCATAAGACAGGAAGGTGTTTCTTCTGCGGGAGAAAGGGACATTTTATTGGGGGGTGTCCATCCCGTCCCTTGCAGAGTGAAGAGTCGTCGGAAAACTGTTGATCCCAGGTTGTGTGGTGGACGGCAATCTGGGAGTAGGTATTTCGTCCCTAGGTTCGTCTCAGTTTCTCGTACCGGCGGAGGTGGTGGTGGGTACGAGAACTGAGAGGATATCTGTTCTTCTGGATAGTGGGGCCGGGGCTAATCTGGTTGATGCTCGGTTTGCCCGGGTTCAAGGTATGCGATTGAGTGAGTTGGCTAAACCCATCCCCATATTCTCGATCGATGCCAGGCCTCTCGGTCAGGGAAGTTTTTTGCAAGCTGTGCATGACGTAAAACTTCAAGTGGGGGCGATACATAAAGAACTGTTGTCTTGCTACGTGTTGGAGGGTCTTCCCACTCCTATAGTGTTGGGCCTTCCTTGGTTAGCTAAGCATAACCCGGTTATTAATTGGCAAACCAGAGAGATAAGCCAATGGAGTAAATTCTGTAATAAAAACTGCATGAACACGGTCATCGGTGCGGTTACTCCTTGGGTCTTACCTCCATTTCTGGTGGACTTTGAGGATGTATTCTCAGAGAAAGGGTGTCAGGAACTACCTCCTCATCGCGAGTATGACTGTTCTGTAAAACTGCTCCCTGAGGCCAAGTTACCTAAAGCTAGGTTGTATAACCTTTCTGGTCCTGAGAGGCAGGCCATGAAGGATTATATTTCAGAAAGTCTGGCTAAGGGGCATATTAGACCTTCATCTTCACCGGTGGCTGCGGGGTTCTTCTTTGTTAAGAAGAAAGATGGAGGCCTACGCCCTTGCCTGGATTTCCGTGAACTTAATCGGATTACGGTCCGAGATCCGTATCCGCTCCCACTTATTCCCGATCTCTTTAATCAGATCGTGGGCGCCAAATGGTTCTCTAAGTTGGATCTCAGGGGGGCGTACAATCTGATTAGGATGAAGGAGGGGGATGAGTGGAAGACGGCGTTTAACACTCCGGAGGGGCATTATGAGAACCTTGTCATGCCATTCGGTCTGACTAATGCCCCAGCGGTGTTCCAACACTTTGTTAATGACATTTTTCGCCGCCTGGTGGGACAGTTTGTTGTCATATATCTGGATGATATCTTAATTTACTCGCCGGATCTGGTGTCTCATCAGGAGCACGTTAGGCAGGTGTTACAGATCTTGCGGGATAATAAACTGTATGCCAAATGGGAAAAGTGTGTGTTCGCCGTACAGGAACTCCAGTTTTTAGGCTTCCTGGTTTCAGCGTCCGGTTTTCGTATGGACCCTGGGAAAGTGCGGGCAGTTCTTGAGTGGGATCGGCCAGAGAATCTTAAGGCACTACAACGTTTCCTGGGGTTTGCTAATTATTACCGGAAGTTCATTCGTAATTTCTCGTCCATGGTTAAGCCTCTCACAGACATGACTAAAAAGGGGACGGATTTTTCTAGGTGGTCTGACAAGGCTTGTCAAGCATTCTCCTCCTTGAAAAAATGTTTTGCCTCGGCACCCATACTCATTCAACCTGATGCGTCACAGCTATTCATTGTAGAGGTAGACGCTTCCGAGGTAGGGGTGGGAGCAGTATTGTCACAGGGTTCGTCCCCTGGTAAGTGGCATCCGTGCGCCTTTTTCTCTAAAAAATTGTCGTCCGCTGAGAGGAATTACGATGTCGGCAATAGGGAACTCTTGGCCATTAAGTTAGCTTTTGAGGAGTGGCGCCATTTTTTGGAGGGGGCAGTCCATCCGGTCACCGTCATCACCGATCACAAGAACCTGCTATATCTGGAGTCCGCGAAACGTCTGAATCCCAGACAAGCTAGGTGGTCATTGTTTTTTACCAGGTTTAATTTTGTCGTTACATATCGTCCTGGGTCAAAAAATGTAAAGGCGGATGCCTTATCTCGTAGTTTCCCTGGGGCCGGGAATACGGACGACCCGATTCCTATCCTTCAGGAGGGGGTGGTGGTTTCGGCAGTATGCTCTGAGCTGGAGGAGGAGGTATTGGAGGCTCAGGGGGACGCCCCTGTTGGACCTCCGGGGAGACTGTTTGTTCCAGATCAGTTGCGACAAAAGGTGATCGAGGCACACCATAACTCAGTTTTTGCAGAACACCCGGGGAGTAAAGCAACTGTGGATCTCCTCTCGCGTCGGTTTTGGTGGCCTAACTTACATAAGGAGGTGGTAACTTTTGTCGCGTCCTGTGGGGTTTGTGCGCGCTCTAAGACCTCACATACCCGTCCGTCTGGGGCCCTCTTACCTTTGAAGATCCCGGAGCGTCCTTGGACTCATCTGTCTATGGACTTTATTACGGACCTCCCTCTGTCTTCGGGTAAAACGGTCATACTCGTTGTAGTGGACAGGTTCAGCAAGATGGCACATTTTATCGCTCTTCCGGCTCTCCCTAATGCTAAAACTCTTGCGCAGGTGTTCATTGGGGAGATTGTGAGGCTTCACGGGGTACCCTCCGAGGTGGTGTCTGATCGGGGGTCTCAGTTTGTGTCCAAGTTCTGGAAGGCGTTTTGTGCACGGCGGGGGATGCATTTGTCGTTCTCATCGGCTTTTCATCCTCAGACCAATGGTCAGACGGAACGTATGAACCAGAGCTTGGAGACATATCTCCGGTGTTTTGTGTCAGAGAACCAGGAGGACTGGGCTTCTTTCTTACCTCTGGCAGAGTTTGCTCTTAATAATAGGCGGAGCGAGTCCACTGGTAAGTCCCCGTTTTTTGGGGCATATGGTTTTCACCCCCAGTTTTGTACTTTCAGTAGGGGGGGCTCTTCGGGGGTTCCTGAGGAGGAACGATTTTCCTCATCACTCGCTTCAGTATGGAGAGGGGTGCTGAAGAATCTGAATACTATGGGGAACCGATACAAACGTATGGCTGATAGGAGGAGAGTGTCTGGTCCGGAAATAAGTGTGAACGATCGGGTATGGTTGTCTACCAGGAATATTAAACTTAAGGTTCCCTCCTGGAAACTGGGTCCCAGGTTCATCGGGCCGTACAGAATCAGTTCTATTATTAATCCGGTGGCATTCCGTCTTGACCTCCCCCTACGTTTAAAATTCACAACGTGTTCCACAGATCGTTGCTTAAGAGGTATGTGGCGCCGGTGGTACCGTCACCTTTACCTACCCCTCCAGTGGTGGTCAATGGTAACTTGGAGTTCCAGGTATCGAGGGTCATCGATTCACGCTTTAATCGCCGGTCCCTTCAGTACCTGGTTCATTGGAAAGGGTATGGTCCTGAGGAGAGGATGTGGGTTCCTGCGTCGGATATTAACGCAGACCGATTAGTTCGGGCCTTCCACACGACTCACCCGGATAAACCTGGCCCTGAGGGTCCGGAGGCCCCTTCTAGAAGGGGGGGTACTGTCACGGGTGTGTCGCCACGAAGATCGTCACGAGTACACAGCCTGACTTCTCGCAGCTGACTTGTTGGTGCTTTGTGTTTTTCGGCAGTGAGGGAGTTAATTCTCTCTCTCTCTGTACTAGACGAGGTCCAGCCTCGCCCAGCTGCAATCAATACTGCTGTAGTGAGACTCCTTCAAATGCCTGCTGGTCTGTTTGGGAAGTGTCGGTGAAAGCATTTCATTCAGACTAACAGAGCGGATCATGGTGTTTGGAGTTTCTGAGATAAGTGTATTTGAAGTGTTTTTTCCCTTCCTCGCTTTATCATTTATCTCCTTTCCCGTTGGTGTTCCCTCTGTTGTAGTTGTGTAGTTGTTGTATGCAAGGTGGTTTTGGTTTTTCCCTTGTACTGTCTCGTTCGTCTAAGTACTGTGTGTGGGCATATTATTACTTGTCCCCTTTTGTTGTGATCGGGGTCCTTCTCAGGACTAGATTACTTAGGTGCAGGGATCCTCAGGAGGTAGGGGTTACGCTGGCGGCCTGGACCTCTGTACCTTTAACAGTACCTCCAGGTTGAGGGACTAGTCAGGGCCCCAGCTTAGGGTCAGCTTAGGCCCTCTACCTCCAGTATACAGAGACAGCGTGACAGGTGGCCAAGTAGCTTTAGAATGTTATTAGCCTGCAGATTAACCCCGTATTTGCAGGTTAATAGCATTTTTTTTATATGACAGACTATGTTTAAGGAAACCTAAAATGCTATGCTGTGGAGCTGCTTCACATAGGTTGAATACCAGAAAGTAAAATGCGGTAAACATGAGGAGTGTATGGTATATAATGTAGACATTTAAAACAGGTATTCCAAAAATAATGTGGTGAATATGCTAACCACTTCCCGACATTTGCAGTATATACAACCCCTGGCAAAAATTATGGAATCACCGGGCTCGGAGGATGTTCATTCAGTTGTTTAATGTTGTTGAAAAAAGCAGATCACAGGCATGACACAAAACTAAAGTCATTTCAAATAGCAACTTTAGGACTTTAAGAAACACTAAAAGAAATCAAGATAAAAAATGTGGTACTCAGTAAGGGTATTTTTTTCAGAACAAGCAGAGGGAAAAAAATATGGAATCACTCAATTCTGAGGAAAAAATTGTGGAATCATGAAAAACAAACACACAAAAGAACACTCCAATACATCACTAGTGTTTTGTTGCACCACCTCTGACTTTATTAACAGCTTGCAATCTCTGAGGCATAGACTTAATTAGTGACAAACAGTACTCTTTATCAATCTGGCTCCAATTTTCAACTGATTGCTGTTGCCAGATCAGCTTTGCAGGTTGGATCCTTGACATTGACCATTTTCTTCAACTTCCACCAAGGATTTTCAATTAGATTGAGATCCGGACTATTTGCAGGCCATGACATTGACCTTATGTGTCTTATTTCAAGAAATGTTTTCACAGTTTTTGCTCTATGGCAGGATGCATTATCATCTTGAATAATAATGTCATCATCCCCAAACATCCTTTCATTTGATGGGAAAAGAAAACTGTCCAAAATATCAATGTAAACTTGGGCATTTATTGAAGATTTAATGACAGCCATCTTCCCAGTGCCTTTACCTGACATGCAGCACCATATCATCAATGACTGTGGAAATTTGCATGTTCTCTTCATGCAGTCATCTTTATAAATCTCATTGGAATGGCACCAAAAAAAAGTTCCAGCATCATCACCTTGCCCAATGCAGATTCGCGATTCATCACTGAATATGACTTTCATCCAGTCATCCACAGTCCACAATTGCTTTTCCTTAGCCCATTGTAACCTTGTTTTTTTCTGTTTAGGTGTTAATGATGGCCAATGTTTAGCTTTTCTGTAGGTAAATCCCATTTCCTTTAGGTGGCTTCTTACAGTTTGGTCACAGACATTGACTCCAGTTTCCTCCCATTCGTTCCTCATTTGTTTTGTTGTGCATTTCCTGTTTTAGAGGCATATTGCTTTAAGTTTCCGGTCTTGATGCTTTGATGTCTTCCTTGGTCTACCAGTATGCTTGCCTTTAACAACCTTCCCATGTTGTTTGTATTTGGTCCAGATTTTAGACACAACCAACATCTTTTGTAACATTGCCTGATGATTTACCTTCTTTTAAAAGTTTCATAATCCTCTCCTTTGTTTCAATTGACATCTCTCGTGTTGGAGCCATGATTCATGTCAGTCAACTTGGTGCAACAGCTCTCCAAGGTGTGATCACTCCTTTTTAGATGCAGACTAACGAGCAGATCTAATATGATGCAGGTGTTAGTTTTGTAAATGAAAATTTACTGGGTGATTCCATAATTTTTTCCTCAGAATTGAGTGATTCCATAATTTTTTCCCTCTGCTTGGTCTGAAAAAAATTACCCTTACTGAGTACCACATTTTTAATCTTGATTTATTTTAGTGTTTCTTAAAGCCCTAAAGTTGCCATTTGAAATTACTTTAGTTTTGTGCCATGTCTGTGATCTGCTTTTTTTCAACAACATTAAACAAATGAATGAACATCCTCCGAGCCGGGTGATTCCATAATTTTTGCCAGGGGTTTTATACATCATCGTGGGGATGGACTTCCCGACCCATGCAGTATATATACACAACATGGTGATAGCCCGCGCACAGGGGGCTGTGCGCGGGCGATCGTCACCGGGTGTCAGCTGAAATCTTACAAGCCGGGACTAAGTGCCAGGAGCAATGCCCAGCACTGTAAACCTCTAAGTGATGCAATCGTTGTGATCACAGCATCTATCGTACAGGTAGAGGGAAGAAAGCCCCTCTGCCCTTGGATCGGAGACCCTGCGATGTCATCGCGGGGCCCAATCGTTGCCATGGTGACCCGATGTCGTCATGAGGACATCCAAGTCACCAGAGCTAGCAAAATTGCTAGAACATGCGCAGTGCATGATCTAACAAGTTTGCCTGTCAGTGCAGCGCTAACAGTTTTCACAGCATAGGAATGCTATACAAGCGATCAGACTGCAAAAAGTGAAAGTCCCATAGTGGGACATAGTGAAAAAGTAAAAATAAATGAAGAAAAATTGTACAAATATAAAAAAAAACACAAAATTATAATAATAAAAAAATATATATATATATATCTAGTAACTATAAATAAATATTTTTATGAAAAAGTGCACATATTTGGTATCGCCGCAGCTAGAACCTATAAACTTAGTTAGCCCCTAGTGAATACCATAAAAATAGAATAAAAAAGGAGGTAAAAAACAATGCTTTATCATGACATCCCAAACAAAAAGTGGAAAAAATGCAAACAAAGTTGAATGTGCTGACAATAAAATCACACAAAAATCATCAAAGGAAATCAAATTTATTAACCAATGGAGGCCTGGATTTGGAGTCACCCCCAAAATTAAAGTGAAAAAAGACACTACAGGCTGATCCAACTTTGATGTAATGGCCTTAAAACAAGTCAAAATGTGGCTCAGTATAGTGTATGGCCTCCACGTGCCTGTATGACCTCCCTACAACGTCTGGCCATGCTCCTGTTGAGGTTGCGGATGGTCTCCTGTGGGATCTCCTCCCAGACCTGGATTAAAGCATCCGCCAACTCCTGGACAGTCTGTGGTGCAACGTGAAGTTGGTGGATGGATCGAGACATGATGTCCCAGATGTGCTCAATCGGATTCAGGTGTGGGGAACGGGCGAGCCAGTCCATAGCTGCAATGCCTTCATCTTGCAGGAACTTCTGACACACTCCAGCCACATGAGGTCTGGCATGGTCTTGCATTAGGAGGAACCCAGGGCCAACTGCAGCAGCATATGGTCTCACAAGGGATCTGAGGATCTCATCTCGGTACCTAATGGCAGTCAGGCTACCTCTGGCAAGCACATGGAGGGCTGAGCGGCCCTACAAAGAAATGCCACCCCACACCAGTACTGACCGACTGCCAAACCAGTCATGCTGAAGGATGTTGCAGGCAGCAGATTGCTCTCCACTGCGTCTCCAGACTCTGTCACGTCTGTCACATGTGCTCAGTGTGAAGCTGCTTTCATCTGTGAAGAGCACAGGGTGCCAGTGGCGACTTTGCCAATCCTGGTGTTCTGTGGCAAATGTCAAGCGTCCTGCATGGTGTTGGGCTGTGAGCACCATCCCCAGCTGTGGACGTCAGGCCCTCATACCACCCGCATGAAGTCGGTTTCTAACCATTTGTGCAGACAAATGCACATTTGTGGCCTGCTGGAGGCCTTTTTGCAGGGCTCTGACAGTGCTTCTCCTGTTCCTCCTTGCACAAAGGCGGAGGTAGTGGTCCTGCTGCTGGGTTGTTGCCCTCCTACGTCCCCCTCCACGTCTCCTGGTGTACTGGCCTGTCTCATGGCAGCGCCTCCAGCCTCTGGACACTACACTGACAGGCACAGCAAACCATCTTGCCACAGCTCATACTGATGTGCCATCCTTGATTAGCTGCACTACCTGAGCAACTTCTGTGGGTTGTAGAGTCCGTCTCATGCTACCATGAGTGTGAAAGCACAACCAACATTCAAAAGTGACCAAAACATCAGCCAGAAAGCATTGGTACTGAGATGTGGTCTGTGGTCCCCACCTGCAGAACCATTCCCTTATTGAGTATGTCTTGATAATTGCCAATAATTTCCATCTATTGTCTAATCCATTTGCACAACAGCATGTGAAATTGATTGTCCATCAGAGTTGCTTCCTAAGTGGACAGTTTGATTTCACAGAAGTTTGATTTACTTGGAGTTATATTCTGTTGTTTAAGTGTTTCCTTAATTTTTTTGAGCAGTGTATATAACATCATTCTTTATTGAAAAATATTTAAAAATTAATTTTACAAAACCACAGATAAATAAAATTCAAAGAGGAAAAGATAAATCAAGAATTTGTGGGCACAGATGGACCAGGGTACACCACCAATGCTGAGATCTCATGCATGTAAGTTAATGACCAAAAAAGGGGGTGGGATGAGCCCCACCTCTCCATCCAATGAGGGACTAAGGATGTGAACAAACAGGAAAAAGTCCTTGATAGGACTTCAATATAAATTTAATGTTTGAACACACAAATATAACTCCTATAGCAATGAGTGTATACAAAACAGTTATGGGCTAATGCCCTATACAAAAGAAAAAGTACACAGGCTTGAGCTATTGTTAGGGGGGACGTCCAGGGGGTCCTCAAGGTCATCAAGGTAGTTTCCAAATATTTTAGGCTCGAGCAGACAATAAGGGACCAGACAGAGACAGGTCTCAGTTTGGGAAGATCTCTGTGGAAATCCCTAACCCTTGTATTGCATAGACAGGTTATATAGGTTTACAGACATTCCTTCCTAGTTCCCAGCATGATACATGCTATGCTGGAGACACAGGTCTCTCTAGAGGACAATTAAATAAACACATGAACAAGAATAAAGCCGAAGGAGAAGTCAACAAAAAAGATCATGAATAAGACTCGTCTGAGTTGAAACGCGTTGATTTGACTGATGTAATTCCTCATTGGAGCAGATTGATGTGATGCTTGTATTTCTTGGATGAACTCAAAGATTTTTTTATCTTGGACTCAATAAATGACTATGTTTTATCTATATCCTACGCTGGAGATTTTCCTCTTTTCTATTCCTATACGAAGTGGCATTCCTATACGAGGGGGATTCTGTATCTGTTAAATTGATTTAGGCAGAAATATAAAATGCTTAAGGGGGGGAGGGGGTCCTTCATAGATAAAAATATCTTTATCACCATGGATAGCCAGTCCATACTTCACAGTCCCCCCTTGATAATATATTTTTATCAATTGTATTGATTATATGGAGCCAACATTCCTGATCAAGGGTTCTGTGGCTAATATCCCATATTCTAGAGGCACAGGGGAGGTTGGTCTTCATTCAGACTGATTCCATGTTATCAGACTGGGGCTTTCTGCGGCACCTCCATCCCCCTACAGGCCTTGACCAGACATAAGTATGGGCCCACTTTCATATCTGTATCAATTATATCAGCTTTCTCAATTTGAATCTCCCTTTACTTGGAGGAGACTCTACCATAAGGGTGGGCATTGATTTTCCTTCTGTTTTCACTGGGCAGTATAGGACTGTTGGAAATGTGGCCATGGCTATGGTCTCATTGGTGCCCTTGTTACACATCTTTCTGCAACAAGGGATGAAGCAGAATACAACAACTGCAGCCTAAATGAGCACGGTCAGAATAACTATACCAAGCTGAATCAGAATACCTTTCAGCGAACCTATCCAAGTGAACCAGTCTCCCTAGGGGTCTTGTACTCCAGAATTTGCCTTCAACTCTTTAGATAGTGAATTGAACTTTTGCAATGCCTGAGTCACTTTACCAGTTAAACCGGTCTCATCAGGGACATATGTGCAGCAAGCTTCTCCAATCATAGCACATACACCTCCTTTTTCTGCTACTAACATGTCTAGGGCCATTCTATTTTGATTAGCTAACAGGGTAGTCTGACCCAGCTGAGTTGCTAAACTGGTTAATGCATCTCGGGAATAGTTAACAAACCTCTGTTGGTTGTAATACAGATAGTTAATCCAAGCTACATTCTTATTAGCTGTAACGATGGGAAGCAGGGATTCAATACCAGCTTTCACCTCATACCAGGCCTTGAATTCATTAGGCACCCCCATTGGAACCCCTATGGCATCTATGTAAACGGGGGGGGGGGGGGGTCATCAAACAGTTCTGGTTTTATGGCCGCATGTCTGTACCTGTTCCTAACTGAACTGACTATATCAGTGAGTTGTGCTTCATGGTTTACTCTGGCTATCAAAATCGGCATAATTACTTTCATGAGGGCACATTGCCCTTCCCAATTTCCTTCCAATCTGCTCCTTACTCTGAGATCACCACGAACCCAGTATATATCTGCTAAAGATTTAGTATGGTTTTGTGCCAACCGGGTTATATTCTCATCATTGGTGATATTCTCTGCACAGTAGCCTGGAGGGAACATACCATAATTTCTAAATGTACCATTTGTATTTTGTATTGTAATACACATATACTTTCCATGGTAAACTGTTATTCCTTGGCCAGGTTGGGGTGTCCCGGTTATTATAGGATATTTTTCTTTCCTTTTCTGACATTCCGTACTGATATTATTATTACCGGAGTATAAACTCAAAAAACATTCCAACACTTCATCTCTCACGTGTAAGGGTACTGATCCTAGATGGGGCCTTGCAGAAGCACATACAAAACAGTCTGATTGATTATTGGTTTTAGCAGTATAGTGAGTCCATCGAACCCAGAGATTGGTGTCTGTATACCCCGTCTCTACCAAGAAGGTTTCTGCAGTTGACAAATTAACTGATTGGCCTTGTGGTATTGGTTTACCCAGGGTTTTACTTGGGAGTAGGGGATTTAAGGGCATACCAGGGCTAACGTGGGGCTTCTGAGCGACATCTTTTAGTATCAAAATGTCCTAGATACATATTCCCTGTATTTTCAGACTGCCATAGACCTATAGGTCCCTAGATCACATTGGTTAGGATTTTCAAGGTTCAGTACTAATGATGAGCATTTGTTATTATCATTAAATCGGTAACACTTATTATTAGTCCTGGTCAATTCCGGATTAGTGAGGGTAAGCCGAACACGCAAACTCTGATTTTTGTTTTTTCTACACTTTATACTTTGTAAGACAAAAAACTGGCCAATATAAAACTAAAGTATGAATCCTGGTATCAGGACAAGTAGTCCAGTACCGGGTTCAAATTGCCTACTCATATCAAATGGGGGAAACACGGAGAGCACAAGAGTAGTTAGCAAAGAGGCAAAATCTTTATTAATGATACATGATCACAACAGTAAAAAGTAAATAAAGAAATGACATAGCAAGGGGATCAGGAAAACACAGTGCCGAAAGCTAGACCGCCCCTGGCAAAACACTAGCTAAGCAATCCAAATTACAAAAATGCAAGTAAATCAACAGGCATAAGGGACACTCCATGGGTATATAACCATAGATAAGAACAGTAGATAAAAATGCAAGTAAATCTACAGGCATAAGGAACACCCCATGGGTATATAGCCACAGATAAGAACAGTAGATAAATATCACAATTAACCCCTTTAAAAAGTCAATGAGGCAAATATACACACTCAGGGTAAGTATAACAATCACTGAGTAGTGACAATTTATGTAAACATCCAAGATAGGAGTGAGTTACGTAACTACCCTATGCCATGTAGTGCTAGATAAAGAAATGTATAGAAAGAGTACCCGGACCTAAATGAAAACACTCACCCAGTGAGAAAGTGTCCGGGATACAGAACGCTCGTTCAAGTTGCCCAGTGTCAGAGTGTCCAAAAGACAGGAAGCTCGCAAGGTGCCAGGGGAGTCAAAGACCGTGCTGCATGTGAGAACGCGCCCCAACGCGCGTTCTCACATGCAGCACGGTCTTTGACTCCCCTGGCACCTTGCGAGCTTCCTGTCTTTTGGACACTCTGACACTGGGCAACTTGAACGAGCGTTCTGTATCCCGGACACTTTCTCACTGGGTGAGTGTTTTCATTTAGGTCCGGGTACTCTTTCTATACATTTCTTTATCTAGCACTACATGGCATAGGGTAGTTACGTAACTCACTCCTATCTTGGATGTTTACATAAATTGTCACTACTCAGTGATTGTTATACTTACCCTGAGTGTGTATATTTGCCTCATTGACTTTTTAAAGGGGTTAATTGTGATATTTATCTACTGTTCTTATCTGTGGCTATATACCCATGGGGTGTTCCTTATGCCTGTAGATTTACTTGCATTTTTATCTACTGTTCTTATCTATGGTTATATACCCATGGAGTGTCCCTTATGCCTGTTGATTTACTTGCATTTTTGTAATTTGGATTGCTTAGCTAGTGTTTTGCCAGGGGCGGTCTAGCTTTCGGCACTGTGTTTTCCTGATCCCCTTGCTATGTCATTTCTTTATTTACTTTTTACTGTTGTGATCATGTATCATTAATAAAGATTTTGCCACTTTATACTTTGTGTTGGGCGGTATCCCCAATCTTCTCCAGTGTTCCACTCCACATCACTCCACGAATGACAGTTCTGATTATTTTCTCGGGTTACACAGAGATAATAACTAAACTCAGCCCCCTTCCTGGACCAGGCTGTCCCTACACAATTAACCACATTACAGTAGTCAAAGAAGAATGTTTGGAGTGGGGCAGTAGTATTCACCCATAGTATATAAGGGCTGGTGCCAGCATTTTTAACGGGCATCTCCAATCCAGAACTTAATACACATAAGGAAAGGATATGGGAAATCATTTCTTTTTGGGAACCAGTTTACAGTATGAAGCGTGTATCCATGTTGACCGGACTTCAACCTTCACCAAGGTAGGAGTCACGAGTAGAAGTTGGTAAGGGCAGTCAAAGAATGGTTCTAGGCAGCTCTTCTTTACGTGTCTTTTGACCAATACCTGATCTCCAGGTTTTATACGGTGGCAGGCACTGCTGGCTTCAGGATCTGGAATGGAAAAAGAAACTATAGCATGGATGTTAGTTAGCTCATTAGTGAGATTGATTACAAACTGAACAACTCTATCATTGGACTGAGACAATTCTTCTGGACAGTAAGAAGCTATAGGGGGTATAGCTCCAAAGAATATCTCATACGGTGACAACCCATGTCTGGACAACGGGGTTGTTCTGACATGGTAAAGAGCAATCGGGAGCAGGTCAGGCCATCGCTCAGTCGACTACTGCATCATTTTTGTCAGTTTTCTCTTCAGGGTACCATTCATTCTCTCTACCTTGGCGTTGGCTTGTGGATGATATTGAGTATGCAGGGCCACACTTGATCCTATCATTGTCAACAGTTCTTGGTAGACTGAGGCTACGAAGGCGGGGCCCTGATCACTTTCCACTACTTCTGGGACTCCATACCGGCACACAACTTCTGCGATCAACTTCTTGGCCTTAGTCTTTGCTGTCATGTTGGGCATAGGGAATGCTTCGGGCCAATTAGAGAAAACATCTACCACTACCTGACAGTACTCATATCTTCCTGCTTTGGGCAACTGTATATGATCAACTTGGAGTTTCTGGAAGGGATAGTCTGGTTTGGCAAGGTGTTTTGATGGCACGACTTCTGTTCTTCCGGGGTTGCAGGTCTGGCAGACGAGACAACTTTTGTTATAGTTTGCCAACATTGTTGATATCCCAGGTGCCAAGTAAAACATCTGAATAAGTAGCAGAGCCTGATTCTTGCCTCTGTGTGTAGGACCGTGGGCCCAGGCTGCCATGGCTGCATGCATTCTTTTGGGCGAACAGACTAGTCCATTCACTCGCCATTTATCGTTTTCTTTCTTTGCACCCTCTCTCTTCCATGTTCCTAATTCTTCCTTGGATACCAATCTTTGTTCAGCTATAAGCTTGCCAGTAGGTGTCTGACCAGGGACTAATGCGTCTTGTGGCCTCCCTGGTTTAACCAGTGCCAGATCACGCAGGGCCTGTCTCCTTTGAGCTTGAGTGGTGACCATGACATAGGTATACTCAGCTTCTTTCACTTCCATCATAGCAGCTTCTTTGGCTTTCTGGTCTGCAAAAGCATTACCTCCAGCAATGTCCGTGTTTTGGGGTCCATGAGCTTGGACCTTGAGGATAGCCACTTGTCTTGGGAGGGTTAAGGCAAACATCAATCTTCGGACACTCTCAGCATTTTTTACTGGGATACCCGCTGTTGTTATGAACCCTCTAATCGCCCAAATTGCTCCAAAATCATGTGCTATTCCGAATGCGTATCCGAAATCCGTGTATATGTTAACCGTGCTGTTTTCAGCATAATAGCAGGTTTCTGTCTGGGCCACAAGCTCAGCTTCTTGCGCAGACATGTGTGGTGGCAGTGCTGCAGATTTGACCACTACTACTTGGGTGGTGATTGCGTATCCAGTGTGAAATTTTCCCATATCATCTGCATATCGCGACCCATCTGTGAATAATGTATAGTCTGCCTCTGGTAGGGGGTGCTCACGAATATTCTGTGGAGTGACAGTCTTAAGTTCAATTTCTTGCACGCAGTTATGTCCAGGTGTCTCTTCACAGGATGGATCCCCCCTTGGAAGAGGAAGGAGCGTTGCTGGATTGATGGTGGTTTATCGATGGAGAGTGACATTATCTGGAAGGAGGAGGGAGCACTGGAGCCGGAGATGTCATTGGGTAGACAAATGTTTGGGTTGAGTCAAGGTCAAGATGGCAAAGATATCATGAGGGGCGAAGATTTTGGTTGGGTGCCCCAGGATGATGTCAGCCGTCTTGTCGAGCAGTATGTGTGTAGCATGAACAGCTCTCATGCAGGTGGGGGAAGGAAGCTCTGGCCACCGGGTCAAGACGTTCAGAAAAATAGCCAACTGGCCATTGTCGTGTGCCATGACGTTGGGTGAGTATTCCGGCAGCATGTCCTGAATTTTCTGAAACATACAGGTGGAACGGTTTTTGACAGTCTGGGATTCCTAGTACCGGGGCTGAGGCATTCTGAGACTTGAGTAGATTGAAGGCTTGACGGATGGCCGTGGTTGTTTGAGGGTTATCCTCGGTATATGAGGAGAATTCAGTTTTGGGAGCATCATACAGAGGCTGCATGTTTCTGGAGGCATCTGGAATCCATTGCCGACAGTAGGTACATAGTCCGAGAAATCTTTGAAGTTCAGTTGGGTTGCTTGGAAACTTGAGTGCGATGATGGCTGTCTTCCTTTCTTGTGTGAGATGTTTGGCACCCCGAGAGTTGCAGTGTCCAAGGAAGACAACTTGACTTTGGCAGAGCTGAACGTTAGAGCTCGAGACTCTACAGTTAAGATCTGCGAGATGCTTGAGGAGGGAAATAGTGAGGGACAAACAGTACTGCTCATCCTTCGCACAAAGGAGGAGGTCATCAACATACTGCAAGAGAACTGCATCGGTATGTTGCATTATCCAGGGCAGCAAGGAACTGGTCATATAGCAGGTGAATTGGTTCGGGCTGTTCTGGGCTCCTTGGGGCATAACAGTCCACGTTAATTGGGAACCTTTGAACGTAAAAGCAAAAAGATACTGGCAGTCTGGATGTAAGGGTATACTGAAGAAGGCATTTGCCAAGTCAATGACAGTGAAACAACCAGCTTCCTTTGGTACGTTAGACCACAAGGTGTGGGGATTGGGGACAACAGGGGTTTCGAGAACCGTGGCGGCATTGACAGCTCTCAAGTCTTGGACTAAGCGATAGGCTGGAGCTTGTCCTAGTACAGCCTTTTTCTTTACAGGAAACAGGGGTGAATTACATGGAGAAACACAATGTCTGAGGGCTCTCTTTCCAAGAAGGTTATTGACTTGTTGCTGTAGGCCCTGCACCTGGGCAGGTTTTAGGGGGCATTGGGGAACTCTGGGTAGTGGGACACCAGGTTTCAAATGAACCATGACAGGGTTGACTGGGAGACATCCGATATCATCGGGTCCCTTGGACCATAAATGGTCTGGTAGCTGATCCAGGAGAGCTTGATATTGGGATTTGTTAGCAGGTGATGACAGAGCCATCATCATTGTGGGTAGTGCTTTGAGCAGACAGATTTCCTCATGCCCCTGTTGAGTATGGGGATTGACGAGGACAACATGCATATTATCATCATCACTGTAAGTTATTCTGGTTTTAAACTGTGACAGGAGATTGGACCCCATCAATTTAACAGGGCAGGTTTCAGAGATCACAAACTGGGATACCACATCGGGAAAGGGGCCAACAGGAATCGGGACAGTCAAAGTATGAGTGGTTGGCAGTCCATCCAACCCAATGAGAGTCAATGCATCATCAAAAAATCGGAGAGGGAGATTGCTTGGAAAATTAGAGGATGCCAGGGGTAGGATAATGGATGAACAGTGTCCCTTGGCAGAGCTGACCATTATGGTAGACTCTGGTTGGCCAGAACTTCATTGCGGTCCTCGAGGGAGATTCTGGGGATGGTACCCTCGGGGAGGGCATTGGGACTGTGGCGTATGACAATCTCTCTGGAAATGGCCTTGGGCTCCACATCGCCAGCAAACCAATAAAGCATTATTAGAGCGCCTGTTTGTTCTCTGTAATGGGCCTTGATGGGGCGAGGGAGCGGGATACCACATCTGGGGCTGAGCCTGCGGGTTAGTAGGCATCAAGGATGTGTATGGCTGCTGCTGCATCTGTTGGTTACAAGAAGCCATTAATGGTGGCTGTACTGAAGCTAAAACAAGCACTAGTTTAGTCTTGGCCTTAGCGGTCGGCTGTTTGGCCATCATTTTTTGGAAACTTTTAGCAACAGTTAATATATCTTTCATGGGAATGGTGGCAATTTCAGGTTGGGTGAGCAATATAGTTTCCCTGAGTTCCGGACGCAGCCTTTCTACAAAGACCCCACTCAGAAGCAGTTGCTAGGTGCGGTTATGGGCAGAAAACCCAAGATCTTTAAAAATCTTCATCAATCGGGCATAGAATTTTTCAACAGATTCTCCTTTGTCTTGTGTTACATCCCTAAGCGTTGTGGATTGTTCAGCCAGTTGGTCTTGCGCCCAAAGCTTAAGGTCAGAGCAGAAATCAGCTCCGCTCTCATAAGTGGCGTCATCTAGGCTGTCATTATAGGAGAGGGATGACTCCATCAGGGGCCAGTAACTATCTCCTGCTTTTACCCAGATCAAGTGAATGAGATCTCTGCGGGGCGCTGAGTAAATTTCATGATTTTGCTTAACTTTACGGTAAAAGGGCATGGGATGGTGTTCTGGGTCTGGGAGCTGATTGGCAAGAGTGTGTGGACACAGGCGCTCCCGGCAGTTCTTTGTCTTCTGACTCGAAATCATCCACAGCAGGCGCAATATGCGGAGCTGCTGGCGCTGGAGGGTTGGCAGGAGGTGGGGGCTGGTGCCGCGCAGCTTCCCGTCTTGCATGATGTACTGTGAGCTCTCTGCCTAACACTAAACGTATTTCTTCCAGCCTGAGGTTACTTGTCTGAATCTGATTTATAATTGCAGCTGTTATAATTTTGGCTGCCTCTTCCTTTGGGTATCCAAATATTCCACCAGAAATTAAGGGTATAGCCATAGATCTCTGGTGGAGGATCACAGGAGTCATATCAGATGTATATTGTATGGCATTACGTACAGCTGTCTCAAAGATTTCTCGCGACTCACCGGGAATCTGGGCATTATACCGGGGACTCACTGCATGTATCACGTATACAGCAGGTATGGCACCTGCTCTTGTCACTCCTATTTGTCCTGGAACAATAGGGCCGTGTCGCTGTACGTATTCATTGGATTCGTGCTGAATGCTCGGGCCTTCTTGCTCTGATATGATACGAGCTAGGCCACTATGGTGCTGCAAAGTGGAGTTAGCAGAATTTACTATGACTCCTACACGCTGGATGGGAAGGTCACCGATCCCAATCCTGAACAATATTCCAGCCCACATTAGGGCTTCTGAATATCTCCGAATACCGTGATGAGAAATATTCATGGTGCTCTGGAACTGTATCCTCACTACCAGTGGGGTCATGGTATGGATGGGTGGTGGCAGCACTAGATTCTCAATCTAGAGGGAGGCTAGGCATAGCCGGCACCGGGGGAAGTGGTGATGGTGGTAATTGAATTTCTCCACTCCCAGGGGTCGGGGGTCAGTGCACATAATATCCTCCATCGGGGGCTAACAAGGGAAAGGCAGGGGCTTTTAAGGCTCGGGGTGGGTGTGGACGGTGAGCTCCACAGTGGTAGCAAGTGTCCCACCAGTCGGCATTCTGGCACCCACACCTATCGCATGCCCAGCCAGCAGGATCGTACGGTGGGGGATTAGAGGCTGGGACTGACGGGGCAGCTGGTATGCTGGGGTACCTGGCGGCGGGCGGAGATGGTTTGGATGTTGGCTCTAGGCGCGGGTGTACTTTAGGGGAGGGATTTGGGCCGTCAAAGTCCACTAGGAGATCAGTGGGTGGATCAGGAGTAGGTACGGGCTGGGCAACAAAGCAATTTGCCTGGGGATCTTTCTGTTCCTTCCCCGTTTCCTGCTGTACGTTGTAGTACATGAATACACCATCTTTGCCTTCTTCCTCAATCTCTACATATCCTTCTCATTTCAATGTGCAAGCTACGGCAAAGAAAGTCTTCGCAACATCTAACAAACCCTCAACACTTAACTTTCCCTTCTTCTCATTAATGCCATTTTCCCACTCGATAGGTTGTAAGCGACCACTCTTCGGCATGCCTAATAGTTTGAACAGTTTAGCACTGCTCTTCACCGCTTTCTTCGCCTCTCTATTAGCAACTAGAGTAATTACATCCTGTGGATCCTCTCGCTCGCTATCCCGCTTCTTACCCCCCCTAAACATCCTGTCTATTCCTTGACTAAAATGACGATTTCACAAGAACTAAACACTCTTTTGGCACAGGCTACGGTCCGGCCGGTACCAGGCGTTCCACCACTACTCTAACTCCCTTTGCTAGGTAGGCAACAACGGTGATCCGTGAAATGAGGAGTTCCTATACAGACATATCCTCCGGGCGCGGCTAGCTACGCCTTTTACAGCCCTCCCCAATCTTCGATCACAGACACCGCCTTGTCTCAAATACAGACAAGGAGAAGCAAAATCTCAATGTTGTCAAACCGTCAGCTTCAACCTATTACATTCAGAACCAACAACCACCTTGTGATCCTCTGTGACAGTGTTTCACATACACCTCAGGGAGTGCGTTCGTGCTACCGGGCCCCCAGCGGGCACCACCTACCGGGTCACTTCCGGTCGCCCCGACTCGGCGAGATACGGTGGGCAGCAGCGTTTCACCACCTCTCTCTAAACCCAACAAACAGCAGTGAATACACAGTATGTAACACTTACCGTAGTTTGGGGGGTTGATCAGTCTTGCTTTGGAGAGAGGAGGCTTCCGCTGCTCGACCGCGAGTTTCGCCGAGCTCTCGGGTTATGGGGTGCTCCTTTTGGTGGCCACACGTTGGGCGCCAGACTGTTCGGGGGGACCTCCAGGGGGTCCTCAAGGTCATCAAGGTGGTTTCCAAATATTTTTGCCTCGAGCAGACAATAAGGAACCAGACAGAGACAGGTCTCAGTTTGGGAGGATCTCTGTGGAAATCCCTAACCCTTGTATTGCATAGACAGGTTATATAGGTTAACAGACATTCCTTCCTAGTTCCCATCACCCAATCACAACCCAGAGTTCAGTCCTTTGTCCATATTAGGAACAACAATGAAGCAGTTCATCTGGTTCTGGTCATTGTCATGCGTGGACACATTCCTGGACACATTCCTGTACGCAGTGGCATTCCTATACGAGGTGAATTCTGTATCTGTTAAACTGGTTTAGGCAGAAATATATAATGCTTAAGGGGGGGAGGGGGTCCTTCACAGATAAAAATATCATTATCACCATGGAGAGCCAGTCCATGCTTCACACTATCAGGCTTACCCATCAGCAAAGTAGTTGTTCCCGGTCCAGCACCACATGTAACGTCCCGATGCGCATTTCGCACACTCTAAGCTTTCTCAAGGGGAGTGAGTAGAGAATCACGCCTCACCACATTTATACACCTCCCCATCTGATGTCCGCCAATTAGTGCACTGCATGTCAGCGCCGCCACAGTGTCTCCAGAAGCACGAGATCTGGCTCTCCTTTACGGCGTGCATCAGGGGAAATCCCCATCAGACGTCATAGGTGCACACTGGAAGTGTCGGAGGCCTTTGCCCGTCCATGGATATACTGTTTCAGCTCGCATGCGTCTGCCAGCGCCATCTTACCGGAGTCCTGTCCCTCCGTACACTCTGCTGCAGACTTAAGCTGATTATATGACCACAGGCAATGTGCACTCTGGCAAACATCCACTCCGGAGAACATCCCTGCAAGGTCAGTCACACAGCACACACACATAAAGAAAGGTAAGATCATTCATTCTATAGAAAAAAAAACCACAGTGAGCGTGCAACAGGGAAAAGTATATCCCACACGGCACTCTCCAACACAGAGCACAATACACTCCAAAGGTGTTGCAATAAAGGGAAGACAGACCTGACCCAATGTGAAGAAAATTATATATAGTATATATGTGCACACATATCTCTACGATGTTAATAGACAGCACATGTAACATACTTGCTGGACATACTAGAAGGACGTCAAAAATTACACGAATAAAGTTATTAAAAAAATTCCACAAAAAATATGTAGACCGGTTCAATAAATAGTAGTGTTGAGCGAGCATGCTCGACACTGCTCGGTACTCGCCCGAGCATCTCGCTACTCGGGATGTTCGGCGAGCACCGAGCATTTCCGGGTTACTCGGGCGGGAGCTCGGGTCACCGCCCTGCACGTTTGGCGCTCTTTACAGAGCCAATGAACATGCAGGGATTGCCAGCCAGTCACTGTAATGCCGCAGCCATGTTGTTTGTGGGAATTACAGTGATTGGCTGGCTGCACAGCGTCACCTCGAGTATTTAAAACCGGGCGCAGCCATCTTGGACACAGTCGCTCGGGATCAGACAGTGTAGGGAGAGTGCTGCTGAGTTAGGGAGAGATATATAGTGCGAAATAGGTAGTGTAGGGTCTCTAAAGCCTGCAAAATCAAACAAACAGTCCTTCTCAAGACTAATATCCATCTCAGATATCAGGCAGGCAGGCAGGCTGTATAAGAGACGCAGTGGTTATACCAGCAAATGCTGCATTACAGTCCTGTGTGCTCCTGCTGGTAAAGTTGCTAGACTTATCCCTCGGTCTCAGGGGCCAGGAAAAATCCTTTTTTTTTCATTTTATTTAGTTATTTTCCTCAGTCAGACAGTACAAATACGCGTCTTATTAACCTTTTGGTATTTTTCCCACCCCCTCAAAAAAATTGAGTGTGTCTGTGACTGATCAGACACCAATATATCTGTTTAAAAGAGTCTGGTGTAGGCCAAATAACTAGAACTCTGGTTTTGCAGTTCCACGGTTCAGATCTCTGTATTATCCTGCTTTTGGCATTTTTACCTTAAAAAAAACAGTAATAGTGTCTCACTGACTGTTCAGACACCAATATATCTGTTTAAAAGAGTCTGGTGTAAGCGAGATAACTAGAACTGTGGTTTTGCAGTTCCACGGGTCAAATCTCTGTATTATCCTGCTTTTGGCATTTTTACCGTAAAAAAAACAGTAATAGTGTCTCCCTGACTGTTTAGACACCAATATATCTGTTTAAAAGAGTCTGGTGTAGGCCAGATAACTAGAACATTGGTTTTGCAGTTCCACGGTTCAAATCCCTGTATTATCCTGCTTTTGGCATTTTTACCATAAAAAAAAACAGTAATAGTGTCTCCCTGACTGTTCAGACACCAATGTATCTGTTTAAAAGAGTCTGGTGTAGGTCAGATAACTAGAACTTTGGTTTTGCAGTTCCACAGTTCAAATCTCTGTATTATCCTGCTTTTGCCATTTTTACCGTAAAAAACAGTAATAGTGTCTCCCTGACTGTTCAGACACCAATATATATGTTTAAAAGAGTCTGGTGTAGGCCAGATAACTAGAACTGTGGTTTTGCAGTTCCACGGGTCAAATCTCTGTATAATCCTGCTTTTGGCATTTTTTCCTTAAAAAAACAGTTATAGTGTCTCCCTGTCTGTTCAGACACAAATATATCTGTTTAAAAGAGTCTGGTGTAGGCCACATAACTATAACTGTGGTTTTGCAGTTTCACGGTTCAAATCTCTGCATTATCCACCTTTTTGCCTTTTTTACATAAAAAATAAAAAAATTGAGTGTCTCGCTCAGTGTTCAGACACAAATATATCTGTTTAAAGGATTCTGGCGAAGGCCAGAGAAATGGAACTTTGGTTTTCCTCTTCCACAGTTCTAATCTCCTTTTTATTACCCTTTTTCCATTGATAGTGCGAGTGTAAGCTATTTTACTTCATTTACAATGGGCCAGGCGCGTGGCAAGGAAAGTGGAACTGGACGTTCTTGTGATGGTGCGTGTAGAGGACGGGGCCGTGGCCAAGGTGAAAAGGTGCCACAACCAACAACCACATCTTCTCGCTCCCAGTTCTTGACCGAATTACTAGGGAAGCACACTACAACACCAGTATTGCGAACTGATCAGTGTGAACAGGTTATTGGATAGCAGATAATACTTCCAGTTACCTGGGCACCACCACCTCTGGTCTGTCTTCCACATGGTCAAGTTTTAGTAGCCGTGAGTCTCGACCGCATACTCCTCCTCACCCTGATGCTCCTTCCTCCCACTATGCCGAGTGTCGTCAGACAGCAACTGATCCCACTCTTGGACCCTCTGATAGAGCTGTTCACTGTCCATTTCCAAATTTGTGCCCCTCACCTGCTCCGCTTGAAGTGGTGGAAGAGGAGATCCCATGTAGCGATGTCCAAATATTTGAACTCTGGCAATTTGTCACAAGAGGTGGACGATGACGAGACACAATTGCCACGAAGTGAGGAGGAGGATCGTGGTGCGCAAGTGGAAGAGGAGCAGGTGGTGGATGATCTAGTAACTGACCCAACGTGGCAGGAGGACGCATAGAGCGAGGCCAGCAGCACACAGGGGGAGGCAGGCAGAGTACCCCAACAGGCAGGAAGAAGCAGTGTGGTGGCCACACACAGAAGGCGGGCAGCAGTTGTCCGTAACACCAACACGAGGGACGTTGCCAGTACAACCGGTAGGTGTTCCAGAGTCTGGAATTTTTTTAAAGGCTCTGCTGATAACCCCAAAAAGGCCATTTGTACCACCTGCCATGCCAGCATCAGCAGGGGTGACAAAGCTACCTGCCTGACCACCACCAGCATGATCAGGCACATGGCAGCAAAGCACCCGACTTTGTGGGGCGAGCCCCAGGGTCCATGACCAGTGTCAGCGGGTGGTACCACTGCTTCTTCCGCTGCTGTGAATGTAAGAGAACCCCCTGTTGTGCGTGCAAGGCAATCCCCTGTCCATACTGCATGCAAAGATGCCCCCTCCTCTCAGTCTTCACTTGTTATGGCAGTTTCTCAAGAAGCAGCATCACCGTCCATATCCACGTCCCATCGCAGCGTTCAATTGTCCATATTCCAGAGCATTGAATGAAAGCGCAAATTCGCAGCCAGTGCCCCACAGGCCACAGTCCTAAATTCGCACATTTCATGACTGCTTGCATTGGAAATGCTGCCTTTTAGGCTGGAGGAGACGGAATCCTTCCGCAACCTTATGGTGGTGTCCATCCCTCGGTACTCGGTCCCCAGCTGACACTATTTTGCCTGGTGTGCCATCCCCGCACTACACAAGCACGTGTCCCAAAGCATCTGCCGTGCCATCAACAACGCAGTTACTGGGAGAGTCCACCTGACAACGGACATGTGGACAAGTGCTTGTGGCCAGGGACGGAACATCTCCCTGACGGCACACTGGGTAAACATAGTGGAAGCCGGGACCGAGTCGGACCTTAGGACAGAACACATCCTCCCCACACCGAGGATAGCGGGCCCTATGTTATTCAAAGTTGTCCACACAGTGTACAGCTTCTGCGCATCATCCTCCTCCTCCTCCTCATGTTCAGCCTCCATCTCAGATATCACCACATCAGTTACAAGCTGGAAGCACTGCAGTACTGCCTCAGCCAAGCGACAACAGGCTGTGCTGAAACTCATAAGCTTAGGTGAGAAACCTCACACTGCTTGTGAGTTGTGGACAGCTGTGAAAGAGCAGGCAGATCTGTGGCTGAGACCGCTGAACCTACATCCAGGCATGGTCGTGTGTGACAATGGCCGTAACCTGGTGGCGGCTCTGAGGCGAGGTGAGATCACACACGTACCATGCCTGGCTCATGTGCTTATCCTCGTGGTTCAGCGGTTTCTTAAATCGTACCCCAAGTTGCCAGATCTGCTCGTCAAAATACGCCGCCTGTCAACTCATTTTCGCAAGTTGGCTACAGCTTCCGTCGCCCTTGCTGTGTTGCAGCAGCATTTGCAGCTTCCGGCACACCGACTTGTGTGTGATTTCCCCACACGTTGGAACTCTACCCTCCACATGTTGCAAAGGATTTGTGAGCAGAAGAGAGCAGTTGTGGAGTACCAGCTGCAACAAGGCTGTCGATATTCAGGTCAGACTCCACACATAAGACCTCAGGAGTGGACCTGGATGTCAGACAAATATACCATCCTGACAAACTTTGAGGAGTCAACCAAGATGGTGAGTGGCGATGACGCCATCATTAGCGTCAGCATCCCACTTGTCTATATTTTGCAACGCTCTCTGCAGAGAATTAAAGAGGAGGCATTGCAGCCAGAGTATGATGAGATGGATCAAGAAGCCGTAGCGGGCGATTACACACAGCCCAGCCTCATCTCATCCCAATGTGCATTGGGGGACAATGAGGGAGAGGAGGAGGAGTAGGAGGAGGAAGAACAGGAGCTGGTATCATGTGCTATCATCGGTAGTATCTATACAACTGCCATACCGTCAGTTCAGAGTGGGGGGCCTGAGGACAGGGGGGAGGAGGAGGAGGAAGAGAAGATGGTCAGTCGTCATTTTGGTGAGGACACGGAAGTCTTTCCCCTTACCAGTCTGGCACGCATGGCTAACTTTATGTTACACTGCCTTAACCGTGACCCTCGCGTTGTCAAAATGTTGGGTGACAGTCATTACTGGTTGGTGACACTTTTAGACCCCCGCTACAAGGAGAACTTTCACTCTCTTATTCCTGAGGTGGAGAGGTCTACAAATTTGGGGCAGTACCAGAAGGCCCTTGCTGAAGAACTGTTAAAAAAATTCCCATCTGAACACGCTAGCGGCAGAGGTCACTGTTCGTTGACCAACCAGGGCGTACAGGCGAGAGAGACGCAACTCTAATCCAGCAGAGGCAGGGGAATACTGTCAACATTCTGGGACAGTTTTCTTATACCCGCCCATCTTACAGGCCCTGAGGCGCGGGGTACTCTCACAAGGAGTGGAAAGTTTCAAAAGATGGTGAGGGAGTACCTTGCCGACCATACCAGCGTCGTCCTTGATTCCTCTGTGCCTTTTAATTATTGGGTATCCAAGCTAGACACTTGGAATGAACTCGCACTGTATGCCTTGGAGGTCCTGGCCTGCCCTGCCGCTAGCGTGTTATCGGAGCATGTTTTTTGTGCTGCTGGGGGAATTATAACTGATAAGCGCACTCGCCTGTCAACTGACAATGCTGACAAG
This sequence comes from Phyllobates terribilis, assembly GCF_046119375.1. Taxonomy (NCBI): domain Eukaryota; kingdom Metazoa; phylum Chordata; class Amphibia; order Anura; family Dendrobatidae; genus Phyllobates; species Phyllobates terribilis. The sequence goes on along the minus strand of NW_027362764.1, from coordinate 202,888,265 downwards.
CTGACCCTTATCAAAATGAACAAGGACTGGATTGGGCCAGACTTCTCATCACCACCAAATGACAACAGAGTAACATAAAGTTAAATCCACTGTGTTATTTCGGGAGGTGTATTCCCATGCACCACTTCAAACCCACACATTTTCTCATTTCGGCTGTTTTTTGCTCTTCTCCTTATCCTCAGCCTCCACCACCAGTATACCACCAGGGTGACCGTGGTCCGTGTTGCCAGCATTGCAAGTTCCTCCATCCTAATTTTTGGCAGCTTTTGCTTGGAAGGCATAGGCAAAGACTATGGGAGACCCACTCTCCAATAATGGGAATAATGTTTTTAATATGCTGTATTGCATGGCTCTTGAAAGGGGCATTAAAACAGTCTTGTTAAGCTACTGTGAGCTCCATCACTCTTCCAAGGGGCATTAAAACTGTCTTGTAAAGCTACTGTGACCTCCACCACTGTTCCAAGGGGCATTAAAACTGTCTTGTTAAGCTACTGTGACCTCCACCACTATCCCAAGGAGCATTAAAACCATCTTGTTAAGCTACTGCAACCTCCACCGCTCTTTCAAGGGACATTAAAACTGTCTTGTTAAGCTACTGTGACCTTCACCACTTTTCCAAGGGGCATTAAAACCGTCTTGTTAAACCACTCTGACCTACACGTCTCTTCCAAGGGGCATTAAAACCATCGTTTTAAGCTACTGCGACCTCCACCACTTTTCCAAGGGGCATTAAAACTGTCTTGTTAAGCTACTGTGACCTCCACCACTCTCCCAAGGGGCATTAAAACCATCTTGTTAAGCTACTGCAACCTCCACCGCTCTTTCAAGGGACATTAAAACTGTCTTGTTAAGCTACTGTGACCTTCACCACTTTTCCAAGTGGCATTAAAACCGTCTTGTTAAACCACTCTGACCTCCACGTCTCTTCCAAGGGGCATTAAAACCATCGTTTTAAGCTACTGCGACCTCCACCACTCTTCCAAGGGGCATTAAAACTGTCTTGTTAAGCTACTGTGACCTCAACCACTTTTCCAAGGGGCATTAAAACCATCTTGTTGAGCTACTGCGACCTCCACCACTCTTCCAAGGGGCATTAAAACCGTCTTGTTAAACTACTCTGACCTCCACGTCTCTTCCAAGCGGCATTATAACCATCTTGTTAAGCTACTGGGACCTCCACCACTTTTCCAAGGGGCATTAAAACTGTCTTGTTAAGCTACTGCTATCTCCACCAGTCTTCCAAGGGGCATTGATATTGTCTTTTTATTCCACTGCGACCTCCACCATTCTTTGAAGGGGCATTAAAACCGTCTTGTTAAGCTCATGCGACCTCCACCGCTCTTCCAAGGGGCATTAAAACCGTCTTGTTAAACTATTGCGACCTCCACCACTTTTCCAAGGGGCATTAAAACCGTCTTGTTAAGCTACTGCGACCTCCACCACTCTTCCAAGGGGCATTGATATTGTCTTTTTATTCCACTATAACCTCCACATCTCTTCCAAGGGGCATTTAAACCGTCTTGTTAAGCTACTGTGACCTCCACCAATCCTCCACGGGGCATTAAAACTGTCTTGTTAAGCTACTGTGACCTCCACCACTTTTCCAAGAGGCATTAAAACCGTCTTGTTAATCTACTGCGACCTCCACGACTTTCCCAAGTTGCATTAAAACCGTCTTGTTAAACCACTCTGACCTCCAGGTCTCTTCCAAGGGGCATTAAAACCGTCTTGTTAAGCTACTTTGACCTCCACCATTCTTCCAAGTGGCATTAAAACCGTCTTGTTAATCTACTGTGACCTCCACCACTCTTCCAAGGGGCATTAAAACCGTCTTGTTAAGCTACTGCGACCTCCACCGATCTTCCAAGGGGCATTAAAACCATCTTGTTAAGCTACTGTGACCTCCACCACTTTTCCAAGGGGCATTAAAACAGTCTTGTTAAACCACTCTGACCTCCACGTCTCTTCCAAGGGGCAATAAAACCGTCTTGTTAAGCTAATGCGACCTCCACCACTGTGAGAACTCTCCTGTTAGGTTTTTTCTATTATGCTGGTCACATGACCGTTTTTGCCTATTTAATCCTGCTCCGCCCTTCTGGCCTTGCTGGACTTCATTGTAATTTCTACTCTTAAGCTAGCCAGGTGCTTTGTTACCTTTCTCAGTCAGTTTAGCTAGGTCTTTTGACCTCTATGTTCTATGTTGTTTGTTTGTCTTTTTACTGCTACAATTTCTGCTAGGAGGTGTCCATCTTTCTCCCAGTCCCTAGTTCTTGTAGGGATCCTTCCCTCACATCTATAGGTCTTCGTTCAGACTAGCTGAGGACTTTAGCGGGTCTGATCGCAGGATCAGGTTCCCCGTTACATCGTAGGGATCTAGCTTAGTTCTTTTGTAGGGACAGATCTCCTGTCTTCCCTTAGTGCTTGTAGCAGATCATAACAGTAAGTCCAGCCAAAAAAAATTTTTCTATAAGGAAAGACCTCTAGTTTCCATCATGGTTTCGGTTCAGGATTTGGCTCAACGCCTGCAGGGACTCTCTCTGGAGGTGGCCGAGCTCCAACAACACGTGAGTAGCTGTTCTGGAGCGCATTTTGTGGAGCCAAAGGTATGATTGCCTGATTTATTTTTTGGTGAACAACAAGATTTTTTTTCCTTTAAAAATACTTATTTATTGTATTTTCGTTTGAGACCCAGATCCTCTGGTGATGAATCACAGCGCATAGGGTTCAAAATGTCACTTTTGCACAAATAACCTCAGGGATGGGCCTTTTCTCTCCAACCTAGTGATCCGTGCTTTAGATCAGTGGATAGTTTTTTTTCTGCTTTGGGGTTGTTGCATGATGATCCTGATCGTGTCTCATCAGCTGAGACGGAATTGAGACATTTGAGGCAGGGATCAGGTAATGTGGAAAATTATTTTACTCACTTCCATCGGTGGTCTGCTTAGGTGGGGTGGAACGATTCAGCTCTGAAAAGTTTGTTTCTTGCTGGGCTAGGTGAAAGGGTTAAGGATCTGCTGATTGCTTGTCCTACACCTGGAAACTTGCAGAAGGCAATGCAATTAGCTATACGGGTGGACAGGAGACTGCGTGCAAGGGATAATGAGAGTAAATCCTCTGCCATGTCAGCTCCGAGTCTTGAGAGGGTCTGTATTGACACTGGAGAGCCGATGGAGATTGGGGCGATGTCACCCCGCTCTCAGGAAAAAGACCGCAGGTTTTCTGAAGGTTTGTGCTTTTAGTGCAGCAAATCTGACCATTTCATTAAGAATTGTGTGCTTCGTATGAACAAAGTAAAAAAAAAGGTCAGTTACGCCCGTATAGCCTGTTTAAACACTAAGGGTGTATTTCTTTCTGCTACTACCGCAGCTCAAGAAGAATTAATTGAATTTCGGGTATTTGTGGATTGTGGTTCAACTCTGAATGTGATTGATGGGGGATTCTTGGAAAAACTTAATTTAAAACCCAAACCTTTGTCATCCCCTGTTGCCGTGGTTTCTGTCGATGGCTCTCTCTTGAAATGTGTTACTCACAAGGTTTATGAATTTCCTCTCACTATTAATGGTATTCACCCAGAAAATTTGGATTTGGTGGTATTAAATAATTTGCCTTCTCCAGTAGTTTTGGGGTTGCCCTGGTTAAAATTGCACAATCCTGTACTGGATTGGTCTACCAATGAAATTAAGCCCTGGAGCCCTAAGTGTTATGACAAGTGTTATAACGGGCGGATTGCTGCTGTGGATAAAGGGGAATTACCTGTACCTATTTAGGATTTTTGGAAAGTTTTTTCTGAGGAGGAGTCGCAAATTTTGCCTCCTCATAGAGACTACGATTGTACCATTGAATTTGTCCCTGGAGCGACTCTTCCTGAAAGTCGTTTATTTAATCTGCCTATTCCTGAGAGAAAGGCTTTGGAGGAATACAAACAGACGAGCTTGGCCGCCGGTCATATCAGACCCGCTAAGTCACCTGTGGCTGTTGGATTTTTTTTGTTAAAAAAAAGGACGGCGGTTTACGTCCTTGTTTGGACTTTTGCGAGATTAATAAAATTACTGTACGCAATCCCTACCCACTCCCATTGATTCCTGATTGTTTAACAAGTTAGTGGGGGCCAAGTGGTTCCCTAAAATTGATCTCCGGGCGCATACAATTTGTTGCGCATGAAGGAGGGTGATGAATGGAAGACTGCTTTTAACACTCCTGTGGGTCATTTTGAGAATTTGGTTATGCCTTTTGGTCTTACCAATGCACCAGAATTTTTTCAGAATCTTATTAATGACATCCTTAGACCTTTGATCGGCAAGAATGTGGTTGTGTATTTGGATGACATTTTGATTTATTCGCCTGACCTGGAGTCTCATTGGCGGAGCGTACGTGAGGTATTGCAGTTATTGATTGACATTTCGCTTTTTGCTAAGCTGGAGAAATGTGAGTTCGCTGTACAGAGAATTAGTTTTTTGAGATGGACCCGGTGAAAATTCAAGCTGTGCAGGAATGGCCTAGGCCTATTGGTTTGAAATCGATACAGAGGTTTTTGGGTTTCGCCAATTATTACAGAAAATTCATTAAAAAATTTTCTATTACTGTTAAACCACTGACCGATCTCACCAGGAAAGGTTCTAACACGGTTCAGTGGACTACTGAGGCCATTGAAGCTTTTGTGTTTCTAAAGGAGAGGTTGAGCTCTGCCCCCATCCTTATACAGCCTGATGTGACTAAGCCGTTTTTGGTTGATGTTGATGCTTCTTCTGTGGGGGTCGGTGCGGTGTTGTCTCAGGAAAACAAGGATGGAGTACATCCCTGTGCCTTTTTTTTCAAAAACATTTTCTGAGACTGAACTTAATTACGATATTGGTAATCGGGAATTGCTGGCTATTAAACTCGCATTTGAACACTGGCGTCATCTCTTGGAAGGTGCTGATTTTCCCATTCAGGTTTTCACTGATCATAAAAATCTGATCTATCTTGATGCTGCCAAGCGCTTGAATGCTCGTCAGGCTAGGTGGGCACTTTTTTCTTCGCGGTTTAATTTTTCCGTTAATTACATCCCGGGTACCAAGAATGTTAAAGCTGATGCTTTGTCTCGCAGCTTTTCCCCCATGATCAGTGCTGAGGAGGAGGAGAGCATTTTATAAGAAGGTGTTGTGATTGCTGCATTGGACTCCATTTTGGAAGATGAGATTCTTAAAGCACAGGAGAATGCTCCATCTAACACTCCCCATGGGAGGTTGTTTGTGCCTAGGACCTTTAGGAGAGATTTGTTTGTTGTGTGTCATGAGTCTCGGTTGGCAGGTCATCCTGGAATTTCTGAGACCAAGAGACTTGTGGGTCGCAGTTTTTCGTGGCCTGGATGGCAGAAGGAGGTCATTAAGTGGGTGCGTCAATGTACTGTGTGTGCTAGATCTAAGTCTTCACATGCTCCTGCTGCGGGGTTGCTTTGCCCTCTGGAGGTTCCTAGTGCACCTGGGATACATCTGGCTATGGACTGAATACTGACCTTCCCCCCTCTGAGGGTTTCACAGTCATCTGGGTGGTCGTGGACCGTTTTAGCAAGATGTGTCACTTGGTTCCCTTCATCAAACTGCCCTGCGCTAAGACACTCACTAAGGCCTTTGTCAAGGAGATTGTCAGACTCCATGGTGTTCCTACTGACATTGTTTCTGATAGGGGACCTCAGTTCGTGGCTCATTTTTGGCGTGCCTTTTGTGACAGGTTGGGAGTTCATTTGTCATTTTCATCTGGATATCATCCTGAGTCTAATGGCCAGACAGAAAGGAAGAACCAGGATGTTGAGCAGTTCTTGCGTTGTTTTGTGGCAGACAATCAAGAGGGGTGGTCTGAGTTTCTGCCGCTTGCTGAATTTGCTCTTAACAACCATACATCCTCTTCTGCTGGGTGTACACCTTTTTTTTGTTGTTCTGGGAGACATCCGTCTTTTGGGTCATTCTCCAAATTGGTATCGGCTGTGCCTCAGGAGGAGAGTTTTTCCGGTGATTTGGAAAGAGTTTGGACGGATGTGCGTGGTAATCTTCAGGAGGCTAACAAAAAATCTAAGAGGTACTTTGACAGGAAACGTCAAGAGGTTTTGTTTACGGTTGGTGACATGGTTTGGTTGTCCTCTAAGAATCTGCGGTTGAGGATTCCTTCTAAAAAATTGGGTCCCAAGTTTGTAGGGCCCTTTAAGGTGCTTCAGGTAGTTAACCAATCTGTTGTTAGGTTGGAGGTTCCTACCTCCTGGAAGATTAATCCGGTGTTTCATGTTTCGCTATTGAAAAAAGCTTATGTATCAGATAGAGATGCCACTGCCACTGTTCCTTCGGTGGTGGAGGACGGGGAATATGAAATTTCCCGCATCCTTAATTCTAGACGGTATAGAGGGAGTTTGCAGTATCTCGTCACTTGGAAGGGTTTCGGTCCCGAGGATAACTCATGGGTGAGGGCAGATGATGTTTCTGCTTCCAGACTTGTCAGGGCGTTTCACAAGAGGATCCTCATAGAAGAGGGGGTACTGTTAGAACTCTCCTGTTAGGTTTTTTCTATTATGCTGGTCACCTGACCGTTTTTGCCTATTTAATCCTGCTCCGCCCTTCTGGCCTTTCTGGACTTCATTGTAATTTCTACTCTTAAGCTAGCCAGGTGCTTTGTTACCTTTCTCAGTCAGTTTAGCTAGGTCTTTTGACCTCTATGTTCTATGTTGTTTGTTTGTCTTTTTACTGCTACAATTTCTGCTAGGAGGTGTCCATCTTTCTCCCAGTCCCTAGTTCTTGTAGGGATCCTTCCCTCACATCTATAGGTCTTCGTTCAGACTAGCTGAGGTTCACCGTTACATCGTAGGGATCTAGCTTAGTTCTATTGTAGGAACAGATCTCCTGTCTTTCCTTAGCGCTTGTAGCAGATCATAACAACTGCGACCTCCACCACTCTTCCAAGGGGCATTGATATTGTCTTTTTCTTCCACTGCGATCTCCACCACTCTTCCAAGGGGCATTGATATTGTCTTTTTATTCCACTGTGACCTCCATGTCTCTTCCAAGGGGCATTTAAACCATCTTGTTAAGCTACTGTGACCTCCAACACTCTTCCAAGGGGCATTAAAACCGTCTTGTTAAGCTACTGTGACCTCAACCACTTTTCCAAGGGGCATTAAAACCGTCTTGTTAAGCTACTGCGACCTCCACCACTCTTCCAAGGGGCATTGATATTGTCTTTTTATTCCACTGCGACCTCCACCATTCTTCCAAGGGGCATTAAAACCGTCTTGTTAAGCTACTGCGACCTCCACCGCTGTCCAAGGGGCATTAAAACCAACTAGTTAAGCTACTGCGACCTCCACCACTTTTCCAAGGGGCATTAAAACCATCATGTTAAACCACTCTGACCTCTACGTCTCTTCCAAGGGGCATTAAAACCGTCTTGTTAAGCTACTGCGACCTCCACCACTCCTCCAAGGGTTATTAAAACCGTCTTGTTAAGCTACTGCGACCTCCACCACTCTTCCAAGGGGCATTGATATTGTCTTTTTATTCGACTGCGACCTCCACCATTCTTCCAAGGGGCATTAAAACCGTCTTGTTAAGCTACTGTGACCTCCACGTCTCTTCCACTGGGCATTGATATTGTCTTTTTATTCCAGTGTATAACCTCCACCACTCTTCCAAGGGGCATTAAAACCGTCTTGTTAAGCTACTGTCACCTCCACTTCTCTTCACCGGGGCATTGATATTGTCTTTTTATTCCACTATAACCTCCACGTCTCTTCCAATGGGCATTAAAACCGTCTAGTTAAGCTATTGTGACCTCCACGTCTCTTCCAAGGGGCATTAAAACCGTCTTGTTAAACCACTCTGAACTCCATAGGTCTTCCAGGGTGCATTGAAATGTTGTTTTTAATTACCTCTAACCTCCACGACTCTTCCAACGGGCATTGCATTTCCTCCTAATTTTAGTCAGCTTTTGCTATTCAATGCATAGGCGAACACTAAGGGAGACCCACTCCCCAATAATGGGTAGAAGGTTTTTAGTATGCTGTAATCCACGTCTGTTTCAAGGGGCATTGCAGTTCCTCATAATTTTTGGAAAGCCTTCCATTCACTGCTTAGGCCAACAGTGTACAGGAGACCCAGTTGCTATAAATGGAAAAAACGGTTTAGTTAAGGCCCTCTGACTGCCATGTCACTTCCAAGGTGCATTGAAGTGCCGAGAAATTTTTGGCAGGCATTGCACTCACTGTATGCCCTTTAACTGTGTAGTCGAACCGCTCCTTTTGGTACAGAAACATATCCTACAAGACATGTGTGGTTGACTGGCCTGATATTGATGTGAATGGTCCCTGTTCCTCCTGCTCTTTCTCCTTTGCCACCACCTCATCCATCATTCATCACCTGAAGCGTTGTTTTAACGGGAGTCATAGAACTGGGATAGTAGCAGGAAAACATCCAGCAATCCTCGGAGGAGGTAGGATATGCGCCAAAACGCTGACCACCTCAGGCCTAGCCGCAACTACATACATGCGCTTGCATTCCAAGGAACAGAAAGCTAAGGAGATGGATGGCCTCATGATCATGAATAATTTACTTGTTGTGTAGGAGGCCGACCACTGCTGCTGTCTACCATCTGAACTTTATGTTGAAGCCTGATTGTCCCAGGACCCGCAATCCTCTATGTCTGGAGGACGTGTTGCCTCCCAGTGTCCAACTGTGTCCCTGCTTCTCCAATATTAACCCAGTGTGAAGACGTCAGTCAGATGGACCATCCCTGGCCACATTCACTTGTCCACGTGTTTGTGGTTAGGCTGTCCTTCAAATAGGGGCGGCTGGGGACCGTATATGGACACCCGGCCGCCCCCAGGTGGCTTGGGACCGTGTGTGGGCACCCGGCCGCGGGGCGGCTGGGGACCGAGTATGGACACCCGGCAGCCCCCTGGCGGCTGGGGACCGAGCGTGGACACCCGGCCGCCGGGCGGCTGGGGACTGAGTATGGATACCAGGCCACCGATGCAGCCATGACATGGTGGCCGGCGTCTGCCTCCACATGCCTAAAAGGCCCAATTTCAAGAGCAAGCAAGCTAGCAGTATGGTATTGCAGCCTGGGGGTGGGTGCGTGGCAAGTTGTACACTTACGCTTGCATTCCAAGAAAACAAAGCAGATGCTAACTTCTATCATCATCATCATGCTCCTCACCTTGGCACTCTCAACTCCCCTGATGGAGAAGCCAGGGCCCACCGTAGGAGTCTGGCTCTCTGGTGGGCTCGTCCAATGCTGCCCTAAAGCAGGCCAGGATAAGAAAAGTGTGGGGGAAGTTCCCAGGAGAAATAGGGATGGATGGAAACTGTTTATGGACACCTGACCACCCCCAGGCGGCTAGTGATCGTGTGTGGGCACCCAGCCGCGGCTGGGGACCGAGTATGGACACCCGGCTGCCCCCTGGTGGCTGGGTACCGAACGTGGACACCCGGCCGCCGGGCACCTGGGGACTGAGTATGGATACCAGGCCGCCGACGAAGCCATGAAATGGTGGCCGGCGTCTGCCTCCACATGCCTAAAAGGCCCAATTTCAAGTGCAAGCAAGCTAGCAGTATGGTATTGCAGCCTGGGGGTGGGTGGGAGGCAGGTTGCACACTTACGCTTGCATTCCAAGAAAACAAAGCAGATGCTAACTTCTATCATCATCATCATGCTCCTCACCTTGGCACTCTCAACTTTCCTGATGGAGAAGCCAGGGCCCACCGGAGGAGTTTGGTTCTCTGGTGGGCTCGTCCAATGCTGCCCTAAAGCAGGTCAGGCTAAGAAAAGTGTGAGGAAAGTTCCCAGGAGAAATAGGGGCGGCTGGGGACCGTTTATGGACACCCGGCCGCCCCCAGGTGGCTGGGGACCGTGTGTGGGCACCCAGCTGCAGGGCGGCTGGTGACTGAGTATGGACACCCGGCCGCCCCCTGGTGGCCGGCGTCTGCCTCCACATGCCTAAAAGGCCCAATTTCAAGTGCAAGCAAGCTAGCAGTATGGTATTGCAGCCTGGGGGTGGGTGGGTGGCAGGCTGTATACTTGTCCTTGCATTGCAAGGAATGGGGGAGGTACACTGCCCTGGGACAAGGACTTGCACGGGGATAGTTGCAAGTCTGCATCTTCTGATGCGGCAAGGATCACTTCTGATGGGCACACTTTTAGGCAGTGACCTGGGTGTCAGAGATGCTTCCAGGGGTCTTCCCCATGCTGTTCCCATGTCTTTTCAGCACTGTATGCATGTGTCTCACAGCACATGGCCAGATAAGATTGTAAAATGTTAAAATGACATTTCCCGGTGAATGCATTTGTCACGGTTGAAAGCAGTACAAAAGTGCAAAAACGCATAAAAAATGCTACTTGTGAACATAGCTCAAGGTGTGGAGGAGTATTTTTGTTTTTGGTTATTTATTTTACCTTATACACAAGTCTTTACCCTGGAAAGGAAGTTCCTTAACATATTTCACAGGAAAACCGTTTCAGTTTCGTTTTTGAACGTTTTATTGTGAGCCTGCAAAAGTGGCTTAATATCTCTGACTACGTTGTTGATAGCAGTGACCTTGGGGTCATAAATGCTTCCTGGGGCGATACCCATGCTGTCCCCGTGTCTTTTGAGCACTGTCACTATCGTTTTGGGCACTTTTTAGGTTTCTACAGACTGCCGGGGGTGCCCCCGCAAAAATGCTCGGGTCTCCCATAGACTAACATTGGGCTCATTGCTCGGGTCGAGCACCCGAGTATCACAGTGAGCTCGGCCCGAGCTTCGAGCACCCGAGCATTTTAGTGCTTGCTCAACACTAATAAATAGTACTCCAGAGAGTATGTATATGACCCAATATGTAGGCAAACGGCAATCTAAACTCGTTCATATCAAGATATATATTGGATAATATAAACCACATATAGTTATACAGATGGATCTTTTCCAAATCAAGAAATGTCAGTGAGATGTAATAGCGACATTTCCGTTCTTTTTTCGGATCAAATGGATGACAGTCCCGGACAGAGGTACCAAGGAACTGAAAGAACTGCAACAAGCACAACAAGAGACAGAACGCATATCACCAGTAAGTAGGTGGATCCGGATTTCCATAGGGTGACAGAGAGGCAAACAGAATATTCTTACTAGGATATAGAGGCAGAATGAAAGAAAGTTAAAAACACACAAAAAATAATATCAGGGTTAAAAACAGTAGAGATCACAGAAAAGGTGAGAAACTAAGTTTCTCGTTTAGTCCGATTGTTGACATGGTTCCCAGACTAATGATTCATTTTAGCTCAAGTTGAGCCAGAGCTTTTTTGCTGTCACCTCCCCTGATTCCACAGTGGACTGTATGAATCCCTCTAATTTTGAAACCATGGGGATCGGAGTTGTGGAAAAGCTTAAAGTGCTTAGGGATAGTTTTCAGCATCGTCATGTCCTCCACCTCCCTTGCCCGAATAATGTCCCTAGCATGCTCCCGGGTTTGAATGAGTAGCTCTCTGGATGTGAGCCCAACGTAGATTTTGTCACATGGGCAAACCCCATAGTACACCACATAGGATGTGCTGCAGGATGTGTAGCTGGTGACCACGAAAGTCCAAGTCCCATCAGCTGTAGTGAAGGAGCTGGCTCTAATGATGTTACCTTTTGTGCAGGCAAGGCAGTCAAGGCAGGGGAAGCATCCCCACCTCTGTTTATTCTTTTTTTGGCATTTCTGTAGCGATGAAAGCCCATCTAATTTACGGGTGCATGTCTCCAGAAGCTTGAAATGGGCACACTTACTGGTTACTATAGCATACTGGGCACTACAGCGTACTGGTTACTACAAAAAGTTTTCGCTCAGCAACATCCACTGCTGCTTGTTTGTTACAAATCTCCTGTTAGGTTTTTTTTAGTTTGCTGGTCACATGACCAGTTTTGCCTATTTAATCCGGCTCCGCCCTCCTGGCATTGCTGGACTTCATTTGTATTTACTACTGTTGAGCTAGCTTGGTGCTCTGTTGCCGTTCTCTGTTAGTTTTGCTAGGTCTTCTGACCTCTTTACTTTTTGTTGTGTGTTTGTCTTTGACTGCTACGATTTCTGCTAGGAGGTGTCCAACTTTTCCCAGTCCCTAGTTCTTGTAGGGATTCCTCCCTCACATCTATAGGTCTTCGTACAGACTAGCCGAGGACTTTAGCGGGTCTGATCGCAGGATCAGGTTCCCCGTTACATCGTAGGGATCTAGTTTAGTTCTATTGTAGGGACAGATCTCCTGTCTTTCCTTAGTCTCTGTAGCAGATCATAACAGTAAGTCCAGCCTTAAAAAAAAAAAAAAAAAAAAATTTCTCTAAGGAAAGACCTCCAGTTTTCCATCATGGTCTCGGTGCAAGATTTGGCTCAACGCTTGCAGGGACTCTCTCTGGAGGTGGCCAAGCTCCAACAACACGTGAGTAGCTGTTCTGGAGCGCATTTTGTGGAACCAAAGGTACGTCTGCCTGATCTATTTTTTGGCGAACAACAAGATTTTTTTTCTTTTAAAAATGCTTGTCTATTATATTTTCGTTTGAGACCCGGATCCTCTGGTGATGAATCACAGCGCATAGGGTTCATATTGTCACTTTTGCGCAAAGATCCTCAGGGATGGGCCTTCTCTCTCCAACCTAGTGATCCGTGCTTTAGATCAGTGGATAGTTTTTTTTTCTGCTTCGGGTTTATTGTACGATGATCCTGATCGTGTCTCATCTGCTGAGTCTGAATTAAGACGTTTGAGGCAGGGATCAGGTAATGTGGAAAAATATTGTTCTCACTTCCGTCGGTGGTCTGCCCAGGTGGGGTGGAACGATTCAGCTTTGAAAAGCTTGTTTCTTGCAGGACTAGGTGAAAGGGTTAAGGATTTACTGATTGCTTATCCCACACCTGGAAACTTGCAGGAGGCAATGCAATTAGCTATACGGGTGGACAGGAGACTGCGTGCAAGGGTTAATGAGAGCAAATCCTCTGCTATGTCAGCTTCGAGTCCTGAGAGGTTCAGTGCTGACAATGGTGAGCCGATGGATATTGGGGCGATGACACCCCGCTCTCAGGAAAAAGACCGCCGACTTTCTGAAGGCTTGTGTTTCTATTGCGGAAATTCTGGTCATTTTATTAAGAGCTGTGTGCTTCGTATGAAGAAAGAAAAAAAAATGGTCAGTCATGCCCGTATTGCCTGTTTAAATTCTAAGGGAGTATTCCTATCTGCCACTACTGCTGCTCAGGATGAATTAATTGAATTTCGGGTATTTGTGGATTGTGGATCTACTCTGAATGTGATTGATGGGGGATTCTTGGAAAAACTTAGATTAGAACCTAAAACTTTGTCATCCCCTATTGCTGTGGTTTCTGTCGATGGCTCTCCTTTGAAGAGTGTTACTCACAAGGTCTGTGAATTTCCCCTCACTATTAATGGTATTCATCAAGAGAATTTGGATTTGGTGGTATTGGATAATTTGCCTTCTCCAGTAATATTGGGGTTACCCTGGTTAAAATTGCACAATCCTGTACTGGATTGGTCTACCAATGAAATTAAGTCCTGGAGCCCTAAGTGTTAAGACAAGTGTTGTAACGGGCACATTGCTGCTGTGGATAGAGGGGAATTGCCTGTACCTATTCAGGATTTTTGGAGAGTTTTTTCTGAGGAGGAGTCGCAGGTTTTGCCTCCTCATAGAGACTATGATTGTACCATTGAATTTGTCCCTGGAGCGACTCTTCCTTAGAGTCGTTTATTTAATCTTACTATTCCTGAGAGAAAGGCTTTGGAGGAATACATACAAACAAGCTTGGCAGCTGGTCACATTAGGCCTTCCAAGTCTCCTGTGGCTGTTGGATTTTTTTTTGTAAAAAAAAAGATGGCAGTTTACGTCCTTGTCTGGACTTTCGTGAGATTAATAAAATTACTGTACGCAATCCTTACCCACTGCCATTGATTACTGATTTATTTAACCAGTTAGTGGGGGCCAAGTGGTTCTCTAAAATTGATCTCCGGGGGGGGCATACAATTTGTTGCGCATGAAGGAGGGTGATGAATGGAAGACTGCTTTTAACACTCCTGTGGGTCATTTTGAGAATCTGGTTATGCCTTTTGGTCTCACCAATGCTCCAGCATTTTTTCAGAATCTTATTAACTATATCCTTAGAACTTTAATCGGCAAAAATGTGGTTGTGTATTTGGATGACATTTTGATTTATTCGCCTGATCTGGAGTCTCATTGGCGGAGCGTACGTGAGGTATTACAGTTATTAATGGACAATTCGCTTTTTGCTAAGCTGGAGAAATGTGAGTTCGCTGTACAGAGAATTAGTTTTTTGGGCTACATTATCTCCAGTGAAGGTTTTGAGATGGACCCGGTTAAAGTTCAAGCTGTGCAGGAATGGCCTAGGCCTATTGGTTTGAAATCGATACAGAGGTTTTTGGGTTTCGCCAATTATTACAGAAAATTCATAAAAAATGTTTCTATTATTGTCAAACCACTGACCGATCTCACCAGGAAAGGTGCTAATGCGGATCAGTGGACTTCTGAGGCCATTAAAGCTTTTGTGTTTTTAAAGGAGAGGTTCACCTCTGCTCCCATCCTTATGCAGCCTGATGTGACTAAGCCGTTTTTGGTTGAGGTTGATGCTTCTTCGTTGGGGGTTGGTGCGGTGTTGTCTCAGGAAAACAAGGATGGAGTACATCCCTGTGCCTTTTTTTCAACAAAATTTTCCAAGACTGAACTTAATTACGATATTGGTAATCGGGAATTGCTGGCGATTAAACTCGCATTTGAACACTGGCGTCACCTCTTGGAAGGTGCTGATTTTCCCATTCAGGTTTTCACTGATCATAAAAATCTGATCTATCTTGATGCTGCCAAGCGCTTGAATGCCCGTCAGGCTAGGTGGGCACTTTTTTTCTCGCGGTTTAATTTTTCCGTTACTTACATCCCGGGTACCAAGAATGTTAAAGCGGATGCTTTGTCTCGCAGCTTTTCTCCCATGGTCGGTGTTGAGGAGGAAGAGGAGACCATTTTACAAGAAGGTGTTGTGATTGCTGCTTTGGACTCCGTTTTGGAGGATGAGATTCTAGGACCTTTAGGAGAGATTTGTTTGTTGAGTGTCATGAGTCTCAGTTGGCAGGTCATCCAGGAATTTCTGAGACCAAGAGACTTGTGGGTCGCAGTTTTTGGTGGCCTGGATGGCAGAAGGAAGTCATTAAGTGGGTGCGCCAATGTACTGTGTGTGCTAGATCCAAGTCTTTGCATGCTCCTGCTGCGGGGTTGCTTTGCCCTCTGGAGGTTCCTAGTGCACCTTGGACACATCTGGCTATGGACTGTATTACTGACCTTCCTCCCTCTGAAGGTTTCACGGTCATCTGGGTGGTCGTGGACCGTTTTAGCAAGATGTGTCACTTGGTTCCCTTTATCAAACTGCCTTGCGCTAAGACACTCGCTAAGGCCTTTGTCAAGGAGATTGTCAGACTACATGGTGTTCCTACTGACATTGTTTCTGATAGGGGACCTCAGTTCGTGGCTCGTTTTTGGTGTGCCTTTTGTGACAGGTTTGGAGTCCATTTGTCGTTTTCATCCGGATATCATCCTGAGTCTAATGGCCAGACAGAAAGGAAGAACCAGGATGTTGAGCAGTTCTTGCGTTGTTTTGTGGCAGACAATCAAGAGGGGTGGTCTGAGTTTCTGCCACTTGCTGAATTTGCTCTTAACAACCATACATCCTCTTCTGCTGGGTGTTCGCCTTTTTTTCTTGTTGTTCTGGGAGACATCGGTCTTTTGGGTCATTCTCCAAATTGGTTTCGGCTGTGCCTGAGGAGGAGAGTTTTTCCGGTGATTTGGAGAGAGTTTGGATGGATGTGTGTGGTAATCTTCAGGAGGCTAACAAAAAATCTAAGAGGTACTTTGATAGGAAACGGCAAGAGGTTTTGTTTCCTGTTGGTGACATGGTTTGGTTGTCCTCTAAGAATCTGCGATTGAGGATTCCTTCTAAAAAATTGGGTCCCAAGTTCGTAGGGCCCTTTAAGGTGCTTCAGGTAGTTAACCAATCTGCTGTTAGGCTGGAGGTTCCTACGTCCTGGAGGATTAATCCGATGTTTCTTGTTTCTCTGTTGAAAAAAGCTGATGTGTCGGATGGTGACGCCTCTGCCACTGTTCCTCCGGTGGTGGAGGACGGGGAATATGAAATTTCCCGCATCCTAAATTCTAGACGGTATAGAGGGAGTTTGCAGTATCTCGTCACTTGGAAGGGTTTCGGACCTGAGGATAACTCATGGGTGAGGGCGGATGATGTTTCTGCTTCCAGACTTGTCCGAGCATTTCACAGGAGGTTTCCTGGTAAGCCTGGGCCTAGGGGATCCGGAGGATCCTCTTAGAAGAGGGGGTACTGTTACAACTCTCCTGTTAGGTTTTTTTTAGTTTGCTGGTCACATGACCAGTTTTGCCTATTTAATCCGGCTCCGCCCTCCAGGCATTGCTGGACTTCATTTGTATTTACTACTGTTGAGCTAGCTTGGTGCTCTGTTGCCATTCTCTGTTAGTTTTGCTAGGTCTTCTGACCTCTTTACTTTTTGTTGTGTGTTTGTCTTTGACTGCTACGATTTCTGCTAGGAGGTGTCCAACTTTTCCCAGTCCCTAGTTCTTGTAGGGATTCCTCCCTCACATCTATAGGTCTTCGTACAGACTAGCCGAGGACTTTAGCGGGTCTGATCACAGGATCAGGTTCCCCGTTACATCGTAGGGATCTAGTTTAGTTCTATTGTAGGGACAGATCTCCTGTCTTTCCTTAGTCTCTGTAGCAGATCATAACATTGTTTCTGGAAAACACCCATGGAGTCAAAATTATCATTACACCTGTAGATAAATTCCCAAAGGGGTATAATTTCCAAAATGTGGTCACTTCAGGGGGGATTTTGCTATTCTTGCACTTAGGAGCTCTGTATATGCAGTCCCCATACTATTCTAGAAACATCTCGCTCCGGGAGGCAAACAGTGCTCCGTCCCTCCGGAGTATCGCCAAGTGGCTAAGCAGTACTTTACAGTCACATATGGGGTATTTCGACATTTTGCAGAAATTGTGGGACAAATTTTGGTGCCATTTTTACCATTTTCCCAGTGTGAAAATGTAAAATCTGGGGCTAAAACAAAATTTTGGTGGTAAAAATGTAACTTCACTGCCCAATGATATAAAATTCTGTGACCCACATGTGGTGTCAATATGATCACTGCACCCCTAGGTGGACTCATTGAGAGGTGTAGTTTGTAAAATGGGGTCTCTTATGGGAGGTCTGCTGTTCTGGCACCTCAGGGGCTCTGCCAATGTGACATAGCACCCCTGAATCTGAACTCCAATATGGTGCTTCTTCCCTTCTGAGCTTTTCACTGTGCTTCAAAAGTAGTTTTTGACCACATATGGAGTTGCGGTGTACACAGGAAAAATTTCACAACAATTTTTGGGATCCATTTTCTCCTGCTATCCTTGTGAAAATGAAAAATGGGTCAAAAAATTATTTTACTCTACTGCTGTTTCTATACGAGTAGTGTGGCAAAAAAATAATTTTACTCAGTAGCTGTCTTTTTGTGAGTAGTGTGAAAAAAAAAATTATATTCTACCACTGTATCTGTGCGAGTTGTGGATGTGCCTAAAAAATAACTGCCACCTCTTCATCCAAACTGCCCAAGTCACTTGGATGGCCTTGACTTCATGTGGGGTCTAGGACCTTATCAGCCCCATTGCATCATCACACCTCTCTAGTCAGTCCTTAACTCTGCTGCCCTGCTAATCCACTTCTGTCCTCACTACTCCTCCATTTCCCCTCTGCCAATCACTTCATTGTCTCCCAATTCCACAAAGTATTCACTTCAAGCCACTAACATTGACCTATAAAGCTGTCCATAATCTGTCTCCAGCATATATCTCTGAACTAATCTTCCTCCTACTCTTCTTCCTCCTGTGCCACCTTCTTATCCATCATCGCCTGAAGTGTTTTTTCAAGGAATCATAGACATGAGATAGTAACGCCAATGAAGAAATCATCAGCACTGGCCATGTTCATGGAGTACTCGTAGCAGACATCTTGTATGGAGGCCCATTGATTGGTGTTGAAGTGGTGTTGTTCTGCAGAGCGACTCACCCGTGCGTGATGCAGTTGAAACTCCACTATCGTGTGCTGCTGTTCGCACTGTCTCTCCAGCTTATGCAAGGAGGAGTTCCATCTTGTTGGTATGTTGCATATGAGGTGGGGAGAATGAAGGCAGAAGTGACATTGCATCGCAGACAGACGAGCAGCAAGGTGAGAAAGCCAAAACCGCACACAGACAGCCCGCACTTTCTGACTGGATGAGGAGACGGTGGAGGAAGCGGAGAAGGAGGCAATATGGACAAAGAAAAGGCTAAGGGCCATCAGCTGTGGCAGCATGACCACCCACTTTTCCTTTGAACTGCCCACATCATTTGGATAGCCTTGACTCCATGTGGGGTGTAAGACCTCATCATCCCCATCGCATCATCACACCTCTACAGTCTGTCCGTCACACGGCTGCCCAACTAATCCACTTCTATCCTCACTACTCCTCTGCTTCTCCCCTCTGCAAATCTCTTCATTGTCTCCCAATTCCACATCGTATCCACTTCAAGCTACTAACACTGACCTACAAAACGGTCCATAATCTGACTCCAGCATATATCTCTGAACTAATCTCCCAATATCTCCTACCATGTAATCTCTGATCCTACCAAGACCACCTTCTCTCCTCCACAATCATGCATTCCTCATCCAATCTCCTGCAAGACTTTTTCCAAGTATCCCCCATCCTTTAGAATTTGGTGGCCCAACACATCCGATTAACCTCTACATTTGGAACTTTCAAGTGTAACTTGAAAACTCAGAACAACTTACTGCCTGCAATGACTCTGCTGCCATCTCACCAGCACCTGAGCTGCTGCAAGTCCTGAACCTACTGTCTCCTTCCCCATTATCCTGTAGAATTTAAAGCCGCAAGGATAGGGTCCTCTCCCCTGTGTACCTGTCTGTCACTATTAGATTGTTCAATGTAATTTCCTTTTGTGCTTTGTATGTAACCCCTTCTCATGTACAGAACCATGGAATCAATAGTGCTCTTAAAAAAATTAGTACTACTAATAATAATCCTCCAAATGATGTTCCACCCAGTTCTCACCCCTGCCCTCCTTGCCAGAATACACACAGCACATAGCTGCAGCAGTTGCCACTAGTGTTGAGCCACCCCCGTAGTGTTCGAGTTCGGTTCGGTTCGTCGAACACCCGTGTGCTCGCCGAACTGTTCGTCGAACTGTTCGTCGAACACCTTCGAACACCGTTAAAACCAATGGCAGGCAAACAAAAACACATAGAAACACATAGAAAACACCCGCAAAGGTGTCCAAAAGCTGACAAACTGCTCAGAAGACACAACTAACACATGGAAAAGTGACAAGTACATATAGTCATGCGAAAAGAAAAGAGGTGGAGGAGTAAAAGGAGGGGGAGACACAGATATAGGCATGTCATGCCCTTCTAAAATCCAAAAAGTGAGAAGCCGACACGGCCAGTCCGTTCCTGCCCGTGCCACCTCTGTGTCGCCGGGTTTGTGCCAGAGCCGCGGTGGACCCTGACGGCCAGCCCCCCTATCCCAATACTGGTGCCTGTCCGCCGGTGGGTCGAGGCCCCCCACGGTGGGGGGGGAGTAACATCTGCAGAAGAAAGACCATCTTCCAGCCAAACTAAGATGTCGACTTCTTTTCGTGGACAATGTGATACGATCCCATTCTTACGGACACGCCCATCGCTACAAATTCTAAATGAGGCACAAAAACAGCAGGTGCTTCAACGGATATCAAGTGCTCCTTCAAGTGGGCTCTCCATCACCTCAATTTCAACATCACAAATACTCCAGTCCTCAGAGGTGTCACCCCAATCGCACTTGCTTCCTCACAGCTCCCAAGTCTCCAGCTGCCCGTCTGAGTATGGGGTAGCACAGATGGTTGAGTCTGCACAGCTGTTTACTCATACTATAGCCTGGGAAACGGAGGTCTGCTCCAGAGCTTCTGTTAATACAGATGAGGAAATGATCTGATCTGATGCCCAGAATCTTTATAAGTCGGATCCAGGACCAGATGAAGAAGGTTCTGAGCATAATGCAGACCCTTGTTCCCAAACTGTAACTCCTGTTGGTGGAGACAATGATGAAGACGATGATGAGACTCAAATACCTGATTGGAGCGACAACTTGACTTTTCGGTCAGGGCAGGAAGAGGTTGGCTCTGAGGACGACGGGTGTGATAACACACAGGGTGATGATGACGAGGTTGGAGATCCCACTTACTGTCAACCCACAGTCAGCCAGTCGATGAGGTCAGCAGAGGAGGTGGAGGAGGATGTGACTAGCCCTGGGGATGGGGATGACTCAGTACCCGGGCATTTGCCTGGCCTTGGGGATGTCGCGGTGGTCGGCTCCCTGGCCCGTACCCTGGGGTCTCTCTTTAAAAGGGTGGATAATTGTTAATTTTATAAGAGTTCATGACGCCACCTGTGGTATCTGGTGACAAGCACCAGCGCTGCAGCAGTCCACTGAGGCCGGTGATAAGGCAGCTCGATGGTATAGCTCCCCACAGGTGGACCTAGGTCTCAGGGCAGCGTATGCAGGGGGAATGCAGGACAGGCGAGACCCAGCTGGGTCAGAGCAAGAACGGGAACGGACACGGTAGTCACTTCAGTACCTTTTACTGGTGGAAATTCAGGCACATCCCGGAGCACTGTACGGTGAAGGGTGCATATCAGGATCCTCCCCAATGAGCGGGTGTAGGGCCTCCTGTTTCTTGCCTCTGCGTAGTAAGTTTCTGTCCTGCCTGGAGCTAGGCCTAACTTTGTCTCTGTCCTGCGCTGGCTGACCTTGTGGTAGGGCCTTCTCTAGGAGTTCACGCTCCCAGTATGCGGGGCCTAAGCGTCTCCTGGCTCTGTTACATATCAGCACCTTAGCGATCCTGGGACTTGTAGTTCTCCAGGGATTCCGGTTATGCCTTACTGGGTCATAGAGATACCGGTAAGCTCGGATCCTGTGTCCGGTAAATGCTTCGGGGTGAGCTGGTTAAGCTCCTCTGCCCCTTATGTACTAACTCGCCACTCGCCTTCGGCCTACTCGGGCCCTCACTAGGCTATACACACTAACGGCAGCTTGCCGCGCTTCACTGATCTTACTGCACCGGCACACCTTAAGCTCTATCTGGGCTCCCTGAATCTAGCAAGCAGGAGCCTCGTGCTCCACTGCTGAACTATTAACTGCGTTCTCTAGACTAGACTGAGCTCCACTGCAGACTGACCTCTCTTAGGCTTCTCTACTGCAGGAACTCTTCAGAGGAACTGAACTGCCTAGCTCCAGCTTCCCTATTTATATCCCTAACGGGCTCCCTCTACTGGTCTGAGGTGGAAGGTGGAGATGTGTGAATGTTTATGGGGGCCTCTTGTGGAGGATTCCATCAATGCACTCTTCTAGGATCTGTGATACCAAGTGCAGCGGGGCATCACAGATGCTATTGACGACGAGGTTAGGTTGCGCCTTCCTGAACAGAGACGGAGTACTGGAAGCACGTCAACAACTGCATCCTCAACCACAACTCTGCCTCTCACCACAAGTCGTAGTGGCTCTTCAGGTCACATGGGCTCTAAGCCTTGCATAGCCTGGGCATTTATTCAGATCGATAAGGATGACCCAACTCGTGTTATCTGTAATATTTGTCAGCAAAAGCTAAGTAGAGGCCAAAAAATCCATAGTTTGAGTACTTCATGCATGTACCGTCACATGGATATGAAGCATAAGTTGCAGTGGGAAGCTCACTGTGCTACAATGCGGCCTAGCCGGCTGGGCCAACCACCGTCTGCCCCATCTTGTGCATCCGCAGCCTCTTCATCCTCTGTGACTGGGGGGACAGCAGTCACACATGTTTTTGGACGCAGACCTGCCACCTCTTTACCCGCAACAGCCAGTGTGATTGGCAGGTCGTCAGTTCATTGGGAAGTGGAAACACCTGCTAGTGTTGAGCGCTCTCCGACATCGAGAGCACCACCTTTGGATCAAGGCAACCTAACATGTCCGCCTGCATCTTCCTCACAGACCGGCAGTTTGCCGGGGACACCCTACTCAACACCGTCTAAGCACAACAGCCAGCCCTCGGTCTCTCAGATGTGGAAAAGTAAAAGACCATTTCCTCCTAGCCATGAGAAAGCTAAGAGGTTGAATTTCACCATCTGCAAGCTGTTGGCTACAGAAATGCTGCCTTTCCACCTGGAGGACACAGAGGATTTTCAAGACCTTATGTCCGTCACAGTGCCCCAGTACCAGATGCCCAGTCGGCACTACTTCTCAAAGAACGGTGTGTCTGCGCTCCACTAGCATGTCGCACACAACATCACTGCTTCTTTGAGAAACTCTGTGTGTGACAGGGTGCACTTCACCACAGACACTTGGATGAGAAGGCATGGACAGGGGCGTTGCATGTCGCTGACTGGGCACTGGGTAACTATGGTGACAGCAGGACAAGGGGCTGCTGTCTAAGTCTTACCGTCCCCACGAGTTGTGCGTCAATCCTCTTTATCTCGAAGTTCCTCCACTGCTTCTGCCTCCTCAACCTCCTCTCGGTCCTCCACCTGCACCCAAAGCCTGTCTGGTAATGCCACCTGATTTCTAACTGCGCAGAAGGAATCCTGCACACCTCCTTACTATGCTGGCAGCAGGGCTCAACGGCATCAGTGTTTACTTTGAAATGTCTGGGAAATGTGAGTCACACAGCTGAGGAGTTGTGGTCAGCTCTGGAGACCCAGTTTCATGAAATTTGTCTCCACTGGACCTGCAACCAGGGAAGGCCATGTGCGACAATGCTGCAAACCTGGGTGCGGCACTTCGCCGGGTCAATGTCACACACGTGCCTTGTATGGCTCACGTGTTGAACCTGGTTGTCCAGCAATTTTTAGCCCACTATCCCGGACTAGATGGCCTTCTGCAGAGGGCACGGTCGCTGTGTGCTCATTTCCGCCGTTCGCATCCCACAGTTCAACGACTTACATCTCTACAGAAGTCGTTGGGCCTGCCAGTTCACCGGCTGAAATGCGATGTGCCGACACGGTGGAATTCAACTCTGCACATGTTGTAGCGACTGTGGCAGCACCGACAAGCCCTGGTGCAATACGTTCTGACGTATAGCCTGGGCCAACGAGATCCAGAGGTGGGGCAAATCACGCTGCAGGAGTGGTCTCAGATCAGGGACCTATGAAGTTGACGCGCCCCCTGGGCCATGGGGTACCCTGAGCCGGGCCGGTAGACGCTGGGGGTTGTAGTCACTGTGGCGGTGACCCAGTCCGTGACCCAGGGCGGTCAATCCAAGTGTAATTTGTATATATGGATTTTATAATGTCTGACTACACCACCTGTGGAGTGCGGCCAAAGGGGCCGTCGCTGCGGAACAGTCCTCTGAAGCTGGTGGTTTTGCAGCAACGGTATTATTACTCACCACAGGAAGAGTGTAGCTTCAGGGCAGTGTGGGTGGATGATGGTGGTTGTAGTGCAGGGAGTCAGTAATGAACACAGAGTCCGTGTGATGCCGTCTCAAGATATTACTCACAGTTGTTGTAGTCCAGATTACAGGTACCAGAGCAATCTCCCCCGTCGTGCTGTGCATACTCAGTGAGGGGCTCAGTCCACCCCCAGATAGCTCCGGAGTACTTAGCAGGACCCCCTTCTGTGTGTCCTTTCTCTGGCCTTCTCCCTGCACCTCACACCCAGTGACACTTCTATCCGGTATCCTCGGGCCTTGGCGGGTGACGTGTGTTCCGTCCCCTAGGTCCTATGTGGCTACCTTCTTAGTGAGACTGGTGTGGACTTTGGCCTGCAGTACATGAAATGCAGCAGCCTCCGGTTTCTAGTTGAGCCTTGCTGTTTCTCCTCTAGTTGAGGGACGGGTTCCCCTTATTTGCCCTGACCCCTCTACCTCCTGGTAGCAGCGGGAGTACGGGTGGCCTTCTGCACGGCCCATAGCCGTAGGGTCCCTTCGGTTCCTGGAGCCTTCCAGCTCCCACTCCTCTCTTCTCTCCTTCAGTCCTGGGCCTCCCAGGCTAGGCCCACCTCCGGAGCAGAGCTCATGCCTAGTCTCTGCTCCTGTCACTTTTCCTCCTCTGTCTGGCTTGCTCTTTCTAAGATGGCTTCCTATTTATACTCTCCTTGTCATGTGCTCCCCTAAGCTGCTCCCCTAAGCACCCACTACATAGGACCCTCAAACCAGCTAGGGACCTGGGACTGTGCTCTCCCTTAGGAGCAATCTCGCCCTACCCCCACTGCGGGTATGTGTTGGATGCAGGAGTCAGGGTCCCGAGCCATACGCCTTCCTTACCTGAGGGTGAGATACCACACCTCTGGGTGAGATGCAGTAACTCTGTGGCGACTGAACCCTCAGGGGCGCCACAGACCCTTCTGCACAGTTTTGAAATGGCGACGAAGATGTTTAGTGCTGACGACGATGCCATTATCAGCATGACTATTCCGGTGATTTACATGCTGCAGCACACATTAAACAGAATTCAGAGTCAGGTGGTGGGACAAGAGGAGGTGGAGGAAGTAGAGGAGGAGTCGTATGCGGAAGGGATAACATCTCCAAGGTCCAGACGGTTGGCAGCACCAAGGCGGCAGGCATGGGAGGGTGGGGGAGAGGGATTAACCAGGGCGCATGGTAGCAGCCAAACTGTTGAGGAAGGTGCAGGAGCCGAGGAAGAAGCCGAGGAAGAAGTGGAGGACGAACTGGCGATGGGCATGGAAGACTCATCAGATGAGGGAGACCTTGATCACATTTCTGTTGTGCGAGGTTGGAGGGAGAGGGCAGAGGAAGGAAGCATGATTCTTACCTCGCTACCAACACAACAAGGACTTGGTACTTCTGGATGCGCAAGACACATGAGTGCCTTCTTGCTGCACTACCTGCAACATGACCCCCGGATTGTCAGAATTCGAAGTAATCCCGACTACTGGGTTGCCACACTCTTAGATCCCCGGTACAAAAGTATATTTGCCGAAATAATTCCTGCCATAAAAAGGTATTGACGAATGCAGGAGTATCTGCAGACGCTGTTGCAGAATCTTACATGTGCTTTGTCACAAAACACCAGTGGTGCACGTAGTGAATTTCACAGTTCTAACTTGCCAACGGTGGGACTGTCGAGTCTTCATCACTCAAACAGTAACAGTAACACAGTATCTGCTGGTAACAGCAATTTTGTGGAATCGTTTCACCACTCTTTTAGACCATCCTTTGCAAGGCCACAGGAGACAAGAAGTCTGACACATAGTCAATGCCAAGAGAGGATGGTACAGGAGAATCTCCAAGTGAACATCGAAGCCATGACTGTGTCACTGGACCCTTGCTCATTTTGGTATTCCAATCTGGAATAATCGCCGGAGCTCGCCACTCACGCCTTGGAGATCTTGTCATGCCATGCAGCCAGCGTTCTCTCTGAACGTGTGTTCAGCGCTGCTGGTGGTGTGCTGACAGATAAGCGCACGCGGCTGTCCACTGAGAATGTAGACAGACTCACGTTCATAAAGATGAACAAATCATGGATTCGCAAGGACATTTCTACCCCTGTGTCATCCTTGGGAAACTAAAAGCTTGGGGATTTGGTAAAATCACCTCACCAACCGTTTTAAGCAACAGTGGGGCAATTGATGCCACTTAACCCTAGAACGCATGACCATAAAAATCTACACTTTCACATACCTGGGGCCCTTTAGGCCCGTGTGCAAATACCATGGAATAACTCAAACTCAAATGACAAATAATTATATACATGAAGAATACCTAGAGTTTCAAAATTCTAACTAAAGTAATCTTGCAGAAAAT
This sequence comes from Phyllobates terribilis, assembly GCF_046119375.1. Lineage (NCBI taxonomy): Eukaryota > Metazoa > Chordata > Amphibia > Anura > Dendrobatidae > Phyllobates > Phyllobates terribilis. Next base: position 202,862,391 of record NW_027362764.1, on the reverse strand, counting down.
AGAAAACAATTAACTGGGCGGGCCTGCAAGGCCACAGGTATGCATTCTAGGGTTAAGTGGTGTCTGTGCCACAATTTTGGGAGTCCCCTTGCTGTGTCTTACGTGACGTTGGCATCGTCAATTCCAGGTGGGTTGGGTCGCACCCCCTCCCCTTTTAACTGTAAGAAACTACATACACTATGGCTTGGGGTAACACAGATGGTTGAGTCTGAAGAGCTGTTTACTCAGAGGTCTGCTCCAAATCTTCAGTGTCTGCTAGTGAGCGTACAATTTTTAACTGCATCTAGCCTAGGCAATACTTTGGGCGTAGTAGCCCAGCTGCGAAGCAAGCTGCACCGCCTGTGTATCTAATACGAATTTTTAAATGAATCTAGCCTAGGCAGACTGTGGGGACCCCCAACCAAACCTGTAGCATCGGCGTCTCTGCCCCGTTCTAGGCAGAGACGCCGTCCCTCTCACCTCCCCGCTCCTGGCGCGGCGTCCTCCAGCGCTTCTCTCCCCGCTGCTTCCGGCACGCGCTCCTTCCCCGGCAGTGTGCTTAGGGCGCGCGCACGCGCGCTCCCCCTCTCTTAAAGGGACCGCGCGCGCCGTCCTAAGAAGTCCCCGGCCAATTGCCGGAGGACCTCCCAAATAAGAGGCACCTCCTCCAAAATGGAGGTGCCTGAGCAATGTTGTAGCACTGTTCACTACTCTGCTTCAGCCCTCAGGTCCCGTTGCCAGTTACCTGCCAGATACCTGCCAGATTCCTGCCAGTCTGCTGTCTAATTCCTGCCTGATATCCTGCTACCTGCCTGCTAGCCTGAGGTCCGACGGTCTGCCTTCCAACTTCTGTCAGTCTGTCTAAGGACCAGCCTGCCCGCTCACCTGGGAGCGCACATCTTCTACCTGCCTGCTTGCCTGAGGTCCGACGGTCTGCCTTCCAACTCCTGTCAGTCTGTCTAAGGACCAGCTTGCCCGCTCACCCGGGAGCGCTCATCTGCTGCCTGTCTGCTAGCCTACCAGGAGGCTCTGCCGTCACGTGCTGTGACCACCCGCCTGTCCAGAGACTCCTGCCCGCTCATCTGCTACCTGTCTGTTGGTCTTCCTGGAGGCTCCGCTGTCACATGCTGTGACCACCCGATTATCCAGAGACTCTCGCCTGCTCACCTGGGAGCTCACGTCTATCATCTGCCGCCACAGGTCGTACCAATCCTTTACCCAGAGACTGCCCCGGTCACTTGCCGTGACCTCCTGCCCGTTCATCCAGAGACTGCCCCGGTCACTTGCCGTGACCTCCTGCCCGTTCATCCAGAGACTGCCCCGGTCACTTGCCGTGACCTCCTGCCCGTTCATTCAGAGACTGTCCCAGTCACCTGCTGTGACTGCCTGCCCGTCTACCCTGGTCGCCACCCGCTCCCTTACAAGGACCGCCCCCTTGTATAGTAGCTCAGAGGTTCCGCCTCCCAGACCCGTTACAAAACCTAGACGCTCAGCCCCCCTACCACCCCCCTTTCATGGACAATACAATAATGTAACTCTTACAACTGGATGGGTGAGGATCGGTCACAGCTTTATTAACTCTTTATACTCATTCCATTAGAAAGGCATTTTATTTCTAAAATAATTCAGCTTGTTGCAGCATGCCCTGGGTCCCCACTCCGGCAAGTTGGCCAACAAGTGTAACTCTCCAACATGTCCTTTCTATTTCCAGGCCACGGAGGATCCAGCGTACTCGTATGCAGGACTCTGACCCCCACCCATCACTCTTAACGCTTGTTCCACTCCGTCCTGGAGTCCTGACAGGAATATGTCCAGTCCAATATCTATTAAGTGAACACCGTCGGGCCGTATGAGGCCTGCTTTATCTCCTTCCAGTTGTCGGTGTCGAATCACTACACCGCCTCTGTCTCTTCTAAATTTTGCCATCCGAATATTTATTACCTGCCTTGTCCATTCGATGGCCGTGATGTCTCGCGCACCTTGCCATACCGCTATCGGCACAATCTCTGACCATACTATAGCTAATTTTGTGAAAAATTCTCTGAAGCGCTCAGTGTCTAGTTTCATTATTGCCATTAGATATGCGCTCTTGTGATGACCTAGGTTGTTTCCCCCGGCCTGTATAACTAAGATGACCGGACCTCTTGCCTCTCTCCCTACCTTGATTACCTCCATTAGTACCTGTGGCCATAGCAGGCCTCTAATACCTCTCCAGTTGAAATATGTGTTATGAAACTCTATTTTCCTCCCGCCTGGGCAGATTTTCGCCCTTTTTTGTGCCCAATATATATACGAGTGGCCTATCACTCACACTGTTGGCTTAGCGTCACCTGTAAAAGAAACAAACCACGTTAGGATAACAAGTCTGGTCTTATGTATCTCGCCAAACACGTGGATCGCCATCTCCCTATCCTTTGAACTTCCGTTTCTGACAGTCCTGCTCTTGCTGCTTCCGTGGCCGCACCTATGCGGAATGAGTGTGTCCCGTAATCTTTGGGGTGGTTCCCTGCCGATGTTATGCATTTATTAAATATAGCTTGGAACAGGTATCTTGATAATGGCGTTCCATCAATGTGTGATAGGAAGAAATTACTTTGTGATCTGATGGTTAGATATGTTTTTACTATTGTTACCCGACTCAGTGTACCGTTTGTGGGTTGTAGAAGTACCCAAGTACCCCTGCCCGCTGGAACCGTTTTCGATTGGTGTATGCGTAGACGTATTGCATTATTGGCTATGACTACGTCCTGGTGTAATAAGCCTCCACTGGTGGTAATTTTGGACTGAGGGACTAATTCGCTTATACATAGCACCCCGAAGAAGGCGATCACAAATGCAGTAGACATTAGTGTTGCTTCAAATTGTGAGTGTCATGTTAATGGTGTTAGGGATATGATGTGAGAAATCAGTTTTAGTGACACGGGACAGGACGTCTACATTCCTGACTTGGCTGACCCCTTTTCCACCCTTTTATGGATTGTCTGATGATGAATCTTTGTCACGTCTCCCCAATTCAGTAGTTGGAAGTGAAATGCTACTCCGGTCAGACACCACTGCGCTGACGCTCCTGATATGCCCCTCATCATTAGCTGGTGTAGAAATTCTATGGTGACTTGTGATCTGGCTTGTTCACATTGGTCAACCCGTCTGCCTGCTACTAGCCGTGTCCACTCTTCCCATGCCTTACCGTATGCTTGCCACGTTGACGGGGCAACTGACGCTCTGATTAATGGCATCAACTATTCGCCACTAGATCCCATAGGGAGGGTGGGCAACTGTTGCCCGATGGGTGGGCGTTGTGGAAGAGCTCTGTGAAAATCTGCCAATTGAATTGTTATAAAGCATTAGCAGCAGCTTTATACCCCTCAGCATAGTGGCTAGCGCGGACCCATACATTGCGTTTTATTCACAGGAATGCTAGCCTGCGTAGTAGACCTAGCACTGGGAGAGACGATGATGCCATCTTATTAATGCAGTGCGCTAGGCTGGTGTTTTGTGTTATGAAGCGTATATTTTTGTTAGCCAGGCGCACGCCCCATATTTCTATTGCTACCACTATTGGGAAAAATTATTTTCAGGGCTAGATGCAGCTAAAAATTATTATTAATTTCAAAGCTGGTGGAGCTTGGTATAGATGGCCTAATACAATGAGTCCCACACACTGCTAGAAGCCCAAATATTTTTTCAGAGCTAGATGCAGAAAAAAATTATATTCAATTTGCAGCCTGATGGAGGTCAGTATAGATGGACAAATAGAACAAGTCCCACTCACTGCTAGAAGCCCAAATATTTTTTCAGAGCTAGATGCAGAAAAAAATGATATTCAATTTGCAACCTGATGGAGGTCAGTATAGATGGACTAATAGACCAAGTCCCACACACTGCTAGAAGCCCAAATACTTTTTCAGAGCTAGATGCAGATAAAAATTATTTTTAATTTGCAACCTGATGGAGATCAGTATAGATGGACTAATAGACCAAGTCCCACACACTGCTAGAAGCCCAAATATTTTTTCAGAGCTAGATGCAGATAAAAATTATTTTTAATTTGCAACCTGATGGAGGTCAGTGTAGATGGACTAATAGACCAAGTCCCACACACTGCTAGAAGCCCAAATATTTTTTCAGAAGTAGATGCAGAAAAAAATTATATTCAATTTGCAACCTGATGGAGGTCAGTATAGATGGACTAATAGAAAAAGTCCCACACACTGCTAGAAGCCCAAATTTTTTTTCTGAGGTAGATGCAGAAAAAAATGATATTCAGTTTGCATCCTGATGGAGGTCAGTATAGATAGACTAATAGAACAAGTCCCACACACAGCTAGAAGCCCAAATATTTTTTCAGAGCTAGATGCAGATAAAAATTATTTTTAATTTGCAACCTGATGGAGATCAGTATAGATGGAATAATAGACCAAGTCCCACACACTGCTAGAAGCCCAAACATTTTTTCAGAAGTAGATGCAGAAAAAAATGATATTCAATTTGCAACCTGATGGAGGTCAGTATAGATGGACTAATAGAACAAGTCCCACACACTGCTAGAAGGCCAAATATTTTTTCAGAGGTAGATGCAGATAAAAATTATTTTTAATTTGCAGCCTGATGGAGGTCAGTATAGATGGACTAATAGAGAAAGTCCCACACACTGCTAGAAGGCCAAATATTTTTTCAGAGCTAGATGCAGACAAAAAATTATTTTGAATTTGCAACCTGATGGAGGTCAGTATAGATGGACTAATAGAGAAAGTCCCACACACTGCTAGAAGGCCAAATATTTTTTCAGAGCTAGATGCAGATATAAATTATTTTTAATTTGCAACCTGATGGAGGTCAGTATAGATGGACTAATAGAGAAAGTCCCACACACTGCTAGAAGGCCAAATATTTTTTCAGAGCTAGATGCAGAAAAAAATTATATTCAGTTTGCAACCTGATGGAGGTCAGTATAGATGGATTAATAGAACAAGTCCCACACACAGCTACAAGGCCAAATATTTTTTCAGAGGTAGATGCAGATAAAAATTATTTTTAATTTGCAGCCTGATGGAGGTCAGTATAGATGGACTAATAGAGAAAGCCCCACACACTGCTAGAAGGCCAAATATTTTTTCAGAGCTAGATGCAGACAAAAAATTATTTTGAATTTGCAACGTGATGGAGGTCAGTATATATGGACTAATAGAACAAGTCCCACACACTGCTAGAAGGCCAAATATTTTTTCAGAGCTAGATGCAGAAAAAAATTATATTCAGTTTGCAACCTGATGGAGGTCAGTATAGATGGACTAATAGAACAAGTCCCACACACTGCTAGAAGCCCAAATATTTTTTCAGAGCTAGATGCAGAAAAAAATTATATTCAATTTGCAACCTGATGGAGGTCAGTATAGATGGACTCATAGAATGATGCTATGCCCAAAAGATTTTACTTCACTAGGTGCAGTAAAAAAATTGATATTCTATACACAGTTGGTATGTCTTGCAACACAGATAGGCTACTCCACTGACTAACACACTCTGCAATAGGCCAAAAAGGATTAGCTTTGCTAGATTCAGCCAAATGCTGTGAAAAAAACTTGCACGGCACTGGCACAGACCTGCCTGGCAAAAACTGATAGGAACTGATGTAACCTAGTCCTGAAAAGGACTGCAATTACAATAAGTCTTTACTCCCACAATCTATCTATTTAAGAGCACAGACCTGCCTGATAAAAGTCGTAGGAAATGCTGTAACATAGTCCTTAAAAGGACTGCAATCACAACTATTCCCTACTCCCAAGCTATCTGTAGATTTGTGCGAAAATTGGCTTGAAATTAACAAGGTATAGCGCACACAGCAACAGCGGTGCCGTCTAACACGCAGCTGCAGCAGTGAGAAAATGGTGGCGACAGGGAAAATGGCTGGGTCTTATAGGGCAAGGACATGTGACATACACTGCCAATGACACATGCCCTTGCTTGTGTGAAAAAAAGCACTTCGCTCCGTGTGTGCGCTGCTGATAGGCTGACAGATTGCACCTCCCCACTGTAAATGCGGGAAAGAGAAAAAAAAATGGAGATCTTCATTATTCCTGCAGAGATCCATCCCCTGCCCCTCCCCCCACCCCGCTGTACACTCAAACTGTGTATTAACATTAATTTTCATCATTACTGAGAAAAAATCCAGTTATGATTTTGGTGCACGAACAGTTATCGAACATAACCTCGAACAGCCGAATTTTTCTCAAATCGTTCGTGTTCGCCGAACGGCTCGAACACCGCCCAAAACAGCTCGAATTTGAGATTGGCGAACAGTTCGAGTAGAACAATGCTCATCTCTAATTGCCACCTGTGTTTCATCATCATCAGAGATATGCTGCGGTAGTCTGCTTACCATTTGCACTACCCTTCCCTTGTACTCATCCTCCAACAGAACAAGTGGCTGGGCATCAGTGCATTCAATCTCTTCCAATTGTGGGGCAGGGCCAGGTGGATGGCCCATGGAACCACATCCAGCAGAGTCATGAAAACGCAGAAGTGACTGCTGCAATACTTGGGGTTCAGACTGCTCTCCTGATTTGTAAGGAGGAAAGGTTGAAGACACTTGCCCATAGGCCGCAAGTGCAAAATCTGTGCTTTTTAGTAGGGGACAAAATGGAAGACAAAGTGAAAGATCTGAAGGCACTCTCAGCCAACCAATCTAAAAGCACCTCTACTTGTTCTGGCCAGCCGTACTCGTGTCTACAAAATTACACAGAATGTCCTACCGCTTGCACCAGAGGAACGTGTTTCATTTGGGTGCACAGCAGGCACAGATCAACCATGGCCTCTCTCTCCCTGCAGCAGCTACACCACCAGCAGCAACACAGCCACATCCCCTATTTGATGCGCTCCTCATTGCTTTCACCCTAAAAAAGGGCAAAGTATTACACAGCCTGTATGCAGAAAGAGAATGGCCAGCAGATTATTACACTGCCTGTTTTTAGAGTACCCCCAAAAAAATCAATAACAAATCCCCTAAATTGTGTTCGCTACCTCCTTCTCCTATGTCTCTTCCACCTATACCGCCATCTCCACCTCCTCCTCAACCTCCTCCTCCACTTGGACCTCCTGGTTCAAGATTATCATTTTTTATTTTTTTATTCTGTTATTTTAAGTAATTTCCCTATCCACATTTGTTTGCAGGGCTTACCCACATTTAGCTTCCTTTTGCAGCCCCCTAACCCTTACTATGACCAATTTACAGTCATTTTAAAGAACCAAAGTTTGGGTCCCCATTGACTTTTATTGGGTTCGGATTTGGGGTCAAGTTCAGATACCGAACCGAACTTTCAACTCTAGTTAGGCAGAACATGGCAAACCTGAACATCCAAGCGTTTGCTCATCCCTATTAATGAATGATTTTCCATGCAAAAATTCATGAAACACACATTACTGGCACTCATATATTTCTGGCAATGGTTAGCTATTGGACAGACTACTACATAAAAAGGCAAAATAAAAAGTAGTCATAACATACAATTTCAGCAAATATAAAGAGTATTGGCTACAACAGTACAGTGCTTTTAAATGCCAACCAGAAACATTAGTCGATAGCAAGCGTTGGCTGAAATTTTTGGCACATACAGTAAAAATGACAAGCACACTTGCAATATTTGATATGTCCTATTTTAATACCATAAAATTGGCTACTTGCATAATTCATTTTATAAACACTTCAAATATAATTTTGAGACATTCTCTGACAGCACACAACATGATCAGGCACAGTAACTGTAGCATTTTCTAGTAGTAACAATGATATACAGTGGTGGCCAAAAGTATTGGCACCCCTGCAATTCTGTCAGATAATACTTAGTTTCTTCCTGAAAATGATTGCAATCACAAATTCTTTGGTATTATTATCTTCATTTAATTTGCTTGCAAGGAAAAAACACAAAAGAAAGTGAAGCAAAAATCAAATCATTGATCATTTCACACAAAACTTCAAAAATGGGCCAGACAAAAGTATTGGCACCCTCAGCCTAATACTTGGTTGCACAACCTTTAGCCAAAATAACTGCGAACAACCGCTTCCGGTAACCATCAATGAGTTTCTTACAATGCTCTGCTGGAATTGTAGACCATTCTTCTTTGGCAAACTGCTCCAGGTCCCTGATATTTGAAGGATGCCTTCTCCAAACTGCCATTTTGAGATCTCTCCACAGGTGTTCTATGGGATTCAGGTCTGGACTCATTGCTGGCCACCTTAGAAGTCTCCAGTGCTTTCTCTCAAACCATTTTATAGTGCTTTTGGAAGTGAGTTTTGGGTCATTGTCCTGCTGGAAGACCCATCACCTCTGAGGGAGACCCAGCTTTCTCACACTGGGCCCTACATTATGCTGCAAAATTTGTTGGTAGTCTTCAGACTTCATAATGCCATGCACACGGTCAAGCGGTCCAGTGCCAGAGGCAGCAAAGCAACCCCAAAACATCAGGGAACCTCCACCATGTTTGACTGTAGCGACCGTGTTCTTTTCTTTGAATGCCTCTTTTTTTTTCCTGTACACTCTATGTTGATGCTTTTTCCCAAAAAGCTCTACTTTTGTCTCATCTGACCAGAGAACATTCTTCCAAAACGTTTTAGGCTTTCTCAGGTAAATTTTGGCAAACTCCAGCCTGGCTTTTTTATATCTTGGGGTAAGAAGTGGGGTCTTCCTGGGTATCCTACCATACAGTCCCTTTTCATTCAGATGCCGACGGATAGTACGGGTTGACACTGTTGTACCCCCGGACTGCAGGGCAGCTTGAACTTGCTTGGATGTTAGTCGAGGTTCTTTATCCACCATTCGCACAATCTTGCGTTGAAATCTCTCGTCAATTTTTCTTTTCCGTCCACATCTAGGGAGGTCAACCACAGTGCCATGGGCTTTAAACTTCTTGATGACACTGTGCACGGAAGACACAGGAACATTCAGGTCTTTGGAGATGGACTTGTAGCCTTGAGATTGCTCATGCTTCCTCACAATTTGGTTTCTCAAGTCCTCAGACAGTTCTTTGGTCTTCTTTCTTTTCTCCATGCTCAATGTGGTACCCACAAGGACACAGGACAGAGGTTGAGTCAACTTTAATCCATGTTAACTGGCTGCAAGTGTGATTTAGTTATTGCCAACACCTGTTAGGTGCCACAGGTAAGTTACAGGTGCTGTTAATTACATGAATTAGAGAAGCATCACATGATTTTTCAAACAGTGCCAATACTTTTGTCCACCCTCTTTTTTAGGTTTGGTGTGGAATTATATCCAATTTGGCTTTAGGACAATTCTTTTTGTGTTTTTTCATTGAAGACAAATTAAATGAAGATAGTAATACCAAAGAATTTGTGATTGCAATCATTTTCAGGAGGAAACTGAGTATTATCTGACAGAATTGCAGGGGTGCCAATACTTTTGGCCACCACTGTACTCCTTGTCTTTGTACAGTCTGAGATAACAGTGATTTTATATTTCATTCATTACAATATTTGTTGTATATTTTAGTGATATACATCTGAATATACTCACTGTCATGAAACTGATTTCTTTGCAACCCCTATGAAGAAACATACCTAAATTAAAAAAAAATATTTAAAACATTTCTAACAAAAATACTTTAATATAAAAAGATTCAGTGAGTTTAACAACTAGTTCAAAAGAAATCCATTATAATTATTTTATTATACTTTTGAATAATACACCCATTTTATTTGTAAGTACAAAGAATTACAGGCTAATGAAAATGATAATGGGAAAGTATTATATAATAGGAGCTTTTATAAATTTGCCCCGGCTGTGATATAAATAGTAAAATCAGCAGGTAATCACCTTTCCTGAGTCAAGTGTGAATTTGTAAAATCGGTCTGATTATGCTAACCACACTCTGATCAGACTCTGATTACAGTTTGATCAGACTCTGATCAGAGTTTGATCAGAGGGTGATCAGAGTGTGATTTGATTTTCTTGGAAGTCGAGAAGATGAAAAAAAAATCAAATTTTGACAGACCCGTTGACTTCTGAGCGCAATCTGATTTACGGATTCAAACCGTGCATTCTGCAATTTTTTTCTTGGACAGACTCGGTCTGAAGAAAAAATCAGATATGTGCATGGACCCTTAGAATAACATTGGTCCGAGTGCGATCCGATGTTTTGATCACACTCGGATTAAAATTCAATCTTCTGCATGAGCCCTAATAAGTAGTGGTGCTGCAGGAAGTGGTTCACAGCAGGAAAGGAGAATATGTAGCAGAACTAAAACACTTTCTGCCAACTCAGAATGTTTATTCATGTCGAAAGAAGAAAGGCAGCACTCACCGGTTCCTTTATAGCTAAAAGTCCTCAGAACTCAGGATGTTTCCGACAAAAGTTTATGCATTTATTTTACTTTTGGTCGAAAACTAACTAAACAAAGAAAATCTCAACATTTCTTACGGGATGTTCAAACAATGTTTTAAGATATCAGCAGAACTACCAAGCTTTTGAAGTCAAAGATGGTCTTTGTCCTGAAGTGGATTCGTTAGCAGTTTTGCCATCATTTTTTGAGTCTTTTCCCTGTACTTTCAATTGTTAAGTGTGGGCGGCTCCCAAACATAGCCACCTGAAGAATGAACATATTATTTATTTTAACAACTGTAAGGCGGTCGTGTTCACACCGTGCAGTAACTGAGGCAGTGACCCAAGCAAGTCCAACATAAGCAGCTTTTATTTCAGCAACTCACGGGTTAACAGAAAGTCCTCCGGTTGGCAGCCATGGGCAACGGCCGCGCCGGGCTGCTCAGAGCCTGACTGCTGCAGAGCCTTCCAGGCGTGGGTTCAGCTACACACAGTCCTGCCGAGTTTTTCTGCTATACGCCTAGCAGGTCCCAACACTGAACAACACTAATCCTTAGTGCAGGGTTTTTAAAGGACCTGTGGCTTGAGCCACTGGAAAACCCGGGTTGGAGGGAGGAGGCCGCCCCACTGCCTTCCTGTAGCCTCCCCCAAGAATTGAAGGCCCTGCCGGTTTTTACTTAATCTGCTTTAGCCAGATAGCCTGACCAGGTAATGCTCACCTTCATTCCTGCATTGCAGCCGCAGGTGAGTTTGTGACAGCAATGCACTCCACTGGATTTAATAGGTCTCTGTACACATTCTGGGGGATATATACCGTTCCTCTTATACGATCCCCGTCACTGCCTCACACTACTTAACAGTTTCTAAACCCTGAAGTGGTTAAGAATGACTTAAAGCACTGAATATGTGCACAGCAATGTTGTTTTTAAATTGATGTGCATTGTGTTCATTTTTTCTAGCAGAATCCACCTGAGGAAAAAAATGTTTGGTGCCCATTTACTTAGTTTCCTCTTTTCTTTAGATTGTATTTTGTCTCTTTATATTAATTGAAATTGAAAAAATGTGTTACAGGATTTAAGGCATGTTTACCTTCCTCTGTATCACTCACTGTCTTGTGTGTGGCTAGCTACAGAAGGATCGTCCCACTTCTGCTACTTTTACAGTAGGACAATAGATGGATAAATGTTTAGCCCTTGGTTGAGTTTTGCTTCTAAAGATGAAACAGATCAGTAAGAAAAAATAACCCTGTGTGCTCTGTAAGATTTTTACAATACTATTTTAGGATCATGTAGAAAATTATGTAAAATGACTAAGACGGAGGAGAATTATATTTCTTTTTTTACTTCTAATACTAATTTCTTGGTGTGGTGTTCTGTTAAAGTTAAATACAAAATTAAATGTTGTGGAACTTTTCTTCATAAAAATATTTTCTTCATGTATAAAGCAGTGGATAAAGTGGAGCTTCTCTGAGTTGAAAAATAATTTTATTGAATTTTAGCTATAACACAGGGTGCAATATTATCTTGTCATAGAATGTTATAATTAAGACATTTTTCTGATTATAAATTGCATTTTTTTCCTCCAAAATGTTGGAGGAAAGTGAGGGTTTATCTTATAGTCTGGATATACAGTACAGACCAAAAGTTTGGACACACCTTCTCATTTAAAGATTTTTCTGTATTTTTATGACTATGAAAATTGTACATTCACACTGAAGGCATCAAATCTAGAGATGAGCGTTGTTCTACTCGAACTGTTCGCCAATCTCAAATTCGAGCTGTTTTGGGCGGTGTTCGAGCCGTTCAGGGAACACGAACAATTTGAGAAAAATTCGACTGTTTGAGGTTATGTTCGATAATGGTTCGTGCACCAAAATCATAACTGGATTTTTTCTCAGTAATGATGAAAATTAATGTTAATACGCAGTTTGAGTGTACAGCGGGGTGGGGGGAGGGGCAGGGGATGGATCTCTGCAGGAACAATGAAGATCTCCATTTTTTTTTTCTCTTTCCCGCATTTACAGTGGGGAGGTGCAATCTGTCAGCCTATCAGCAGCGCACACACGGAGCGAAGTGCTTTTTTTCACACAAGCAAGGGCATGTGTCATTGGCAGTGTATGTCACATGTCCTTGCCCTATAAGACCAAGCCATTTTCCCCGTCGCCACCATTTTCTCACTGCTGCAGCTGCGTGTTAGACGGCACCGCTGTTGCTGTGTGCGCTATACCTTGTTAATTTCAAGCCAATTTTCGCACAAATCTACAGATAGCTTGGGAGTAGGGAATAGTTGTGATTGCAGTCCTTTTAAGGACTAGGTTACAGCATTTCCTATGACTTTTATCAGGCAGGTCTGTGCTCTTAAATAGATAGATTGTGGGAGTAAAGACTAATTGTAATTGGAGTCCTTTTCAGGACTAGGTTACATCAGTTCCTATCAGTTTTTGCCAGGCAGGTCTGTGCCAGTGCTTTGCAAGTTTTTTTCACAGCATTTGACTGAATCTAGCAAAGCTAATCCTTTTTGGCCTATTGCAGAGTGTGTTAGTCAGTGGAGTAGCCTATCTGTGTTGCAAGATATACCACCTGTGTATAGAATACCAATTTTTTTACTGCACCTAGTGAAGTAAAATCTTTTGGGCATAGCATCATTCTATTAGTCCATCTATACTGACCTCCATCAGGTTGCAAATTGAATATAATTTTTTTCTGCATCTAGCTCTGAAAAAATATTGGGCTTCTAGCTGTGTGTGGGACATTGTTATATTAGTCCATCTATACTGACCTCCATCAGGTTGCAAACTGCATATATTTTTTTCTTCATCTACCTCTGAAAAAATATTGGGCTTCTAGCTGTGTGAGGGACTTGTTCTATTAATCCATCTATACAGACCTCCATCAGGTTGCAAACTGAATATATTTTTTTCTGCATCTACCTCTGAAAAAATATTGGGCTTCTAGCTGTGTGTGGGACTTGTTGTATTAGTCCATCTATACTGACCTCCATCAGGTTGCAAACTGAATATATTTTTTTCTGCATCTACCTCTGAAAAAATATTGGGCTTCTAGCTGTGTGTGGGACTTGTTGTATTAGTCCATCTATACAGACCTCCATCAGGTTGCAAACTGAATATATTTTTTTCTGCATCTACCTCTGAAAAAATATTGGGCTTCTAGCTGTGTGTGGGACTTGTATTAGTCCATCTATACTGACCTCCATCAGGTTGCAAACTGAATATATTTTTTTCTGCATCTACCTCTGAAAAAATATTGGGCTTCTAGCTGTGTGTGGGACTTGTTCTATTAATCCATCTATACAGACCTCCATCAGGTTGCAAACTGAATATATTTTTTTCTGCATCTACCTCTGAAAAAATATTGGGCTTCTAGCTGTGTGTGGGACTTGTTGTATTAGTCCATCTATACTGACCTCCATCAGGTTGCAAACTGAATATATTTTTTTCTGCATCTACCTCTGAAAAAATATTGGGCTTCTAGCTGTGTGTGGGACTTGTTCTATTAATCCATCTATACAGACCTCCATCAGGTTGCAAACTGAATATATTTTTTTCTGCATCTACCTCTGAAAAAATATTTGGCCTTCTAGCAGTGTGTGGGACTTTCTCTATTAGTCCATCTATACTGACCTCCATCAGGTTGCTAATTAAAAATAATTTTTATCTGCATCTAGCTCTGAAAAAATATTTGGCCTTCTAGCAGTGTGTGGGACTTTCTCTATTAGTCCATCTATACTGACCTCCATCAGGTTGCAAATTGAATATAATTTTTTTCTGCATCTAACCCAGCCAACAGTTTTGACCTAATACCACAGTTTGGCCACTCAGCTCTGCTCGGTTCCCATCCATTGTTTTTTTGTGCAAACAACTCCAGAGTTGTTAATTAGTTAACCACCAAAATGAGTGGAAAAAGGCCTGCTGCTGGTGGAAAGGGGAATAGGCGTATTGGGAAGGGGAAAAAAGGTTGTGTCCGTGGGGTAGGTGTTAAAGCAACAGTAACATCTGCAGAAGAAAGACCATCTTCCAGCCAAACTAAAATGTCTACTTCTTTTAGCGGACAATGTGATAAGATCCCTTTCTTACGGCCACGCCAATCGCTACAAATTCCAGATGAGGCACAAAAACAGCAGGTGCTTCAACGGATATCAAGTGCTCCTTTAAGTGGGCTCTCCTCCACATCAACTTCAACATCACAAATACTCCAGTCCTCAAAGGTGTCACCCCAATCGCACTTGCTTCCTCACAGCTCCCAAATCTCCAGCTGCCCATCTGAGTATGAGGTAGAACAGATGGTTGAGTCTGCAGAGCTGTTTACTCATACTATAGCCTGGGAATCAGAGGTCGACTCCAGCACTTCTGTGAATCCTGACGAGGAAATGATCTGCACTGATGCCCAGAATCTTTATGAGTCGGATCCAGGACCAGACGCAGAAGGTTCTGACCATAATGTAGACCCTCATTCCCAAACTGTAACTCCTGTTGGTGGAGACAATGAGGAAGACGATGATAAGACTCAAATACCTGATTGGAGCGACAACTTTAGTTTTTTGTCAGGGCAGGAACAGGTTGGCTCTGAGGACGACGGGTGTGATAACGCACAGGGTGATGATGATGAGGTTGGAGATCCCACTTACTGTCAAGCCACAGTCAGCCAAGAGATGAGGTCAGCAGAGGAGGTGGAGGAAGATGCTAGTGACGACGAGGTCAGGTTGCGCCTTCCTGGACAGAGACGTAGTACTGGAAGCACGTCAACAACTGCATCCTCAAACACAACTCTGCCTCTCACCACAAGTCGTGGTGGCTCTTCAGGTCGCATGGGTGCTAAGCCTTGCATAGCCTGGGCATTTTTTCAGATCGATAAAGATGACCCAACTCGTGTTATCTGTAACATTTGTCAGCAAAAGCTAAGTAGAGGCCAAAAAATACATAGTTTGAGTACTTCATGCATGAACCGGCACATGGACATGAAGCATAAGTTGCAGTGGGAAGCTCAGTGTGCTACAATGCGGCCTAGCCGGCCGGGCCAACCACCGTCTGCCATATCTTGTGCATCCGCAGCCTCTTCATCCTCTGTGACTGGGGGGACAGCAGTCACACCTGTTTTGGGGCGCAGACCTGCCACTAGAGATGAGCGGTGTTCGACTAGAACTGTTCGCCAATCTCAAATTCGAGCTGTTTTGGGCGGTGTTCGAGTTGTTCGACGAACCCGAACGATTTGCAAAAAATTCGGCTGTTCGAGGTTATGTTCGATAACTGTTCGTGCACCAAAAGCGTGTCCTGCATGTCTGGCGCTATTTAGAGCACCAATCATGCAGGGATTGTCTGCCACTCACTGTAATGCCACAGCCATGGTGGTTGTGGCATTACAGTGATTGCCCAAATCGATGGGAACAGTGCTCACAGTGAAACATGAAAAGCCGGCAATTCATCAGCGGCATACACCGGTACCCGACAATTTAGAACCGAAAGAATAGAGCTTCACACATAGATTAGATAGATATAAACATGTCAGCCACATATATACGAAGTACAGTGAAAGTGCTGCTTACTGTACTTGTCATTTAGCGTAAAGGATTTATCAAAAAAAATAATAGTGTTTTCATGCACCGTCTCTTTAAAAAAGCCGGCCGGCAATTCAGCAGCGGTACCCGACAATTTATAACAGACAGAATAGAGCTTCACACATAGATTAGATAGATAGAAACATGTCAGTCACATATATATGAAGTACAGTGATAGTGTTGGTTACTGTACTTGTCATTTAGTATTAAAATAAAGGATTTATTATTAAAAAAATTGGCGTGGGGTTCCCCTTAATTTTAGGCTCTAGCGGAGGTTAAGCAGACGGCTGGGGCAGATGTTTGAAGCCTGGGAAGGGGGTAATACCCACGGAGCTTCCCAGGCTACTAATATCAGCCCCCAGCTGAATACATAGCCTTTACTAGCTATTAAAATGGGGGACCCCCCCAAAAAAATGACGTGGGGTCCCCCCTAATTTAATAGCTAGCAAAGGCTAGGCAGACAGCTGGGGGCTGATATTAATAGCCCAGGAAGGGAGCCATGAATATTGGCCCCCTCCCAGGCTAGAAACACCAGCCGTCAGCCGCCCCAGAAATGGCGCATTCATAGGATGCGCCAATTCTGGCACTTAGCCTCGCTCTTCCACGCTGCCCTGGTGCGGTGGCAGGGGGTAATAGGGTTGGGGTTGATGTCAGCTTATAATGCCAGCTGACATCAAGCCCAGGTTAGTAATGGAGAGGCGTCTATAAGACACCCCCATTACTAACCCCATAGTCAAAGTTAAAAAAAACACAAACACCCAGAATAAAGTCCTTTAATTGAAATAAAGACACAATCCTTTATTGTTCTAAATTAAACCATACTTACCGTCACCCCCATTCCAGCTGAAGCCAACGATCTCCTGCAATAAAAGAAAAATAATAAAGCAACCTCATCCTTACCTTTCCATGGTTCCCACGACAGCTTCAGCTCTGCTACATCGAGATGACAGGCTGGACCGCAGCAGAACGCTGCCATCCAGTCTGTCATCCCGCAGACACTGAGAAGCGCAGGCTTGCTTGCGCTGCTCAGCGTCTCTCTGTGACGACATCCAGATGAGCCGAGTTCATGTCCAATGAACTCGGCTCACCTCATGCACGTCACTGACAGCGTGGGAAAATTCTCACGCTGAAGCGGTGAGTGCAGGAGAATTCTCCCACGCTGTCAGTGACGTGCATAAGGTGAGCTCATGTCCAATGAACTCAGCTCACCTCCTGCACGTCACTGACAGCGTGGGAGAATTCTCCTGCACTCAGCGCTTCAGCGTGAGAATTCTCCCACGCTGAAGCGCTGAGTGCAGGAGAATTCTCCCACGCTGTCAGTGACGTGCATAAGGTGAGCTCATGTCCAATGAACTCAGCTCACCTCCTGCACGTCACTGACAGCGTGGGAGAATTCTCCTGCACTCAGCGCTTCAGCGTGAGAATTCTCCCACGCTGAAGCGCTGAGTGCAGGAGAATTTTCCCACGCTGTCAGTGACGTGCATAAGGTGAGCTCATGTCCAATAAACTCAGCTCACCTCCTGCACGTCACTGACAGCGTGGGAGAATTCTCCTGCACTCAGCGCTTCAGTGTGAGAATTCTCCCACGCTGAAGCGCTGAGTGCAGGAGAATTTTCCCACGCTGTCAGTGACGTGCATGAGGTGAGCCGAGTTCATTGGACATTAACTCGGCTCATCTGGATGCCCTCACAGAGAGACACTGTGGAGCGCAAGCAAGCCTGCGCTTCTCAGTGTCTGCGGGATGACAGGCTGGATGGCAGCGTTCTGCTGCGGTCCAGCCTGTCATCTCGATGTAGCAGAGCTGAAGCTGTCATGGGAACCATGGAAAGGTAAGGATGATGTTGCTATATTATTTTTCTTTTATTTCAGGAGATCGTTGGCTTCAGCTGGAATGGGCGTGATGGTAAGTATGGTTTAATTTAGAACAATAAAGAATTGTGTGTTTATTTCAATTAAAGGACTTTTTTCTGGGTGTTGTGTTTTTTTTAAATACTTTACTAGAAATTCATGGTGGTCATGTCTAATATTGGCGTGACCCCATGAATTTCGGGCTTAGGGCCAGCTGATAATGCCAAGCTGGCCCTAACCCCTTTATTACCCAGTGAGCCACCGCATCAGGGCCCTGGATGAGTTGGGTACAGCGCCAGATGATGGCGCTTCTATGAACGCGCCATTTTCCGGGGAGGCTGCGGACTGCAATTTGCAGCGGGGGTGGCCCAGAAAGCTTGGGCCTCCCTGCGCTGCGGATTCCAGCCCCCAGCTGCCTAGTTGTACCTGGCTGGACACAAAAACAGGGCGAAGCCCCACGTCAATTTTCTTTAAATTATTTCATGAAATAATTAAGAAAAAAAGGGCTTCCCTATATTGTTGTGTCCGGCCAGGTACAAATAGGCAGCTGGTGGTTGGGGGCAGCCCGTTCCTGCCTGCTGTACCTGGCTGGACACAAATATAGTGCGAAGCCCCACGTCAATTTTTTTTAAATTATTTCATGAATTTCCTGAAATAATTTAAAAAAATTGAAGTGGGGCTTCGCACTATATTTGTGTCCAGCCAGGTACAGCAGGCAGGAACGGGCTGCCCCCATCCACCAGCTGCCTATTTGTACCTGGCCGGACACAACAATATAGGGAAGGCCTTTTTTTCTTAATTATTTCATGAATTTCATGAAATAATTAAAAAAAATTGAAGTGGGGCTTCGCACTATATTTGTGTCCAGCCAGGTACAGCAGGCAGGAACGGGCTGCCCCCAACCACCAGCTGCCTATTTGTACCTGGCCGGACACAACAATATAGGGAAGGCCTTTTTTTCTTAATTATTTCATGAATTTCATGAAATAATTAAAAAAAAAGTACGTGGGGCTTCGCCCTATTTTTGTGTCCAGCCAGGTACAACTAGGCAGCTGGGGGCTGGAATCTGCAGCGCAGGGAGGCCCAAGCTTTCTGGGCCCCCCCCCCCGCTACAAATTGCAGTCCGCAGCCACCCCGGAAAATGGCGCGTTCATAGAAGCGCCATCTTCTGGCGCTGTACCCAACTCATCCAGGGCCCTGGTGCGGTGGCTCACTGGGTAATAAAGGGGTTAGGGCCAGCTTGGTATTATCAGCTGGCCCCAAGCCCAAAATTCATGGGGTCACGCCAGCATTAGACATGACCGCCATGAATTTCTAGTAAAGTTTTTAAAAAAAACACAACACCCAGAATAAAGTCCTTTAATTGAAATAAAGACACAATTCTTTATTGTTCTAAATTAAACCATACTTACCATCACACCCATTCCAGCTGAAGCCAACGATCTCCTGCAATAAAAGAAAAATAATAAACCAACCTCATCTTTACCTTTCCATGGTTCCCAGGACAGCTTCAGCTCTGCTACATCGAGATGACTGGCTGGACCGCAGCAGAACGCTGCCATCCAGTCTGTCATCCCGCAGACACTGAGAAGCGCAGGCATGCTTGCGCTCCTCACTGTCTCGCTGTGACGGCATCCAGATGAGCCGAGGTCATGTCCAATGAACTCGGCTCACCTCATGCACGTCACTGACAGCGTGGGAAAATTCTCACGCTGAAGTGCTGAGTGCAGGAGAATTCTCCCACGCTGTCAGTGACGTGCATGAGGTGAGCCGAGTTCATTGGACATGAACTCGGCTCATCTGGATGTCGTCACAGAGAGACGCTGAGCAGCGCAAGCAAGCCTGCGCTTCTCAGTGTCTGCGGGATGACAGGCTGGATGGCAGCGTTCTGCTGCGGTCCAGCCTGTCATCTCGATGTAGCAGAGCTGAAGCTGTCGTGGGAACCATGGAAAGGTAAGGATGAGGTTGCTTTATTATTTTTCTTTTATTGCAGGAGATCGTTGGCTTCAGCTGGAATGGGCGTGATGGTAAGTATGGTTTAATTTAGAACAATAAAGGATTGTGTCTTTATTTCAATTAAAGGACTTTATTCTGGGTGTTTGTGTTTTTTTTAACTTTGACTATGGGGTTAGTAATGGGGGTGTCTTATAGACGCCTCTCCATTACTAACCTGGGCTTGATGTCAGCTGGCAATATAAGCTGACATCAACCCCAACCCTATTACCCCCTGCCACCGCACCAGGGCAGCGTGGAAGAGCGAGGCTAAGTGCCAGAATTGGCGCATCCTATGAATGCGCCATTTCTGGGGCGGCTGACGGCTGGTGTTTCTAGCCTGGGAGGGGGCCAATATTCATGGCTCCCTTCCTGGGCTATTAATATCAGCCCCCAGCTGTCTGCCTAGCCTTTGCTAGCTATTAAATTAGGGGGGACCCCACGTCATTTTTTTTGGGGGGTCCCCCATTTTAATAGCTAGTAAAGGCTATGTATTCAGCTGGGGGCTGATATTAGTAGTCTGGGAAGCTCCGTGGGTATTACCCCCTTCCCAGGCTTCAAACATCTGCCCCAGCCGTCTGCTTAACCTCCGCTAGAGCCTAAAATTAAGGGGAACCCTACGCCAATTTTTTTAATAATAAATCCTTTATTTTAATACTAAATGACAAGTACAGTAACCAACACTATCACTGTACTTCATATATATGTGACTGACATGTTTCTATCTATCTAATCTTTGTGTGATGCTCTATCTTTCTGTTCTAAATTGTCGGGTACCGCTGCTGAATTGCCGGCCGGCTTTTTTAAAGAGACGGTGCATGAAAACACTAATATTTTTTTAAATAAATCCTTTACACTAAATGACAAGTACAGTAAGCAACACTATCACTGTACTTATTATATATGTGACTGACATGTTTCTATCTATCTAATCTATGTGTGAAGCTCTATTCTTTCTGTTATAAATTGTCGGGTACAGATGCTGAATTGCCGGCCGGCTTTTTTAAAGAGACGGTGCATGAAAACACTAATATTTTTTTTAATAAATCCTTTACACTGAATGACAAGTGCAGTAACCAACACTGTCACTGTGCTTCTTATATGTGTGACTGACATGTTTCTATCTATCTAATCTATGTGTGATGCTCTATTCCTTCTTGTCTAAATTGTCGGGTACCGGTGTATGCCGCTGCTGAATTTGCCGGCCGGCTTTTTTAAAGAGAGTGTCTTCTGAGCAGTTTGTCAGCTTTTGGACACCTTTGCAGGTGTTTTCTATGTGTTTCTATGTGTTTTTGTTTGCCTGCCATTGGTTTTAACTGTGTTCGACGGTGTTCTAAGGTGTTCGACGAACAGTTCGACGAACAGTTCCTCGAACATCCGGGGGTTCGATGAACCGAACCGAACCCGAACACTACGGGGGTGGCTCAACACTACCTGCCACCTCTTTACCCGCAACAGCCAGCGTGATTGGCAGGTCATCATTTTCTTTGGAGGTGGTAACACCAGCTGGTGTTGAGCGCTGTCCGACATCGATAGCACCACCTTTGGATCAAGGCAACCTAACATGTCAGCCTGCATCTTCCTCACAGACTGGCAGTTTGCCGGGGACACCCTTATCAACCCCGTCTAAGCACAATAGCCAGCCCTCGGTCCCTCAGATGTGGACAAGTAAAAGACCATTTCCTCCTAGCCATGAGAAAGCTAAGAGGTTGAATTTCACCATCTGCAAGTTCTTGGCTACAGAAATGCTGCCTTTCTGCCTGGTGGACGCAGAGGATTTTCGAGACCTTATGTCTGTCGCAGTGCCCCAGTACCAGATGCCCAGTCGGCACTACTTCTCAAAGAAAGGTGTGACTGCGCTCCACCAGCATGTCGCACACAACATCACCGCTTCTTTGAGAAACTCTGTGTGTGACAGGGTGCATTTCACCACAGACACTTGGACGAGTAGGCATGGACAGGGGCGTTACATGTCGCTGACTGGGCACTGGGTAACTATGGTGACAGCAGGACAAGGGGCTGCTGTCCAAGTCTTGCCGTCCCCACGAGTTGTGCGTCAATCCTCTTTATGTCAAAGTTCCTCCACTGCTTCTGCCTCCTCAACCTCCTCTCGGTCTTCCACCTGCACCCAAAGCCTGTCTGGTCATGCCACAAGCTTTCTAACTGCGCAGAAGGGATCCTGCACACCTCCTTACTATGCTGGCAGTAGGGCTCAACGTCATCAGGCGGTTTTTACATTGAAATGTCTGGGAAATGTGAGTCACACAGCTGAGGAGTTGTGGTCAGCTCTGGAGAACCAATTTCATGAATGGTTGTCTCCACTGGACCTGAAACCAGGGAAGGCCGTGTGCGACAATGCTGCAAACCTGGGTGCGGCCCTTCGCCGGGGCAATGTCACACACGTGCCTTGTATGGCTCACGTGTTGAACCTGGTTGTCCAGCAATTTTTAGCCCAATATCCCAGACTAGATGGCCTTCTGCAGAGGGCACGTTCGCGGTGTGCTCCCTTTCGCCGTTCGCATCCCGCAGCTCAGCGACTTACATCTCTACAGAAGTCGTTGGGCCTGCCACTTCACCGGCTAAAATGCGATGTGCCTACCCGGTGGAATTCAACTCTGCACATGTTGCAGCGCCTGTGGCAGCACCAACAAGCCCTGGTGCAATACGTTCTGACGTATAGCCTGGGCCAACGAGATCCAGAGGTGGGGCAAATCACGCTGGAGGAGTGGTCTCAGATCAGGGACCTATGCACCCTTCTGCACAGTTTTGGAATGGCGACGAAGATGTTTAGTGCTGATGATGCCATTATCAGCATGACTATTCCGGTGATTTACATGCTGGAGCACATGTTAAACAGAATTCGGAGTCAGGTGGTGGCACAAGAGGAGGTGGAGGAAGTAGAGGAGGAGGAGTTGTATGCGAAAGGGCTAACATCTGCAAGCTCCAGACGGTCGGCAGCACCAAGGCGGCAGGCATGTGAGGGTGGGGGAGATGGTTTTACCAGGGCGCATGGTAGCAGCCAAACTAGTGAGGAAGGTGCAGGAGCCCAGGAAGAAGTGGAGGACGAACTGATGGAAGACTCATCAGATGAGGGAGACCTTGATCACATTTCTGTTGTGCGAGGTTGGGGGGAGAGGACAGAGGAAGGAAGCATGATTGTTACCTCGCCACCAACACAACAGGGACTTGGTGCTCCTGGATGCGCAACACACATGAGTGCCTTCTTGCTGCACTACCTGCAACATGACCCTCGAATTGTGAGAATTAGAAATAATCCTGACTACTGGGTTGCCACACTGTTAGATCCCCGGTACAAAAGTAAATTTGCAGAAATTATTCCTGCCATAGAAAGGGATGCACGCATGCAGGAGTATCAGCAGAGACTGTTGCAGAATCTTACATGTGCTTTTCCACAAAATACCAGTGGTGCACGTAGTGAATCTCACAGTTCTAACTTGCCAACCGTGGGACCGTCAAGTGTTCAGCACTCAAACCGTAACAGAACCACAGTATCTGCTGGTAACATCAATTTTGCGGAATCATTTCACCACTTTTTTAGCCCATCCTTTGCAAGGCCACAGGAGACAAGAAGTCTGACACATAGTCAACGCCTAGAGACGATGGTACAGGAGTATCTCCAAGTAAACATTGAAGCCACGACTGTGTCACTGGACCCTTGCTCTTTTTGGGCTTCCAATCTGGATAAATGGCCGGAGCTAGCCACTTACGCCTTGGAGATCTTGTCATGCCCCGCAGCCAGCGTTCTGTCTGAACGTGTGTTCAGCGCTGCTGGTGGTGTGCTGACAGATAAGCGCACGCGGCTCTCCACTGATAATGTAGACAGACTCACGTTCATAAAGATGAACAAATCATGGATCCGAAACGACTTTTCTACCCCTGTGTCATCCTGGGGAGAGTAAAAGCTTGATGATTGGTTAAAATCACCCTACCAACCGTTTTAAGCTTTCAAATTACTAATCATGTTTATCTGTATCTTGGCTGGAAAATAATTTGGGCTTTGTAGCAGTGTGCAGCACTGATCCTATTAGGCCATCTATACTAAAGCTTCACCAGATTTAAAATTAATAATAATTTTTAGCTGCATCTAGCCCGGAAAATAATTTTGGGGCTCCGAGATGCTCAAGACACATAAGTGCCTTCTTGCTGCACTACCTGCAGCATGACCCTCATATTGTCAGAATTCGAAGTAATCATGACTACTGGGTTGCCACACTCTTAGATCCCCCAAACTTTTCGATCAACCTTTTCATTTTAATAAAGACCAAAAAAATGGTCATTTTTGAAATTATAAGCATTAGCAGGTTGTTAGAAACTGAAATCAAACAGTTTTCAACTCAAAACTTTATTCTAGGTGATGTTACATTTTCACATAGGACCCCTTGTTCGAAAGGAGCTTCTGAACTCTCTCGTCCATTGAATTTGTCAGGTTTTGGATGGTTTCTGCTTCAATTGTTTTGCATGAGGACAGAATACCCTCCCAGAGCTGTTGCTTAGATGTGAACTGCCTCCCGCCATCATAGACACTCCTTTTAATGATGCTCTAAAGGTTCTGAATGGGGTAGAGGTCAGGGGAGCATGGGGGTCACACAATAAGTTTGTCCCCTTTTATGCCCATATCAGCCAGAGATGCAGATGTTTTATGTGCAGCATGAGATGGTGCATTATCATGCAGAAAAATGATCTTGCTGTGAAATACACGGTTCTTCTTCTTGAACCATGGCAGGAAGTGCTGTTTGAGAAAATCCACATACATTATGGAGTTCATGTTTAGCGCCTTCAGGGATCCTAAAGGGGCCGACAATCTCTCTCCCCATGATTCCAGCCCAAAACATTACTCCACCTCCTCCTTGTTGGCGCTGTAGCCGTGTTTGCGTGGGGTGTCCATCAACCAGCCATCCTCCACTCCATCCATCTGGACCATCGAGCGCTGCATGGCACTCATCCGTGAACAAAACAGTTTTGAAATCAGTCTTCATGTAATGTTTGGCCCACTGGAGCCGTTTCTGCTTGTGTGAAGTGGATAGAGGAGGTCAACAGGATGGCGTATGCACAGCTGCAAACCTCTGAAGGACCCTGCATCTTGTAGTTCGGGGGACGTTGGAGGCACAAGCAGCTTCAAAAACTTGTCTGCTGCTATGACAAGGCTTTTTTGCCCCTGCTCTTTCAACCTGACGTAATTGCCTGTAGGAAAGAGTCCTCAATTTGCCCTTATCAGCACGCACACGTGTGTACTGTGAATCAGCTACATACTTCTTGATTGCCAAGACACTTCATCCTGATCATCGCACAATGTTGATTGTAGTCATGCCTTGACCTAAACACTCCACAATTTGTTGCTTCTCAGCAGCCGACACATCCTTTTTCTTTCCCATTTTGGCAGAAAATGTAGGCTGCTTAATAATGTGAGACAGCCTTCTTAAGTAGTCTTGCCTTTCATTGGACACACCTGCCAAACTAATTAGCACAGGTGTCTGCAATTGCTTACAGTGATATAAAGAGCCCTGACACACATCACCATCAATGAGTTTAACTGACAAACAAACAAATTCTTCCCTTATCACTCCTAAACACTTTTTGCATAATAATTTGGAACACAGTGTACATGTGCTTTTCCACAAAACACCAGTGGTTCACGTAGTGAATCTTACAGTTCTAACTTGCCAACCGTGGTCTGTATGGAGTTGTTCAATAAAGGGCCCAAAATTAAGATAACATAGATGAGAGAGGTCTCTATGAATAGGAATTCCTAAGTATTTGATACCCTGTGAGGGCCAGGCAAAGGGAAAGTTGGACTGGATGGAATCCTATATGGATTTGGGGAGGGAGACATCGAGGGCCTCAGACTTCGCTGCATTGATTTTAAAATTTGACCATGTAACAAAGTGATCTATTTCAGCCATAACAGCATGGATGGATATATGTGATTGAGTGATATATACTAGGACATCATCAGCAAAAAGAGAGCACTTGTACTCGGTGCCTCCCACCTCAATCCACCTAATATTGGGGTTATGGCGAATTGATGAGAGCAGGTGATCCGTCACTAGGATGTATAAGAGAGGGGACAGAGAACATCCCTGCCTTGTCCCATTGGTGATTGTGAAAGGTGATGAAAATGTTCTGACGCGCCCCCTGGGCCTTGGGACACCCGGAGCCGGACCCTTTTTGGTGGATGCTGGTGGTTGTAGTCTCCGTGGCGGCAGCCCGGTTCCGTGGCTCAGGGCGGTCAAACCAGTGGCGGAACAATTTATGTGGTTTTGATGTTTAAATGTCCGACTACGCCACCCGTGGATTGCGGTCAGAGTGAACCGACGCTCCAGGGCAGACCGCTGAGGCTGGTGTTGTGGGTGCAGCAGAGCGTAGCATAACTCCCCACGGGAGAAGTATAGCCTCAGGGCAGTGTATGCGGAGGATGGGGGTGATGGTGCAGGGCAGCAGCAGTAATGACACGGAGTCAGTGATGCAGTCCAGGGCCTTTACTCACAGTTCTTATTATCCAGACCACGTCTGCAGGTAACGGCTGCCCACGTCGTACTGTGCTCACCAGGTGAGGGGCTCAGACAACTCCCAAATAACTTTGGAGTGCTTCACAGGACCCCCTTTGTGTGTCCTTTGTCTGGCCTTTCTTACCAACCCTTCTGTCCAGCTGCCTCGGGCCTCCTCTTGGTAAACTTGGCGCCAGTTTTCCTGACCCTATGTGGTGCCTTCCTAGCGGGTGTAGCGAGGGGCTGCGCCACATAAAATGTCACAGCCTCCTGTTTCTAGCTGAGGGTCGTTTCCTGCCTCCACTAGTTTCGGGGACCGGTCTCCCCCTTTGGCCTGACCCCTCCACGCAGGTGGATTCGGGCGTGCGGTGGCGACTCGCCCGTCCGCACCCTTGAGATCCCTTCGTTCCTCGTTCCTGGAGCCTTCTCCGCTCCTCTTCCTTCCTTCTCCCTCTTCCAGGCCTGGGCCTCTGTTACTAGGCCCGCCTCCGGAGCAGAGCTCATGCAGAGCCCCTGCTCCCTGCCACTTCTGCTCAGACTTCTCTGCACTGAACTAAGATGGTGCCCACCTTTTATACTCCCTTCTCAATGCACCCAGGAACTGCTTCCTCCCTGCTCCTGCACTACAGGGTTCCCCTTCCTCAGTGTTCCCTCCCCCCACTCCAGCCAGGGACAGGGACTGTCGTGCCCATCTCAGGGGCATATTGGTCGCCCTGCCCCATGGCAATGTGGTGTAATGCATGCAGGTGTCGGGTCCTGATCCACACTACATCCTTACCTGAGAGTGAGATATCACACCTCTGGGTGAGGTGCAATACCTCTGTAGCAACCGAGCCCTCAGGGTGCTACAGTTCCATTTATCTTCAGCCTAGGTGACGTATTGCGATACAGGGCCGTTATTTTGGATATAAAAGGGTCCCCTAGACCCCTACCCCAAGCTTTTAAAGAGAATCATATATGGCGTGCCAGGAGACTCTATGGAATGCTTTCTCAGCATCCAACGAGAGTATCTAATTACAAATTTTTAACTGCATCTAGCCCAGGAAATACTTTGTGCCTAGTAGCAGGGTCTGCTAGTCAGCGGATTATCCCGGCTGTTAAGCTAGCTACACCACCTGTAGTTTGGACACTTAATTTTTTCAAAGGAAATGCTTCGGGACCACGGGATACTCAGTGAAGAGCATCAGGAGGCACCCCAAGGCATAGGGGCTCGGACTGGCAGTAGGATGCCTTGCGGTGGACAGCCGAGCTCGATCCTTATAAAAGCTTTTTAACTGCAGCAGCTTTAGTGGACGCTACTGGAGCTGGAATTACGCGGCTGCTGGCATGAGACTTGCCCTCCAATAGATCCTTGTAAATGAATTTAAAGTGTATTTATTCAAATTAGAGAGACAATTTAAATTAAAATGCTTAGAGCTGCCTCCACCACAGGGGGGCTCGCTCGACCCACCAGCGGACAGGCACCAGTATTGGGAGAGGGGGGCTGGCCGTCAGGGTTCACCGCGGCTCTGGCACAAACCCGGCGACACGGAGGTGGCACGGGCAGGAGCGGACTGAGCGTGTTGGCTTCTCACTTTTTGGATTTTAGAAGGGCATGACATGCCTATATCTGTGTCTCCCCCTCCTTTTACTCCTCCACCTCTTTTCTTTTCGCATGACTATATGTACTTGTCACTTTTCCATGTGTTAGTTGTGTCTTCTGAGCAGTTTGTCAGCTTTTGGACACCTTTGAAGGTGTTTTCTATGTGTTTCTATGTGTTTTTGTTTGCCTGCCATTGGTTTTAACGGTGTTCGAAGGTGTTCAACGAACAGTTCGACGAACAGTTCGGCGAACACACGGGTGTTCGACGAACCGAACCGAACTCGAACACTACGGGGGTGGCTCAACACTAATCAAATCTGTGAATTAACACATGTGGAATTACATACTTAACAAAAAAGTGTGAAACAACTGAAAATATGTCTTATATTCTAGGTTCTTCAAAGTAGCCACCTTTTGCTTTGATAACTGCTTTGCACACTCTTGGCATTCAAGAGGTAGTCACCGGAGTGGGGAGAAGTGAATATTCATTTTCTTTAATAGTGGCACACTGTAGCCACAGTCGCCAGCTTCCGGCAGCTGCTCAACGATCACAAATGCACACTACTAAAGAAAATTAATATTCACTGCTCTCCACTCCCATGGGTGTAGGGAGCAATGAATGTTTATTCTCTTTAACAGCGGGCGCACGTGATCACGAGCCTCTGCAGTCCCGAGAATGGGGAGCAGTGAATATTCTGACAGCTGACCTTGACATGTGATGGTGCATGGCAGTGACGTCATGTGCTGCTTACACACTTAGATCAGCAGCTGGCATCAAACAGGACACAGTGCTGGAGCAGAGGGAAGGAAGGTGAGTAGAATTGTTTATTTTTTTTATATGTGCAGCATTATGGAGGCCATGTACACTAGGATGGGGGGCCAGTGTATACCAGGATGGAAATGGAGAGTCATGTACACCAGGATGGAGATGGGGTGGTCATGTATACCAGTATGGGGATAAGGGGGTCATGTACTGTATATCAGGATGGGGATTAGGGGGCCATGTTTACCAGGATAGGGATGAGACGGCCATGTATACGGATGGCGATGAGGGGTCATATATACCAGGATGGCGATGAGGGTGTCATGTATACCAGGATGGGGATGAGGGGGCCATATATAACAGGATGGGGATGAGGGGGTCATGTATACCAGAACGGCGATGAGGGGGTCATGTATATGAGTATGGAGATGAGGAAGGCATGTATACCAGGATGAGGTTGAGGGGGCCTTGTATACAAGGATGGGGATGAGGGGGCCATGTATACCAGGATGGGGATGAAGGGGTAATGTATACCAGAAAGAGGATTTGGGCCATGTATTCCAGAATGGGGGCCATGTATACCAGGATGGAGGTGCCATGTATACCAGGATTATGGACCATGTATACCATGATGGGGGGCATGTACACCTGGATTAGGGGCCTTTTATACCAGGATGGGGAAAATATATATCTGGATTGGGACATATCTACATTGCTCAAAAAATTAAAGGGAGCACTCAAACAACACATCCTAGTTCTGAATGAATAAAATATTCTCATTGAATACTTTGTTCTGTACAAAGTTGAATGTGCTGACCACAAAATCACACAAAAATCATCAATGGAAATCAAATTTATTAACCAATGGAGGCCTGGATTTGGAGTCACCCCTAAAATTAAAGTGGAAAAACACA
Organism: Phyllobates terribilis; assembly: GCF_046119375.1. Taxonomy (NCBI): domain Eukaryota; kingdom Metazoa; phylum Chordata; class Amphibia; order Anura; family Dendrobatidae; genus Phyllobates; species Phyllobates terribilis. Next base: position 202,832,904 of record NW_027362764.1, on the reverse strand, counting down.
CTACCGGCTTATCCAATTTTGATGTAATGTCCTTAAAACAAGTCAAAATGAGGCTCAGTATTGTGTGTGGCCTTCACGTGCCTGTATGAACTCCCTACAATGCCTGGGCATGCTCCTGATGAGGTTGCGGATGGTCTCCTGTGGGATCTCTTCCCAGACCTGGACTAAAGCATCCGCCAACTCCTGGACAGTCTGTGGTGCAACGTGACGTTGGTGGATGGAGTGAGACATGATGTCCCAGATGTGCTCAATCTGATTCAGGTCTGGGGAACAGGCGGGCCGGTCCATAGCTTCAATGCCTTCATCTTGCAGGAACTGCTGGCACACTCCAGCCACATGAGGTCTGGCATTGTCCTGCATTAGGAGGAACCCAGGGCCAACCGCACTAGCATATGGTCTCACAAGGGGTCTGAGGATCTCATCTTGGTACCTAATGGCAGTCAGGCTACCTCTGGCAAGTACATGGAAGGCTGTGCGGCGCTCCAAAGAAATGTCACCCCACACCATTACTAACCCACTGCCAAACCAGTCATGCTGAAGGATGTTGCAGGCAGCAGATCGCTCTCCACGGTGTCTTCAGACTCTGTCACGTCTGTCACATGTGCTCAGTGTGAACCTGCTTTCATCTGTGAAGAGCACAGGGCGCCAGTGGCGACTTTGCCAATCCTGGTGTGCTGTGGCAAATGCCAAGCATCCTGCACGGTGTTGGGCTGTGAGCACAACCCCCATCTGTGGACGTCAAGCCCTCATACCACCCTCATGGAGTCATTTGTGCAGACACATGCACATTTGTGGCCTGCTGGAGGTCATTTTGCAGGGCTCTGGCAGTGTTCCTCCTGTTCCTCCTTGCACAAAGGCAGAGGTAGCGGTCCTGCTGCTGGGTTGTTGCCCTCCTATGGCCCCCTCCAAGTCTCCTGGTGTACTGGCCTGTCTCCTGGTAGCGCCTCCAGCCTCTGGACACTACGCTGACAGACACAGCAAACCTTCTTGCCACAGCTCACATTGATGTGCCATCCTGGATGTGCTGCACTACCTGAGCAACTTCTGTGGCTTGTAGAGACCGTCTCATGCTACCATGAGTGTGAAAGCACAACCAACATTCAAAAGTGACCAAAACATCAGCCAGAAAGCATTGGTACTGAGATGTGATCTGTGGTCCCCACCTGCAGAAACACTCCTTTATTGAGGGTGTCTTGATAATTGCCAATAATTTCCATGTATTGTCTATTCTATTTGCACAACAGCATGTGAAATTGATGGTCAATCAGTGTTGCTTCCTAAGTGGACAGTTTGATTTCACAGAAGTTTGATTTACTTGGAGTTATATTCTGTTGTTTAAGTGTTCCCTTTATTATTTTGAGCAGTATTTATATCAGAATAGGGAGCAAATCAATTTTTTTACTATTTTCCTCCTCTAAAACCTGGGTGTGTCTTATGGTCCGGTGCATCTTATAGTCCAAAAAATATGGTAAGTAATATCTAGAGTTTCTTTCAAAGTTCACTCTGTAAATGCTGGGTGTAACTACTACAAACCCTCAGTGCAGCACAGAAGATACTAAACCTAAAGAACACAAGGAGTAGAGATGAGTGAATCAGTTCGCAGGACCCTGGTCTTGCAGTTATTTCAATATTCTTGGCTGCCGTTCAGGAGCCCTGAGAACCACCTACCACTTGCCGGCACCTCTTCTGATCAGTAGGCTCAGCTTAATGTCATACTTACATGACATTGTGCCATGCTTACAAATCAGAAGAGAAGGCAAGGGTTACAAAATTTGGAAGGCAGTTTCCATTTACAGGGCACCAATATGTCTGTCACAGAATACTGACGTGGCTGCTGGACCAGAGTCCTACAAAATTATTTGCTCATCTCTAACAAAGTGTGATGTAAAGCTTATAATAAGAGTTAACAAGAAACCACCATAATTGAGAAGTTATCTCTGGATTTGCCTGGAGCATAAGATATATAACTCAAATTAATTGGAAATATAATATGATATGTCGCTTTTACTTGACTTTTTATACAAGTAGTGTATGGGCAAAGAAAGAAGAGATTAGCAAATCTTTTACAAACTGAAGTTTCACAAAATATTTTAAATTGATATACCGCAAATCACAAGTGTCCCAATTGCCCAACAAAAATGCATTTTGACACTCTGAGGTCTCTTAGGACTGTATGAATTCCATTCAAGTTCTTTAACATTAACACAGCCTTAAGGCCCCGTCACACTTAGCGATGCTGCAACGATCCCAACAACGATACGACCTGTCAGGGATCGTTGCTGCGTCGCTATGTGGTCGCTGGTGAGCTGTCAAATAGGCAGGCTCACCAACGATCAGGGGAGCAGCGACATCGTGGAAAGAATCTTTCCACAATGTCCTGCTCCGGTTACCAGCCTGCTGAAGCAGGAGCAGGCTGGTAACCATGATAGACATCGGATTACTAGGGGCACACGCGCACCTAGTAACCCGTTGTTTATCATGGTTACCACTCTGCTACGGTGAGCAGGAGGTTACCGCTCACTTTAGCAGGCTCGTAACCATGATAAACATCGGGTTACTAGGTGCGCGTGTGCCCCTAGTAACCCGATGTTTATCATGGTTACCAGCCTGATCGCTGCTCCCGCTGGTCACACACAGCGATGTGTGCTGACCAGCGGGAGGGCAACGACCAAAAAATGGTCCAGGACACTTTGCAGCGATCAGCGACCTCACAGCAGGGGCCTGATCACTGCAAAGTGTTACACATAGCGACATCGCTGGTGAAGTCGCTGTTGCGTCACCAAAACCGTGACACAGGAGTGATCTCGCTAGTGATCTCGCTATGTGAGACGGGGGCTTAAGTAATGTCACAGTGACATTAAAATATATGGCTATGGGTAAACAAATGGTAATTGTTTTTCACTGCTGTGCTTTTATACATTATCTGTATAATTTGTCCATTGTTTTATGACTTTCACTCCATATCTCTATTGTTAAAGGGAATCTGTCAGCACATTTTTGCTATGTAATGTGAGTACAACATGAGGCAGGGGTTAAAACACAGATTTCAATGATTTGTCAAATGTCAGGATGTCAGCTGTTGTTTACTTACACTGAAGATTTTATCAGTTGGTGATTATCATTGTCTAGACTACAGCAGCTACAGCAACACATGTTTGCTAGTCCGGCTCCACCCCCTCTTGTGATAAGCAGCTCAATGTCAACAGGTCATGTAAATACAGAACCTGGTGTAGACGTGGTTAGCTTTGTTGTAAGTGGGATTAGCTTAATCAGCTCTGCTGCATTCTAAATTTAAGAACTCAGAATGGCTCCTTCAAGTATTCTAAGCGATCCTTGGATTCAGGGTCTCTTTGCCTATATCATGCTGCTCTCAGATGAGGTGTTAGTGTTACGTGTGAGGTGTCATTGTCTGTTATCTGTGATTTGGATGGGGGGGCTTGAAAATGTGTAAAGTTAATCTGTGCTGAAAAATCTACTAAAATAACAACATTATTACAACTGGACATTTTAGATTAGTATTAACAAGAAATCAAAACAGATGAACAGACTTAATTTTGAATTTCATTGGTTGCAAACAGGATGTGAGACAGGCATTCATTTTCGCAACCATGATCCCACTTTTTCTTAAATTTGGATATTCTAATTCAGGCTTTTTTGCACTGTATGTGTCACAGAACACCACAAAACATGAGCATTACAAATGCAAAACTTCAGCACTGAAATTACAAAACCACGAAGTACAATTCGTAGAACTATGGAAATCAGAGGATCGATAGATATTAGAAATGGATGAATATATTAAAGTGAAATATGATAATATTCAAATTTTATAAAAATCCGCATTCGCCAAAATGCATATTTTTTTTTAATTCACTTCTGCACAATTTCAGCAAAATTTTGACCACTGGCCGCAATTTTTCTGAACCGTAAAGAGCCTTCAAAATGTGCAAAAATAAAAAAAATTCTTTTACTCCCCTTGCTGATCACCTCTCCAGCCGTTTTGCTCCTCACCTTCAGCCGTGTGGTCTTCACTGCATCTTCTTATCACTGCCACTCGTGCTGATAGGTGAGAGGTAAATTGAGCATAAGGACTATTTTTTATTTTTTACATTTTATGTTTATTATGCTCTGGGGACTGACCAAGCAATAAAAAAGGGACATTGAATTTGGGGAAAATAACTTTTCTGCAAATCGAATTTCCTAGGAAAATTTGCACGATTCGAATTTCGCCTGATCTGCTTACCTCTTAAACACGTTAATGATATACAAATGATGAGAAAAACTAAACAAAATTTCCAAAACATTTTGATTAATTTAATATTGAGAATGATTGCCACATGCAGAAATGCACTCACTTACACACCTTCACATGCTATCAATGAGGTTAATATTGGTTATCTGAGGAATGTTCTGCCATGCTGAATGCACTTAGGCATGCAAATCATCGAGATCTGCTGCTAGTAGCTACCATTGCAGCTGTCCACGAATTTTATCCCTGATATGCTGGTTGGGAGACAAGGCTGAAGACTCTGTAGGCCATGGTAGCACATTAAGGTCGCACATTTCACATTTTGATAGGACATTTCTCTATTGCATATGTCTGAGCAAATGAATTATTGACAAATCCCCCGACCAAGATGGCTTTCATCCATGAATACTGAGGGAATTGAGCTCAGTAATTGGCAGACTGCTGTAGCTCATATTCTTAGACTCTCTTATAACAAGGGTAGTGCCACAGGATTGGAGGATAGCTGATGAGTTACCGATTTTTAAGAAAGGTAAAAAGGTGGATCCAGGCAACTACCATCCAGTAAATCTGACATCAGTAGTGTGCAAAGTTTTTAAGGCCTTTACAAGAGATGACATGCAGAGACATATTGAAGAGAATAATATAATAAATAACAACTAGCACGGATTCATGAAAGATAAGTTGTGTCAAACCAACATGTTGGGTTTCTATGAGGAGGTAAGTGCAAATCTGGATGTTGGTAATGCGGCTGATGTGATTTATCTGGACTTTGCAAAGGCATTTCATACTGTACCACATAACAACCTTATTCTGAAGCTACAGAAGCAAAGACTGGGGGAAACGATATGCAGATAGGTAAGGAACTGGCTAAATGAAAGGAAACAAAGAGTCGTCATGAATGGTATGTTCTCTAATTGGGATAAAGTCAGCAGTGGGGACCGCAGGGATCTGTACTAGGACCGATTCTTTTTATCCTCTTTAATAATGACCTTGTGGATGGGATTAAGTGTAAAGTGTCAGTCTTTGCTGATGACACCAAACTATGTTGGATATTAAAATCTGACCTTGACATTACAATATTGCAAAAAAATCTAGATAAGATGACTGAATGGGCAAACATTTGGCAAATGAGGTCTAATGTAGATAAATGTAGAGTAATGCACCTAGGACAGAGTAATCCTATTGCTACATATACATTAGATGGGAGTATCCTCAGGACTACAGAACAGGAGGAGAACTTAAAAGTAAGCTGAGCAGCAGTACTCAATGTCAAGCAGCAGCCGAAAAAGCAAACAACATTTTAGAATGTATAAAAAGAGAGATAAAACCCTGCAATCCCAGCGTATTGTTAACCCTTTATAAATCACATGTGAGGCCACATCTAGAATATGGGATCCAGTTTTGGGCTCCACATTTTAAAAAGGATATTCAGTAGTGTTGAGCGAGTATGTTCTATTAACCCTTTCGCCGATTATGCTCGGGCCGAGCTCCGAGTATTTACAGCTACTCGGTGATATGGTTGAATCGCTCCCGTGTACATGATTTGCAACTGTTTGACAGCTTTATTACATGGGAGGAATGTCTATTTTTTACACATTCCTCACATGTAATAAAGCTGTCAAACAGTTGCAAATCATGCAAACGGGAGCGATTCAACCATATCACCGAGCAGCTGTAAATACTCGGAGCTCGGGCCCGAGCATACTCGGACAGAACATACTCGCTCAACACTAATATTCAGAAGTTAGAGTCAGTTCAAAGGCGGGCAACTAGATATTTATAAGGATGGAAGGCCTCTCATATGATGACAGGTTGGAAAAGTTGGGCTTGTTTAGCTTAGAACAAAGATGACTCAGAAGAGATCTCATTTACATGTATAAATATATGTGTGGTCAGTACAAAGGACTGGCACACAACTTATTCCTTCTAAAGACCATACTAAGGACCAGTGGGCCATCATTACGAGTGGAAGAAAGGAGATTCCGGCAGCTAAATAGGAAAGGGTTCTTTACAGTTAGAGCTGTCAGACTGTGGAATGCCACAAGAGGTAGTAATGGCAGACACTATAACAGCTTTTTAAAAAGTGCTGGATGATTTCCTCAATACATATAACATTGTGGGTTATAGGTAAATTAGTGATAAAATGTACAATTGGTGAAGGAAGGTTGAACTTGATGGACCTATGTCTTTTTTCAACCTATGTAACTATGTAACTATATGAGCAACATTCAGCCTGGTGATGGCATGTTGAAAAATGGCTCCAAGAGTACCAAATTTCTCACATATAATGTTAGAATATTAAACAATCGCAAGAAAAGATTTGCAGTTTGGAATATGTAAACATAATATGTCTACAGGAGACCAAATTTAGCAAAGCGAATCATCCATTCCATCACCGAAACTATCCCCACATATTTGAATCCCTCAATACTAAAAAGAAAGCTGGGGTGGCCACAATCATTAAAAATTCTTTCTCATTTAAAATGTTAGAGGAGTTGGGAGATACCCCGGGGAGATACCACATCCTAGTTTGCCATAGCAATAATCACCTTTGTACGATTGTTAAACTTTATATCCCCAACAAAAGACTCTTTAAGTTCTTAGACAAACTAGTTAAAAAATACAGGCAGTAAGGAAAGGCGAACTAATATTTCTTGGTGACTTCAACATGGTACCTGATGGTCATATTAACTCATTTTACACCACAAGACACACTCCCCCATGTTTAAACACTTGGCTAGCAAAAAACAAATTCTTAGATGTTTTCCATTGCATAAATTCATCATCCAGAGAATATACTCACTTCTCTGATGTTAGTAAATCCTCATCCAGAATCGACCTATTTGTAACTGACACCATTTCAATTTCTAAATTTGAAGAGATCTCAATCCTGCCCAGATCCATTTCTGATCATTCCACAGTACTGGGAAAAACCTCAACAAGCCCTCATTTACAAAATAAACAGCTGTGGAAATGTAACTCCACATTATTACAAATCCCCTCCTATAAAACTGAAATTGAATCGGCCATTAAACACTATTTTCATCGAAAATTTCTCTGTTGAAATCAGTCCGTTCCAGGTCTGGAATGTGCACAAAGCGGTTATTAGAGGAATTTTGATGAAAATCTCATCCATTCACAAAAAAAAGACACAGAGAAAAAATCAATTCACTACAACTCTCAATAAAATCTAAAGAAGACTTACAATCGAGCCTTGTTTCCCCTTCGCCCACCTTACAGCGAGAAATTGTGGTTCTCAAACAAGAGCTTAAAAATAACTTTTCTCCTCATATGACTCATATATCAAATCCTGTAAATTTAACTCTTACTGCTCTCTCAAACCAACTAGGTACGTGTCACAGAGAATAAAACACACTAAAACCAAACAAAGGGTCTATCTCCAACAGGTGTGAACAAGTTTCACCCCAAGGATATAGCAGACACCTTCGCCAAGAACTATTCTAGTTTGCATAACTTAGACGCAGACCCCATCAATTAAATCCCCAAGTGAGGAAACCATCAACAAATTTCTCTCAAAAATCAACCTTCCAAAAATCAAACAGACTACTCTAGATTACCTAAATCTTTCCTTCTCTACTGAATAGATTCTAGCAACAATAGAAAAACGTAAAACTATGAAATCTCCTTGTTCTGACGGTTTTCAACAAGGAATACTACAGAAATTTGGTACCATACTTGCTCCTCATCTTATAAAGGTCTTTAATTTGGCCTCAGCTCATGGTTCCTTTCCAGCAGAAATGCTGGAAGCCACAATCATTCTAATCCACAAGTCGAAAGGGGACCATGACCAGGTCAAAAATTACAGGCCGATTTCTTTATTACCTCTGACATTAAAATATAAAGATCCTGGCAAGTAGACTGGAAGCCATCCTACCTGATCTAATTAATAAAGATCAGATATGTTTCATTGCAGGCTGCCAATCAACTAATGGAACCAGTAGGTATCTGAACATCATAAATAAGATGAACTATTCAAACCTCTCTTCCAATCTCCTTACCTCAGATGCCGAAAAAGCATTAGACAGACAAAATTGGGCCTATCTTAAGTTTACACTCTCAAAACTTGGATTGAACAATCCAACTTGGATTCCACTTCCATCTTGGCAATTTACTCTTCCCCAAGGGCCAAACTCTGTGTAATCAAGCACCTTTCAAATCCCATCCAGATACCCAATGGCACTAGATAGGTCTGTCTCCTCTCCCCTCTATAGTTTGCCCTGCAATCGAACCCTTGGCTCAAACTATTAGAGACAATCCTTCTATTAAAAGAATACATACTCCAACTCGCCACTTTAAAATTGGGCTTTTTGCCGACGACCTGATCCTGTCCTTAACTGATCCGGTAATCTCCATTAAAGAACTTTTACTCACTCTAAAATCATTTTAAGTGGTCTCATATTTCAAAATAAACTCTGATAAATCTCTGATTCTCCAGTTCAATCTAAAAAGCTCAACCATTAATGATATAAAAAATATCTTTATTTGGCAGGACAATGAGTTATCGTACCTGGGCATTATTCTTAATAAAAATCTGATATCTATTATCCCTATAAATATGTATAATATGACTAGAGTGATCTCAAAAGATTTATTTACCATTGGTATTTTTAAATTGTTATGAATAGGCAGAGTAATGGCAATCAAAACATTCATTCTTCCCAAAATATCTTATATTTTCAGGACTCTTCCTGTTACTATACCTCAATTCTACCTCATTAAACTACAAAAGATATTGAATGATTTAATCTGGAACATTAAAAAGTTAGAGCAGCAGCTAACAAACTATATAAAAATAAGCTACATGGAGGGTTAAGTCTTCCTAAGCTCTCCGCATACTATCTTGCTAATCTAGTAGATCAAAGTAATGGTTGGTTTAAATCAGAGACTCTCCAAGCTTGGCTAGATCTTGAAATAGAAGTACCAAATAATATAACCCAACATCTGTTGGTAAATTGTGTGTCTGTAATTAGAACAACCTAAGAAGGTGGACACATCAATTAAATCTAGAGTAAAATATAAAGTTTATTATTCAAATACAATAAAACCAGGTAAGGAAAATTAGGGTATGGTGTCCACCAAAAGGAGAGTATGTGGGGTCCAAAAAATTACTATGAATAGTATACAGCTCTCCGATTACAATTACCAAGGAGCACCAGTACAGTTCAAAAAGATGTATATACAGTTATATGAAAAAGTTTGGGCACCCCTATTAATCTTAAGCTTAATGTTTTATAAAAATTGGTGTTTTTGCAACAGCTATTTCAGTTTGATATATGTAATAACTGTTGGACACAGTAATGTTTCTGCCTTGAAATTAGGTTTTTTTGTACTAACAGAAAATGTGCAATCTGCCTTCAAACAAAATTTGACAGGTGCATAAGTATGGGCACCCTTATCATTTTCTTGTTTTAAATACTCCTACCTACTTTTTACTGACTTACTAAAGCACTTTTTTTGGTTTTGTAACCTCATTGAGCTTTGAACTTCATAGCCAGGTGTATGCAATCATGAGAAAAGCTACTTAAAGTGACCACTTGCAAGTTGTTCTCCTGTTTGAATCTCATCTGAAGAGTGGCATCATGGGCTCCTCAAAACAACTGTCAAATGATCTGAAAACAAAGATTATTCAACATAGTTGTTCAGGGGAAGGATACAAAAAGCTGTCTCAGAGTTTTAACCTGTCAGTTTCCACTGTGAGGAACATAGTAAGGAAATGGAAGAACACAGGGACAGTTTTTGTTAAGGCCAGAAGTGGCAGGCCAAGAAAAACATCAGAAAGGCAGAGAAGAAGAATGGTGAGATCAGTCAAGGACAATCCTCAGACCACCTCCAGAGAGCTGCAGCATCAACTTGCTGCAGATGGTGTCACTGTGCATTGGTCAACTATACAACGCAGTTTGCACTAGGAGAAGCTGTATGGGAGAGTGATGCGAAAGAAGCCGTTTCTGCAAGCACGCCACAGAGTCGGCTGAGATATGCAAAAGCACATTTGGAGAAGCCAATTTCTTTTTGGAAGAAGGTCCTGTGGACTGATGAAACCAAGATGGAGTTGTTAGGTCATACAAAAAGGCGTTATGCATGGAGGCAAAAAAACACAGCATTCCAAGAAAAACACTTGCTACCCACAGCAAAATTTGGTGGAGGTTCCATCATGCTTTGGGGCTGTGTGGCCAATGCCAGCACCGGGAATCTTGTTAAAGTTGAGGGACGCATGGATTCCACTCAGTATCAGCAGATTCTTGACAATAATGTTCAAGAATCAGTGACAAAGTTGAAGTTACGCAGGGGATGGATCTTTCAGCAAGACAATGATCCAAAACACCGCTCCAAATCTACTCAGGCATTCATGCAGAGGAACAATTACAATGTTCTGGAATGGCCATCCCAGTCCCCAGACCTGAATATCATTGAACATCTGTGGGATCATTTGAAGAGGGCTGTCCATGCTTGGCGACCATCAACGTAACTGAACTGGAATTGTTTTGTAAAGAGGAATGGTCAAAAATACCTTCATCCAGGATCCATGAAATCATTAAAAGCTACAGGAAGCGACTAGAGGCTGTTATTTTTGCAAAAGGAGGATCTACTAAATATTAATGTCACTTTTCTGGTGAGGTGCCCATACTTATGCACCTGTCAAATTTTGTTTGAATGCAGATTGCACATTTTCTTTTAGTACAATAAACCTCATTTCAAGGCAGAAACACTACTGTGTCCAACAGTTATTACATATATCAAACTGAAATAGCTGTTGCAAAAACACCAATTTTTATAAGACATTAAGCTTAAGATTAATAGGGGTGCCCAAACTTTTTCATATAACTGTATATATATATATATATATATATATATATATATATATATATATATATATATATCAATAATATATGACAGCATATAACATCATATAATAAAGTGCAAAGTATCAGTGCTATACACTGCTGAAATAAATATAAGTGGTTAAATGAATGAACTAACTGTGCAAACCTGCAATGTTTTAAAATACAATAGGAGGAAATAAGAAGGAATACTGACCCCCAGCGCTGCCACCACTCATCCAACGCGCATTTCGCCGATGCTTTAATGAGACTGTGGTAAGTATAGTAGGTAGGGTAATTATAGGGCAAGTAGAAAATGAGAAAACTGTGTGTGCCCTTGTCTGAGGGCTTAATGATCGTGTCTTCTAATGGCTGCAGCTCTTTGATTGCCTCTCTCTCATTTTTACTACAATTATCAAATGGTAGTGTGGTAGGGATCTGTTTGAATTCCTCACTAATGAGTTGGATGAACAGATTAATGTTGAATATAATGAGAGCGGAGGAAATCGTTGGGATTTGGGGATAATGGACATAGGTAACTTACCTGTTGGTTTTTCAGTTTGTTCCTCCAAGAGATTCTCCAGGACCCTTATGGCTTTGTGTTCCGCTGTAGTTGAAATTATACTCATGTCAGGTTTGTTGTAAAACATTTTTTTAAAAATTAACTTACAGGCGTAAAGGTGTAAGTCTTTTAACGCCATAAAATGGTCAAATTTGCTGGAAGGTGAAAAGGTCAGACCTTTACATAGCACATCAATCTGTGATTGTGTGAGTATATGATCAGTCAAATTAATTACCTTCAAAGATAACTTGTCTCCTTCCCCTAAGTTGGTATGTTTGGAAAAGTTTTTCAGGTCTCCATGGTTCCTTTGTCCGCCATTTTGTGTTATATTTGGATACAGAAGATTCGTTGCCACTAGTGAGGAGCGAGCATGCTCGCTACTGCTCGGTGCTCGCCCGAGCATCTCACTGCTATTTCCAGGGTTGCTCGGAGGGAGCTCGGGTCCCCTCCCTGCATGTTTGGCGCTCTTTAGAGCGCCAATCAACATGCAGGGATTGCCTGCCACTCATTGTAATGCCGTAGCCATGTTGGTTGTGGCATTATAGTGATTGGCTGGCCGCATAGCGTCATCGGGTCTATATCAGACCTGGCGCCGCCATGTTCGTCACAGTCACTCCGGAATCAGACAGTATAGGGAGAGGTGCTGCTGCATCAGGGAGAGATTTGCTTGTGTATTAGGTAGTATAGGGAGAAAAACCGTACATTACGCATATCCATCTTAACAAACAGTCCTTTTGAGGACTAACTAATCCATCTGCAGAGATATCAGGCAGGCAGTGTATATAGGCAGTCAGGCAAGGTATATAGCAGACTGCAGTGCATATAGCACAAGAGGCTCCATTTCAAATCTGCCTTCTGCTGCTGTTAGATATTTCTATACAAAGGCCCAGGTCTCAGGGGCCAGGAATACTTTTCTTTGGATCTTAATCCTCATTATTTGCTTGAAAAGCAATCCAGAGGACACTGTTTTTCTGCGCCATTTGCTTGTTGGCACTGGAGAATACAGCAGGTCCTTTCCATATTACAGCACTAGAAATCCAGCTATTTAAAACTGTGTTTTCTCCGTCAAACAGATCACATAAACGTTGGCAGAAAATACTGCCATTTCTGGCCTCCATTAAAAATTTCCTTTAGTGTGTCAGTGAAGCAATTCACATCAGTTTGCTGTTCAAACTACTTACCTACAGGCCAGGTATTTAAAACTCTGCTTTCTCCGTCACACAGATCACATATACGTTGTCAGAAAATACTGCCATTTCTGGCCTCCATTAAAAATTTCTTTCAGTGTGTCAGTGAAGCAATTCACACCAGTTTGCTGTTCAAACTACTTACCTACAGGCCAAGTATTTAAAACTCTGTTTTCTCCGTCAGACGGATCACATATATGTTCGCCCCAAACTCAGTCATTTGTAGTGAGCGTGGAAGATACTGTCCTCCATTCAAAATGGGCAAGGTAAGTGGCAAGGGACGGGGAACTGGACGTGATGGTAATGGTGCATGCAGAGGCCAAGGACATGGCCGAGGGCAGGCTGAAATTGTGCCACAACAAACACCCGCATCTTCTCGCCTGACCTTCCTGTCCCAATTTCTAGGGGACCGCAGCACACCATTATTGAACCCAGAGCAGTGTCAAAAGGTTGTTGGTTGGATAGTGGAAAATGCTTCCAGTCACTTAGCCAACACCACCACCACCACCCTGTCTTCCACACGGTCAAGTCTCAGTAGCCGTGAGTCTGGACCGCATATTCCTCACCCTGGTCCTCCATCCTCCCACCATGCCGAGTGCCCAGAGACAACTGATCCCACACTTGGACACGCTGAAGAGCTGTTCACTTTTCTATTTATAGATTCGGGCCTCACGCACGGTCCACTTGAAGCGGGGTAAGAGGAGATCGCGTGTAGCGATGCCCAAATATTTGAGCCGCCCTGGTCACACGAAGGCGACGGTGGGAAAGTGTCACAAGAGGTGGACGATGATGAGACACAATTGCCAGAAAGTCAGGAGGAGGACCAGGGTGCGGAAGTGAAAGACGAGGTGGTGGATGATATAGTAACTGACCCAACCTGGCAGGTAGACAAGCAGAGCGAGGACAGCAGCACACAGGGGGAGGGAGGCTGAGCACCCCAGCAGGCAGGAAGAAGCACTGTGGTGGCCGCAGACAGAAGGCAGCCATCCGTTCCCCGTAACACCAACACGAAGGAAGTAGCCAGTACAACTGTTAGGTATTCCCGAGTCTGGTTGTTTTTTAAAGACTCTGTCGATAACCCCAAAAAGGCCATTTGCACCACCTGCCAGGCCAAAATCAGCAGGGGTGGCAAAACGACCAGCCTGACCACCACCAGCATGATCAGGCACATGGCAGCAAAGCACCCGACTTTGTGGGCCGAACCCCAGGGTCCAGGAACAGTGTCTGCAGGCGGCACCATTGCTTCCTCCGCTGGTGTGCATGCAAGCCAATCCCCTGTCCATGGTGCATGCGAAGATGCCTCCTGCTCTGCACCTGTCGTTGCGCACTCTCACGTAGCAGCATCAGGAAGCACGTCCATGTCCTTGTCCCAATGCAGCGTTCAGTTGTCCATACCCCAGTCCTTGGAAGGCAAGCGCAAATATGCAGCCAACAACCCAAAGGCCACACTACTAAATTCTCACATTTCACGACTGCTTGCGCTTGAAATGTTGCCTTTCTGCAACCTGATGGCGGCGGCCGTCCCTCGGTACTCGGTCCCCAGCCGCCACTATTTCTCCCGGTGTGCCATCCCCGAATTACACAAAAACATGTCCCAAAACATTAGCCGTGCCCTCAACAACACAGTTACCGGGAAAGTTCACCTAACCACGGACACGTGGACAAGTGCTTGTGGGCAGGGACGGTACATCAGTTAGAACCCCCCTGTTTGTTTTTCCATCTTGTATTTTGCGGTCACATGACCACCTGCCTTTATATTCCAGCTCCGCCCTCCTGGCTGTGCTGGACTTGAGTGTTTGACTGTTTCTCTAGCCAGGTGCTTCTGTGCCTTTCTTTGTCAGTTCGTTTGGTCCTTCTGGACCTCCAGTACCTTTTTGCATGTTTGTATTTTTGTGTTCTGCAACATCTTCTCTGTTTAGGAGGTGTCCCATTTTTGTCCCAGTCCTTAGTTCTTTTAGGGACCCCTCCCCTTATGCTATAGGTCTTCGTTCAGACAAGCTGAGAACTAAGGCAGGTCTGTTCGCTAGGAACAGGCAGCCCGCTACATCGTAGGGATTCAGTTTAGTCTTACTGTAGGGACAGCTTTCCCCTATCTTTCCTTAGTACTTGTTGCAGATCATAACAGTAAGTCCAGCCCAAAAAAAAACTAAAAGGAAAGAAATTCGGGGATCAGTATGGTTTCCGTCCAGAATTTGGCTCAACACCTGCAGGGATTGTCTCTGGAGGTAGCCAAGTTCCAGATACACGTGAGTAGCTGTTCTGAAGCGCATTTTGTGGAACCCAAGGTAGGACTGCCTGATGTTTTTTATGGCAAACAGCAAGATTTTTTTTCCTTTAAAAATTCTTGTTTGTTATATTTTCTTTTGAGACCAAGGTCCTCTGGGAATGAATCACAGCGCATTGGTTTTATTCTGTCACTTTTGCGCAAAGAACGACAGGGGTGGGCCTTTTCTCTCCAACATAATGATCCATGTTTAAGGTTGGTAGAAGCATTTTTTTCTGCTATGGGGCTATTATATGATGATCCTGATCGAGTCTCATCTGCTGAGGCAGAACTCAGGCGTTTGAATCAGGGGTCAGGTGATGGTGAAAATTATTGCACGCACTTCAGAAGATGTGCCTCGGAAGTTAGATGGAATGATCCTGCTCTGAAATGTCTATTTCTTGTTGGTCTGAGTGAAAGGGTTAAGGATTTGCTAATTGCATTCCCCGCACCTGAGACTCTGCAGAATGCCATGCAATTAGCTGTCCATGTGGATAGGAGACTGAGATTTAGACAGAATGAGGTAAAGACTCCTGTAATGCCAGGTCCTAGTCCCCAGAAAATCTGCTCTGACAGCGGAGAACCGATGGAGGTTGGGGCGAAGTTGCTCCCCTCTCAGGAAAGAGACCGGAGGTTCACCGAGGGATTGTGTCTTTATTGAGGTAAAACTGACCATTTGATTAAGTATTGTGAGCTTTGTTTAAGTAAAGAAAAAAAAAGGTCAGTTAAGCCGGTATAGCTTGTTTACGCTCTGCAGGAGTATTTCTTTCTGGGAGTACTACTTTGCAGGAAAACTTGATTGAATTTCAGGTATTTGTGGATTGTGGTTCAACACTTAATGTGATTGATGAAGGGTTTTTAGAAAAACTTAAATTGAAATCCAAACCTTTGTCATCACCTATTTCTGTGATTGCAATTGATAACACTCCCTTGAAATGCATTACTCACAAGGTTGCTGCATTCCCCTCTCTATCAATGGAGTTCACGAAGAAATTTTGGACTTTGTTGTATTAGATAATTTACCCTCTCTGGTCATTTTAGGTTTGCCTTGGTTAAAACTGCACAATCCTTTGCTGGACTGGTCTACTAATGTGATTAAGTCTTGTAGTCTGAAGTGCTATGATAAATGTTGTAATGGTCGCATTGCGGCTGTGGAAAAAGGGGAATTACCTGTACCTATTCAAGATTTTTGGAGGGTTTTTTCAGAGGAGGAGTCGCAAGTTTTACCTCCTCATAGGGATTATGATTGCGCCACTGAGTTTGTTCCTGGAGCTACTCTTCCCAAGAGTCGCTTGTTTAATCTGACTATCCCTGAAAGAAAGGCCTTGGAGAAGTACATACAGGCTAGCCAGGCTGCTCGTCACATTAGACCTTCTAAGTCGCCTGTGGCAGTTGCATTTTTCTTTGTTAAAAAAAAGGACGGGGGTTTACGTCCATGTCTGGATATTCGTGAAATTAATAAGATTACCGTACGCAATTCCTACCCATTGCCGTTAATTCCTGACTTGTTTAACCAGTTGGTGGGGGCCAAGTGGTTCTCTAAAATTGATCTCCGGGGGGGCATACAATTTGTTACGAGTGAAGGAGGGTGATGAATGGAAAACTGCTTTTAACACTCCGGTAGGTCATTTTGAGAATCTGGTGATGCCTTTTGATCTTACCAATGCACCTGCATTTTTTCAGGACCTTATTAATGACATCCTGAGACCTTTGATTGGTTAGAATGTGGTTGTGTATTTGGATGACATTTTGATTTATTCACCAGATCTAGAGTCCCACTGGCAAAGTGTACATGAAGTTTTGCAATTATTGAGTGATAATTAGTGTTGAGCCACCCCCGTAGTGTTCGAGTTCGGTTCGGTTCGTCGAACACCCGTGTGTTCGCCGAACTGTTCGTCGAACTGTTCGTCGAACACCTTCGAACACCGTTAAAACCAATGGCAGGCAAACAAAAACACATAGAAACACATAGAAAACACCTTCAAAGGTGTCCAAAAGCTGACAAACTGCTCAGAAGACACAACTAACACATGGAAAAGTGACAAGTACATATAGTCATGCGAAAAGAAAAGAGGTGGAGGAGTAAAAGGAGGGGGAGACACAGATATAGGCATGTCATGCCCTTCTAAAATCCAAAAAGTGAGAAGCCGACACGTTCAGTCCGCTCCTGCCCGTGCCACCTCCGCGTCGCCGGGTTTGTGCCAGAGCCGCGGTGAACCCTGACGGCCAGCCCCCCTCTCCCAATACTGGTGCCTGTCCGCTGGTGGGTCGAGCGAGCCCCCCTGTGGTGGAGGCAGCTCTAAGCTTTTTAATTTAAATTGTCTCTCTAATTTGAATGAATACACTTTAAATCCATTTACAAGGATCTATTGGAGGGCAAGTCTCATGCCAGCAGCTGCGTAATTCCAGCTCCAGTAGCGTCCACTAAAGCTGCTGCAGTTAAAAAGCTTTTATAAGGATCGAGCTCGGCTGTCCACCGCAAGGCATCCTACTGCCAGTCCCAGCCCCTATGCCTTGGGGTGCCTCCTGATGCTCTTCACTGAGTATCCCGTGGTCCCGAAGCATTTCCTTTGAAAAAATGAAGTGTCCAAACTACAGGTGGTGTAGCTTGCTTAACAGCCGGGATAATCCGCTGACTAGCAGACACTGCTACTAGTCACAAAGTATTTCCTGGGCTAGATGCAGTTAAAAATTTGTAATTAGATACTCTCGTTGGATGCTGAGAAAGCATTCCATAGAGTCTCCTGGCACGCAATATATGATTCTCTTAAAAAGCTTGGGGTAGGGGTCTAGGGGACCCTTTTATAGCCAAAATCACGGCCCTGTATCGCAATACGTCACCTAGGCTGAAGATAAATGGGACTGTAGCACCCTGAGGGCTCGGTTGCTACAGAGGTATTGCACCTCACCCAGAGGTGTGATATCTCACTCTCAGGTAAGGATGTAGTGTGGATCAGGACCCGACACCTGCATGCATTACACCACATTGCCGTGGGGCAGGGCGACCAATATGCCCCTGAGATGTGCACGACAGTAACTGTCCCTGGCTGGAGTGGGGGGAGGGAACACTGAGGAAGGGGAACCCTGTAGTGCAGGAGCAGGGAGGAAGCAGTTCCTGGGTGCATTGAGAAGGGAGTATAAAAGGTGGGCACCATCTTAGTTCAGTGCAGAGAAGTCTGAGCAGAAGTGGCAGGTAGCAGGGGCTCTGCTTGAGCTCTGCTCCGGAGGCAGGCCTAGTAACAGAGGCCCAGGCCTGGAAGAGGGAGAAGGAAGGAAGAGGAGCGGAGAAGGCTCCAGGAATGAGGAACGAAGGGATCCCAGGGGTGCGGACGGGCGAGTCGCCACCGCACGCCCGAATCCACCTGCGTGGAGGGGTCAGGCCAAAGGGGGAGACCGGTCCCCGAAACTAGTGTAGGCTGGAAACGACCCTCAGCTAGAAACAGGAGGCTGGGACATTTTATGTGGCGCAGCCCCTCGCTACACCCGCTAGGAAGGCACCACATAGGGTCAGGGAAACTGGCGCCAAGTTTACCAAGAGGAGGCCCGAGGCAGCCGGACAGAAGGGTTGGTAAGAAAGGCCAGACAAAGGACACACAAAGGGGGTCCTGTGAAGCGCTCCAAAGTTATCTGGGAGTTGTCTGAGCCCCTCACCTGGTGAGCACAGTACGACGTGGGCAGCCGTTACCTGCAGACGTGGTCTGGATAATAAGAACTGTGAGTAAAGGCCCTGGACTGCATCACTGACTCCGTGTCATTACTGCTGCTGCCCTGCACCATCACCCCCATCCTCCGCATACACTGCCCTGAGGCTATACTCCTCCCGTGGGGAGTTATGGTACGCTCTGCTGCACCAACAACACCAGCCTCAGCGGTCTGCCCTGGAGCGGCGGTTCACTCTGACCGCAATCCACGGGTGGCGTAGTCGGACATTTAAACATCAAAACCACATAAATAGTTCCGCCACTGGTTTGACCGCCCTGAGGCACGGAACCGGGTCGCCGCCACGGAGACTACAACCACCAGCATCCACCAAAAAGGGTCCGGCTCCGGGTGTCCCAAGGCCCAGGAGGCGCGTCAGAACATTTTCATCACCTTTCACAATCACCAATGGGACAAGGCAGGGATGTTCTCTGTCCCCTCTCTTATACATCCTAGTGACAGAGCACCTGCTCTCATCAATTCGCCATAACCCCAATATTAGGTGGATTGAGGTGGGAGGCACCGAGTACAAGTGCTCTCTCTTTGCTGATGATGTCCTAGTATATATCACTCAATCACATATATCCATCCATGCTGTTATGGCTGAAATAGATCACTTTGTTACATGGTCAAATTTTAAAATCAATGCAGCGAAGTCTGAGGCCCTCGATGTCTCCCTCCCCAAATCCATATAGGATTCCATCCAGTCCAACTTTCCCTTTGCCTGGCCCTCACAGGGTATCAAATACTTAGGAATTCCTATTCATAGAGACATCTCCCATCTATGTTATCTTAATTTTGGGCCCTTTATTGAACAACTCCATACAGACCACGGTTGGCAAGTTAGAACTGTAAGATTCACTACATGAACCACTGGTGTTTTGTGGAAAAGCACATGTACACTGTGTTCCAAATTATTATGCAAAAAGTGTTTAGGAGTGATAAGGGAAGAATTTGTTTGTTTGTCAGTTAAACTCATTGATGGTGATGTGTGTCAGGGCTCTTTATATCACTGTAAGCAATTGCAGACACCTGTGCTAATTAGTTTGGCAGGTGTGTCCAATGAAAGGCAAGACTACTTAAGAAGGCTGTCTCACATTATTAAGCAGCCTACATTTTCTGCCAAAATGGGAAAGAAAAAGGATGTGTCGGCTGCTGAGAAGCAACAAATTGTGGAGTGTTTAGGTCAAGGCATGACTACAATCAACATTGTGCGATGATCAGGATGAAGTGTCTTGGCAATCAAGAAGTATGCAGCTGATTCACAGTACACACGTGTGCGTGCTGATAAGGGCAAATTGAGGACTCTTTCCTACAGGCAATTACGTCAGGTTGAAAGAGCAGCGGCAAAAAAGCCTTGTCATAGCAGCAGACAAGTTTTTGAAGCTGCTGGTGCCTCCAACGTCCCCCGAACAACAAGATGCAGGGTCCTTCAGAGGTTTGCAGCTGTGCATACGCCATCCTGTCAACCTCCTCTATCCACTTCACACAAGCAGAAACGGCTCCAGTGGGCCAAACATTACATGAAGACTGATTTCAAAACTGTTTTGTTCACGGATGAGTGCCGTGCAGCGCTCGATGGTCCAGATGGATGGAGTGGAGGATGGCTGGTTGATGGACACCCCACGCAAACACGGCTACAGCGCCAACAAGGAGGAGGTGGAGTAATGTTTTGGGCTGGAATCATGGGGAGAGAGATTGTCGGCCCCTTTAGGATCCCTGAAGGCGCTAAAGATGAACTCCATAATGTATGTGGATTTTCTCAAACAGCACTTCCTGCCATGGTTCAAGAAGAAGAACCGTGTATTTCACAGCAAGATCATTTTTCTGCATGATAATGCACCATCTCATGCTGCACATAAAACATCTGCATCTCTGGCTGATATGGACATAAAATGGGACAAACTTATGGTGTGACCCCCATGCTCCCCTGACCTCTACCCCATTCAGAACCTTTGGAGCATCATTAAAAGGAGTGTCTATGATGGCGGGAGGCAGTTCACATCTAAGCAACAGCTCTGGGAGGGTATTCTGTCCTCATGCAAAACAATTGAAGCAGAAACCATCCAAAACCTGACAAATTCAATGGACGAGAGAGTTCAGAAGCTCCTTTCGAACAAGGGGTCCTATGTGAAAATGTAACATCACCTAGAATAAAGTTTTGAGTTGAAAACTGTTTGATTTCAGTTTCTAACAACCTGCTAATGCTATTAATTTCAAAAATGACCATTTTTTTGGTCTTTATTAAAATGAAAAGGTTGATCGAAAAGTTTGGGGGATCTAAGAGTGTGGCAACCCAGTAGTCATGATTACTTCGAATTCTGACAATATGAGGGTCATGCTGCAGGTAGTGCAGCAAGAAGGCACTTATGTGTCTTGCGCATCTCGGAGCCCCAAAATTATTTTCCGGGCTAGATGCAGCTAAAAATTATTATTAATTTTAAATATGGTGAAGCTTTAGTATAGATGGCCTAATAGGATTAGTGCTGCACACTGCTACAAAGCCCAAATTATTTTCCAGTCAAGATACAGATAAACATGATTAGTAATTTTAAATCTGGTGGAGCTTATTATAGATGGCCTAATAGAATCAATGCTGCACACTGCTACAAAGCCCAAATTATTTTCCAGCCAAGATACAGATAAACATGATTAGTAATTTGAAAGCTTAAAACGGTTGGTAGGGTGATTTTAACCAATCATCAAGCTTTTACTCTCCCCAGGATGACACAGTGGTAGAAAAGTCGTTTCGGATCCATGATTTGTTCATCTTTATGAACGTGAGTCTGTCTACATTATCAGTGGAGAGCCGCGTGCGCTTATCTGTCAGCACACCACCAGCAGCGCTGAACACACGTTCAGACAGAACGCTGGCTGCGGGGCATGACAAGATCTCCAAGGCGTAAGTGGCTAGCTCCGGCCATTTATCCAGATTGGAAGCCCAAAAAGAGCAAGGGTCCAGTGACACAGTCATGGCTTCAATGTTTACTTGGAGATACTCCTGTACCATCGTCTCTAGGCGTTGACTATGTGTCAGACTTCTTGTCTCCTGTGGCCTTGCAAAGGATGGGCTAAAATAGTGGTGAAATGATTCCACAAAATTGATGTTACCAGCAGATACAGTGTTTCTGTTACGGTTTGAGTGCTGAACACTTGACGGTCCCACGGTTGGCAAGTTGGAACTGTGAGATTCACTACGTGCACCACTGGTATTTTGTGGAAAAGCACATGTAAGATTCTGCAACAGTCTCTGCTGATACTCCTGCATGCGTGCATCCCTTTCTATGGCAGGAATAATTTCTGCAAATTTACTTTTGTACCGGGGATCTAACAGTGTGGCAACCCAGTAGTCAGGATTATTTCTAATTCTCACAATTCGAGGGTCATGTTGCAGGTAGTGCAGCAAGAAGGCACTCATGTGTGTTGCGCATCCAGGAGCACCAAGTCCCTGTTGTGTTGGTGGCGAGGTAACAATTATGCTTCCTTCCTCTGTCCTCTCCCCCCAACCTCGCACAACAGAAATGTGATCAAGGTCTCCCTCATCTGATGAGTCTTCCATCAGTTCGTCCTCCACTTCTTCCTGGGCTCCTGCACCTTCCTCACTAGTTTGGCTGCTACCATGCGCCCTGGTAAAACCATCTCCCCCACCCTCACATGCCTGCTGCCTTGGTGCTGCCGACCGTCTGGACCTTGCAGATGTTAGCCCTTCCGCATACAACTCCTCCTCCTCTACTTCCTCCACCTCCTCTTGTGCCACCACCTGACTCCGAATTCTATTTAACATGTGCTCCAGCATGTAAATCACCGGAATAGTCATGCTGATAATGGCATCGTCAGCACTAAACATCTTCATCGCCATTTCAAAACTGTGCAGAAGGGTGCATAGGTCCCTGATCTGAGACCACTCCTCCAGCGTGATTTGCCCCACCTCTGGATCTCGTTGGCCCAGGCTATTCGTCAGAACGTATTGCACCAGGGCTTGTCGGTGCTGCCACAGTCGCTGCAACATGTGCAGAGTTGAATTCCACCGGGTAGGCACATCGCATTTTAGCCGGTGAAGTGGCAGGCCCAACGACTTCTGTAGAGATGTAAGTCGCTGAGCTGCGGGATACGAACGGCGGAAGTGAGCACACAGCGACCGTGCCCTCTGCAGAAGGCCATCTAGTCTGGGATAGTGGGCTAAAAATTGCTGGACAACCAGGTTCAACACGTGAGCCATACAAGGCACGTGTGTGACATTGCCCCGGCAAAGGGCCGCACCCAGATTTGCAGCATTGTCGCACACGGCCTTCCCTGGTTTCAGGTCCAGTGGAGACAACCATTCATGAAATTGGTTCTCCAGAGCTGACCACAACTCCTCAGCTGTGTGACTCACATTTCCCAGACATTTCAATGTAAAAACCACCTGATGACGTTGAGCCCTACTGCCAGCATAGTAAGGAGGTGTGCAGGATCCCTTCTGCGCAGTTAGAAAGCTTGTGGCATGACCAGACAGGCTTTGGGTGCAGGTGGAAGACCGAGAGGAGGTTGAGGAGGCAGAAGCAGTGGAGGAACTTTGACATAAAGAGGATTGACGCACAACTCATGGGGACGGCAAGACTTGGACAGCAGCCCCTTGTCCTGCTGTCACCATAGTTACCCAGTGCCCAGTCAGCGACATGTAACGCCCCTGTCCATGCCTACTCGTCCAAGTGTCTGTGGTGAAATGCACCCTGTCACACACAGAGTTTCTCAAAGAAGCGGCGATGTTGTGTGCGACATGCTGGTGGAGCGCAGGCACACCTTTCTTTGAGAAGTAGTGCCGACTGGGCATCTGGTACTGGGGCACTGCGACGGACATAAGGTCTCGAAAATCCTCTGTGTCCACCAGGCGGAAAGGCAGCATTTCTGTAGCCAAGAGCTTGCAGATGGTGAAATTCAACCTCTTAGCTTTCTCATGGCTAGGAGGAAATGGTCTTTTACTTGTCCACATCTGAGGGACCGAGGGCTGGCTATTGTGCTTAGACGGGGTTGATAAGGGTGTCCCCGGCAAACTGCCGGTCTGTGAGGAAGATGCAGGCGGACATGTTAGGTTGCCTTGATCCAAAGGTGGTGCTATCGATGTCGGACAGCGCTCAACACCAGCTGGTGTTACCACCTCCAAAGAAAATGATGACCTGCCAATCACGCTGGCTGTTGCGGGTAAAGAGGTGGCAGGTCTGCGCCCCAAAACAGGTGTGACTGCTGTCCCCCCAGTCACAGAGGATGAAGAGGCCGCGGATGCACAAGATATGGCAGACGGTGGTTGGCCCGGCCGGCTAGGCCGCATTGTAGCACACTGAGCTTCCCACTGCAACTTATGCTTCATGTCCATGTGCCGGTTCATGCATGAATTACTCAAACTATGTATTTTTTGGCCTCTACTTAGCTTTTGCTGACAAATGTTACAGATAACACGAGTTGGGTCATCTTTATCAATCTGAAAAAATGCCCAGGCTATGCAAGGCTTAGCACCCATGCGACCTGAAGAGCCACCACGACTTGTGGTGAGAGGCAGAGTTGTGTTTGAGGATGCAGTTGTTGACGTGCTTCCAGTACTACGTCTCTGTCCAGGAAGGCGCAACCTGACCTCGTCGTCACTAGCATCTTCCTCCACCTCCTCTGCTGACCTCATCTCTTGGCTGACTGTGGGTTAACAGTAAGTGGGATCTCATTGTCTTCCTCATTGTCTCCACCAACAGGAGTTACAGTTTGGGAATGAGGGTCTACATTATGGTCAGAACCTTCTGCGTCTGGTCCTGGATCCGACTCATAAAGATTCTGGCATCAGTGCAGATCATTTCCTCGTCTGGATTCACAGAAGCGCTGGAGTCGACCTCTGATTCCCAGGCTATAGTATGAGTAAACAGCTCTGCAGACTCAACCATCTGTTCTACCTCATACTCAGACGGGCAGCTGGAGATTTGGGAGCTGTGAGGAAGCAAGTGCGATTGGGTTGACACCTTTGAGGACTGGAGTATTTGTGATGTTGAAGTTGATGTGGAGGAGAGCCCACTTAAAGGAGCACTTGATATCCGTTGAAGCACCTGCTGTTTTTGTGCCTCATCTGGAATTTGTAGCGATTGGCATGGCCGTAAGAAAGGGATCTTATCACATTGTCCGCTAAAAGAAGTAGACATTTTAGTTTGGCTGGAAGATGGTCTTTCTTCTGCAGATGTTACTGTTGCTTTAACACCTACCCCACGGACACAACCTTTTTTCCCCTTCCCAACACGCCTATTCCCCTTTCCACCAGCAGCAGGCCTTTTTCCACTCATTTTGGTGGTTAACTAATTCACAATTCTGGAGTTATTTGCACAAAAAAACAATGGATGGGAACCGAGCAGAGCTGAGTGGCCAAACTGTGGTATTAGGCCAAAACTATTGGCTGGGTTAGATGCAGGAAAAAAATATATTTAATTTGCAACCTGATGGAGGTCAGTATAGATGGACTAATAGAACAAGTCCCACACACAGCTAGAAGCCCAAATATTTTTTCAGAGGTAGGTGCAGAAAATTTTTTTATTCAGTTTGCAACCTGATGGAGGTCTGTATAGATGGATTAATAGAACAAGTCCCACACACAGCTACAAGCCCAATATTTTTTCAGAGGTAGATGCAGAAAAAAAATATATTCAGTTTGCAACCTGATGGAGGTCAGTATAGATGGACTAATAGAGAAAGTCCCACACACTGCTAGAAGGCCAAATATTTTTTCAGAGCTAGATGCAGACAAAAAATTATTTTGAATTTGCAACCTGATGGAGGTCAGTATAGGTGGACTAATATAACAAGTCCCACACACTGCTAGAAGGCCAAATATTTTTTCAGAGCTAGATGCAGAAAAAAATTATATTCAGTTTGCAACCTGATGGAGGTCAGTATAGATGGACTAATAGAGAAAGTCCCACACACTGCTAGAAGGCCAAATATTTTTTCAGAGCTAGATGCAGACAAAAAATTATTTTGAATTTGCAATCTGATGGAGGTCAGTATAGGTGGACTAATAGAACAAGTCCCACACACTGCTAGAAGGCCAAATATTTTTTCAGAGCTAGATGCAGAAAAAAATTATATTCAGTTT
This sequence comes from Phyllobates terribilis, assembly GCF_046119375.1. NCBI lineage: Eukaryota > Metazoa > Chordata > Amphibia > Anura > Dendrobatidae > Phyllobates > Phyllobates terribilis. The sequence continues at coordinate 202,807,003 of NW_027362764.1, read as the reverse complement.
GCAACCTGATGGAGGTCTGTATAGATGGATTAATAGAACAAGTCCCACACACAGCTAGAAGCCCAAATATTTTTTCAGAGGTAGATGCAGATAAAAATTATTTTTAATTTGCAACCTGATGGAGGTCAGTATATATGGACTAATAGAGAAAGTCCCACACACTGCTAGAAGGCCAAATATTTTTTCAGAGCTAGATGCAGAAAAAAATTATATTCAGTTTGCAACCTGATGGAGGTCAGTATAGATGGACTAATAGAGAAAGTCCCACACACTGCTAGAAGGCCACATATTTTTTCAGAGGTAGATGCAGAAAAAAATATATTCAGCTTGCAACCTGATGGAGGTCTGTATAGATGGATTAATAGAACAAGTCCCACACACAGCTAGAAGCCCAATATTTTTTCAGAGGTAGATGCAGAAAAAAATATATTCAGTTTGCAACCTGATGGAGGTCAGTATAGATGGACTAATACAACAAGTCCCACACACAGCTAGAAGCCCAATATTTTTTCAGAGGTAGATGCAGAAAAAAATATATTCAGTTTGCAACCTGATGGAGGTCTGTATAGATGGATTAATAGAAGAAGTCCCACACACAGCTAGAAGCCCAATATTTTTTCAGGGGTAGATGCAGAAAAAAATATATTCAGTTTGCAACCTGATGGAGGTCAGTATAGATGGACTAATACAACAAGTCCCACACACAGCTAGAAGCCCAATATTTTTTCAGAGGTAGATGCAGAAAAAAATATATTCAGTTTGCAACCTGATGGAGGTCTGTATAGATGGATTAATAGAACAAGTCCCCCACACAGCTAGAAGCCCAATATTTTTTCAGAGGTAGATGCAGAAAAAAATATATTCAGTTTGCAACCTGATGGAGGTCAGTATAGATGGACTAATACAACAAGTCCCACACACAGCTAGAAGCCCAATATTTTTTCAGAGCTTGATGCAGAAAAAAATTATATTCAATTTGCAACCTGATGGAGGTCAGTATAGATGGACTAATAGAATGATGCTATGCCCAAAAGATTTTACTTCACTAGGTGCAGTAAAAAAATTGGTATTCTATACACAGGTGGTATATCTTGCAACACAGATAGGCTACTCCACTGACTAACACACTCTGCAATAGGCCAAAAAGGATTAGCTTTGCTAGATTCAGCCAAATGCTGTGAAAAAAACTTGCACAGCACTGGCACAGACCTGCCTGGCAAAAACTGATAGGAACTGATGTAACCTAGTCCTGAAAAGGACTCCAATTACAATTAGTCTTTACTCCCACAATCTATCTATTTAAGAGCACAGACCTGCCTGATAAAAGTCGTAGGAAATGCTGTAACCTAGTCCTTAAAAGGACTGCAATCACAACTATTCCCTACTCCCAAGCTATCTGTAGATTTGTGCGAAAATTGGCTTGAAATTAACAAGGTATAGCGCACACAGCAACAGCGGTGCCGTCTAACACGCAGCTGCAGCAGTGAGAAAATGGTGGCGACGGGGAAAATGGCTTGTTCTTATAGGGCAAGGACATGTGACATACACTACCAATGACACATGCCCTTGCTTGTGTGAAAAAAAGCACTTCGCTCCGTGTGTGCGCTGCTGATAGGCTGACAGATTGCACCTCCCCACTGTAAATGCGGGAAAGAGAAAAAAAAAATGGAGATCTTCATTGTTCCTGCAGAGATCCATCCCCTGCCCCTCCCCCCACCCCGCTGTACACTCAAACTGCGTATTAACATTAATTTTCATCATTACTGAGAAAAAATCCAGTTATGATTTTGGTGCACGAACAGTTATCGAACATAACCTCGAACAGCCGAATTTTTCTCAAATTGTTCGTGTTCGCCGAACGGCTCGAACACCGCCCAAAACAGCTCGAATTTGAGATTGGCGAACAGTTCGAGTAGAACAACGCTCATCTCTAGTGATAATTCACTCTTTGCTAAGCTGGAGAAATGTGAATTCGCTGTTCAGAAAATTAGTCTTTTGGGCTACATTGTCTCCAGCGAGGGCTTTGAGATGGACCCGGTGAAGGTTCAGGCTGTGCAGGAATGGCCTAGGCCTATTGATTTGAAATCTATACAGAGATTTTTCGGTTTTGCCAATTATTACAGGAAATTCATTAAGAATTTTTCTGTAATTGTTAAGCCTCTGACCGATCTCACCAGGAAAGGTGCGAATACGGTCCAGTGGACTACTGAGGCCATTGAAGTGTCTGAGTATCTCAAAGAGAGGTTCAGTTCTGCCCCTATTCTTATGCAGCCTGTTGAGACCAAGCCTTTTTTGGTCGAGGTCGATGCTTCACCGGTGGGGGTCGGAGCCGTTTTTTCTCGGGAGAACAATGATGTAGTACATCCTTGTGCCTTCTTTTCGAAAAAAAATTCGGAAACCGAACTGAATTATGATGTTGGAAATCAGAAGTTGCTGGCTATTAAACTCGCGTTTGAACATTGGTGTCATTTGTTGGAAGGCGCTAGATTTCCTATTCAGGTGTTCACAGATCATAAGAATTTGATCTATCTGGATGCTGCCAAGCGCTTGAATGCCCGTCAAGCTAGGTGGGCACTTTTTTTTTCTCGGTTTCATTTTTCTGTTACCTATATCCCTGGTACTAAGAATGTTAAAGCCGATGCTTTATCTCGCGGCTTCTCTCCTACGGTCAGTGCCGAGGAGGAGCAGAGCATTTTACAGAAAGGAGTTGTGGTGGCGGCATTGGAATCCGTTTTGGAGAATGGGATTCTGAAAGCTCAAGATGATTCTCCATCTAACACTCCCCATGGGAGGTTGTTCGTGCCTAGAGTCTTTAGGAGAGATTTGTTTGTGGAGTGTCATGAGTCTCGGTTGGCAGTCATACCGTCTGTTCAGCGTGGATGGCCGGAGGACAGAGAGGAGAAGGAGAGCAGGGTCAGTCATCCTCTTGGTGGGGACATGGAAGTCTTTCCTGTTATCAGTCTGGCACGCATGGCTGAGTTTATTTTACGCTGCCTTTCCCATGACCCTCGCGTTCTCAAAATTTTGGGTGACAGTCATTACTGGTTGATGACACTTCTAGACCCACGCTACAAGGAGAACTTTATATCTCTTATTCCTGAGGCGGACAGCTCTTCAAAAATGGGGCTGTACCAGAAGGCCCTTGTTGCGGAGCTATTAAAAAAATTCCCATCTGAAAACACTGGCAGCAGAGGGCACACTTCGCTGGACAACCAAGGAGTACAGGCGAGAGAGACACAACTTCAATCCAGCAGAGGCAGGGGAACACTGTCAAAGTTCTGGGAGAGTTTTCTCAGACCCTCCAATCGCACAGGCCCTGAGGCGCGGGGTACTCTCACAAGGAGTGCAAAGTTTTGCGAGATGCTGAGTGAGTACCTTGCCGACCGTACCAACGTCCTCCGTGATTCCTCTGTGCCTTATAATTATTGGATATTTAAGCTGGATACGTGTAATGAACTGGCTCTCTATGCCTTGGAGGTCCTGGCCTGCTCTGCCGCCAGCATTTTATCACAGCGGGTTTTTAGTGCCGATGGTGGAATTATAACTGATAAGCGCATCCGCCTGTCAACTGAAAATGCTGACAGGCTGACGCTTATAAAAATGAATAAGGGCTGGATTGGGCCAGACTTTTCAACACCACCGAATGATAGCAGCATAACATAAACTCAAATCCAGTGTCTTTTCTTGGGAGGTGTATTCCCATGCACCTTTTCACACCCAGACATGGGTATACGCTTCCTGATTTTGGCTATTTGCTCTTGTCCTCCTCCTTCTCCTCATCTTCCACCACCATATCACCAGGGTGACCGTGGTCCGTGATGCAACATCCACATAATTTTTTAAAGGGTGTTTATGATACCCGTAAAAAAATATTTTTATACAGTATGTTCATGTATACCCCCCAGGGTTAAATATTTGTCAGTCCATACACTTAGAGCATGGGTATTGCAAGTAAAGGAGGCCCGCTCCTTTCTAATGGGAACATTTTTTTATGAGGCCCTCCTCCACGTCTCTTCCAAGGGGCATTGAAGTGCCTCCAAATTTTTGGCAGCCCTTATATTCACTGCATAGGCCAACACTATGGGAGACTCTCTCCTTTCTAATGGGAATTTGTCATTACTGTGGCCCTGCTCTATGTGTCTTTAAATTCTTAGTGGGGTTTTTCCTAAAATTGGTCAGCCGTTGGACTCACTGCATACCCTATTTCTGTATAGCAGAACCTCTCCTTTCTAATGGGAACATGTCGTACTTATTGCTATGGCCCTGCTCTGTGTGTCTTTAAATTCTTAGTGGTTTTTTTTCCTAAAATTGGTCAGCCGTTGGACTCACTGCATAACCTATAACTGTATAGCAGACGCTCTCCTTTCTAAATGGAATTTGTCGTTACTGTGGCCTTGCCCTATGTGTCTTTAAATTTTTTCTGGGGTTTTTCCTAAAATTGGTCAGCCGCTGGACTCACTGCATACCCTATAACTATACAGCAGACTCTCTCCTTTCTAAATGGAATTTGTTGTTACTGTGGCCCTGCTCTATGTGTCTTTAAATTCTTAGTGGGATTTTCCTAATATTGGTCAGCCGTTGGACTCGCTGCATACCCTATAACTGTATAGCAGACTCTCTCCTTTCTAATGGGAACAAGTCGTACCTTGTTACTGTGGCCCTGCTCTATGTGTCTTTAAATTCTTAGTGGGGTTTTTCCTAAAATTGGTCAGCCATTGGACTCACTGCATACCCTATAACTGTATAGCAGACCCTCTCCTTTCTAATGGGAACATGTCGTACTTGTTAGTGTGGCCCTGCTCTGTGTGTCTTTAAATTCTTAGTGGGGTTTTTTCCTAAAACTGGTCAGCTGTTGGACTCACTGCATACCCTATAACTGTATAGCAGACGCTTTCCTTTCTAATGTGAACATGTCGTACTTTTTACTGTGGCTCTGCTCTGTGTGTCTTTAAGTTCTTAGTGGGGCTTTTCCTAAAATTGGTCAGACGTTGGACTCACTTCATAACCTATAACTGTATAGCAGACTCTCTCCTTTCTAAATGGAATTTGTCGTTACTGTGGCTCTGCTCTATGTGTCTTTAAATTCTTAGTGTGGTTTTTCCTAAAATTGGTCAGCCGTTGGACTCAATGCATACCCTATAACTGTATAGCAGACCCTCTCCTTTCTAATGGGAACATGTCGTACTTGTTACTGTGGCTATGCTCTGTGTGTCTTTAAATTCTTAGTGGGGTTTTTCCTAAAATTGGTCAGCCTTTGGTCTCACTGCATACGCTATAACTGTATAGCAGACTCTCTCCTTTCTAAATGGAATTTGTTATTACTGTGGCCCTGCTCTGTGTGTCTTTAAATTCTTAGTGGGGTTTTTCCCATATTTCGGCAGCCCTTGTAGTCACAGCATTGGCATTACCACTATAGGAGACCCGCTCCTTTATAATGGGAACATTTTTTTTACTGATAGCCTCCTCTATGTCTTTTCAAAGGGGTATTGGGTTGTGTCCAAATTTTTGGCAGCCCTTACAGTCACTGGATGCGCAATAACAGTATAGGAAACCCACTAGTTAATAATGGGAACAACAAAGCATAGCCGGCTGATGGCTCTCTAACAATATCGAGGGCCGACTGCTGGCCTTTTAAGAATAGTAAGGGCCGTCTGATGTCCCTATAAAAGTAGGCTTCATGACTTTCAGAGTCCCTCCATCATAAATAAAGCAGGATGTGTCTGATGATGTGTCACACACCACATTGCCAGATAAGGATGAAAAATGTTAAAATGACATTTCCCGGTGAATGCATTTGTCTTAAAAAAGAACGTAAAAAAAACAAAACAATATGATCTTTCTTTAGTATAAAAAACAGCGTCACCAATTTAACCTCAATGTAATCACATTGTTCAGCTCCTGCACCTCCTCCTCCATCTCCGAAATGACCACATCAGTCACAAGCTGACAGCAATGCAGCACTGCCTTGGCCAAGCGACAACAGGCTGTGCTGAAGATAACATGCTTAATGCTTAATTGACAAACCGCCCAGCGCTGCAGAGTTGTTAAAAGCTGTAACACAGCAGCCTGATCTGTGGCTCTCACCGCTGAACATACAGCCAGGCATGGTCGTGTGTGACAATGGGCGGAACCTGGTGACAGAGAAATGACAGCTGGAGTAGATACGGTTTCCCTCTATGCCAGTCCTTTCACCGAGCTAATTACAACTCTCAGCAAAAAAAGCTGTAGACTTGCTCCGTACCGTCCCTGGCCACATTCACCTGTCCACGTGTTTGTGGGTAGGCAGTCCTTCCCAGTAAGTGCACTGGGGAGGGCACGGGTAATGTTGTGGGACTCGTGCTTGTGGAAAGCGGAGACGATACCGGGAAAAATAATGGCGGCTGGGAACTGAGTTTGGATACCCGGTCGCCGCCGTCATAAGATTGTGGACAGCGTCCGCCTCCATGAGCCTAAAAGGCCATATTTCGAGTGCAAGCAGCTGCCCAGAAATCTGGCAGTTTAGTGTTGCGGCCTGTTGGTGGGTGGGTGGCTGGCTGCATACTTGCGCTTGCATTCCAAGTAACAGAAAACAAAGCAGATGGTGGCCTCTATCATTAACATGGCCTCACCTCGGCACTATGAACTCTCCTGAAGGAGAAGCCAGGGCCCACCGGAGGAGTCTCCGGTTCTCTGGTGGGCCCGTCTAACCCTGCCGAGAAGCAGCCCTGGCTAAGAAAATTGTGGGGGAAGGTTCCCGGACACTCTATGGCTGCTTTTTTAATGTGGATCGGACATGCTTATGCATGTTATTTCTTAAACCGCATTGCAGATCAGGCCATTGTCCAACTCTGTATTCATGAAATTAAATGCGCAAAGAAAGATGTTTGTGTGTCAAAGCACCACCGACAAGTGCGAGTTGATTTTGGACGGGCTGCCATTGCTTCTGCAACAAGCTGTATTAAAGGACTTACTGTGAGAAATGACATGCAGGGTAGATACGGTTTCCCTCTATGCCAGTCCTTTCACCGAGCTAAATACAACTCTCAGCAAAAAAAGCTGTGGACTGGCTCCGTACCGTCCCTAGCCACATTCACCTGTCCACTTGTTTGTTGGTAGGCGTTCCTTCCCAGTAAGTGCACTGGAGAGGGCACGGGTAATGTTGTGGGACCCGTGCTTGTGGAAGGCGTAGACGATACCGGGAGAAATAGTGGCAGCTGGGGACCAAGTATGGACACCCGGCTGCTGCCGGCATGAGGTTTTGAAAAGCTTCGGCCTCCACTAGCCTAAAAGGCCACATTTCAAGTGCAAGCAGCTGTCAAAAATAGCTGTCAAAAATTTGGTAGTATAGTATTGCAGCCTGTGGGTGGGTGAGTGGGTGGCTGGCTGCATAATTGCGCTTGCATTCCAAGGAATGGGATAGGGAAAACTGAACGCTGCACTGGGACAAGGACGTGGACAGTGTTGCATGTCTGCCACCATAGGTGCATGGCGGGAGGCATCTTCGCATGCGCCAAGGATCACTTATAATGGGCACACATTTAGGCAGTGACCTTGGAGTCAGAAATGCTTCCAGAGGTCTTCCCCATGCTGTTCCTATGTCTTTTCAGCACTGTGTCTGATGATGTGTCACACACCACATGGCCAGATAAGGTTGTAAAATGTTAAAATTACATTTCCCAGTGAATGCATTTGTCTTTGTTGAAAGCAATGAAAAAGTGCAAAAATGCATCAAAAACACTATGTGTGAACATAGCCCAAGTTGTGGAGGAGTATTTTTGGTTTTGGTTATTTATTTTGCCTTATATACAAGTCATTACCCTGGAAAGGATGTTCCTTAATATATTTCCCAGGAAAATCCATTTTGGTTTTGTTTTTGTATGTTTTACTGTGAATCCGTAAAAGTGGCGTAATACTCTGACAACATTGTTGACAGCAGTGACCTGGGAGTCAGAAATGCTTCCAGGGGTCTTCCCCATGCTGTTCCCATGTAATTTGAGCACTGCTCCCATCGATTTGGGCAATTTTTAGGCCCTCTGCAGACCGCCTGGGGGAGCCGTCTGAAAAATGCTCGAGTTTCCCATAGACTTACATTGGGCTCGTTGCTCGGGTCGAGCACCCGAGTATTCCAATTTGCTTGACCCGAGCAACGAGTACCTGAGCATTTTAGTGCTCGCTCATCACTAGTTGCCACCCTAAGACAAGGGTGGCAATATTGCCTTGCTACCCCTGATAAAATATGAGAGAGAGGTTAAACGCCAAGTACTTGACCCCATTGCATATAAAAAACTTACCTACTATCCTTTGTCCAGTTTTTGGAACTCACTGGAGTCTATTCTATCTGACGCAGTCCAGAGGAACGTATTGATTAAGCAAGAAATGGAATATCTCTATACCAAGAACTCACGTGTAGCCTCGTTTTACATACTACCTAAATTAAATATCTAAAAAAAAAATCAGGTAGGCCCTTAGTGTCTGGGATAGGCAGCTTCTGTGAGCCAGCATGCAAGTTTATAGACCATACTCTGCGGCCAATGGTGGAAACTACCTTCTCATCTTAAGGACACCTCGGACCTCTTGAAGAAATTGGATGGGATCCAGGTGGACGAGAACGTTTTGATGGTGAGCTGTGACGTCGAAGCGTTATACACTTCCATCAAACATGAAGACGGGATTAGAGCAGTAACGTCATTCCTCAGGATTTCCAATATTGATGGTGAGTTGGCGGAACTCATTGTAACACTTTTAGACTTTGTTCTAAAGCACAATTTTTTTCTTTTTAAAGACTCCTTCATCCTATAGCTCCAGAGCACAGCGATGGGGGTGGCATGTGCCCCCGCATATGCTAATTTGTTCCAGGGGCTGTGAGAGAGAGAGATCTTCATGATCAGCCACGCCCTCCAGATTAGCAAAGTACTAAACTGTGGTCGATTCATAGACTATATATTTTTTCTATGGCAGGGTACGGAAGACGACTTAATATTGTTCATTTCAACTTTGAATGAAAATGACCGAAATATCAAATTGACCTGCAAGTTTGGGAGTCACAAAATTGATTTTTTGGATACCGCACTGGATATTGATCAGGAGGTATTCATCCAAACTGATGTTTATTGGAAACCAACCTAGGTAAATTCCCTACTATATGCTGAATCCGCGCACCCCAGAAACCTTATTAATAGAATACCGACAGGACAGCTTCTGAGGATGCGAAGGATCTGCTCTAATGATGAGACATTTGAATCCCAGGCTATTCTACTCAAGGACAGATTTCAGAGACGGGGTTATAGTGAGAAAGCCATGCAGCGGAGCTACTGTAGGGCCAAATTTTCCAGACGTCTAGATCTACTATAAAAAACCCAAAGGCCCATAACCTTGGACCTTGTTAGGGTCATCTCCACATTCAACTCTAGGAGTGGAGATATCTGGGCTGCTTTTAAAAAGCATTGGAGGATCTTACAATTGGACCCAACGTTAGCCCCTTTCCTTCTGGAGAATCCCACCATAACTTATCGGCGTTCACAAAATTTGAGAGACTTACTAGTCAAAAGTCTTTGGCATAGTCCCAAGAAGAATTTGTTTGGATCCAAAGGCCCACAATGGGGGTGTTTCCCTTGTGGCACCTGCGTTGCCCGCCCAAATGTCGAGTCAACTGAAACATTCACCAATGCTGATAGCTCTAAGAGCTACAAAATCATCCACTTCATTGCATGTAATACCATTGGTATAATTTATAGTGCCAGATGCCCTTGCAATAAGGTATACATTGGGATGACAAAAAGGGAACTTCATGGAAGGATGAGAGAGCATGTTCTGGACATCAGGGCTGCGAAAGAGAGTGAGGGATATGAAGATCTGAAGACTCTCTCTCGCCTCTTTAAGAAAGTTCATGACAGTGAACCTACAGGACTCAAGGTTAGTGGCATAGATAGAGTGCACTCGGGGATACATGGGGATGACTGGAAGAGAACACTGACACAGAAGAAGGTCCGTTGGATTAGTGTGATCAATACCATGTCTCCATTTGGTTTAAACGAATCCAATAATTTTTCACCATTCTTATGATCGACATAATTATACCCTAGAATTTATTGGTTTCGATCTATATGTTTTACTCTTCTTGCCTTTAAATATTTTTATCTCTATTCGTTTTAGTTCTTTCGTCTGTCTAACCTCCCTTTTTTGTGTGTGCCTGGTTACCATGGACCCCTTCTCCTCTACCTCGGTACGGATTATTGATCAAGAATAAACACAGCACCTGGGAATTTTTGGTTCTGCTCTTTGGACTTCCATTTTTTCTAACAATATGATGGACATTAGTTTATGTTGGGGCATATACTTCAATCCCTGTTTCACTCTGGATGGGGATTTTTTTGTATCTATTTATCTTTATTATTTATTTTTTATCAAATTATTTTTTTTATTTTTTAATTTTAATTTTTATTTTTCATTTGATATTTTTTATTTTTATTTGCATTTTATGTTCGTCACTGTATACATATTATACATATTGATTCCATTATGTATTTTTAATATACACTGCTCAAAAAAATAAAAGGAACACTTAAACAACAGAATATAACTCCAAGTAAATCAAACTTCTGTGAAATCAAACTGTCCACTTAGGAAGCAACACTGATTGACAATCAATTTCACATGCTGTTGTGCAAATGGAATAGACAATAGATGGAAATTATTGGCAATTTTCTAGATACACTCAATAAAGGAGTGGTTCTGCAGGTGGGGACCACAGACCACACCTCAGTACCAATGCTTTCTGGCTGATCTTTTGGTCACTTTTGAATGTTGGTTATGCTTTCACACTCGTGGTAGCATGAGATGCACTCTACAACCCACAGAAGTTGCTCAGAAAGTGCAGCTCATCCAGGATGGCACATCAATGCGAGCTGTGCCAAGGTTTGCTGTGTCTGTCAGAGTAGTGTCCAGAGGCTGGAGGCGCTACCAGGAAACAGGCCAGTAAACCAGGAGACGTGGAGGGGGCCGTAGGAAGGAAACAACCCAGCAGCAGGACCGCTACCTCTGCCTTTGTGCAAGGCGGAACAGGAGGAGCACTGCCAGAGCCCTGCAAAATGACCTCCAGCAGGCCACAAATGTGCATGTGTCTGCACAAACGGTTAGAAACTGACTCCATGAGGGTGGTATGAGGGCCCGACATCTACAGATTGGGGTTGTGCTTACAGCCCAACACCGTGCAGGATGCTTGGCATTTGCCACAGAAAACCAGGATTGGCAAAGTCGCCACTGGTGCCCTGTGCTCTTCACAGATGAAAGTAGGTTCACACTGAGCACATGTGACAGACGTGACAGAGTCTGGAGACGCCATGGAGAGCGATCTGCTGCCTTCAACATCCTTCAGCATGACCGGTTTGGCAGGGTCAGTAATGGTGTGAGGTGGGATTTCTTTGGAGGGCCGCACAGCCCTCCATGTGCTCGCCAGAGGTAGCCTGACTGACATTAGGTACCGAGGTGAGATCCTCAGACCCCTTGTGAGACCATATGCTGGTGCGGTTGGCCCTGGGTTCCTCCTAATGCAGGACAATGCCAGACCTCATGTGGCTGGAGTGTGTCAGCAGTTCCTGCAAGATGAAGGCATTGAATCTATGGACTGGCCCTCCCGTTCCCCAGACCTGAATCAGATTGAGCACATCTGGGACATCATGTCTCGCTCCATCCTCCAACGTCACGTTGCACCACAGACTGTCCAGGAGTTGGCGGATTCTTTAGTCCAGGTCTGGGAGGAGATCCCACAGGAGACCATCTGCAACCTCATCAGGAGCATGCCCAGGCATTTTAGGGAGGTCATACAGACACGTGGAGGCCACACACAATACTGAGCCTCATTTTGACTTGTTTTAAGGACATTACATCAAAGTTGGATCAGCCTGTAGTGTGTTTCTCCACTTTAATTTTGGGGGTGACTCCAAATCCAGGCCTCCATTTGTTAATAAATTTGATTTCCATTGATGATTTTTTGTATGATTTTGTTGTCAGCACATTCAACTTTGTACAGAACAAAGTATGCAATGGGAATATTTCATTCATTCAGATCTAGGATGTGTTATTTGAGTGTTCTCTTTATTTTTTTGAGCAGTGTATATTCCTATATATTTATCGTATATATTTTATATGTTTATAGCACTATTTCACTTTACACTTCTTTTATTATTGATGATATGAATATGTATGGCATATTAATAACTAATTGTATTAATTGTATGCATTGTTTTATATTTATGCACATTTCCATTTATCTTGATTCATTTACACTTCCATCACTTCTCACAGACATTTCACCTTATTTTCTTCCCCTTCTTGCTATTTCCAGTGTTGAATACATGAATATGTTCATTTCCTCTGAGATTGTTTTGGATGGAACGCAAGTGGCCTATACATGTGATCCCAAGCCTCCCTCTCACATTCGCAGTACGTCATCTCCGGTCCCTAGCTGTGCGGTCAAAGCTGCCACGCACGCCGGCGACATCTGTTCCCTCGGTCCGCCGCGCTCCTAGGAGACACAACTTCCGGGGGGGGAGACGGCACCAGCCTATGGCATGCATGGCGTCCCCTCCACTGGGCGCACACAGTTTTCTCATTGGCTACTTGCCCTATATATACTCTACCTACTATTCTTACCACATCCTCATTAAAGCATCGGTGAAACGCGCGTAGGATGAGTGGTGGCAGCTCTGGGGGTCAGTATTCCTTCTTATTTCCTCCTATTGTATTTTGCACATTGCAGGTTTGCACAGTTAGTTCATTCATTTAACCACTTATATTTATTTCAGCAGTGTATAGCACTGATTATTGTGATTATTATATAGCACTTTGCACTTTATTATATGATGTTATATGCTGTCATATATTATTGGTCTATTTATACATCTTTTTGAACTGTACTGGTGCTCCGTGGTAATTGTAGTAGGAGGGCTGTATACTATTCATAGTAATTTTTTGGACCCCCACACAGTCCCCTTTTGGTGGACACCCTACCCTAGCTTTCCTTACCAGGTTTTTTTATATTTGAATAATAAACTTTATATTTTACTCTAGATTTAATTGATGTGTACCCCTTCTTAGGTTGTTTTAGATCTTGAAATACTTCATAACAATTACCTCACTATTAGAGATCTATTATTCAAACATCTACTCAACCCTAAGTCTCATGAACCAAATCACTCTATTCTCCAGGCCACATTGTTTGCCTGGAAGAAATTAGACAAACCAAGGTAAAAAGAGAAAAAATGTTATCAAATCAAAAACCTTTCCCTTTTGTTGGTTTATACTAATTTCGACTATCAATTATCACCTACTTGGACCTTGGTCAGTCTCAAAAAGATCAAATATATCCACAATGGGATTGACTTTATACCCTTTACAGATCTAAAAAAGAAATATAGCCTTTAAATGACTGATTTCTTACATTATATATCACTGAAGGATCTTGGTAACACTATCTTATGCAATAAAGCCCCTCTGTCTGAGGTGGTATGCAACTAGTGTTGAGCCACCCCCGTAGTGTTCGAGTTCGGTTCGGTTCGTCGAACACCCGTATGTTCGTCGAACTGTTCGTCGAACACCTTCGAACACCGTTAAAACCAATGGCAAACAAAAACACATAGAAACACATAGAAAACACTTCAAAGGTGTCCAAAAGCTGACAAACTGCTCAGAAGACACATATAACACATGGAAAAGTGTCAAGTACATATAGTCATGCGAAAAAAAAAGAGGTGGAGGAGTAAAAGGAGGGGGAGACACAGATATAGGCATGTCATGCCCTTCTAAAACCAAAAATGTGCGAAGCCGACACGGCCAGTCCGTTCCTGCCCGTGCGACCTCCGTGTCGCCGGGTTTGTGCCAGAGCTGCGGTGGACCCTGACGGCCAGCCCCCCTCTCCCAATACTGGTGCCTGTCCGCTGGTGGGTCGAGCGAGCCCCCCTGTGGTGGAGGCAGGTCTAATCTTTTTAATTTAAATTGTCTCTCTAATTTGAATGAGTACACTTTAAATCCTTTTACAAGGATCTATTGGAGGGCAAGTCTCATGCCAGCAGCCGTGTAATTCCAGCTCCAGTAGCGTCCACTAAAGCTGCTGCAGTTCAAAAGCTTTTATAAGGATCGAGCTTGGCGGTCTACCGCAAGGCGTCCTACCGCCAGTCCCAGCCCCTGTGCCTTGGGGTGCCTCCCCGATGCTCTTCACTGAGTATCCCGGGGGCCCGAACCATTTCCTTTGAAAGAATTAAGTGTCCAAACTACAGGTGGTGTAGCTTGCTTAACAGCTGGGTTAATCCGCTGACTAGCAGACACTGCTACTAGGCCCAAAGTATTGCTTGGGCTAGATGCAGTTAAAAATTTGTAATTAGATACTCTCGTTGGATGCTGAGAAAGCATTCCATAGAGACTCCTGGCACGCCATATATTATTCTCTTAAAAAGCTTGGGGTAGGGGACCTTTTATAGCCAAAATCATGGCCCTGTATCGCAATCCGTCAGCTAGGCTGAAGATAAATGGAACATTATCATCACCTTTCATAATCACCAATGGGACAAGGCAGGGATGTCCTCTGTCCCCTCTCTTATACATCCTAGTGATGGAGCACCTTCTCTCATCAATTCACGATAACCCCAATATTAGGGGGATTGAGGTGGGAGGCACCGAGTACAAGTGCCCTACATTTGCTGATGATGTCCTAGTATATATCACTCAACCACATATATCCATCACTGCTATTATGGCTGAAATAGATCACTTTGGTACATGGTCAAATTTTAAAATCAATGCAGCGAAGTCTGAGGCCCTCGATGTCTCCCTCCCCAAATCCATACAGGATTCCATCCAGTCCAACTTTCCCTTTGCCTGGCCCTCACAGGGTATCAAATACTTAGGAATTAGTATTCATAGAGACCTCTCCCGTCTATTTTATCTTAATTTTGGGCCCTTTATTGAACAACTCCATAGAGATCTTACTTCTTGGCCGGTGAAGGATTTTTCCTGGTTCGGCTGAATAAATATAATAAAAATGAACGTCCTACCTAAACTCTTATACTTCTTCCAAACCATTCCCATGGTAATTTCCTCAAATTTTTGGAAAAGACTACGCAGTAGCTTTTGCAGATTTATCTGGGCAAGTGGGCGTCCACGCATTCGGGGGGACGTTCTGATCAGACACAAACAAAAGGGGGGCCTTCGCCTTTCGGATTGTAGAAGGTATTACATGGCAGCAGTACACGCTAGAATCCTGGACTTCTTTCATCATTCGGAGGGGAAATTGTGGGTCAAAATAGCTCAATCCATTTGTCCTAAAGCTCTTACCACTCTCCCACGGTGCGCCCATTTAATTGTCCCCTCTCTTGGCCTCATGTCATATAGTACTTATGCCACTGCTTTGGCTTTGAGATCCCAAAAAAAAAGTTTTTCCTCAATCGACCCCCATGGTCTCTTTCTCTCGATTTCAGATAATCCAGATTTCCCACCAGGACTATCTGCAAATAGATTTCTCAGTTCAAATAAATCCCATCCGATATTATTTTCTCATGTCATCTCCAATACTTCGCTGCTCACCCTCAATGACTTGTTACAGGGAAGAGCCACTTCCCCGAAGGCTAATTTTGAATATAGCCAGCTACAACACTTCTATTCTGAACTGTGAAGAAGCTCACACATCTTCATAGAGATCTCACAAACTTTGAAAAATTGAGCCTATCATTGTCACCCCCTACACACTCCATCTCCCTACTGTATAATCTCCTCATTGCCCAGGTAACTGACAATAGGCCAGGATTCTGCAGTGCATGGGAAAGGGAACTGGGGAAGTCCTTCTCTGACTCACAATGGGATAAATGTTTCTTCCTAACACATAAAACCTCAATAGGGTCCAAAGCTCAGGAAACCTCCTTCAAAATTATCTCTAGATGGTACCGGGTACCAGCAGTCCTTCATAGATGGTATCCAGTGGTCTCAGATAGATGTTGGAGATGTGGGGATGGGGAAGGGACAATGTCACACATATGGTGGGCATGCCCTATAATAAATGCATTTTGGGCAAAGGTGGTTCCCATGATTGAGAAAATAACTGGTCTGACTATCCATAATATGCCAGAAGCCCTCCTTTTATCAATGTTACCAATAAGTAAATGTAGTTATAAAAGGTCATCAATAGGCTACCTAATACAGGCGGCTAAGAATGTCATTCCACGACACTGGAAAAGCAGAGACCCACCCACTGTGGAGGAATGGTTTGCGGAGATCTCCCTCCTTAATAGGATGGAGCATCTGATTGCCATCTCACCGGCTGATGTTGATAGATATTGTGTGATTTGGAGGGATTGGATTGATTTGCAAAACTCTGACGCCTACCATCTAGCCCCCAACTAAAGTTATCCGTGATGTCAGCACAACAATGATCATAATCGCACTCTATTGATTAGTGGTCTGCCGTGGTCCGCTCCCTCTGTCTCTATCTTTCATATGGAAAAATACATGCTTGATCTGGATATTGATGGAAAACCCTCCCTGTACCCCCCAATGTACTGTCGTTATGCATAGATTTATAGTTATACTACCCCTTTTACTATGTATATTGTATTTTCTTGTACTTTTTCAACACAAAAATAAAAAAAAACTTGAATTTGAAAAAAAAAATTGTAATTAGATCTACAGGCGGTGGCTACTCCGCTGACTAGCAGACACTGAAGCTTTGGAGCAGACCTCTGATTCCCAGGCTATAGTATGAGTAAACAGCTCTTCAGACTCAACCATCTGTGTTACCCCAAGCCATAGTGTATGTAGTTTCTTACGGTTAAAAGGGGGGGGGGAGACCCGACCCACCTGGAATTGACGATGGCAACGTCATGTAAAACACAGCAATGGGACTCCAAAAAGAGTCTCCATTTTTTCCCAAAATTGTGGCACAGACACCACTTAAGTGGCATCAATTGTCCCAGAGTTGCTTAAAATGGTTGGTGAGGTGATTTTCCAAAATCCTCATGCTTTTAGTCTCCCCAGAATGACACAGGTGGGGCAGATGGTGGTGGTCCCGGCCTGCTAGGCCGCATTGTAGCACAGGGGGGTTCGCACTGCAACTTATGCTTCATATCCATGTGACGGTTCATGCATGAAGTTCTCAAACTATGCATTTTTTGGCCTCTACTTAGCTTTTGGTGACAAATGTTACAGATAACACCAGTTGGGTCATCCTTATCGATCTGAAAAAATGCACAGGCTATGCAAGGTTTAGAGCCCATGTGACTATGCTACTAGAAATACTATCAAATGATTGGCTGGGTTAGATGCAGAGCGTCTGGGTTTGGTTGGGGATCCCCACAGTCTGCCTAGGCTAGATGCAGTTAAAAATTATTATTAGATACACAGGCGGTGCAGCTTTCTTCACAGCTGGGCTAATGCGTCCAAAGTATTGGTAGACTCTATACTAAATAAGGAAGGATTCACTGACTGTGGTGTCCCCTCCGTGGGCCGTGGTGATTGGTGGAAATTTGGTGGATGATTATAGGAGAAAGCTCCTTAATAGAGAAAGTTGGTGGATTTATACTTTAAATACACGTGTACCAGCAGGTTTAAACATCAGACATGAATTGATGTATCATTATGAATGATCATTTATAGATTTTTATTTTACATATGTTCCTTTTTTCTTCTTTTCTTTTTCTTTTGGATTATTTACATTTATATGCATTGTTTCTATGCTATACGATTTTAACATGGTATGTGTGTATAAATTTCTGATTAACTCAGCCTTGAACAGGTGCATAGCAGGACATGACATATAAATACCACTTCCTTGCTGTTTTTTTGCTATGCAATGATTAAGAACCTTTAGTTCGAAACGCGTTTGCTGTTCTTCTCCAAGGTGGACTTTTAAAATATTTTTTGTATGACCCAATAAAAAGTGGATTTTAGAAGATTTGTTCAGCTGGATCTTCCTGGTTCCTCATGTTCATCTGGTAGCACTCCTGGCTCCGTGCTGTTGATCTTCTAGGTGGGTGAGCTGATTTTTTCCTTTCTTTTTCTGCCATGTGGCGATTGGTCATCCACTTTTGCTGCCCCTTACTCAACGAATTCACAAACATCTCCCGTCGGTTTGGAGTCCCATTATGCCCAACCAAAAACATAGGCCCCACAACTAAAAAAAATCATTCTTAGGCATTGAAATCGACACCACAGCAAGGTTGTTCCGCCTCCCATGGGAAAAAATACCAAAACATTACACCTGATCTAGGTTTTTTGCGCAGTATGGAAAGTAACACTGCAGCAGATGCAAGTATTACTAGGTCTCCTCGTGTTTGCGAGCCGGGTGATGCCAGTCGGAAGGGTTTTTTCTCTTCATTTATCGCCCGCAACAAAAGGGGCATCTAAACCGAGTCATACAATCAGAATCAGCAGGCAGATACAGGCGGACTTAGAGGTGTGGAAAACCTTCTTACAATCATACAACGGTCACACGTTATTTGTGTCAGCAGAACAGTCCAACATTCAACTAAGATTATTCACCGGGGCGGCAGAATCAGGCGGATATGCAGCGATACTAAATAACCAATGGTGCACAAGCTTATGGCCTCCGTATTGGGCAGAACAAGTGCTGACAAAAAAATAGACAGTCCTGGAACTGTTTCCAATAGTGGTAACAATAGAAATATGGGGCGCGCGTCTGGCTAACAAAAATATACTCTTCATAACAAAAAACACCAGCCTAGCGCACTTCATTAATAATATTGCATCATCGTCTCTCCCAGTGCTAGGCCTACTACGCCGGCTAGCATTCCTGTGCCTAAAACACAATGTATGGGTCCGCGCTAGCCATGATGCTGAGGGGTCTAACGCTGCTGCTAACGCTTTATCACAATTCAATTGGCAGATTTTCACAGAGCTCCTCCCCAACGCCCACCCATCTGGCAACAGTTGCTCAGCCTCCCTATGGGATCTACTGGAGAATAGTTGATGCCATTATTCAGAGCGTCAGTTGCCCGTCGATATGGCAAGCATACGGGAAGGAATGGGAAAAGTGGACATGACTAGTAGAGATGAGCGTTGTTCTACTCGAACTGTTCGCCAATCTCAAATTCGAGCTGTTTTGGGCGGTGTTCGAGCCGGTCGGCGAACACGAACAATTTGAGAAAAATTCGGCTGTTCGAGGTTATGTTCGATAACTGTTCGTGCACCAAAATCATAACTGGATTTTTTCTCAGTAATGATGAAAATTAATGTTAATACGCAGTTTGAGTGTACAGCGGGGCGGGGGGAGGGGCAGGGGATGGATCTCTGCAGGAACAATGAAGATCTCCATTTTTTTTTCTCTTTCCCGCATTTGCAGTGGGGAGGTGCAATCTGTCAGCCTTTCAGCAGCGCACACACGGAGCGAAGTGCTTTTTTTCACACAAGCAAGGGCATGTGTCATTGGCAGTGTATGTCACATGTCCTTGCCCTATAAGACCAAGCCATTTTCCCCGTCGCCACCATTTTCTCACTGCTGCAGCTGCGTGTTAGACGGCACCGCTGTTGCTGTGTGCGCTATACCTTGTTAATTTCAAGCCAATTTTCGCACAAATATACAGATAGCTTGGGAGTAGGGAATAGTTGTGATTGCAGTCCTTTTAAGGACTAGGTTACAGCATTTCCTACGACTTTTATCAGGCAGGTCTGTGCTCTTAAATAGATAGATTGTGGGAGTAAAGACTAATTGTAATTGGAGTCCTTTTCAGGACTAGGTTACATCAGTTCCTATCAGTTTTTGCCAGGCAGGTCTGTGCCAGTGCTGTGCAAGTTTTTTTCACAGCATTTGGCTGAATCTAGCAAAGCTAATCCTTTTTGGCCTATTGCAGAGTGTGTTAGTCAGTGGAGTAGCCTATCTGTGTTGCAAGATATACCACCTGTGTATAGAATACCAATTTTTTTACTGCACCTAGTGAAGTAAAATCTTTTGGGCATAGCATCATTCTATTAGTCCATCTATACTGACCTCCATCAGGTTGCAAACTGAATATAATTTTTTTCTGCATCTAGCTCTGAAAAAATATTTGGGCTTCTAGCAGTGTGTGGGACTTGGTCTATTAGTCCATCTATACTGACCTCCATCAGGTTGCAAATTAAAAATAATTTTTTTCTTCATTTAGCTCTGAAAAAATATTTGGGCTTCTAGCAGTGTGTGGGACTTGTTCTATTAGTCCTTCTATACTGACCTCCAGCAGGTTGCAAATTGAATATAATTTTTTTCTGCATCTAGCTCTGAAAAAATATTTGGGCTTCTAGCAGTGTGTGGGACTTGGTCTATTAGTCCATCTATACTGACCTCCATCAGGTTGCAAATTAAAAATAATTTTTTTCTGCATCTAGCTCTGAAAAAATATTTGGGCTTCTAGCAGTGTGTGGGACTTGGTCTATTAGTCCATCTATACTGACCACCATCAGGTTGCAAATTAAAAATAATTTTTTTCTTCATTTATCTCTGAAAAAATATTTGGGCTTCTAGCAGCGTGTGGGACTTGTTCTATTAGTCCATCTATACTGACCTCCATCAGGTTGCAAATTAAAAATAATTTTTTTCTGCATCTAGCTCTGAAAAAATATTTGGGCTTCTAGCAGTGTGTGGGACTTGGTCTATTAGTCCATCTATACTGACCTCCATCAGGTTGCAAATTAAAAATAATTTTTTTCTGCATCTAGCTCTGAAAAAATATTTGAGCTTCTAGCAGTGTGTGGGACTTGGTCTATTAGTCCATCTATACTGACCTCCATCAGGTTGCAAATTGAATAAAAAAATTTTCTGCATCTAGCTCTGAAAAAATATTTGGGCTTCTAGCGGTGTGTGGGACTTGGTCTATTAGTCCATCTATACTGACCTCCATCAGGTTGCAAATTAAAAATAATTTTTTTCTTCATTTAGCTCTGAAAAAATATTTGGGCTTCTAGCAGTGTGTGGGACTTGTTCTATTAGTCCGTCTATACTGACCTCCAGCAGGTTGCAAATTGAATATAATTTTTTTCTGCATCTAGCTCTGAAAAAATATTTGGGCTTCTAGCGGTGTGTGGGACTTGGTCTATTAGTCCATCTATACTGACCTCCATCAGGTTGCAAATTAAAAATAATTTTTTTCTGCATCTAGCTCTGAAAAAATATTTGGGCTTCTAGCAGTGTGTGGGACTTGGTCTATTAGTCCATCTATACTGACCTCCATCAGGTTGCAAATTAAAAATAATTTTTTTCTTCATTTATCTCTGAAAAAATATTTGGGCTTCTAGCAGCGTGTGGGACTTGTTCTATTAGTCCATCTATACTGACCTCCATCAGGTTGCAAATTAAAAATAATTTTTTTCTGCATCTAGCTCTGAAAAAATATTTGGGCTTCTAGCAGTGTGTGGGACTTGGTCTATTAGTCCATCTATACTGACCTCCATCAGGTTGCAAATTGAATAAAAAAATTTTCTGCATCTAGCTCTGAAAAAATATTTGGGCTTCTAGCGGTGTGTGGGACTTGGTCTATTAGTCCATCTATACTGACCTCCATCAGGTTGCAAATTAAAAATAATTTTTTTCTTCATTTAGCTCTGAAAAAATATTTGGGCTTCTAGCAGTGTGTGGGACTTGTTCTATTAGTCCTTCTATACTGACCTCCAGCAGGTTGCAAATTGAATATAATTTTTTTCTACATCTAGCTCTGAAAAAATATTTGGCCTTCTAGCGGTGTGTGGGACTTGGTCTATTAGTCCATCTATACTGACCTCCATCAGGTTGCAAATTAAAAATAATTTTTTTCTGCATCTAGCTCTGAAAAAATATTTGGGCTTCTAGCAGTGTGTGGGACTTGGTCTATTAGTCCATCTATACTGACCTCCATCAGGTTGCAAATTAAAAATAATTTTTTTCTTCATTTATCTCTGAAAAAATATTTGGGCTTCTAGCAGCGTGTGAGACTTGTTCTATTAGTCCATCTATACTGACCTCCATCAGGTTGCAAATTAAAAATAATTTTTTTCTGCATCTAGCTCTGAAAAAATATTTGGGCTTCTAGCAGTGTGTGGGACTTGGTCTATTAGTCCATCTATACTGACCTGCATCAGGTTGCAAATTAAAAATAATTTTTTTCTGCATCTAGCTCTGAAAAAATATTTGGGCTTCTAGCAGTGTGTGGGACTTGGTCTATTAGTCCATCTATACTGACCTCCATCAGGTTGCAAATTGAATAAAAAAATTTTCTGCATCTAGCTCTGAAAAAATATTTGGGCTTCTAGCGGTGTGTGGGACTTGGTCTATTAGTCCATCTATACTGACCTCCATCAGGTTGCAAATTAAAAATAATTTTTTTCTGCATCTAACCCAGCCAATAGTTTTGGCCTAATACCACAGTTTGGCCACTCAGCTCTGCTCGGTTACCATCCATTGTTTTTTTGTGCAAACAACTCCAGAGTTGTGAATTAGTTAACCACCAAAATGAGTGGAAAAAGGCCTGCTGCTGGTGGAAAGGGGAATAGGCGTTTTGGGAAGGGGAAAAAAGGTTGTGTCCGTGGGGTAGTTGCAGAAGAAAGACCATCTTCCAGCCAAACTAAAATGTCTACTTCTTTTAGCGGACAATGTGATAAGATCCCTTTCTTACGGTCACGCCAATCGCTACAAATTCCAGATGAGGCACAAAAACAGCAGGTGCTTCAACGGATATCAAGTGCTCCTTTAAGTGGGCTCTCCTCCACATCAACTTCAACATCACAAATACTCCAGTCCTCAAAGGTGTCACCCAAATCGCACTTGCTTCCTCACAGCTCCCAAATCTCCAGCTGCCCGTCTGAGTATGAGGTAGAACAGATGGTTGAGTCTGCAGAGCTGTTTACTCATACTATAGCCTGGGAATCAGAGGTCGACTCCAGCGCTTCTGTGAATCCAGACGAGGAAATGATCTGCACTGATGCCCAGAATCTTTATGAGTCGGATCCAGGACCAGACGCAGAAGGTTCTGACCATAATGTAGACCCTCATTCCCAAACTGTAACTCCTGTTGGTGGAGACAATGAGGAAGACGATGATAAGACTCAAATACCTGATTGGAGCGACAACTTTAGTTTTTTGTCAGGGCAGGAACAGGTTGGCTCTGAGGACGACGGGTGTGATAACGCACAGGGTGATGATGATGAGGTCGGAGATCCCTCTTACTGTCAACCCACAGTCAGCCAAGAGATGAGGTCAGCAGAGGAGGTGGAGGAAGATGCTAGTGACGACGAGGTCAGGTTGCGCCTTCCTGGACAGAGACGTAGTACTGGAAGCACGTCAACAACTGCATCCTCAAACACAACTCTGCCTCTCACCACAAGTCGTGGTGGCTCTTCAAGTCGCATGGGTGCTAAGCCTTGCATAGCCTGGGCATTTTTTCAGATCGATAAAGATGACCCAACTCGTGTTATCTGTAACATTTGTCAGCAAAAGCTAAGTAGAGGCCAAAAAATACATAGTTTGAGTACTTCATGCATGAACCGGCACATGGACATGAAGCATAAGTTGCAGTGTGAAGCTCAGTGTGCTACAATGCGGTCTAGCCGGCCGGGCCAACCACCGTCTGCCATATCTTGTGCATCCGCGGCCTCTTCATCCTCTGTGACTGGGGGGACAGCAGTCACACCTGTTTTGGGGCGCAGACCTGCCACCTCTTTACCCGCAACAGCCAGCGTGATTGGCAGGTCATCATTTTCTTTGGAGGTGGTAACACCAGCTGGTCTTGAGCGCTGTCCGACATCGATAGCACCACCTTTGGATCAAGGCAACCTAACATGTCCGCCTGCATCTTCCTCACAGACCGGCAGTTTGCCGGGGACACCCTTATCAACCCCGTCTAAGCACAATAGCCAGCCCTCGGTCCCTCAGATGTGGACAAGTAAAAGACCATTTCCTCCTAGCCATGAGAAAGCTAAGAGGTTGAATTTCACCATCTGCAAGCTCTTGGCTACAGAAATGCTGCCTTTCCGCCTGGTGGACACAGAGGATTTTCGAGACCTTATGTCCGTCGCAGTGCCCCAGTACCAGATGCCCAGTCGGCACTACTTCTCAAAGAAAGGTGTGCCTGCGCTCCACCAGCATGTCGCACACAACATCACCGCTTCTTTGAGAAACTCTGTGTGTGACAGGGTGCATTTCACCACAGACACTTGGACGAGTAGGCATGGACAGGGGCGTTACATGTCGCTGACTGGGCACTGGGTAACTATGGTGACAGCAGGACAAGGGGCTGCTGTCCAAGTCTTGCCGTCCCCACGAGTTGTGCGTCAATCCTCTTTATGTCAAAGTTCCACCACTGCTTCTGCCTCCTCAACCTCCTCTCGGTCTTCCACCTGCACCCAAAGCCTGTCTGGTCATGCCACAAGCTTTCTAACTGCGCAGAAGGGATCCTGCACACCTCCTTACTATGCTGGCAGTAGGGCTCAACGTCATCAGGCGGTTTTTACATTGAAATGTCTGGGAAATGTGAGTCACACAGCTGAGGAGTTGTGGTCAGCTCTGGAGAACCAATTTCATGAATGGTTGTCTCCACTGGACCTGAAACCAGGGAAGGCCGTGTGCGACAATGCTGCAAACCTGGGTGCGGCCCTTCGCCGGGGCAATGTCACACACGTGCCTTGTATGGCTCACGTGTTGAACCTGGTTGTCCAGCAATTTTTAGCCCACTATCCCAGACTAGATGGCCTTCTGCAGAGGGCACGGTCGCTGTGTGCTCACTTCCGCCGTTCGCATCCCGCAGCTCAGCGACTTACATCTCTACAGAAGTCGTTGGGCCTGCCACTTCACCGGCTAAAATGCGATCTGCCTACCCGGTGGAATTCAACTCTGCACATGTTGCAGCGACTGTGGCAGCACCGACAAGCCCTGGTGCAATACGTTCTGACGTATAGCCTGGGCCAACGAGATTCAGAGGTGGGGCAAATCACGCTGGAGGAGTGGTCTCAGATCAGGGACCTATGCACCCTTCTGCACAGTTTTGAAATGGCGACGAAGATGTTTAGTGCTGACGATGCCATTATCAGCATGACTATTCCGGTGATTTACATGCTGGAGCACATGTTAAACAGAATTCGGAGTCAGGTGGTGGCACAAGAGGAGGTGGAGGAAGTAGAGGAGGAGGAGTTGTATGCGGAAGGGCTAACATCTGCAAGGTCCAGACGGTCGGCAGCACCAAGGCGGCAGGCATGTGAGTGTGGGGGAGATGATTTTACCAGGGCGCATGGTAGCAGCCAAACTAGTGAGGAAGGTGCAGGAGCCCAGGAAGAAGTGGAGGACGAACTGATGGAAGACTCATCAGATGAGGGAGACCTTGATCACATTTCTGTTGTGCGAGGTTGGGGGGAGAGGACAGAGGAAGGAAGCATGATTGTTACCTCGCCACCAACACAACAGGGACTTGGTGCTCCTGGATGCGCAACACACATGAGTGCCTTCTTGCTGCACTACCTGCAACATGACCCTCGAATTGTGAGAATTAGAAATAATCCTGACTACTGGGTTGCCACACTGTTAGATCCCCGGTACAAAAGTAAATTTGCAGAAATTATTCCTGCCATAGAAAGGGATGCACGCATGCAGGAGTATCAGCAGAGACTGTTGCAGAATCTTACATGTGCTTTTCCACAAAATACCAGTGGTGCACGTAGTGAATCTCACAGTTCCAACTTGCCAACCGTGGGACCGTCAAGTGTTCAGCACTCAAACCGTGACAGAACCACAGTATCTGCTGGTAACATCAATTTTGCGGAATCATTTCACCACTTTTTTAGCCCATCCTTTGCAAGGCCACAGGAGACAAGAAGTCTGACACATAGTCAACGCCTAGGAACGATGGTACAGGAGTATCTCCAAGTAAACATTGAAGCCACGACTGTGTCACTGGACCCTTCCTCTTTTTGGGCTTCCAATCTGGATAAATGGCCGGAGCTAGCCACTTACGCCTTGGAGATCTTGTCATGCCCCGCAGCCAGCGTTCTGTCTGAACGTGTGTTCAGCGCTGCTGGTGGTGTGCTGACAGATAAGCGCACGCGGCTCTCCACTGATAATGTAGACAGACTCACGTTCATAAAGATGAACAAATCATGGATCCGAAACGACTTTTCTACCCCTGTGTCATCCTGGGGAGAGTAAAAGCTTGATGATTGGTTAAAATCACCCTACCAACCGTTTTAAGCTTTCAAATTACGAATCATGTTTATCTGTATCTTGACTGGAAAATAATTTGGGCTTTGTAGCAGTGTGCAGCACTGATCCTATTAGGCCATCTATACTAAAGCTTCACCAGATTTAAAATTAAAAATAATTTTTAGCTGCATCTAGCCCGGAAAATAATTTTGGGGCTCCAAGATGCGCAAGGCACATAAGTGCCTTCTTGCTGCACTACCTGCAGCATGACCCTCATATTGTCAGAATTCGAAGTAATCATGACTACTGGGTTGCCACACTCTTAGATCCCCCAAACTTTTCGATCAACCTTTTCATTTTAATAAAGACCAAAAAAATGGTCATTTTTGAAATTATAAGCATTAGCAGGTTGTTAGAAACTGAAATCAAACAGTTTTCAACTCAAAACTTTATTCTAGGTGATGTTACATTTTCACATAGGACCCCTTGTTCGAAAGGAGCTTCTGAACTCTTTCGTCCATTGAATTTGTCAGGTTTTGGATGGTTTCTGCTTCAATTGTTTTGCATGAGGACAGAATACCCTCCCAGAGCTGTTGCTTAGATGTGAACTGCCTCCCGCCATCATAGACACTCCTTTTAATGATGCTCCAAAGGTTCTGAATGGGGTAGAGGTCAGGGGAGCATGGGGGTCACATCATAAGTTTGTCCCCTTTTATGCCCATATCAGCCAGAGATGCAGATGTTTTATGTGCAGCATGAGATGGTGCATTATCATGCAGAAAAATGATCTTGCTGTGAAATACACGGTTCTTCTTCTTGAACCATGGCAGGAAGTGCTGTTTGAGAAAATCCACATACATTATGGAGTTCATCTTTAGCGCCTTCAGGGATCCTAAAGGGGCCGACAATCTCTCTCCCCATGATTCCAGCCCAAAACATTACTCCACCTCCTCCTTGCTGGCGCTGTAGCCGTGTTTGCGTGGGGTGTCCATCAACCAGCCATCCTCCACTCCATCCATCTGGACCATCGAGCGCTGCACGGCACTCATCCGTGAACAAAACAGTTTTGAAATCAGTCTTCATGTAATGTTTGGCCCACTGGAGCCGTTTCTGCTTGTGTGAAGTGGATAGAGGAGGTCGACAGGATGGCGCATGCACAGCTGCAAACCTCTGAAGGACCCTGCATCTTGTTGTTCGGGGGACGTTGGAGGCACAAGCAGCTTCAAAAACTTGTCTGCTGCTATGACAAGGCTTTTTTGCCGCTGCTCTTTCAACCTGACGTAATTGCCTGTAGGAAAGAGTCCTCAATTTGCCCTTATCAGCACGCACACGTGTGTACTGTGAATCAGCTACATACTTCTTGATTGCCAAGACACTTCATCCTGATCATCGCACAATGTTGATTGTAGTCATGCCTTGACCTAAACACTCCACAATTTGTTGCTTCTCAGCAGCCGACACATCCTTTTTCTTTCCCATTTTGGCAGAAAATGTAGGCTGCTTAATAATGTGAGAGAGCCTTCTTAAGTAGTCTTGCCTTTCATTGGACACACCTGCCAAACTAATTAGCACAGGTGTCTGCAATTGCTTACAGTGATATAAAGAGCCCTGACACACATCACCATCAATGAGTTTAACTGACAAACAAACAAATTCTTCCCTTATCACTCCTAAACACTTTTTGTATAATAATTTGGAACGCAGTGTACATGTGCTTTTCCACAAAACACCAGTGGTTCACGTAGTGAATCTTACAGTTCTAACTTGCCAACCGTGGTCTGTATGGAGTTGTTCAATAAAGGGCCCAAAATTAAGATAACATAGATGGGAGAGGTCTCTATGAATAGGAATTCCTAAGTATTTGATACCCTGTGAGGGCCAGGCAAAGGGAAAGTTGGACTGGATGGAATCCTATATGGATTTGGGGAGGGAGACATCGAGGGCCTCAGACTTCGCTGCATTGATTTTAAAATTTTACCATGTAACAAAGTGATCTATTTCAGCCATAACAGCATGGATGGGTATATGTGATTGAGTGATATATACTAGGACATCATCAGCAAATAGAGAGCACTTGTACTCGGTGCCTCCCACCTCAATCCACCTAATATTGGGGTTATGGCGAATTGATGAGAGCAGGTGCTCCGTCACTAGGATGTATAAGAGAGGGGACAGAGGACATCACTGCCTTGTCCCATTGGTGATTGTGAAAGGTGATGAAAATGTTCTGACGCACCCCCTGGGCCTTGGGACACCCGGAGCCGGACCCTTTTTGGTGGATGCTGGTGGTTGTAGTCTTCGTGGCGGCGACCCAGTTCCGTGGCTCAGGGCGGTCAAACCAGTGGCGGAACTATTTATGTGGTTTTCATGTTTAAATGTCCGACTACGCCACCCGTGGATTGCGGTCAGACTGAACCGCCGCTACAGGGCAGACCACTGAGGCTGGTGTTGTGGGTGCAGCAGAGCGTAGCATAACTCCCCACGGGAGGAGTATAGCCTCAGGGCAGTGTATGCGGAGGATGGGGGTGATGGTGCAGGGCAGCAGCAGTAACGACACGGAGTCAGTGATGCAGTTCAGGGCCTTTACTCACAGTTCTTATTATCCAGACCACGTCTGCAGGTAACGGCTGCCCACGTCGTACTGTGCTCACCAGGTGAGGGGCTCAGACAACTCCCAGATAACTTTGGAGCACTTCACAGGACCCCCTTTGTGTGTCCTTTGCTGGCCTTTCTTACCAACACTTCTGTCCGGCTGCCTCGGGCCTCCTCTTGGTAAACTTGGCGCCAGTTTCCCTGACCCTATGTGGTGCCTTCCTAGCGGGTGTAGCGAGGGGCTGCGCCACATAAAATGTCAGAGCCTCCGGTTTCTAGCTGAGGGTCGTTTCCTGCCTCCACTAGTTCGGGGACCGGTCTCCCCCTTTGGCCTGACCCCTCCACGCAGGTGGATTCGGGCGTGCGGTGGCGACTCGCCCGTCCGCACCCCTGGGATCCCTTCATTCCTCGTTCCTGGAGCCTTCTCCGCTCCTCTTCCTTCCTTCTCCCTCTTCCAGGCCTGGGCCTCTGTTACTAGGCCCGCCTCCGGAGCAGAGCTCATGCAGAGCCCCTGCTCCCTGCCACTTCTGCTCAGACTTCTCTGCACTGAACTAAGATGGTGCCCACCTTTTATACTCCCTTCTCAATGCACCCAGGAACTGCTTCCTCCCTGCTCCTGCACTACAGGGTTCCCCTTCCTCAGTGTTCCCTCCCCCCACTCCATCTCAGGGGCATATTGGTCGCCCTGCCCCACGGCAATGTGGTGTAATGCATGCAGGTGTCGGGTCCTGATCCACACTCCATCCTTACCTGAGAGTGAGATATCACACCTCTGGGTGAGGTGCAATACGTCTTTAGCAACCGAGCCCTCAGGGTGCTACAGTTCCATTTATCTTCAGCCTAGGTGACGTATTGCGATACAGGGCCGTGATTTTGGCTATAAAAGGGTCCCCTAGACCCCTACCCCAAGCTTTTTAAGAGAATCATATATGGCGTGCCAGGAGACTCTATGGAATGCTTTCTCAGCATCCAACGAGAGTATCTAATTACAAATTTTTAACTGCATCTAGCCCAGGAAATACTTTGTGCCTAGTAGCAGTGTCTGCTAGTAAGCAGATTATCCCGGCTGTTAAGCAAGCTGCACCACCTGTAGTTTAGACACTTAATTTTTTCAAAGGAAATGCTTCGGGACCATGGGATACTTAGTGAAGAGCATCAGGAGGCACCCCAAGGCATAGGGGCTGGGACTGGCAGTAGGATGCCTTGCGGTGGACAGCCGAGCTCGATCCTTATAAAAGCTTTTTAACTGCAGCAGCTTTAGTGGACGCTACTGGAGCTGGAATTACCGCGGCTGCTGGCATGAGACTTGCCCTCCAATAGATCCTTGTAAATGGATTTAAAGTGTATTCATTCAAATTAGAGAGACAATTTAAATTAAAAAGCTTAGAGCTGCCTCCACCACAGGGGGGCTCGCTCGACCCACCAGCGGACAGGCACCAGTATTGGGAGAGGGGGGCTGGCCGTCAGGGTTCACCGCGGCTCTGGCACAAACCCGGCGACACGGAGGTGGCACGGGCAGGAGCGGACTGGCCTTGTCGGCTTCTCACTTTTTGGATTTTAGAAGGGCATGACATGCCTATATCTGTGTCTCCCCCTCCTTTTACTCCTCCACCTCTTTTATTTTCGCATGACTATATGTACTTGTCACTTTTCCATGTGTTAGTTATGTCTTCTGAGCAGTTTGTCAGCTTTTGGACACCTTTGAAGGTGTTTTCTATGTGTTTCTATGTGTTTTTGTTTGCCTGCCATTGGTTTTAACGGTGTTCGAAGGTGTTCGACGAACAGTTTGGCGAACACACGGGTGTTCGACGAACCGAACCGAACTCGAACACTACGGGGGTGGCTCAACACTAATGACTAGTAGCAGGCAGACGGGTTGACCAATGTGAACAAGCCAGATTACAAGTCACCATAGAATTTCTCCACCAGCTAATGATGAGGGGCCTATCAGGGACGTCAGCGCAGCGGTGGCTGACCGGAGTAGCATTTCACTTCCAACTACTGAACTGGGGAGATGTGACAAAGAGATTCATCATCAGACAATACATAAAAGGGTGGAAAAGGGGTCAGCCAAGTCTGGAGTGTAGACGTCCCGTCCCGTGTCACTAAAACTGATTTCTCACATCATATCCCTAACACCATTAACATGATACTCACAATTCCAAGCAACACTACTGTCTACTGTATTTGCAATCGCCTTCTTCGGGGCGCTATGCATAAGCGAATTAGTCCCTCAATCCAAAATTATCACCAGTGGAGGCTTATTACACCAGGACGTAGTCATAGCCAATAATGTAATACGTCTACGCATACGCAAATCGAAAACGATTCCAGCGGGCAGGGGCACTTGGGTACTTCTACAACCCACAAATGGTACGCTGAGTCGGGTAACAATAGTAAAAACATATATAACCATCAGATCGCAAAGTAATTTCTTCCTATCACACATTGATGGAACGCCATTATCAAGATACCAGTTCCAAGCTATATTTAATAAATGCATAACATCGGCAGGGAACCACCCCAAAGATTATGGGACACACTCATTCCGCATAGGCGCGGCCACGGAAGCAGCAAGAGCAGGACTGTCAGAAACGCAAGTTCAGAGGATAGGGAGATGGCGATTCACGTGTTTGGCGAGATACATAAGACCGGACTTGTTATCCTAACATGGTTTGTTTCTTTTACAGGTGACGCTAAGCCAACAGTGTGGGTGATAGGCCACTCGTATATATATTGGGCAGAAAAAAGGGCGAAAGTCCACCCAGGTGGGAGGAAATTAGAGTTTCATAACACATATTTCAACTGGAGAGGTATTAGAGGCCTGCAATGGCCACAGGTACTAATGGAGGCAATCAAGGTAGGGAGAGAGGCAAGAGGTCCGGTCATCTTAGTTATACAGGCCGGGGGAAACGACCTAGGTTATCACAAGAGCGCATAACTAATGGCAATAATGAAACTAGACACTGAGCGGTTCAGAGAATTTTTCACAAAAGTAGTCAGAGATTGTGCCGAGCGCAGTATGGCAAGGTGCCCGAGACATCACGGCCATCGAACGGACAAGGCGGCTAATAAATATTTGGATACCAAAATTTATAAGAGACAGAGGCGGACAACTGGAATGAGATAAAGCAGGCCTCATACGTCCAGACTGTGATCACTTAATGGATATTGGACTGGACATATTCCTGTCAGGACTCCAGGATGGAGTGGAACAAGCGTTAAGAGTGATGGATGGGTGTCAGAGTCCTGCATACGAGTACTCAGGATCCTCCGTGGCCTGGAAATAGAAAGGACATGTTGGAGAGTTACACTTGTTGGCCAACTTGCCGTTGTGGAGAGTGGAGACACAGGGCATGCTGCAACAAGCTGAATTATTTTAGAAATAAAATGCCTTTCTAATGTAATGAGTATAAACAGTTAATAAAGCTGTGACCGATCCTCACCCATCCAGTTGTAAGAGTTACATGATTGTATTGTTAATGAGAGGGGGGCGGTAGGGGGCTGAGCATCTGGGTTTGGTTGGGGGTCACCACAGTCTGCCTAGGCTAGATGCAGTTAAAAATCATTATTAGATACACAGGCGGTGCAGCTTGCTTCGCAGCTGGGTTACTACGCTGACTAGCAGACACTGAAGCTTTGGAGCAGACCTCTGAGCAAACAGCTCTTCAGACTGAACCATCTGTGTTCCCCCAATCCATAGTGCATGTAGTTTCTTATGGTTAAAGGGGGGGGAGACCCAACCCACCTGTAATTGACGATGCCAACGTCACGTAAAACACAGCAAGGGGACTCCAAAAAGAGTCCCCATTTTTTCAAAAATGTGGGGCACACACACCACTTAAGTGGCATCAATTGCCCCAGAGTTGCTTAAAACGGTTGGTGAGGTGATTTTAACAATCCTCAAGCTTTTACTCTCCCCAGGATGACACAGGGGTAGAAAAGTCCTTGCGGATCCATGATTTGTTCATCTTTATGAACGTGAGTCTGTCTCCATTGTCAGTGGACAGCCGCGTGCGCTTATCTGTCAGCACACCACCAGCAGCGCTGAACACACGTTCAGAGAGAACGCTGGCTGTGGGACATGACAAGATCTCCAAGGCGTGACTGGCGAGCTCCGGCCATTTATCCAGATTGGAAGGCCAAAAAGAGCAAGGGTCCAGTGACACAGTCATGGCTTCGATGTTCACTTGGTGATACTCCTGTACCATCGTCTCTAGGCGTTGACTATTCGACTGACTTCTTGTCTCCTGTGGCCTTGCAAAGGATGGGCTAAAAAAGTGGTGAAAGGATTCCGCAAAATTGCTGTTACCAGCAGATACTGTGTTTCTGTTATGGTTTGAGTGCTGAAGACTCGACAGTTCCACGGTTGGCAAGTTAGAACTGTGAGATTCACTACGTGCACCACTGGTGTTTTGTGGAAAAGCACATGTAAGATTCTGCAACAGTCTCTGCTGATACTCCTGCATGCGTGAATCCCTTTCTATGGCAGGAATTATTTTGGCAAATTTACTTTTGTACCGGGGATCTAAGAGTATGGCAACCCAGTAGTCAGGATTATTTTGAATTCTGACAATTCGAGGGTCATGTTGCAGGTAGTGCAGCAAGAAGGCACTCATGTGTCTTGTGCATCCAGGAGCCCCAAGTCCCTGTTGTGTTGGTGGCTAGTTAAGAATCATGCTTCCTTCTTCTGCCCTCTCTGCCCAACCTCGCACAACAGATTTGTGATCAAGGTCTCCGTCATCTGATGAGTCTTCCATGCCCATCGCCAGTTCATCCTCCACTTCTTCCTGGGCTCCTGCACCTTCCTCACTAGTTTGGCTGCTACCATGCGCCCTGGTTAATCCCTCTCCCCCACCCTCCCATGCCTGCCGCCTTGGTGCTGCCGACCATCTGGACCTTGCAGATGTTAGCCCTTCCACATACAACTCCTCCTCCTCTACTTCCTCCACCTCCTCTTGTCCCACCACCTGACTCCGA
Source organism: Phyllobates terribilis (assembly GCF_046119375.1). Taxonomy (NCBI): domain Eukaryota; kingdom Metazoa; phylum Chordata; class Amphibia; order Anura; family Dendrobatidae; genus Phyllobates; species Phyllobates terribilis. The sequence goes on along the minus strand of NW_027362764.1, from coordinate 202,773,321 downwards.
ATTCTGTTTTACAATGTGCAGCTAAAAATTATTAGTAATTTGAAAGCTGGTGGAGCTTAGTATAGATGGCCTAATAGAATGAGTACCACAGACTGCTACAGGCCCAAAATTATTTTCCAGACAAGATGCAGCTAAAAATTATTAGTAATTTGAAAGCTGGTGGAGCTTAGTATAGATGGCCTATTAGAATGAGTAACACACACTGCTACAGGCCAAAAATTATTTTCCAGACAAGATGCAGCTAAAAATTATTAGTAATTTGAAAGCTGGTGGAGCTTAGTATAGATGGCCTAATAGAATGAGTACCACACAGTGCTAATATGCTCAAAATTATTTTACAGGCAACATGCAGCTAAAAATTATAAGTAATTTGAAAGCTGGTGGAGCTTAGTATAGATGGCCTAATAGAATGAGTACCACACACTGCTAATATGCCCAAAATTATTTTACAGGCAAGATGCAGCTAAAAATTATTATTAATTTCAAAGCTGGTGGAGATTGGTATAGATGGCCTAATACAATGAGTACCACACACTGTTACTAAGCCCAAAATTATTTTCCGGGCTAGATGCAGCTAAAAATTATTATTAATTTCAAAGCTGGTGGAGCTTGGTATAGATTGCCTAATACAATGAGTACCACACACTGCTACTAAGCCCAAAATTATTTTCCGGGCTAGATGCAGCTAAAAATTATTATTAATTTCAAAGCTGGTGGAGCTTGGTATAGATGGCCTAATACAATGAGTACCACACACTGCTACTATGCCCAAAATTATTTGCATTACATACAGGTGGTGTAGCTTGCAACACAGATAGGCTACTCCACTGACTAACACACACTGCTAATATGCCCAAAAAGTTTTACTTGGCTAGGTGCAGTAAAAAATTTGTATTACATACACAGGTGGTGTAGCTTGCAAAACAGATAGGCTACTCCACTGACTAACACACACTGCTAATTTGCCCAAAAAGTTTTACTTGGCTAGGTGCAGTAAAAAATTTGTATTACATACACAGGTGGTGTAGCTTGCAACACAGATAGGCTACTCCACTGACTAACACACACTGCTAATATGCCCAAAAGGATTTGCTTAGCTAGATTTAGCCAAATGCTGTGAAAAACACTTGCACAGCACTAAAACAGACCTGCCTGGCAAAAAGTGATAGGAACTGATGTAACCTAGCCCTCAAAAGGGCTGGAATTACAACTAGTCACTACTCCCAACCTATCTGTCTATTTAAGAGCACAGACCTGCCTGCTAAAAGTGCTAGGAACTGCTGTAACCTAGCCCTCAAAAGGGCTGCAATTACAAACTAGTCCCTACTCCCTAAACCTTTCTGTCTTTTTAAGAGAAAATTCGCTTGCAATTCACAGTTACACAATATAGCGCTAACAGCAGCAGCAATGACGTCTAACAATTAGCTGCAGCAGTGAGAAAATGGTGGCAATGGGTAAAATGGCTGGGTCTTATAGGGCAAGGACATGTGACATACACAGCCAATGACACATTCCCTTGCTTGTGTGAAAAAAAGCACTTCGCTCCAGTTACGATTTTGGTGCACGAACAGTTATCGAACATAACCTTGAACAGCCGGATTTTTTTCAAATCGTTCGGGTTCGTCGAACGGCTCGAACACTGCCCAAAACAGCTCGAATTTGAAATTGGCGAACAGTTCAATTCGAACACCGCTCATCTCTATATGCAACCTAATCAATGATGGTGATCACAGGATCTTTTGGAGCACAAAGTATCCTTATAATATCTTCAAGGATGATGCTTCTTTCACCAAAACTCACTACATGTTCAACTGGAAATCAGATTTAAACAGGTCATTTACCTCAGAACAATGGGAGAATGCATTGAAATACTCATATTCATCCAATATTTCCATGCTTCTCCATGAGTACTTTTTTAAAGTTTTGGCTAGATGGTACTTTACTCCTGTTAGTCTTGCTCATTTTGATAATGAATGTTCTCCTCTATGCTGGAGGAATTGTGGACAACGGGGTACTCTGTTACATATCTTTTGGAGCTGTCCAAAAGTTAAAATGCTATTTGTTCACTGATCGTGAAACTGTTTAACAAAAATATTTTAATTACTCCACAAATGGCCCTCCTGTCAATTGAGCTGGAAAACTTTGAACCTGCCTACAGATAAATCTTATTTCATATTTTCCTAGTAGTAAAAAACTCCATTGCTTTCCTTTGGAAAGAAACTTTACCACCTAAATTCTGCGATATCATTGAAAAATGTCTCTCCACAGCTCCCTAGAGATTAGATACGCTGTCATTAACAACTACCAGCAAAAATATCTAAAGAAATGGGATTGTTGGACTTCAAACTTCCCTTAATTTTACATGTTATTGTCAAATCCACCTGAGCGTCCTCCATCTCATTTCCGAAATAAAAATTATTGGAAAAGAAAAATGGCTCTTGGAACATTTTAAAAAAATGGCCTTACCACTGGTTCCACCAATAAATAGATGGAACATCAAACTTTTAATATACTTGGAATGAATACTAGAAGGGTCTGGCTACCTTACAGTATGCCACCACATACCATAATCCCAATAATATATTCAATATATGTAATGAATAGTGTTGAGCGAGCACTAAAATGCTCGGTTGCTCGAAGCTTGGGCCGAGCTCACTGTGATACTCGGGTGCTCAACCCGAGCAACGAGCCCAATGTTAGTCTATGGGAGACCCGAACATTTTTGCGGTGGCTCCCCCGGCAGTCTGTAGAAAGCCTAAAAAGTGCCCAAAACGATAGTGACAGTGCTCAAATGACATGGGGACAGCATGGGGATCGCCCCTGGAAGCATTTCTGACCCCCAGGTCACTGCTGTCAACAACGTGGTCAGAGGTATTAAGCCACTTTTACAGGCTCACAATAAAACGTTCAAAAACGAAAGTGAAAGTGCTTTCCTGTGAAATATGTTAACCCCTTAACGACCATGGGTCTTTCTGCTTTTGTGTTTTCCTTTTTTGGTCACCCTTCTTCCCAGAGCCAGAACTTTTTTAATTTTCGTTCAATATGGCCATGTGAGGGCTTATTTTTTGCGGGACGAGTTGTACTTTTAAACACCTTCACTGGTTTTACCATATCATGTGCTGGAAAATGGGAAAAAAATTCCAAGTGCAGTGAAACTGCAAAAAAAAATGCAATTCCACAGTTGTTTTTTGGGTCCTTTTTTTACCACGTTCACAGATTGCTAAAACTGACCTGCCATCATTATTTTCCAGGTCGTTACGAGTTCATAGACACCAAACATGTATAGGTTCTTTTTTATTTAAGTGGTGAAAAAAAAATACAAACCTTGCTAAAAAAACAAAAAAAAATGACACCATTTTCCGAGACCCTTAGCTTCTCCATTTTTCGGGATCTGGGGCCAGGTGAGGGCTTATTTTTTGCGTGCCGGGCTGACGTTTTTATTGATACCATTTTGGGGTAGATCCGATGTTTTGATCGCCCGTTATTGCATTTTATTGCAAAGTTGTAGCGAACAAAAAAACTTAATTCTGGCGTTTAAATTTTTTTTCTCGTTACGCCGTTTACTGATTGTATTAATTCTTCTTTTATATTGATAGATCGGGTGATTCTGAACGCGGCGATACCAAATATGTGTATGTGTTTTTTTTTTATATATATATATTTTATTTTGAATGGGGTGAAAGGGGGGTGAATTAAACTTTTATATATTTTTTATTTTTTTTATTTTTTTAAAAACTTTTTTTTTACACTTTCTGCTTGCTTCTATAGTCTCCAGAGGAGACTAGAAGCAGCAGTTGTCTGATTGCTTCTACTGCATACAAGCGATGAGCAGATCACTTGTATGCAGGAGAAATGCTCACTTGCTATGAGCGCTGACCACTAGGTGACGCTCATAGCAATTGAGACATAACAACCACAGGCGTCTGCTGCAGACCCTGAGTTGTCATGCCCACCCATTGGTGACCCGCGATCAAGTGACGGGGTCACTGATGGGCGGGGCTTAGGACTCCCGGAAGCGCGAGTTAAATGCCACTGTCAGAGATTTAACATGTTAACAGCCGCGGGTGGATTGCGATTCCAATAATCAGCTGACATGTGCTCGCTTCAGTGCGGGCTCACCGCCTGAGCCCCCGCTGAACCGGCCTTCCCGACCTGGTGCGTACTATTACTGACCAGGTCGGAAAGGGGTTAAGGAACATACTTTCCAGGGTAAAGACTTGTGTATAAGGTAAAATAAATAACCAAAAACAAAAATACTCCTCCACACCTTGGGCTATGTTCACAAGTAGCATTTTTTATGCGTTTTTGCACGTTTGTATTGCTTTCAACCGTGACAAATGCATTCACCGGGAAATGTCATTTTAACATTTTACAACCTTATCTGGCCATGTGCTGTGTGACACATGCATACAGTGCTAAAAAGACATGGGAACAGCATGGGGAAGACCCCTGGAAGAATCTCTGACACCCAGGTCACTGCCTAAAAGTGTGCCCATCAGAAGTGATCCTTGCCGCATCAGAAGATGCAGACTTGCAACTATCCCCGTGCAAGTCCTTGTCCCAGGGCAGTGTTCAATTGTACCTCCCCCATAACTTGCAATACAAGCGCAAGTATGCAGCCTGCCACCCACCCACCCCCAGGCTGCAATACCATACTGCTAGCTTGCTTGCACTTGAAATTGGGCCTTTTAGGCATGTGGAGGTGGAATCTGGCCACCACGTCATGGCTGCGTCGGTAGCCTGGTATTCATACTCAGTCCCCAGCCGCCTGGCAGCCGGGTGTCCACGCTTGGTCCCCAGCCGCCAGGGGGCGGCCGGGTGCCCACACACAGTCCCCAGCTGCATGGGGGTGACCGGGTGGCCATAAACGGTCCCCAACCACCCCTATTTGTCCCGGTGCGCCTTATACAAAAGCGCGCATACCAAAACATTACCTGTGCCCTCCCCAGTGCATTTAGTGGGAAGGACAGCCTAACCACAAACACGTGGACAAGTGAATGTGGCCAGGAATGGTCCATCTCACTGATGCCTTCACACTGGGTTAATATTGTGGAAGCCGGGACACAGTTGGACACTGGGATGCAACACGTCCTCCAGATATAGAGGATTGCGGGTCCTGGGTCAATCAGGCTTCAACACAAAGTTCAGAAGGTAGACAGCAGCAGTGGTCGGCCTCCTACACAACGAGTAAATTATTCATGATCATGAGGCCATCCACCTCCTTAGCTTTCTGTTCCTTGGGATGCAAGCGCATGTATGTAGTAGCAGCTAGGCCTGAGGTGGTCAGCGTTTTGGCGCATATTCTACCTCCTTCGAGGATTGCTGGATGTTTTCCTGCTACTATCCCAGTTCTATGACTCCCGTTAAAACAAAGCTTCAGGTGATGAATGATGGATGAGGTGGTGGCAAAGGAGAAAGAGCAGGAGGAACAGGGACCATTCACATCAATATCAGGCCAGCCAACCACACATGTCTTGTAGGATATGTTTCTGAACCAAAAGGAGCGGTTCAGCTACACAGTTATAAGGCATACAGTGAATGCAATGCCTACCAAAAATTTCGAGGTACTCCAATGCCCCTTGGAAGAGACATGGAGGTCAGAGGGCCTTAACTAAACCGTTTTTTCCATTTATAGCAACTGGGTCTCCTGTACACTGTTGGCCTAAGCAGGGAATGGAAGGCTTTCCAAAAATTATTAGGCACTGCAATGCCCCTTGAAACAGACGTGGATTACAGCGTATTAAAAACCTTCTACCCATTATAGGGGAGTGGGTCTCCCTTAGTGTTCGCCTATGCATTGAAAAGCAAAAGCTGACAAAAATTAGGAGGAAATGCAATGCCCGTTGGAAGAGTCGTGGAGGTTAGAGGTAATTAAAAACAACATGTCAATGCACCCTTGGAAGAGCTGTGGAGTTCAGAGTGGTTTAACAAGACGGTTTTAATGCCCCTTAGAAGAGACGTGGAGTTCAGAGTGGTTTAACAAGACAGTTTTAATGCCCCTCGGAAGAGATGTGGAGGTCACAGTAGCTTAACAAGATGGCTTTAATGCCCCTTGGAAGAGACGTGGAGTTCAGAGTGGTTTAAAAAGACAGTTTTAATGCCCCTTGGAAAAGTGGTGGAGGTGACAGTGGAATAAAAAGACAATATCAATGCCCCGTGGAAGAGACGTGGAGGTCACAGTAGCTTAACAAGACAGTTTTAATGCCCCTTGGAAGAGTGGTGGAGGTCGCAGTGGAATAAAAAGACAATATCAAAGCTGTAATGCACACGCCCGGGCTGAGCGGCGTGTGCGTGTGATTGTAGTGATTCCACTGGACCGTGCCGGAGAGTGAATGCCTGGAGGGGCGTAACTAGGTATTCACCCGATCCGACCAGGGTCGCACGACGGCATACGACGCCAGTGCACCAAGGAGGAACCGAGCAGAGGGACCAGGTGCTCCTCCAGGACAGACCCCGGACACGGCTGTTGACCCACACAGGGGAATACAGGAACAGACTGGTAGGCTGGCACACAGACTGGTGGGTATAGGCAGGCACGACTGGTATGCAGGCAGGCGGGAAAGCAGGCAGGGGGGTACAGGCAAGCACAGTTAGAGTGCAGACAGGGAGGCACTAGCAGGTAGGGACACTAGCGGGCTAGGACCCAGTACACACTGGGACTCAGGAACACTCAGGAACAATACAGATGTGGCGGACAAACACAGCAGAGTGAGGCCGCCCAAAGAAGTGAGCGAGAACAGGGCAGGACAAGACCGCCTGGAGCGGTGAGCAAGAGTAGAGAAGGACAAGGCCGCCAGGAGCGGTGAGCAAAGGGTCAGAGCTGAGCGAGACTGCCGGAGCAATGAGCAAGAGTAAAGCAGGACGAGACCGCCTGGAGCGGTGAGCAAGAGTGGAGCAAGACTGCCGGAGCAGTGAGCAAAGGATAAGAGCGGAGCGAGACTGCCGGAGCAGTGAGCAAAAGGGTCAGAGCGGAGCAAGGCTGCCGGAGCAGCGAGCAAAGGAGACAGAGCAGGCTAGAACCGCCGGAGCAGTAAGCAAAGGAGTCAGAGCAGGCTAGAACCGCCAGAGCGGTGAGCAAAGGAGTCAGAGCAGGCTAGAACCGCCGGAGCGGTGAGCAAAGGAGTCAGAGCAGGCTAGAACCGCCGGAGCGGTGAGCAAAGGAGTCAGAGCAGGCTAGAACCGCCGGAGCGGTGAGCAAAGGAGTCAGAGCAGGCTAGAACCGCCAGAGCGGTGAGCAAAGGAGTCAGAGCAGGCAAGGCTGAGCAGGGGGGACAGGGCTCTGTTCACACGGAACAGACAGGAAGGGAAAGGCAGAGACAGATACCCACAGGGTACTTGCAGTGAAGTAGCGAGTGGACCACAAACTCACAAACGGGAGTACAGAAACAACAAGCAGGAGTTAGGTACGAGTTCCGACTCTGCAGAAAAAGGAAGGGAACGGACATAGAGGCAAAACAGGTAAAGGATAGGAGAGAGTTCAGACTGGAACTGAGTGTACGGAGGAGACCGACACTGCAGCGGAATACAGGAGCGGGTCTGGGAATACGGCCCCCAGAGAGGCAGGACGAACAGGCAAGGAGCGTGTTCAGACAGGACAGACAAGATACAGGAGCGGGTCTAGGTAATCGGCCCCTAGAAGGCGGGAGGAAAAGGCTAGGAGCGTGTTCAGACAGGACAGACAAGATACAGGAGCGGGTCTAGGTAATCGGCCCCTAGAAGGCAGGAGGAACAGACTAGGAGCGTGTTCAGACAGGCCTGGAAATACAGCCTCCAGGATAGGCAGACAAGAGAACACAGAACGGGACCTGGCACCTTCAGAGTGCAAGCACACACTGAAAGAAACACTATGCTCAGGCAGGGAATGATTGGAGCAGCTGAGCTATATACCATGTGACAGACAGCAATAGGCTGAGGACGCACAAGGGGTGTGACCCACAGCAGGTACAAAAAGCAGGAAGTGATCGGGCGCCGCCCTTAAGCAGCAGAAACAGACACAAACAGACAGCATGGAGGGAAGCCAGAGAGACATTCTGGACAGGAGAACAAGTGCGCGCTCTTGCACAGTGGGAGATGGACCACTATGCAAGGACGCCGCCAGGTATGTTACAAAAGCCCCTTGGAAGAGTGGTGGAGGTTACAGTGGAATAAAAAGACAATATCAACGCCCTGTGGAAGAGACGTGGAGGTCACAGTAGCTTAACAAGACGCTTTTAATGCCCCTTGAAAGAGTGGTGGAGGTCGCAGTGGAATAAAAAGACAATATTAACGACCCTTGGAAGAGACGTGGAGGTCACAGTAGATTAACAAGACGATTTTAATGCCCCTTACAAGAGCCATGCAGTACAGCATATTAAAAACATTATTCCCATTATTGGGGAGTGGGTCTCCCATAGTCTTTGCCTATGCCTTCCAAGCAAAAGCTGACAAAAATTAGGACAGAGGAACTTGCAATGCTGGCAACATGGACCACGGTCACCCTGGTGGTATAGTGGTCGTGGAGGCTGAGGATAAGGAGAAGAGCAAAAAACAGCCGAAATGAGGAAGCGTATACCCATGTGTGGGTGTGAAGCGATGCATGGGAATACACCTCCCGAAATAACACAGTGGATTTGACTTTATGTTACTCTGCTGTCATTTGGTGGTGATGAGAAGTCTGGCCCAATCCAGCCCTTGTTCATTTTGATAAGGGTCAGCTTGTCAGCATTGTCAGTTGACAGGCGAGTGCGCTTATCAGTTATAATTCCCTCAGCGGCACTAAAAACACGCTCCGATAACACGCTAGCGGCAGGGCAGGCCAGGACCTCCAAGGCATACAGAGTGAGTTCATTCCAAGTGTCCAGCTTGGATACCCAATAATTAAAAGGCACAGAGGAATCACGGAGGACGCTGGTACCCCCTCAACATCTTTTGAAACTTTCCACTCCTTGTGAGAGTACCCTGTGCCTCAGGGCCTGTAAGCTGGGCAGGCCTCAGAAAACTGTCCTAGAACATTGACAGTGTTCCCCTGCCTCTGCTGGATTGGAGTTGCGTCTCTCTCGCCTGTATGCCTTAGTTGGGCAGTGAACTGTGATCTCTGCCGCTACCGTGTTCAGATGGGAATTTTTTTAATAGTTCTGCAGCAAGGGCCTTCTGGTACTGCCCCATTTTTGTAGACCTCTCCAACTCAGGAATAAGAGAGTGAAAGTTCTCCTTGTAGAGGGGGTCTAAAAGTGTTATCAACCAGTAATGACTGTCACCCAACATTTTGACAATGCGAGGGTCACGGTTAAGGCAGCGTAACATAAAGTCAGCCATTGATGCCAGACTGGTAACGGGCAAGACTTCCGTGTCCTCACCAAGATGACGACTGATAGTGTTGAGCGATCACTAAAATGCTCGGGTGTTCGAAGCTCGGGCCGAGCTTACCGTGATACTCGGGTGCTCGACCCGAGCAACGAGCCCAATGTTAGTCTATGAGAGACGCGAGCATTTTTGCGGCAGCACCCCCGGCAGTCAGTAGAAAGCCTAAAAAGTGCCCAAAACGATAGTGACAGTGCTCAAAAGACATGGGGGCAGCATGGGGATCGCCCCTGGAAGCATTTCTGACCCCCAGGTCACTGCTGTCAACAACGTGGTCAGAGGTATTAAGCCACTTTTGCGGGCTCGCAATAAAACGTTCAAAAACGAAACTGAAACGGTTTTCCTGTGAAATATGTTAAGGAATTTCCTTTCCAGGGTAAAAACTTGTGTATAAGGTAAAATAAATAACCAAAAACAAAAATACTCCTCCACACCTTGGGCTGTGTTCACAAGTAGCATTTTTCATGCGTTTTTGCACTTTTGTATTGCTTTCAACCGTGACAAATGCGTTCACCGGGAAATGTCATTTTAACATTTTGCAACCTTATCTGGCCATGTGCTGTGTGACACATGCATACAGTGCTGAAAAGACAAGGGATCCCCCATTCCTTGCAATGCAAGCGAAAATATGCAGCCAACCACCCACCCACCCACAGGCTTCAATACCATACTTCTAGCTTTCACTTGAAATGGGGCCTTTTAGTTTGGAGGAGGCCGAAGCTGGCCACTACCTCATGGCCGCTTCGGCAGCGAGGTATCCATACTCTGTCCCCAGCCGCCCGGCGGCCGGGTGTCCACGCTCGATCCCCATCCACCAGGTGGCGGCCAGGTGTCCATACTCGGTCCCCAGCCGCCCTGATTTCTCCTGTCACCTTCCCCCACACTTTTCTTAGCCTGGCCTGCTTTAGGGCAGCATTGGACGAGCCCACCAGAGAACCAGACTCCTCCGGTGGGCCCTGGCTTCTCCATCAGGGGAGTTGAGAGTGCCTAGGTGAGGAGCATGATGATGATGATAGAAGTTAGCATCTGCTTTGTTTTCTTGGAATGCAAGCGCATGTATGTAGTAGCGGCTAGGCCTGAGGTGGTCCACGTTTTGGCGCATATCCTACCTCCTCCGAGGATTGCTGGATGTTTTCCTGCTACTATCCCAGTTCTATGACTCCCATTAAAACAAAGCTTCAGGTGATAAATGATGGATGAGGTGGTGGCAAAGGAGAAAGAGCAGGAGGAACAGGGACCATTCACATCAATATCAGGCCAGTCAACCAGATATGTCTTGTAGGATATGTTTTTGTAACAAAAGGAGCGGTTCGGCTACACAGTTATAAGTCATACAGTGAGTGCAATGCCTACCAAAAATTTCGAGCCACTCTAATTCCCCTTTGAAATGACATGGAGGTCAGAGGGCGTTAACTAAACCTTTTTTTCGATTTACAGCAACTGGGTCTCCCGTGCACTGTTGGCCTAAGCAGTGAATGGAAGGCTTTCCAAAAATTATGAGGAACTGCAATGCCCCTTACAAGAGCCATGTGTGGCACCCCAGGGGTCTGGTCACCACAGTAATAGAGATATTACGTCGGAGAACAAGTGGGAGGTTTCCTGGTCAGGATCCCTTAAACATGCAACATCCTCCTGCCCCAGTCCTGGGAGGGGAGAATTCTGCCCTTATAAACTGGATCTGGGGCGGGGTTGAGTGAGTCAGAGAACAGTCAGAGTCAGAGTGAGAGCAAGGGAAAGTAACAGCAAGGAGCTCTGTAGGAGCTAAAGACCAGGGGCTGAAAGCTGAGCAGAGCTCGCCCTGGCAGAAGACAATAGGAACCGGACACAGGAGTCCGAAGCTGTGAGGACTTATATATCCAGCAGCAGAAACCAGCCGGCAGGGGATTTCAGGTCCTCTGGCCATAGAAGCCCGGAGGCTCAGTCACAAGCAAGGGACCAGCACCGCCGTCGTGGAGCGGAGGCTAACAGAAGGCCCCAAGTCACCAGCCATGCGGGTGAGCACTACACGGTACACTCAGGGATGTGGGCTACTTCTACCCGCTTACAGCAAGGTAGCCAGGAAGAGTGCAGACAGACGGGGAGGCCTACAACTCCACCTGGCCAGGGGAACTCCTGCTTGCTCACAGACTGACCAGGCCTCTTATGCTAGCCAGTACTCCCGGGAGGGTCTACCTTATAATCATCAGTAAAGACCCTGAACTGCACTGCAAAGACTCTGAGTCATTCCTGCTGCGCTCGTGCACCATCACCCCCATCATCCAAACTCACTGCCCTGAGGCTATACTCCTCCCGAGGGGAGTTATCCCATTCTATGCTGCGCACACAACACCAGCCTCAGCGGTCTGCCTCGCAGCGGTGGTACTCCCTGACCGCAATCCATGGGTGGCGCAGTCGGATAATTAACCTCAAAACCTAAGAAAGATTGCCACTGGTTTGACCAGCCTGAGCCACGGGACCGGGTCACCGCCACGGAGACTACAGACCCCAGAGACCCGGCACCGGGTATCCCTCACACGTGTACACACGGCCAAGGGGGCGCGTCACATGCAGTACAGCATATTACAAACATAAGTCCCATTATTGGGGAGTGGGTGTCCCATAGTATTTGCTTATGCTTTGCAAGCAAGAGCTGCCAAAAATAAGGACGGAGCAACTTGCAATGTCCCTTACAAGAGCCATGCAGTACAGCATATTACAAACATAAGTCCCATTATTGGGGAGTGGGTGTCCCATGGTATTTGCTTATGCTTTCCCAGCAAAAGCTGCCAAAAATTATGACGGAGGAACTTGTAATGCTGGCACCCAGGTGGTATAGTGGTGGTGGAGGCTGAGGATAAGGAGAAGAAGATTAAACAGCCGAAACGAGAAAGCGTATACCCATGTGTGGGTGTGAAGCGGTGCATGTGAATACACCTCCTGAAATAACACAGTGGATTTGACTTTATGTTACTCTGCTGTCATTTGGTGGTGATGAGAAGTCTGGCCCAATCCAGCCCTTGTTCATTTTGATAAGGGTCAGCTTGTCAGCATTGTCAGTTGACAGGAGAGTGCGCTTATCAGTTATAATTCCCCCAGCGGCACTAAAAACACGCTCCGATAACACGCTAGCGGCTGGGCAGGCCAGGACCTCCAAGGCGTACAGAGCGAGTTCATTCCAAATGTCCAGCTTGGATACTCAATAATTAAAAGGCACAGAGGAATCACGGAGGACACTGGTACGATCGGCAAGGTACTCCCTCACCATCTTTTGAAACTTTCCACTCCTTGTGAGAGTACCCCGCGCCTCAGGGCCTGTAAGCTGGGCGGGAGTCAGAAAACTGTCCCAGAACGTTGACAGTGTTCCCCTGCCTCTGCTGGATTGGAGTTGCATCTCTCTCGCCTGTACGCCTTGGTTGGGCAACGAACTGTGACCTCTGCCGCTAGCGTATTCAGATGGGAATTTTTTTTAGAGTTCTGCAGCAAGGGCCTTCTGGTATTGCCCCATTTTTGTAGACCTCTCCACCTCAGGAATAAGAGAGTGAAAGTTCTCCTTGTAGCGGGGGTCTACAAGTGTCACCAACCAGTAATGACTGTCACCCAACATTTTGACAACGCGAGGGTCACGGTTAAGGCAGCGTAACATAAAGTCAGCCATGCGTGCCGGACTGGAAACGGGCAAGATTTCCGTGTCCTCACCAAGATGACGACTGACCATGCTCTCCTCCTCCTCTTCCTCCTCCTCCTCTTCCTCCTCCCCCCTGTCCTCAGGCCACCCACGCTGAACCGACGGTATGACACTTGTACAGGTACTACCGTCTACAACGCATGATAGCAGCTCCTGTTCTTCCTCCTCCTCCTCCTCCTCCTCCTCCTCTCCCTCATTGTCCCCCAATGCACGTTGGGATGAGATGAGGCTGGCCTGTGTGTAATCGCCCGCTACGGCTTCTTGATCCATCTCATCATACTCTGGCTGCAATGCCTCCTCTTTAATTCTCTGCAGAGAGCGTTGCAAAAGACAGACAAGTGGGATGCTGACACTAATGATGGCGTCATTGCCACTCACCATCTTGGTGGCCTCCTCAAAGTTTGTCAGGATGGTACATATGTCAGACATCCAGGTCCACTCCTGTGGTCTTATGTGTGGAGTCTGACCTGAATATCGACGGCCTTGTTGCAGCTGGTACTCCACAACTGCTTTCTTCTGCTCACAAATCCTTTGCAACATGTGGAGGATAGAGTTCCAACGTGTGGGGACATCACACACCAGTCGGTGTGCCGGAAGCTGCAAACGCTGCTGCAACACAGCAAGGGCGGCGGAAGCTGTAGCCGACTTGCGAAAATGAGCTGACAGGCGGCGTACTTTCACGAGCAGATCTGACAACTCGGGGTACGATTTAAGAAACCGCTGAACCACGAGGTTAAGCACATGAGCCAGGCATGGTACGTGTGTGATCTCACCTCGCCTCAGAGCCGCCACCAGGTTACGGCCATTGTCACACACGACCATGCCGGGATGTAGGTTCAGCGGTCTCAGCCACAGATCTGCCTGCTCTTTCACAGCTGTCCACAACTCACAAGCAGTGTGAGGTTTATCACCTAAGCTTATGAGTTTCAGCACAGCCTGTTGCCGCTTGGCGGAGGCAGTACTGCAATGCTTCCAGCTTGTAACTGATGTGGTGATATCTGAGATGGAGGCTTAACATGAGGAGGAGGAGGAGGATGCACAGGAGCTGTACACTGTGGGGGCAACTCTGACTGACATAGGGCCCGCAATCCTCGGTGTGGGGAGGATGTGTTCCGTCCCAAGGTCCGACTGGGTCCCGGCTTCCGCTATGTTTATCCAGTGTGCCGTCAGAGAGATGTACCGTCCCTGGCCACAAGCACTGGTCCACGTGTCCGTTGTCAGGTGGACTCTCCCAGTAACTGTGTTGTTGAGGGCACGGCAGATGCTTTGGGACACGTGCTTGTGTAGTGCGGGGATGGCACACCGGGCAAAATAGTGTCGGCTGGGGACCGAGTACCGAGGGACGGCCACCGCCATAAGATTGCGGAAGGATTCCGTCTCCACCAGCCTAAAAGGCAGCATTTCCAATGCAAGCAGTCGTGAAATGTGCGAATTTAGGACTGTGGCCTGTGGGGGGTTAGCTGCGAATTTCCGCTTTCGTTCAAAGGTCTGGGATATGGACAATTGAACGCTGCGGTGGGACATGGACGTGGACGTTGATGCTGTTTCTTGAGAAACTGCCATAACATGTGAAGACTGAGAGGAGGGGGCATCTTTACATGCAGTATGGACAGGGGATTGCCTTGCACACACAACAGGTGGTTCTATTGCACGCACAACAGTGGAAGAAGCAGTGGTGACACCCGCTGACACTCGTCGTGGACCCTGGGTTTCGCCCCACAAAGTCGGGTGCTTTGCTGCCATGTGCCTGATCATGCTGGTGGTGGTCAGGCTGGTAGTTTTGTCACCCCTGCTGATGCTGGCATGGCAGGTGGAACATATGGCCTTTTTGGGGTTATCAGCAGAGTCTTTAAAAAAATTCCAGACTCTGGAAGACCTACCGCTTGTACTGGCAACGTCCCTCATGTTGGTGTTACGGGGAACGATTGCCTGCCTTCTGTCTGCGGCCACCACACTGCTTCTTCCTGCCTGTTGGGGTACTCTGCCTCCCTCCCCCTGTGTGCTGCTGGTCTCACTCTGCATGTCCTCCTTCCACATTGGGTCAGTTACTAGATCATCCACCACCTCCTCCTCTTCCACTTGCGCACCACGATCCTCCTCCTCACTTCCTGGCAATTGTGTCTCATCATCGTCCACCTCTTGTGACAGATTGCCAACGTCGACTTCCTGTGGCCGTGGCTGTTCAAATATTTGGGCATCGCAACATGGGATCTCCTCTTCCACCACTTCAAGCGTATCAGGCGAGGGGCCCAAATATGGAAATGGACCAGTGAACAGCTCTTCAGAGTGTCCAAGTGTGTGATCACTTGCTGTCTGACGACACTCGGCATGGTGGGAGGAAGGAGCATCAGGGTGAGGAGGAGTATGCGGTCGAGACTCACGGCTACTAAGAGTTGACCGTGTGGAAGACAGACCGGAGGTGGTGGTGCCCAGGTAACTGGAAGTATTGTCTGCTATCCAATTAATAACCTGTTTTCACTGATCAGTTCTCAATACTGGTGTTGTTCTGTGCTTCCCTAGTAATTCGGTCATGAAGTGGGAGCGAGAAGATGTGGCTGTTGGTTGTGGCACATTTTCACCTTGGCCACGGCCCCGTCCTCTGCACGGACCATCACCAGAATGTCCACTTCCACGTCCCTTGCCACGCGCCTTGCCCATTGTAAATGAAGTAAAATAGCTTACACCTGCACTATCAATGGAAAAAGGGTAATAAAGAGTAGATTAGAACCGTGGAAGAGGAAAACCACAGTTATTGTTTACTGGGGTATACCACACTTTTCTAAATAGAGATATTTGCGGCTGAACAGTGAGCGACACACTCAAACTGCTTTTCTTTTAGATACCAAAGGCCCAAAACTGGGTAGTACAGCGATTTGACCCGTGGAACTGCGAAACCACACAGGGATGTCGGTCCTACACAAGACTATTTTCAACAGATATATTTTTGTGTCACAACAGTCAGGAGACACTACTGTTTTTCTTTACGGAAAAAACTACCAAAAGCTGAATAATAGAGATTTTTTACCGTGGGATGGCAAAACCACAGTTATTGTTTACTGGGGTATACCATACTTTTTCATATAGAGATATTTGCGGCTGAACAGTGAGCGACACACTCAAACAGTTTTTTTTTTAGATACAAATGGCCCAAAATGGATAATACAGAGATTTGAACCGTGGAAGTGCAAAACAACACTTCTGTTTCTCTAGCCTACACCAGACTATTTTCAACAGTTATATATGTGTCTAAAAAATCAGAGACATGCTTTTTTTTGGGGGGGGGAGGGGGGACACACCAAAAGGTTAATAAGACGGGTATTTGTACAGTGTGAAGGAGGAAAAAAAAAGGAGGATTTAGATGGAAAAAAAGGATTTTTCCTGGCCCTCGACACCTGGTGCTAAGTCCAGCAACTTGAGCAACAGGAGCACACAGGACTGTAATGCAGCGTTTGCTGGTATAACCACTGTGTCTCCTATACAGCCTGCCTGCCTGGTATCTGGGATGGATATTAGTCCTGAAAAGGACTGTTTGTTTGTTCTGGCAGCCTTTACAGACCCTACACTAACTATTTCGCAGTTTATATCTCTCCCTAAATCAGCAGCGCTGTCCCTACACTGTCTAATCCAGAGCGACTGTGTCCAAGATGCCGGCGCCCAGTTTTAAATACTCGAGGTGACACTGTGCGGCCAGCCAATCACTGTAATGCCCACAGCCAACATGGCTGCAGCATTACAGTGACTGGCTGGCAATCCCTGCATGTTCCTTGGCTCTGTAAAGAGCGCCAAACATGCAGGGCGGAGACCCGAGCTCCCGCCCGAGTAACCCGGAAATGCTCGGTGCTCGCCGAACATCCCGAGTAGCGTGATGCTCGGGCGAGTACCGAGCAGTGTCGAGCATGTTCGCTCAACACTAGTAATAAACTGTGTCCTAACATCTGATTTATGCTTTTAAGACAGTCCTGAGAAATACAGCAAACCTTTGTGTGACGGCATATATAGATTTGCCATAGTGGAGGAGCTAGACTACGTATGCAACCTACATAATTTGCAGTTCCTGCATTTTCAGTTCAGCAGTTTCTTAGGTTAGAAGAGCACACAGATGGTATCATCAGGGTTATTTGTAGCATCATGTGATCATGATTATATACTGCTGTGTGCGTGTTAGATACAAGTACATGTGTCTTATATACTGGTGTGTCTGTCACCTACTGACAGTGGGCAGCACGGTGGCTCAGTGGTTAGCACTCCAGTCTTGCAGTGCTGGAGTCCTGGGTTCAAAGCCCACCAAGGATAACATCTGCAAGGGGTTTGTATGTTCTCTCCATGTTTGCATTGGTTTCCTCCTACACTCCAAAGACATACTGATAGGGAATGTTTATTGTGAGCCCCAATGGGGACAGTGCCGATATTGACTGAGTTGTAAAGCACTGCAAAATATGTTGGCGCTATATACATAAAAAAATTATTATTAATATTATACAAAAGATTACTATTACTGATGCGTTATGTACTGGTGTGCGTGTGTGTGTAACATACTGATGTGTGTGTTATATATTGATGTGTGTCTTACATACTAATGTGTGTGTGTGTTATGTACTGGTGTGCATGTGTGTATTGCATACTGATGTGTGTGTTATAAATAAGAGCGTTTGACATGCCAGAAAAACATCGGTTTGTTTTTAAATCACCGTCTTTCATATTAATGGATTGGAATTAGTTACATTTTTTTATTACTCACTGTGCGGAAGTGCTGTTCCTCCGTCCTCTTCACTACTCCTGCTGTGCTGCACCAGCGAGAGACATGGCACCCGTTGGACTGCTCCTCCTGGTGTTTCAAATGCAGGCGTGGTAAGCTCCTTCCCCCCTACTCTGCCATTACTTTTGTGTTTTATGTACTGCTGTGTTTGTTACATATTGATGCTTGTGCTATGTACTGGTGTGCATGTGTACAGTGATGGCCAAAAGTATTGGCACCCCTGCAATTCTGTCAGATAATACTCAGTTTCTTCCTGAAAATGATTGCAATCACAAATTCTTTGGTATTATTCTCTTCATTTAATTTGCTTGCAAGGAAAAAACACAAAAGAGAATGAAGCAAAAATCAAATCATTGATCATTTCACACATAACTCCAAAAAAGGGCAGGACAGAAATAATGGCACCCTCAGCCTAATACTTGGTTGCACAACCTTTAGCCAAAATAACTGCGAACAACCGCTTCCCGTATCCATCAATGAGTTTCTTACAATGCTCTGCTGGAATTGTAGACCATTCTTTTTTGGCAAACTGCTCCAGGTCCCTGATATTTGAAGGATGCCTTCTCCAAACTGCCATTTTCAGATCTCTCCACAGGTGTTCTATGGGATTCAGGTCTGGACTCATTGCTGGCCACCTTAGAAGTCTCCAGTGCTTTCTCTCAAACCATTTTATAGTGCTTTTTGAAGTTTGTTTTGGGTCATTGTCTTGCTGGAAAACCCATGACCTCTGAGGGAGACCCAGCTTTCTCACACTGGGCCCTACATTATGCTGCAAAATTTGTTGGTAGTCTTCAGACTTCATAATGCCATGCACACGGTAAAGCAGTCCAGTGCCAGAGGCAGCATAGCAACCCCAAACATCAGGGAACATCCGCCATGTTTGACTGTAGGGACCGTGTTCTTTTCTTTGAATGCCTCTTTTTTTTCCTGTGCACTCTATGTTGATGCTTTTTCCCAAAAAGCTCTACTTTTGTCTCATCTGACCAGAGAACATTCTTCCAAAACGTTTTAGGCTTTCTCAGGTAAGTTTTGGCAAACTCTAGTGTAGCACCCTGAGGATTCGGCTGCTACAGGGGTATTGCACCTCAACCCAGAGGTGTGATATTCCACTCCCGGGTAAGGATGGAGTGTGGAACTGAGCTAGTAGGCTGCATGCACTACACACATCCCATTTCCGGGGAACAGACCGATGGTACTCCCACTAGAGAAATGTGCAGGTACGACAGTGTCTGTTCCTGGCTGGAGTGGGAGGGGGGTGGAACATCCCAGTAGTGTAGGGGCAGATAGGGGGAGCAGCCTGGGTAAAGCTAGGAGCTCATTGGGTGCTGGTCACCTGAGCTCACACATAGAGGGAGTATTTAAGGTGGGCACCATCTTAGATCAGGGTCAGTCTGTGAGACGTCAGTCAGTCAGCCACAGTCAGTCAGTCGGACAGTCTGTCTGAGAGCCTGAGAAGCAGAGCAGAGGAGAAGAGAGAGAGACCCAGAGGCGCAGAGGGGACCCCAAGAGCCCATAAGAGAGCTAATAGGGTGAAGGGTCGGCAACAGGGTACCGGATCCCAAGCTGGCAGAGGCTACAGCACACCTTAGCCAGGAACCGGAGGTCGTGGGCAGGATCTGCCACGATCACCCACTAAATCCACCCGGAAGGCAGACCAAGAATAGGGTCAGGGAGCCCAGAGGAGGCTTGACCAACAAGAGGCCCGAGGGAGCCGGACTTAGGTGGATCCCTGGTGGGAACGGCCAGAAGAAGGGAGAGACAGAAAGGAGCTCAGGACCACACTCCGGAGTTGCCTGGGAGTTGACCGAGTCCAGGACCTGGTGGACGCAGCACGGCTTGGGTGGTCACTGCTGTACACAGTGACCCGAGCAACACCAGTAAGTAAAACCCTGGAACTGCATTTTATGCCTCTGAGTCTCCTTGCTGCACCTTCACAACCACCATCCTCCACGGCTGACCCCCTGAGGCTATACCCCTCCCGTTGGGGGTTATACTACCTAAGCTGCACTCACATCATCAGCCTCAGTGGACTCTGCTGCAGCGGCGGCCGTATTGACCGCAAATCAACGGGTGGCGTAGCCGACACAAAAGAACATCTAGTAACATCATAAGGACTGCCACACACTGAGTTTGACACCCTGGGCACGGACCGGGTCACAGCCACTCGGAGACTACAACCCCCATCTGATCCGGCTCCGGGTATCCCCAACAGCACTGGCCCAGGGGGCGCGTCAACTTTGGCATAGTCGGCAGGATTACGTGCCCGCAACAACCGGGTACTGCGTGCCTGAAGAAAAGTTCACCGTTACCTTAAAAAGAAGTCTCCCGCCGGTTCCGGAGGGTCCCCGCCAACGGACCCCATCACAGGTCGTTTCCCGCCGGTTGTCCGCCATTTGCAGCTTTTTCCCGCCATCCATGGAGTTTCCCGCCACTGGGAGACGATTCCCGCCATTTCCGAAGATTTCCCGCCTTGGAAGAGCGGACGCCATTATGGGCGTGCCACAGGGTGGCAAGAGGTCACCTCCCATCGTGGGCCAGGTCGAAGAATGGCGCCAAAAGCGGAAACCGCGCCCACCAACAGAGACTGTGATGCTGGAAGTGTCCATCAGCGTAAGAGAACTGCCCCTGGAACTGACAATCACAAAGTTGCCCCAGGACCACCCTCGATGTGGGCAGAGACAGAAGAAGAGAACAAAGATGGGTGTCGCCTGGAGCAGTCTGGAGAGAGCGCACCCGGAGACAAGACGTCTGGAAGAGAGTCCAGAGAGAGCCTACCCGGAGATGGAGGGAGAGTCAGGCAGCACCGACCCTGTGGTCAGGAGCCTGTTGCAGGTCGCCACTCCAGAAGGCCTGCTGGAGATCCTAGCACAGCTCCCCCGAGACCGGGAGTGTGCACAGACCGCGCTGGAGGGCCTCGCACGGAGGATGGCCCGGGTGCAGCGAGAGACGTTGGCGGAGTGGAGCCGAGAGATGGCCCAGCAGACCGAAACCCGTCAGCGGAGCATGCCACCTGAGACGAGGAGACAGACCGCCTCTGAGGATGGCGCAGGAGGAATGAAGGCAGGAGACGGCGCCGAGAAGGGAGCTGAACGGACGGAGGCAGGTAAAGGGGACGTCTCTACCCCGAGCCGGGAAACCGCGTGCCTGCCCCAGCTCCCCGTCGCAGAGCCCGAAGTTCCCCCTGCCGTGCCCGTCGCTGCATCGACACCGCCGCCGACTAGGCCTCAACCGGAAACCGCGGCCGCGACCCCTGTGACGTCACACGCCTCGACCTCGAGCGTGGCCAAGCAGGAAATACCACCGGCCTGGTCGCAAGGCCTAGTACCTCCGGGCGCCGCAATACCAACAGCGCCCCCTACCTCCGCGGAGCCACCGGCCTGGCCGCAGGGCCGAGTAACCACGGGCGCCGCCGTTCTTACGGTGCCCTTTTCCTTTAGGGTGCCCCAAGCCTGGTCGCAAGGCCTGGTCAACCCGGGCGCCGCTACCATCAACGCGCCCTCAACATCTCGAGTGCCGCACCTGGGTGAAGATCTATTCGCCCAGCATACGTGCCCGGATGGGCAGCCCTTCATATGGCCCCAGGAGTACATTCAGCTGGAACTCCAGAGAGCAAGGCCCATGTGCGAGCCCCTGATTCCGGCTCCGAAGCCTGTAAAGAGGACCTCACCCCCGCTGGAGGAGGCACAGTTTGAGTGGGACCCCACCGGAGAAGACCTCATGGGGTTCACTCAGGAGACTCGGGCGGCCGCAGCAGAGCGTGCAGAGTGCTGCCGGCAGCAGCTCGAGGTCTTCGAGAGGGAGCGGAGAGAGAGGCGGGTCCGGGAACAGCAAGCGCAGATAAGGAGCGCGGAGCAGAAGAGCCGGACCAGGAGGAATCCCCGTGCAGCACATGGTCCCCCTTCCACCGGGACTGTGATAAAATTCAACATGCAGCACGGATGGGGCTTTATTAGAGACCATCAGACCCCCGGCGACGTCTTTGTAACCCGCAGAGACGTAGAAAGCCATCTGCCAGAGGGACACAGAGGTCGTGACCTGTATGTAGGGGACGAGGTCACCTTCACCCGGCACAAGTGTGCCAAAGGACCCTACGCCCTCCATGTGCATCGCCTGACGGAGGAGGAGCTGCGGTGTGAGGAGGAGCAAGAGGACCCGGACGGGTCTGAAGAATCTAAAGAAGGAGCAGGAGGACGCCGTCGTTGAAGTACGGTAGAGGGAGACTGTACATAGTTACCCGTCAGGGTATAAGAACTGTTCTAGTTAAAATATAGTCCCCGTTGGGACCAGCCAATTGAACTGATGCCCGCGTGTCCCTAGTTCCTAATACCTGGCCGAGGACTGAGAGCGGCCATATCCCCTTGTATATAGTTGCGCTTCCTAAAAGCGCCCCCTACCGGTTTTATAGGAAACTGTTTTCCTCAAGAGACTGTAGCACTTTACCCGGTCACAAGTTGCACCGTGACCGGAGGAGCCAGAAACAAGAATGTTATTTATGAAAAGTTTTTATGTGAAGAGTTTATTGCTGCTGATGATGTATATGATGTTTTATATGTTTATGAAAAAAAAAAAAATTTTGGATGTTGTGGATGTTTATATTTTACAGCCCGAGGACGTGCTGTGATTTACCAGGGGGGAATGTAGCACCCTGAGGATTCGGCTGCTACAGGGGTATTGCACCTCAACCCAGAGGTGTGATATTCCACTCCCGGGTAAGGATGGAGTGTGGAACTGAGCTAGTAGGCTGCATGCACTACACACATCCCATTTCCGGGGAACAGACCGATGGTACTCCCACTAGAGAAATGTGCAGGTACGACAGTGTCTGTTCCTGGCTGGAGTGGGAGGGGGGTGGAACATCCCAGTAGTGTAGGGGCAGATAGGGGGAGCAGCCTGGGTAAAGCTAGGAGCTCATTGGGTGCTGGTCACCTGAGCTCACACATAGAGGGAGTATTTAAGGTGGGCACCATCTTAGATCAGGGTCAGTCTGTGAGACGTCAGTCAGTCAGCCACAGTCAGTCAGTCGGACAGTCTGTCTGAGAGCCTGAGAAGCAGAGCAGAGGAGAAGAGAGAGAGACCCAGAGGCGCAGAGGGGACCCCAAGAGCCCATAAGAGAGCTAATAGGGTGAAGGGTCGGCAACAGGGTACCGGATCCCAAGCTGGCAGAGGCTACAGCACACCTTAGCCAGGAACCGGAGGTCGTGGGCAGGATCTGCCACGATCACCCACTAAATCCACCCGAAAGGCAGACCAAGAATAGGGTCAGGGAGCCCAGAGGAGGCTTGACCAACAAGAGGCCCGAGGGAGCCGGACTTAGGTGGATCCCTGGTGGGAACGGCCAGAAGAAGGGAGAGACAGAAAGGAGCTCAGGACCACACTCCGGAGTTGCCTGGGAGTTGACCGAGTCCAGGACCTGGTGGACGCAGCACGGCTTGGGTGGTCACTGCTGTACACAGTGACCCGAGCAACACCAGTAAGTAAAACCCTGGAACTGCATTTTATGCCTCTGAGTCTCCTTGCTGCACCTTCACAACCACCATCCTCCACGGCTGACCCCCTGAGGCTATACCCCTCCCGTTGGGGGTTATACTACCTAAGCTGCACTCACATCATCAGCCTCAGTGGACTCTGCTGCATTGACCGCAAATCAACGGGTGGCGTAGTCGACACAAAAGAACATCTAGTAACATCATAAGGACTGCCACACACTGAGTTTGACACCCTGGGCACGGACCGGGTCACAGCCACTCGGAAACTACAACCCCCATCTGATCCGGCTCCGGGTATCCCCAACAGCACTGGCCCAGGGGGCGCGTCACTAGCCTGGCTTTTTTATGTCTCAGGGTAAGAAGTGGGGTCTTCCTGGGTATCCTACCATACAGTCCCTTTTCATTCAGACGCCGACGGATAGTACAGGTTGACACTATTGTACCCTCGGACTGCAGGGAAGCTTGAACTTGTTTGGATGTTAGTCGAGGTTCTTTATCCACCATCCGCACAATCTTGAAATCTCTCGTCAATTTTTCTTTTCCGTCCACATCTAGGGAGGCTAGCCACAGTGCCATGGGCTTTAAACTTCTTGATGACACTGCGCACGGAAGACACAGGAACATTCAGGTCTTTGGAGATGGACTTGTAGCCTTGAGATTGCTCATGCTTCCTCACAATTTGGTTTCTCAAGTCCTCAGACAATTCTTTGGTCTTCTTTCTTTTCTCTATGCTCAATGTGGTACACACAAGGACACATGACAGAGGTTGAGTCAACTTTAATCCATGGTAACTGGCTGCAAGTGTGATTTAGCTATTGCCAACACCTGTTAGGTGCCACAGGTAAGTTACAGGTGCTGTTAATTACACGAATTAGAGAAGCATCACATGATTTTTGAATGGGTGCCAATACTTTTGTCCACCCCCCTTTTTTAGGTTTGGTGTGGAATTATATCCAATTTGGCTTTAGGACAATTCTTTTTGTGTTTTTTTCATTGAAGACAAATTAAATGAAGAGAATAATACCAAAGAATTTGTGATTGCAATCATTTTCAGGAAGAAACTGAGTATTATCTGCCAGAATTGCAGGGGTGCCAATACTTTTGGCCAGCACTGTATGTTACATACCGATGTGTGTGTAATATATTAATGTGTGTGTTATATTCAGAGGTGTGTTATATACAGAGGTGTGAGTTATACAGTATACTTCATTGTGTTTTATACTGATGCGTGTGTTATATTACCGATTTGTGTGTGATATATTGATGTATGAATTTTAAACTGATGTATGTGTGTAATATACTGATGTGTGTATATAACTATAACAGGTAGTATGCGTATATGTATGTAACAGTGTGTATGTGTGTGTAACATGCAGCTTGTCACATGCAATGTGTGTGTGCAACATGCAGAGTATATGTGTTGGTGTACGTAATATACCGTGTGTGTGTGTAGCATCCACATTTATAAATATAATGCAGATAAGAGTTTGTCAGTGTAAACATGTCCACTATCACTCAACAAACTAGCAAACTGATGCTCATTCCACGAGTGATTGGATTGTTTATGACGGAACAAAATAAACTTTTTATAGCAGGTGATGTGTTGCTGATAACATAAAACTCTGTGGCCATATAGCGATCTGTTAGTGATAGTTCTAAACCCATCATTCTTTGTCAGCCTTTGTAACGAGGAGGGAAAACTACTTCTGAACTACTTGAATATAGTTGCTTGGAGCTCATTTAATGGTCTGAAATCAGCTCTTATAAATGCACCCTGAATGTTCCTATGTGATAGTGCACTATGTCAGCATGTGGGGATCTAATTTAAATTTTTGCTCAGTGCCACACTTTGTAATTGATGTGATTATGGAACCAGTATTACTCTTATTTCTCCAAAGTGTCCCGTAAGTCATTTTTCAACAGGACAATGCCATGCCGCATGTTGCATGGCCTAAATGTGCTACCATGACCTGCAGCGTCTCCTTACTTGTCTCTCATCGAACAAATCTGAGGCGTCATTGAAAGGCAGTTGCAAAGGAAACTGTCAACAGTGGATCTTCATCATTTGCGAGACCAAGTGCATTTAACATGGTAAACCATCCTCAGACAACCATTAAAACTCTCATTGATAGAATGTCAAGGGGGAATAAGTGGTTATATTTCTATGGGTTGTGCTCATACTCAATATAGAATAAATCGATATGTTATGAAAAAAATTTGATTCCATTTTTATTATCATTTGGGGTAATGTTTCTCCTTGTGGAGAGAGACATACCGCATCTGGCATGTAAAGGTAAGGAGGCTTATTCGCTGTGCAGTGCTCCTCTGGGAAATTTAATATGCAAATCACCTCTTCAGAGAAAAAAGAGGACATGAACTCTATAGCGCCACTTATTGGAAGCAGCAATCCTACAAGTCACAATCAACCCTCCACAAGGAGAAATGTTACCCCTTAGACCTCAGTCCAGAGCCTCTCATATAGCCAATTAGTTCTCATACTTTGCACTGATGTGGGTACACAGCCTGAAACACGGTGTCTGCAAATTGAGATTCTGATTTGGATTTTATCCTAAGTCATATTGCATGACTCGTTAAAGGGTTGAATGTGACTTGTAGGATTGCTGCTTTCAATAGGTGGCACCATAGAGTTCAAGTCCTCTTTTTTCTCTGAAGAGTAGAGATGAGCGGTGTTCTACTCGAACTGTTCACCAATCTCAAATTCGAGATGTTTTGGGCGGTGTTCGAGCCGTTCGGCGAACACGAACGATTTGAAAAAAATTCGGCTGTTCGAGGTTACGTTCGATAACTGTTCGTGCACCAAAATCATAACTGGATTTTTCTCAGTAATGCTGAAAATTAATGTTAATACGCAGTTTGAGTGTACAGCGGGGCGGGGGGAGGGGCAGGGGATGGATCTCTGCAGGAATAATGAAGATCTCCATTTTTTTTCCTCTTTCCCGCATTTACAGTGGGGAGGTGCAATCTGTCAGCCTATCAGCAGCGCGCACACGGAGCGAACTGCTTTTTTTCACACAAGCAAAGGCATGTGTTGTTGGCAGTGTATGTCACATGTCCTTGCCCTATAAGACCCAGCCATTTTCCCCGTCGCCACCATTTTCTCACTGCTGCAGCTGCATGTTAGACGGCACCGCTGTTGCTGTGTGCGCTATACTTTGTTAATTTCAAGCCAATTTTTCGCACAAATCTACAGATAGCTTGGCAGTAGGGAATAGTTGTGATTGGAGTCCTTTTAAGGACTAGGTTACATCATTTCCTACGACTTTTATCAGGCAGGTCTGTGCTCTTAAATAGATAGGTTGTGGGAGTAAAGACTAATTGTAATTGCAGTCCTTTTCAGGGCTAGGTTACATCAGTTCCTATCACTTTTTGCCAGGCAGGTCTGTACCAGTGGTGTGCAAGTTTTTTTCACAGCATTTGGCTAAATCTAGCTAAGCAAATCCTTTTTGGCCTATTGCAGAGTGTGTTAGTCAGTGGAGTAGCCTATCTGTGTTGCAAGCTACACCACGTGTGTATAGAATGCAAATTTTTTTACTGCACCTAGTGAAGTAAAACATTTTGGGCATAGCATCATTCTATTAGTTCATCTATACTAACCTCCACCAGGTTGCAAATTCAATATAATATTTTTCTGCATCGAGCTCTGCAAAAACATTTAGGCTTCTAGCAGTGTGTGGGACTTGTTCTATTAGTCCATCTATACTGACCTCCATCAGGTTGCAAATTCAATCTAATTTTTTTCTGCATCTAGCTCTGAAAATATTTAGGCTTCTAGCAGTGTATGGGACTTGGTCTATTAGTCCATCTATACTGACCTCCATCAGGTTACAAATTCAATATAATTTTTTTCTGCATCTAGCTCTGAAAAAATATTTCATCTTGTAGCAGTGTGTGGGACTTGTTCTATTAGTCCATCTATACTGACCTCCATCTGGTTGCAAATTCAATATAATTTTTTTCTGCATCTAGCTCTGAAAATATTTAGGCTTCTAGCAGTGTATGGGACTTGGTCTATTAGTCCATCTATACTGACCTCCATCAGGTTGCAAATTCAATATAATTTTTTTCTGCATCTAGCTCTGAAAAAATATTTCAGCTTGTAGCAGTGTGTGGGACTTGTTCTATTAGTCCATCTATACTGACCTCCATCAGGTTGCAAATTCAATATAATTTTTTTCTGCATCTAGCTCTGAAAAAATATTTCAGCTTGTAGCAGTGTGTGGGACTTGTTCTATTAGTCCATCTATACTGACCTCCATCAGGTTGCAAATTCAATATAATTTTTATCTGCATCTAACCCAGCCAATACTTTTGGCCTAATACCACAGTTTGGTCACTTAGCTCTGCTCGGTTCCCATCCATTGTTTTTTGTGCAAACAACTCCAGAGTTGTGAATTAGTTAACCACCAAAATGAGTGGAAAAAGGCCTGCTGCTGATGGAAAGGGGAATAGGCGTGTTGGGAAGGGGAAAAAAGGTTGTGTCCGTGGGGTAGGTGTTAAAGCAACAGTAACATCTGCAGAAGAAAGACCATCTTACAGCCAAACTAAAATGTCTATTTCTTTTAGTGGACAATGTGATAAGATCCCTTTCTTATGGCCACGCCAATCGCTACAAATTCCAGATGAGGCACAAAAACAGCAGGTGCTTCAACGGATATCAAGTGCTCCTTTAAGTGGGCTCTCCTCCACCTCAGCTTCAACATCACAAATACACCAGTCCTCAGAGGTGTCACCCCAATCGCACTTGCTTCCTCACAGTTCCCAAGTCTCCAGCTGCCCTTCTGAGTATGGGGTAGAACAGATGGTTGAGTCTGCAGAGCTGTTTACTCATACTATAGCCTGGGAATCAGAGGTCGGCTCCAGAGCTTCTGTGACTCCAGACGAGGAAATGATCTGCACTGATGCCCAGAATCTTATGAGTCGGATCCAGGACCAGACGCAGAAGGTTCTGACCATAATGTAGACCCCTGTTCCCAAACTGTAACTCCTGTTGGTGGAGACAATGAGGAAGCCGATGATGAGACTCAAATGCCTGATTGGAGCGACAACTTTAGTTTTATGTCAGGGCAGGAACAGGTTGGCTCTGAGGACGACGGGTGTGATAACACACAGGGTGATGATGATGAGGTTGGAGATCCCACTTACTGTCAACCCACAGTCAGCCAAGAGATGAGGTCAGCAGAGAAGGTGGAGGAGGATGCTAGTGACGACGAGGTCAGGTTGCACCTTCCTGGACAGAGACATAGTACTGGAAGCACGTCAACAATTGCATCCTCAAACACAACTCTGCCTCTGACCACATGTCGTGGTGGCTCTCCAGGTCGCATGGGTGCTAAGCCTTGCATAGTCTGGGCATTTTTTCAGATCGATAAAGATGACCCAACTCGTGTTATCTGTAACATTTGTCAGCAAAAGCTAAGCAGAGGCCAAAAAATACATAGTTTGAGTACTTCATGCACGAACCGGCACATGGACATGAAGCATAAGTTGCAGTGGGAAGCTCACTGTGCTACAATGCGGCCTAGCCGGCCGGGCCAACCACCGTCTGCCCCATCTTGTGTATCCGCGGCCTCTTCATCCTCTGTGACTGGGGGGACAGCAGTCACACCTGTTTTGGGACGCAGACCTGCCACCTCTTTACCCGCAACAGCCAGCGTGATTGGCAGGTCATCATTTTCTTTGGAGGTGGTAACACCAGCTGGTGTTGAGCGCTGTCCGACATCGATAGCACCACCTTTGGATCAAGGCAACCTAACATGTCCGCCTGCATCTTCCTCACAGACCGGCAGTTTGCCGGGGACACCCTTCTCAACCCCGTCTAAGCACAACAGCCAGCCCTCGGTCCCTCAGATGTGGACAAGTAAAAGACCCTTTCCTCCTAGCCATGAGAAAGCTAAGAGGTTGAATTTCACCATCTGCAAGCTCTTGGCTTCAGAAATGCTTCCTTTCCGCCTGGTGGACACAGAGGATTTTCGAGACCTTATGTCGGTCGCAGTGCCCCAGCACCAGATGCCCAGTCGGCACTACTTCTCAAAGAAAGGTGTGCCTGCGCTCCACCAGCATGTCGCACACAACATGACCGCTTCATTTAGAAACTCTGTGTGTGACAGGGTCCATTTCACCTCAGACACTTGGACGAGTAGGCATGGACAGGGGCGTTACATGTCGCTGACTGGGCACTGGGTAACTATGGTGACAGCAGGACAAGGGGCTGCTGTCCAAGTCTTGCCGTCCCCACGAGTTGTGCGTCAATCCTCTTTATCTCAAAATTCCTCCACTGCTTCTGCCTCCTCAACCTCCTCTCGGTCCTCCACCTGCATCCAAAGCCTGTCTGGTCATGCCACAAGCTTTCTAACTGCGCAGAAGGGATCCTGCACACCTCCTTGCTTTGTTGGCAGCAGGACTCAAAGTCATCAGGCGGTTTTTACTTTGAAATGTGTGGGAAATGTGAGTCACACAGCTGAGGAGTTGTGGTCAGCTCTGGAGAACCAGTTTCATGAATGGTTGTCTCCACTTGACCTGAAACCAGGGAAGGCCGTGTGCCGACAATGCTGCATACCTGGGTGCGGCACTTCGCCGGGGCAATGTCACACACGTGCCTTGTATGGCTCACATGTTGAACCTGGTTGTCCAGCAATTTTTAGTCCACTATCCCGGACTAGATGGCCTTCTGCAGAGGGCACGGTCGCTGTGTGCTCACTTCCGCCGTTCGCACCCCGCAGCTAAGCGACTTACATCTCTACAGAAGTCGTTGGGCCTGCCACTTCACCGGCTAAAATGCGATGTGCCTAACCGGTGGAATTCAACTCTGCACATGTTGCAGCGACTTTGGCAGCAGCGACAAGCCTTGGTGCAATACTTTCTGATATATAGCCTGGGCCAACGAGATCCAGAGGTGGGGCAAATCACGCTGGAGGAGTGGTCTCAAATCAGGGACCTATGCACCCTTCTGCACAGTTTTGAAATGGCGACGAAGATGTTTAGTGCTGACGATGCCATTATCAGCATGACTATTCCGGTGATTTACATGATGGAACACATGTTAAACAGAATTCGGAGTCAGGTGGTGGCACAAGAGGAGGTGGAGGAAGTAGAGGAGGAGGAGTTGTTTGCGGAAGGGCTAACATCTGCAAGGTAGAGACGGTCGGCAGCACCAAGGCAGCAGGCATGTGAGGGTGGGGGAGATGGTTTTACCAGGGCACATGGTAGCAGCCAAACTAGTGAGTAAAGTGCAGGAGCCCAGGAAGAAGTGGAGGACGAACTGATGGAAGACTCAACAGATGAGGGAGACCTTGATCAAATTTCTGTTGTGCGAGGTTGGGGGGAGAGGACAGAGGAAGGAAGCATGATTGTTACCTCGCCACCAACACATCAGGGACTTGGTGCTCCTGGATGCGCAAGACACATGAGTGCCTTCCTTCTGCGCTACCTGCAACATGACCCTCGAATTGTGAGAATTAGAAATAATCCTGACTACTGGGTAGCCACACTGTTAGATCCCCGGTACAAAAGTAAATTTGCAGAAATTATTCCTGCCATAGAAAGGGATGCACGCATGCAGGAGTATCAGCAGAGACTGTTGCAGAATCTTACATGTTCTTTTCCACAAAACACCAGTGGTGCACGTAGTGAATCTCACAGTTCCAACTTGCCAACCGTGGGACCGTCGAGTGTTCAACACTCAAATCGAAACAGAAACACAGTATCTGCTGGTAACATCAATTTTGCGGAATCATTTCACCACTTTTTTAGCCCATCCTTTGCAAGGCCACAGGAGACAAGAAGTCTGACACATAGTCAATGCCTAGAGACGATGGTACAGGAGTATCTCCAAGTAAATATTGAAGCCATGACTGTGTCACTAGACCCTTGCTCTTTTTGGGCTTCCAATCTGGATAAATGGCCGGAGCTCGCGACTTACGCCTTGGAGATCTTGTCATGCCCCGCAGCCAGCGTTCTGTCTGAACGTGTGTTCAGCGCTGCTGGTGGTGTGCTGACAGATAAGCGCACGCGGCTCTCCACTGATAATGTAGACAGACTCACGTTCATAAAGATGAACAAATCATGGATCCGAAACGACTTTTCTACCCCTGTGTCATCCTGGGGAGAGTAAAAGCTTGATGATTTGTTAAAATCACCTCACCAACCGTTTTAAGCTTTAAAATTACTAATCATGTTTATCTGTATCTTGGCTGGAAAATAATTTGGGCTTTGTAGCAGTGTGCAGTACTGATTCTATTAGGCCATCTATACTAAGCTCCACCAGATTTAAAATTACTAATCATGGTTATCTGTATCTTGGCTGGAAAATAATTTGGGCTTTGTAGCAGTGTGCAGTACTGATTCTATTAGGCCATCTATACTAAGCTCCACCAGATTTAAAATTACTAATCATGTTTATTTGTATCTTGGCTGGAAAATAATTTGGGCTTTGTAGCAGTGGGCAGTACTGATTCTATTAGGCCATCTATACTAAGCTCCACCAGATTAAAAATTACTAATCATGTTTATCTGTATCTTGGCTGGAAAATAATTTGGGCTTTGTAGCAGTGTGCAGTACTGATTCTATTAGGCCATCTATACTAAGCTCCACCAGCTTTCAAATTAATAATAATTTTTAGCTGCATCTAGCCCGGTAAAAATTTTGGGTCTCCTAGATGCGCAAGACACATGAGTGCCTTCTTGCTGCACTACCTGCAACATGACCCTCAGATTGTCAGAATTCGAAGTAATCCTGACTACTGGGTTGCCACACTCTTAGATCCCCCACACTCTTCGATCAACCTTTTCTTTTTAATAGAGAACAAAAAAAATGGTCATTTTTGAAATTATAAGCATTAGCAGGTTATTAGAAACTGAAATCAAACAGTTTTCAACTCAAAACTTTATTCTAGGAGATGTTACATTTGCACATAGTACCCCTTTTTCGAAAGTAGATTCTCAACTCTCTCATCCATTGAATTTGTCAGGTTTTGGATGGTTTCTGCTTCAATTGTTTTGCATGAGGACAGAATACCCTCCCAGAGCTGTTGCTTAGATGTGAACTGCCTCCCGCCATCATAGACACTCCTTTTGATGATGCTCCAGAGGTTCTGAATGGGGTTGAGGTCAGGGGAGCATGGGGGTCACACCATAAGTTTGTCCCCTTTTATGCCCATATCAGCCAGAGATGCAGATGTGTTATGTGCAGCATGAGACGGTGCATTATCATGCATGAAAATGATCTTGCTGCGGAATACACGGTTCTTCTTCTTGAACCATGGCAGGAAGTGCTGTTTGAGAAACTCCACATACATTATGGAGTTCATCTTTACCCCTTCAGGGATCCTTAAGGGTCCGACAATCTCTCTCCCCATGATTCCAGCCCAAAACATTACTCCACCTCCTCCTTGTTGGCGCCGTAGCCATGTTTGCGTGGGGTGTCCTTCAACCAGCCATCCTCCACTCCATCCATCTGGACCATCGAACGTTGCACGGCACTCATCGGTGAACAAAACAGTTTTGATGTCAGTCTTCATGTATTGTTTAGCCCACTGGAGCCGTTTCTGCTTGTGTGGAGTGGATAGAGGAGGTCGACAGGATGGCTTACGCACAGCTGCAAACCTCTGAAGGATCGTGCATCTTGTTGTTCGGGGGACGTTGGAGGCACCAGCAGCTTCAAAAACTTGTCTGCTGCTATGACAAAGCTTTTTTGCCGCTGCAATTTTAACCTGACGTATTTGCCTGTAGGAAAGAGTCCTCAATTTTCCCTTATCAGCACGCACACGTGTGTACTGTGAATCAGCTACATACTTCTTGATTGTGCGATGATCAGGATGTAGTGTCTTGGCAATGTTGATTGTAGTCATGCCTTGACCTAAACACTCCACAATTTGTTGCTTCTCAGCAGCCGACACATCCTTTTTCTTTCCCGTTTTGGCAGAAAATGTAGGCTGCTTAATAATGTGGGACAGCCTTCTTAAGTAGTCTTGCCTTTCATTGGACACACCGGCCAAACGAATTAGCACAGGTGTCTGCAATTGCTTACAGTGATTTAAAGAGCCCTGACACACATCACCATCAATGAGTTTAACTGACAAACAAACAAATTCTTCCCTTATCACTCCTAAACACTTTTTGCATAATAATTTGGAACACAGTGTACATGTGCTTTTCCACAAAACACCAGTGGTTCACGTAGTGAATCTTACAGTTCTAACTTGCCAACCATGGTCTGTATGGAGTTGTTCAATAAAGGGCCCAAAATTAAGATAACATAGACGGGAGAGGTCTCTATGAATAGGAATTTCTAAGTATTTGATACCCTGTGAGGGCCAGGCAAAGGGAAAGTTGGACTGGATGGAATCCTGTATGGATTTGGGGAGGGAGACATCGAGGGCCTCAGACTTCGCTGCATTGATTTTAAAATTTGACCATGAAACAAAGTGATCTATTTCAGCCATAACAGCAGGGATGGATATATGTGATTGAGTGATATATACTAGGACATCATCAGCAAATGCAGAGCACTTGTACTCGGTGCCTCCCACCTCAATCCACCTAATATTGGGGTTATGGCGAATTGATGAGAGCAGGTGCTCCGTCAATAGGATGTATAAGAGAGGGGACAGAGGACATCCTGCCTTGTCCCATTGGTGATTATGAAAGGTGATGAAACTGTTCTGACGCGCCCCCTGGGCCTTGGGACACCCAGAGCCAGACCCTTTTTGGTGGATGCTGGTGGTTGTAGTCTCCGTGGCGGCGACCCTGTTCCGTGGCTGAGGGCGGTCAAACCAGTGGCGGAACTATTTATGTGGTTTTGATGTTTAAATGTCCGACTACGCCACCCGTGGATTGCGGTCAGAGAGAACCACCGCTGCAGGACAGACCGCTGAGGCTGGTGTTGTGGGTGCAGCAGAGCGTAGTATAACTCCCCACGGGAGGAGTATAACTCAGGGCAGTGTATGCGTAGGATGGGGGTGATGGTGCAGGGCAGCAGCAGTAACGACACAGAGTTAGTGATGCAGTCCAGGGCCTTTACTCACAGTTCTTAATATCCAGACCACTTCTGCAGGTAACGGCTGCCCACGTTGTACTGTGCTCACCAGGTGAGGGGCTCAGACAACTCCCAGATAACTTTGGAGTGCTTCACAGGACCCGCTTTGTGTGTCCTTTGTCTGGCATTTCTTACCAATGCTTCTGTCCAGCTGCCTCGGGCTTCCTCTTGGGAAACTTGGCGCCAGTTTCCCTGACCCTATGTTGTGCCTTCCTAGTGGGTGTAGCGAGGGGCTGCGCCACATAAAATATCACAGCCTCCAGTTTCTAGCTGAGGGTCGTTTCCCGCCTCCACTAGTTTCGGGGACCGGTCTCCCCCTTTGGCCTGACCCCTCCACGCAGGTAGATTCGGGCGTGCGGTGGCGACTCGCCCGTCCACACCCCTGGGATCCCTTCATTCCTCGTTCCTGGAGCCTTCTCCGCTCCTCTTCCTTCTTTCTCCCTCTTACAGGCCTGGGCCTCTGTTACTAGGCCTGCCTCCGGAGCAGAGCTCATGCAGAGCCCCTGCTCCCTGTCACTTCTGCTCAGACTTCTCTGCACTGAACTAAGATGGTGCCCACCTTTTATACTCCCTTCTCAATGCACCCAGGAACTGCTTCCTCCCTGCTCCTGCACTACAGGGTTCCCCTTCCTCGGTGTTCCCTCCCCCCACTCCAGCCAGGGACAGGGATTGTCGTGCCCATCTCAGGGGCATATTGGTCGCCCTGCCCCACGGCAATGTGGTGTAATGCATGCAGGTGTCGGGGTCCAGATCCATACTCCATCCTTACCTGAGAGTGAGATATCACACCTCTGGGTGAGGTGCAATACCTCTGTAGCAACCGAGCCCTCGGGGTGCTACAGTTCCATTTATCTTCAGCCTAGGTGACGTACTGCGATACAGGGCCGTGATTTTGGCCATAAAAGGGTCCCCTAGACCCCTACCCCAAGATTTTTAAGAGAATAATCTATGGCGTGCCAGGAGACTCTATGGAATGCTTTCTCAGAATCCAACGAGAGTATCAAATTACAAATTTTTAACTGCATCTAGACCAGGAAATACTTTGTGCCTAGTAGCAGTGTCTGCTAGTCAGCAGATCATCCCAGCTGTTAAGCAAGCTACACCACCTGTAGTTTGGACACTTAATTGTTTCAAAGGAAATGCTTCGGGACCCAGGGATACTCAGTGA
Source organism: Phyllobates terribilis (assembly GCF_046119375.1). Classification (NCBI taxonomy): domain Eukaryota; kingdom Metazoa; phylum Chordata; class Amphibia; order Anura; family Dendrobatidae; genus Phyllobates; species Phyllobates terribilis. Next base: position 202,737,855 of record NW_027362764.1, on the reverse strand, counting down.
TGAGCATCAGGAGGTACCCCAAGGCATAGGGGCTGGGACTGGCGATAGGACGCCTTGCGGTGGACCGCCGAGCTCGATCCTTATAGAAGCTTTTTAGCTGCAGCAGCTTTAGTGGACGCTACCGGAGCTGGAATTACGTGGCTGCTGGCATGAGACTTGCCCTCCAATAGATCCTTGTAAAAGGATTTAAAGTGTATTCATTCAAATTAGAGAGACAATTTAAATTAAAAAGCTTAGACCTGCCTCCACCACAGGGGGGCTCGCTCGACCCACCAGCGGACAGGCACCAGTATTGGGAGAGGGGGGCTGGCCATCAGGGTCCAAAGCAGTTCTGGCACAAACCCGGCGACACGGACGTCGCACGGGCAGGAACGGACTGGCCGTGTCGGCTTCGCACTTTTTTGGTTTTAGAAGGGCATGACATGCCTATATCTGTGTCTTCCCCTCCTTTTACTCCTCCACCTCTTTTCTTTTCACATGACTATATGTACTTGTCACTTTTCCATTTGTTAGTTGTGTCTTCTGAACAGTTTGTCAGCTTTTGGACACCTTTGAAGGTGTTTTCTATGTGTTTCTATGTGTTTTTGTTTGCCTGCCATTGGTTTTAACGGTGTTCGAAGGTGTTCGACGAACAGTTCGACGAACAGTTCGGCGAACATACGGGTGTTCGACGAACCGAACCGAACTCGAACACTACGGGGGTGGCTCAACACTACTGAAGAGGCAATTTTCATATTATCATTTGTACACTATAATAATAACATGTCTATCGATCCTGTGATTTTACTAATTCCACCAGATTTCCTTATTGGTGTTACAATTTCAATGTTGAAGAGTGTATATATACACACATATACACACGTGGTCAAAATTGCTGGTACCCCTCATTTAATGAAAGAAAAACCCACAATGGTCACAGAAATAACTTGAATCTGACAAAAAAAATAATAAATTAAAAATCTATGAAAATGAACAAATGAAAGTCAGACATTGCTTTTTAACCCTGCTTCCACAGACTTTTTAAAAAAAAATAAACTCATGAAATAGGCCTGGACAGAAATGATGGTACTCTTAACTTAATATTTTGTTTAACAACCTTTTGAGGCAATCACTGCAATCAAACGATTCCTGTAACTGTCAATGAGACTTCTGCACCTCTCGACAGGTATTTTGGCCCACTCCTCACGAGCAAACTGCTCCAGTTGTCTCGTGTGTGAAGGTTGCCTTTTCCAGACAGCATGTTTCAGCTCTTTCCAAAGATGCTCAGTAGGATTTAGGTCAGGGCTCATAGAAGGCCACTTCAGAATAGTTTCATAGTTTCATAGTTTCATAGTTTATAAGGCCGAAAAAAGACAATCGTCCATCCAGTTCAGCCTATTTCTTGTGCACTGCAGCTATTCCGCAGCGTTGATCCAGGGGAAGGCAACAAAAAAAACATGCGGTATAGGCCAATTTACATCATTGAGGAAAAATTCACTTCCCGACACCAATCTGGCAGTCAGATTAAATCCCTGGATTAATTAACTAAGCATAAGATGTAATTTTATTGTTCTCAAGAAAGGCGTCCAGGCCTCTCTTGAACTCTTTAAGTGAGTTGGACATCACCACTTCCTCTCCCAGAGAGTTCCAGAGTCTCACGGCTCTGACCGTAAAGAATCCCCTTCTATGCTGGTGCAGGAACCTCCTTTCCTCCAGACGCATAGTGTGCCCCCTCGTCTTTGTCACCATCCTTGGTATAAACAGGTCATGGGAGAGATCTCTGTACTGCCCCCTGATGTATTTATACATGTTTATGAGGTCTCCCCTAAGCCTTCAATAGTCCATTGTTTTCCTCTTAGCCATTCTAGGGCGTTTTTAGCTGTGTGTTTTGGGTCATTATCCTGTTGCAAGACCCATGACCTGCGACTGAGACCAAGCTTTCTGACACTGGGCAGCACATTTCTCTCTAGAATCCCTTGATAGTCTTGAGATTTCATTGTACCCTGCACAGATTCAAGACACCCTGTGCCAGATGCAGCAAAGCAGCCACAGAACATAACAGAGCCTCCTCCATGTTTCACAGTAGGGACAGTGTTCTATTCTTGATATGCTGCATTTTTCCATCTGTGAACATAGAGCTAATGTGCCTTGCCAAAAACTTCCATTTTTGTCTCATCTGTCCATAGGATATTCTCCCAGAAGCTTTGTAGCTTGTCAACATGTAGTTTGGCAAATTCCAGTCTGGCTTTTTTGTGATTTTTTTTCAACAATGGTGTTCACCTTGGTTGTCTCCCATGAAGTCCACTTTGGATCAAACAACGACGGATGGTGCGATCTGACACTGATGTTCCTTGAGCTTGAAGTTCACCTTTAATCTCTTTAGAAGTTATCCTGGGCGCTTTTGTTACCATTCGTATTATTCGTCTCTTTGATTTGTCATTAATTTTCCTCCCAAGGCCACGTCCAGGGAGGTTGGCTACAGTCCCATGGATCTTACATTTCTGAATAATATATGCAACTGTAGTCACAGGAACATCAAGCTGCTTGGAGATGGTCTTATAACCTTTACCTTTAACATGCTTGTCTATAATTTTCTTTCTAATCTCCTGAGACAACTCTTTCCTTTGCTTCCTCTGGTCCATGTTGCGTGTGGTACACACCATGTCACCAAACAGCACAGTTAGTATCTGTAGCCCTATATACAGGCCCACTGAGTGATTACAAGATTGGACACACCTGTGATGCTAATTATTGGACACAACTTGACTTAACATGTCCCTTTTGTCACATTATTTTCAGGGATACCATCATTTCTGTAGAGGCCTATTTCATGAGTTTAATTTTTTTTTTAATTCTGTGGAAGTAGTGTTGAAAAGCAATGTCTGACTTTCATTTGTTCATTTTCATAGATTTTTAATTTATTATTACTTTTGTCAGATTCAAGTTATTTCTGTGACCATTGTGGGTTTTTCTTTCATTAAACGAGGGGTATCAACAATTTTTACCACGTGTGTACATATTAATGTAAGATGAAATTTTTTGTGAACAACAATACACTATACAAATTTAAATAAGGTAACATTATCAAGTTATATTTTCTTCTCTTTTCTAAGTTGTTCTCAACTGTGTCTACGATGTGTGCAATATTTGTATTTGTATTTGTATGCTTACATTTAATATAAGCAACAGGCTTATATATAATTCAATGACAGCATGCATAACATTTTAGTATGCTATCAATACAATTTTGTGATAGGCCTTTGCACTGCATTTTAGATTGGCAATAGAAACTACAAGGAAAGAAAAACAACCTGAATTATGAGTCTAGGAGAAAGTCCTCTGAGGATCAAGAGTAATAATACTGATTGCATACATTTTTCTTAACGACACATTAGAATAAAATTTGACCTGACTACCATAAAAAAACAGAAAACTTATTTTAAAGGGTAGTCCACATGAAGGACCTTAATTATAGAATTATACATCTATAAAAATGCATGACTTTGTGACATCATTCACTTAAATTAAAAAGTGAATGTCACATAACCTAAGCATTTTAATAAGTAAATATGATACAATTCTTTAAAGTGTTTAATTACTTATTTAATACAGGAAGTGTTGGATTGGGGTTCCAAAGGCCTACCTGTAACATTGACTGTGGGCTATCACTGTTGAGCTTGATGCAAATTTTATATTACCCTCATTCACAAATTTATATAATAATACACTGGATAGTTTGTTAAATAAATGTATATTCAACCCTGAATATACTAAAATGTTAGTGCATGCCCTCATAATCTCCCACCTTGACTACTGCATATCCTCCTCTGTGGACTCCCTGACATAACAAACAAAGTAAACAGTCTATATGGAAGCAGGGGCTCACCCGTTCAGATAAGTGTCCAGCTCTTAGTCTCTGGCAGAGACAAAACACCAGAGGTCTTTCTGTCTTTCTACCTCCACTTAAAGACAACTCTGAGGCAGTTCAGCTGTCCTTTTAACCCAGTTGCACTTCATGGATGGGAACAACCATTCTCGCCCAGCACTAACAGCCATTCCTAAAACCCAGACCGAAAAATCTGGGCCCATTCACAAACCTCTCAGCACCTATTCTCCTGGATCCTTCTTCTCTGGGTTTCATATCTGGGAGCAGATATGCGCTCCCAGGTGAGCGGGCAAGAGTCTCTGGACAGGCAGGTGGTCACGGCACGTGACGGCAGAGCCTCCAGGTAGGCTAGCAGGCAGGTAGCAGATATGCGCTCCCAGGTGAGCAGGCAAGAGTCTCTGGACAGGCAGGTGATCACGGCACGTGACGGCGGAGCCTCCAGGTGGGCTAGCAGACAGGTAGCAGGTGAACGCTCCCAAGTGAGCGGGCAAGAGTCTCTGGACAGGCAGGTGGTCACGGCACGTGACGGCTGAGCCTCCAGGTAGGCTAGCAGGCACGTAGCAGGTGAGCGCTCCCAGGTGAGCGGGCAGACTGATCCAGAGACAGACTGGCAGGGCTGGTAGGCAGACTGTCGGACCGCAGGAATGAAAGCAGGTAGATAAGTATCAGGCAGGTATTAAGCAGGAATCTGGCAGGTAACTGGCAGGTAACTGGTAACGGGACCTGAGGGCTGAAGCAGAGTTGAAAGGCTTTGCAACAACATTGCTCGGGCACCTCCATTTTGGAGGAGGTGCCTTATATATGGTGAGGTCCTCTGGCCATTGGCCGGGGACTCCTTAGGACGGCGCGCGCGGCCCCTTTAAGAGAGGGGGAGCGCGCGCGCGCGCGCGCCCTAAGCACAGTGGTCGGGAAGCAGCGTGCGCTGCCAGCAGAGCGGGAGGAAGACGCCGGGCACGGAGCGGAGAGGTGAGGGTAACGGCGTCCCTGCCTAGCAGGAGGCAGGGATGCCGACGCTACAGTACCCCCCCTTTAGGCCCCCCTTTTTTTAGGCCAGACAGAAATTTACCAAGGATGAGAGGGGCTTGGATGTTCTCCCGGGGCTCCCACGTTCTCTCCTCAGGACCAAACCCCTTCCAATCTACCAGAAAAAAGGTTTTTCCTCTTACCCTTTTGGTGGCCAGAATGTTCTCTACCTCAAACTCGTTTTCAGCGGAAACCGGAGCAGGGGGCGTACCTGTAGACTTGGAAAAAGAGTTAAGTATCACGGGTTTGAGGAGAGATACATGGAAGGAGTTAGGGATCCGCAAGTTGGCCGGGAGTTTCAATTTATAGGCCACCGGGTTGATTTGTTTGATAACTTCCAGTGAGCCGATGAACCGAGGCCCTAACTTGTAGGAAGGAACCTTGAGCCGGACATACTTGGACGAGAGCCAGACTTTATCTCCCGGACGGAATTGTGGAGGATCCAGGCGTTTTTTGTCAGCGTGTTTTTTCATCCACTCGGACGACTGAAGGAGTGCGGATCGGGTACTCTCCCAAATGGAGGAAAATTCGTTAACGAGAGATTCCGCAGCCGGATTGTCCACCGAGGTGGAGACGGGAAACGGGATCCGAGGCTGCTGACCGAAGACTACAAAAAACGGGGATTTGGAGGAAGATTCGCTCTCGTGATTATTGTAAGAGAATTCGGCCCATGGTAGGAGATCCACCCAGTCCGAATGGTGGGCATTAACGAAGTGCCGGAGGTAACTGGTCAGGATCTGATTGATCCGCTCCACTTGACTATTGGACTGTGGGTGGTAAGCGGAGGAGAAGTCCAGGGTGACGTCTAGCAGCTTACATGTGGCTCTCCAGTACCGTGAGGTGAACTGAACCCCACGATCCGACACGATGTGGAGGGGCAGGCCATGGAGACGGAAGATGTGGCGGATAAAGTCTTTAGCCAGCTCGGGTGCAGACGGGAGGCCCGGCAGGGGAATGAAGTGAGCCATCTTGGAAAAGCGGTCAGCGACCACCCAAATGACAGTACAACCGACAGAGACAGGGAGATCCGTTATAAAGTCCATAGCTATATGCTGCCACGGGGCAGCAGGTACTGGAAGAGGAAGGAGGCGACCGGCTGGCAGGTGTCTCGGAACCTTGTTGCGGGCGCAGGACACACAGGCTGAAACAAAGTCTATTACGTCCTTGTGCAGGGTAGGCCACCAGTAATGCCGGGCAATAAGCTGGAGGGTCTTTTTCTGACCGGCGTGGCCAGCTAGCTTAGACGAGTGACCCCAGTGTAGGACCTTCTTCCGATCAGGTACTGTTACGAACGTCTTACTGGGAGGGAGACGATTTAGATTCACGGGGGACACCTGCATTACTCTGGCGGGATCAATGATGTGCTTAGGTTCGTCCTCTAGATCAGACACCAGGAATGATCAGGACAAGGCGTCAGCTTTGATGTTTTTGTCTGCCGGGCGAAAATGAAGAACGAAATCAAAGCGGGCAAAAAACAAGGACCACCGGGCTTGGCGCGGGTTAAGTCTCTGGGCGCTCTGGAGGTAAGCCAAGTTCTTGTGGTCCGTGTAAATTATTACCGGGTGAAGAGCCCACTCGAGCAGGTAACGCCACTCCTCCAGTGCCAGCTTAATGGCCAATAACTCTCGGTCTCCTATAGAATAATTGCGCTCAGAAGGGGAGAAGAGTTTGGAGAAGAAGCCACAAGTAACCATTCTTCTGGAAGGCGAATTTTGGGTAAGTACCGCTCCGGCTCCAGAGGAGGAGGCATCAACTTCCAGGAAGAATTGTTTGTTGCCGTCCGGACGATGCAGCACCGGGGCGGAAGAGAAAGCCTGTTTTAAGGAAAGAAAGGCTTCCTCTGCTTCGGGCGGCCATTTTCTGGGATTAGTGCCCTTACTGGTGAGCGCAGAGATTGGGGCAGTCCGGGAAGAGAAGTTCGGTATGAAGAGGCGGTAGCAGTTGGCGAAGCCCAGGAACCGTTGAATAGCCTTGAACCCCTCTGGTCGGGGCCACTTCTGGATGGCAGACAGTTTCTCAGGATCCATTCATAGGCCGGTCTGAGAGATTATGCAGCCAAAAAATGGAAGCGAGGTCTGCTCAAAAAGGCACTTCTCATATTTAGCGTAGAGGTGGTTCTGCCTGAGCCTGAGCAGGACCTGACGAACATCTCTTCGGTGAGTGAGAAGATCCAGAGAGAAGACCAAGATGTCGTCCAGGTGCACCACTACGCAGGAGTAAAGAAGGTCCCGGAAGATGTCATTGACCAACTCTTGAAAAACGGCGGGAGCGTTACAGAGACCGAAGGGCTTTACAAGGTATTCATAGTGGCCGTCCCGGGTGTTGAATGCCGTCTTCCATTCATCCCCCTGACGGATACGGACCAGGTTATACGCCCCACGGAGTTCCAGCTTGGTGAAGATTCTAGCCCCCCTCAGACGGTCAAATAATTCCGGAATGAGCGGAAGGGGGTATTTATTCTTCACCGTGATCTGGTTAAGGCCTCTATAGTCTATACAGGGACGGAGTGAGCCGTCCTTCTTTTTGACGAAGAAGAAGCCTGCTCCCGCCAGGGAGGTAGATTTCCGGATAAACTCCCGGGCCAGATTCTCCTCAATATATTCAGACATGGACCGGGTCTCAGCAGCGGACAAAGGGTAAATACGCCCACGGGGAGGAGTAGCGCCCGGTATCAGGTCGATTGGGCAGTCGTATGGTCTATGAGGGGGTAATGTCTCTGCCTCCTTTTTATTAAAGATGTCCGCATAAGACCAATAGAGAACCGGAAGACCAGGTAGATTGGCTGGGGTAGGAGAAGGACGGACAGGATGGACGGGAACTAAACAAGTCTTATGACAGTCCTGTCCCCAGCGAAGGACTTCTCCGGTCTGCCAATCAAGCACGGGTGCATGTTTCTGAAGCCAAGGTAGGCCTAGCAAGATGGCGTGAGAGAGTCCAGGCAGAACATGAAAGAAGATGCTCTCAGAGTGCAGCATTCCCACCTGCAGAGTTATGGATTTGGTGATGAGTTGGATGGGATGTGGTAAGAGGCCCCCATCCACGGCAGCGACAGATAAGGGTACAGCCAGAGGTTTGGTGGGAATGCGGTATTTCTCTACCAGGGACTGAGAAATGAGATTTCCGGCAGCTCCAGAGTCAAGTTGGGCTAGTTCAAAATAACGGTTCTCCCCGCAGATGATAGAGACCGACAGCAACAGAGATGGAGAGGGTTTACTCTTGTCTAGGATGACCTCTCTGAGCGATCCTAGACACAGGCGTTTCCCGACCTCTCCGGGCAGGAACGGATCCGGTGCTCCTTACTGCCACAGTAGAAGCAGCTCCCCTCGGCTCGGCGTAACTCTTGACGGGTTTTGACCATCTTGGTCTGGTCGACCTGCATAGGCTCGGGTGAGTGCGCCTGTGGAGTAATGGGAGAAGTGACGGGTTTCTGGAAGGTAGGGGCTAGACGTGGAAACCTCCTCTCACGGGTGACCTCTTTGGCGCGCTCCTGGAACCGGATGTCAATCCGGGTGGCGAGTGTTATTAAGTCGTCGAGAGTGGTAGGAATGTCCCGACCAGCGAGTTCATCTTTAATACGGCAGGACAGACCCTCCCAAAAGACGAACACCAGGGTGTCGTTATCCCAGGCAAGCTCCGAAGCAAGGGTACGGAACCGTATGGCATATTGGCCCACGGTGAGATTTCCTTGACGGAGGCATAGCAGAGATGATGCGGATGAGGTCTTCCGTCCTGGTTCGTCGAAGACTTTCCGGAAAGCCGTGAGAAAGGCTGGCAGGTTGGACACCAGGGGGTCTCCTCTCTCCCATAGAGGATTTAGCCAAGCCAGTGCCTCCCCCGTGAGATGGGACATGATGAAGGCTACTTTGGCTCGGTCGGTGGAAAACTGGTGTGCCAACAGTTCGAAGTGCAGAGTGCACTGGTTAATGAAGCCCAGTGCCTGGCTGGGATCTCCGCCAAAACGAGGAGGGGCGGAGAGGCGGGGACCGGGAAGAGATGCCATGGTATTGATGGGCAGTGGCGGTGCCGGGGTAGTCAGTGTGCGAGTGGAGGCAGCTCCCGATGAGGTAGTCAATGTGTCCAGGCGGGAGTTAACACTACACAGGTGACTCAGGATGGACTCCTGTTGGGACCTCTGACGGGAAAGTTCATGACAAAGGTCCGAGAGCGAGGGAGCTTGGTTGCCACCGGGTTCCATGGCCCGAGCAAACTGTAACGGGTCTGGGAGGTGGAAACTCTGAGCAACTATACAAAGGGGCAGTCCTTGTAAGGAATCGGGTGGCTCCCAGGGAAGGCGGGCAGGTAGTCACAGCAAGTGACAGGGACAGTCTCTGGGTAGAAGGGCATGAGGTCACGGCAAGTGACGGGGACAGTCTCTTGACAGGCGGGTGGTCACGGCAAGTGACAGCAGGGTATGAGTCTCTAGACAGGCAGGTGGTCACGGCAAGTGACAGCGGGATAAGAGTCTCTAGACAGGCAGGTGGTCACGACACGTGACGGCAGAGCCTCCAGGTAGGCTAGCAAGCAGGTAGCAGATGAGCACTCCCAGGTGAGCGGGCAAGAGTCTCTGGACAGGCAGGTGGTCACGGCACGTGACGGCGGAGCCTCCAGGTAGGCTAGCAGGCAGGTAGCAGATATGCGCTCCCAGGTGAGCGGGCAAGAGTCTCTGGACAGGCAGGTGATCACGGCACCTGACGGCGGAGCCTCCAGGTAGGCTAGCAGGCAGGTAGAAGGTGAGCGGGCAAAAGTCTCTGGACAGGCAGGTGGTCACAGCAAGTGACGGCGGAGCCTCCAGGTAGGCTAGCAGACAGGTAGCAGGTGAACGCTCCCAGGTGAGCGGGCAAGAGTCTCTGGACAGGCAGGTGGCCACGGCATGTGACAGCAGAGCCTCCAGGTAGGCTAGCAGGCACGTAGCAGGTGAGCGCTCCCAGGTGAGCGGGCAAACTGATCCATAGACAGACTGGCAGGGCTGGTAGGCAGACTGTCAGACTGCAGGAATGAAAGCAGGTAGATAAGTATCAGGTAGGTATCAAGCAGGAATCTGGCAGGTAACTGGCAGGTAACTGGTAACGGGACCTGAGGGCTGAAGCAGAGTTGAAAGGCTTTGCAACAACATTGCTCGGGCACCTCCATTTTGGAGGAGGTGCCTTATATATGGTGAGGTCCTCCAGCCATTGGCCAGGGACTCCTTAGGATGGCGCGCGCGGCCCCTTTAAGAGAGGGGGAGCGCGCGCAGAACAGTGGCCGGGAAGCAGCGCGCGCTGCCAGCAGAGTGGGAGGAAGACGCCGGGCACGGAGCGGAGAGGTGAGGGGAACGGCGTCCCTGCCTAGCAGGAGGCAGGGACGCCGATGCTACATTCATCTTCTGTCATCATGCAATGTATACATGACAGGATATCCGAATTCGCATGTTGCCTCCTAGGCCTACGATTAACTTTATACTTAAAGTCCAGCAGGGCCAGAAACCACCAGGTCACTGGGGCATTGTCCACCTTTTTCTCCCGCATCCACCTCAACGGGGCATAGTTTGATACTATACTAAATTTTCTGCCCAACAAATAGTACATGAGACAGTCCAATGCATACTTGATGGCCAGGCATTCTTTCCACACTATGGAGTAGTTATTCTCACAAGTGAACAGCTTCCAACTTTATCACACAGCCCAACATCTGAAGCACCAAAAAATGGTGTAAAGTCCGGTGCCACCAACACTGGCTGTCTGCAGAGGGCCAGATTCAGTACATGAAAGGCTGCCTCAGCTTCCGGGAACCATTTAGCCATTGCTGACTGAGATCCGTCAGAGGAATTTCTATCAAGGTGAAGTTAGGGACAAATATTCGGTAGTAGCCCACAATGTCAAGAAATGCCCTGACCTATTTCTTCGAGAGTGGTTGTGGCCAGCTCTGTATTGCCTCTACCTTATTTATTTATGGTTTTATCTCTCCTCTGCCTAATACATAGCCCAAATATTGGGCCTCCTCCATCCCCATTTCTTTGTGTTGAAGGTAAAGCCCACCATCCATTATCATCTGGACTTTCCGCAGATGACTTCCACAGTACTGGCTGAATATTACAATGTCATCCAGGTAGGCTGCCTCACTTTTTGTAAAGGGCTAGGACCTGATCCATGGGCCTCTGAGAGTTGGTTGGAGCCCATGTATTGGTAACATATGTCTTACATCAAGAAGGCTGTCTTCCCCTTGGCCTCCTTAGATAGGGGTATGCTTTCATGTGGTCCAGGGTGATGATGTATCGGACTGGCCCCAGACTTTCAATCAGCTCATTTACCCTGGGCATTGGGTAGATATCAGACTTTAAGACCTCATTAAGCTTTCTATAGTCATTACTGAACAAATGACCGGAAAGACCAGTCCCGCTCAGCTCTACCAGCCATTCCTAAAACTCGAACCCAAAAATATGGAGCCATTAACAAAACTTCTCAGTACCTACTGTGCTGGAGCTTTCTTCTCTAGGTTTCTCATCACCGAGGCTAGGCACCTCAGTGACACATAATTTCTATTCATTATCTTCCCAGATGCAAGCCTACAATATATTTGTGTGATACAATATGAGCAATATAGATAATTATGGTATATTCACTGTTATATATATATTAATCTGATAGATATTTATGTTTGTATTATGTTAATGTTTCTGACTAGTATATGTGGACATGCATGCAGCATATTCCCTGGTTTCTGTAGTGTAGCTAACGATACGGAAGCAGAGAAGGCAGTCACCCCAGACCATTCACTTGAGGAGGGACCTCACTCAGGAAGCCCATCCCAAGCTACCACCACTTTTAACTATATCAGTATGTACAGAATGCTGATACGGTTCAACTCTACAATAGATACAGTGAAGGAAATAATTATTTGATCCCTTGCTGTTTTTGTAAGTTTGCCCACTGACAAAGACATGAAGAGTCTATAATTTTAAGGGTAGGTTAATTTTAACATTGAGAGATAGAATATCTGAAAAAAAATCAAGAAAATCACATTGTATAAATTTGATTATTTTTTTTGCATTTTGCAGTGAGAAATAAGTATTTGATTCCTCTGGCAAACAACACTTAATACTTGTTGGCAAGTACAGCAGTCAGACGTTTTTTGTAGTTGATGATGAGGGTTGCGCACATGTCAAGAGGAATTTTGGTCCACTTCTCTTTGTAGATCATCTCTAGATAATTCAGATTTTGAGGCTGTTGCTTGGCAACTCGGAGCTTCAACTCCCTCCATAAGTTTTCTTTGGGATTAAGGTCTGGAGACTCGCTAGGCCACTCCATGACCTTAATGTGCTTCTTTTTGAGCCACTCCTTTGTTGCCTTGGCTGTATGTTCTGGGTCATTGTCTTGCTGGAAGACCCAGCCACGACCCATTTTTAATGTCCTGGCAGAGGGAAGGAGGTTGTCACTCAGGATTTTACGGTACATGGCTCCATCCATTCTCCCATTGATGCGGTTAAATAGTCCTGTGCCTTTAGCATAGAAACACCCCCAAAACATGTTTCCATCTCCATGCTTGACAGTGGGGACGGTGTTCTTTGGGTCATTATTTCCTTCACTCTATATGGTCTCCTTGCACTACTGCTCCCTGTTCTAAAGGCCTCAGATTGCTTTGTGCCTGTGTCCCAGATAACTTGTGGCTGACACAACGGATGAGTCCCAGAGGAAGGTGGACCAATCTGATAACGTCATTGCAAACGGACTCTAATGTCCTGTGCTTGCCCTGGCAAGATGACATCACCGTGTTGGTCCATCCACAACTTGCCATTGTCTGCCGGCATACTCACAAGGATCCACTGCAGGCAGTTCCTTTTGCAATTGCTGATCATTGACATCCCAGATGTGCTTAATGGGAGACAAGTATGGAGATACTACAGGCTATGGTAGCACGTTTCATCCATGCAGGCTGCTTTCAGTAGCAAGAGTGACATGTGGCCTGGTGTTATACAATAGCTTCTGGGACACTTTGGAAAAATGACCATTCCACTGGTTCCATGACCAAATTAATGTAACACTGGGCTGATAGTGTAACTGCAATAAAAAATAGAAGGTCTGGCTACTGAATATTATGCTACCCTATACCATAATCCCTGAGTATGTGCATTGTGATGTTTGGTCTTATGGTTCCAGACAAATTTCCAGCATGAGTGCAGCCAATGCAAAAGTAGGACTCATTCCTGAAGAGGATAGACATCCCTTTAAGATTGCAATGGGGTTTTGCTCTTAAATATGATAGTTTTTGAGAGTGGTGGATAAGATTTCTGGAACACCTATTACTGGAATATCAGCCTCATAGCCCAATGCAAATTCCTTCTTATGGATTATGTATACACTGTTTGAAACCTTAGGCTTGGTATATGATGTCCAATTTCATTTGCAATACAGAATGGATCACAAAACTTCATTCTTCCAATCTGATGATCTGTCCATGCAGAGGATCACCTCTGTGCAGAGATTTGCCTCTTTGTACCTCTTACTGTCATTACAGTTCGTCGCTGTTCTCCCAATTGCAACATGCAACCTTGAACAGTTCTGGCATCTCAGCCTATGTGTATTACAATCTATTTGCGATAAACAGAGTTCTCTCAGTTCAAGGATTCTGTCACTCTCACAGTTTGCGACACTGGTTTTGAGTGGCAAACAGGAAGCACCTCAACAAGACTAAATTCAATTTTTGAAGTTTCATGTGGCTAAACATTTTTGCTTTCTTTCTGGATTTAATGACTTTACCACATGCCACAGATTGAAGCTAAGTGCTTGAAAATTTGATCATTTTCAGATCTTTGCAACACGTGCTACTTTTCTGGTTTTGACAGCTTTGTGGCTTGGACAACCTTGCTGCTGAATTTTCAATGTTGAGGCATTTATTTAGCTATAATTGATATGTATTGCAGATTGTATCTATGAATCATAGCTAGCAATTTTGAACTAAATACAATTATGGCTATTGAACTCTTATCAATTGCAATTATTTATAGAACACTGATGCCATTACAGTTATACAGGCACATTCTGGTATGGGTTAATTTTTTGCTCTTTATTTAATCATACTTAGCATTTACAATCATGTTCATGTTATATGACACTAGGCACTTACTTTACCTTCTGATAGGCAGTGGATCATTCTTTTCAGTTATGCACTTTGTGTTTCATTAAAACAATTAAAGCAAAAAATAAGGAAGGGGATATATGTAGAATCCCTACTCTGCCAGATCCACTAGTCAAAACAAATATAGAAAATAAAGTGGATTTAAAATTAGCTTTTGCTATCAAAAGGTAAAAACTGGCAATCCTCAATACAAAATTGACAGTACACATAACAAATACATAGGAATCTAGGATATATAAAAGTTGAGAAAATTGCCCGTGTCGATGTATGGGATCATGAACTAACAGTAGTCAGAAAATGGCAATGGCATCAGTGAATACCGATATTCCTCCTCCACAGTACCCCGTCATGTCGAGTCCAGGTGGTCTGCTATCCCTGTCAGTCCCTAAGATTTGGAACTGACCCTCAGACCCCAAGACTCCAACTCTTACAAGGGCAGTCCAAAGTCCAGCTTGAGTCATCAGGGGATTGGCACATATAACTGCAAAAACAGGAACATATGGCTTAACACCCACTACCTTGGGTGTGATCTGGGCCATTACCAGCATATGTGAATACGTTTTTGGACAGATCCCTAGCACATTAAAGGATTCATTTATAATGTGTTAAAACTATGGGAAAGATAAAATAAAAAAGAGTGCAACAGTTTGACCACCTACCTCCAAAATCACTTAAATCTTGGATGTAAGAGATAGCATATGGACTTCACTAGGATAACTGTGGAGTTCTTCCAGCAATATCTTAGCAGTGTTGATATTTTATCAAGCTAATGTTCACCTCCCATTTTTCTTTGATGGTTGCTGGAAATTTCTTTATTGAGTATTGTCAATTAAAGATTGTAAGGGTAAGGCGAATAAAAAAAAAATGATACATTGTATTATTTCTTGTGGGTCTTTAAATTGTGACATCCAAGTCCAGAATATAAACAACCGGCGCTGCTCTGCTATGAGGGAACTGTAGTGGAACCCGCTTTTCATTCTCCATGGGATATGCTCTGATTACATTTCCATCTCATTCTCAATAGTACAGGCACAGTCCTAATATAATGTAGCAAAGAGCAGAAATTCCACAAGACTCACCAAGATGTAAAATCAAACTCCATCAGCGATACCAGCTTGTTTTACCTCTCATATGTACCACTTATGGAATAAACTGCTTTGATTTTATGCTTTGGTAAGTGCTGACGAATTTCTGCTCTTTGCTACGTTATGTTGATCAAACTGCCATGCAAAGGTCGTTACAGAAAGTACCTCTTTATTTTAGCAGGGATTTAAGTAAATATTCTGAAGAGAATTTAGAGTAAAAAGACCAAAAGCCATAAAACAGTAAACAATTACCAAAAATTGGCACTTGACAATTAACAATTTAACGGGAAAAAAAAAGGAAAAATATTTGCTGGACCAAATCCATGTTCATAAGTGGCAGATTTGTTGTGGATGTGAGATGAAATCTTATTTTACAAACCCTATAGACACACATTAAATGTAAAATCTGATTATATTTATAGGAAACCTTGATGTAGATTTCACCTTTGTCAGCTCCACAAACGTATTTATGTGAATTCGCTGTAGATTAGATTTCTTGACCTATATTAATTTTCTCCTCGATAGGATGCATATAGAAAAGTGTACACAGCAGTACAGTACACAAAAGCTATACTAGTCCATAGGTTAGTTGTAGATGACCATGTATTTTATCATCCAAGAGAATTGGGTAATTATACAATTCACACTGTGATAAAACTTTGATCAGAGTTTTGATCAGAGTGTGATCATAGTGTGAGCCGATTTTCGTGGATGAGGAGAAGATGGAGACTAAAAATTCTCCATTTTCTCCATTCTGTTAGTATTTGAAAATTGTACTATTCTCAGACAACATCCGAGTGCACTCTGATAGTTTCCATGGACTCATTGACTTGCATGGCCAGGTGCAATCCAAATATTGGATCCAACTCAGCATGCAGTGATTTTATTCTCAGACCGGCTTGGTCCAAGGAAAATATCTGTCATGTGCACAGCCTTATATAATTACATTGATCTGATGTGCAGAAAATAAACTGATGGCACTTCCAATACAAGAAATTGGTGTGAACAGGTGCTTATTAGGAGAAGCTACCTCCATATACAATTAACAAACAAACAAAGTAGCACGCTGTAAGGCTAAGTATGTAAATATGAAGTATGAAATATGAATAGAATTACTGCTGTATAAAAAAGGAATTAAATGAGAAATCTTAGCGCATAAATTGGCCAATTCATAGGGGTGGAGTACTCAGTCAAAGCAGTCAAAGGAAGCTTCTCCTAGTAAGCACCTGTTGACACCTATTTCTTGTATTGGAAGTGCCATCAGTTTTTTTTCTGTTTATATGTTTAAGCTTTGACTGAGCTCTCCACCCCCATGCCGCAGGTGGTTTTATATGCAGTAGGATCTTACTTTCCCACACATAAGCAGACGGATGTCCGTTAGAGAGGTATTCACATTGGTAGGGTCCTGACATCGAGAAACGCCTTACCGTGGCTGCCAGGTACACATGAATTGGCCAATTTATGCGCTAAGATTTCTCATTTATTTCTATTGTCTACAGCAGTAATGCTATTCATATTTCATACTTCATATTTACATACTTAGCGTTACAGAGTGCTACTTTGTTTGTTAATTGATCTGATGTGCATTAGCCCTTAGTGAGTAAATCCCCTACCCCTCTACTCTTTAATATAGAGTATCACAGACTCTGCCCTGCAATACAGGCATGGTTGCCAACCGTCTAGAAATTCCAGCACAGTTTGTAAATATAAGCCACTTTTTTCCCTGTCTGTAAAAAATTTTGTTGTTCATGATTTTTTTTGAAGCTGAAGAAACTTCTACAGATAATTTTGACTGTAATTATCATCATTTTACAGTTTACAGTGAATGCAGATAATGTCTTTATATCAGAATTATGGGCTGTAGACATATATCACTTATAATCATAATGATTTTTTATGGTTTTCCAATGTGTCTGTAAAATATATTGTCTGTCGGTGAATTTTTGATAAGCTATCCAGAAAAAATAAAAAGTCAAGTTGGCAATAGTGAATATGGGCTCTGTCAGCCTCTGTGTATACAGAGATATCGTCATCTAGTACTATATGGAAGAGTATATTTGTACATGCAGAGTTAAACGAAACATGCCACAATTTAAAGGGGATATCATTTTTACTGTGGTGCCCCGTGCCATTCTTTGCTGACACAGATCGGTCACAGAACACTACTGTCGGCAATTCAGCTGCTTGTGCTGATGTCATGTCGACAGAAAAGCGGCTGCTTTTCCACTTTGCTCTGCTGACAGGGCGGGTCTGCCGACATCATTCTGTTTGACAGCCGGATCCCCTCTGTCAAACTGGAGGAGCCAGCTATCAATGAACATTATGTCATAAGTCGCCACGTACAAGAAGCAGGTAGGTAGGCACTGCATGCCTGTTAGTGCTTAGGCACATTTTTTTTTTACAATATCCCAGATAACCCCTTTAAGCGTGGAATTGGAGATGTATGGAGGAACAACAGAGAGAATACGGAAATCTACAGTATGGCTGCTGTATTGTGGCTACAAGATGAGGATGTAATATGGTCATATACATAGGCAGCATGTATCGTGTTCATTAATTTGGTTGAAAATTTTCTATTAATGTGTCCAGACCCAATTTTACTTGACATAAAGGGCAGATAATATCTTTCTGATTAACAGCCTAAAAAGTTATATGAATTATCATTAATTCCCTAAGGGATAACCAGCACTGGTGAAATAATGTGTTGTGTTAGAAGGCTCTACTTTAAAGCATTTATTAAGATTTTGTAATGTGCTCAAACACAGCAAGCTTGCTGTGCATTTCTTTGTCTCCCGTTATCCCTGTCTAATGATGCTGTATGTCTGCAAGAGAAAAAGGTTAGTCCCTTCAGACTGATAGGTCTGCATTATACGTGCACTTGTCTAAACTCATTTGTCTTGCCGGGAAAATGTATTATAGGAAATGCACAATCTTTTGCTATAAGTAATGTTTCATACAGCTTCACCTTTGCATATCAAGTAGTTTAAATGTCCTACTACAGTTTCTCATGATGTTAATGAAATTGTTATAAATTGTTTCTCATCACAATATGTCTACTCATAAAGGAGTCATTATAGTGTTTGTTATACCAAACCTGATGTGTGTAATGTAATGCTATTGTATAAGCGATAATGCTTGTCTTTTTCAGTTGATAATGATGAATGTCCTCCCTCTATGTCACTTCAAGGTCACTGTCATTATTGTCAGTTTTATTGATATGCTTTACACAAATCATTTTAAAATAGTATAATAAAAACGTGTGTGCAATGAAAAGTGTCACCCACTAGTTATTGTATATTTTTCACGTTGTGGAGTTTCTAATCTTTAGCAAAATTCAATATTAGAGAAAAGCAGAGTGATTTTTTAAAATGTTTCCTTTATTCATCTATGGAACACCCAAAAGCACCATTGTGAAAATATAAAAGAACCAATAAAGAATGTTAGGAATGTGATTAACTTACAGTGGCTTGCAAATGTATTCAACATCTTGGCTTTTTTCGTGTTTTGCTACCTCACAAACTGGAATTTCACTGTTTTTTTGAGGGTTTGCATCAGTTAGTGTAAAAAACATGCCTACAACTGTGAACATTTGTTTTTCTTTTTATTGTGAAGCAAACAACAAATGGAACAAAATAACTGAAAACTTCAGGGTGCATAACCATTCACCCCCTAAACTCAGCATGTTTTACTGTGGGGATGGTGTTCTTAGGGTGATGAGCTGTGACAGCTTGGCACCAGACATAGCGTTTAGCTTGGTGGCCAAAAAGTTCAATTTTGGTCTCATCTAACCACAGCACCTTCCTCTATACATTTGTGGAGTCTCCCACTCAAACCAGCCTTACAATTTTTGTGTGTGAGTAAAGATTTTTTTTGCCCACTCTTCCATGAAAGCCATCTTTATGCAGTGTATGGCTTATTGTGGTCATATGTACAGATACTCCAGTCTCTGCTTGGGAACTCTGCAGCTCCTTCAGGGTTGGTCTCTGTTCTGCCTCTCTGATTAATGCTCTCTTGGCAAGATAGTTGTGGTACCATATTCTTTCCATTTGATGATAATGGATTTGATGGTGCTCCAGGGGATCATCAGAGATTGGGATATTTTTTTATACCCCAACCATGACTTGTACTTCTCAACAACTTTGTCCCTGACTTTGTTTGGAGCTCTCCTTGGTCTTTATGGTGTGGTTTGGTTAGTAGTGCCTCTTGCTTAATGGTGTTGCAGCTTCTGTGGCCTTTCAGAAAAGGTGTGAATACTGACAGACCATGTGTCATTTAGATTGCACACAGGTAGACTTCCTTTCACTAAGCATGTGACTTATGAAGGTCATTGCTTGCACCACAAATTTGTGCTGATGTAACACACACAAATTGGATTACAAAAATATTTAAACACAGATTAGAATGTAACAAAATAGGTAAAAAAAACAATGTGGGTGAATATTTTCGCAAGCCACTATATGTCTACTTTCCACCTAAAAATTTTTTAAAACTGTGAAAGAAGACTTCTGATATGTGTGTTTTAAGGAAATCCCATACAATATTCCTTCTTAAGTATTTGTTTTATTATCTCAATGGCAAATGTTTAAATCAAATTAACAATTGAATGTTACTAGTTCCCTTGACTATCAATTGATTCTTTACACCAAATCAATAGCTAGGAAATGCTGCATGTAGTTAGTGAAGTAAAGAAGTTATTTTTATGGTAAAAAAGAGGTTAATGGGCACAATCCATAGTCAAGAACCAGGTAACCAACAGTTTACTTAGCCATTTTGAGTTCCTATCTGGTGTCCAAAGATAACATTGTAATAGCTGAGTGTGCAAAGATTTTGTCATATAGACATTCAGGGACAATGTTCAAACACTATCATCAGGATCTGGTGATTTTTCATATTTGTTCTTTTCTTTTTCTTCTCTTTCTTTCAAGAATCATAACTTATTTTTCTACTGACAGCCATTTGTGGGCTTGTTTTTTGTGAGACAA
Organism: Phyllobates terribilis; assembly: GCF_046119375.1. NCBI lineage: Eukaryota > Metazoa > Chordata > Amphibia > Anura > Dendrobatidae > Phyllobates > Phyllobates terribilis. Next base: position 202,717,789 of record NW_027362764.1, on the reverse strand, counting down.
GTTTTAGTTTTGAATGACACCACCCATAAAACGTAAAAAAAAATGTTGAAAAAGTCCACAATTCCACCATATTTTTTTTACGCTTTGTTTTACGGCGTTCATCTTGTAGCAAAAATGACAACATGATTCTTCAGGTCACTATGATTAAATGGCATTAATAAACAGTTTTTTTAAAATATTTTAATGGATAAAAAAAATTCTGAACCTTGTAAGAAAACAAAAGTTTCTGAGACCCTATATTTTTATTTTTACATCACACTAAGCTGTACATCACATTGCTACCTGTTTGGTGTAAATACCATGCTGTGATAATTTTTTATTGCTTTTATTTGAGAAAATGCAGAAGCTAAAATATGGCAGTTCTGAAATTTTAATTGTTCTTTTACATTTTGGCATTAAATTTATGGCTTTAATAATTTTCTAATTTGACAGATCAGAAATTAATAAACATGCTGATACCAAATATGATAATTCTATTACTTTATTTTTCTTTATTTTTGAACTGGTAATTTAAACTTGTAGACATTTTTTTATATTTTAATATTTTTTTTTATTTTTTTAGCCCTATTAAGGAACTTGAAAGTGTGATCAGTTGATCACATACTATATAGCTGCAATATTTTAATATATAGTGTAAATAATTGTCTGGCTGGTATTTCCAGGAGTACAAAGATAGGAGTACCAAGATGGCTGTCAAGGAGGTCTTCAGTTAACCCCCATCTGCAATTTTAGCTCATTGTTTAAATTACAGAGGGCAGATTGGAGGCAGTGCACACACACACTAGTGATCAATCCATTTAGGCTACATGCCAAAGATCAGGAATAGCAGCTTTTTATACACAGCTCACCAGCGTTGTGTCTAAAATGCTGCATTCTATGATACAAACACAGTGGATGGGATTTATAGAAATCCTATTCCCACAGTGGTTTTATTTGATGCTGCGTAAACTCACCCACGAGATGGGTTTATGAGCTGCAGCATGTCAATTTCTGTTGTGGAGATGCTAGTCTCCGCAACAGAAATTCCCACAATAGTATGTATTGGATTCGGTAAATCCACATTGTTCAATGAACACATGTTGATTTAACTACGTGATTGAACGCAAAAATACGCTGAATCCAAAAGGCTGCTATTTCCTGATCGTGGGCACATAGCCCAAAATGTTTTTGTCAATGATTGAAGGCAAACTCCAGCCGCTGCTGTTAAAAGCAGATGCTGACTTTGTAACACAGCTAGCATAGTCTTGAATCTTTTCAGCTTCTGAGCCTGTCCCATATATCCCGAATGCAGACTGAGACTAAAATTGTAAGTCAAAGTTTGTTAACAAGTTAAAGAGTTAAAGGGGTCATCCATAAACAACATTTATACCTATCCACATTACCATATCCAATCCTAAATATAAAAGTTCCAAATCCCCATGTGAATAGAGCATTAGTGCCCATCATTGACCAACAAGCCACCTTTTTCTATTAGCCTGTGGGAGCAGTAGTGTGCATATGTGTCCTCTCCTCCTATAGATAGTGAAAGAAGTGATGACAAAAACAGCAATAAGTGTACCTAAAACTTAACCTTTACTTACAAATAAGATTAAAATTGGCAATCCTCATATAAAAAGTGTTGACATACAAACATAATAATTAAAAAGTAGTTACAAGATCTTGTAAAGGCGCCTGTGTCTCTGTGAGAGAACCAAGACTGACAGTGGTCAGACAAAAATAGGGAAATTACACCAAGAGATGTCACAATATATATAGATAAAAGTACACAGAAGGTCTATAAGGCTCTTAGGCTTATATATAAACACATTTTCAAAAGCATTAAAGAGAACAATAGCAATAGAGGAAAGATCTCACCAAGTATGTGGTTCTCAGAGAATCTCCAACCAAGTCCTCTTAATACCCCTTTAGATGGAGTCCTGGTCATCCATTATCTCTGTCAGTCCCTATAGAATGGATCTGACCCTGAGACCCCAAGACTCCGGCACTTACAAGGGTAGTCTACAGCTGGCCCTGAGGTACTAACGTGGCCCTGGACTGACCCTGTGTTCCTCCCGACGCATTTCTTCAGTCAGCTGAGTCAGCAGGGGAATGGCACATATATTTCCACACAAAGCCTGATGACAGGGACAGTGGATGACCAGGGCTCCATCTAAAGGGGCATTAAGAGGACTTTGTCGGAGATTCTCTTGGTGAGATCTTTCCTCTTTTGTTATTGCTCCCTTTAATGCTTTTGAAATTGTGTTTATATATGAGCCTAAGAGCCTTATAGGCCTTTGTGTGCTTTTCTCTATATACATTGGGACATCTCTTGGTGTCATCGCCCTGTTTTGGTCTGACCACTGTCAGTCTTGGTTCTCTCACAGGGACACGGGCGCCTTTACAAGTTTTTGTAACTACTTTTTAATTATTATGCTTGTATGTCAACACTATTTTATATGAGGATTGCCAATTTTAATCGTATTTGTTAAGAAAAGGTTACGTTTTAGGTACACTTATTGCTGTTTTTGTGATTTTGACCAGTGGATTTGGCGGAGTGGGGTCCGGAAACATGTCCCCCAACAATTTCACTTTCTGCTTTATCATTGAAAGAAGTGATGGTCAAACATGATCATTCCTGCTCTATTCTCTAAAATGGGATACAACTTTTCCTGACTGGTGGGGGTCCCAGTGGTTAGACCCAAAGCGATCATACATTTATTATCTATTTAATAGCTAAGGGTTAAATGTTGTTTGTTAGGTCATCCCCTTTATTTACAAAATACCCAGAATATGAAAAGGTTAAATTTCTATTAGAGTGCATTAGTCACTTTTTACTATATGTTTACAAAACTGAAAGATTGATAGGTGCAACTGGATAAGCAATTTGTGGAGACCAGCCAAAACTTTCATTAGAATCTAATTCAGCCTGGCTCCAGTTCCACTGTAATAAGAAATTTTAGACATTTGAATAATATGATAACAAATTTGATCACAAATAGTAAGCAATGAAGCAGAACGTCTTTGATATTAAACATGGAAATTTAAAAGTTCATATTCTAAGTTACTGAGTGACCTTAATGAGTTTCCAGCACTTAGCGGTGCGATATCATCAAACTGCTTAAGGAAATTATGCTGCTGAAGAGATACGGATCCAAATATCAAAACGTATTTATTAGTTTTAGAGTTCCAAGGAAATGAGCTCATCTTAAATTAAACATTTTAAAATGTAATTACATGAAGCTTATACCGTTATTTTCACTCAAGACAATTTGATGTTTACTTGCAAAATGATAATTAAATAAACAAATTTTACTTATCTGTTCTAACCAATATCCAAGTTTGTTGAATTCATGGTTAGGAAAAAGAAAAAAAAAAGAAGACGAAGAAAAAAAAAATAATTTATGTGAAATTAGGCTTTAAAGGGGTATTCCTATCTCCAACATCCTATCCCAATATTTATGTGCAAAATATTAGCAGTCTAACATTAATAATGTGTGTAATTACTGTTTACGGCAGAAAATATCATACAAGATGGGTAAAAAAATTCATGACTACGTATAGGTGAGTAATGGGCAACCAACAGAATCAACAGTCATAACATGAACACTGCTAATTGGGTGTAATTGACTCATTTAATGAAAGGAGGTGTTCAAATTAATAGCACTGCTGAGTTCTATTAGTGAGGTCATTCATTCTGTGAAGAAGCAAGGTCAATTATGACCCTTATATAAAGGGAACCTGTCACCAGAAAAACACTATTGATTTGCAGATGTGGGGTTATTCTGCAGGTTAATAGCATTATTAATTTGCCTGCCAGCGTTTGGCCAATTGCGGTGCCGGGCAAATTAATAATGTTATTAAAATTAACTTTTTTCTTCCTGGCAGTGTTCTGGTTTCCGTCATGGGGGGGGCTCGGTGCCCCGCACCCCTGGTTCTGACTTACACTGGCTCTGAATTGGGGCCGGCTTTCAGACAGGGCCAGGGACATGGTTACAGATGCCGCTCTGTAACCTCAGAGCGGTGACTGAACCCGTGCCGGTGCCACCCTCATGACTGAAACTGGAACAATGCCAGGGGGAATAAAGCTCATATTCTCCCGGCAGCACTCGAATAAGTGCAGGCGCCAGGCAGGTTCAGAAGGCTATTAACTTGCAGATTAAATTCATATCTACAGGTTAATAGAGTTTTTTCTGATGACAGGTTTCCTTTAAAGAAGGAGAGCAACAAATGTTGTAACCTGTTCACTGAGTAAAATGGGTCATTCCAGACATTTTAGTGAAGGACAGAGAAATTTGTACAAGAAGTTGATAGGAAAGGAGAAAGCATACAGCGAGTATAATATGTTTTGAACACATCAACAGTTTTCTAAGTAAATATATTTGTAAAGGTGCAATTGATATGAAATTCTCACCAGATGTCGGTAACAACTAGTAATGAGCGAGCATACTCGCAAGTACTCGGTACTCGCCCGAGCATCTCAGTACTCGAGATGCTCGGAGCTCGCCGAGTACTTGAGAGATGCTCGGGCGGATGCTCGGGTCCCCTCCCTGCATGTTTGGCGCTCTTTAGAGCGCCAATCAACATGCAGGGATTGCCTGCCACTCATTGTAATGCTGCAGCCATGGTGGTTGTGGCAGGCCGCACAGCGTCATCAGGTCTATATCAGACCTACTCCGCAATCAGGCCGTGTAGGGAGAGGTGCTGCTGAGACTTGGAGAGATTTGGTTGTGTATTAGGTAGTGTAGGGAGAAAACAAGTACATTACACATATCCATCTCAACAAACAGTCCTTCTGAGGACGAATCCATCTGCAGAGATATCAGGCAGGCAGTGTATATAGGCAGGCAGTGTATTTAGGCAGGCAGTGTATATAGCAGATTGCAGTGCATATAGCACAAGAGGCTCCATTCCAGTTCTGCCTTCTGCTGCTGTTAGATATTTCTAGACAAAGGCCCAGGTCTCAGGAATAATTTTTTGCTTCAAAAGCAATCCAGAGAACACCGTTTTTCTGCGCCATTTGCTTGTTGGCACTGCAGAATACAGCCAGGTCCTTTCCATATTACAGTGCTAAAAATCCAGCTATTTAAAACTGTGGTTTGTCCGTCACACGGATCACATATCATTGCGCTGAAAATTCTGCCATTTTTGTCCTCCATTCAAATTTTTTTCAGTGTGTCAGCAAAGTGTTTGGCACCGTTTGCTGTTCAAAATAGTTACCGACAGGCCAGGTATTTAAAACTGTGGTTTCTCCATCACACGGATTACATATAACTTTGCATCAAATTCAGCCATTTGTAGTGAGCGTGGAAAATATTGTCCTCCATTTAAAATGGGCAAAGCGCGTGGCAAGGGACAGGGAACTGGACGTGATGGTGATGGTGCATGCAGAGGCCAAGGCCGTGGGCAAGCTGAAATTGTGCCACAGCAAACACCCACATCTTCTCACCCGACCTTCCTGTACCAATTCCTAGGGGACCACAGAACACCACTAGTGAACCCAAAGCAGTGTCAAAAGGTTGTTGGTTGGATAGCAGATAATGCTTCCAGTCACTTAGCCACCACCACCACCCAGTCTTCCACACGGTCAAGTCTCAGTAGCTTTGAGGGTGGACCGCATATTCTTCACCCTGATCCTCCTTCCTCCCACCATGCCAAGTGCCCAGAGACTACTGATCCCACACTTGGACACTCTGAAGAGCTGTTCACTTATCCATTTATAGAATCGGGCCTCTCGCCTGGTCCACTTGAAGCGGGGCAAGAGGAGATTGCATGTAGCGATGCCCAAATATTTGAGCAGCCACAGTCACATGAAGGCGACGGTGGGAAAGTGTCACAAGAGGTGGATGATGATAAGACACAATTGCCAGAAAGTCAGGAGGAGAACCAGGGTGCTGAAGTGGAAGACGAGGTTGTGGATGATATAGTAACTGACCCAACCTGGCAGGAGGACATGCAAAGCGAGGACAGCAGCACACAGGGTGAGGGAGGCAGAGCACCCTAACAGGCTAGAAGAAGCAGTGAGGTAGCCGCAGACAAAAGGCAGGCAACCGTTCCCCGTAACAACAACACGAAGTAAGTTGCCAGTACAACTGTTAGGTCTTCCCGAGTCTGGTTGTTTTTTAAAGACTCTGCCGATAACTCCAAAAAGGCCATTTGCACCACCTGCCAGGCCAGCATCAGCAGGGGTGGCAAAACTATGAGCCTGACCACCACCAGCATGATCAGGCACATGTCAGCAAAGCACCCGACTTTGTAGGCCGAACCCCAGGGTCCAGGAACAGTGTCTGCGGGTGGCACCATTCCATCTTCCGCTATTGTGGATGCAAGCCATTCCCCTGTCCATGGTGCATGAAAAAATGCCTCCTGCCCTGCACCTGTCGTTGCACACTCTCAAGTAGCAGGATCAGGAAGCACGTCCACGTCCTTGTCCCAGGGCAGTGTTCAGTTGTCCATACCCCAGTCCCTGGAATGCAAGCGCAAATACGCAGCCAACGCCCCACAGGATACAATACTAATCTCCCACATTTCATGACCGCTTGCGCTCAAAATGTTGCCTTTTAGGCTCGTGGAGACGGAAGAATTCCGCAACTTGATGGCGGCTGCCGTCCCTCGGTACTCGGTCCCCAGCCGCCACTATTTCTTCTGGTGTGCCGTCCCCACATTACACAAGCACGTGTCCCAAAACATTAGCCGTGCCCTCAAAAACACAGTTACAGGGAAAGTCCACCTAACCACGGACACGTGGACAAGTGCTTGTGGGAAGGGACGGTAATTCTCACTGACAGAACACTGGGTTAACATAGTGGAAGCCGGGACCCAGTCGGACCTTGGGACGGAACACGTCCTCCCGACGCCAAGGATTGCGGGCCCTAGGTCAATCAGGGATGCCCCCACAGTCTACAGCTCCTGCACCTCATCCTCCTCAGCCTCCTCCTCCTTTTTAGCCTCCATCTCCGAAATGACCACATCAGTCACAAGCTGGAAGCACTGCAGCACAACATCGGCAAAGTGGCAACAGGCTGTGCTCTAGCTAATATGCTTAGCTGACAAACTGCACAATGCTGAAGAGTTGTGTACTACTCTGAAAGAGCAGGCAGATCTGTGGCTCACACTGCTGAACCTATAGCCAGGAATGGTCATGTGTGACAATGGCCGGAACCTGGTGGCGGCTCTGAGGCGAGGCGAGCTCACACACGTACCATGCCTGGCCCATGTGCTTAACCTCGTGGTTCAGCGGTCTCTCAAATCCTACCCGGAGCTGCCATATCGGCTTGTTAAAGTACGCCGCCTGTGTGCCCATTTTAGAAATTCACCTACAGCTTCCACCGCCCTTGCCATGTTCCAGCAAAGTTTGCAGCTTCCAGCTGGTGTGTGATGTACCCACGCGTTGGAACTCTACACTGCAGATGTTGGGAAGGATTTGTGAGCAGAAGAGGGCAGTTGTTGAGTACTAGCATCAACAAGGCAGTCGGTATTCAGTTCAGACTCTACACATAAGACCTCAGGAGTGGACATGGATGTCAGACATATGTACCACCCTTCAAAACTTTGAGGACTCCACCAAGATGGTGAGCGGCGATGACGCCATAATTAGCATCACCATCCCGCTTCTTTCTCTTCTGAAATGCTCTCTGCTCACAATCAAAGAGGATGCATTGCAGGCGGAGCGCGATGAGATGGAGCAAGGAACCATACAGGGTGATTACACACAGCCCAGCCTCATCTCATCCCAACATGGATTGGGTGACAATGAGGAAGAGTAGGAGGAAAACAGGAGCTAGTTTAATGCGCTATAGACGGTACTACCTGCACAGCTGTCATATCTTCTGTTCAGCGTGGATGGCCAGAGGACAGAGAGGAGGAGGAGGAGAGCATGGTCAGTCATACTCTGGGTGAGGACACGGAAGTCTTGCCTGTTAGTAGTCTGGCACACATGGATGAGTTTATGTTACTCTGCCTTTCCCATGACCCTCGCGTTCTCAAAATTTTGGGTGACAGTCATTACTGGTTGGTGACACTTCTAGACCCATGCTGCAAGGAGAACTTTATATCTCTTATTCCTGAGGCGGACAGGTCTACAAAAATGGCGCAGTACCAGAAGGCCCTTGTTGCGGAACTATTAAAAAAATTCCCATCTGAAAACGCTGGCGGCAGAGGTCATACTTCTTTGGACAACCAAGGAGTACACGCGAGAGAGACACAACTTCAATCCAGCAGAGGCATGGGAACGCAGTCAAAGTTCTGGGACAGTTGTTTCAGCCCCTCCCATCGAACAAGCCGTGAGGCGCGGCGTACTCTCACAAGGAGTGCGTAGTTTGGGAAGATGCTGAGGGAGTACCTTGCCGACTGTACCAACGTCCTCCGTGATTCCTCTGTGCCTTATAATTATTGGGCATCCAAGCTGGATACGTGGAATGAACTGGCTCTCTATGCCTTGGAGGTCCTGGCCTGCCCTGCCTCCAGAGTTTTATCAGAGCGGGTTTTTAGTGCCGCTGGTGAAATTATAACTGATAAGCGCATCCACCTGTCAACTGAAAATGCTGATAAGCTGACTTATAAAAATGAACAAGGGCTGGATTGGGCCAGCCTTCTCAACACCACCGAATGATAGCAGCGTAACATAAACTCAAATGCAGTGTCTTTTTTTGGGAGGTATATTCCCATGCACCCCTTCACACCCATACATGGGCATACACTTCCTGATTTTGTCTATTTGCTCTTGTCCTCCTTCTCCTCATCATCCACCACCATATCACCAGGGTGACCGTGGTCCGTGATGCAACACCCACATAATTTTTTAAAGGGTGTTTATAATAACAGTAAAAAAATTTTTTATACACTATGTTCATGTATACCTCCCAGGGGTAAATATTTGTCAGCCCATACACTTAGTGCATGGGCTTTACAAGTATAGGAGACCCGCTCCTTTCTAATGGGAACATTTTTTTATGAGGCCCTCCTCCACATCTATTCCAAGGGGCATTGGAGTGCCTTCCAATTTTTAGCAGCCCTTGCATTCGCTGCCTAGGCAAACACAATGGGAGACCCACTTCCAAATAATGGGAACATTGTTTTAAGGAGGCCCTCTGACCTCCACATCTCTTCCAAGGGGCATTGGAGTGCCTCCAAATTTTTGGCAACAGTTGCATTCACTACATAGGCAAATACCATAGGAGACCCACTTCCTAATAATGGGAACAATTTTTAAGGAGTCCCTCTGACCTCCACGTCGCTTCCAAGGGACATTGGAGTGCCTCCAAATTTTTGGCAACCCTTGCATTCACTACATAGGCAAGCACAATGGGAGACCCACTTCCTAATAATGGGAACATTGTTTTAAGGAGGCTCTCTGACCTTCACGTAACTTCCAAGGGGCATTGGAGTGCCTCCAAATTTTGGGCAACCCTTGCATTCACTGCATAGGCAAACTCAATGGGAGATCCACTTCCTAATAATGGGAGCATTGTTTTCAGGAAGCCCTCCTCTATGTCTCTTCAAAGGGGTATTGGGGTGCGTACAAATTTTGGGCAGCCCTGCCATTCACTGCATACGCACTAACAGTATAGAAGACCCATTCTTTAGTAATGGGAATAATAAAACATAGCTGGCTGATGGCTCTCTAAGAAAAGTGAGGGCGGACTGCTGGCCCTTTAAGAATAGTAAAGGTCGCCTGATGGCCCTATAAAAATAGGCTTTGTGACTTTCAGAGTCCCTCCTTCATAAATGAAACACGATGTGTCTGATGATATCTCACACACCACATGGCCAGATAAGGTTGTAAAATGTTAAAATTACATTTCCTGGTGGATGCTTATGTCACGGTTGAAAGCAATACAAAAGTGCAAAAACGCATCAAAAATGCTTCTTGTGAACATAGCCCAAGGTGAGGAGGAGCATTTTTGTTTTTGGTTATTTATTTTGCTTTATATACAAGTCATTACCCTTGAAAGGATGTTCCTTAACATATTTCCCAGGAAAATCCATTTTGGTTTCGTTTTTAAATGTTTTATTGTGAGTCCGTAAAAGTGGCGTAATACCTCTGACAACGTTGTTGACAGAAGTGACCTGAGAGTCAGAAATGCTTCCAGGGGTCTTCCCCATGCTGTCCCCATGTCATTTGAGCACTGTTCCCATTGATTTGGGAACTTTTTAGGCCCTCTGCAGACCGCCAGGGGGAGCCGTCTGAAAAATGCTCGAGTTTCCCATAGACTTACATTGGGCTCGTTGCTCGGGTCGAGCACCCGAGTATTCCAATTTGATCGACCCGAGCAACGAGTACCCGAGCATTTTAATGCTCGCTCAACACTAGCAACAACTCATCCAATCCACATAGGCAAAGAATTAAAACAAAAATGTCCAAAATAGTGACAATCGAGCACTAAAATGCTCGAGTGCTCAGTAGTCGAATCGAGCAGGTCAGACGTTTGGATGGACTCGACCCGAGTGAAGAGTATAGTGAAAGTCAAAGGGAAACTTGAACATTTTTCCGCAAGACCCTACCCAGCGGGCTGGAAGGCAGGAAAATCCCTGAAATGGGTGGAAACAGTACTCATAAAGAATGGAAACAGCATAGGGAAGACATCTGGACACGTTTCTGACTCCCAGGTTGCTGCTGGGAACAATGTTGTCAGAGTATTACGAAACTTTTAAGCACCGACAATAAAACATACAAAACCAAAGATAAAATGGATTATACAGGAAAAAATGTTAGGAAACATTTTTTCCTGTATAATGACTTGTAAATAAGGAAAAAGAAAAAAGAAAAAAAAAAGCCTCCTCCACCCTGTCATCTATGACTACAGTAGATGACATAGTAGAGAGGGAAATAAAACTACACCTGTTAGTACAATAAACCTCATTTCAAGGCAGAAACATTACTGTGTCCAACAGTTATTATATATATCAAAGTGAAATAGCTGTGGCAAAAACACCAATTTTTATAAAACATTAAGCTTAAGTTTAATTGGGGTGCCCAAACTTTTTCATATAACTGTAGCTGAACTGGTAGAGGATGAAATGCTGCAACAAATTAAAAATGCAGCAAACAATAATAGGGTCCTTATTATGGGGGATTTTAACGATCCAGATATTTAATGGGACATAGAATCTTCCAGTTGTGCTAACAGCTGAAAGTTCATATCCACAGTTCAGGACAATTACCTCTCTCAGCTGGTAGATGAACCAACCAGGGGAGGTAATCTGCTGGATCTGATACTGTCAAATAGACCAGATACAATTTCAGATCTACAGGTCTGGGAGCATTTGGGAAACAGCGACCATAATATGGTAAGTTTCAATGTAATATTCAATAAAACATATCAAAAGGGAAATGCAAAAACCTGGAACTTTAGGAAATCTGATTTCAACAAATTAAGGGAAGAGCTTAATCATGTAGACTGGGACCATGTCATGGTAACTGGGGATACCGAATGTAAATGGGGCATGTTTAAGGAAATACTACTGGAATCCTGTAGAAAATTTACACACTCTGGTAATAAGATGTACAGGAATAAAAAGAAACCATTATGGATTAATAAGACAGTACAAAGTTTAATAAGACAAAAACATGAGGGAAGAGCATACAGAAATAGCATTTCAGGAATATAAAGGCTAGTGATGAGCGAACGAGCTCGCCACTGCTCGGTTCTCACCCGAGCATCACTGTGCTCGACGAGCTCGGCGCACGGCGATCGACGAATATTTCTGGGTTGCTCGGGCGGGAACTCGGTTCCCCTCCCTGCATGTTTGGCACTCTTTAGAGAGCCAATGAACATGCAGGGTGTAGCATCGGCGTCTCTGCCTGGCAGGAGGCAGAGACGCCGTTCCCCTCACCGCCACGGTCCCGGTCCAGCATCTTCCTGTTCCCCTGCTGCTAAGGCGCGCACTGCACGCAGCTTCCTGGGCACTGTGCTTAGGGCACGTGCATTCCCTCCCTCTAAAAGGGGCCGCGCACCGTAATAAAGAGTTCCCAGTCGATGGCCGGAGGACCGCCCCTATATTAAGCACCTCCTCCAAAATGGAGGTGTTTGTGTGCTAACACTCTCCTCAGCCCTCAGGTTCCCTGCCCGGCAGTCTGTCTAACAGTTCTGCCTGCCAGTCTGTCTATCAGCCGTGCCCGCCAGCCTGCCTACCCGGAGCACCTGCCAGGTTACCTGCCGTGCCCGCCAGCCTTCCTACTCTGAGCACCTGCCAGTTACCCGCTGTGCCTGCCTGCCAGCCTACCCAGAGCACCTGCCAGTTACCTGCCATGCTTTCCAGTCTGCCAACCCGCAGCACCTGCCAGTTACCTGCCATACCCGCCTGCTCATTTACTCGGAGTACCTACCTGGCTATCCGCCGTACACGCCTGCTTGTCTACCCGGATCTCCCGCCAGCCTACCTGCTGTGCTCATCCGCTATACCAGTCAGCTCCTGCCATCTGACCCATGGGAGTCACCTGCTCTCACACAAGGTCGGTCCCAGAGTGGCACCTGGTTCACCTGGCCGGTCCCTCCTTGGTTCACAGAGTCAACTAAGCCGCCGTGTGACCTGGTCGTTCCGAGTAGGCACTTCGTTACGCCCCTCTGCTCCCTCCTGGCATTAAAGCACAGAGGTTCCACCACCCGGACCCGTAACACAGGGATTGCGTGCCATGCACTGTAATGCCGTAGACATGTTGGTTGTGGGCATTACAGTGATTGGCTGGCTGTACAGCTTCATCAGGTCTATATAAGACCTGGCGCCGCTATGCTCGTCACAGTGTACCCAGGAATCAGGCAGAGTAGGGAGAGGTGCTGCTGTGTCAGGGAGAAATTTGCTTCTTTATAGTTAGCATAGGTATTCCGCAACCTATATACAGTATATATCCATCTCAAATAACAGTCCTTCTGAGGACTAATCCAGCTTCAAATATTCAGTGATGATAGCAGGAGTTAGGGAGGCAGGCAGTGTATGTGGCAGACTTCAGTGCATGATACAGCACAAGAGGGTACATTGAACGTCCTGTTAGTATAGGTATTCCACAACATATATATATATATATACATCTGAACTAACAGTCCTTCGGAGGACTAATCCAGCTGCATATAATCAGTGCTAGGCAGGCAGGCAGTGTATGTGTCAGACTGCAGTATATGATACAGCACAAGAGGGTCCATTGAACGTTCTGTCTGCTGCTGCTGTAATAATTACAGATATTTGTAGACATAGCCCCAGATATCAGGGAAAAAAATTTTTTGATCTTAATCCTGGTTATGTGCTTAAAAAGCAATCCAGAGTACACCATTTTTCTGCTCCATTTGCTTGTTCTCAATGCAGAATAAAGCGAGATATGTTCCATATTTCAGCGATAAAAATCCAGAAATTTAAACTGAACGTGGAAAATATTGGCATCCTTTTCCATTCTGTTGTAGTGTGTCTTTCAAACTATTCACACTAGGTGTCTGTTAAAAATAGTATTAGTAAATTATAAGCCTGCTATTTAAAACCGCGGTTCTCTGTCAGACATAACACCTATAAGAGTGTTCTAAAATCAGCCATTTCTTCTATTTTCATTCAGTTGCAGTGTGCCGGTCAAGCTATTCACACTAGGTGTCTGTGAAGGATAGTATTAGCAAATTACAGGCCTGCTATTTAAAACCATGGTTCTCTGTCAGACATAACACCAATAAGAGTGTTTCAAAATCAAACATTTCTTTTATTTTCATTTCATTGCAGTGTGTCGGTCAAGCTATTCACACTAGGTGTCTGTGAAGGATAGTATTAGCAAATTACAGGCCTGCTATTTAAAACCATGGATCTCTGTCAGACATAACAAGTATAAGAGTGTTCAAAAACCAGACATTTCTCATCAGACATAACACCTATAAGAGTGTTCCAAAATCAGCCATTTCTTCTATTTTCATTCCTTTGCAGTGTGCCGGTCAAGCTATTCACACTAGGTGTCTGTGAAACATAGTATTAGCAAATTACAAGCCTGCTATTTAAAACCGTGGTTCTCTGTCAGACATAACACCTATAAGAGTGTTCAGAAATCAGACATTTCTTCCATTTTCATACTATTGCAGTGTGTCGGTCAAGCTATTCACACTAGGTGTCTGTGAAGAATAGTATTAGCAAATTTCAGGCCTGCTGTTTAAAATAGTGTTTCTCTGTCAGATGTATCACATATAACTGCATTCCAAAATCAGCCATTTCTTGTGTACGTGGAAAATATTGTTCTCCATTAAAAATGAGAAAGATCCGTGGCAAGAATGGGGAGATAGACTTGATGGTGATGGTGCATGAAGAGGCCGAGGCCAAGTACGTGGCCGTGGACAAGCTGTAATTGTGCCACAACAAACACCCACATCTTGTTGCTCGACCTTCCTTTCCCAATTACTAAGAGACTGCAGAACACCACTATTGAACCCAGAGCAGTGTGAAAAGGTTGTTGGTTGTATAGCAGATAACGCTTCCAGTCACTTTGCTACCACCACCACCACCCTGTCTTCCACACTGTCAAGTGCCCGAGTGACAACTGATCCCACACTTGGACAGTCAGACGAGCTGTTCACTTTTCCATTTGTAGATTCGAGCCTCTCGCTCTGCCAGCTTCAAGCGAGTCAAGAGGATAACGCGTGTAGCGATGCCCAAGGCGATGGTGGGAAAGTGCAATTACTGTCGTGAGAGGGGGATGATGATTATGATAATGAGACACAATTGCCGGAAAGTCAGGAGGAGGACCAGGGTGCGAAAGTGGAAAACAACGTGGCGGATGATATAGTAACTGACCCAACCTGGCAGGGGGACACACAGAATGAGGACAGCAGCACACAGGGGGAGGGAGGCGTAGAACCACAATAGGCAGAAAGAAGCAGTGTGGTGGTTGCAGACACAAGGCAGGAAAGCGTTCCTCGTAATGCCAACACAACGGAAGTTGCCAGTTCAACTGTTAGGTCTTCCCGAGTCTGGTTATTTTTTAAAGACTGCAGATAACCCCAAAAAGGCCATTTGCACCACCTGCCGGGCCAGCATCAGCAGGGGTATCAAAACTAGCAGCCTGATCACCACCAAGTTGACACCACTGCTTGTTCCGCTGTTGTGCGTGCAAGCCAATCCCCTGTCCATGGCGCAAGACAAGATGCTTCCCGCCCTGCACCTGTCGTTGAACACTCTCAACTAGCACCAACAGCAAGCAGGTCCACATCCTTGTCCTAGCGCAGTGTTCAGTTGTCCCTACCCCAGTCCTTGGAACGCAAGCGCAAATACGCAGCCAACTACCCACAGGCCACACTATAAAATTCACACATTTTGCGAATGCTTACACTCAAAATGTTACCTTTTAGGCTCGTGGAGACAGAGCCTTTCCACAGCCTGATGGGGGCAGCCGTCCCTCGGTACTCGGTCCCCAGCCGCCACTATTTCTCCCGGTGTGCCGTCCCCACATTACACGATCACCTGTCCCACAGCATTAGAGGTGCCCTCAACAACGTAGTTACTAGGAAAGTCCACCTAACCACAGACACGTGGACAAGCTCTTGTGGGTAGGGACTGTACATCTTGCTGACAGCACACTGGGTTAATATAGTGGAAGCCTTGACCCAGTCGGACCTTGGGATGAAACACGTCCTCCCGACGCCAAAGATTGCGGGCCCAGGGTCAATCAGGGTTGCCCTCACATTCTACAGCTCCTGCACCTCCTCCTCCTCCTCTTCCTCTTCAGCCTCCATCTCTGAAATGACCACATAAGTCGCAAGCTGGAAGCACTGCAGCACTGCCTTGGCCAAGCGGCAACAGGCTGTGCTGAAGCTGATATGCTTAGGTGACAAACCGCACAACGCTGAAGATTTGTGGACAGCTCTGAAATAGCAGGCAGATCTGTGGCTGACACCGCTGACTCTACAGCCAGGCATGGTCATGTGTGAAAATGGCTGGAACCTGGTGGCGGCTCTAAGGCGAGGCGAGCTTACAGATGTACCGTGCCTGGCCCATATGCTTAACCTCGTGTTCAGCGGTTTGTCAAAACCTACCCAGATTTATCGGATCTGCTTGTCAAAGTACGCTGCATGTGTGCCAATTTTAGACAATCTGCTACAGCTTCTATCTCTCTTACTGTGCTTCAGCATTGTTTGTAGCTTCCAGCTCACCGACTGATCTGCGATGTCCCAACGCGTAGAACTCTACATTGCAGATGTTAGGAAGGATTTGTAAGCAGAAGAGGGCAGTTGTTGACTACCAGCATCAA
The DNA here is from genome assembly GCF_046119375.1 of Phyllobates terribilis. Lineage (NCBI taxonomy): Eukaryota > Metazoa > Chordata > Amphibia > Anura > Dendrobatidae > Phyllobates > Phyllobates terribilis. Next base: position 202,701,606 of record NW_027362764.1, on the reverse strand, counting down.
CAAGTCCGTTGGTATTCAGGTCAGACTCCACACATAAAACCTCAGGAGTGGACATGGATGTCAGACATATGTGCCATCCTCCAAGACTTTGAGGACTCCACCAAGATGGTGAGTGGTGATGTCTCCATAATTAGCATCACCATCCCGCTTCTTTCTCTTCTGAAATGCTCTCTGCTCACAATCAAAGAGGATGCATTGCAGGCGGAGCATGATGAGATGGAGCAAGGAACCATACAGGGTGATTACACACAGCCCAGCTTCATCTCATCCCAATGTGCATTGGGTGACAATGAGGAAAAGGAGGAGGAGGAAGGACAGGAGCTAGTTTCATGCGCTATAGACGGTACTACCTGCACAGCTGTCATACCGTCTGTTCAGCGATGGCCAGAGGACAGAGAGCATGGTCATTCATCCTCTTGGTGAGGACACGGAAGTCTTGCCTGTTAGTAGTCTTGCACGCATGGCTGAGTTTATGATATGCTGCCTTTCCCATGACCCTCGCGTTCTCAAAATTGTGGGTGACAGTCATTACTGGTTGGTGACACTTCTAGACCCACGCTACAAGGAGAACTTTATATCTCTTATTCCTAAGGCGGACAGGTCTACAAAAATGGGGATGTACCAGAAGGCCCTTGTTGCGGAACTATTAAAAAAATTCCCATCTGAAAACGCTGGCGGCAGAGGGCACACTTCGTTGGACAACCAAAGAGTACAGGAGAGAGAGACAACTTCAATCCAGCAGAGGCAGGGGAACACTGTCAAAGTTCTGGGAGAGTTTTCTCAGTCCCTCCCATCGCACAGGCCCTGAGGCGCGGGGTACTCTCACAAGGAGTGCAAAGTTTGGGAAGATGCTGAGGGAGTGCCTTGCCGACCGTACCAACGTCCTCCGTGATTCCGCTGTGCCTTATAATTATTGGGTATTCAAGCTGGATATGTGGAATGAACTGGCTCTCAATGCCTTGAAGGTCCTGGCCTGCCCTGCCGCCAGCGTTTTATCAGAGCGGGTTTTTAGTGCCGCTTCTGGAATTATTACTGATAAGCGCATCTGCCTGTCAACTAAAAATTCTGACAGGCTGACTCTTATAAAAATAAACAAGGGCTGGATTGGGCCAGACTTCTCAACACCACCGAATAATAGCAGCGTAACAAATTCAAATCCAGTGTCTTTTCTTGGGAGGTGTATTCCCATGCACCTTTTCACACCCAGACAAGGGTATACGTTTCCTGACTTTGGCTATTTGCTCTTGTCCTCCTCCTTCTACTCATCCTCCACCACCATATCACCAGGGTGACCGTGGTCCAAGATGCAACACCCACATCATTTTTTAAAGGGTGTTTATGATGCCCGTAAAAAAAATTTTATACAATGTGTTCATGTATACCCCCAGGGGTAAATGTTTGTCAGCCCATATACTTAGTGCATGGGCATTACAAGTATAGGAGGTCCGCTCCTTTCTAATGGGAACATTTTTTAATGAGGTCCTTCTCCACGTCTCTTCCAAGGGGAATTGGAGTGCCTCCAAATTTTTGGCAACCCTTGCATTCACTGTATAGGCCAACACTATGGGAGACCCACTTCCTAATAAGGGGAACATTGTTTTGATGAGGCCCTCTGACCTCCATGTCTATTCCAAGGGGCATTGAAGTACCTCCAAATTTTTGGCAACCCTTGCATTCACTTCATAGGCCAGCACTATTGGAGACCCACTTCCTAATAATGGGAACATTGTTTTGAGGAGGCCCTCTGACATCCATGTCTCTTCCAAGGGGCATTGGAGTGCCTCCAAATTTTTGGCAACCCTTGAATTCACTGCATAAGCAAGCACAATAGGAGACCTACTTCCTAATAATGGTAACATTGTTTTCAGGAGGCCCTCCTCTAAGTCTCTTCAAAGGGGTATTGGGGTGCGTACAAATTTTGGGCAGCCCTGGCACTCACTGCATACGCAATAACAGTATAGGAGGCCCTCTCTTTAGTAATGGTAACAATAAAACATAGCCGGCTGATGGCTCTCTAAGAATAGTGAGGGCCGACTGCTGGTCCTTTAAAAATAGTAAAGGCCGCCTAATGGCCCTATAAAAATAGGCTTTGTGACTTTCAGAGTCCCTCCTTCATAAATGAAACACGATGTGTCTGATGATATCTCACACCACATGACCAGATTAGGTTGTAAAATGTTAAAATGACATTTCCTGGTGAATGCATTTGTCACAGTTGAAAGCAATGCAACAGTGAAGAAACACATCAAAAACGCTACGTGTGAACATAGCCCAAGGTGTGTAGGAGCATTTTTGTTTTTGGTTATTTATTTTGCTTTATATACAAGTCATTACCCTGGAAAGGATGTTCCATAACATATTTCCCAGGAAAATCCATTTTGGTTTCGTTTTGGTATGTTTTATTGTGAGTCTGTAAAAGTGGCGTAATACTCTGACAACGTTGTTGACAGCAGTGACCTGGGAGTCAGAAATGCTTCCAGGGGTCTTCCACATGCTGTTACCATGTCATTTGAGCACTGTTCCCTTCGATTTGAGCAATTTTTAGGCCCACTGCAGACTGTCGGGGGGAGCCACCTGAAAAATGCTTGAGTTTCCCATAGACTTACATTGGGCTCGTTGCACGGGTCGAGCACCCGAGTATTCAAATGTGCTCAACCCGAGCATCGAGCACCAGAGCATTTTAGTGCTCGATCATCACTACTCCTTGTTTGCCCAACAAACTGTGACCTCTGCTGCCAGCGTTATTAGGCCTGTCCAGCATGGGAATAAGAGACAGAAAGTTTTCCTTGTACCATGGGTCTAGAAGTGTCACCAACCAGTAATGACTGTCACCCAAAATTTGGACAATGCGATGGTCAATGGAAAGGCAACTTAACATAAACTCAGCCATGTGTGCCAGACTGCAGAGGCAAGACTTCCATGTCCTCATCTACAGGATGACTGACCATACCCTCCTCCTCCTCTTTCTCCTCCTCCCTGTCCTCAGGCCATCCACGCTGAACAGACGGTATGACAGGTGTACAGGTAGTACTGTTTATAGCCCAGGAAACTAGCTTCTGTTCTTCCTCCTCCTCCTCTTCCTTATTGTCACGCAATCCACATTGATATGAAATGAGGCTGGGCTGTGTGTAATCACCCTGTATGGTTCCTTGCTCCATCTCATTGTGCTGCACCTGCAATGCATCCTCTTTAATTATGAGCAGAGAGCGTTTCAGAAGACAGAGAAGTGGGATGGTGACGCTAATTATGGCGTCATCACCGCTCACTATCTTGGTGGAGTCCTCAAAGTTTTGGAGAATGGTACATATGTCTGACATCCATGTCCACTCCTGAAGTCTTATGTGTGGAGTCTGAACTGAATACCGACGGCCTTGTTGATATTGGTACTCAACAACTGCCCTCTTTTGCTCACAAATCCTTCTCAACACCTGCATTGTAGAGTTCCAACGTTTGGGGACATCGCAGATCAGTCGGTGAGCCGGAAGCTGTAAATGCTGCTGAAGCACGGCAAGAGCGGCAGAAGCTCTAGCTGACTTTCTAAAATGGGCACACAGGTGGCGTATTTTGACAAGCAGATCTAGCAGATCCGGGTAGGTTTTGAGAAACCTCTGAACCACGAGGTTAAGCACATGGGCCAGGCATGTTGCGTGTGTGAGTTCGCCTCGCCTCAGAGCTGCCACCAGGTTCTGGCCATTGTCACACATGACCATGCCTGGTTGTAGGGTCAGCAGTGTGAGACACAGATCTGCCTGCTCTTTCAGAGCTGTCCACAACTCTTCAGCATTGTGCGGTTTGTCACCTAAGCATATTAGCTTCAGCACATCCTGTTGCCGCTTGGCTGAGGCAGTGCTGCAGTGCTTCCAGCTTGCGACTGATGTGGTCATTTTGGAGATGGAGGCTTCCGTTTCCATGAGCCTAAAAGGAAACTTTTTGAGCGCAAGCATTCGCAAAATGTGTGAATTTACTAATGTGTCCTGTGGGGAGTTGGCTGAGTATTTGCGTTTGCATTCCAAGGACTTAGGTAGGGACAATTGAACGCTGTGCTGGCACAAGGATGTGGATGTGCTTGCTAATGTTGCTAGTTGAGAGTGTTCAATGACAGGTGCAGGGCGGGAAGCATCTTGGCATGCGCCATGGACAGAGGATTGGCGTGCATGCACAACAGAGGAGCAAACAGTGGTGTCACCTGCAGGCACTGTTGCTGGACCCTGGGGTTGGGTCCACTTAGTTGGGTGCGTTGCTGTCCTGTGCCTGATCATGCTGGTGGTGGACAGGCTGCTAGTTTTGCTACCCCTGCAGATGCTGGCCTGGCAGGTGGTGCAAATGGCCTTTGTGGGGTTATCTGCAGAGTCTTCAAAAAATAACCAGACTCGGGAAGACCTAACATTTGTACTGGGAACTTCCGTCGTGTTGGCATTACGAGGAACGTTTTCCCGACTTGTGTCTGCGGCCACCACACTGCTTCTCCCTGCTTGTTGTGGTGCTACACCTCCCTCCCCCTGTGTGCTGCTGTCCGCACTCTGTATGTCCCCCTGCCAGGTTGGGTCAGTTACTATATCATCCACCACGTCGTCATAAAATTCCGCACCTTGGTCCTCCTTCTAATTTTCTGGCAATTGTGTCTCATCATCATCATCCAACTCTTGTGACAGTAACTGCACTTTCTCACCGCCGCCTTCATGTGACCCTGGCTGCTCAAATATTTGGGCATCGCTACACGTGTTCTCCTTTTGACTCGCTTGAAGCTGGCAGGGCAAAAGGCCCAAGTCTACAAATGGAAAAGTGAACAGCTCTTCTGAGTGTCCAAGTGTGGGATCAGTTGTCTCTGGTCACTCGGCATGGTGGGAGGAAAGAGGATCATGGTGAGTAATATGTAGTTCAGATTCACGGCTACTGAGACTTGACCGTGTGGAAGACAGGGTGGTGGTGGTGGCAAAGTTACTCGAAGCATTATCTGCTATCCAACCAACAACCTTTTGACACTGCTCTGGGTTCAATAGTAGTGTACTGCTGTCCCCTAGTAATTGGGACAGGAAAGTCGAGCAACAAGATGTGGGTGTTTGTTGTGGCGCAATTTCAGTTTGTCCACGTCCTCAGGCTCTGCATGCACCATCACCATCTCGTCCACTTCCCTGTCCTTTGCCGCGCACCTTGCCTATTTTGAATGAAGGACAATATTTTCCACGTTCATGAGAAATGGCTGATTTTGGAATGCAGTTATATGTGATATGCCTGACAGAGAACCACAATTTTAAATAGCAGGCCTGTAATTTACTAATATTGTTCTACACAGAGACCTAGTGTGAGTAGCTTGACCGACACACTGCAACAGAATGGAAATGGAAGAAATGTCTGATTTTGGAACAGTCTTATAGGTGATATGTCTGACAGAGAACCACAGTTTTAAATAGCAGGCCTGTAATTTACTAATACTATCCTTCACAGACACCTAGTGTGAATAGCTTAACCGACACACTGCAACAGAATGGAAAAGGAGGCCTATATTTTCCACATTCAGTTCAAATTTCTGGATTTTTATCGCTGAAATATGGAACAGATCTAGCTTTATTCTGCAGTGAGAACAAGCAAATGGAGCAGAAAAATGGTGTACTCTGGATTGCTTTTAAAGCCAATAACCAGGGTTAAGATCAAAAAATAATTGCCATGGCCCCTGATATCTGGGGCTATGTCTACAAATAACTGTAGTTATTACAGCAGCAGCAGACAGGACTTTCAATGGACCCTTTTGTGCTGTATGATACTGCAGTCTGCCACATAAACTGCCAACCTGCCTAGGACTGATTATATGCAGCTGGATTATTCCTCAGAAGGACTGTTTGTTCAGTTGGATATATATATATATGTATATATATATATATATATATATATATATATATGTTGTGGAATACCTACACTAACTATAAATAAGCAAATCTCTCCCTGACGCAGCAGCACCTCTCCCTACTCTGCCTGATTCCGGGGTAGACTGTGACGAGCATAGCGGCACCAGGTTTTATATAGACCTGATGATGCTGTGCGGCCAGCCACCCACTGTAATGCCCACAACCAACATGGATACGGCATTACAGTGCATGGCAGGCAATTCCTACATGTTCATTGGCACTCTAAAGAACACCAAACATGCAGCAACCCGGAAATACTCGCCGAGTGTCGAGCTTGTCGAGCACAGTGATACTCAGGCGAGTACCGAGCAGTGGCGAGCACGTTCGCTCATCACTATTGAACAGTTAAATTCCATTGTTACCTCTTTTTGGCTTTTGTCTGACTTGACTCTCAGAATAATAAGCTTCCTGACATCTGGTGATAAATTTGGCTTTGATTTTGCCATGTTTTAACCTAAAAAACACATTAAAAAAGAAAAAGTTTAGGCAAAATGCGAGTACCCAAGACAAAATATGCAAAACATTTGGCCCAGCATATGTTAAAAATGAACACATAAAGGGATGAATCAAGGTCAAACGCAATTTTCATCCTTATGTAGCTGACAATCATTTGCTTCCGGTTTACTAAATTCACCATGAAAATGGCATCACAACACCCAGACAGAAGTAATCAAACTTTGAAAAAAATGCAAAAATGCTTTGGTTGTCACTGGGTACACATATACATATATATGTATATATATATATATATATATATATATATATATATATATATATATATATATATATGTATATTGTAAGGCAGCGCTAGTCATCATACTGGGGGATACTCGCAGCATCGGGTCAATTAAAGCACACATGCAATGTCTTTCCGGTATTTCACAATGCAGCAGTTTATTACTTATCATAAACCGCTTATGACACATATAATGTCCACGAGCCTTTCCAGTGGAAGCTATGCCCACTTGGCTCCAGTTACAGCCTTCAGCAAAGTAACTATAACAATGTCCATATAACGTACCGCTTTTACCTTTTGCCGGGTCTTAACAGTTTCAGACTTATTCTGCCACCACTATGGCTTTTAGGCTTCCCAGGTGGGGGTCTCCAGCCCTCGTACCTTCGAAGGCTACTGGTATGTCTTCACACTTAACATCCAGCCACTGCCTTTCAGGACTCTTGTCTTTTAAGCCTCTGCCCTCCAAGGCCACTGGCATCGCTTACACCTAAGGATCCAGCCTCGACCTTTCAGGCTTCACCAGGCTTCACACTAACGGTGTCCCACACGGGAACAGGCCTCACGCCTTACACACCCTGTCTCAAGACTACCAGGGTTTATATATCCTGTAATACACACACACAGGACCTGTGCTGATGTCACAGTCATGTGACCAGACATTCTGTGTGCACAGGGCCTGTGCTATGTCACAGTCATGTGACCAGTCATCTGAGGGGGAGGTACATGGTCAGCCAAAACACATCCTGGACCATTACCGTAAGGCCGCAAGTCACTGCATTACATATCCCCCCCCTCTGTTCAAACTAGTGGGGTTGAACACATAATATACACAATCACATTATAACCCCCAGTTCACACAGAGACCATGTACTTGACAATTGCGCTACTCAGCCCATGGAACCTTAGTCATCGACATTAGCCCATTCCTTAGGGACCTACCATCCGTCATTGTCACCAACTTCGTCAAGTCACATTTCCGGGTCATAACCTTGTCAGACCTCCTCCGCTCCCAGCGGTCAGTCGTAACTTTGTCAGACCTCCCCCGCTCCCAGCGGTCAGTCGTAACCTTGTCAGACCTCCCCCGCTCCCAGCGGTCAGTCGTAATCTTGTCAGACCTCCCCCGCTCCCAGCGGTCAATACAGCAGTGTGACTCACATGCCCTGGTATCTAAGGTCCGGTTAGACTCCGTACTGTCCCGTACTCTATCGGGTGGTTTTTATGGGCCTCTCAAACCTGAGTTACTGGAGGTTTCATTACCTCTAAACCCACGCCCACTATCCTCAGAACATCTTGAAAGGTCTTTAACTTCAGCTGTAGCTATTCTGTTATTTGAAGGGCCCTTTCTCTGTCTGGTCTCACAATTTCTAGACGGCTGCCATCTTCTGCTGCTCAGGCGATTCTGTCTTTCCACTCGCAGTCTAGCGAGATTCAACTGTTCTACCTCTCGCAGGTAGGTCACTCGGTACTACATCAGCATGCGTATATATGCAAGACTTTCTTCCGTTCCTGCAGCGGAGAATGACACCATGCCGTCTTCATCTGGCATCCAGTCCTGTTGATCACGTGGACTGCTTACTCTCATCACACCAGACTTCTTTGCCATCATCTGCATGGCTCGGCCATTTCTCCCAATGAGCTTTCTCACCAGAACATGAGGCACCCGGATGACCTCTTCCCGCAGACTGTGAGATTTTCTCATAAGCTCCAGTTGTCTAACGGCTTGTTCCGTCTTCAACCGGAGAAACCGCTTGGTGCGAATACATCGCCAGTGTATGTCACTTAGGATCGCCACCCTCTTCACTGTGACTTCGGTCGTGGACAGGACCACCAGCTGTTTAGCTTCTGAGGTCGAGTACACCTTACAGGCTCCCACAGCCTTCTTAAACTCTTCATGCACGAACTCACTGGTGCATTCTTCTCTCAAATCCTCTGGTACATCTATGAGGCATTTGTACCGAGACATTTCTGTCTCACCAGTGGTTTCCAGATGATCAACCAGCTCAAGTTTCAGAGACAACTGACTTTCAGCTTCTTCACCCTGTATGCTTCCCCTGAGCTGACTCACTGCTACAACTTCAAGAATTTTCAACTTGACCACTCCCATTTCATATTTATCTTCTGTTGACACTCTCTTAGCTCTCCTCAGGTCCACCTTCTCATGGTATAAGGGAGAGAGTGCAACTTTTTTTTCCTTTTCCTTCTCCAAGGAGGCCTGGTTCACTGAGTGATACTTTGCCAGGCGACTTTTGAGCTTGAAAACTTCTTCCTCTAGCTCAGCGACTCGCCTCTCAGCAGCCCATCTCTGAAGCTCTTCCTGCTTCAGCTGCTCCTTTAAAAGTAGAGTGTTCTCAGACCTCTCTGTCTCCAATGCGCTCACTTGGCTCTTAACAGCCAGTCTCTCAAGCTTCTCTTGCTTCAAATGGGCTTGTAGCAACTTCTTGAGCTTTTTGATCTCGACTCCTACATCCACCGAATCATCCAAGCTCGCATCATTCGAGTAGGTATTTTTTTCATACCTCCCATCTCCAGTGGCCAACTCCTGGCCCTGGTCTCTGGCTTCTCCGATAGACTCCTCCATCTTTTTCCGCTCAGCTTCCATCTTGCTGATTCTTTCCTTAAGGTAGGTCTCTGCCCTCTGGAGATTATCACAGAACGTCTGCAGCTCCTTTACCTGAGCTTCCAGACCTAGGATCTTTCTGCGGAGATCACCATTTTCATCACGGGTGTCCTGCAGAGTGGTCTCAACCACTTGGCGCATGTGCTCTGCATCCGCCTTATCATCCTCTAGTTTTTCTTTAACCCTGAGGAGATCCTCATAGTCTCTCTTAATTTGTTGCAGTTCCCCACTGTGTTCACCATATTCCTTCTTGGATTCACACAGCTCCCGATTGAACTGTTCGCGCAGTCGTTCTAGGTTTTGTTCACTCCCAGAAACTTCATCCTGCAGCGCCTCCTTCTCAAGCTTCAACGGGAAAACCTCCTCCTTGGTTTTGCGGCGGTCCTCCTTAATTTCCTGGAACATTTCCTTCCATTGGTTAATTTCCTCGTTGCTTGCCTCCAGGTCTCGCTGTAAGTTCTTCACAACCTGGTATATTTTCTGCCGTTCAGACTTCAGGCTCCGCTGGTCTGAGGATACATTCTCAAGGTTTTCCCATAGTTGCTGCACGTCACTCTGACACTGCTGCCTGATAGGCTCCAGCTCTTGGTCATGACAGGCCACCTCCTCTTCTGCCTCTAAAGGAGGATCCAAACTTGAAGCAAAGTCACACAGTACTAAATTTTCTTTATTTTCACTTGCAGCAAAGACTACAGGAGCAACCTTTTTGTGGCCCTTGCGCCGTTGACGACGAGAGGGGGACTCTCTCCCCTCGTCTAACCCTGCCGGACTGACCTCTCTTTCTACTTTCATAGTGTCACCATCAGCTACGGGGTCTATGTCACTCCCCATGGTTTTGTGGACTAACAGGTCACCTCCCACTTTGACGTCAACCCCTTCTACTGGAGCTACCCCGTTATCAATGGTCAAATTGTCATTTTTAGGCGGTACCCACCCACAACCAGTAACAAATTTTGGTTTTCTAAACTCCACGCTCTTGTGACAATCCGCGCCCTTTTGAGACTCCGCCCCCTTTTGAACAACCACATAGGTAGGGGAATTTTTACGAAAAATATCAGCAATAGTCTTAGGACCCAGTTCACAACATCTCTTACCACCTCCCTGGGCACTCTGGGACAATAATGGCGCCCCCAGAGAGTTTACAGAATGGTCCACTGCCGCCACTCTATACGGTGCCCACAGCTCCGGTGGTTCCTGCACCATGTCCAGTAGAAGTTTCCCAAATACCTGCTGCGGTCCCAACAGGCACCTTAATCGCTCAATAGCTTCATTTACTTTTGCTGCTCCGTTCACAGCCATCGCGGTACACTATTCATACTAGACACTTCACCGCTTTCCCGGAAAAAATTTTGCGGCCCCGCCGAGCCACAGCAAACCAGGTTTGAGTGTGAGGACAATTTTCGTAACCCCGCCGAGTTACAGCAAACCAGGTTTGAGTGCGAGGACAATTTTCGTAACCCCGCCGAGTTACAGCCAGATGCTTTAATTTTCGTGACCCCGCCGAGCCACAGCAAACCAGGTTTGAATGCGAAGACAATTTTCGTAACCCCGCCGAGTTACAGCAAGATGCTTGTATCCACACTCATCATCCTGTGCTATTGCCCCTAGCAACCGGGCTGCAGATGCCCCTAGCTACCGGGCTGCAGTTGCCCCTAGCAACCAGGCTGCAGTTGCTCGCATTCTCCAACTATCTGTAAGGCAGCGCTAGTCATCATACTGGGGGATACTCGCTGCACCGGGTCAATTAAAGCACACATGCAATGTCTTTCCGGTATTTCACAATGCAGCGGTTTATTATTTATCAAAAACCGCTTATCACACATATAATGTCCACGAGCCTTTCCAGTGGCAGCTATGCCCACTTGGCTCCAGTTACAGCCTTCAGCAAAGTAACTATAACAATGTCCATATAACGTACCGCTTTTACCTTTTGCCGGGTCTTAACGGTTTCAGACTTATTCTGCCACCACTGTGGCTTTTAGGCTTCCCAGGTGGGGGTCTCCAGCCCTCATACCTTCGAAGGCTACTGGTCTGTCTTCACACTTAACATCCAGCCACTGCCCTTCAAGACTCTTGTCTTTCAAGCCTCTGCCCTCCAAGGCCACTGACGTCGCTTACACCTAAGGATCCAGCCTCGACCTTTCAGGCTTCACCAGGCTTCACACTAATGGTGTCCCACACGGGAACAGGCCTCACGCCTTACACACCCTGTCTCAAGACTACCAGGGTTTATATATCCTGTAGTACACACACACAGGACCTGTGGTGATGTCACAGTCATGTGACCAGACATTCTGTGTGCACAGGTCCTGTGCTATGCCACAGTACCTGTGCTATGTCACAGTCATGTGACCAGTCACCTAAGTGGGAGGTACATGGTCAGCCAAAACACATCCTGGACCATTACCGTAATGCCGCAAGTTGCTGCATTACAATATATATACATATATATATATATATATATATATATATATAAATAAATAAATATATATATATTTTCTTTACATATATAAAATATATATGTATATATACAGTACAGACCAAAAGTTTGGAGATACCTTCTCATTTAAAGATTTTTCTGTATTTTCATGACTATGAAAATTGTACATTCACACTGAAGGCATCAAAACTATGAATTAACACATGTGGAATTATATTCTTAACAAAAAAGTGTGAAATAACTGAAAATATGTCTTATATTCTAGGTTCTTCAAAGTGGCCACCTTTTGCTTTGATGACTGCTTTGCACACTCTTGGCATTTTCTTGATGAGCTTCAAGAGATAGTCACCAGAAATGGTTTTCACTTCACAGGTGTGCCCTGTCAGGTTTAATAAGTGGGATTTCTTGCCTTATACAGTTATATGAAAAAGTTTGGGCACCCCTATTAATCTTAAGATTAATGTTTTATAAAAATTGGTGTTTTTGCAACAGCTATTTCAGTTTGATATATGTAATAACTGTTGGACACAGAAATGTTTCTGCCTTGAAATGAGGTTTATTGTACTAACAGAAAATGTGCAATCTACATTCAAACAAAATTTGACAGGTGCATAAGTATGGGCACACTTATTATTTTCTTGTTTTAAATAATCCTACCTACTTTTTACTGACGTACTAAAGCACTTTTTTTGGTTTTGTAACCTCATTGAGCTTTGAACTTCATAGCCAGGTGTATGCAATCATGAGAAAGGCCAGAAGTGGCAGGCCAAGAAAAACATCAGAAAGGCAGAGAAGAAGAATGGTGAGATCAGTCAAGGACAATCCTCTGACCACCTCCAGAGAGCTGCAGCATCAACTTACTACAGATGGTGTCACTGTGCATCGGTCAACTATACAACGCACTTTGCACAAGGAGAAGCTGTATGGGAGAGTGATGCGAAAGAAGCCGTTTCTGCAAGCACGCCACAAACAGAGTCGGCTGAGGTATGCAAAAGCACATTTGGAGAAGCCAATTTCTTTTTAGAAGAAGGTCCTGTGGACTGATGAAACCAAGATTGAGTTGTTTGGTCATACAAAAAGGCGTTATGCATGGCGGCAAAAAAGCACAGCATTCCAAGAAAAACACTTGCTACCCACAGTAAAATTTGGTGGAGGTTCCATCATGCTTTGGGGCTGTGTGGCCAATGCCGGCACCGGGAATCTTGTTAAAGTTGAGGGATGCATGGATTCCACTCAGTATCAGCAGATTCTTGACAATAATGTTCAAGAATCAGTGATAAAGTTGAAGTTACGCAGGGGATGGATCTTTCAGCAAGACAATGATCCAAAACACCGCTCCAAATTTACTCAGGCATTCATGCAGAGGAACAATTACAATGTTCTGGAATGGCCACCCAGTCCCCAGACCTGAATATCATTGAACATCTGTGGGATCATTTGAAGAGGGCTGTCCACGCTCGGCGACCATCAAACTTAACTGAACTGGAATTGTTTTGTAAAGAGGAATTGTCAAAAAGACCTTCATCCAGGATCCAGGAACTCATTAAAAGCTACAGGAAGCGACTAGAGGCTGTTATTTTTGCAAAAGGAGGATCTACTAAATATTAATGTCACTTTTCTGGTGAGGTGCCCATACTTATGCACCTGTCCAATTTTGTTTGAATGCAGATTGAACATTTTCTGTTAGTACAATAAACCTCATTTCAAGGCAGAAACATTACTGTGTCCAACAGTTATTACATGTATCAAACTGAAATAGCTGTTGCAAAAACACCAATTTTTATAAAACATTAAGCTTAAGATTAATAGGGGTGCTCAAACTTTTTCATATAACTGTAAATGGTGTTGGGACCATCAGTTGTGTTGTGCAGAACTCTAGTGGATACACAGCTGATAGTCCTACTGAATAGGCTGTTAAAATTTGTGTTATGGCAAGAAAAAAGCAGCTAAGTAAAGAAAAACGAGTGGCCATCTTTACTTTAAGAAATGAAGGTCAGTCAGTCCGAAAAATTGGGAAAACTTTGAAAGTGTCCCCAAGTGCAGTTGCAAAAACCATCAAGCGCTACAAAGAAACTGGCTCACATGAGGACCGCCCCAGGAAAGCAAGACAAAGAGTCACCTCTGCTTCTGAGGATAAGTTTATATGATTCACCAGCCTCAGAAATCGCAGGTTAACAGTAGCTCCGATTAGAGACCTGGTCAATGCCACACAGAGTTCTAGCAGCAGACACATCTCTTCAAAAACTATTAAAAGGAGACTTTGTGCAGCAGGCCTTCACGGTAAAATAGCTGCTAGGAAACCACTGCTAAGGACAGGCAACAAGCAGAAGAGACTTGTTTGGGCTAAATAACACAAGAAATGGACATTAGACCAGTGGAAATCTGTGCTTTGGTCTGTTCAGTCCAAATTTGAGATCTTTGGTTCCAACCACCGAGTCTTTGTGCGACGCAGAAAAGGTGAACGGATGGACTCTACATGCCTGGTTCCCACCATGAAGCAAGGAGGAGGAGGTGTGATGGTGTGAGGGTGCTTTGCTGGTGACACTGTTGGGGATTTATTCAAAATTGAAGGCATACTGAACCAACATGGCTGCCACAGCATCTTGCAGCGGCATGCTATTCCATCCGGTTTGCATTTAGTTGGACCATCATTTATTTTTCAACAGGACAATGGCCCCAATCACACCTCCAGGCTGTGTAAGGGCTATTTGACCAAGAGGGAGAGTGATGGGGTGCTACGCCAGATGACCTGGCCTCCACAGTCACCAGACCAGAACCCAATTGAGATGGTTTGGGGTGAGCTGGACCGTAGAGTGAAGGCTAAAGGGCCAACAAGTGCTAAGCATCTCTGGGAACTCCTTCAATATTGCTGGAAGACCATTTCCGGTGACTACCTCTTGAAGCTCATCAAGAGATTGCCAAGAGTGTGCAAAGCAGTCATCAAAGCAAAAGGTGGCTACTTTGAAGAACCTAGAATATAAGACATATTTTCAGCTGTTTCACACTTTTTTGTTAAGTATATAATTCCACATGTGTTAATTCATAGTGTTCATGCCTTCAGTGTGAATATACAATTTCCATAGTCAAGAAAATACAGAAAAATCTTTAAATGAGAAGGTGTGTCCAAACTTTTGGTCTGTACTATATATATATATATATATATATATATATATATATATATATATATATATATATATATACACTCTGCGGTCCAGCTCACCCCAAATCATCTCGATTGGGTTCAGGTCTAGAGAATGTGGAGGCCAGGTCTTTGCGTAGCACCCCATCACTTTCCTACTTGGCCAAATAGCCCTTACACAGCCTGGAGGTGTGTTTGGGGTCATTGTTCTGTTGAAAAATAAATGATGGTCCAAATAAATGCAAACCGGATGGAATAGCATGGCCCTGCAAGATGCTGTGGTAGCCATGCTGGTTCAGTATGCCTTCAATTTTGAATAAATCCCCAACAGTGTCACCAGCAAAGCACCCCCACACCATCACACCTCCTCCTCCATGCTTCACGGTGGGAACCAGGTATGTAGAGTCAATCCGTTCACCTTTTCTGCATCGCACATAGACACGGTGGTTGGAACCAAAGATCTCAAATTTGGACTCATCAGACCAGAGCACAGAGTTCCACTGGTCTAATGTCACTTCCTTGTGTTATTTAGCCCAAAAAAGTCTCTTCTGCTTGTTGCCTGTCCTTAGCAGTGGTTTCCTAGCAGCTATTTTACCATGAAGGCATACTGCACAAAGTCTCCTCTTAACAGTTGTTGTAGAGATGTGTCTGCTGCTAGAACTCTGTGTGGCATTGACCAGGTCTCTAATCTGAGCTGCGATTTCTGAGGCTGGTGACTCGGATAAACTTATCCTCAGAAGCAGAGGTGACTCTTGATCTTCCTTTCCTGGGGCGGTCGTCATGTGAGCCAGTTTCTTTGTAGCGCTTGATGGTTTTTGCAACTGCACTTGGGGACACTTTCAAAATTTGCCCAATTTTTCAGAATGATTGACTTTCATTTCTTAAAGTAATGATGGCCACTCGTTTTTCTTTACTTAGCTGCTTTTTTCTTGCCATAATACAAATTCTAGCAGTCTGTTCAGTAGGTCTATCAGCTGTGTATCCACCTGACTACTGCACAACACAACTGATGGTCCCAACCCCATTTATAAGGCAAGAAATCCCACTTATTAAACCTGACAGGGCACACCTGTGAAGTGAAAACCATTTCCAGTGACTACCTCTTGAAGCTCATCAAGAGAATGCCAAGAGTGTACAAAGCAGTCATCAAAGCGAAAGGTGGCCACTTTGAAGAACCTAGAATATTAGACATATTTTCAGTTGTTTCACACTGTTTTGTTAAGTATATAATTCCACATGTGTTAATTCATAGTATTGATGCCTTCAGTGTAAATGTACAATTTTCAAAGTCATGAACATACAGAAAAATCTTTAAATGAGAAGGTGTGTCCAAACTTTTGGTCTGTACTATATATATATATATATATATATATATATATATATATATATATATATATTTTTTTTTTTTTTTGCATAACATACAAAGGAAATGTGTCATTGTGTCATGTTTAACTTTAGGCCTTTTAGAGATAATTTCATCTTCAACATGCTTAACTGTCCACAATAACTGTAATTTTGTCCAGGGGTGCCCAAACATTTACATGCCACTGTATAGTTACCATCAGCGGATGTGTAAGACCCTCACTAGCTAATTTCATTGGTTCCTATATGATTTTCAAATAAAACTTTAACTATAAAGGTTAATGATAGAGATTAGCAAATTAAAAAAAATGATTTTGGCTTAAGTAAGTATTGGCCAAAATTTATTTTCATATTTATATATAAATTTATTTGGACAGAATCGATTCATCTAAACCGAAAGTTCCTCAAAATACTTTTATAGTGATACGAGGTCTTTCTAGTTACCAGAGCATAATAAATGGATGGGTGGGAAAGTGATCAAAATTAATTACATATTATACACATTTTTTGTAAAGTTTGAGGCAAATTTAAATTATCTCAAACTAATTTGATCATCTCTACTAGTGAAGAGCAAATATGTTCAAAATCCGATCTCCAAACTTAAGTTCGACATGAATGTGGCACATTCGGATTCGTGATCAGAAACATGAGCATTTTTTCTTAAATTCTGTAAAATCTGCACCATTTGGCGGATAAGTGAGGGAATGTGATTGCAGGGCAACTACAGCGTTTTTAACAGTTTAGAAAGCATAATGCTTGCGTATGATGAGTGAGGGGGACATGTTAGATAAGTGAAAGGCCTGGTGAAAGCTCAGAACAGGTCAGATCAGCGGCGAGCTTGTAATCTTTTTTTTTTTCTTTCCTGTAACTTTAAGTGAGGAAAGAAAAGCTAGCCCATCAGAGCGCAGGAAGCATCCACAGTGTCCAAATACAAGGGCTTCTGCCATTGGCTGCTGAAATCACATGTCCTCTCTATATAAAGAGCGGCCATGTTCCCTTAGTGCAATTTTATCCATGTCACATCGCCAGTGATAGAAGCTGCTCAGTGTGCTCCTGTTTAATGAGAGATATTCGCTAGATACATAGGCGCTTGTTTGGAAGTCAGATAGTGTAGATAAGTCCTCTGCTGTGTACCTGTTAAATCGACCTTGCAGCACATTTTTTCTTCTTTTGCAATTACTGAGATCCAGACAGAAACAGCAGGGCTCATGGCATATAACTATGTTGTGCACTGCTTGTATTGTGCTGTATGCACGAGTATACCTTCAATCTATTTTTTCACTTGCTTATGTGATAAAGCAAGAAAGCCCTTGTAGGCCACCTTTTGATTTTGTGGGGTTGAAATTCAGCTGTCTGCAGACTCTGCAGAGCTTCTCAGTGCAGAGCACAAAAAAACTTTTTTTTTCATTTGCTAATGTGATAATGCAATCTATGGTAGCCCACTTTGTCATTATAGTGGGTGAAATTCAGCTGTTTGCACAGTAAAAAATATATATTTTTTCTGTTTCTAGCCAGAGTCCACAAAAGATTTTTTTGTGTCGTAACCCTGATACACACTGCTATAAGCCATCGACTATTTTAGTGGCGTTGAACTTCAGCTGTTTTCAGAGTAAAAAAAAAGATTTTTTTCTGTTGCTAGCCAGAGACTAAAAAATATTTTTTCTCTCTTAAACGTGTTACACTGTGCTATAAGCCAGCTACTACATCAGTGGCGGTCAAATTCAGCTGCTATAAGCCACCTAGTCCTTTAGTTGCGGTGAAATTCAGCTGTGTGCAGAGCTTATGCAGAGTAGTAAAATCTATTTTTTCCTGTTCCTAATGTGATACAGCAGGCTAGATCCGAGTTTGAAATATCTTGGAGCATATATTCTATGCTATACAGGGCTCATCCACAGTAAAAAATCCATTTTTATGTTCCTAACGTGATACAGCTGTTATGATCTGCTACAGGGACTAAGGAAAGACAGGAGAACTGTCCCTACAATAGAACTAAACTAGATCCCTACGATGTAACAGGGAACCTGATTCTGCGATCTGACCCGCTAAAGTCCTCGGCTAGTCTGAACGAAGACCTATAAATGTGAGGGAGGGATCCCTACAAGAACTAGGGACTGGGATAAGTTGGACACCTCCTAGCAGAAATAGTAGCAGTCAAAGACAAACACACAACAAAAAGCATAGAGGTCAGAAGACCTAGCAAAACTAACAGAGAACGGCAACAGAGCACCAAGCTAGCTCAAGAGTAGTAAATACAATGAAGTCCAGCAAGACCAGGAGGGCGGAGCCGGATTAAATAGGCAAAAATGGTCATGTGACCAGCAAACTAAAAAAAAACTAACAGGAGAGTTCTAACAGTACCCCCTCTTCTAAGAGGATCCTCCTGATCCCCTAGGCCCAGACTTACCAGGAAAACTCCTGTGAAACGCTCTGACAAGTCTGGTAGCAGAAACATCATCCGCCCTCACCCATGAGTTATCCTCAGGTCCGAAACCCTTCCAAGCGACGAGATACTGCAAACTCCCTCTATACCGTCTAGAATTTAGGATGCGGGAAATTTCATATTCCCCGTCCTCCACCACCGGAGGAACAGTGGCAGAGGCATCACCATCAGACACATCAGCTTTTTTCAACAGAGAAACATGAAACACCGGGTTAATCTTCCAGGACGTAGAAACCTCCAACCTAACAGCAGATTGGTTAACTATCTGAAGCACCTTAAAGGGCCCTACGAACTTGGGACCCAATTTTTTAGAAGGAATCCTCAATTGCAGATTCTTAGAGGACAACCAAACCATGTCAACAACAGCAAACAAAACCTCTTGCCGTTTCCTATCAAAGTACCTCTTAGATTTTTTGTTAGCCTCCTGAAGATTACCACGCACATCCGTCCAAACTCTCTCCAAATCACCGGAAAAACTCTCCTCCTCAGGCACAGCCGAAACCAATTTGGAGAATGACCCAAAAGACGGATGTCTCCCAGAACAACAAAAAAAAGGCGAACACCCAGAAGAAGAGGATGTATGGTTGTTAAGAGCAAATTCAGCAAGTGGCAGAAACTCAGACCACCCCTCTTGATTGTCTGCCACAAAACAACGCAAGAACTGCTCAACATCCTGGTTCTTCCTTTCTGTCTGGCCATTAGACTCAGGATGATATCCAGATGAAAACGACAAATGAACTCCCAACCTGTCACAAAAGGCACGCCAAAAACGAGCCACGAACTGAGGTCCCCTATCAGAAACAATGTCAGTAGGAACACCATGTAGTCTGACAATTTCCTTGACAAAGGCCTTAGCGAGTGTCTTAGCGCAAGGCAGTTTGATGAAGTGACACATCTTGCTAAAACGGTCCACGACCACCCAGATGACCGTGAAACCTTCAGAGGGGGGAAGGTCAGTAATAAAGTTCATAGCCAGATGTGTCCAAGGTGCACTAGGAACCTCCAGAGGGCAAAGCAACCCCGCAGCAGGAGCATGCGAAGACTTAGATCTAGCACACACAGTACATTGGCGCACCCACTTAATGACTTCCTTCTGCCATCCAGGCCACCAAAAACTGCGACCCACAAGTCTCTTGGTCTCAGAAATTCCTGGATGACCTGCCAATCGAGACTCATGACACTCAACAAACAAATCTCTCCTAAAGGTCCTAGGCACAAACAACCTCCCATGGGGAGTGTTAGATGGGGCATTCTCCTGAGCTTTAAGAATCTCATCCTCCAAAACGGAGTCCAAAGCAGCAATCACAACACCTTCTTGTAAAATGCTCTCCTCTTCCTCCTCAACACCGACCAAGGGAGAAAAGCTGCGAGACAAAGCATCCGCTTTAACATTCTTGGTACCCGGGATGTAAGTAACGGAAAAATTAAACCGCGAGAAAAAAAGTGCCCACCTAGCCTGACGGGCATTCAAGCGCTTGGCAGCATCAAGATAGATCAGATTTTTATGATCAGTGAAAACCTGAATGGGAAATTCAGCACCTTCCAAGAGGTGACGCCAGTGTTCAAATGCGAGTTTAATCGCCAGCAATTCCCGATTACCAATATCGTAATTAAGTTCAGTCTCAGAAAATTTTTTTGAAAAAAGGGCACAGGGATATACTCCATCCTTGTTTTCCTGAGACAACACCGCACCGACCCCAACCGAAGAAGCATCAACCTCAACCAAATACGGCTTAGTCACATCAGGCTGCATAAGGATGGGAGCAGAGGTGAACCTCTCCTTTAGAAGCACAAAAGCTTCAATGGCCTCAGAAGTCCACTGAACCGCATTAGCACCTTTCCTGGTGAGATCGGTCAGCGGTTTGACAATAATAGAAACATTTTTTATGAATTTTCTGTAATAATTGGCGAAACCCAAAAACCTCTGTATCGATTTCAAACCAATAGGCCTAGGCCATTCCTGCACAGCTTGAACTTTAACCGGGTCCATCTCAAAACCTTCACTGGAGATAATGTAGCCCAAAAAACTAATTCTCTGTACAGCGAACTCACATTTCTCCAGCTTAGCAAAAAGCGAATTGTCCATTAATAACTGAAATACCTCACGTACGCTCCGCCAATGAGACTCCAGATCAGGCGAATAAATCAGAATGTCATCCAAATACACAACCACATTTTTGCCGATTAAAGGTCTAAGGATGTCATTAATAAGATTCTGAAAAAATGCTGGAGCATTGGTAAGACCAAAAGGCATAACCAGATTCTCAAAATGACCCACAGGAGTGTTAAAAGCAGTCTTCCATTCATCACCCTCCTTCATGCGCAACAAATTGTATGCCCCACGGAGATCAATTTTAGAGAACCACTTGGCCCCCACTAACTGGTTAAATAAATCAGGAATCAATGGCAGTGGGTAAGGATTGCGTACAGTAATTTTATTAATCTCACGAAAGTCCAGACAAGGACGTAAACCGCCATCTTTTTTTTTTACAAAAAAAAATCCAACAGCCACAGGAGACTTGGAAGGCCTAATGTGACCGGCGGCCAAGCTTGTCTGTATGTATTCCTCCAAATCCTTTCTCTCAGGAATAGTAAGATTAAATAAACGACTTTTAGGAAGAGTCGCTCCAGGGACAAATTCAATGGTACAATCATAGTCTCTATGGGGAGGCAAAATTTGTGACTCCTCCTCAGAAAAAACTCTCCAAAAATCCTGAATAGGTACAGGCAATTCCCCTTTATCTACAGCAGCAATATGTCCGTTACAACACTTGTCATAACACTTAGGGCTCCAGGACTTAATTTCATTGGTAGACCAATCCAGTACAGGATTGTGCAATTTTAACCAGGGTAACCCCAATATTACTGGAGAAGGCAAATTATCAATACCACCAAATCCAAATTTTCTTGGTGAATACCATTAATAGTGAGGGGAAATTCACAGACCTTATGAGTAACACTCTTCAAGGGAGAGCCATCAACAGAAACCTCAGCAATAGGGGATGACAAAGTTTTAGGTTCTAATCTAAGTTTTTCCAAGAATCCCCCATCAATCACATTCAGAGTAGAACCACAATCCACAAATACCCGAAATTCAATTAATTCATCCTGAGCAGCAGTTCTTAATAAAATGACCAGAATTTCCGCAATAGAAGCACAAGCCTTCAGAAAGCCTGCGATCTTTTTCCTGAGAGCGGGGTGCCATCGCCCCAATCTCCATCGGCTCTCCATTGTCAGCACAGACCCTCTCAAGACTCGGAGCTGACATAGCAGAGGATTTGCTCTCATTAACCCTTGCACGCAGTCTCCTGTCCACCCGTATAGCTAATTGCATTGCCTCCTGCAAGGTTCCAGGTGTGGGATAAGCAATCAGTAAATCCTTAACCCTTTCACCTAGCCCTGCAAGAAACAAGCTTTTCAAAGCTGAATCGTTCCACCCCACCTGGGCAGACCACCGACGGAAGTGAGAACAATATTTTTCCACATTACCTGATCCCTGCCTCAAACGTCTCAATTCAGACTCAGCAGATGAGACACGATCAGGATCATCATACAACAAACCCAGAGCAGAAAAAAAACTATCCACTGATCTAAAGCACGGATCACTAGGTTGGAGAGAGAAGGCCCATCCCTGAGGATCTTTGCGCAAAAGTGACATTATGAACCCTATGCGCTGTGATTCATCACCAGAGGATCCGGGTCTCAAACGAAAATACAATAAACAAGCATTTTTAAAAGAAAAAAAATCTTGCTGTTCGACTAAAAATAAATCAGGCAGACGTACCTTTGGTTCCACAAAATGTGCTCCAAAACAGCTACTCACGTGTTGTTGGAGCTTGGCCACCTCCAGAGAGAGGCGTTGAGCCAAATCTTGAACCGAGACCATGATGGAAAACTGGAGGTCTTTCCTTAGAGAAAATTTTTTTTTTTTTTTCTTTTAGGGCTGGACTTACTGTTATGATGTGCTACAGGGACTAAGGAAAGACAGGAGAACTGTCCCTACAATAGAACTAAACTACATCCCTACGATGTAACGGGGAACCTGATCCTGCGATCAGACCCGCTAAAGTCCTCGGCTAGTCTGAACGAAAACCTATAGATGTGAGGGAGGGATCCCTACAAGAACTAGGGACTGGGATAAGTTGGACACCTCCTAGCAGAAATAGTAGCAGTCAAAGACAAACACACAACAAAAAGCATAGAGGTCAGAAGACCTAGCAAAACTAACAGAGAACGGCAACAGAGCACCAAGCTAGCTCAAGAGTAGTAAATACAATGAAGTCCAGCAAGACCAGGAGGGCGGAGCCGGATTAAATAGGCAAAAATGGTCATGTGACCAGCAAACTAAAAAAAAACTAACAGGAGAGTTCTAACAACAGCAGGGGACATCTCAGTTTGAAATTGCTTGAAGCATGTTTCCTATGTTCTACAGGCCTCATCCACAGTAAAAAAATACTTTGCTAGGTTCCTAACGTTATTTAGCAGGGGACATCTCAGTTTGAAATAGTTTGGAGAATATCTTGTATGTTATATAGACCCTCATCCACACTTCTGTTAGTAACATTATACAGCAAGCCATATCTTACCTTGTTATTTATTGCCGCTGAAATTCAGGTGTGTGCAGAGCTGTTGCAGAGGAAAAAATCAAATTTTGATTTGCTAATAGCATGCTCCTATGACACTATCTGAGCAACATGAGTGGGAAAAAGAGAGGTCGCGATGGAAGGGGGAATAGGTTGGTGTTCAAGGTATACGTGGGGTAGGTGGTAATGTTAGTTAAAGCACTAGTGAACCAACACCATCATGTCCTCTCCGAAGACAGCTGACAACTTCTGGTGCTGGACGGGCTTCTCCGCTCCCTTTCTTTGTCAGCCACACAGCGATATGCCTTGTTGATAAGGGCCAAAAAGAGCAGGTGCTCCAGTGGATGGCAAGCGCTGCTTCAAGTGGCCTCTCTTCTTCTTCCTTCACCTCAATATCACACACAGCACAGTCCACAGAGGTGGCACCCCAGTTATCCATACTTCACCCCACGTCACAACTGGCCAACTGCCCAACTGACTGTAGAGAACCACAGATGAGTGAGTCTGCAGAACTGTTCACCCATTCTATACCATGGACATCAGAAGTGTACTCCAAACTTTGACAGAGTCAAGAAGAGGAGGAAAGCATCTACTTTGATGCCCAACATTTTTTTCAGTTGGCTTTGGGGCAGGACAGAGTAGGGTCCAAGCAGGATCCTGACCCTCATCACCAGACATTAACCACCGGGGAGGGAGGTGATCCTGATGAGACTCAGATACCTGAGGCTCATGCGGACTGTACTGTGCTGTCAGGGCAACAAGAGGAGAAGGGTTACTTTGAGGGTGAGGAATGGGATAACAAATTGGATGATGACGAGGTTGAAGATCCTACTTGGTGTGAACCCAGAGTCACGCTGCCAAGTAGCTCATCTGAGGAGGTAGAGGAGGAAGACGAGGAGGTTACCTTTCAACCTAAGGTGCAGTCATGGAGCGATGCAAGCACAAGGAACACTGAATCCTTAGCCACAACTGTCGCGGGTCTGCAGCCCGCAGGGGCGGCAAGGGTTGCCTAGCATGGGCCTTATTTGTCACTGCAAAACACGAGTCAACTCACATTAACTACACACTTTGCGAGAAAAAACTCAGTAGAGGGAATAAGTGCAATAATTTGACGACTACATGCATGAACCTTCACATGTGCCATCAACATGCATTACTCTGGCAATCTAACTGCGATAAAACGCAGACCTCAACAACCATCAGCCACCCCATCAACCACATCTTCTGCTTCTTCCTCCTCCTCTTTTACCATGCCAAGTATTGTCACGCAGGTCTCCCGCCGCAGAACCTCCTGTTCTTTACCCGCTCCAGGCTGAGTGAGAGCCTGTCAGTTGTAACGGAAGCGGACATGCCTGCTGTTTATGACTGATCTCAGAAAACAAGCACACCACAACTTTATCAATCTTTTGTAACATCTCCACCTGCATCTCACTCACGGTCCAGCAGTTTTTATGGTTCACCGTACTCTGCCCTCTCTCAGCACAGCAGCCAGCTCTCGGTCCTGTAAAAGATTGTTTCCTCCTTCACATGACAAAGCTAAGAGGTTGAACTCCACCATCTCCAATCTGTTGGCCATGGAAATGGTGGTGTCAGGCCCTAATTTTTTGAACTGTGACCACTCCTGTATGGCTGCTTTTTTTACTGAGGAAGAAACCAGAGAACCTGGGGGAAACCCTCACAAATATTGTCCTTGGTAGGATTTGAACCCAGGACTCCAGCGCTGCAAGGCTGCAGTGCTAACCACTGACCCATCGTGCTGCTCTTTCTAATCTTCCTGCTTTGATATCTAACATGCTGGAGAAACTTGCACCTACTGCCATTCAGTGTTTTCAGCTTCTTTGCGAGAAACTAATGTTTAGGCAGCCACTCAGTCTACCAAATAAAATTTGTGAGAAAGAAATTGTGGATGGCTTCGCTTCTGCTACTGGGTGCACTGCTAATACCATAGCATTGTGCAATAATTCTCTGAAAATATTCCAGGCACATTCCCACAGAAAAGTACTAGCAGCAAGTTGAGGAGATGGTTATCATCATAAAGGAATTAGCTTGTTGTCTAGAAGACCGACCAGCGTTGCAGTCTACCTTGTGAACATTGTGTTGAATCTTGCAAGGTGTCACAGGTTTACAGTGACAGAGAGGAGCTAGAAGACCGCAGCGTCTGATTCCTCCCACTCCTGAAGTCATTAGAAGCCTTTCGCCTTTATACTAATTGGTGCAGGGGATAATCTGCTCAGTTGTGAGCTCCTGGAAGCTTACCGTGATTTTGGTTCTCAGCAGATTTGTCCCGTGCATCTCACCTACTGTGTAACGCTGTACCCCAACACATCAGACTGTTGCCTACCATGCAAACCTTGAAAAGGAAGCTGATGACCCACTTCTTCTGACAAATGTACAATCTGCGGTAACCCTCACCCCAGCATACCGCTGCACGACTAGCTGTACCCTGACCTACTGTATCCTCACCCATCCCTTTTAGATTGTTTGTGCGCCCTCACAGGCTGGGTCCTCTCTCCTCTTGTACCAGTTGGTGAGTCACCGACGGAGACCCCTTTCACATGTAAAGCGCCAAGGTATAAATGTCACTGTAATAATAATAATAACCGTATATTACTTGTACTTTGTCATTTGATTGCATTTTCCAGGTGTCTACTAGTGTTGAGCCACCCCCGTAGTGTTCGAGTTCGGTTCGGTTCGTCGAACACCCGTATGTTCGCCGAACTGTTCGTCGAACTGTTCGTCGAACACCTTCGAACACCGTTAAAACCAATGGCAGGCAAACAAAAACACATAGAAACACAAAGAAAACACCTTCAAAGGTGTCCAAAAGCTGACAAACTGCACAGAAGACACAACTAACACATGGAAAAGTGACAAGTACATATAGTAATGCGAAAAGAAAAGAGGTGGAGGAGTAAAAGGAGGGGGAGACACAGATATAGGCATGTCATGCCCTTCTAAAACCAAAAAAGTGCGAAGCCGACACGGCCAGTCCGTTCCTGCCCGTGCGACCTCCGTGTCGCCGGCTTTGTGCCAGAGCTGCGGTGAACCCTGACAGCCAGCCCCCCTCTCCCAATACTGGTGCCTGTTCGCTGGTGGGTCGAGCGAGCCCCCCTGTGGTGGAGGCAGGTCTAAGCTTTTTAATTTAAATTGTCTCTCTAATTTGAATGAATACACTTTAAATCCTTTTACAAGGATCTAATGGAGGGCAAGTTTCATGCCAGCAGCCACGTAATTACAGCTACAGTAGCGTCCACTAAAGCTGCTGCAGTTGAAAAGCTTTTATAAGGATCGAGCTCGGCGGTCCACCGCAAGGTGTCCTACCGCCAGTCCCAGCTCCTATGCCTTGGGGTGCCTCCTGATGCTCTTCACTGAGTGTCCCAGGGTCCCGAAACATTTCCTTTGAAAAAATTAAGTGTCCAAACTACAGGTGGTGTAGCTTGCTTAACAGCTGGGATAATCCGCTGACTAGCAGACACTGCTACTAGGCACAAAGTATTTCCTGGGCTAGATGCAGTTAAAAATTTGTAATTAGATACTCTCGTTGGATGCTGAGAAAGCATTCCATAGAGTCTCCTGGCACGCCATATATTATTCTCTTAAAAAGCTTAGGGTAGGGGTCTAGGGGACCCTTTTATAGCCAAAATCACGGCCCTGTATCGCAATACGTCACCTAGGCTGAAGATAAAGGGAACTGCAGCACCCTGAGGGCTCGGTTGCTACAGAGGTATTGCACCTCACCCAGAGGTGTGATATCTCACTCTCAGGTAAGGATGGAGTGTGGATCAGGACCCTGACACCTGCATGCATTACATCACATTGCCCTGGGGCAGGGCGACCAATATGCCCCTGAGATGGGCACGACAGTCCCTGTCCCTGGCTGGAGTAGGGGGAGGGAACACCGAGGAAGGGGAACCCTGTAGTGCAGGAGCAGGGAGGAAGCAGTTCCTGGGTGCATTAAGAAGGGAGTATAAAAGGTGGGCACCATCTTAGTTCAGTGCAGAGAAGTCTGAGCAGAAGTGACAGGGAGCAGGGGCTCTGCATGAGCTCTGCTCCGGAGGCGGGCCTTGTTACCGAGGCCCAGGCCTGGAAGAGGGAGAAGGAAGGAAGAGTAGTGGAGAAGGCTCCAGGAACGAGGAACGAAGGGATCCCAGGGGTGTGGACGGGCGAGTCGCCACCGCACGCCCGAATCCACCTACGTGGAGGGGTCAGGCCAAAGGGGGAGACCGGTCCCCGAAACTAGTGGAGGCGGGAAACGACCCTCAGCTAGAAACCGGAGGCTGTGACATTTTATGTGGCGCAGCCTCTCGCTACACCCGCTAGGAAGGCACCACATAGGGTCAGGGAAACTGGCGCCAAGTTTACCAATAGGAGGCCCGAGGCAGCCGGACAGGAGCGTTGGTAAGAAAGGTCAGACAAAGGACACACAAAGGGGGTCCTGTGAAGCCCTCCAAAGTTATCTGGGAGTAGTCTGAGCCCCTCACCTGGTGAGCACAGTACGACGTGGGCAGCTGTTACCTGCAGAAGTGGTCTGGATAATAAGAACTGTGAGTAAAGGCCCTGGACTGCATCACTGACTCCGTGTCGTTACTGCTGCTGCCCTGCACCATCACCCCCATCCTCCGCATACACTGTCCTGAGGCTATACTCCTTCCGTGGGGAGTTATACTACGCTCTGCTGCACCCACAACACCAGCCTCAGTGGTCTGCCCTGCAGCGGCGGTTCACTCTGACCGCAATCCAGGGGTGGAGTAGTCGGACATTTAAACATCAAAACCACATAAATAGTTCTGCCACGGGTTTGACCGCCCTGAGCCACGGAACTGGGTCGCCGCCACGGAGACTACAAACACCAGCATCCACCAAAAAGGGTCCTGCTCCGGGTGTCCCAAGGCCCAGGGGGCGCGTCAGAACATTTTCATCACCTTTCATGATCACCAATGGGACAAGGCAGGGATGTCCTCTGTCCCCTCTCTTATACATCCTAGTGACGGAGCACCTGCTCTCATCAATTCGCCATAACCCCAATATTAGGTGGATTGAGGTGGGAGGCACCGAGTACAATTTGCTGATGATGTCCTAGTATATATCACTCAATCACATATATCCATCCCTGCTGTTATGGCTGAAATAGATCACTTTGTTACATGGTCAAATTTTAAAATCAATGCAGCAAAGTCTGAGGCCCTCGATGTCTCCCTCCCCAAATCCATACAGGATTCCATCCAGTCCAACTTTCCCTTTGCCTGGCCCTCACAGGGTATCAAATACTTAGGAATTCCTATTCATAGAGACCTCTCCCGTCTATGTTATCTTCATTTTCGGCCCTTTATTGAACAACTCCATACAGACCACGGTTGGCAAGTTAGAACGGTAAGATTCACTACGTGAACCACTGGTGTTTTGTGGAAAACCACATGTACACTGTGTTCCAAATTATTATGCAAAAAGTGTATAGGAATGATAAGGGAAGAATTTGTTTGTTTGTCAGTTAAACTCATTGATGGTGATGTGTGTCAGGGCTCTTTTTATCACTGTAAGCAATTGCAGACACCTGTGCTAATTAGTTTGACAGGTGTGTCCAATGAAAGGCAAGACTACTTAAGAAGGCTGTCCCACATTATTAAGCAGCCTACATTTTCTGCGAAAATGGGAAAGAAAAAGGATGTGTTGGCTTCTGAGAAGCAACAAATTGTGGAGTGTTTAGGTCAAGGCATGACTACAATCAACATTGCCAAGACACTTCATCCTGATCATCGCACAATCAAGAAGTATGTATCTGATTCACAGTACACACGTGTGCGTGCTGATAAGGTAAAATTGAGGACTCTTTCCTACAGGAAATTACGTCAGGTTAAAAGAGCAGCGGCAAAAAAGCCTTGTCATAGCAGCAGACAAGTATTTGAAGCTGCTGGTGCCTCCAACGTCCCCCGAACAACAAGATGCAGGGTCTTTCAGAGGTTTGCAGCTGTGTATACGCCACCCTGTCGACCTCCTCTATCCACTGCACACAAGCAGAAACGGCTCCAGTGGGCCAAACAATACATGAAGACTGACTTCAAAACTGTTTTGTTCACGGATGAGTGCCGTGCAACGCTAGATGGTCCAGATGGATGGAGTGGAGGATGGCTGGTTGATGGACACCCCACGCAAACACGGCTACAGCGTCAACAAGGAGGAGGTGGAGTAATGTTTTGGGCTGGAATCATGGGGAGAGAGATTGTCGGCCCCTTTAGGACCCCTGAAGGGGTAAAGATGAACTCCATAATGTATGTGGAGTTTCTCAAACAGCACTTCTTGCCATGGTTCAAGAAGAAGAACCGTGTATTCCACAGCAAGATCATTTTCATGCATGATAATGCACCGTCTCATGCTGCACATAACACATCTGCATCTGTGGCTGATATGGGCATAATAGGGGACAAACTTATGGTGTGACCCCCATGCTCCCCTGACCTCAACCCCATTCAGAACCTCTGGAGCATCATCAAAAGGAGTGTCTATGATGGCGGGAGGCAGTTCACATCTAAGCAACAGCTCTGGGAGGGTATTCTGTCCTCATGCAAAACAATTGAAGCAGAAACCATCCAAAACCCGACAAATTCAATGGACGAAACAGTTCAGAAGCTCCTTTCGAACAAGGGGTCCTATGTGCAAATGTAACATCACCTAGAATAAAGTTTTGAGTTGAAAACTGTTTGATTTAAGTTTCTAATAACCTGCTAATGCTTATAATTTCAAAAATGACCATTTTTTTGTTCTTTATTAAAATGAAAAGGTTGATCGAAGAGTGTGGGAGATCTAAGAGTGTGGCAACCCAGTAGTCAGGATTACTACGAATTCTGAGAATCTGAGGGTCATGTTGCAGGTGGTCCAGCAAGAAGGCACTCATGTGTCTTGCGCATCTGGGAGACCCAAAATTATTTTCCAGACTAGATGCAGCTAAAAATAATTATTAATTTGAAAGCTGGTGGAGCTTAGTATAGATGGCCTAATAGAACCAGTACTGCACACTGCTACAAAGCCCAAATTATTTTCCAGCCAAGATACAGATAAACATGATTAGTAATTTTAAATCTGGTGGAGTTTAGTATAGATGGCCTAATAGAATCAGTACTGAACACTGCTACAAAGCCCAAATTATTTTCCAGCCAAGATACAGATAAATGTGATTAGTAATTTTAGTAATTTTAGTAATTTTAGTAATTTTAAAGCTTAAAACAGTTGGTGAGGTGATTGTAACAAATCATCAAGCTTTTACTCTCCCCAGGATGACACAGGGGTAGAAAAGTCGTTTCGGATCCATGATTTGTTCATCTTTATGAACGTGAGTCTGTCTACATTATCAGTGGAGAACCGCGTGCGCTTATATGTCAGCACACCACCAGCAGCGCTGAACACACGTTCAGACAGAACGCTGGCTGCGGAGCATGACAAGATCTCCAAGGCGTAAGTGGCGAGCTCCGGCCATTTATCCAGATTGGAAGCCCAAAATGAGCAAGGGTCTAGTGACACAG
This sequence comes from Phyllobates terribilis, assembly GCF_046119375.1. NCBI lineage: Eukaryota > Metazoa > Chordata > Amphibia > Anura > Dendrobatidae > Phyllobates > Phyllobates terribilis. Next base: position 202,670,872 of record NW_027362764.1, on the reverse strand, counting down.
TCATGGCTTCAATGTTTACTTGGAGATACTCCTGTACCATCGTCTCTAGGCGTTGACTATGTGTCAGACTTCTTGTATCCTGTGGCCTTGCAAAGGATGGGATAAAAAAGTGGTGAAATGATTCCGCAAAATTGATGTTACCAGCAGATTCTGTGTTTCTGTTACGGTTTGAGTGCTGAACACTCGACGGTCCCACGGTTGGCAAGTTGGAACTGTGAGATCCACTACGTGCACCACTGGTGCTTTGTGGAAAAGCACATGTAAGATTCTGCAACAGTCTCTGCTGATACTCCTGCATGCGTGCATCGCTTTCTATGGCAGGAATAATTTCTGCAAATTTACTTTTGTACTGGGGATCTAACAGTGTGGCAACCCAGTAGTCAGGATTATTTCTAATTCTCACAATTCGAGGGTCATGTTGCAGGTAGTGCAGCAAGAAGGCACTCATGTGTCTTGCGCATCCAGGAGCACCAAGTCCCTGTTGTGTTGGTGGCAAGGTAACAATCATGCTTCCTTCCTCTGTCCTCTCCCCCCAACCTCGCACAACAGAAATGTGATCAAGGTCTCCCTCATCTGATGAGTCTTCCATCAGTTCGTCCTCCACTTCTTCCTGGGCTCCTGCACCTTCCTCACTAGTTTGGCTGCTACCATGCGCCCTGGAAAAACCATCTCCCCCACCCTCACATGTCTGCCGCCTTGGTGCTGCCGACCGTCTGGACCTTGCAGATGTTAGCCCTTCCGCATACAACTCCTCCTCCTCTACTTCCTCCACCTCCTCTTGTGCCACCACCTGACTCCGAATTCTGTTTAACATGTGCTCCAGCATGTAAATCACCGGAATAGTCATGCTGATAATGGCATCGTCAGCACTAAACATCTTCGTCGCCATTTCAAAACTGTGCAGAAGGGTGCATAGGTCCCTGATCTGAGACCACTCCTCCAGCATGATTTGCCCCACCTCTGGATCTCGTTGGCCCAGGCAATACGTCAGAACGTAGAATACCTATCTGCCTACCATAAAATACATCGTCCGCAAATCCCTATAATAAAAGCAAAACCAAAAATATCTATTCTGGAGAAAAAAAAATATATATATTACAAAACCTTTCCCTCCAAAACAGGTGATAATTAAAGTCTATTAGTAGATGTTCTCCAAACAGACACATATAAGGGAAAATAGAGAAAATATTCTTTATTGAAAAAGATATAAATATCATAAAAATTACAATCAATATAAATAATAAAGTACAAAATAAAGACAGCAGGGGAGGGGAAGAGGGGGCAGCTAGAGAGTAATAGAATAAGGTGATAAATATAGCAGAGAGACTAACACCCCAAAAAAAGCATTCAATCTATGACAGATGTAAGTAAAAAATCCTAACACTGACCATATCAGATAATAATAATAATAATAACAGATCCTCTAGGGGAAGCTGAGAACATGTCTAACATAGAACCAATAATCCTATATATAAAATATATATATATATATATATATATATATATATATATATATATATATATGTATCAGAGTATATATGTATCAGAGTTGTTATATGCTGTCAAGTGGACTGTATAATCATAATAAATGCGCAATGAGATATACATGTCAGTGAGTCATAGAGACAGACATGGAGCTTCCATTACCTTGGGTCATGTCAGTGGGATTCAAGGCAGCGTGGGAGAGAATGCTAGGAGTGCAAGTGAGCCTCGACGCGCGTTTCGCCTGGAAATGGATTCGTCAGGAGGCGTCAGAACATATTGCACCAGGGCTTGTCGGTGCTGCCACAGTCGCTGCAACATGTGCAGAGTTGAATTCCACCGGGTAGGCACATCGCATTTAAGCCGGTGAAGTGGCAGGCCCAACGACTTCTGTAGAGATGTAAGTCGCTGAGCTGCGGGATGCGAACGGCGGAAGTGAGGACAAAGCAACCGTGCCCTCTGCAGAAGGCCATCTAATCCGGGATAGTGTGCTAAAAATTGCTGGACAACCAGGTTCAACACGTGAGCCATACAAGGCACGTGTGTGATATTTCCCCGGCGAAGGGCCGCACCAAGGTTTGCAGCATTGTCGCACACGGCCTTCCCTGGTTTCAGGTCCAGTGGAGACAACCATTCATGAAGCTGGTTCTCCAGAGCTGACCACAACCCCTTAGCTGTGTGACTCACATTTCCCAGACATTTCAAAGTAAAAACCGCCTGATGACGTTGAGCCCTGCTGCCAGCATAGTAAGGAGGTGTGCAGGATCCTTTCTGCACAGTTAGAAATCTTGTGGCATGACCAGACAGGCTTTGGGTGCAGGTGGAGGACCAAGAGGAGGTTGAGGAGGCAGAAGCAGTGGAGGAACTTTGAGATATAGAGGATTGACGCACAACTCGTGGGGACGGCAAGATTTGTACAGCAGCCCCTTGTCCTGCTGTCACCATAGTTACCCAGTGCCCAGTTAGCGACATGTAACGCCCCTGTCCATGCCTACTCGTCCAAGTGTCTTTGGTGAAATGCACCCTGTCACACATAGAGTTTCTCAAAGAAGCGGTGATGTTGTGTGCGACATGCTGGTGGAGCGCAGGCACACCTTTCTTTGAGAAGTAGTGCCGACTGGGCATCTGGTACTGGGGCACTGCGACAGACATAAGGTCTCGAAAATCCTCTGTGTCCATCAGGCGGAAAGGCAGCATTTCTGTAGCCAAGAGCTTGCAGATGGTGAAATTCAACCTCTTAGCTTTCTCATGGCTAGGAGGAAATGGTCTTTTAGTGGTCCACATCTGAGGGACCGAGGGCTGGCTGTTGTGCTTAGACGGGGTTGAGAAGGGTGTCCCCGGCAAACTGCCGGTCTGTGAGGAAGATGCCGGCGGACATGTTAGGTTGCTTTGATCCAAAGGTGGTGCTATCGATGTCGGACAGCGCTCAACACCAGCTGGTTTTACCACCTCCAAAGAAAATGATGACCTGCCAATCACGCTGGCTGTTGCGGGTAAAGAGGTGGCAGGTCTGCGTCCCAAAACAGGTGTCACTGCTGTCCCCCCAGTCACAGAGGATGAAGAGGCCGCGGATGCACAAGATGTGGCAGACGGTGGTTGGCCCGGCCGGCTAGGCCGCATTGTAGCACAGTAAGCTTCCCACTGCAACTTATGCTTCATGTCCATGTGCCGGTTCATGCATGAAGTACTCAAACGATTTATTTTTTGGCCTCTACTTAGCTTTTGCTGACAAATGTTACAGATAACGCGAGTTGGGTCATCTTTATCGATCTGAAAAAATGCACAGGCTATGCAAGGCTTAGCACCCATGCGACCTGAAGAGCCACCACGACTTGTGGTCAGAGGCAGAGTTGTGTTTGAGGATGCAGTTGTTGACATGCTTCCAGTACTACGTCTCTGTCCAGGAAGGCGCAACCTGACCTCGTCGTCACTAGTATCCTCCTCCACCTCCTCTGCTGACCTCATCTCTTGGCTGACTGTGGGTTGACAGTAAGTGGGATCTCCAACCTCATCATCATCACCCTGTGTGTTATCACACCCGTCGTCCTCAGAGCCAACCTGTTCCTGCCCTGACAAAAAACTAAAGTTGTCGCTCCAATCAGGTATTTGAGTCTCATCATCGTCTTCCTCATTGTCTCCACCAACAGGAGTTACAGTTTGGGAGCGAGGGTCTACATTATGGTCAGAACCTTCTGCGTCTGGTCCTGGATCCGACTCATAAAGATTCTGGGCATCAGTGCAGATGATTTCCTCGTCTGGATTCACAGAAGCTCTGGAGCCGACCTCTGATTCCCAGGCTATAGTATGAGTAAACAGCTCTGCAGACTCAACCATCTGTTCTACCCCATACTCAGACGGGCAGCTGGAGACTTGGGAGCTGTGAGGAAGCAAGAGCGATTGGGGTGACACCTCTGAGGACTGGAGTATTTCTGATGTTGAAGTTGAAGTGGAGGAGAGCCCACTTAAAGGAGCACTTGATATCCGTTGAAGCACCTGCTGTTTTTGTGCCTCATCTGGAATTTGTAGCGATTGGCGTGGCCGTAACAAAGGGATCTTATCACACTGGCCGCTAAAAGAAGTAGACATTTTAGTTTGGCTGAAAGATGGTCTTTCTTCTGCAGATGTTACTGTTGCTTTAACACCTACCCCACGGACACAACCTTTTTTCCCCTTCCCAACACGCCTATTCCCCTTTCCACCAGCAGCAGGTCTTTTTCCACTCATTTTGGTGGTTAACTAATTCACAACTCTGGAGTTGTTTGCACAAAAAAACAATGGATGGGAACCGAGCAGAGCTGAGTGGCCAAACTGTGGTATTAGGCCAAAAGTATTGGCAGGGTTAGATGCAGATAAAAATTATATTGAGTTTGCAATCTGATGGAGGTCAGTATAGATGGACTAATAGTACAAGTCCCACACACTGCTACAAGCTGAAATATTTTTTCAGAGCTAGATGCAGAAAAAAATTATATTGAATTTGCAACCTGATGGAGGTAAGTATAGATGGACTAATAGAACAAGTCTCACACACTGCTAGAAGCCCAAATATTTTTTCAGAGCTCGATGCAGAAAAAAATTATATTGAATTTGCAACCTGATGGAGGTCAGTATAGATGGACTAATAGAACAAGTCCCACACACTGCTACAAGCTGAAATATTTTTTCAGAGCTAGATGCAGAAAAAAATTATATTGAATTTGAAACCTGATGGAGGTTAGTATAGATGGATTAATAGAGCAAGTTCCACACACTGCTAGAAGCCTAAATATTTTTTCAGAGCTAGATGCAGAAAAAAATGATATTGAATTTGCAACCTGATGGAGGTCAGTATAGATGGACTAATAGAACAAGTCCCACACACTGCTACAAGCTGAAATATTTTTTCAGAGCTCGATGCCGAAGAAAATTATATTGAATTTGCAACCTGGTGGAGGTTAGTATAGATGGACTAATAGAATGATGCTATGCCCAAAAGGTTTTACTTCACTAGGTGCAGTAAAAAAATTTGTATTCTATACACAGGTGGTGTAGCTTGCAACACAGATAGGCTACTCCACTGAATAACACACTCTGCAATAGGCCAAAAAGGATTGCTTTACTAGATTTAGCCAAATGCTGTGAAGAAACTTGCACAGCACTGGCACAGACCTACCTGGCAAAAAGTGATAGGAACTGATGTAACCTAGCCCTGAAAAGGACTGCAATTACAATTAGTCTTTTCTCCCAACCTATCTATTTAAGAGCACAGACCTGCCTGATAAAAGTCGTATGAAATTATGTAACCTAGTCCTTAAAAGGACTGCAATCACAACTCTTCCCTACTCCCAAGCTATCTCTAGATTTGTGCGAAAATTGGCTTGAAATTAATAAAGTATAGCACACACTGCAACAGCGGTGCCGTCTAACACGCAGCTGCAGCAGTGAGAAAATGGTGGCTACGGGGAAAATGGCTGGGTCTTATAGGGCAAGGGCATGTGACATACACTGCCAATGACACATGCCCTTGCTTGTGTGAAAAAAAGCAGTTCGCTCCGTGTGTGCACTGCTGATACGCTGACAGGCTGCACCTCCCCACTGTAAATGCAGGAAAGAGAAAAAAAAATGGAGATCTTCATTATTCCTGCAGAGATCCATCCCCTGCCCCTCCCCCCGCCCCGCTGTACACTCAAACTGCGTATTAACATTAATTTTCAGCATTACTGAGAAAAAATCCAGTTATGATTTTGGTGCACGAACAGTTATCGAACATAACCTCGAACAGCCAAATTTTTTTCAAATCGTTCTTGTTCATCGAACGGCTCGAACACCGCCCAAAACAGCTCAAATTTGAGATTGGCAAACAGTTTGAGTCGAGCACCGCTCATCTCTAGTGTCTACCCCTAATTTGATGTGTTTTGGAATCTTTTGGGCCCAATTTCAAGGTGTTGTACATGCATTTTTTTTACACCCCATTGAATCCTATAGCGTTTGGTGATGTTCGGCAAATATTCGATGAATAAATCGGCGAATATTGCATATTCGACCATTGTAATCCGAACCGAATACTGAAACATTTGCTCATCTCTAATTTCTTCTACTGCATAGACCTTAAAGGGAATCTGTCACCCCTGGTACTTATCTGACCTCTAATATGGGCATACAGGTGATAGAAATGTAAATCTATTCATACCTGTATGCCTCATATTAGAGGTCTTGATATTGTGAAATCAAAAGTTATAAGTAATCCAGGCTCAACTATTGTACATAGGTGCCAGGAACACAACGTAATCAACTGTATACAAATAAAGTTCCGACACTCATAAAATGATGTAGAGAGTCAATACTTTCACTTTCATAAAGATCCTTTAATTGGTTCTTCAATAAATGATTGCCCAGTTGCCCAACGTTTCAACCCCACCGCGGTTTTCATCAGGGGCTTCAAATTAACTAATGCAAGATCATAGAAATAAACACAAATAAGTATAATATTAATATTAAACAAAAATATGACATAATAATAGAAGAATCACAAAAAAATGATTTACATCATAATAATCACCACACTGGATGGTCATAGAAACAACAAAGAGACCACATAAAAGGTCACAGAGACAACAAAGAGAAAAAAAGGATGTAGATATACTTATATCACAAAAGGCCTATGACCGTGTTAGAAGACACCTTCCGACATAATGCATATTGCATATTTTAGCCCATGTGATCCAAATATACATTAGGACCAAGGTAAGAATAATAAACCCAGAGGGAAGTACTAAGAGGAAACAAATATGATATGAATATGTAGAATACCTAAATGGTAATTTCTTTTCTCATGTGAGTAGGGGATCCTCAGAAGAAGGAGTGTGATATCCAGACACAAAATGCTTAATGCTGGTGACAGAAAAGATTTGGCTCAAGTAAATTATTAATCAAATGTCAGAATTTAGTGAATAAAGACTTACCCACCTAGAATTAAAGGTATGAGGTATGTCACATATGGTAGAAAAATCAGGTGTTGCCACCAATGATTATCAGGGAATTTCACCTGTCGGTCTAGAAAATTAGAATAAATCTTCAATAATAGTGCTATAGTATACTGTCTAATCCCCTAGAATTGGGATCGTGTACATACCTCTATGTGTTCCAATACCTCTGGCGCAGGTGACTGTGGTGTGCTCTGTGTACAGGGCTAACAAGGTTTAAATAGCGCTATCTTTCGCGCTCTATTTCCTGAATCGGGAGTTCCGTGACGTGACATCCAGTTTAGTGGAATACAATTTCCGGTTATGTGGAACGCATTGTCGCGCATGCGTGAGATGTATACTTCCTGTCTCAATTGGAACGCTAAGGCTACGTTCCACTGTGAGGGTAACGTGAATACATAGTGCACCCCTTCGTAGACTCGCATAGATGTATGACACATGTATGTGTTAAAGTGCAGATAGGGGAAAGGAATGGGAAGAAAAATGGAAAGGGGAAGGAAAGTAAAAGATAATTGGGAAAGATGAAATGTATGATATAATAGTTATAGAGCCAACACAATTCAGGTCTATAGAGGTATATCAAATAATCTGGAAATTATATGATTCCGATGTGTACGGTGTTCTGGTCATAGCTGGCATGGAAAAGACATCTTGTCTAAACATGATGAGTCTGAAAAAAATGAGCAGAACTATAATATTAAATGCTGTTCTAAAACTCGTCTCTAGACAAAAGGTAAGTGATCTGAGGGATCCATTTTATCTATAATGCAAAAAATGATAAGGAATGTAGAAAGAAAAAAAAATAAAAATTTGGGCGAAAAAATATGAATAAAAAAATTACAAAAAGTTCTTTTTAAAAAAATTTTTTAAAAAGATTTTTCCCAAAATTTTTTTTGCCGGAAAGGCAATCGAGGACGGATATCCTCTATTGACAAATTTATGTCCCATCTCCACGTGGCGTTTAATCTTTAATGACGAGTCTGACACTTCCTACCCACTCTGGTATGTTGTGAGATGGGGAGAGACTTTTTCACATGTCTTGGATGACAGCTGGTGTAATTCAATAAAGCATTACGATCTGTTGATTTCACAAATAAGTCAGTGGTGAAACGTCCCCTATCATCCACAATGACCATTATGTCCAGAAAATTGATGCGACTTCTATCATAATTCAATGTGAAGGAAATGCGTGGTGTGCAACCATTGAGATATGCCAGGAATTCGCCAAGTGCTATTTCATCTCTATCCCAGATCGCGAAAACATCATCAATATAGCGTTTCCATAGCCTAACACCTGGAAATGTGCCTGTACTAGGGGATACATATTTATCTTCAAAATGTGCCATGAACATATTGGCATATGGGGGGGCCATATTTGACCCCATAGCTGTCCCTCGTTTCTGCAAATAGAATCTGTCACCAAACAGAAAAAAATTATTATGTAGAATGATATCGGACAAATCCACACAAAGATCTTTGCATGGCTGTGAAAAAGAACTGTATTTGTCCAAGAACCAAGTCAATGCTTCATGATCGATTGAGGTGTACAAACTATTAACATCCAATGTGACCAAAATAGATCCCGAACGAATGCTATCAAGTTGGTGTACTTGTGACAGAAAATCTGTTGAGTCCTTGACATATGATGGAATGGCTGGCAAAAGAGGTGTTAACATTTTTTCTACCGTTTTGGCAAGAGGGGAGAGTAGGGAATCTATAGATGCCACTATTGGCCGTCCGAGAGGAAACTGTAAGTTTTTGTGGATTTTAGGGAGTGTGTAAAACACTGGTACCACTGGATGTTTATTGATCAGATAATCTGATAATTTCTGATCCATGATTCCTAGGCTAGATAGTGTATCTACCTTCGTACGAATAAGTTGACTGATACGAGCTGTAGGATTAATGGAGACCATGGTATATACTTCCGGATCACTAAGTTGCCCTTCAATTTCTCTGATATAATATGAGCGATCCATGACCACTATTGCACCCCCTTAATCAGCTGGCTTAATCATAATCTGATTATTTGTAGATAATGAATGTAGGGCCTGTTTTTCCACCTTATTAAGATTCATCCGAAGCGGATATATATCACTAGATATCTTGGTCATAAGCGTGTCAATGTCCCTTTTCACCAATGTGATATATGTCTCTACTGGATGATATGTTCTAGGAGGGTTAAACTGAGAAGGTATCCTAAGCCCCAATTCCTTGAGGGAAAGTTGTTCCGTCTTTTGTTGAATGGGTCGATGGCTAGAGAGATCATCATTAGTAGAAAAATGGACCTTCAGTCTGAGATTACAGAAAAATCGCCTAAGTTCTAAATCTAGGGTGAATGGGTCAAAGGACGGGGTTGGACAAAAGGATAATCCTTTTTGTAATAATCTGTTCTCTGTGGGAGTAAGGACCTGTGATGAGATGTTGTAAACGAGGATTTCGGGCCTACCTGTGACCGGAGTGTCATCCTGTCGGACTGTATCGGCATGGAAACAGGGGGTGGTGCTATTGTTTATGGCGTGTTGGGTTCTACGGAATGACTTCATATTACCCCGCCACATCTGGCGCATCGGGGTTGACGTGTCCCAAAAAAACATCTTGGATGTGGGGGTATATATTCCCCTTTGCTGCCGGAGGAAGAATAAAAGCGGGAACTTTGTGTTGTATAGCCAGCCCGCCATCTATACACTTGACCTGATAAATAGTCCTCTTGGTCTCTTCTAAACTTAGATATTTTACGATCCTGTAATGTTTTCTTATAGGTTATTAATGTATCTGTAGTTCTTTTTTTACGGTTCTCAAATTGTTCTACAGGCGTGGTATTAGCTAACTGATCCTCCAAGGAAATAATCCTTCTTTCAAGTTCAGTAATCTATTTTTGTATAGACTCTATAATAAGCAAAATAAGGTCCATAGAGCATTTGTTGAGAATGCTCTCAAATTTGTTACAAAATTCAATGTTGTCTGCAAAAAGAGTCGGTTGGAGATTAACTCTGAGTCCTCTAGGAATCCGTTTGACATGGTGATACTCTGCCAGAGTGGAGAGATGAAGGTCCAGGGTGACTAATTTTTTTCTTTCTTTTTCATAATCAAGGGTTTTATTATCTTCAGTGGAAGAGTGAAGAAAGGTATTCCTGTCAATCCTTGACAGGATAGCTGCAGTATCTTCGTCGTTATATGCAAATGTATTGAACGACATAAGGGTTAGAAATAGGAGCTCTGGTATAAACCAACAAGTAGACCTCAAAAGTTATATATAATCCAGGCTCAACTATTGTACAGTGGTGGCCAAAAGTATTGGCACCCTTGCAATTCTGTCAGATAATACTCAGTTTCTTCCTGAAAATGATTGCAATCACAAATTCTTTGGTATTATTATCTTCATTTAATTTGTCTTCAATGAAAAAACACAAAAAGAATTGTCCTAAAGCCAAATTGGATATAATTCCACACCAAGCCTAAAAAAGGGGGTGGACAAAATTATTGGCACTGTTTGAAAAATCATGTGATGCTTCTCTAATTTGTATAATTAACAGCACCTGTAACTTACCTGTGGCACCTAACAGGTGTTGGTAATAACTAAATCACACTTGCAGCCAGTTAATATGGCTTAAAGTTGACTCAACCTCTGTCCTGTGTCCTTGTGTGTACCACATTGAGCATGGAGTAAAGAAAGAAGACCAAAGAACTGTCTGAGGACTTGAGAAACCAAATTGCGAGGAAGCATGAGCAATCTCAAGGCTACAAGTCCATCTCCAAAGACCTGAATGTTCCTGTGTCTTCCGTGCGCAGTGTCATCAAGAAGTTTAAAGCCCATGGCACTGTGGCTAACCTCCCTAGATGTGGACGGAAAAGAAAAATTGACGAGAGATTTCAACGCAAGATTATGCGGATGGTGGATAAAGAACCTCGACTAACATCCAAACGAGTTCAAGCTGCCCTGCAGTCCGAGAGTACAACAGTGTCAACTCGTACTATCCGTCGGCGTCTGAATGAAAAGGGACTGTACGGTAGGATACCCAGGAAGACCCCACTTCTTACCCTGAGACATAAAAAAGCCAGGCTGGAGTTTGCCAAAACTTACCTGAGAAAGCCTAAAATGTTTTGGAAGAATGTTCTCTGGTCAGATGAGACAAAAGTAGAGCTTTTTGGGAAAAAGCATCAACATAGAGTGTACAGGAAAAAAAAGAGGCATTCAAAGAAAAGAACATGGTCCCTACAGTCAAACATGGCGGAGGTTCCCTGATGTTTTGGGATTGCTTTGCTGCCTCTGGCACTGGACTGCTTGACCGTTTGCATGGCATTATGAAGTCTTAAGACTCCCAACAAATTTTGCAGCATAATGTAGGGCCCAGTGTGAGAAAGCTGGGTCTCCCTCAGAGGTCATGGGTCTTCCAGCAGGACAATGACCCAAAACACACTTCCAAAAGCACTATAAAATGGTTTGAGAGAAAGCACTGGAGACTTCTAAGGTGGCCAGCAATGAGTCCAGACCTGAATCCCATAGAACACCTGTGGAGAGATCTCAAAATGGCAGTTTGGAGAAGGCACCCTTCAAATATCAGGTACTTGGAGCAGTTTGCCAAAAAAGAATGGTCTACAATTCCAGCAGAGCATTCTAAGAAACTCATTGATGGTTACCGGAAGCAGTTGTTCGCAGTTATTTTGGCTAAAGGTTGTGCAACCAAGTATTAGGCTGATGGTGCCAATACTTTTGTCTGACCCATTTTTGGAGTTTTGTGTGAAATGATCAATGATTTGATTTTTGTTTCATTCTCTTTTGTGTTTTTTCCTTGCAAGCAAATTAAATGAAGATAATAAGACCAAAGAATTTGTGATTGCAATCATTTTCAGGAAGAAACTGAGTATTATCTGACAGAATTGCAGGGGTGCCAATACTTTTGGCCACCACTATACATAGGTGCCAAGAACACAACGTAATCAACTGTATACAAATAAAGTTCCGGCACTCATAAAATGATGTAGAGAGTCAATAATTTCACTTTCATAAAGATCCTTTAATTGGTTCTTCAATAAATGATTGCCCAGTTGCCCGTTTCAACCCCACCGCGGTTTTCATCAGGGGCTTCAAATTAACTAATGCAAGATCATATAAATAAACACAAATAAGTAAAATATTAATATTAAACAAAAATATGACATAATATTAGAAGAATCACAAAAAAATGATTTACATCATAATAATCACCACATTGGATGGTCATAGAAACAACAAAGAGACCACATAAAAGGTCACAGAGACAACAAAGAGAAAAAAAGGATGTAGATATACTTATATCACACAAGGCCTAATGACCGTGTTAGAAGACACCTTCCGACATAATGCATATTGCATATTTTAGCCCATGTGATCCATATATACATTAGGTCCAAGGTAAAAATAATAAACCCAGAGGGAAGTAAAAGGAGGAAACAAATATAATATGAATATGTAGAATACCTAAATGGTAATTTCTTATCTCATGTGAGTAGGGGATCCTCAGAAGAAGGAGTGTGATATCCAGACACAAAATGCTTAATGCTGGTGACAGAAAAGATTTGGCTCAAGTAAATTATTAATCAAATGTCAGAATTTAGTGAATAAAGACTTACCCACCTAGAATTAAAAGCATGAGATATGTCACTTATGGTAGAAAAATCAGGTGTTTCCACCAAGGATTATCAGTCTACCACCCTACACGTGCCCTCCGTTCTGCAAATGACTTAAAACTAGTGTTGAGCATTCCGATACTGAAATATCGGGTATCGGCCGATATTCGCGGTATCGGAATTCCGATACTTAATTCCGATACTTTTGCAATATCGTATACCGGAATCGGAAGTTCCCATAATGCAATGAGACATTTTCATTTTATTCAGCCAATGAGGATCCTAAGAAGTGTGGGCACATCCTGTTAGGCATGTAGGCATCTTAACTAATGGCATGGCTGTGATTGGCTGCTGAAATGATGTCATGATGCACTATAAAAGCCACCGCCGCCATTTTGAGCTCACTCTGCTGTGAATTCAGTTAGGGATAGGACGCTGTTGTTCTGAGGGACAGTTTTAGCTACCTATTTGCTCTATACTGCTTTACCCAAGCTACTTTCTAAATCACTGTGCCTTGCAGTGCTAGTGCACAGTTCCCTGTGCTGTTCACCGCTGTCTGCAAGGTCTGTGTGTGTGAGTGCAGCTCACCCTGTAGTGTGTGCTTCAGCCAAGTCTGGTTGTAGTGCACTCAGTGTGTGTCACTGCCTCATACATTGTCCTTTTTTGCCAATTCATAATTTTTCCTGATATCTCCTATTAGTGTGGTGGTTCCATCTGTATTCAGCTAAATTGGTTCCAAACACACTATATAGGAGTAGATAGAGAAATTTTTTTCCGTCTTGCAGCGCTAGTGCACAGTGCTCTGCATCTGTACTGTTCACCGCTGTCTGCAAGGTCTGGTGTGTGAGTGCAGCTCACCCTGTAGTGTGTGCTTCAACCCCGTCTGGTTGTAGTGCACTCAGTGTGTGTCACTGCCTCATACATTGTCCTTTTTTGCCAATTCATAATTTTTCCTGATATCTCCTATTAGTGTGGTGGTTCCATCCGTATTCAGCTAAATTGGTTCCAAACACACTATATAGGAGTAGATAGAGAAATTTTTTTGGTCTTGCAGCGCTAGTGCACAGTGCTCTGCATCTGTACTGTTCACCGCTGTCTGCAAGGTCTGGTGTGTGAGTGCAGCTCACCCTGTAGTGTGTGCTTCAACCCCGTCTGGTTGTAGTGCACTCAGTGTGTGTCACTGCCTCATACATTGTCCTTTATTGCCAATTCATAATTTTTCCTGATATCTCCTATTAGTGTGGTGGTTCCATCCGTATTCAGCTAAATTGATTCCAAACACACTATATAGGAGTAGATAGAGGAGCCTTTCTGCAGCCTTGGGCCCTGCAGCCCCAGCCAGATTAGTATTAGCCTATTTTTTGCAGCCTCATCTATTGCATTGTAGGTTACCTTCCTACATTGTAATAGCTACAAAAAGTTTGTGATACTATCGTTATTACATCTTTAGGCACATCCAGTGTCTTTTTGTGACAAAAAAAAACCTAAATAAAGTTCACCAAACACTCCACTTTACAGTTGTGTAGGCCACATTAGCTCATATTAAAGTCTAGTCCACACTTTATAAAATTAGTGTTTCTTATACCTGTTAGCAGCTGTTCAGGAATAAGCACACTAAGCCCTTAGTACTTTTCTGCCTATCTTTATCAGTCTACCAAGATGAAGAAGGCAGGGAGTAAGGCATGTGGTCGTGGGCGTGGGCGTGGGCGTGGAGTTTCTGCAGGGAGAGGACGTGAGGATTCTGTGCCTGCAGGGAGAGGACGTGGGGATTCTGTGCCTGCTGCGGGCACCAGTGACTCAGCATCCCCCAGTTTTACCAGGGAACAGTCCTTTATGCGCAGCTTTGTAGGAGCTAGCCGTACCCCACTGCTGCGCGAGGACCAAATTGAAGCCGTTGTCGGATGGATGGCAGCTAACGCATCGACTTCAATTAGTTCCAGATCCTCTCAGGTCCTGAGCACTGAAGAGCACCCATCTGTCTCTTCACCACCTGCCAAATTGCCCAGGCAGTCAGAGAGCCCTGGACAGGAGCCATCTCTACTTCTGTTCTCTGAATCTCTTGGCTTGGAAAGAGGGGGCCAGCCAAGCAGAATTTGAGAATTTGAAGAAGAGGTAGTATGCAGTGATGCGCAACCGTTTTGTCTCTCTGAATCTGAAGAGGCGGGTGGGCCAGTGCCTATGGTCAGCAGCACACCTCAGTACGCATCTGATGATGAGACTCAGGTGCCACTTTTTGGTGCGTACTGTGCTGTCGAGACTACCCAGGAGAAGCAGTTGTTTGAAGAGGGTGGTGTAGATGATGAGATCCTTGACCCATCATGGCGTGAGGGACAGGAAGGTGGTGGGAGCAGCTCTGAGGAAGAGATTCCCCGAACGGCCCAAAAAGGAGGGAGAGGGAGGGGGCAGACTTGGTTGCCTGTAGCCTCCACTTCGGCACCCATTAGGAGCATGGCTCTTCCAAAATCCAAAGCGGGCGCTCCCAAGACTTGCAGTGCCTGGTCCTTTTTTGACACAGTTGCAGATGACATTTGCTTTGTCAAATGCAAGCTGTGTAATCAGAAGGTGAAAAGAGGGAAAAGTGTCAGCAACCTCAATACCACAAATATGTGGAAACATGTGCGGACCAAGCACGTGGTGGAGTTACACAAACACACTGAAGACCTAGGCCAACCTACAGCGCCACCTACCACCTCTTCAGCTCGTGTTGTAGCCTCTTCCTCCAGCTCACACACAGCTGGTTCGGCTTCCTCACAGGATCGCCATGGAAGAATCTCTGGCACTGTTGTACAGAGACACAGTGTAATTCCACCCACAGCACCACTTTCCCAGTCATCCTCACACTCCCAGGCCAGTCTACAGCCATCGTTAGCACAGGCATGGGAGAAAAGGCGCCCATACTCGGCAAACCACCCCCGAGCACAGGCTCTGAATGCTGGCATTGCTAAACTACTGGCCCTTGAAATGCTATCATTCAGGCTGGTGGAGACTGACACATTCCGTAACTTTATGGCATTGGCAGTCCCACAATACAACGTGCCCAGCCGCTTTTATTTCAGCAGGCAAGCCGTCCCTGCCCTGCAACATCATGTGGAGGGAAAAATTAAACATGCGCTACAAAACGCCGTCAATAGCAAGGTCCACCTGACCACTGATGCGTGGACCAGTAAGCATGGACAGGGACGATACCTTTCCCTCACTGCCCATTGGGTAAATGTTGTGGAGCCGGGTACAGATCTTGAGAGTGGCGCTGTACGTGTTCTGCCAACTCCAAGGATTGCAGGAATCCAGTCTGTACACATTGACTCCTCCTCATACTCCAGTTCCTCTGAATCAGCGCTGCAGGAGCCGTCACGGTCTACCTCCACATCGACCCGTGAACGGGTTACCTGTTATGATGACCGATATGAGCACAGCCGTGGCCAAACGTCAACAGGCCGTATTAAAATTAATTTCTTTGGGGAATCGAAGCCACACAGCGCAGGAGCTCTGGAATGCCATCAAGCAGCAGAGTGACGTGTGGTTTGTGCCAGCGAATCTCCAGCCAGGCATGGTAGTGTGTGACAATGGCCGAAATCTGGTGGCAGCTCTGGGCCTAGGCAACCTCACTCACATCCCATGTCTGGCACATGTGCTCAACTTGGTCGTGCAGAGTTTTTGAGGGACTATCCGGATCTTGATGCACTGCTTCACAAGGTCCGCATAGAGTGCGCTCACTTGCGGCGTTCCAGCAATGCAAGATCACGCATTGCAGCTCTGCAGCGCCGATTATGTCTTCCGGAACATCGCATCATATGTGACCTACCCACCAGGTGGAATTCAATGTTACATATGTTGGAGAGGTTGTGTGAGCAGCAGGCAGCAGTAATGGAGTACCAGCTGCAGCAGGCGCAAACAAGTCGCAGTGCGCGCCGTTCACACTTCACCACCACTGAGTGGGCCTCTATGAAGGACATTTGCCACGTTTTGCGTGCCTTCGATTATTCCACGCGGATGGCGAGTGCAGATGATGCACTAGTCAGCATGACTATCCCCCTTATCTGCCTGCTTGAAAAAACACTGCAAGCACTAAGGGACGAGGTTTTGGAAGAGGTGGAGGATGAGGAGTCACAAATGCCATCTGCTTCTCTACAGTCTGCGCAACGTGGTTCCTCACAAAGGCCTAGGCAGGGGACACTTTGTGAGGAGGATGAGGAGGAGTCAATGAATGAGGAAGACATCTGTCCAGAGGAGGGAGGTACACAATGCTCTAGTAGTCAGTATCTAGAGCGAGGGTGGGGTGATGCAGAGCAGGCAGAGATCACGCCTCAAGCAGGGGACAGCCTTTCTTGGCCAGTTGGCAGTCTGCAGCACATGGTTGATTTCATGCTGCAGTGCCTGAGAAACGACCGCCGCATCGCCCACATTCTCAACACGGCTGATTATTGGGTGTCCACCCTCCTAGATCCTCGCTACCGGGACAACTTACAAAGCCTCATAACACCGTTGAACCGGGAGCGTAAAATGCGGGAGTACCAAGACGCACTGGTGCATTCCATCATGTTCTCCATTCCAACCGAGAGCAGTGCTGCTAGTGCTTTACAAAGCAGCTCAGTGCGTCGAGGCAGTGGAGGAAGCTCTGCACAAAGAGGGAGCAGAAGCAGCGCCTCAGCACAAGGCAAGACCAGTATGGCCGAAATGTGGCAAAGTTTTGTGTCCCCGCCGCCACAAATGTCTACACCATCACAGACGGCTCCAGTCAGCAGGAGGCAACGTTTCCGTCAGATGGTGACAGACTACATGTCTTGCCCTCTTAGTGTACTCCCAGACGGCTCTTCTCCCTTCAAGTTTTGGGTCTGTAAGCTGGATACATGGCCAGAGCTTAGTCAGTATGCACTGGAGGTGCTAGTTGCCCTGCTGCTAGTGTATTATCGGAACGCGTCTTTAGTGCCGCAGGTGGTGTACTAACAGACCGTCGCATGCGACTATCCTCCGATAACGTTGACTGGCTTACTTTTCTCAAAATGAACAAGGCCTGGATCTCTCATGAATTTGCCAGTCCTCTTCCAGAACAAATAATTGGTTGGCAACAGTATCCAGGTCACCTGTTCTGATCATGTTTCTACCACCTGAACTGTAATCCCTGAGCTCCAACACCGCCAGTTGGCGCTCGGAAGTGCCGTCTGCACAGTCAACACTTGCTGCCGTGTTATTGGGGTTCAGTAACGTCAGCTGTTCCCCTGCTGTGCGGACGGCAATTTCTCCTGCTCTGTCCACATCCACTGTACTACTGATTTAAAACCTCCTCCAAATACACCTCTGGCTCCTCTGTTTTCAGTATTATCCCTGAGCTCCAACACCGCCAGTTGGCGCTCGGAAGTGCCGTCTGCACAGTCAACACTTGCTACCATGTTATTGGGGTTCAGTAACGTCAGCTGTTCCCCTGCTGTGCGGACGGCAATTTCTCCTGCTCTGTCCACATTCTCACTACTACAGATTTTAAAGTTGCTCCAATTACACCTCTGGCTCCTCTGTTTTCAGTATTATCCCTGAGCTCCAACACCGCCAGTTGGCGCACGGAAGTGCCATCTGCACAGTCAACACTTGCTGCCGTGTTATTCGGGTTCAGTAACGTCAGCTGTTCCCCTGCTGTGCGGACGGCAATTTCTCCTGCTTTGTCCACATCCACTGTACTACACATTTTAAAGTTGCTCCAATTACACCTCTGGCTCCTCTGTTTTCATTCTTATCCCTGGGCTCCAACACCGCCAGTTGGCGCTCGGAAGTGCCGTCTGCACAGTCAACACTTGCTGCGGTGTTATTGGGGTTCGGTAACGTCAGCTGTTCCCCTGCTGTGTTCACGGCAATTTCTCCTGCTCTGTCCATATTCACTGTGCTACTTATTTAAAACTTGCTCCAATTACACCTCTGGCTCCTCCGTTTTTAGTATTTACCCTGGGCTCCAATACCGCTAGTTGCTGCTCAGAAGTGCCGTCTGCACAGTCAACGCTTGCTCCAGTGTTATTGGGGTTCAGTAACGTCAGCTGATCCCCAGCTGTGTGTCCGGCAAATTCTCCTGCTTTGTCCACATCCACTGTACTACGGATTTAAAACCTCCTCCAAATACACCTCTGGCTTCTCTGTTTTTAGTATTTACCCTGGGCTCCAACACCGCCAGTTGGCGCACGGAAGTGCCATCTGCACAGTCAACACTTGCTGCCGTGTTATTGGGGTTCAGTAACGTCAGCTGTTCCCCTGCTGTGCGGACGGCAATTTCTCCTGCTTTGTCCACATCCACTGTACTACACATTTTAAAGTTGCTCCAATTACACCTCTGGCTCCTCTGTTTTCATTCTTATCCCTGGGCTCCAACACCGCCAGTTGGCGCTCGGAAGTGCCGTCTGCACAGTCAACACTTGCTGCGGTGTTATTGGGGTTCGGTAACGTCAGCTGTTCCCCTGCTGTGTTCACGGCAATTTCTCCTGCTCTGTCCATATTCACTGTGCTACTTATTTAAAACTTGCTCCAATTACACCTCTGGCTCCTCTCTATTTTTATTCTTATCCCTGGGCTCCAGCACCGCCAGTTGGCGCTCGGAAGTGCTGTCTGCACAGTCAACACTTGCTGCCGTGTTATTGGGGTTCGGTAACGTCAGCTGTTCCCCTGCTGTGTTCACGGCAATTTCTCCTGCTCTGTCCATATTCACTGTGCTACTTATTTAAAACTTGCTCCAATTACACCTCTGGCTCCTCTCTATTTTTATTCTTATCCCTGGGCTCCAGCACCGCCAGTTGGCGCTCGGAAGTGCTGTCTGCACAGTCAACACTTGCTGCCGTGTTATTGGGGTTCGGTAACGTCAGCTGTTCCCCTGCTGTACGGACGGCAATTTCTCCTGCTCTGTCCATATTCACTGTGCTACTTATTTAAAACTTGCTCCAATTACACCTCTGGCTCCTCTCTATTTTTATTCTTATCCCTGGGCTCCAGCACCGCCAGTTGGCGCTCGGAAGTGCTGTCTGCACAGTCAACACTTGCTGCCGTGTTATTGGGGTTCGTTAACGTCAGCTGTTCCCCTGCTGTACGGACGGCAATTTCTCCTGCTTTGTCCACATCCACTGTACTACACATTTTAAAGTTGCTCCAATTACACCTCTGGCTCCTCTGTTTTCATTCTTATCCCTGGGCTCCAGCACCGCCAGTTGGCGCTCGGAAGTGCCGTCTGCACAGTCAACACTTGCTGCGGTGTTATTGGGGTTCGGTAACGTCAGCTGTTCCCCTGCTGTGTTCACGGCAATTTCTCCTGCTTTGTCCACATCCACTGTACTACACATTTTAAAGTTGCTCCAATTACACCTCTGGCTCCTCTGTTTTCATTCTTATCCCTGGGCTCCAACACCGCCAGTTGGCGCTCGGAAGTGCCGTCTGCACAGTCAACACTTGCTGCGGTGTTATTGGGGTTCGGTAACGTCAGCTGTACCCCTGCTGTGTTCACGGCAATTTCTCCTGCTCTGTCCATATTCACTGTGCTACTTATTTAAAACTTGCTCCAATTACACCTCTGGCTCCTCTCTATTTTTATTCTTATCCCTGGGCTCCAGCACCGCCAGTTGGCGCTCGGAAGTGCTGTCTGCACAGTCAACACTTGCTGCCGTGTTATTGGGGTTCGGTAACGTCAGCTGTTCCCCTGCTGTACGGACGGCAATTTCTCCTGCTCTGTCCATATTCACTGTGCTACTTATTTAAAACTTGCTCCAATTACACCTCTGGCTCCTCTCTATTTTTATTCTTATCCCTGGGCTCCAGCACCGCCAGTTGGCGCTCGGAAGTGCTGTCTGCACAGTCAACACTTGCTGCCGTGTTATTGGGGTTCGGTAACGTCAGCTGTTCCCCTGCTGTACGGACGGCAATTTCTCCTGCTTTGTCCACATCCACTGTACTACACATTTTAAAGTTGCTCCAATTACACCTCTGGCTCCTCTGTTTTCATTCTTATCCCTGGGCTCCAGCACCGCCAGTTGGCGCTCGGAAGTGCCGTCTGCACAGTCAACACTTGCTGCGGTGTTATTGGGGTTCGGTAACGTCAGCTGTTCCCCTGCTGTGTTCACGGCAATTTCTCCTGCTCTGTCCATATTCACTGTGCTACTTATTTAAAACTTGCTCCAATTACACCTCTGGCTCCTCCGTTTTTAGTATTTACCCTGGGCTCCAATACCGCTAGTTTCTGCTCAGAAGTGCCGTCTGCACAGTCAACGCTTGCTCCAGTGTTATTGGGGTTCAGTAACGTCAGCTGATCCCCAGCTGTGTGTCCGGCAAATTCTCCTGCTTTGTCCACATCCACTGTACTACAGATTTAAAACCTCCTCCAAATACACCTCTGGCTCCTCTGTTTTTAGTACTTACCCTGGGCTCCAGCACCGCCAGCTGGTTCTCGGCAGTTCCATTCGCTCTTGTACCTTCTGCTACCCATCCGGGTTCCAGTACCGTCAGCTGGTCCTCGGTAGTTCCATTTGCTCTTGTATCTTCTGCTACCCATCCGGGTTCCAGTACCGTCAGCTGGTTCTCGGCAGTGTCTTTGGCACGGGTACTCCCTCCTGCCCAGCCTGGTTCCAGCACGCCAGCTGTTTCCGGGTAGTGTCAACGTCACTTTGCCTCCAATGCGTTGTCCTGTCGTGTTGCGGTCGGGTTAGCCGACTCTATGGTGCCTGCAGTTTAGGTGACTCCTATGTGGGCTGCGGGATCTGGCAATGAAGGCTGGTTCCATAGTGCCAATAGGACAAGCACCCCCTGTAGGACTGTGGGTTTTGGTAACTGCGGCCGGCTCGCGGCCTTGAACTTTTTTTTACATGGGTACCTTCTGCTACCCATCCGGGTTCCAGTACCGTCAGCTGGTTCTCGGCAGTGCCTTTGGATTAGGTGCCTCCTTCTCGGTATCCAAGTTCCACCAACGTCTGCTGGTCCTTGGTAGTGCTTTCTGGCACAGGTACCTCCTGCTTAGTAACCGAGTTCCAGTAACATCAGCTGGTCCTCGGTAGTTCCATTGGCTCTTGTACCTTCTGCTACCCATCCGGGTTCCAGTACCGTCAGCTGGTCCTCGGTAGTTCCTCAGCTTTCTTGTACCTTCTGCTACATTTCCAAGTTCAAGCTTTTTGAAATGGTTCTTGGTAATCACTCTGGATCTCCCTGACGAGGACCCTGAAGACGAGGACCCTGAAGACCAACCCTAAGAAGACGAGGACCCCGAAGACAATGACCCTGAAGACGAGGACCCTGAAGACCACCCCGAAGAAGACGAGGACCCTGAAGACCACCCCGAAGAAGACGAGGACCCTGAAGACCACCCCGAAGAAGACGAGGACCCCGAAGACGAGGACCCAGAAGACCAACCCGAAGAAGACGAGGACCCCGAAGACGAGGACCCCCAAAGACGACGACCCTGAAGACCACCCCGAAGAAGACCAAGAAGATGACCCTGAAGAAGTTGACCAAGAAGACAAAGAAGAGAAGACAAGCACCAAAATACAGAAGAACAAGAGACAGAAAACCAAGAAGCAGAAATACAAGAAGCTGCAGAACAAAAAGCGGAAGAACATTAAGCATAAGACTAAAAATCAGAGCAAAAGATAATATCTAAATTATAAGCAGAAGATGACTAAGCAGTGTATGGGGGTGAGTCCGTTCCTCCTCGTGGTGCCCCTGGAAAAGACCTGCTGCTGCAGGCCAAACTGAACGCGGACAAATCCTGTTGTAAATCTTTTGTGACGGGCAGAACGAAAGGTGTAATGTCCAACCTTTTATAGATAACAACTACAGGAATGCCTGTCACAAATAAGAATATGATGAAGAAGAAGAATATGAAGAAGATGAAGAAGTAGAATATGAAGAATGTAAAAAAAAGAATAATACGAAGAACGTGAAGAAGAAGAAGGTGAAGAAGAAGTGGATGAAAAAGATGCTGAGGATGATGAAGGAGAAAGTGTGGGAGAAGTAAAAAAGAAGGTGAAGAGCATGGAAGTAGTGAAACATAAATATCTGACAAAATATAAAAATACTTAACATAGTTAATATTTCCGTAACTCAGAACATAATAAAAAAATAGTAATTCCTGCTATTCCATTTGACTGGGCTAAACCTCTATGCCTTTATTGTCTCCCCCACCTCCCCCAATACATTCTACATTATTCTTAGTTGTTTTCCTTCATGTAGAAATAACCTACAAGGAAAGAAAGGGTTTATTTTAATTCCGATATTTATGTCCCATTGACTTGCATTGGTTTCCGGTATCGGAATCGGCGATATCCGATACTTTTTCGGTATCGGTCCGATCCAATCCGATCCGATATTTCCCGATATCGGAAGGTATCGCTCAACACTACTTAAAACTAAAATCCTCAATTCTTTGGAATGCACTACCCCGGACAGTTCGATTAATTCGCAATACCCACAGTTTCAAGCGAACCCTAAAAACACATTTCTTTAGACTGGCGTATCGCCTAAACACACTCTGTCTGTCCAAGTTTTCCCCCATATTAAAATCTTCTTCAACTTCAGGTTCATACCAACCATGCACTTAATAGCCTCTGTCAGGACTGTACACATACTCGCTGGCGACCAGTCCATGTATTATTATTTATCCTATTTAGTATATCAAGGCTGCATTATACAATATATGTACTTTTTACCTTTTGTGTCTCCCCCATTTCCTCATAGACTGTAAGCTTGCGAGCAGGGCCCTAACTCCTTTCGATATGAGATATGCTTATTCTGTATTGTCTGTATATGTCCCCCCTAAAATTTGTAAAGTGCTGCGGAATATGTTGGCTCTATAAAAATAAAAACTATTATTATTATTATTATTATTATTATTAACAGGGAATTTCACCTGTTGGTTGTAACGGGTCTGGGAGGTGGAACCTCTGAGCAACGATACAAAGGGGCAGTCCTTGTAAGGAAGCGGGTGGCTCCCAGGGTAGGCGAGCAGGTAGTCACGGCAAGTGACGGGGACAGTCTCTGGGTAGATGGGCAGGAGGTCTCAGCAAGTGACGGGGACAGTCTCTGGGTAGAAAGCCAGGAGGTCACGGCAAGTGACGGGAACAGTCTCTTGACAGGCGGGTGGTCACGGCAAGTGACGGCTAAGCCTCCAGATAGGCTAGCAGGCGGGTAGCAGGTGGACGCTCCCAGGTGAGCGGGCAAGAGTCTCTGGACAGGCAGGTGGTCACAGCAAGTGATGGCTAAGCCTCCAGTTAGACTGGCAGGCAGGTAGCAGGTGGACGCTCCCAGGTGAGCGGCCAAGAGTCTCTGGACAGGCAGGTGGTCACAGCAGGTGATGGCAGAGCCTCCAGGTAGGCTAGCAGGCAGGTAGCAGGCAGACGCTCCCAGGTGAGCGGGTAAGAGTCTCTGGACAGGCAGGTGGTCACAGCACGTGACGGCAGAGCCTCCAGGTAGGATAGCAGGCAGGTAGCAGATGAGCGCTCCCAGGTGAGTGGGCAATCAGATCCATAGACAGACTGGCAGGGCTGGTAGGCAGACTGTCGGACCGCAGGAATGCAAGTAGATAGACAAGTATCAGGCAGGTATCAAGCAGAAATCTGGCAGGTAACTGGCAGGTAACTGGCAGGTATCTGGTAACGGGACCTGAGGGCTGAAGCAGAGTGATAGGCTATGCAACAACATTGCTCGGGCACCTCCATTTTGGAGGAGGTGCCTTATATATGGTAAGGACCTCCGGCCATTGGCCGGGTACTCCTTAGGACGGCGCGCGCGGCCCCTTTAAGAGAGGAGGAGCGCGCCCGTGCCCTAAGCACAGTGGCCGGGAAGCAGCGCGCACTGCCAGCAGAGCGGGAGGAAGACGCCGGGCACGGAGCGGAGAGGTGAGGGGAACAGCGTCCCTGCCTAGCAGGAGGCAGGGACGCCGACGCTACAGTACCCCCCCCTTTAGGCCCCCCCTTTTTTAGGCCAGACAGAAATTTATCAAGGATGAGAGGGGCATGGATGTTCTCCCGGGGCTCCCACGTTCTCTCCTCAGAACCAAACCCCTTCCAATCCACTAGAAAAGAGGTCTTTTCTCTTACCCTTTTGGTGGCCAGAATGTTCTCTACCACAAACTCGTTATCAGCGGAAACCGGAGCAGGAGGCGTACCTGTAGACTTGGAAAAAAAGTTAAGTACCACGGGTTTGAGGAGAGATACATGGAAGGAGTTAGGGATCCGCAAGTTGGTCTGGAGTTTCAATTTATAGGCCACCGGATTGATTTGTTTGATAACTTCCAGTGGGCCGATGAACCGAGGCCCTAACTTGTGGGAAGGAATCTTGAGTCGGACATACTTGGACGAGAGCCAGACTTTATCTCCAGGACGGAATTGTGGAGGATCCAGGCGTTTTTTGTCAGCGTGTTTTTTCATCCGCTCGGACGACTGAAGGAGTGCGGATCGGGTACTCTCCCAAATGGAGGAGAATTCGCTAACGAGAGATTCCGCAGCCGGATTTTCCACCGAGGTGGAGACGGGAAATGGGATCCGAGGATGCTGACCGAAGACTACGAAAAACGGGGATTTGGAGGAAGATTCGCTCCCGTGATTATTGTAAGAGAACTCGGCCCATGGTAGGAGATCCACCCAGTCCAAATGATGGGCATTAACGAAGTGCCGGAGGTAACTGGTCAGGATCTGATTGATCCGCTCCACTTGACCATTGGACTGTGGGTGGTAAGGGGAGAAGTCCAGGGTGACGTTAAGCAGCTTACATGTGGCTCTCCAGAAGCGTGAGGTGAACTGAACCCCACGATCCGACACGATGTGGAGGGGCAGGCCATGGAGACGGAAGATGTGGCGGATAAAGTCTTTAGCCAGCTCGGGTGCAGACGGGAGACCCGGCAGGGGAATGAAGTGAGCCATCTTGGAAAAGCGGTCAGCGACCACCCAAATGACCGTACAACCGGCAGAGACAGGGAGAACCGTTATAAAGTCCATAGCTATATGCTGCCACGGGGCAGCAGGTACTGGAAGAGGAAGGAGGCGACCGGCTGGCAGGTGTCTCGGTACCTTGTTGCGGGCGCAGGACACACAGGCTGAAACAAAGTCTATTACGTCTGTTATGCACACGCCCGGGCTAAGCGGCGTGTGCGTGTGATTGGTAGTGATTCCACTGGACCGTGCCGGAGAGTGAATGCCTGGAGGGGCGTAACTAGGTATTCACCCGATCCGACCAGGGTCGCACGACGGCATACGACGCCAGTGCACCAAGGAGGAACCGAGCAGAGGGACCAGGTGCTACTCCAGGACAGACCCCGGACACGGCTGTTGACCCACACAGGGGAATACAGGAACAGACTGGTAGGCTGGCACACAGACTGGTGGGTATAGGCAGGCACGACTGGTATGCAGGCAGGCGGGTAAGCAGGCAGGGGGGGTACAGGCAAGCACAGCTAGAGTGCAGACAGGGAGGCACTAGCAGGTAGGAACACAGGCGGGATAGGGCCCAGTACACACTGGGACTCAGGAACATTACAGGCAGAGGGGTACAGGCAGGGCAGGACAGGACTGCCGGAGCAGCGGGCAGAAGCAGGGCAGGACAGGACTGCCGAAGCAGCGGGCAGAAGCAGGGCAGGACAGGACTGCCGGAGCAGCGGGCAGAAGCAGGGCAGGACAGGACTGCCGGAGCAGCGGGCAGAAGCAGGGCAGGACAGGACTCTGTTCACACGGAACAGACAGGAAGGGAAAGACAGATCCAGACACCCACAGGGTACTTGCAGTGAAGTAGCGAGTGGACCACAAACTCACAAACGGGAGTACAGAGACAACAGGCAGGAGTTAGGTACGAGTTCAGACTCTGCAGAAAATGGAAGGGAACGGACATAGAGGCAAAACAGGTAAAGGATAGGAGAGAGTTCAGACTGGAACTGAGTGTACGGAGGAGACCGACACTGCAGCGGGATACAGGAGCGGGTCTGGGAATACTGCCCCCAGAGAGGTGGGACGAACAGGCAAGGAGCGTGTTCAGACAGGACAGACAAGATACAGGAGCGGGTCTAGGTAATCGGCCCCTAGAAGGCGGGAGGAACAGGCTAGGAGCGTGTTCAGACAGGACAGACAAGATACAGGAGCGGGTCTAGGTAATCGGCCCCTAGAAGGCGGGAGGAACAGGCTAGGAGCGTGTTCAGACAGGACAGACAAGATACACAGAAAGGACTCAGTTCAGACACGGGAACTAATACCGCAAAGCAGGAGACATACAGGACTCAGTTCAGACACGGGAACTAATACCGCAAAGCAGGAGACATACAGGACTCAGTTCAGACACGGGAGCTGATACCGCAAAGCAGGAGACATACAGGACACAGTTCAGACACGGGAGCTGATACCGCAAAGCAGGAGACATACAGGACTAAGTTCAGACAGGCCTGGAAATACAGCCTCCAGGAAAGGCAGACAAGGAAACAAAGACGGGACCTGGCACCTTCAGAGTGCAAGCACACACTGAAGGAAACACTATGCTCAGGCAGGGATAGAAGGGAGCTGCTGAGCTATATACCAAGTGTCAGACAGCAATAGGCTGAGGACGCACAAGGGGTGTGACCCACAGCAGGTACAAAAAGCAGGAAGTGATCGGGCGCCGCCCTTAAGCAGCAGAGACAGACACAAACAGACAGCATGGAGGGAAGCCAGAGAGACATTCTGGACAGGAGATCAAGTGCGCGCTCCTGCACAGTGGGAGATGGACCACTATGCAAGGACGCCGCCAGGTATGTTACAGTACCTCCCCCCTTACGCCCCCTCTTCTTCAGGCCTGCCAGAATCTTCCGCAGGGAATTCGAGGACCAGTCGTTCACTGGGTTGGAGGGGGACAGAGACTTGAGGGTAATCTCTGCTTCGAGGTACATCTTGTCAAGCTCACAGGAAAAAATAGACGGGTTATCAGGTACATAATGAGGAAAAGTCACTGTCTCTTTGTTATCTGGTGGTACCCCGGAGGATTCAGGAAACAACTGGAGGTCCTCCGCCGGGTCAGAAGAGTGCAGAGGCTCAGAGAAAACAACTGCTTCAGAGTACACTAGGTCGGACTCACTGGAGGAAGCAGGCGAGGTATCGGGTACCGAGTATAGGAAAGTCTCTGTCCATTCACCACCAGGTGGCACCCCGAAGGGTTCTGAACACAACTGGAGGTCCTCCGCCTGGTCGGAGGGGTGTAGAGACTCGGGAGTAACCTCTGCTTCGGAGTACACTAGGTCGGACTCACTGGACGAAGCGAGCGAGGTATCAGGTACAGGATATAGGAAAGTCTCTGTCCATTCACCACCAGGTGGCACCCCGAAGGATTCTGAACACAACTGGAGGTCCTCCGCCTGGTCGGAGGGGTGTAGAGACTCAGGAGTAACCTCTGCTTCGGAGTACACTAGGTTGGACTCACTGGACGAAGCGAGCGAGGTATCAGGTACAGAGTATAGGAGAGTCTCTGTCCTTTCGCTACCAGGTAGCACCCCGAAGGGTTCAGGAGACAACTGGAGATCCTCCGCCTGGTCGGAGGGGTGTAGAGACTCGGAGGTAACTACCACTTTGGGGTACCCATTGTCAGGCTCACAGGACGAAGCGGACAAAGTATTGAGTACCGGGTGTAGAGAAGTCTCTCTCCATTTGTCATCGAGTGGTATCCCGGAGGATTCTGGAGGCAACAGGGGATCCTCCGCCAGGTAGTAGAGGTGCACAGACTCTGAGGTAACCACAGCTTTGGAGCATCCTTGGACATGCACACCGGTTAAAAAGAGAGAAGCAACTGATGCCGGGTGCAGGAAGTTCTCCTGTGTGGAGTCTGGATGGGCAGAAGTCTCTTCGGGCAGGAGAACTGGTGCACTACCCACGCACATTACCCATTGGGGTTTCTCCGGGATACAGGGAGATGAAGCTTCAGTAGGGTCTTCAAGGTTGGGGTCAGGAGGTCTCAGGGAGGACAGACCCTGGCGTGACGGCTTGCCTCTAAGTCTAGCACGTCTGGACTGCCTCTTGAGGTTGAGAGAAGTATTCCGGAAAGCGTAGTCACCCTGTGAGGATTCTGGGTGGGCAGTAGTCTCATTGGGCTGGAGGACTATTGCGCTACCCACACACATTACCCATCGGGGCTGCTCCGGGATATTGGGAGGTGAAGCTTCAGCAGGAGCCTCCGGGTTAGGATCATCGAAGACCATTAGAAAGGCCACCAGGAAGGCCATTAGGTCCCGGAGGATCGGATCCTGTGTTTCATATAGGGGGTTGATCCATTCCAAGGCATCACCCGCCAGGTAAGACATAATAAAGGCCACTTTAGCCCAATCGGAAGGAAAATAGAGAGTGTAGGCCTTAAAGTGTAGCATGCATTGCTCCACAAATGCACGACACTGTCTTGGATCCCCATAGTAACGTGGCGGATCCGCAGGAACGAGAGCTGATAGATCCATCTGGACGGTGCGTAATTTCGCCTGGAACTCAGCTAAGAGAAAAAAAAATTATTTATTTATTTTAATGCATATATTCGCTGGAAAACTTCTCAGAGGGCGAAGGCCGTGGGGCTCAACGGGAACCATGGCCTGAGCATGCTGTTATGCACACGCCCGGGCTAAGCGGCGTGTGCGTGTGATTGGTAGTGATTCCACTGGACCGTGCCGGAGAGTGAATGCCTGGAGGGGCGTAACTAGGTATTCACCCGATCCGACCAGGGTCGCACGACGGCATACGACGCCAGTGCACCAAGGAGGAACCGAGCAGAGGGACCAGGTGCTACTCCAGGACAGACCCCGGACACGGCTGTTGACCCACACAGGGGAATACAGGAACAGACTGGTAGGCTGGCACACAGACTGGTGGGTATAGGCAGGCACGACTGGTATGCAGGCAGGCGGGTAAGCAGGCAGGGGGGGTACAGGCAAGCACAGCTAGAGTGCAGACAGGGAGGCACTAGCAGGTAGGAACACAGGCGGGATAGGGCCCAGTACACACTGGGACTCAGGAACATTACAGGCAGAGGGGTACAGGCAGGGCAGGACAGGACTGCCGGAGCAGCGGGCAGAAGCAGGGCAGGACAGGACTGCCGGAGCAGCGGGCAGAAGCAGGGCAGGACAGGACTGCCGGAGCAGCGGGCAGAAGCAGGGCAGGACAGGACTGCCGGAGCAGCGGGCAGAAGCAGGGCAGGACAGGACTCTGTTCACACGGAACAGACAGGAAGGGAAAGACAGAGCCAGACACCCACAGGGTACTTGCAGTGAAGTAGCGAGTGGACCACAAACTCACAAACGGGAGTACAGAGACAACAGGCAGGAGTTAGGTACGAGTTCAGACTCTGCAGAAAAAGGAAGGGAACGGACATAGAGGCAAAACAGGTAAAGGATAGGAGAGAGTTCAGACTGGAACTGAGTGTACGGAGGAGACCGACACTGCAGCGGGATACAGGAGCGGGTCTGGGAATTCTGCCCCCAGAGAGGCGGGACGAACAGGCAAGGAGCGTGTTCAGACAGGACAGACAAGATACAGGAGCGGGTCTAGGTAATCGGCCCCTAGAAGGCGGGAGGAACAGGCTAGGAGCGTGTTCAGACAGGACAGACAAGATACAGGAGCGGGTCTAGGTAATCGGCCCCTAGAAGGCGGGAGGAACAGGCTAGGAGCGTGTTCAGACAGGACAGACAAGATACACAGAAAGGACTCAGTTCAGACACGGGAACTAATACCGCAAAGCAGGAGACATACAGGACTCAGTTCAGACACGGGAACTAATACCGCAAAGCAGGAGACATACAGGACTCAGTTCAGACACGGGAGCTGATACCGCAAAGCAGGAGACATACAGGACACAGTTCAGACACGGGAGCTGATACCGCAAAGCAGGAGACATACAGGACTAAGTTCAGACAGGCCTGGAAATACAGCCTCCAGGAAAGGCAGACAAGGAAACAAAGACGGGACCTGGCACCTTCAGAGTGCAAGCACACACTGAAGGAAACACTATGCTCAGGCAGGGATAGAAGGGAGCTGCTGAGCTATATACCAAGTGTCAGACAGCAATAGGCTGAGGACGCACAAGGGGTGTGACCCACAGCAGGTACAAAAAGCAGGAAGTGATCGGGCGCCGCCCTTAAGCAGCAGAGACAGACACAAACAGACAGCATGGAGGGAAGCCAGAGAGACATTCTGGACAGGAGATCAAGTGCGCGCTCCTGCACAGTGGGAGATGGACCACTATGCAAGGACGCCGCCAGGTATGTTACAACGTCCTTGTGCAGGGTAGGCCACCAGTAATGCCGGGCAATAAGCTGGAGGGTCTTTTTCTGACCGGCGTGGCCAGCTAGCTTAGACGAGTGACCCCAGTGTAGGACCTTCTTCCGATCAGGTACTGTTACGAATGTCTTACTGGGAGGGAGACGATTTAGATTCACGGAGGCCACCTGCATTACTCTGGCGGGATCAATGATGTGCTTAGGCTCCTCCTCTAGATCAGACACCAGGAAGGATCGGGACAAGGCGTCAGCTTTGATGTTTTTGTCTGCCGGGCGAAAATGAAGAACGAAATCAAAGCGGGCAAAAAACAAGGACCACCGGGCTTGGCGCGGGTTAAGTCTCTGGGCACTCTGGAGGTAAGCCAAGTTCTTGTGGTCCGTGTAAATAATTACCGGGTGAAGAGCCCCCTCGAGCAGGTAACGCCACTCCTCCAGTGCCAGCTTAATGGCCAATAACTCTTGGTCTCCTATAGAATAATTGCGCTCAGAAGGGGAGAAGAGTTTGGAGAAGAAGCCGCAAGTTACCATTCTTCCGGAAGACGACTTTTGGGTAAGTACCGCTCCGGCTCCAGAGGAGGAGGCGTCCACCTCTAGGAAGAACTGTTTGTTGCCGTCCGGACGATGCGGCACCGGGGCAGAAGAGAAAGCCTGTTTTAAGGAAAGAAAGGCTTCCTCTGCTTCGGGCGGCCATTCTCTGGGATTAGTGCTCTTACGGGTGAGCGCAGAGATTGGGGCAGTCCAGGAAGAGAAGTGCGGTATGAAGAGGCGGTAGTAGTTGGCGAAGCCCAGGAACCGCTGAATAGCCTTCAACCCCTCTGGTCGGGGCCACTTCTGGATGGCAGACAGTTTCTCAGGATCCATTCGTAGGCCGGTCTGAGATATTATGTAGCCCAAAAACGGAAGCGAGGTCTGCTCAAAGAGGCACTTCTCATATTTAGCATAGAGGTGGTTCTGCCTGAGCCTGAGCAGGACCTGACGAACATCCCTCCGGTGAGTGAGAAGATCCGGAGAGAAGACCAAGATGTCGTCCAGGTACACCACTACGCAGGAGTAGAGAAGGTCCCGGAAGATGTCATTGACCAACTCTTGAAAGACGGCGGGAGCGTTACAGAGACCGAAGGGCATTACCAGGTATTCATAGTGGCCGTCCCGGGTGTTGAATGCCGTCTTCCATTCATCCCCCAGACAGATACGGACCAGGTTATACGCCCCACGGAGGTCCAGCTTGGTGAAGACTCTAGCCCCCCTCAGACGGTCAAATAATTCCGGAATGAGCGGAAGGGGGTATTTATTCTTCACCGTGATCTGGTTATGGCCTCTATAGTCTATACAGGGACGGAGTGAGCCGTCCTTCTTTTTGACAAAGAAGAAGCCTGCTCCCGCCAGGGAGGTCGATTTCCGGATAAATCCCCAGGCCAGATTCTCCTCAATATATTCAGACATGGACCGGGTCTCAGCAGCGGACAAAGGGTAAATACGCCCACGGGGAGGAGTAGCGCCGGGCATCAGGTCGATTGGGCAGTCGTATGGTCTATGAGGGGGTAATGTCTCTGCCTCCTTTTTATTAAAGACGTCTGCATAAGACCAATAGGGAACCGGAGGACCAGGTAGATTGGCTGGGGTAGGAGAAGGACGGACAGGATGGACGGTAACTAAACAAGTCTTATGGCAGTCCTGTCCCCAGCGAAGGACTTCTCCGGTCTGCCAATCAAGCACGGGTGCATGTTTCTGAAGCCAAGGTAGGCCTAGCAAGAGGGTGTGAGAAAGTCCAGGCAGAACATGAAAGAAGATGCTCTCTGAGTGCAGCATTCCCACCTGCAGGGTTATGGATTCGGTGATGAGTTTGATGGGATGTGGTAAGAGGCCCCCATTTACGGTAGCGACAGACAAGGGTACAGCTAGAAGTTTGGTGGGAATGCGGTATTTCTCTACCAGGGACTGAGAAATGAGATTTCCGGCAGCTCCAGAGTCAAGTTGGGCTAGTTCAAAATAACGGTTCTCCCGGCATGATGATAGAGACCGACAGCAACAGAGATGGAGAGGGTTTACTCTTTTCTAGGATGACCTCTCTGAGCGATCCTAGATACAGGCGTTTCCCGACCTCTCCGGGCAGGAACGGATCCGGTGCTCCTTACTGCCACAGTAGAAGCAGCTCCCCTCGGCTCGGCGTAACTCTTGACGGGTCTTGACCATCTTGGTCTGGTCGACCTGCATAGGCTCGGGTGAGTGCGCCTGGGGAGTAACGGGAGAAATGACGGGTTTCTGGAAGGTAGGGGCTAGACGTGGAAACCTCCTCTCACGGGTGACCTCTTTGGCGCGCTCCTGGAACCGGATGTCTATCCGGGTGGCAAGAGTTATTAAGTCGTCGATAGTGGTAGAAATGTCCCGACCGGCGAGTTCATCTTTAATACGGCTGGACAGACCCTCCCAAAAGACAGACACCAGGGCGTCGTTATCCCAGTCCAGCTCCTAAGCAAGGGTACGGAACCGTATGGCATATTGGCCCACGGTGAGATTTCCTTGACGGAGGCATAACAGAGATGATGCGGATGAGGTATTCCGTCCTCGTTCGTCGAAGACTTTCCGGAAAGCCGTGAGAAAGGCTGGCAGGTTGGACACCAGGGGGTCTCCTCTCTCCCATAGAGGATTTAGCCAAGCCAGTGCCTCTCCCGTGAGATGGGACATGATGAAGGCTACTTTGGCTCGGTCGGTGGAAAACTGGTGTGTCAACAGTTCAAAGTGCAGAGTGCACTGGTTAATGAAGCCCCATGCCTGGCTGGGATCTCCGCCAAAACGAGGAGGAGCGGAGAGGCGGTGACCGGGAAGAGATGCCATGGTGTTGATGGGCTGCGGCGGTGCCGGGGTAGTAAGTGTGCGTGTGGAGGCAGCTCCCGAAGAGGTAGACAATGTGTCCAGGCGGGAGTTAACACTACGCAGATGACTCAGGATGGACTCCTGTTGGAACCTCTGACGGGAAAGTTCATGACACAAGTCCGAGAGCGAGGGAGCTTGGGTGCCACCGGGTTCCATGGCCCGAGCAAACTGTAATGGGTATGGGAGGTGGAACCTCTGAGCAACGATACAAAGGGGCAGTCCATGTAAGGAAGCGGGTGGCTCCCAGGGTAGGCGGGCAGGTAGTCACGGCAAGTAACGGGGACAGTCTCTGGGTAGAAGGGCAGGAGGTCTCGGCAAGTGACGGGGACAGTCTCTGGGTAGAAGGGCAGGAGGTCACGGCAAGTGACGGGAACAGTCTCTTGACAGGCGGGTGGTCACGGCAAGTGACGGCTAAGCCTCCAGATAGGCTAGCAGGCGGGTAGCAGGTGGACGCTCCCAGGGGAGCGGGCAAGAGTCTCTGGACAGGCAGGTGGTCACAGCAAGTGATGGCTAAGCCTCCAGGTAGACTAGCAGGCAGTTAGCAGGTGGACGCTCCCAGGTGAGCGGGCAAGAGTCTCTGGACAGGCAGGTGGTCACAGCAGGTGACGGCAGAGCCTCCAGGTAGGCTAGCAGGCAGATAGCAGGTGGACGCTCCCAGGTGAGCGGGTAAGAGTCTCTGGACAGGCAGATGGTCACAGCAGGTGACGGCATAGCCTCCAGGTAGGCTAGCAGGCAGGTAGCAGGTGGACGCTCCCAGGTGAGCGGGTAAGAGTCTCTGGACATGCAGGTGGTCACAGCAGGTGACGGCAGAGCCTCCAGTTAGGCTAGCAGGCAGGTAGCAGATGAGCGCTCCTAGGTGAGCGGGTAAGAGTCTCTGGACAGGCAGGTGGTCACAGCACGTGACAGCAGAGCCTCCAGGTAGGCTAGCAGGAAGGTAACAGATGAGCTCTCCCAGGTGAGCGGGCAGTCAGATCCATAGACAGACTGGCAGGGCTGGTAGGCAGACTGTCGGACCGCAGCAATGCAAGTAGATAGACAAGTATCAGGCAAGTATCAAGCAGGAATTTGGCAGGTAACTGGCAGGTAACTGGCAGGTATCTGGTAACGGGACCTGAGGGCTGAAGCAGAGTGATAGGCTATGCAACAACATTGCTCGGGCACCTCCATTTTGGAGGAGGTGCCTTATATATGGTGAGGTCCTCCGGCCGGGGACTCCTTAGGACGGCGCGCGCGGCCCCTTTAATAAAGGGGGAGCGCGTGCGCGCCCTAAGCACGGTGGCCGGGAAGCAGCGCGCGCTGCCAGCAGAGCGGGAGGAAGACGCCGGGCACGGAGCGGAGAGGTGAGGGGAACAGCGTCCCTGCCTAGCAGGAGGCAGGGACGCCGACGCTACATCGGTCTAGAAAATTAGAATAAATGTTCAATAATAGTGCTATAGTATACTGTCTAATCCCCTAGAATTGGGATCGTGTACATAACTCTATGTGTTCCGATACCTCTGGCGCAGGTGACTGTGGTGTGCTCTGTGTACAGGGCTAACAGGGTTTAAATAGCGCTATCTTTCGCGCTCTATTTCCAGAATCGGGAGTTCCGTGACGTGACATCCGGTTTAGTGGAATACAACTTCCGGTTATGTGGAACGCATCGTCGCTCTTGCGCGAGATGTATACTTCCTGTCTCAATTGGAATGCTAAGGCTGCGTTCCACTGTGAGGGTAACGTGAATACATAGTGCACCCCTTCGTAGACTCGCAAAGATGTATGACACATGTATGTGTTAAAGTGCTAGACAAAAGGTAAGTGATCTGAGGGATCCATTTTATCTATAATGCAAAAAATGGTAAGGAATGTAGAAAGAAAAAAAAAATTGGGGGGAAAAAATCTGAATAAAAAAATTACAAAATGTTCTTTTTAAAAAAAAATTTTGAAAAGATTTTTCAAAAACTTTTTTTGGGATAAAGCAAGGGAGGGAAAGGGGAGGAGAAAAAAGGGAAAAGGAAAAAAGGAAAGGAGTCATATATGAACCTCATATTCTCTATTAAGACCATAGGGCTCCAGTGTCTTCAAGGTGAAAATCCAAAATGCTTCCCTATCTTTAAGTTTCTGTATCCTATTGCCCCCCCCTCCTACTGTGTGGAGCATGATCTATGATCTGGAAACGAAGTTGTGCAACTGAGTGATGTTGTGCAGTAAAGTAATTCTGAAT
The DNA here is from genome assembly GCF_046119375.1 of Phyllobates terribilis. Classification (NCBI taxonomy): domain Eukaryota; kingdom Metazoa; phylum Chordata; class Amphibia; order Anura; family Dendrobatidae; genus Phyllobates; species Phyllobates terribilis. Next base: position 202,635,033 of record NW_027362764.1, on the reverse strand, counting down.
GGGTAACAGATTGTATTTGCATCGGATGGTTGATTTGTGTTTACTAATGCGGTCTCGGATATGCTGAGTAGTCTCACCAACATATCCGAGACCGCAAGGACATATGATTATTCCCTGATAATCCTTGGTGGCAACACCTGATTTTTCTACCATATGTGACATACCTCATACCTTTAATTCTAGGTGAGTAAGTCTTTATTCACTAAATTCTGACATTTGATTAATAATTTACTTGAGCCAAATCTTTTCTGTCACCAGCATTAAGCATTTTGTGTCTGGATATCACAATCCTTCTTCTGAGGATCCCCTACTCACATGAGAAAAGAAATTACCATTTAGGTATTCTACATATTCATATTATATTTGGGTCCTCTTTTTACTTCCCTCTGGGTTTATTAATCTTACCTTGGTCCTAATTAGTGTTGAGCCACCCCCGTAGTGTTCGAGTTCGGTTCGGTTCGTCGAACACCCGTGTGTTCGCCGAACTGTTCGTCGAACTGTTCGTCGAACACCTTCGAACACCGTTAAAACCAATGGCAGGCAAACAAAAACACATAGAAACACATAGAAAACACCTTCAAAGGTGTCCAAAAGCTGACAAACTGCTCAGAAGACACAACTAACACATGGTAAAGTGACAAGTACATATAGTCATGCGAAAAGAAAAGAGGTGGAGGAGTAAAAGGAGGGGGAGACACAAATATAGGCATGTCATGCCCTTCTAAAATCCAAAAAGTGAGAAGCCGACACATTCAGTCCGCTCCTGCCCGTGCCACCTCCGTGTCGCCGGGTTTGTGCCAGAGCCGCGGTGAACCCTGACGGCCAGCCCCCCTCTCCCAATACTGGTGCCTGTCCGCTGGTGGGTCGAGCGAGCCCCCCTGTGGTGGAGGCAGCTCTAAGCTTTTTAATTTAAATTGTCTCTCTAATTTGAATGAATACACTTTAAATCCATTTACAAGGATCTATTGGAGGGCAAGTCTCATGCCAGCAGCCGCGTAATTCCAGCTCCAGTAGCGTCCACTAAAGCTGCTGCAGTTAAAAAGCTTTTATAAGGATCGAGCTCGGCTGTCCACCGCAAGGCATCCTACTGCCAGTCCCAGCCCCTATGCCTTGGGGTGCCTCCTGATGCTCTTCACTGAGTATCCCGTGGTCCCGAAGCATTTCCTTTGAAAAAATGAAGTGTCCAAACTACAGGTGGTGTAGCTTGCTTAACAGCCGGGATAATCCGCTGACTAGCAGACCCTGCTACTAGGCACAAAGTATTTCCTGGGCTAGAAGCAGTTAAAAATTTGTAATTAGATACTCTCGTTGGATGCTGAGAAAGCATTCCATAGAGTCTCCTGGCACGCCATATATGATTCTCTTAAAAAGCTTGGGGTAGGGGTCTAGGGGACCCTTTCATAGCCAAAATCATGGCCCTGTATCACAATACGTCACCTAGGCTGAAGATAAATGGAACTGTAGCACCCTGAGGGCTCGGTTGCTACAGAGGTATTGCACCTCACCCAGAGGTGTGATATCTCACTCTCAGGTAAGGATGGAGTGTGGATCAGGACCCGACACCTGCATGCATTACACCACATTGCCGTGGGGCAGGGCGACCAATATGCCTCTGAGATGGGCATGACAGTCCCTGTCCCTGGCTGGAGTGGGGGGAGGGAACACTGAGGAAGGGGAACCCTGTAGTGCAGGAGCAGGGAGGAAGCAGTTCCTGGGTGCATTGAGAAGGGAGTATAAATGGTGGGCACCATCTTAGTTCAGTGCAGAGAAGTCTGAGCAGAAGTGGCAGGGAGCAGGGGCTCTGCATGAGCTCTGCTCCGGAGGCGGGCCTAGTAACAGAGGCCCAGGCCTGGAAGAGGGAGAAGGAAGGAAGAGGAGCGGAGAAGGCTCCAGGAACGAGGAATGAAGGGATCCCAGGGGTGCGGACGGGTGAGTCGCCACCGCACACCCGAATCCACCTGCGTGGAGGGGTCAGGCCAAAGGGGGAGACCGGTCCCCGAAACTAGTGGAGGCAGGAAACGACCCTCAGCTAGAAACCGGAGGCTCTGACATTTTATGTGGCGCAGCCCCTCGCTACACCCGCTAGGAAGGCACCACATAGGGTCAGGGAAACTGGCGCCAAGTTTACCAAGAGGAGGCCCGAGGCAGCCGGACAGAAGGGTTGGTAAGAAAGGCCAGACAAAGGACACACAAAGGGGGTCCTGTGAAGCGCTCCAAAGTTATCTGGGAGTTGTCTGAGCCCCTCACCTGGTGAGCACAGTACGACGTGGGCAGCCGTTACCTGCAGACGTGGTCTGGATAATAAGAACTGTGAGTAAAGGCCCTGGACTGCATCACTGACTCCGTGTCGTTACTGCTGCTGCCCTGCACCATCACCCCCTTCCTCCGCATACACTGCCCTGAGGCTATACTCCTCCCGTGGGGAGTTATGCTATGCTCTGCTGCACCCACAACACCAGCCTCAGCGGTCTGCCCTGCAGCGGCGGTTCACTCTGACCGCAATCCATGGGTGGCGTAGTCGGATATTTAAACATCAAAACCACATAAATAGTTCAGCCACTGGTTTGACCACGCTGAGCCACGGAACCGGGTCGCCGCCACGAAGACTTCAACCACCAGCATCCACCAAAAAGGGTCCGACTCCGGGTGTCCCAAGGCCCAGGGGGTGCATCAGAACATTTTCATCACCTTTCACAATCACCAATGGGACAAGGCAGGGATGTCCTCTGTCCCCTCTCTTATACATCCTAGTGACGGAGCACCTGCTCTCATCAATTCGCCATAACCCCAATATTAGGTGGATTGAGGTGGGAGGCACCGAGTACAAGTGCTCTCTATTTGCTGATGATGTCGTCCTAGTATATATCACTCAATCACATATATCCATCCATGCTGTTATGGCTGAAATAGATCACTTTGTTACATGGTCAAATTTTAAAATCAATGCAGCGAAGTCTGAGGCCCTCGATGTCTCCCTCCCCAAATCCATATAGGATTCCATCCAGTCCAACTTTCCCTTTGCCTGGCCCTCACAGGGTATCAAATACTTAGGAATTCCTATTCATAGAGACCTCTCCCATCTATGTTATCTTAATTTTGGGCCCTTTATTGAACAACTCCATACAGACCACGGTTGGCAAGTTAGAACGGTAAGATTCACTACGTGAACCACTGGTGTTTTGTGGAAAAGCACATGTACACTGTGTTCCAAATTATTATGCAAAAAGTGTTTAGGAGTGATAAGGGAAGAATTTGTTTGTTTGTCAGTTAAACTCATTGATGGTGATGTGTGTCAGGGCTCTTTATATCACTGTAAGCAATTGCAGACATCTGTGCTAATTAGTTTGGCAGGTGTGTCCAATGAAAGGCAAGACTACTTAAGAAGGCTGTCTCACATTATTAAGCAGCCTACATTTTCTGCCAAAATGGGAAAGAAAAAGGATGTGTCGGCTGCTGAGAAGCAACAAATTATGGAGTGTTTAGGTCAAGGCATGACTACAATCAACATTGTGCGATGATCAGGATGAAGTGTCTTGGCAATCAAGAAGTATGTAGCTGATTCACAGTACACACGTGTGCGTGCTGATAAGGGCAAATTGAGGACTCTTTCCTACAAGCAATTACGTCAGGTTAAAAGAGCAGCGGCAAAAAAGCCTTGTCATAGCAGCAGACAAGTTTTTGAAGCTGCTGGTGCCTCCAACGTCCCCCGAACAACAAGATGCAGGGTCCTTCAGAGGTTTGCAGCTGTGCATACGCCATCCTGTCGACCTCCTCTATCCACTTCACACAAGCAGAAACGGCTCCAGTGGGCTAAACATTACATGAAGACTGATTTCAAAACTGTTTTGTTCACGGATGAGTGCCGTGCAGCGCTCGATGGTCCAGATGGATGGAGTGGAGGATGGCTGGTTGATGGACACCCCACGCAAACACGGCTACAGCGCCAACAAGGAGGAGGTGGAGTAATGTTTTGGGCTGGAATCATGGGGAGAGAGATTGTCGGCCCCTTTAGAATCCCTGAAGGCGTTAAAGATGAACTCCATAATGTATGTGGATTTTCTCAAACAGCACTTCCTGCCATGGTTCAAGAAGAAGAACCGTGTATTTCACAGCAAGATCATTTTTTTGCATGATAATGCACCATCTCATGCTGCACATAAAACATCTGCATCTCTGGCTGATATGGGCATAAAAGGGGACAAACTTATGGTGTGACCCCCTTGCTCCCCTGACCTCTACCCCATTCAGAACCTCTGGAGCATCATCAAAAGGAGTGTCTATGATGGCGGGAGGCAGTTCACATCTAAGCAACACCTCTGGGAGGGTATTCTGTCCTCATGCAAAACAATTGAAGCAGAAACCATCCAAAACCTGACAAATTCAATGGACGAGAGAGTTCAGAAGCTCCTTTCGAACAAGGGGTCCTATGTGAAAATGTAACATCACCTAGAATAAAGTTTTGAGTTGAAAACTGTTTGATTTCAGTTTCTAATAACCTGCTAATGCTTATAATTTCAAAAATTACCATTTGTTTGGTCTTTATTAAAATGAAAAGGTTGATCGAAAAGTTTGGGGGATCTAAGAGTGTGGCAACCCAGTAGTCATGATTACTTCGAATTCTGACAATATGAGGGTCATGTTGCAGCAAGAAGGCACTTATGTGTCTTGCGCATCTCGGAGCCCCAAAATTATATTCCGGGCTAGATGCAGCTAAAAATTATTATTAATTTTAAATCTGGTGGAGCTTAGTATAGATGGCCTAATAGGATCAGTGCTGCACACTGCTACAAAGCCCAAATTATTTTCCAGCCAAGATACAGATAAACATGATTAGTAATTTTAAATCTGGTGGAGCTTATTATAGATGGCCTAATAGAATCAGTGCTGCACACTGCTACAAAGCCCAAATTATTTTCCAGCCAATATACAGATAAACATGATTAGTAATTTGAAAGCTTAAAACGGTTGGTAGGGTGATTTTAACCAATCATCAAGCTTTTACTCTCCCCAGGATGACACAGGGGTAGAAAAGTCGTTTCGGATCCATGATTTGTTCATCTTTATGAACGTCAGTCTGTCTACATTATCAGTGGAGAGCCGCGTGCGCTTATCTGTCAGCACACCACCAGCAGCGCTGAACACACGTTCAGACAGAACGCTGGCTGCGGGGCATGACAAGATCTCCAAGGCGTAAGTGGCTAGCTCCGGCCATTTATCCAGATTGGAAGCCCAAAAAGAGCAAGGGTCCAGTGACACAGTCGTGGCTTCAATGTTTACTTGGAGATACTCCTGTACCATCGTCTCTAGGCGTTGACTATGTGTCAGACTTCTTGTCTCCTGTGGCCTTGCAAAGGATGGGCTAAAAAAGTGGTGAAATGATTCCGCAAAATTGATGTTACCAGCAGATACTGTGGTTCTGTTACGGTTTGAGTGCTGAACACTTGACGGTCCCACGGTTGGCAAGTTGGAACTGTGAGATTCACTACGTGCACCACTGGTGTTTTGTGGAAAAGCACATGTAAGATTCTGCAACAGTCTCTGCTGATACTCCTGCATGCGTGCATCCCTTTCTATGGCAGGAATAATTTCTGCAAATTTACTTTTGTACCGGGGATCTAACAGTGTGGCAACCCAGTAGTCAGGATTATTTCTAATTCTCACAATTCGAGGGTCATGTTGCAGGTAGTGCAGCAAGAAGGCACTCACGTGTGTTGCGCATCCAGGAGCACCAAGTCCCTGTTGTGTTGGTGGCTAGGTAACAATCATGCTTCCTTCCTCTGTCCTCTCCCCCCAACCTCGCACAACAGAAATGTGATCAAGGTCTCCCTCATCTGATGAGTCTTCCATCAGTTCGTCCTCCACTTCTTCCTGGGCTCCTGCACCTTCTTCACTAGTTTGGCTGCTACCATGCGCCCTGGTAAAACCATCTCCCCCACCCTCACATGCCTGCCGCCTTGGTGCTGCCGACCGTCTGGACCTTGCAGATGTTAGCCCTTCCGCATACAACTCCTCCTCCTCTACTTCCTCCACCTCCTCTTGAGCCACCACCTGACTCCGAATTCTGTTTAACATGTGCTCCAGCATGTAAATCACCGGAATAGTCATGCTGATAATGGCATCGTCAGCACTAAACATCTTCGTCGCCATTTCAAAACTGTGCAGAAGGGTGCATAGGTCCCTGATCTGAGACCACTCCTCCAGCGTGATTTGCCCCACCTCTGGATCTCGTTGGCCCAGGCTATACATCAGAACGTATTGCACCAGGGCTTGTCGGTGCTGCCACAGTCGCTGCAACATGTGCAGAGTTGAATTCCACCGGGTAGGCACATCGCATTTTAGCTGGTGAAGTGGCAGGCCCAACGACTTCTGTAGAGATGTAAGTCGCTGAGCTGCGGGATGCGAACGGCGGAAGTGAGCACACAGCGACCGTGCCCTCTGCAGAAGGCCATCTAGTCTGGGATAGTGGGCTAAAAATTGCTGGACAACCAGGTTCAACACGTAAGCCATACAAGGCACGTGTGTGACATTGCCCCGGCGAAGGGCCGCACCCAGGTTTGCAGCATTGTCGCACACGGCCTTCCCTGGTTTCAGGTCCAGTGGAGACAACCATTCATGAAATTGGTTCTCCAGAGCTGACCACAACTCCTCAGCTGTGTGACTCACATTTCCCAGACATTTCAAAGTAAAAACCGCTTGATGACGTTGAGCCCTACTGCCAGCATAGTAAGGAGGTGTGCAGGATCCTATCTGCGCAGTTAGAAAGCTTGTGGCATGACCAGACAGGCTTTGGGTGCAGGTGGAAGACCGAGAGGAGGTTGAGGAGGCAGAAGCAGTGGAGGAACTTTGACATAAAGAGGATTGACGCACAACTCGTGGGGACGGCAAGACTTGGACAGCAGCCCCTTGTCCTGCTGTCACCATAGTTACCCAGTGCCCAGTCAGCGACATGTAACGCCCCTGTCCATGCCTACTCGTCCAAGTGTCTGTGGTGAAATGCACCCTGTCACACACAGAGTTTCTCAAAGAAGCGGTGATGTTGTGTGCGACATGCTGGTGGAGCGCAGGCACACCTTTCTTTGAGAAGTAGTGCCAACTGGGCATCTGGTACTGGGGCACTGCGACGGACATAAGGTCTCGAAAATCCTCTGTGTCCACCAGGCGGAAAGGCAGCATTTCTGTAGCCAAGATCTTGCAGATGGTGAAATTCAACCTCTTAGCTTCATCATGGCTAGGAGGAAATGGTCTTTTACTTGTCCACATCTGAGGGACCGAGGGCTGGCTATTGTGCTTAGACGGGGTTGATAAGGGTGTCCCCGGCAAACTGCCGGTCTGTGAGGAAGATGCAGGCGGACATGTTAGGTTGCCTTGATCCAAAGGTGGTGCTATCGATGTCGGACAGCGCTCAACACCAGCTGGTGTTACCACCTCCAAAGAAAATGATGACCTGCCAATCACGCTGGCTGTTGCGGGTAAAGAGGTGGCAGGTCTGCACCCCAAAACAGGTGTGGCTGCTGTTCCCCCAGTCACAGAGGATGAAGAGGCCGCGGATGCACAAGATATGGCAGACGGTGGTTGGCGCGGCCGGCTAGGCCGCATTGTAGCACTCTGAGCTTCCCACTGCAACTTATGCTTCTTGTCCATGTGCCGGTTCATGCATGAAGTACTCAAACTATGTATTTTTTGGCCTCTACTTAGCTTTTGCTGACAAATGTTACAGATAACACGAGTTGGGTCATCTTTATCGATCTGAAAAAATGCCCAGGCTATGCAAGGCTTAGCACCCATGCGACCTGAATAGCCACCACGACTTGTGGTGAGAGGCAGAGTTGTGTTTGAGGATGCAGTTGTTGACGTGCTTCCAGTACTACGTCTCTGTCCAGGAAGGCGCAACCTGACCTCGTCGTCAATAGCATCTTCCTCCACCTCCTCTGCTGACCTCATCTCTTGGCTGACTGTGGGTTGACAGTAAGTGGGATCTCCAACCTCATCATCATCACCCTGTGCGTTATCACACTCGTCGTCCTCAGAGCCAACCTGTTCCTGCCCTGACAAAAAACTAAAGTTGTCGCTCCAATCAGGTATTTGAGTCTCATCATCGTCTTCCTCATTGTCTCCACCAACAGGAGTTACAGTTTGGGAATGAGGGTCTACATTATGGTCAGAACCTTCTGCGTCTGGTCCTGGATCCGACTCATAAAGATTCTGGGCATCAGTGCAGATCATTTCCTCGTCTGGATTCACAGAAGCGCTGGAGTCAACCTCTGATTCCCAGGCTATAGTATGAGTAAACAGCTCTGCAGACTCAACCATCTGTTCTACCTCATACTCAGACGGGCAGCTGGAGATTTGGGAGCTGTGAGGAAGCAAGTGCGATTGGGGTGACACCTTTGAGGACTGGAGTATTTGAGATGTTGAAGTTGATGTGGAGGAGAGCCCACTTAAAGGAGCACTTGATATCCGTTGAAGCACCTGCTGTTTTTGTGCCTCATCTAGAATTTGTAGCGATTGGCGTGGCCGTAAGAAAGGGATCTTATCACATTGTCCGCTAAAAGAAGTAGACATTTTAGTTTGGCTGGAAGATGGTCTTTCTTCTGCAGATGTTACTGTTGCTTTAACACCTACCCCACGGACACAACCTTTTTTCTCCTTCCCAACACGCCTATTCCCCTTTCCACCAGCAGCAGGCCTTTTTCCACTCATTTTGGTGGTTAACTAATTCACAACTCTGGAGATGTTTGCACAAAAAAACAATGGATGGGAACCGAGCAGAGCTGAGTGGCCAAACTGTGGTATTAGGCCAAAACTATGGCTGTGTTAGATGGAGAAAAAAATTATATTCGATTTGCAACCTGATGGAGGTCAGTATAGATGGACTAATAGAACAAGTCCCACACACAGCTAGAAGCCCAAATATTTTTTCAGAGGTAGATGCAGATAAAAATTATTTTTAATTTGCAACCTGATGGAGGTCAGTGTACATGGACTAATAGAGAAAGTCCCACACACTGCTAGAAGGCCAAATATTTTTTCAGAGCTAGATGCAGATAAAAATTATTTTTAATTTGCAACCTGATGGAGGTCAGTATAGATGGACTAATAGAGAAAGTCCCACACACTGCTAGAAGGCCAACTATTTTTTCAGAGCTAGATGCAGAAAAAAATTATATTCAGTTTGCAACCTGATGGAGGTCTGTATAGATGAATTAATTGAACAAGTCCCACACACAGCTAGAAGCCCAATATTTTTTCAGAGGTAGATGCAGAAAAAAAATATATTCAGTTTGCAACCTGATGGAGGTCAGTATAGATGGACTAATAGAGAAAGTCCCACACACTGGTAGAAGTCCAAATATTTTTTCAGAGCTAGATGCAGAAAAAAATTATATTCAGTTTTGAACCTGATGAAGGTCAGTATAGATGGACTAATAGAGAAAGTCCCACACACTGCTAGAAGGCCAAATATTTTTTCAGATCTAGATGCAGATAAAAAAAATTTTTAATTTGCAACCTGATGGAGGTCAGTATAGATGGACTAATAGAGAAAGTCCCACACACTGCTAGAAGGCCAAATATTTTTTCAGAGCTAGATGCAGAAAAAAATTATATTCAGTTTGCAACCTGATGGAGGTCAGTATAGATGGACTAATAGAACAAGTCCCACACACTGCTAGAAGCCCAAATATTTTTTCAGAGCTAGATGCAGAAAAAAATTATATTCAATTTGCAACCTGATGGAGGTCAGTATAGATGGACTAATAGAATGATGCTATTCCCAAAAGATTTTACTTCACTAGGTGCAGTAAAAAAATTGGTATTCTATACACAGGTGGTATATCTTGCAACACAGATAGGCTACTCCACTGACTAACACACTCTGCAATAGGCCAAAAAGGATTAGCTTTGCTAGATTCAGCCAAATGCTGTGAAAAAAACTTGCACAGCACTGGCACAGACCTGCCTGGCAAAAACTGATAGGAACTGATGTAACCTAGTCCTGAAAAGGACTGCAATTACAATTAGTCTTTACTCCCACAATCTATCTATTTAAGAGCACAGACCTGCCTGATAAAAGTCGTAGGAAATGCTGTAACCTAGTCCTTAAAAGGACTGCAATCACAACTATTCCCTACTCCCAAGCTATCTGTAGATTTGTGCGAAAATTGGCTTGAAATTAACAAGGTATAGCGCACACAGCAACAGCGGTGCCGTCTAACACGCAGCTGCAGCAGTGAGAAAATGGTGGCGACGGGGAAAATGGCTTGGTCTTATAGGGCAAGGACATGTGACATACACTGCCAATGACACATGCCCTTGCTTGTGTGAAAAACAGCAGTTCACTCCGTGTGTGCACTGCTGATAGGCTGACAAACTGCACCTCCCCACTGCAAATGCGGGAAAGAGAAAAAAAAATGGAGATCTTCATTATTCCTGCAGAGATCCATCCCCTGCCCCTCCCCCCACCCCGCTGTACACTCAAACTGCGCATTAACATTAATTTTCATCATTACTGAGAAAAAATCCAGTTATGATTTTGGTGCACGAACAGTTATCAAACATAACCTCGAACAGCCGAATTTTTCTCAAATCGTTCGTGTTCGCCGAACGGCTCGAACACCGCCCAAAACAGCTCGAATTTGAGATTGGCGAACAGTTCGAGTAGAACAACGCTCATCTCTAGTCTAATGTATATATGGATCACATGGGCTAAAATATGCAATATGCATTATGTCGGAAGGCGTCTTCTAACACGGTCATTAGGCCTTGTGTGATATAAGTATATCTACATCCTTTTTTTCTCTTTGTTGTCTCTGTGGCCTTTTATGTGGTCTCTTTGTTGTTTCTATGACCATCCAATGTGGTGATTATTATGATGTAAATCATTTTTTTGTGATTCTTCTAATATTATGTCATATTTTTGTTTAATATTAATATTTTACTTATTTGTGTTTATTTCTATGATCTTGCATTAGTTAATTTGAAGCCCCTGATGAAAACCCCGGCGGGGTTGAAACGTTGGGCAACTGGGCAATCATTTATTGAAGAACCAATTAAAGGATCTTTATGAAAGTGAAATTATTGACTCTCTACATCATTTTATGAGTGCCGGAACTTTGTTTGTATATTGTTGTTGTGAAATGTCTTTTTATTCAATCAAGTTTCTGATGCTTGCAGGCCCGGGGACAGTGGTAATTATAATGTACCCTCCTCCCTACATGTCACAGTGCCCTGTGATGTGCAGTTGCCGCAGCCAAATCTGGACACTGACCTGCAGGGGACGGGGGAAACATTTTAATTAACTCAGTAGGCGGGGATTTCTTCCAGTCCCCGGGCCTGCAAGCATCTGAAACTTGATGGAATAAAAAGACATTTCACAGCAACAAGATCTCTAATATGAGGCATACAGATAGGAATAGATTTACATTTCTATCACTTGTATGCCCATATTAGAGGTCAGATAAGTGCCAGGGAGTGACAGATTCCGTTTAAAGGATATACATTATGTTTATAAGAAACAAGTGATAAGTAGTGTTGAGCGATACCTTCCGATATCGGGAAATATCGGATCGGATTGGATCGGACCGATACCCAAAAAATATCGGATGCTCTGGATGCCGTCACAGCCAGACACTGCAGAGAGCAAGCATGCCTGAGCTTCTCAGTGTCTGCGGCATGGCAAGCTGGATGGCAGCTTTCGGCTGCGATCCAGCCTGTCATGTCAATGTAGCAGAGCTGGAGCCGTTGTGGGAACCATGGAAAGGTAAGGATGAGGTTGCGTTATTATTTTACTTTTATTGCAGAAGACATTGGCTTCAGCTGGATTGGGCGTGATGGTAAGTATGGTTTAATTTAGAACATTAAAACATTGTGTGTTTATTTAAATTAAAGGACTTTATTATGGGTGTTGTGTTTTTTTAAATACTTTACTAGAAATTCATGGCGGTGATGTCTAATATTGGCAAGACCCCATGAATTTCGGGCTCAGGGACAGCTGATAATGCCAAGCTGGCCCTAACCCCTTTATTACCCAGTGAGCCACTGCACCAGGGCCCTGGATGAGTTGGGTACAGCGCCAGAACATGGCGCTTCTATGAACGCGCCATTTTATGGGGTGGCTGCGGACTGCAATTTGCGGGGGGGGCCCAGAAAGCTTGGGCCTCCCTGTGCTGCGGATTCCAGCCCCCAGCTGCCTAGTTGTACCTGGCTGGACACAAAAATAGGGCGAAGCCCCACGTATGTTTTTTTAATTATTTCATGAAATTCATGAAATAATAAAAAAAAAAAGGACTTCCCTATATTGTTGTGTCCGGCCAGGTACAAATAGGCAGCTGGTGGTTGGGGGCAGCCCGTTCCTGCCTGCTGTACCTGGCTTGACACAAAAAGAGAATCCTGACAGCGCACAGTGAGTGACTGCAGACATCTACCCTTGACAAACCCTTTAAACTATATAATTGTAGAACCAAATAATTTGCATACAAGACAATACAAGTGAGATGTACGTATATTTTGCATCATTTATCAAAACTGTCAGAAATATTAATCTTGTTGCTCATAGTAACCAATCAGAACTCATCTTTCATGTTTTAAAGTGGGACTCACAACAAATTTCACCACACTAGTTGCATACGATAATTAATACACCACATGAGACTGTTGTACTTTCATTAAATATCCATGTCAGAAAGGCTTTTAATTTCTGAACATTTTATGAATGAAATTAAAGAATGAGAAATGTTATAAGTCCAAATTTATTCAATCACTAATTATCCAGCCTGACTGGCTGCAGTTTATACTGATTGGCATGAGATTTCAGCAGCAGGGAGACATCGTTTTAGAAATAAGGTCATTAGCTTCATCAGGTCTAAAAGATCTATTCAATAATCTATAATGTGAAATTTGGTGACAGATCCACTTTAGCTACTCTGGAAGAATGAACTTTTATATCTGATCAGACAGTATATTTATATACAGACCAGTATAATGTAGCAAAGGGATTTCCATAGCAAAATACATTATGTAGTTGCACATGTATTACACAGATACTCTTTAATATGTATATTGCTATCTTTCTAGCACAGTTGGTGTTTTGAGTTGGATTGGGCATGAAAATTAAACTTGATTTAGTCAATTTAAGGCAACTGAGTTCTGGCATCCAAGGGTAGCGAATACAGTACAGTTTACACTTGGATGCTGGTGGGCTATGCTCCACAATAACATACAGTTAGTTTTTAGGCATATTCTTTAATGAATTTAACTGCAGTGCAGTAAGGTGCATACTGTGCATTCTCTGAACTTGCTGACTACATAAGGATCTCTTCCATGACATTTGCTGGTTAATGCAAAAGTATAGCCTACTGCACTGGGGTGATGATTTACAAAAAAGAAGTCTTATTTATAGTGTCGTCCCTGCAGATTGAATAGTGTAATGATGAATTCTCTAAATCACATTTAAAGAAAGGATAGGTGTTCAAACCTTGACAAGATTTATATGCCGGTATGAATCTCCAGCCAATTGTTCACGATATGGCTCAGTTTTCTGGGCTGAAAACCAAATATGAATCACACTGTTAGGACAGTAATATATTTGACACACTGTAATCAATACATACTTTACAGAACGATGAGCTGCCTGCGCTGGTGGAAAACCATTTTCGTATCATTGCTTTTAAAAAACTATGTATTAAGAACAATAAGAGATAATGATGGAAAGAGACGCGGGAAAGAGAGAAATAGACTATCCTGGTGATAACTCCGCATACAGATATAAAGACAGATAAAAACAAATGGTTTCTGTAATAAGGGTTTAGTAGTGACCTTGTAGTTTAATAAAGGTCACTTCTGACTGATATTACAGTAGTTTTGCACTGAAGTGAAATACACTGAATCTTATCCTGAAGAGACTATTTTAAACCACAGGACATACGTATTCTTGAAAAATAAATTCAGAAAAAATTCAGTCTACTATTAGAGGCCACGATTCATTACACAAGACTAGTTAAACATACCACTTCCAAATTAGCTAAAATATATTAGGAATTACTGTACATAAATTGCATTATACAGTAGGGGTTAGGCCTAAACACTTAAAACACTGAAAGGGAAATTGTCAGGCGATTCATGCTATTCAAACCGTAAGCAGCATGAATCACATGTGGGCTGCAGAATTACAGCCAGGTATAATATTCTCACACGTACATAAGAATAGACCTGTCAATCACCTACAGCAGCAGTAGGAAGAGCCAAACTAGTCTGATCCCCAGCCATGGTCCCTGGTCTCGGGGCTGGATCTTAAACGTATATTTTACCGGGAGCATTTCAGAGAACAATTTACAGCGCCTTGAAAAAGTATTCATACCCCGAGAATTTTTCCGCATTTTTTCACATTAAACTGTAAAATTTAAATGTATTTTGTCGCGGTTTTATGTGATATACCAATACAAAGTTATAAGTATTTGAGAAGTGTAAAGGAAATGATTTATAGTCTTTTTAATTATTTTGAAAATATAAATCTGAAAATTGTGACATGCATTTGTATTCATCCTGAGTCAAAACTTTGTAGGACTAAACCATTGTATTGTAATTCTGGCAGTATGTTTAGAGTGCTTGTTCTGCAGGATGGGAACCTACTCCCAAGTCTCAAGTCTTATGTAGCTTGCCCTGTATTCGGCTCCATCCATCTTCCATCATTTCCAACTAGCTTTCCTGTCCCTGCTGAAGAATGTATCCCGGCAGCATGATGCTGTCACTACCATGCTTTACTGTGGGTATCATGTTTGCATGGTGATGTGCAGTTTTTGTTTTCCGCCAGACATAGCGTTTTGCATTTAGCCCAAAAAGTTCTACTTTGGTCTCATCTGAGCAGTGCACATGCGTCCACATAATAACTGTGTTCCCTACATGACTTTTTGCAAACTATAAACGGGATTTGGTTTGCTTGAAAAAATGGCTTTGTTCTTGCCACTCTTCCATAAAGGCCAGATTTGTGGAGTATACAGTACGACTAATAGTAGTCATGTGGACAGACTCTCCTACCTAAGCTTTGGATCTCTGCAGCTCCCCCAGTATGACCATGGGAATCTTTGCTGCTTCTCTAACTAGTGCTCTTCTTGTTTGGGATGTCACTTTAGGTGGACAGCCATGTCTTGCTAGGTTTACAGTTGTGCCATGCTCCTTCCATTCTTGGATGATGGATTGAACAGTGCCCCATGAGATCTTCAAAGCTTGGGCTACTTTTTTTCTAATCTAACCCTACTTTGCTCTTCTCCACAAGCTTACCCCTGACCTGTCTGGTGTGTTCCTTGGTTTTCATGATTCTATTTGATCTGTAATGTTCTCAAATAACCCTCTGAGACCTTCACAGAATAACTGTAGTTATACAAAGAATAAATTACACACAGGTGGGCTCTATTTACTAATTATGTGCTTATTGAGGTAATTTGCCACCCAGGATTTTTTTTATTGGTTTCAGACTACAGGGGGCTGAATACAAATGCATATCACAATTTTGAGATTTATATATTTAAAATAATTGTAAAACCTTTACAGTTCACAACTAGTTGCTACTTTGTGTTGGTATATCACATAAAATCCCAATAAGTTTCTGGGTGTAACTTGAAAAATGTGGAAAAGTTCACGTGGCATGAATACTTTTTCAAGGCACTATACCTTTGTACAATCATACAGCCAGGTTGCTATTCCTTTACAGAAAAAAACCGCTACATTTGTCATTTTAAGAAAGGGTACATGTGTATTAGTATTTTAACATAGTGGTTTCAGTTTTGATCTGTGATTAAACTGCATTTATTCCTTCGTAAATAGAAAATGAAACCCACCACACAAATTATTGATGTTGCAGTTTCACTTCTATCTTTGGTAATCGAGTGTTCGTGCCTGATGATCTTGTAATTTCATATTCATTATAATTAACCACCCTCTATTTCTATTTTTTCATAGTCATTGCTGATAAATACAATATAGTTTTGTGCTAATTGCTGACAATTTGGTAAACATCCTTAATGATCAAGCAATAAGTTGTTCATTTGGTGGTCATCATCACTTTCTTCTCAGATAATAAGCCATGAGAGGCTGATTGCTCTGAAAGTAATTTTCACAAAGGTACATTTCCACAGGAAATATCCATGTGAGTAGGTGGATTTAAAATTTGGACTACATACTCTTGCAGGACCAAACTGAGTTCAGTCAGGTGTACAGTATATATAGTGTCCTCGGTTTTCTATAAATTATCTATCTATCTTCAAAATCTATTTATGAGTCGTCTGTAGACAGTCAGCATCTATTACAAATTTTGTCTGTAAGGACTATTACTATTTGTTAGGCTCCCCTATATATTATTTTCTTGTTTTCCACACCAAAGATGTATTTTTTCCTGTGTGTGATTGATTGTTTTAAATTTGGGAATAGGAATTGATAAAGACATTTTTTGCAAGTGAACGAATATGGCAAAGTTCGAATTCACCAAACTGCATGAATTTTTCAGGAAAATTTGATTCTCTTCTAAGTTATTCTCGGTAAATTGAATGTGACTTATTCAGATGCAGACCCCATATCATGATACAAATAATATGTTAAAGATAAAAATGTCTTATACTCACCTTGCCGCTCATTTCTATGGCTGCACCAGTCTGCTCAATCCTCTGTCCGGTCTTTGTTGCATTTTATTATCACTATTGCAAGTGCTATAAACATGGGCACACTTCGTGACACTTTGACTATACGCATGCATACATAGAACCATCCCAGGCCCCATCAAAGCCAGAAAACCAGCCCTAGTGTGAGAGACCCATGAATTTTTAGTGCTTGTGATGACAGTAAGAAGATGCGATGAGGACAGGAATGGTATACGTATTTTTTTTTTTTTTTTTTTTTTTTAATTTGCATTCTGATGGTTTTTTACAGGTCAGTGAAATGGCACCTAGCCAGACACTATTTTGCGAATCCATGCAGAAGCAAATTAAAAAAATATCTGCATTTTGAATGATATGGATTTTTGTAAAATTCAAGTAAAATTCAACTCCTCTTTGATACATTTTCTAATCTAATAATTATGATTTTAACTTGTGGCTATTTAGTCTAAAGCAAAACTTCTCCACTATTTGCAGTAGCATATTACATTGTGATTTGTAAATTGTTGCTACAGTCATGGCAGAAAGTGTTGGCACCCTTAAAATTGTTACAGAAAATTAAGTTTTTCTCCAAGAAAATTATTGCAATTACGCATGTTTTGTTATACACATGTTTATTTCCATTAAGTCTATTGTAACAACACAAAAAAAACAGAGAAAAAAAGGCAAATTGGACATAATTTCACACAAAACCCCAAAAATGGGTCGGAAAAAATTGTTGGCACATATCCAAAATTGTGGGTAAACAACTTTGTTTCAAACGAGTGATGCTCATTCAAACTTACCTGTGGCAAGTAACAGGTGTGGGTAATATGAAAATCACACCTGAAACCAGATAAAAAGGGGAGAAATTAACTCAAACTTTGCATTGTGTGTCTGTGTGTGCCACACTAAGCATGGAGAACAGTAAGAGTAGAGAACTGTCTGAGGACTTGAGTACCAAAATTGCTGAAAAATATCAACATTCTCAAAGTTACAAGTCCATCTCCAGAGATCCTGATGTTCCTTTGTCCACAGTGTGCAACTTAATCAAGAAGTTTACAACCCATGGCACTGTAGCTAATCTCCCTAAAAGTTGGCAGCAGAGAAAAATTGATGAAAGGTTGCAACGCAGGATTATCCAGATGGTGGATAAGCAGCCCCAATCAAGTTCCAAAGAAATTCAAGCTGTCTTGTTGGATCAGGGTGCTGTCCATTGACATTTGAATGAAATGAAAGGATATGGCAGGAGACCCAGAACGACCCCACGGCTGACACAGACATAAAAAAGCTAGACTATAGTTTGCCAAAACATAAGTCAAAATCCTTCTGGTAAAGTGTCTTGTGACAGATGAAACTAAGATAGAGGTTTTAGGTAAAGCACATCATTCTACTATTTACCAAAAGTAGAACGAGGCCTACAAAGAAAAGAACACAGTTCCTGCAGTCAAATATGGTTCAAAGATGTTTTGGGGTTGTTTTGCTACCTCTGGCATTGGGTGCCTTGACTGTGTGCAAGGCTTCATGAAATCTGAAGATTTCTTAGGTAATCCCTGCACATGTTGCAGCTGTCTAACAGCCACGAGACATGGAGCCGTGGCGACGTGAACATATTTTTCAAGCACGCCAAACATACCCTGTTAGCACCTGAGCGCGCTCGGATCACACCTTATTCAAGCACATTCACACATCACTAGTGTGCAACCAAATATTAAGTTGAGGGTGCCAACAATTCTGTCCAACCAATTTTTGTGGTTCAATATGAAATTATATCAAATTTGCATTTTTTTCTATTTTTTTTGTGTTGTTCCAATACACACAAAGGAACTGAACATGTGTATAACAAAACCTGTATCTACAATAATTTTTTGGGATAAATACTTCATTTTCTGAAACTATTTAAAGGGTGCCAACACTTTTGGCCATGACTGTATATTTTGACTGCAATTAAGACATTTTTGATTTCGATCCAATTTTATTCGGAATGAATCAAATTTGCTGAGTTGTCTCTACTACCTATGTATAAAAACATACATAGATTAAAATATGTGGCTACTAGAGATAAATAGATCAAACAAAATTTGAATTTGCCTCTTTGGATTTTCCTTAACAAATGTAATTTGCAGCCTAGTTATTATTTGCAAATATAATGTCATTTCAGACCCTAGAGTATAATAAATGTAAGATGTGAAAGATAAAAAAAATACTTGTACTACCTTACTGCTCATTTCTCCAACCTATCTGCTCCTCTCTGTCACCAATCTGGTCTTTCTTTCATCGTCTTCTCACCACTGCAAATGCTGAATTCAGGGTTCTGCACAAATGCAAAATGTCATGATGACACGATGTGCGCCATGTTTTTGCTCTCTAGATGTGGCGATACGAGTGGGGTCTGGTATCTTGTCTATTCTAGCACCGCTCATGCCTCTTCCTATTCATGATATGGTATATGTCATGGAGATATTAAGGAAAATATTAAGGATTTCTCTCTTTTGCTGAGTCCCCTCTTCACCCCCCCTCCCCTATACTATTTGTTAAAAGGACCAAGAACTGACACTTGGACCATCTGTCTGTATGCAAATTATCACACACAGCAGAAGTCACTTGAAGACAAATGCAGCACAAAGAAAGGTGCTACAAACCCAATCCGCATGCGAGTGTATTTTCCCCTGGAAGACGCTGGGGATAATTAGACACAGGCTTGCGAGAAATTTACACCTAGCTAAGGAGAATGCAGCTCATTAAATTCAAATACAGTCACAAGTCCCAGCTGCAAATTTCAAGACTTTTGGACACCGACATAAAATATTGAAAATTGTTATTTCCATAATTCTGATACTAATGGGACCCATATTTTAAGTTGCGGGGTCATCTAGGGAACAATATAGATATTTTCCTGTCACTATAAGCCCCTCCAGGGGGCTGTGGCAAAAAAAAGGACCAGAATGACAGATCGCAACTATGCCATGTGTAGTCCCTACGGAAAGGTAAATTCCTAATAAAAAATATGGTATCACTTTCGGGCTTTTGCAATCAACCAGTGAGAAGTTATCAATGAAGTTAGAGTTTTTAATAAAAACATGAAGGGTGGAGCCCAGCCCACATGATGTCAGCACAAGGGGCATGTGAGCAGGACCCCACTTCAGCATAAAAGATCCAACTGAAGATTGATTCATATTCATTGCCAGGAGTATATATTTATTATAGCAAAGGATCCTGTTCGATAACAGTCTAATCAAGCAGAATGTCTGCCCTCCACCTATCTTGAGTCGTCTCAGCAATCTTATAGTAAGTTTCTACTTTAATCCTTATTATTTTGTTTAACTGCATATGTATTGTATTGTCCCCTATTGTAAAATCTTTGTATATTTTTCCTAAACACTGCCTTCCTTTTGGATTAAATATTAAATTTAATAGTCCTGTTTCTTTTGCTCTGTAATCATTCCCTCCCCTGAAGCCATATGCTACCAGAACACAGGCGTCCAGCCAAGCCTGTATTATATTTCAAACTCGGCCGGAGGTGGCAGCGAATAATAATAATTGGGCTATCGTGAACTGGCAGTAACCGTACGGGACGTATGCACATATTCCATGCGCTGGAATCCGGAGGGGTGACACCATACGCTTTCTGCTCGCTAGCCCATAGCTCCATAGTGAGTAGTTGGGATCGTGTGCTCGCGAATCTCTGATAAAATCCTGACAGAGTGACGGCAACGGTGAGATATTGTGTGATCTCCCAGGTGTCGTCTCTGTGAGTCCATGACAGTATACTACTAGACAACTGTGGGCCATGTTGTAGGCACCCAAGCCGTTACAAGTAGCTAGGTTTACTTCATTATGGATGTACCACATCCAGGAGCCACCTTTTTTCTCCATCTGAGGATGTCTCCTAGCAATTGATTATAGCATTTGATTATGGCACCTCATAACTAACCTGTGAATTAGACTTCTTTATTTGGTTATATTCTACCTTTTACTATGTTTGAGTTGTGTGAAATAGCCTACTACTAGTGATGAGCCAGCACTTAAAGGCTCGGGTACTCGTTTCTCAGGTCGAGCAAATTGAAATGCTTGAGTGCTCGGTCTGAGTAACGAGCCCAATGTAAGTCTATGGGAAACTCGAGCATTTTTCCAGCGGCTCCTCCGGCGGTCTGCAGAGGGCCTAAAAATTGCCCAAAACAATGGGAACAGTGCTCAAATGACATTGGAACAGCATGGAAGGTGAAAAAGATGAGGTATTAGGAGTGCTAGGACAAGGGAGTATTATAAAAATATAAGGTAGCAAACCTTTAATATAATTTGGTATAAAAATTCCACAATGCGTTTCGATAGCATCAAGCCATCTTCATCAGGTGGTATATAAAAAACAGGAAGGAAGTGACAAATTTATAAGGGAAAAGGGTTAAGGGTACCTTAAGGGTTAATTGTTAGCAGGGTTAATTGTGTCCTGTGTTTTCATTGATGCTTTTCCTTTATAAATTTGTCACTTCCTTCCTGATTTTTATACTACCTGATGAAGATAGCTTGATGCTATCGAAACGCGTTGTGGAATTTTTGGACCAAATTATATTAAAGGTTTGATACCTTATATTTTTATAACACTCCCTTGTCCTAACACTCGTTTTGCCGCATCTTTCTCACCTTCCATATACTATACCTATTTTGGGCTCGCGGTGGGAGCTGCTTTGGATTATGCATTAATCATCCTGTGGCTCAAGGACCTGCGGTGATCCATTTCCAGCCACGC
The DNA here is from genome assembly GCF_046119375.1 of Phyllobates terribilis. NCBI lineage: Eukaryota > Metazoa > Chordata > Amphibia > Anura > Dendrobatidae > Phyllobates > Phyllobates terribilis. Next base: position 202,613,667 of record NW_027362764.1, on the reverse strand, counting down.
CTCTCAGTGGTCACGTGACCCGGATTAGGACGCCACACACAGCTTGTTGCCTGACTTTCATCTCCTCACCTTATGCGATTACCGGGGTTGTGCAGGTTTGCAAACCTTAGAAGATCAGTGACCCTTCGATTGCTTTTCTTCATTGTGCCAACAGGTTCCGTTCATTTGCGCTCCTCTTTATCTTTCTATAGGAACAGCATGGGGAAGACCCCTGGAAGCATTTATGACTCCCAGGTCACTGCTGTCAACAATGTTGTCAGAGCTATTACGTCAATTTTACGGACTCACAATAAAACATACAAAAACGAAACCAAAATGGATTTTCCTGGGAAATATGTTAAGGAGCATCCTTTCCAGGGTAATGATTTGTATATAAGGCAAAAAAAATATACAAAAACAAAAATGCTCCTCCGCACCTTGGGCTATATTCACATATAGCATTTTTGATGTGTTTTGCACTTTTGCATTGCTCTCAACCGTGACAAATGTATTCACCAGGAAATGTCATTTTAACATTTTACAACCTTATCTGGCCATGTGGTGTGTGAAACATCATCAGACACATCCTGTTTCATTTAAGAAGGAGGGATTGTGAAAGTCATAAACACTATTTTTACAGCCTTACAATTCTTAAAGGGCCAGCAGTCGGCTATGCTTTGTTGTTCCCATTATTAAAGAATGGCTCTCCTATACTGTTATTGCGTATGCAGTGACTGCAAGGGCTGCCAAAAATTTGGATGCACCCCAATACCCCTTTGAAGAGACATAGAGGAGGGTCTCAGTAAAAAAAAATGTTCCCATAATGGTAATGCCCATGCTGTGACTGCAAGGGCTGCCAAAATTTAAGAAAAACCCCACTAACAATTTAAACACACATAGAGCTGGGCCACAGTAATGACATGTTCCCATTAGAAAGGAGAGGGTCTGCTATACAGTTATAGGGTATGCAGTGAGTCCAACGGCTGTCAAAATTTAGGATAAACCATGCTAGCAATTTAAAAACACATAGAGCTGGGCTACAGTAATGAGTATGACATGTTCCCATTAAAAAGCAGAGGGTCTCCCGCACTTTGGTTATTGCTTATAGAGTGAATGCAACTGCTGCAAAAAAATTGGAGGAACTCCAATGTCCTTTGCAAGAGGCGTAGAGGTCGGACAGCCTCCTGAAAGCAATGTTTCCATTATTAGGAAGTGGGTCTGCCATACTGTATGCCTATGTAAAGAATGCAACGGCTGCCAAAAATTTGAAGGAACTCCAATGCCCCTTTGTCGCGCCAGGTGTGAGTGAAACACAGAGAGTCACGCCAGTTGTGAGTGCAACACAGAGGGGAAAGGGAAAGGAAGCCCAAACACTAGGGAAAGGGGGAAGAGGTGACCTCCTAATCTGTACTAGCGTCACCCTTTCTCCAATTGCATGCCTTGCCCTACTATCCCTGGCATAAGGCTATAGCTAGGGTTGGAAGGAGATGAGCACTAGTCAACCTCCGCTAGTACTCTAAAGACAAAAGGGGAAGACAACACAGGGGAATAACAACTTAGCTTTTAGAAGAATTCCAACAGGGCACACGGCCTCAAGACTCCAGAGAGCATGCGATGCTGCTTCAGCCAAGTTCCAAGTAGAAATGAGTATAACCGGCGACACCCACCTAGACCCACCAGGTATATACACCCAGTCTAAAGGGAGGTAGTCGCTGGGTCCGAAACACAGCCTCCTATCTAGGCAGCTGTCTGCATTGAAAAATGTGGAGATCTCCTGCACACCACTGCACACCACTGTCTGTCACCTCTGACACACCCGTGACAGTATCCCCCCCTCTACAAGTGGCCTCCGGACACTCAGAACCGGGTTTCTCAGGAAAAGAGGTGTGAAAAGAGAGAAACCAATCAGGGAGCATTCACCTCTGACGCTGAAACACACATCCTCTTCTCTGGACCATAGCCTTTCCAGTGCACCAAGTATTACAGAGAATGACGTTGGAGTCGAGAATCTACTATCCTCGAAATCTCGAACTCCAAATTACCATCAACCATTACTGGGGGCGGTGGTAGAGGTGAGGGCTCAAGAGGTCCTACGTACCTTTTGAGTAAGGACCTGTGGATCACATAGTGAACCTTAAGGGCCCGAGGAAGTTCAAGACGAAACGCTGCTGGGTTAATGGTGGTGGCAATTTTGTAGGGACCAATAAACCTAGGTCCCAGCTTCCAAGAAGGAACTTTCAATCTTACTTTCTTGGTAGAAAACCACACAAATTCATTCAAATTCAGGTCCGGACCTGGCAAGCGTTTTCTGTCAGCCATACGTTTATATCTGTCACCCATGGGCTTTAAATTACACAGAACACTCTGCCACACCGAAGATAGTGACGAAGCAAACCATTGCTCTTCAGGAACTCCTGAATCTCCTCCCCCACTGAAAGTACCAAATTGGGGATGATAACCATATGCATCAAAAAACGGTGACCTGCCGGTGGATTCTTGACCATGATTATTGATGTCAAATTCTGCCAGCGGTAAGCTCGGTCTGACCATTCGACTGAGGGTGGAAGGCAGAGGAAAAGGACAGCTGCACCCCCAGTCGAGAACAGAATGCCTTCCAGAACTAGTAAACAAACTGGGTACCCTGATCAGACACCACATTGGAGGGAACCCCGTGAAGCTTCACAATCTCATTTATGAACACCTGAGCAAGTGTCTTAGCATTGGGAAGTGCAGGTAAAGCGACAAAATTAACAATTTTACTGAAGCTATCAACTACTACCAAAACCACAGTTTTTCCTGCAGAAACTGGTAGGTCAGTAATATAATCCATGGACAAGTGTGTCCATGGCCTTCTAGGGATAGGTAGAGGAAGAAGAGTACCAGACGGACAGGTGTGCGAAACCTTAGAATGCATGCAAATACTACAAGCAGCTACGTGTTCAATTAAATCCCGATGCAACCCCAGCCACCAAAAACGAGAGAGGAGACATTCTAAAATGGGCACACAAGCGGCGTACTTTGACAAGCAGATCTGGCAGATCAGGGTAGGTTTTGAGAAACTGCTTAACCACGAGGTAAAACAGATGGGGCAGGCATGGTACATGTGAGCTCGCCTCGCCTCAGAGCTGCCACCAGATTCCGGCCATTGTCACACACGACCATGCCTGGCTGTAGGGTCAACAATGTCAGCCACAGATTTACCTGCTCTTTCAGAGCTGTCCACAACTCATCAGCGTTGTGCATTTTTTCACCTAAGCATATTAGCTTCAGCACAGCCTGTTGCAGCTTGGTCGAGGCAGTGCTGCAGTGCTTCCAACTTGTGACTGATGTGGTCATTTCGGAGATGGAGGCTGAAGAGGAGGAGGTGCAGAAGCTTCAGAATGTGGGGGCAACCCTGATTGACCCAGGGCCCGCAATCCTCGGCGGACATGTTCCGTCCCAAGGTCCAACTGGATTCCAGCTTGCACTATATTAACCCAGTGTGCTGTCAGCATGATGTACCATCCCTGCCCACAAGCATTTATCCACGGGTCCGTGGTTAGGTGGACTTTCTAAGTAACTGCGTTGTTGAGTGCCTGGCTAATGTTGTGGACATGTGCTCGTGTAATGTGGGGATGGCACACCGGGAGAAATAGTGGCGGTTGGGGACCGAGTACATGAGGTTGTGAAAAACTTCCATCTCCATGAGCATAAAAGGCAACATTTTGAGTGCAAGCATTCGTGAAATTTGTGAATTTAGTAGTGTGGCCTTTGCGGCGCTGGCTGAGTATTTGCGCTTGCGTTCCAAGGACTGCTACAAGGACGTGGAAGTGCTTGCTGATGGTGCTAGTTGAGAGTATGCAATGACACGTGAAGGGCGGGAGACATCTTGTCATGCGTCATGGACAGGGGATTGGCGTGCACACACAACAGTGGATAAAGCAATGGTGTCACCCGCTGACACTGTTTCTTGAACCTGGAGTTCGGCCAACTTAGACAGGTGCTTTGCTGCCATGTGCCGGATCATGCTGGTGGTGGTCAGGCTGCTAGTTTTGCTACCCCTGCGGGTGCTGTCCTGGCAGGTAGTGCAAATGGCCTTTTTGGGGTTATCTGCAGAGTCTTTAAAAACAACCAGACTCGGTAAGACCTAACAGTTGTATTGGCTACTTCGTGTTGGCATTAATAGAAACACTTTCTCACGTTGTGTCTGCGGCCGCCACACTGCTTCTTCCTGCCTGTTGTCGTGCTACGCCTCCCTCCCCCTGTGTGCTGCTGTTCTCGCTCTGTATGTCCCCCTGCCAGGTTGGGTCAGTTACTATATCATCCACCACCTCGTCTTCCACTTCCGCACCCTTGTCCTCCTTCTGACTTTCTGGCAATTGTGTCTCATCATCATCATCCACCTCTTGTGACAGTAACTGCACATTCCCACTGTTGCCTTTGTGTGACCCTGGCTGCTCCAATATTTGGGCATCGCTACACGCGTTCTCCTCTTGACTCACTTGAAGCTGGCCGAGCGAGAGGCCCGAATCTACAAATGGAAAAGTGAACAGCTCTTTTGAGTGTCCAAGTGTGGGATCAGTTGTCTCCAGGTACTCGGCATGGTTGGAGGAAGGAGGATCAGGGTGAGTAATATGCGGTCCACTCATGGCTACTGAGACTTGACTGTGTGGAAGACAAGGTGCTGGTGGTGACAAAGTGACTGGAAACATTATCTGCTATCCAACCAATAACCTTTTGATGCTGCTCTGGGTTCAATAGTGATGTACTGTGGTCCCCTAGTATTTGGGACAGAAAGGTCAAGCGACAAGATGTGGGTGTCTGTTGTGGCACAATTTAAGCTTGCCCACGACCACGTCCTCAGCCTTGGCTTCTGCATGCACCATCACAATCACGTCCACTTCACCGTCCCTTGCCATGTACTTTGCCCTTTTAAATGGAGGACAATATTTTCCACATTCACGAGAAATGGCTGATTTTGGAATGCAGTTATATGTGATACGTCTGACAGAGAACCACGTTTTTAAAGAGCAAGCCTTTAGTTTACTAATACAGTGCTGTGCAAATTAATTGGGACAAAGCCAAAAAAACATATTTTTGAATATTTAATAATAAAATGTTATAATGCACTGTTGCATATTAATTTTAGTAAGCAATATGTCCTCCTTTAGCAGATATGAGATTTTCAATGCATTTTGGCCTTGATTCTACCAAGTTTTTGCATAAATTCTTCAATTCTTCATCATGGAACCACACTTGTATGGCACTGTTTATCATGCGTTCTTTGGTTGTACAGTCCATTTTGCCAAGACGTCTCTTCACAATGCTGCACAAATTTTCTATAGGATTTAAGTCTGGTGAATTGCCAGGTCAGTCCAGCACTTTTACTTTATTTTCTTCCAGGAATTTCTTCACACACTTGGAATTGTGGCATGGAGATAAAGTACACTAAACCACTCCTCACAGAAACAAGCTCTCAACTGTAGCTGAGGGGGCAGCTAGCTGTTATTTTCTGACTAAAACCAGTCAAACCACATTTTGTTACTCAAGGTTGTACACTCACACCTGTTCAAAGCAATTAAAACTGGTTTGAATCACTGACTGGTAACAAACTTATGATTTTACTTAAAAAATGCGTTGTCCCAATTAATTTGCACAGCACTGTAATATTCTACACAGAGACCTAGTTTGAATAGATTGACTGACATACTGCAATGAAAATGAAGGCAGAAATGGCTGATTTTGGAACACTGTTATAGGTGATATGTCTGACAGAGAACCACGGGTTTAAATAGCAGGCCAGTAATTTCTAAATATTATTCTACACAGAGACCTAGTGTGAATAGCTTGACCAACACACTGCAACAAAATGGAAGGCAGAAATGACTGATTTTGGAACACTTATAGAGATAGGTCTGACAGCACCATGGTTTTAAATAGCAGGCCTGTAATTTACTAATACTATTCTTCACAGACAACTAGTGTGAATAGCTTCATCGACACACTGCAACAGAATGGAAAAGGGGGTCAATATTTTCCACGTTCAGTTCAAATTTCTGGAAATATGGAACAGATCTGGCTTTATTCTGCAGTGCTAACAAGCAAATGGAGCAGAAATATTGTGTACTCTGGATTGCTTTTTAAGCAAATAGCCGGGATAAAGATAAAAAAAAAATTGCCCTGGCACCTGATATCTGGGGCTGTGTCTACACATATCTGCAATTATTACAGCACAGCAGACAGGACGTTCAATGGACACTCTTGCGCTTTTTGCACTGCAGTCTGCCACATAAACTGCCTGCCTGCCTAACTCCTGCTATCACCTTCACCACTGAAAATATGCACCTGGATTAGTCCTCAGAAGGACTGTTAGTTCAGATGGATATATATATGTTGTAGAATACCTATACTAACTCAGCAGCACCTCTCCCTACTCTGCCTGTTTCCGGGGTTTACTGTTATGAGCATAGCGTTGCCAGGTCTTATATAGACCTGATGATGAGGTGCGGCTTGGAAATCACTGTAATGCCACAAACAGCATGGCTACGGAATTACAGTGAGTGGCAGGCAATCCCTGCATTTTAGTTGGCTCTCTAAAGAGCACCAAACATGCAGGAAGGGGACCCGAGTTCCCGCCCGAGCAACCCGGAAATAATCGTCGAGCGCCGAGCTTGTCAAGCACACTGATGCTCAGGCGAGTACTGAGTTGTGGCGAGCACGTTCGCTCATCACTACCTACTATATTTGTCAAAATGATACATTTGGTATGATGTACATCCTTTGAAGCCTTGATTATGGCCATTGGTGGAAACCGTTATTGTATTAAGTCTGTTTATACTGAATATGGACATACTTTGATATCTTAAACTTAGCTTCCACTCTCTAAAGGGAATTGTATATCATTATACCCTGTGATTTTGACATAGACGGTGCAATATATCCCATTTCCTAATTTGTCGATGGTCCCACCTCTAAGGCATTAAGGAAAGTGAGACATATCTAGTGCCTCTTTATTTTACATCTCTGGCACTCTTGTCTAAACCTATTTAAGAGGGATGCTGAAAGTACCATTTCTTTGTTTAACATAGGCGCAATGTGCGGTGTATACATGCCCATGTTCTTCTAAGCTATTCCTATTATGACTGCTTTGATAGCAATTTTTATTTCAAACTAAAATACAACTGTTTTTTACTTCTTTGAGCCTTCATCAGATATAATATCATGCACATTTTAGTTTGAAATAAAAATTATCTTCAAATCCGAATATCGAATTCCATCATCATCCTTCAGAAGCGTATATTGCTGGGAAAAATATTTACAAAGTGGTATCACTCATGAAAGCACTGTCCAGTAACATAGTAACATAATAACATAGTTTTTAAGGTTGAAGGAAGACTAAGTCCATCTAGTTCAACCCATAGCCTAACATGTTGATCCAGAGGAAGGCAAAAAAAATCCATGCGGCAAACACCAAGCTCTTCATTGGGGAAAAAAATCCTTCCTGACTCCATACGACAATCAGACTAGTTCCCTGGATGAACGCCCTATCAAGGAATCTAGTATTTATAACCTGTAATATTATACTTTTCAAGAAAGGCATCCATGCCCTTTTTAAATTTTAGTAGTGAATCACTCATTACAACATCATGCAGCAGAAAGTTCCATAGTCTCACTGCTCTTACAGTAAAGAATCCGCGTCTGTGATTATGATTAAACATTCTTTTCGGCAGGTGTAGAAGATGCCCCCTTGTCCCCGTCTCAGGCCTCAGAGTAAAAAGATCAGTAGAAAGGTCTTTGTACTGTCCCCTCATATACTTGTACATAGTAATAAGATCACCCCTAAGCCTTCGTTTTTCCAAAATAAATAACCCCAAGTGTAATATCCTGTCTTGGTATTGCAGACCCCCCAGTCCTCTAATAACCTTGGTCGCTCTTCTCTGCACCCACTCTAGTTCAGCTATGTCTTTCTTATACATCGGAGACCAGAACTGTACACAGTATTCTAAGTGTGGTCGCACTAGTGACTTGTATAGAGGTAAAATTATGTTCTCCTCATGAGCATCTATGCCTCTTTTAATGCATCCCATTATTTTATTTGCCTTTGCAGCAGCTGCCTAACACTGGCCACCAAACGTGAGCTTGTCGTCCACCAATACACCCAGGCATAGGCGGATTATAATGAGGGCAATCCGGGCTACCGCCCGGGGCCCCGAGCCTGCAGGGGGCCCGCGGCTCCGGGCGGGGTGTCTAATGCCGGATTGCCCTTATTATATGTGCGGGCCGCCACGGCACATACCGGTATCAGTGGCGGGAGGGGGGTCCCCGGACTGCTCCCCCAGCAGCGGCACACGGCCGCTACTTCTTCATCAGCCGGGCCCGCACTGCAACAGTTAACTCCCCTGTGCTGGCCCGGCCGTGTCTCCTAGCTGTGACGTCACGCAGTGCGCGCCCGGCCTGCACTGCTGCAACGGAGAAGTCAGAGCAGGCAGGGGAAATTGAGCCAGGGGATGGTGAGTCTGTATGTGTATATGTGTGTATGTGTGTATGTGTGTGTGTGTGTGTGTGTGTGTGCAGGCAGATATCATTGTGTGATGTCTGTTTATATGTATTTTTGTGCTTCAAATGTGTTTATGCGTGTATGTATATGTCTGTATATGCTTGTGTGTGTGCGTGACTGCATGCGTGACTGCGTGCGGCCTCCTGCTGAGTATAGTTGGCACCGTGCGGCCTCCCGCTGTCTCTGGGGGGGGCCGTGCGGCCTCCCACTATGTATAGATGGCGCCGTGTTGCCTCCCGCTGTGTATAGATGGCACCGTGCGGCCCCTTGCTGTGTATAGATGGCGCCGTGCGGCCTCCTGCTGTGTATTGATGGTGCCGTGCTGCCCCCTGCTGTGTATAGATGGTGCCGTGTGGCCCCCTGCTGTGTATAGATGGCGCCGTGTGGCCCCCTGCTGTGTATAGATGGTGCCGTGCGGCCCCCTGCTGAGTATAGATGGCGCCGTGTGGCCCCCTGCTGTGTATAGATGGGGCCGTGTGGCCTCCTGCTGTGTATAGATGGCGCCGTGCAGCCTCCTGCTGTGTATAGATGGTGCCGTGCGGCCACCTGCTGTGTATAGATGGCGCTGTGCGGCCTCCTGCTGTGTATAAATGGCACCGTGCAGCCTCCTGCTGTGCATAGATGGCACCGTGCGGCCTCCTGCTGTGTATAGATGGCTACGTGCGGCCTCCTGCTGTGTATAGATGGCGCCGTGCAGCCTCCTGCTGTGTATAGATGGCGCCGTGCGGCCTCCTGCTGTGTATAGATGGCGCCGTGCAGCCTCCCACTGTGTATAGATGGCTACGTGCGGCCTCCCGTTGTGTATAGATGGCTACGTGCGGCATCCCGCTTTGTATAGATGGCTATGTGCGGCCTCCCGCTATGTATAGATGGCACCGTGCAGCCTCCCGCTGTGTATAGATGGCTACGTGTGCTCAATATTGAGTCATACAATTAATGTAAGGCTATGTGCCCATGATACAGAAATGTTCCGGATTTTTTTTGAGCGTTTCTGAATCTCCCTGGCAGAAAAAACGCATGCGGATTCTACATGCGGATTGCACATGCGTTTTCCTGCCAGGGACATGCGGATGTGAAGCGTTCTTCACTTGCATTTCCGCATGCGGGTTGACAAGCGCTTTCCAAGCGATTTTAGCATCACTTGGAAAGTGCTTGACAACTTGGTTACACTATATAAATCCATGCAACCGGCATGGATTTATATAGTGTGACCGTAAAAGAATGGTAAAAAATAAAAAATATATACTTACCTTCTGATGGCCTGCCGACGTCAGTCACATGACTAAATGATGTCACGGCAGGTCCTTTTCAGACCATCACGAGCTGCCGGCAAGCTAGGAAGCATCGGATAAAGACACCGGGGGCCATCAGAAGGTAAGCATAATATTTATTTTTTATTTTATTCTTTTTTTACAGGTTCTATGGTACCCGGGTCTTGAGGAGAGTCTCCTGTTCTCCACACCCGGGTACCATCCGCACATTGAAATGCATGGATTCCACATCTACAGATGCAGGGATGCGGATTCCATGCGTTCTAATGCAAGTCAATGGCGGCGAAAACGCCGCGCTTCCGCAAAATAATTGGTAATGCTGCGGATTTTTCCGCAATGATAATCCGCAGCGGAAATTTCCGCAGCATGTACGCAGCACATGCGGATTATAATTGGGGAACATGGCAGACCTTCTACCAAGCGTTTTTTAAGCGTTTCTGCAGTGGAATTGCTGCTGCGGAAATGCTTAAAAAACGCATAGTGGGCACACAGCCTAAAAAAAAATATTATAATTAATATTGTGCCAAATTAATTTCACGTGAACTATCACATGATCTATCACAGGGGATCATGTGACATGTCACGTGATAAATCAGGTGTGTGTGTGTGTGGGGGGGGGGGGGCCGCGCCTTCTAAACTGCCTGGGGCCCTTGCTACTCTTATCCACCCCTGCACCCAGGTCTTTTTCAGTGACAGTTTTGCCCAGTGTTTTACAATTAAGCATATAATTATACATTTTATTTTCTCTTCCCAAGTGCATTACCTTAGATTTATCCCCATTAAAGCTCATTTGCCATTTGTTAGCCCAAGCCTCTAGTTTACATAGATCCTCCTGTAATATAAAATTGTCCTCCTCTGTATTGATTACCCTGCAGAGTTTAGTGTCATCTGCAAATATTGAAATACTACTCTGTATGCCCCCTACAAGATCATTAATAAATATGTTAAAAAGAAGCGGGCCCAATACTGACCCCTGTGGCACCCCACAGTTAACTGAGACCCAGTCTGAGTGTGTTCCATTAATAACCACTCTTTGTTTCCTATCACTGAGCCAATTCTTAACCCACATACATATATTTTCCCCTATCCCCATTGTTCTCATTTTATGTATCAACCTTTTGTGTGGAACCGTATCAAAAGCTTTTGAAAAGTCCATATACACAACATTCACTGCATTTCCTTGGTCCGGTCCGGAACTTGCCTCCTCATAAAAGTGGATCAGATTAGTTTGACAGGAACGGTCCCTCGTAAACCTTTGTTGATATTGGGTCATGAGGTTATTCTTCTTCAGATACTCTAGTATAGCATCTCTTAGAAAACCCTCCAGGATTTTACCCACAGTAGAGGTTAAGCTTACTGGCCTATAATTTCCAATTTCGGTTTTTGTCCCCTTTTTGAATATTGGCACCACATTTGCTATACGCCAGTCCTGTGGTACAGATTCTGTTATTATGGAATCTTTAAAGATTAAAAATAATGGTCTATCTATGATGTTACTTTATTTCCTGCAGTACTCGCGGGTGTATCCCATCCGGGCCCGGGGATTTGTCAACTTTAGTGATTTTTAGACGTTGCCGTACTTCCTGCTTGGTTAAGCAAGTGACATTTAATGGAGAATTTTTGTCATCACTAATCATCTTTTCTGTCATGCCATTTTCTTGTGTAAATACTGTTGAAAAAAAATCATTTAGCATATTGGCTTTTTCCTCATCCTCATCCACCATTTCACCCAGACTATTTTTAAGGGGGCCAACACTATCATTTTTTAGTTTTTTACTATTTATGTAGTTAAAGAATATTTTGGTATTATTATTTACTTTCTCTGGCAATGAGTCTCTCTGTCTCAATCTTTGCTGCCTTGATTTGGTTTTTAAAGAATTTATTTAATTTTCTGTATTTATTTAATGCCTCATCACTACCTACTTGCTTTGGTTCTCTAAATGCTTTTTTTTTGTCACTTATTGCATCCCTTACAGCTCTATTTAGCCATAGTGGTTTCCTCCTATTTCTACCATGCTTATTCCCATAGGGTATATATTGTGCACAGGTCTTATTCAGGATGCTAATAAATGTCTCCCATTTGCTTTGTGTAGTTTTATGTCTCAGGATATCGTCTCAGTTTATTGCACTAAGGTCATCTCTCAACCGTTGGAAATTTGCCTTCCTGAAGTTTAGTGTCCTTGTAACCCCTCTACTACACATCTTATTAAAGGATAAATGAAAACTTATTATTTTGTGATCACTATTACCCAAGTGACCCCCAACTCGTATATTTGCTATGCAGTCTGGCCTGTTGATTAATATTAGGTCTAGCAGTGCCCCCCTTCTTGTTAGGTCCTGAACCAGTTGTGAAAGGTAATTGTCTCTCAAAGTTGTCAAAAACCTATTACCTTTGCTTGAACTACAGGTTTCTGTTCCCCAATGTATTTCAGGGTAGTTGAAGTCCCCCATAATAATGACTTCTCCTTGACTCGCTGCTTCATCTATTTGCTTTATGAGGATATTCTCCGCTGCTTCCATTATTTTTGGACACTTATAACAAACCCCTATCAGTAATTTATTATTTTTCCCCTTCCCCTTATCTCCACCCACAGGGACTCTACATTTTCATTACATTCACATATATTTTCACGCAAGATGGGTTTTAAGGATGATTTTACATATAAACACACACCCACCCTCGCTTGTTTGTATGGTCATTTCTGAACAGACTATAGCCCTGTAAATTAACTGCCCAGTCATGGCTCTCGTCCAGCCATGTCTCAGATATCCCCACCATGTCATAATTATTTTCCAACAAAATTAATTCTAATTCCTCCATTTTGTTGGTGAGGCTTCTGGCATTAGTGCGCATGCATTTTATGTATCTCTCTGTCCCTCTATTCCTTCTTACTATATTGTCTCTTCTAACCCCACCCCCAATTTCTTTATTTGTGCCCAGGTCACTATCTGCACTATCTTCCCCACCTATAAAATGAATACCCCTCCCCCAATCCCTAGTTTAAACACTCCACCAACCTTCTAGCCATTTTCTCACCCAGCACCGCTGCACCCTCTCCATTGAGGTGCAGCCCATCCCTAGCGTTGAATCTGTAGGCAACTGAGAAGTCGGCCAAGTTCTCCAGGAACCCAAACCCCTCCTTCCTACACCAGTTCCTGAGCCACTTATTTATCTCCCTAATCTCCCGTTGCCTCTCTGGCATGGCACGTGGTACAGGTAGCATTTCAGAGAACACCACCTTGGAGATCCTTGCTTTAAGCTTGCAGCCTATTTCCCTGAAATCATCTTTAAGGACCTTCCACCTACCTCTAACTCTGTCATTTGTGACAATGTACACCATGACCGCTGGGTCCTCACCTGCCCCTCCCAGTAATCTGTCAACCCAATCAGCGATGTGCCATACTCAAGCACCAGGTAGGCAGCACACTGTTCGACGATCCCTGTCTTTGTGATAGATTGCACAATCTGTTCCCTTAATAATTGAGTCCCCCACTACTAGCACCTGCCTGGCCTGCCCTGCTCTCCTATTTCCCCCCTTACAGGAGCTGACACTCCTCCAGCTTTCAGAGGACATGCCTTGCTGCAGCAGTACTACCCCTGTACCGACACCCCCTCATCTGCCAACTTTGCAAACTTATTGTGGTGTGCCAGATCAGGACTAGCCTCCCTGGCACTCTTCCCTCTACCTTGCCTTCTAACTGTCACCAAGCTAGATGCCTCACTGTCCTGCAGCTCCCTACTACCACCCTCCCCCACATCTACCCCAGTGAGCAGCTGCTCAGTGAGCAACAGACTCCTTTCTATATTGTCAATGGATCTCAGTGTTGCCAGCTGTCCATTTAGATCCAGCAGTTGGGCTTCCAAACGCACAACGTGCACACATCTCGCACAGCAGTATGCCTCCACGACCGGCTGTTCACAGATTGCATACATGTGGCAAGATGTACACTGGATAGCATTGTCAATAATGGAGCTCATTTCCTAATGTGGATTTTCCTAGACAGAAATGTTAAGTAAAAATAAATGTAAAGAATTAATAAAATACAGACAGCAATTCAGTCCAAATTCCTCCCTTCCAAACTCCCTGAATTCAAGTCACTGAAAAACATGTCACACACTTACTTCCGTTTGCACTTACACTCCAGTCACACTCAGCTCGTTCACACTCGCTATGGAAGAAGATTTAAAGAGTTTTTTTTTTTTTTTCCTTTTAGCAGCAATCCACCCTACAGCTCATTGCACTACCAAAGTGCTCTCATTAGCTCCCAGATTTCTGCTGGTATCACTTGTTATATATGAGAAGGACTCTACAACCCACTGAAGTTGCTCAGGTAGTGCAGCTCATCCAGGATGGCACATCAATGCGAGCTGTGGCAAGAAGGTTTGTTGTGTCTGTCAGCGTAGTGTCCAGAGGCTGGAGGCGCTACAAGGAGACAGGCCAGTACACCAGGAGACGTGGAGGGGGCCATAGATGTAGATGTGACAGAGTCTGGAGATGCCGTGGAGAGCTATCTGCTGCCTGCAACATCCTTCAGCATGACCAATTTGGCAGTGGGTCAGTAATGGTGTGGGGTGGCATTTCTTTGGAGGGCCGCACAGCCCTCCATGTGCTCGCCAGAGGTAGCCTGACTGCCATTAGGTATGGAGATGAGATCCTCAGACCCCTTGTGAGACCATATGCTGGTGTGGTTGGCCCTGGGTTCCTCCTAAAGCAGGACAATGCCAGACCTCATGTGGCTGGAGTGTTTCAGCAGTTCCTGCAAGATGAAGGCACTGAAGCTATGGACTGGCCCGCCCGTTCCCCAGACCTGAATCCGATTGAGCACTTCAGGGACATCATGTCTCGCTCCATCCACCAACGTCATGTTGCACCACAGACCGTCCAGGAGTTGGCGGATGCTTTAGTCCTGGTCTGGGAGGAGATCCCACAGGAGACCATCCGCAACCTCATCAGGAGCATGCCCAGGTGTTGTAGGGAGGTCATACAGGCACGTGGAGGCAACACACAATACTGAGCCTCATTTTGACTTGTTTTAAGGACATAACATCAAAGTTGGATCAGCCTGTAGCATGTTTTTCCACTTTAATTTTGGGGGTGACTCCAAATCCAGGCCTCCATTGGTTAATAAATTTGATTTCCATTGATGATTTTTGTGTGATTTTGTTGTCAACACATTCAACTTTGTACAGAACAAAGTATTCAATGAGAACATTTCATTCATTCAGATCTAGGATGTGTTATTTGAGTGTTCCCTTTATTTTTTTGAGCAGTGTATATACACATGGTCCTTGCTCGCACAAGTGCAGGACTGCCCTGGTTCTCATTAGAGTTAAAAGCCCAGGCCTAACATGAAGAAGACAAGAGTTTCAGTGCTTCGAGGACAAGATGATGGACAGTGAGTAGTGGAGGGGTCAGATAGGTGAGTGGCAAGGGGATTATAAGTATATTTTTTTATTTTAACAACAACCATTTTGCTGAAGCCACACCAAAAAGAATCTCAAAAATGTTGGTGATTGCGGATTTTTGAAATATTAGTGTAGAATTCAATTCCATATTTGCTAATCATTAGTGACCACTAGTGTTGAGCGATACCTTCCGATATCAGGAAATATCGGATCGGATTGGATCGGGCCAATACCCAAAAAGTATCGGATATCGCCGATTCCGATACAGGAAACCAATGCAAGTCAATGGGACACAAATATCGGAATGAAAATAAACCCTTTCTTTCCTTGTAGGTAAATTCTACATGAAGGAAAACAACTAACAATAATGTAGAATGTATTGGGGGAGGTGGTTGCCCAAATCGATGGGAACAGTGCTAACAGTGAAACATGAAAAGCCGGCAATTCAGCAGCGGCATGCACCAGTACCCGACAATTTAGAATAGAAAGAATAGAGCTTCACACATAGATTGGATAGATAGAAACATGTCAGTCACATATATATTAAGTACAGTGACAGTGTTGCTTACTGTACTTGTCATTTAGTGTAAAGGATTTATTAAAAAAAATAACAGTGTTTTCATGCACAGTCTCTTTAAAAAAGCCGGCCGGCAATTCAGCAGTGGTACCCGACAATTTATAACAGAAAGAATAGAGAATCACACATAGATTAGATAGATAGAAACATGTCAGTCACATATATAAGAAGTACAGTGATAGTGTTGATTACCGTACTTGTCATTTAGTGTTAAAATAAAGGATTTATTAAAAAAAAAATGACGTGAGGTCCCCCCTATTTTAATAGCTAGCAAAGGCTAGGCAGACAGCTGGGGGCTGATATTAATAGCCCAGGAAGGGTGCCATGAATATTGGCCCCCTCCCAGGCTAGAAACACCAGCCGTCAGCCGCCCCAGATATGGCGCATCCATAGGATGGCACTTAGCCTCTCTCTTCCACGCTGCCCTGGTGCGGTGGCAGGGGGTAATAGTGGTAGGGTTCATGTCAGCGCCAGCTGCCATGAAGCACAGGTTAGTAATGATGGGCGTCTATAAGACACCCCCATTACTAACCTACAAAGTGTTAAAAAGAAAAAACGCACACTACACCCTGAAAAAAAAAATTAATTTGAAATAAAACACACCATTTTATTTAATTCTTAGTTTACTGAAAAAAAATAGTTACCTGTCCACGTTCCTCCGCTGATCTCCCATGCACAGCTGTCACATCTGGAGATGGTGACAGCTGTGCATGGCTGCTGTAAGCTCACACTGCCGGGAACACGTCCGCTCCCGGCAGCGTGAGCCCCTGACTGAGGTCACTGGAGTGCATTCAGTCAGCGCAGCTCCGGAGACCTCCTTTACGGCACTGCTGTACCGTGGGAATTTCTCACGGTACAGCAGGGCTGTAAAAGAGCTAACCGGAGCAGCGTTGTCTGAATTCCGGCGAACCCGCTTATGCAATGACGGGGCTGCTTTACGGCCCCGTCATTCTAGCGGCAGCAGCGGTTTAGAGCGTTCACATTCTATGTGGCTGCTCTAAACTGGAGATCATCGTGGGACACTCGTGGACAACTACGGAGGGGTAAGGATAAGGTTGTGGTTTATTATTTTATATTTTATTACAGGAGATCGATGGCTTCGGGGAATTAGGTGTCTAGGTGAATATAGGTGTAGTTTTTTTATTTTTTACTTTATTTTAGATGGCGATCGGCGGGGACAGGTAATGTATAAACTATTTTATTTTAGGCAACCACTGGCCTCCAATGACATGTATTTAAAATTTATTTGGGACCAAAAAAATATATATATGGGGGCCTAAAAAAACACGTATAGGGGCAAAAATAACTCATGGGGCAGTTTAAATAGCAGGATCAGGCTGTTGGGAACTACTGCTCCCATCGAGCTGATCCTGCTGGCACGAGTGGGTGGACGGGGGACAGATGTAGGCCGATGGGAGTAGTAGTGTCACATCGGCGTATGTCTGCCTGCACGCACACACCCGCAGACATCGCACAGACACCGTGCACACCCGCAGACATCGCACAGACACCGCGCACACCCGCAGACATCGCACAGACATCCCGCACACACTCGCAGACATCGCACAGACACCGCGCACACACTAATCATGACGGGCTGATGGTCTGGGAGGTGAGGCTGACCTGTGTGGCCGTGGGAAAGTTCATGTGAGTTCATGCAGTCAAGCATGAACTCACATGAATCCTCTGAGGGCACCGCGGCTACTTCAAATGAAAAGCTGATCAGCATCACCTGATACCTCAGCTGTTCATTTGAAATAACCGGTGGGAAAGCGCAGCACAGAACAGGAAAGCCAGCGGTGAAGTCTTTTCCCTGTCGGCTTCCCCGCCCAGGTCCTTCGATCCCCGCTGCTTGGTGCTGTGCTCCCCGCCCAGTCCAAACTTACGATCAGGATGGGTGGAGCGCAGGATCGGGGTGGGAGGCTGCGGGCAAGCAGTATGGGGCTGTGTGATTGCTTAAAAGCCGGCGCCCCACGACTTTTAAACAATCAGGAGAATTCTCTCACGCTGGGATGGCATTCTGATGACAGGCTGGATCGCAGCTGAGCGCTGCCATCCAGCTTGTCATCCTTCAGAGACACTGCAGAGCGCAGGCGTTATGGGAACTTCCAATTCCGGTATTCGATATTGTAAAAGTATCGGAATTAAGTATCGGAATTCCGATACCGCGAATATCGGTCGATACCCGATATTTCAGTATCGGAATGCTCAACACTAGTGACCACACATTAGAGATGCATGTGTGGCTATGATTAGAAAATATATCCGTGTTTTCCATTCAGACTCAGTGACACAGAAGTGATGGGAGTACAATAAAAGAGTTATCCCTTTCTAGAAACAAACATATGATTGTCCTCAACACTCACATGCCAATACAACTGGCATTATGGATCACGCTAAGGGCTCATGCAGATGACAATAATAATCGTAAAAGTGCTATCTCGTCCCTATGTTATTTTATGGGGCTGTGCACATTTCCAATTTTTTTCCTAGGATAGATCCAGGCCGGGGAAAAAATCTCAGCATGCCTGATATTTGGATTGCACTCTGCCATGCAAGTCAATGAGTGAATGGAAAACATTGGACTGCACTTGGATGACATCTGAGTGCTATCCGATTTCCACGGACTGAAAGAATACAGAAGGTGGAGACATTTTTTTCCCCATTTTTTCCTCTTCTTCTCCTCATCTGAGAGAATCGGAGCACACTATCAAAGTTCGATCAGAGTTTGATTTTCATAATCGACCTTGTTTTCTCGGCTGAAAAAACATAGTCTGCTGCACCTAGCCTAATAGTCAAAATTAGAGTGCGAGGAAAATAAGAGGTGATTGATTGTTTATTTTGTTATTTTAAACATTTGCAAGATTCAAAAATTTTTTAACAGATGGAAAACCTCTCTCCAGTCTCCAAGGTTTAATTCTTTTGTGCACTGTCTAAAGTAATTTTCCCAAGCCAGAAAACAAAAATATATTGTATTTTTCAGATTCTTAGGCTCACGTTTTTTCCCAAAATATTTTGGGAAAATGGGGGTACATCTTATATTCCGAATGTAGCTTACTGGGTGGGTGGTTCCGGTGGTGCAGGATCCCAGGATGCAGGGTCGCTGCTGTAGGAAGCTGGCAGCGGTGGCAGGAATGGGACGATGCTGCTGGCCCCGGACAGGAAGGAATGGGTCTTCGGCAGTGCGAGGCTGTGCCGGGCTTCGGGAGTCCCCGCACTTACCATCCTTTTCACTGCAGTGGACTTCAGGAAAATGTCCGCCTCCGGTGGTCATTTCATAGAGTCATAGAATGTTAAAGTTGGAGGGGACCTCCAGGGTCATCTGGTCCAATCCCCTGCTCAATGCATTTTTGAAGTCCACTGTAGTGAAAAGGATGAGAAGCGCGCGGACTCCCGACATATTCTGAAAGCACGGAGTCCGCCGCAGCCTTGGACTGTCGAGCATACCCTACTTCCAGCCCGGGGCCCGCAGCATCGCCCCACTCCTGCCGCCGCCAGATTCCTGCAGCAGTGACCCTGCCTCTTGTGACCCCATAACCCTGCAGCGGTCTTCCCCGGTAAGCTACCGTAAAAGCGGACTAAAAGACGCACCACCATTTTATTTTTAAAAATATTAATTTTTTCCACCCCAAAATTTGGGGTGCGTCTTATGGTCTAGTGAGTCTTATAATCCGCAAAATATGGTAATTTAATAAATCATTTACTAAATGTGAATATAGTTTAATAAAGTAATAATTAATTATACTAAAGGAAATATTTGCAAATAAACAAACCTATCCAGCAAACTATTACTGTAAATTTAATCCTAGACATAAATGGTAATACGCATTGTATGCAGTGTATTATAAATACTGTCAATCTGCCACCATGATAATGTATATTAATCTTGTTCCTATCATAAATGATGTAGGTATAGTGCAGTAAAATATAATAAATTATGTATGGAGCAGGCATAGCATTATCATTGTGATTAATAGCAAAACATTTTAACTAAAGATAATTACCCACTGATTGTTCTTAGTGTAAGAGGTTTTTTTTTTTTACAGAAGACTTTTTTAAACTCAGAACAATGAATCTCTATAATATTAAAATGATATAATTTAAGATTATAAGTAATAAGAAAGTTACAAAGATAATGACATGTTCATAAAAGTACAATATTTGTATCAATCAATTTTGGTCAGAGATTTTCATGTTTCTATGTATGAATTCGTTGTACAGTGTATAATTACCTTTCTGGAGAACAAATCAAGAAATTTGCATGCTCCAGGGTTTTTTTAAGAAATAATTTTCTTTTATCTAAAAAATAAAAGATTAAAATAGTAAGAAATTATGTATGTAATGCACATGCCCGGGTTGAGCGGCGTGTGCGTGTGATTCCACTGGACCGTGCCGGAGAGTGATTGCCTAGAGGGGCGTAACTAGGTATTCACCCGATCCGACCAGGGTCGCACGACGGCATACGACGCCAGTGCACCAAAGGAGGAACCGAGCAGAGGGACCAGGTGCTACTCCTGGACAGACCCCGGACACGGCTGTTGACCCACACAGGGGAATACAGGAACAGACTGGTTAGGCTGGCACACAGACTGGTGGGTATAGGCAGGCACAACTGGTATGCAGGCAGGCGGGTATGCAGGCAGGGGGGTACAGGCAAGCACGGCTAGAGTGCAGACAGGGAGGCACTAGCAGGTAGGAACACAGGCGGGATAGGACCCAGTACACACTGGGACTCAGGAACAGAACCACAGATGTGGCGGACAAACACAGCAGAGTAAGGCCGCCCAGAGTGGTGAGCGAGAGCAGGGCAAGATGAGACCGCCTAGAGCGGTGAGCGAGAGTAGAGCAGGATGAGGCCGTCTGGAGCGGTGGGCGAGAGAAGAGCAGGACGAGGCCACCTGGAGCGGTGAGCAAGAGTAGAGCAGGACGAGGCCGTCTGGAGTGGTGAGCAAGAGTAGAGCAGGACGAGGCCGCCTGGAGCGGTGAGCAAGAGTAGGGCAGTATGAGGTCGCCTGGAGCAGTGAGCAAGAGTAGAGCAGGACGAGGCCGCCTGGAGCGGTGAGCAAGAGTAGTCAGAGCAGACCGAGACTGCCAGAGCAGTGAGCAAAGGGTCAGAGCGGAGCATGACTGCCGGAGCAGTGAGCAAGGCAGAGCAGGCTAGAACCGCAGGAGCGGTGAGCAAGGCAGAGCAGGCTAGAACCACCGGAGCGGTGAGCAAGGCAGAGCAGGCAAGAACTGCCAGAGCGGTGAGCAAGGCAGAGCAGGGGGGACAGGGCTCTGTTCACACGGAACAGACAGGAAGGGAAAGGCAGAACCAGATACCCACAGGGTACTTGAAGTGAAGTAGCGAGTGGACCACAAACTCACAAACGGAAGTACAGTGACAACGAGCAGGAGTTAGGTGCGAGTTCAGACTCTGCAGAAAAAGGAAAGGTACAGACACAGGAAACAGGCTAGAAGAGTATACAGACAAGAACAGACACAGTAGCAAGATACAGGAGCGAGTCTAGGTATGCTGCCCCTAGAAGGCGGGAGGAACAGGCTAGGAGTGTGTTCAGACAGGACAGACAAGATACAGGAGCGGGTCTAGGTATGCGGCCCCTAGAAGGCGGAACGAACAGGCATGGAGTGTGCTCAGACAGGACTGGAAATACAGCCTACAAGAAAGGCAAGCAAGCAAACACAGAAAGGGACCTGGCACATTCAGAGTGAAAGAGCACACTGAATGAAACACAATGCTCAGGCAGGGATTCATTGGAGCAGCTGGGTTAAATATCAGGTGACAGACAGCAATAGGCTGAGGACGCACAAGGGGTGTGCCCGCAGCAGGTATAAGAAACAGGAAGTGATCGGGTGCCGCCCTTAAGCAGCAAACACAGAGGCAAGCAGACAGCATGGAGGGAAGCCAGGCTAGCAGACTGGACTGGAGATCAAGTGCGCGCTCTTGCACAGTGGGAGATGGACCACTATGCAAGGACGCCGCCAGGTATGTTACAATGTAGACATGTCATCCACGTTGCTTGACACTGTATTTTTATATACCCTAGGTAACTCTGATGTGAACCTGTTGCATTTACAAATACATTGCATTGGAAATAATAAATATTGCTCAGTATATCTACAATAACCCCCCAGATTATGACAGAGTCAGACAATTCTTTTATGCAATGGCACCTAACTTATTCTTGCTCAAAAGCCACTTTTAATTATGGCTTGATTGTATCAAGCCACACTAGAAATGATAAAGGAATAGATAGAAAAATGAGTCCTATAGCTGTCACCTAGGAATTAAATAATAATAGTAATCTTTATTTTTAAATAGCGCAAACGTATTCCGCAGCGCTTTCTATACATTATCATCGCTGTCCCCGTTGGGGCTCACAATCTACATTCCCTATCAGTATGTGTTTGGAGTGTGGGAGGAAACCCAAGTAAACACGGGGAAAACATACAAACTCCTTGCAGATGTTGTCCTTGGTGGGATTTGAACCCAAGACCCTAGCACTGCAGGGCTGCTTTGCGAACCACTGAGCTACCATGCTGCCCTTGCTGGATATAAGACTTTGACTTAAGTGATTTTTCAATTTATATTATTATTTTCATTAGACATTCCAGAGGTCCATGTGACTTTTGTGGAACACTGTTATAACATTTATAGGAGTAGCATGTAATAATCTTTTATTCTTTTAGAATATAAGCACTTCCATTAGTGATTGGCCGACAGATCTCTAAAGTGCATTGCAGAATTTAGCAGCAGCTATATAATGTGTCTAACATATTTCATTTACAGACAAAAAGCAAACAAATAAAGCCCGTGCACATAGAACATCATCCAATAAAACAAAAGTATAGATGTGATAGGTGAACCAGTGTGAGATGTGTAGATCAGGAGAGGAGACTGTCAGTCATTACATGTCTCACACTGGCAACTCTAACTTGCATTTAAAATAAGCTCCAGAGGCAGAATTTCAGGGAGATCAGTGTCCAGTTCATAGATCTTAACAGCTCATTTACATATTAAGAAAAGCATGGCTTTTTCTCGAATAAAACATTGGATCTCATATATCAAGGTATCATTTTATTCAACTTTTATTAACCTAGTTTTTCATACAGATGGCTTAGGAGGGTTGATCCTATTGACTAATACTTGTTTTTGCTGTTAAGTTGTTCATGCAATCATTGTTCATGCAAATGTTCACTTTGACTTCTCCCCCTAAATATAGGCACCATTGTATTCCCCTTTATATAACTGCCATTATTTTTATTGCATATATACACCTGAGGAAGAGGCCAGATTCAAAACGTGAAGTGTTTTTACTTTTCTACTCTTTTTAGCAATATTTTTTATATTTTTTATAACAAAAAGAGCTGTTGCAACCATTAAGGTGAGACTAGCCGTTTCAGTTGATGGAGTGGTTATGGATTAACAATTCCACCTGCAGTGCCACTTATGCTACCTGAGAATTTTGACATATTTCATTGTATATTTATACAGTGCCAAACTTCTGAGGCAAATTTCAGCTGCTTAAGAAAGTGTCAAGGGTGTGTAAAGCTGTCATCAGAGTAAAAAGGAAGTACTTTGATGAATATGAGGTTTAACACATACGGTAATCTGATTTGTTGCACATGTTTCTTTACACTCATTCTTTGTTTATGTTGTCTATCATGGTTTTGTTGGCTGCAGTCAGAATTTATAACGTGCACATTCCAATAAGCTCAAGAAAACCATTGCATGAACAGCTGTGTCAAAACTTTTGCACAATATTGTATGTAGAAATGTAATAGAAGGAGAAAAGTCTTTCAGAGAATCAATGCGAGATGTATGTAATAAGGAGAAAGAGCGCCATCTGGTGAGCATTTTAAGTTTGCACACTGGACCTGGTCAGGTGACCTCCAGCAGAGGATTTCAAAATTCAACGGTCGAGAGCGCATTGCCTGAGGTGATTTCGGCAGCAGACACAGAGAGAGACGTGATGCAGGCTGGACGTGCTGAATGAACCAGCGAGAGAGACCGGAATGAGAGACCCATAAGGCAAGATGGGTGGCTGCCGGTGAACGAGCCCCTTTGGTGTCACGGCTAAGGAAGAGGACTGGGACTTTGATACGACATTAAGGAAATGTACAAGACCCTCCTACCCACGAAGTGGTAAACCGCCCCGATTGACAGGACAAAGAGAGGATAGAAACGAGTCGTACCGGAGAGATCTCGTCAGCAGAAGCCGACGAGTGTCATCACTGAACAGGGCTGTCACTTCAACCAATCCCTCATGGTACCGGGAACAATCGGGTTTAGGGTATCAGGTTGGGAGGGGGACGGGTGAGGTGGAACAAGCCAAACGGGATCTAATTGACTTAGCCAGAAAAAGACTTAAAGGCCTAGCGGGAATAACCAGAGACCCCCGCTAGGGCCATTTGCAGAACCAATGGACTTCAGTGCTAATCCCATATTTAGGCTAGACACAGTATTTTAGAGAAAGATTTTATTGCTATGCTATTGTTATTGCTATTGTGATGTATTGTGTGTTATTGGTATTGTTATTGCTATTGTGATAGTGTTCTCATTTTTAACCCCTGTTGCAATCCCTGTCAGCTTTGTTTAATATATATATACATATATTAATTGCTATTTAAAGCTATTTGACTGCCCTCATTTTGTGACTCTGCGCGTTGCATTCTGACACCTGCATTACACAATCAGAAAATCTGAAAATAATAAAATTAAATTACTCAAAGAAAGAAACAAATATATGCAATAAGTTTGAGACACACTTTATTGTACAAGATACTATTTCAATCTTGAAATATGAAACTATTTCCCTTTTCTTATCTAGGATAGTAAACGATCCCTCAAGGAGCAGCTGCATAAATACTGGAACCTATCCCAGGGTATAGTTTTTAAGAAGCTGACATTCTTGTAAATCATTCTTATAAATGTATAATAAATGTATAAATCATCTTTCCACCAAAATTAATTCCAATTAGATGATAATAGAAAATATTATGGGCGCAGGTCACAGTAGTACAAATAGAAAGAGTGGAAAGTACTGTGCTGGAAGTTCAAAAGGAAGAAGTTTTTCTGCCATCTACGAATTTAGCTGTTAAGTACAATATTATTATTATTATTATTAATTTATATAGCGCCATTGATTCCATTATATATGGGCACAGTTATCAAAGGTTTTCCCAAATATTATTTCTTTGTAACAACTACACAAATCACAAATAACACAAAACAATGTTGGTTTTATAGCTTAACATTCTGGCTTCATAAAACATACCTCTACCAAATATAGGCAAATTAAACTTATGGCAAAAGTTTTTTTCAGAAAATTCCCCAAACAATGCTAAGAAAAAAATGGGTAATCACATTTCTAAAATATTATCACAAGTCTAAAAATGCAAATTAGTCTGTAGTTAAAAGTGAGAAATTACAACTGTTAGACTTGAAAAAAAGCACAGTTGTCAGTTGGTACGATGTAAAAAATTATAAAATCCTTCAATGTCAAAATCCAATACAGAGAGTATTTAAAGATTATGATTGTTCCCAGTCAGCTGTGTGTAAATTTTGATGCAAGTATAAGTAACATGGGAAGGTAATAGAAAAAAATAAAAAAGAGATAAAAACTCAAAACCATATGCATTGAAAATAAAAAAATATACAACAAAACAGAGGAAAAACAATTAGACGTAAACTGGAGAAAATGTATTTGACAGAACGGAAAGTATTAGTTGCCAGGAAATTAATTTATATATGTAGAAAAATCCAAATGAAAAAAGAATAGTAACACTTACACAGAGGGAATTAAAGTTACAGTGGGATGAAAAAAGCAATTATGGAGTGTGTGAGATTGGAAAAAAGGATATTCAGTTAAAAACGATAAAGAAGATAATGCTAAACTGGTGGTATTCTAATGAAACAAGTGAAGATGACTGCCTGAAATAAAATGTCTCCCTCATTTATGATACTGGGGCTGAATGTCATGTAGCGGACTGGGAGAAATGACAATGAGAAATGACAGTCAAGGTGCATGTGTACGTAGACATTTTGGACATTTTTTTATACTATTGATATAAATACAGTAGGTGTGATGATAACGATGCAGCTGCTCATGATGATGGTGAAGTCATTTTTCTTGGTGATGATGCCACTAGAACACAGAGTTTTAAAGCTTTTCTTCAAACGACATACAGTAGCGACCAAAGGATTTGCATTTTATTTAAAAGTGTAATTACTTCTGTCTGGTTGTTGTGATGCTATTTTCCTGGTGATGAAATGAAAGTGCATGAAGTTGTCATCATGCAAGACCCTAATTTTAACCAAAATACTTTTGAATATAGGTATGGTCATTTAATTAAAGAAAACTTACTGCCAAAAGTTTTGCGTATACTATTTATTGATCACAATATAGAGAGGAATTCATTGTTTACAATGCCATGACTTAGTATTTTGTAGCATAACCTCTTGCTTTAATTACTGCACTACACCGATGGGGCATTGAAGCCACTAGGGTATTCAAGACATCTTGAGGGATCTTGCTCCATTCCATTTGAAAATCTGCAAACAATTTATCTTTATTAATATGGGTAAGGGCCCCAACTCGTCACCCTAACTCCTCCCAAAGGTACTCTATAGCAGTTTTCCCCAACTCCACTTCTCAAGACCCACCAACAGGCCATGTTTTCAGGATTTCCTAAGTATTGCACAGGTGATAATTACATCACCTGCACAGGCAATAATTCCATCACCTGTGCAATACTAAGGAAATCCTGACAACATTATCTGTTGGTGGGCCTTGAGAACTTGAGTTGGGGAACAATGCTCTATAGGGTTTAAATCAGGTGATTGACTTGGCCATTGCAAGAGGCAAACATTTTTCTTTGCTAACCAATGTTTGACTGAATTGGATGTGTGCTTAGGATCACTGTCTTGCTGGAATTTCCATCCCCTGCCTACTTTGGTTTTACCATGTGGCAGCATTACATTCTCCAGTATACCCTTGTACATGGTAGCAGTCATATTTCCATCAATTCTATGCATAGGGCCAATGGCAGATGCAGAAAAGCAGCCCCAAACCATGACATTGCCTCCACCATGTTTCACTGTAGGTGTTTGGTACTTTACATCATTATGTTTTCCAATTGGGCGGTATATACAGTATTTATACATTCCCAATCTCACAGTATGTTCGTACCCACAGTATGATGCCCCCTAGAGCTCCCCCACAATATGATGGCCCCTACAGCCTCCTATACAATATGATGGACCCCACACCCCATACACACAGTATGATGGCTCCCACAGGCCCCACACTTTATTGTACTACATTCTCTCCTAACTTAGGAGATGAGCCACCGCTGATAGAATGCAGAGGTGGCAGGAACCCTAGGCAAGATGCTGTACACAATAAAATTACATGATAAATAAGTAAATTGCAAAGTTACTTGTCATCACAGGTTGTTTTTTGGAACTTAGCACATTTCTATTGAAGTGAGCGGTGCAGAATTGCAATGCCACACACAAACTATGGACTGAGGTGGTACTGTTTTGTGTAGACAACAGCCAGGTTTCCTTATGCTGGACAAGCCTTTTAACTCACTTGAATGATGTACAATTCAGTTCAAAGAGCAATAATAAGATTCCAGCATATTTTTTTGTAAATAATTTGTGGCATAAATAAGTCACAACCTAAAATAGATTCTAGAATGTAAGGCATCACTGGATTATCAGAATTAGATTGCAATCCTAAATCTAATGGATTTTTACAATGATTACATCAGATAAAATCACCATGGAAAACATACATAATGGGATTTTCTTTTCTATAATGAAAAGTTCCAACTTTCTTATGTGTTTTGTGTTTCAGTTTCTCTTTTTTTCATAAATTAACTAAATGCTGCTTACACATCTGCTGCAGTTCTTACAATAGACAGTATCAGAGCTCTCAGCCTGGAGTCTAGACATTTATGGTGCAGCTGTGTTTCTGCTCCTTTTACCATATGTAACTATACGGCATAGAGTTCCATGCTGATTTTTTTCCACTACATATATTGTACGGCAAATTGGCATGGAGTTTCAGTATCTGCACCACAAATCAATGGCATTTCAAAATAATTATTTTTTATGCAAAAATAGTCCTATAGAAGAGGAATGAGGTAAATTATATTTATATAATTTACTCTTGGCCGTGTAATTGCGCAAGAGAAAAAAAAAATGGATATGCAGTAATAGTATATTCAATGATATAAATATTCATTAATTCACTTTACAAACTTATGTATCTATGCAATATATCAACTGTCAGACTTCACAAAACAAGCAAGTCTAAGTATTTCATGACTCTATCTAGTTTATTCATGAATTTATATATTTTTTGTCCCTTCAGTGAAAAGTATTCTAGGATAACACTGCATATTTAAAAATCTGTCAAATTTTACCATCATAAAAAAGTTGCTGTTCAAGCAAGTTTGGGAATAGTTTAATTATGAATATGGATTGCATGGAAATGAGAAGCTCCATTTTTATAGGCAAAAAAAGAAAACTCTCACATGGGTATGATTCCCCTGAAATATGCATAAATATAATATTATTATTAATATTATGCGATTATTTAAGCAATAGTTGAGATGATGTTATTAAAACAAATCACTCTAAGAACAGGTTTCAGACTTCAGAGCAGTGGCTGCAAACCCCTCTATTCAAAGTCATTCTCACTTGGGGTCGAGGAAGCAAAGATAATATCAACTATTACATTTTCAAATTATATAAATTGTATAATTTATTATATTTTTTGTCAACTCATTTATAGTGAAACCTAAAAGACTACCTCTTTGATTCAGACTAGACTTCTGTGTCAGAATATTCAATTCAATTACATCACATTGAATATTCAAATATATGGTTCTTATTCTTTAAAGGTAACCTTTCACCAAATATTTCATGTTGAACTGGACACAGGGTGTAATAGTGGCTACAGAGTGAAATATAACATTATTTTCACATTTGCTTCTCTGTTTCAGAGATATTAGCAATCAAAATATTTGGCACCAAATGAGTTAATTTTTGTTAAGTCCGGGTAGGTGCTATTAGATAGTTGTCACTGAGGGCATGTACTTCTTTTCCTTGTATGATGCTAGCCAATCATAACCAGGCTCATAAGTAGGCAGTAACGCTCAACGTAAAGAAGAACATGGCTCCACTTTAGCTTAGAGCAGGTTTCCCAGTGTGTGAGATGTAATGACACAGCTCTGATCTCTTGGTATAAAGCTGTGTGCCCACGATGCGTTTTTTAAGCGTTTCCGCAGCGGCAAAAACGCTGCGGAGACGCATTAAAATCACATGGTAGAAGGCCTGCCATGTTCCCCAATGATAATCCGCATGTGCTGTGCACATGCTGTGGACATTTTTGCTGCGGATTATCATTGCGGAAAAAAACACAGCACTACCAATTATTTTGCAGAAGCGCTGCGTTTTCGCCGCCATAGACTTGCATTGAGCCGCTTCAAATCCGCAAGTATGTAAAACTACTTGCGGAATTGAAGCACATTTGCTGCGATTTTGGAACACAAGACCGCAGCAAATGGGAAGTGACCTCATGCCGGGGCATTCCTGCCAACCCAGACCATCCCATAAATCCAGGAAGACGAGAATCCCATACCATTCCCGTCTTCCTGGATCATGGCTGAGCATCTGGGGTGGTACAAAAGGATGGACCTGAATGTCCCGGTCATGATTAGTGTGGTGTGTGTCTGCCAGTGTCTGCGTGTGTCTGCCTTTGTCTGCGTGTGTCTGTGGTGTCTGCGTGTGTCTGCCGGTGTCTGCGTGTGTCTGTGGTGTCTGCGTGTGTCTGCCGGTGTCTGCGTGTGTCTGCCGGTGTCTGCGTAGGTCTGTGGTATCTGCGGGTGCTCTGTGCGGTGTCTCCGTGCAGGCAGACATAGGCCGATGTGACACTACTACTCCCATCGGCCTTTGTCTGTCCCCCGTCCACTAGTGCCAGCAGGATCAGCTCGATGGGAGCAGTAGTTCCCATCAGCCTGATCCTGCTGTTAAAATTGCCCTAATGTGTCCTTTAAACTGCCCCCATATGTTAATTTTTGGCCCCCATAGGTTTATATTTTGCCCCTATATCTTTTTATTTTTTATTTTTTATGCCCCCATATTTTTTTGATTTCACTTATTTAGTTATTTTTTTTATTTTTAATTTACAGTCCCCATTTTTTTTTTTTTTGGTCCACAAATTTTAAAAATACATTTCATTGGTGGCCAGTGGTTGCCTAAAATAAATTTAGTTTATACATTACCTGTCCCCGCCGATCGCCACCTAAAATAAAGTAAAAAATAAAAAAAATACATCTATACTCACCTAGACACCTAGTTCCCCGAAGCCATCGATCTCCTGTAATAAAATATAAAATAATAAACCACAAGTGTATCCTTACCCCTTCGTAGTAGTACACGAGGGTCCCACGAAGATCTCCAGTTTAGAGCAGCCACATAAAATGTGAACGCTCTAAACCGCCGCCGCTACAATGACGGGGCCGTAAAGCAGCCCAGTCATTGCGCAAGCGAGTTCACCGGAGTTCAGGCAGCACTGCTCTGGTGAGCTCCTTTATGGCGCTGCTTGCCGTGAGAAATTCCCACGGTACAGCGGGGCCGTAAAGGAGGTCACCGGAGCTGCGCTGACTGAATGCACTCCGGTGACCTCAATCAGGGGCTCATGCTGCCGGGAGTGGACGTGTTCCCGGCAGTGTGAGCATACAGCAGCCATGACAGCTGTCACATCTCCAGATGTGACAGCTACAGCTGTGCATGGGAGATCAGCGCAGGAACGTGGACAGGTAATTATTTTTTTTTAGTAAATTAATAATTAAATAAAATTGTGTCCTTTATTTCAAATAAACAATTTTTTTTCTGGGTCTAGTGTGTTTTTTTTTTTTTAACTCTTTGTAGGTTAGTAATGGGGGTGTCTTATAGACGCCCCTAATTACTAACCTGGACTTCATGGCAGCTGGCGCTGACATGAACCCCACCACTATTACCCCCTGCCACCGCACGAGGGCAGCGTGGAAGAGTGAGGCTAAGAGCCAGATTTGGCACACAAATATGATGGGCCAAATCTGGGGCGGCTGAGGGCTGATATTATAGCCTGGGAGTGGGCCTATAATCATGGCCCCTTTCTAGGCTATTAATATCAGGTCGCAGCTGTCCGCCTAGCCTTTGCTGGCTCCAATTTATAGGGGGACCCTATATATTTTTTTTGCGGGGTCCCCCTTTAGAATGGTCAGTAAAGGCTAAGCTAACTGCTGCAGCCTGATATTAATAGCCTAGAGAGGGGCCATGATCTCTGGCTACTTCCCAGACTATAACATCAGCCCTTATCCGTCTGCTTTCCCTCTGCTGGTTATTAAAAATACGCGTCAGCCCACCCAATTTTTTTTATTTTTAAATACATTGAAATGTAAGATTATTATACAGCGTATGCGTGACCAAGCATACATTG
This sequence comes from Phyllobates terribilis, assembly GCF_046119375.1. Lineage (NCBI taxonomy): Eukaryota > Metazoa > Chordata > Amphibia > Anura > Dendrobatidae > Phyllobates > Phyllobates terribilis. Next base: position 202,582,400 of record NW_027362764.1, on the reverse strand, counting down.
AAATGGGTCTGTGTGTCTCCGGTATGTGTGGAAAAAGTCATCACCACTTGTACCAGAGATTCTGACGTGTGAATTGGATATTGGGGGGAGGGGTTGCCCATGTGTGTAGGGGTTTGACTAGGAAATGACATCAAATTGACCCTTTTTTTTTTTTCACTAACTTTATTTGGCTTCAAAAATGTTTCAAAAAAGCTTACAAAATGCATCAAAAACGCATCAAAACCGCACATAGAATCCACTTGTGTTTTTCAGCCAGGGAGATGCAGAAATGGTCAGGAAAATTTCTGCTTCATTTCTGCATCGTGGGCACATAGCCTAACCTTGGTTTAACTTCAAGAGTCAGAAAGAAGGATGGGGAAATGCAGCAGAAATTAGCTGTGTGACTTTACAGACCCTTCTACCAGCTTTCCCAATCTCATACCAGGTTAATCTCCACTGTACTGCTCACCCTTCCACACTGCCTGTCTGTAGATGTGAGCCTGAAGTGTCATCATCACACGCATGTCTGATTTACTCAACAAGTCAACAAGTAATTGCTGTGCAGTTAGAACAGAACAGGTTGATATTTCATCTCATACAGGAGTAACATGCCTGTTCTGGACTATTCTGGTGTGAGTTAAAATGACACCTCTGCTTTGATCTCACTGTAGCGCAATTACAAGTTAAACAAATCAGACATAAGTGTGATACTGACACTTTCAGCTCTCATTATGGACAAAAAATGTGGGAGAGGGGCAATACAACAGATGACCTTGCTATGAGAGGAGGAAAGCTGATAGAAGGGTCTGTAATGTGACTTAGCTTATCTCGGCTGCATTGCCCTCCCTATACTGACTCATGCATGAGATAAGACTAGGAGATCAGGGCTGTATCATTACATCACAGACACTGAGAAACCTGTTCTAAGGTATGGTGGGGTGTGTTCTTCTTTTCTTTGAGTGTTGTTGCCTGCTTATGAATGGTCAGTGTCATATATTTGCAAAAAGTACACGCCCTCAGTGACAACAATCTGATAACACCCACTTGGACTTAACAAAACATAACTCTTCAGGAATAGAGATGAGCGGACCCCTGGAAGTTCGGGTTCTGGTACTTGACCTGAACTTTATTCCATAGTTTGGTACGGGTACCAGAAATCTACCCGAACTTGAACCAGAACCCAAACTCAAGTTCTACAAAATTCTCTCTCGCTCTGCAATGGACTTCCCCCGGAACTCCGAACATTGCAGCATACTCCCGGGAGATGTCCGTGTTCGGCGTTTAGCACTGGACAGTTACTGTTAAGTTCGTGTTCGCTCATCTCAAGAATGAAATACTTTGATTGCTAATATGTCCAAAATCAAAAGATGAAATTAAGAAAAGGAATGTTTCATTCCACTCTGCAGTCACTATTACATGTGTCTATGTGTGTCCAGCTCAACATTAAAAATTTGATGAAAGGTCCTCAATAAATAGACTAAACCTCTAGGGAACCATTTTGGGTGATCTGCTATAGATATTACTTTTACTGGCTGAATGAGCTGATACACAATGATTTGAGATTAGCACTGTCAGCAAACTAAATGAAGTCACTGAGCAAAATCACTTTTAAACACAGCCTGCCATGTGAAAAAATGATATTAACCTGCAGATATGGGAGTAATCTGCAGTTAATCGCATTCTTAAACCATCTAGCCTCTGAACTTAAAGCCCGGCTGTCGGTAGGAAATTAACTTTATTCCTCCCGGCAGCCTCATGCTTTAAGTCATAAAGCCCAGCTTCAGTCACCACTCAGTACATATTGAGCGGTGGCTGTAAGCATGTGCCAGCATTGACTAACAGTTGGGTTTACAGGGCATCATTGCTAAGTCAGCTGTCAGTCAACACCAGGGGTGTGATTTCAGGCACCACTCACTATGTACTATATACTGTCCAATGCACATTTTGATGCCTCAAATGTTAAAACTATTTTGGGGTATATTCAACCTGCTGATTCCAAAAATGACAACCATTTTTCCCTATCAGCTCTAGTTTTTGAGATTCAGAACATAAGCCATATGCCAGATTTTACTCTGCTTGTCCATAAAAAAAATCAGAATATTTTAATGTAGTGTTTAAATTAATATATTTTCAGCATGAATAAAACATGGTGAAAATTAAAAGAAAAGTGTACTACCTGAAAATCTATTCACATCATATCAAAAACACATATTTATGATGCAAACTGTTATTAGACACACAAGAAGCTCCTTTTGTAAGACTTCTGAGGCTATGTGCCCACGATGCAGAAATGCTCCGGACTTTTCCTGATCATTTCTGCATCTCCCCTGGCAGAAAAAACGCATGCGGATTGTACATGCCAGGGACATGCGGATGTGAAGCGTTCTTCACATGCATTTCCGCATGCGGGTTGACAAACACTTTCCAAGCGATTTTAGCACCAACTTGGTCACACTATATAAATCCATGCAAAAGGCATGGATTTATATAGTGTGACCCCAAAGAATGGTTAAAAATAAAAAAATAAATCTATACTTACCTTCCGATGGCCTCCGGAGTCTTGCTTCACCATCCTGGCTGCCGGCAGATCGCGGTACACTGAAGGACCTGCCGACGTCAGCATCGCGTGACCTGTCACATGACTATTGCGTCAGTGCAGGTCCTCCAGTCCATCGCGATCTGCCGGCAAGGGAGGACGAGCACACCGGGGACCTCCAAAAGGTAAGTATATATTTATTTATTTTTTTATAGTCTCTATGGTACCCGGGTCCGGAGGAGAGTCTCCTCTCCTCTAGACCTAGGTACCATCCGCACATTGAACGCATGTATTCCGCATGTGCTTATCTAGTGAAGCGGAATACATGCGTTCTAATGCAAGTCAATAGCGGCGAAAACGCAGCGCTTCCGCTAAATAATTGGTAGTGTTGCGTTTTTTTCCGCAATGATAATCCACAGCGGAAATTTCTACAGCATGTGCACAGCACATGTGGATTATCATTGGGGAACATGGCAGACCTTCTACCATGCGTTTTTTAAGCGTTTCTGCAGCGTTTTTGCCGCTGCGGAAATGCTTAAAAAACGCATCGTGGGCAAACAGCCTGAGAGTGGGATCTTCTAAGACAATCCTGCATACAATTCTAACAAAAGTCTGCTATCATGTGTACATCCCATCTTCCTTGGTATCTTGCGTCCATTGTTTTTATGGCTTGGTGAAATTTTTCACCTTGCTTATGCCACCAAAGTTCTCTGAAAATCAATCTACGTGACTGTGCAGATAATGGACTCTCTCACTCATGTTACAGCCAAGCCTACTGAAATGAAAGAGCATATACTCTACTAATTGAATGTAGTTTTCTACCTTCATGTTGCCCAGAAAGGTTTTCACAACAAGAACAAATGAAGATCATGCACATTATTTGATTTCATTAATTAATGACATCATATGTGGGTCACTTAACAGTTGTCTGATCTGTGGACCATCGAAAATTCCAGCCTTCAGTTTTTTCATGGTAAGTCCAGGTAGCTTGTGCTCTATGCATTCAAATTAAATAAAATCCAATTTGAAATGGACAGTATTCACATAGGTGGTCACCACCAAATATATAGCTATTAGAAAATAGGAAGGGTACCAAGGAGGAAAAGTATGTGAATAAAATGTAACTTTTAATAATAAAATTAAAATATTGATGAAACAAATTATCATACATCCAAGGGGATGTATATTGGGCCACTGCTGTAATAAATTATAAACAGCTATGACCCACAAAGTCCTGACTTCAATGTGACAGCACCAATACAAAATATTCTACAACCAATGTCCCTACAATTAGATGGTTGGGTGTTATAAATCTCCTATCTAGGGATCACATCTATCCCCATCTTAGCCTATCAAAAATTATTAATGTTATCTATTTCTGTTAATTATGCCGTATAATGAAAAGCAACATCAATATGAAAGGTGGCTAATATAGAAATCACCATCCATCAGCCTCATATTTGATCATATATCAGGTCTGTGGGGCTGATATACTGATATCTATAATAAATGAAAAGATGGCAGCTATTATAGGGATATAGTCCTATAGTGGGGAGTTTTCACGTGTGCCACAGTTATGTCGGCGTGAGCAACTAACACCCCACGTTGCTCACCCCATCTCACACTAGAGATTTCCTTGTCATTCCCGGCTCCTGCCATGTGCCATTTTCACTTCCTAAGTGCCTCACTATATGATTAGCATAACGCAGCGTGATGTTTGCTGTGCTGCTCCTGCCGCCTGAATATATCTAGCGGCACTGACCGCATGCGCACCACCTGCACACGATCAGCCTGCAAGCTCTGTGTGGGAGACTGTTCTAATCTATGTGCAGTACCTTCGCATGTGCCGATGAAATATCGTCACATGTGCTGGCAATTCACCTACCCAACGTGGGGTGTTAGTTGCTCACGCTGACATAACTGTGACACGCGTGAAAACTCCCCACTATAGGACTATATCACTATAATATCTGCCGTCTTTTCATTTATTATAGATATCAGTCATAGCTGTTTATAATTTATTACAGCAGTGGCCCAATATACATCCCCTTGGATGTATGATAATTTGTTTTATCAATATTTTAATTTTATTATTAAAAGTAAAGTTTTATTCACATGCTTTTCCTCCTTGGTACCCTTCCTATTTTCTAATTGCTCTATGCATTCAATGTGCATACCGTCCTTTTTCAAAGCCTTTACAAATTATTTTTTCAGGACTAGCTGTCATGGGAGTGTTAGATGTAGCAGACAGTTGTTCTGCAGCTGGTTGTAGAAGATCACTTTGTTTGGCATTACAGATGCCTTCTTAAATCTGTCTCACTCTAGGACCCAAAGGCTATCTCCTTCCTGCTCTGATTGACACCCTGGCCTGGGTGTTTAAATGCTTTCAGTTTGCTACAGGGAGGCACCGGTAATATTCACATGTTCTCTTGTGAAGGCTTGGAGCTATTGCAGTCTGCTTACTCTCTGGTGCTTGGAGGACGTATGGTGTAATCTCTCTGAAGTCTGCTGAAGCTAAATTGCTTCCCCCTGTGTTTGTCTCCCTTGTTGTCTTTAGTTGTTAGTAGGAACTGACTGGTGCTCATTCCCCCCTTTCCTATCCAGGGCCTAGCTCTAGGGAGATACAGGGCTTAGGTTTCCTGTTCGGTGATTGGTGAGGAACCAATATAGGGACGGTAGGGGAGCAAGGCGATATTAGATCAGCCTAGGTGGTCTCCACTCCCCCTTTCCGAAGTGTCTGGGCTCCCTTCCCCTCATCCCTTCATGTTGCACTTTGTCTTTCCTACACTGTGCATGATACCAGCTTTATCTAAGATACTAGAGCTGATGCAATCTATCCAAAGTAATTTCCTGAATCAATGCCCCAAATAACTCAAGGAACAGGCATATAAACAGCCCAGTAGAGATATGAGGGGGTGGCACACTGTATAAGGTAAAATCTTCTTTATTAGAAAACAAGTTAAATCATGGATGTAGGGGAGCAGGAGAGCGGGTCCACAGAAGGACAGCATGAATGTTCAATAATACGGTGTCTATGTCTTCATGACCAGAGTAAGAGAAACAAAAGAGGTCAGAAATTACAGACAAAACTGATAAGCTGTTAATTTCAGGCATTATAAAAAAACACAGGTATGCTTTGTATACATGAAGACCTCATGCTACTGATGCGATCAACTATTCCTTAGAAAAACTTGTTATAGGGCTACCTAATAGGGTTTTTTTTCTATACCACCATTGTATTCAATGTTTAGCCATCACCTCATATTCAGTGGCTAAAAATAATATTTTCATTGCTTGCTATATGAGACTCCAATTGTACCAATGTTGCAGCTCTAATGCTGAGCCGGCTGTCAGTGCCAGAGACGTGGTTATAGCCTCCGCTCATTATGTAATGAGCAGTGCCGAAGCTGCGCAGGCCCGCCCTATGACTGAAGGCCCAAGACTGCCAGGAGTAATAAAGTTCATTTCCTCCCAGCAGCGGGGCTTTTAATACAGGAGCCCGGCAGCTTCAGAACACAATTATCCTGCAGATTAACCCCATATCTGAGGGTTAATTCTGTTTTTTTTTTTTTACATGACAGGTTCCTTTAAAATGATCTTGACGCCGGTTTTTAACATATAATATTAATAAAGCTATTGGACTTTTTAATCAAGTTTTGGTGTTGTATGTCTTCCAAGAAGTCACAAATAATGTTTAAAGGCTTGCACCTTGATGTAGATAGGATTTTGTTATTATTTCATGTTCCATCACTTACTTAAAGTGATATCTAAATAGGATTTATTTAATGTAATAAAAAATATTTTAAACTAATTAGGAATCCATAGATAGCCAAGGAATGTGGTATTTGTGACTACGGTTCAGTCCTACATGGCTGGTTCAGATCTTCTAGATGAACGAAATGTCAGATTTTGACAATGATTATAAGGTGAGTACCAAAAGGTGTGATGTATTCATACAACATATTTGTTTTAGACAAAGCAAAACAATAGAGTCTACTAGTTACTTTGGTTGACCATCAATGGTGCAAGCATGAACTGCTGTTAGGTTGCATCCTGGAAACTCTGTTAAGAAATTCTATTGTGAAATGCAAATCAAAGGCAAAGCATCACTGGAAATTGCTATCAAATGTTGGCATGCATATATTAAGCAGGATCCAGAGACAGGGTATACAAGACCAAGTTCCATAGCTTTTGGCTCTTTGTCAGTGGTGTATCAGCTGAAAGATATTTAAGGAATACAGCAAAGGCTAGAAAAAGTGAAGGGGTTGCTGGACACATTCCTGCAAATTGCTTAGTTTTCTATAAACTGGATGGATAACAGTTTAGCAGCAGCTCCAGTTTATCTTTGGCTATATTTTTTTGACAATATTATCCAAGCCTATAAATTAGTATATATATGCCATAGTTGTTTCATGATAAATACAGAAATTATAGAAGCAAATTTACTGAGCAAATGGTTAAATTGAGTTTTGCAAAATTAATTAAGTGGTTTGATCACTTCCACAACCAATTTTTGTATTTGTGATTTTTTTCCTCCCTATTTCAAGATGCCTCAGATTTTTTCAATCAGCATAGCTGCATGAGGGCTTGTTTTATGCAGGACAAGTTGTAGTTTTAAATGACACCACTTAATGCTAAAAAATGTAAAAATAATGTATGTTGTGTGCAATAGTGAAAAATAGTTACAATTTGCCTCATAGTGGCACAGGGCTTATTTTTATGTGTTAATGATCAGCATCAGGCAGCTCTACTTACAGTTGTCGGTTTGACCAAAAGCTTAACTCGTCACTTTAGTTTGGAGGACAGGACGTTTTGCCTTAAGGGATATTTTCTACTCACCTGCCCCAATACAGGTGGTGGACCTGGCTCCCTTTTCCTATAGAAGCCTCCCTTTGTAGTGTTCCATTTTGGTTTTTTCAGCTAACCTGACCCCCTTCTCTGACATAATCATCCTAGGCCTTTTAAGTCCAACCTAGGCAGAAGTCAGCAGCTTAGATATTAAATAATATTGTCCACAGTTCGCTCATGTTGATCAGGAGACTTTATTTCACTTGGCTAAGCTCCAGCAAGTAGTCTATCATATTCTTTGCTATTCCTGACTCTTATGCTACAACCAATGTCATTCTAAGCTCAGGCCAATATACTAGATATTGTACACATCAACCTCTCAGACTCTCAGCACACAGGTTACCAAATTCCTTATGGCTGTTTTCAGTCCTGCTCAACTCCTGGCCTTTACAACAAAGTAAAACATCTCTTTAGGCATGTCTCCAAGTTTGCATTTACTTCTTTACACATCACTTTCATTAACCACTGCCCACTAGAAATGAAAACAAGGCACCAATGAGATCCCAGAAGTCCTGCATGGCCAGTCTAATGTCCCCTCACACCAATGTGCTTTTTGCTGCCAGCTTTTTCTTCCCCCGAAAGAAGTTGGCAGTGAAACGCGCGTTGAGATGAGGGGACATTGGACCGGCCATGCAGGACTTCTGTCATCTCTTTGGTGCTTTGTTTTCATTATTCACAGGTAATCTGGAACAGTCCTAAGAGACCTTCATAAGCGATTTGAGTTGAAGGTTAGACTGGGTGATACCATTCACTATACATATTTACCTGTTTATTATCTTTACACAGTAGCCATTCGAGCTTTGGATTAGTAATTAATATGTAGGGTATCCATACTATTTGTCACCTAGGTGTTTTGATTTGATTTTGTCTTATTGACATTGATCACAGAGTTTGTTATTTGTTGTACCTTATTGAATATACACTGTGTGCAGAATTAATAAGCAAGTTGTATTTTAGAGGACTATTTTTATTATTGATCAACAACTATGTTCTCAATCAACCCAAAAGACTCATAAATATCCAAGATTAATATTTTTGGAAGTTGGAGTGGTTTTTTTTTAGATTTGGCTATCTTAGGAAGATATCTGTTTCTGCAGGTAACTTTTACTGTGCAGAATTATAAGGGCAACTTAAAAACCAAATATAATCCCATCACACTTTTTTATTTTCACCAGGTAAACAAATATCAGTGCACAAAATTTAGAAATAAACATTTCTGACATGAGTACGGCAGCTCTAGTCATCATGCTGGGGGACACTCGCTTCACCGGGTCAATTAAACCACACATGCAACGACTTTCTGGTATTTCACAATTCAGCAGTTTATTACACTTCATAACTGCTTATAACCGAGTCCATCTCAGTGGCTCGCCGACATATTACACATATAATGTCCAAGAGCCTTTCCAGTGACAGATATGTCCACTTGGCTCCAGATACAGTCTTCAGCAAGGTAACAATATAAATGTCCATAAATAGTGTCAAGTAGTGTTTTTACCTTTGCTGGGTTTTAGCTGCTTCAGATTTGTTCTGCCACAGCTGTGGCTTTATGGCTTCCCAAATGGGGGTCTGCAGCCCTCATACCTTCAAAGGTTACTGGTATGTTTTCACACATAACATACAGCCTCTGCCTTCAAGGACTCTTGCCTTCCAAGCCTCTTGCCTGGTCAGCCAAAACACACCCTGGACAATTACAGTAATGCCGCAAGCGGCTGCATTACATATCCCCCCCCTCTGTTCAAACTTGTGGGGTTGAACACATAATATACACAATCACATTATAACCCACAGTTCACACCGAGACCATGTACTTGACAATTGCGCTGCTCAGCCCCTGGAACATTAGTCAACGACATTAGCCCATTCCTTAGGGACCTGCCATCTGTCATTGTCACTGACTTCGTCAAGTCACATTTCCGGGTCGTAACCTTGTCAGACCTCCGCCGCTCCCAGCGGTCAGTCTTAACCTTGTCAGACCTCCCCTGCTCCCAGCAGTCAGTCATAACCTTGTCAGACCTCCCCCGCTCCCAGCAGTCCATACAGCAGTGTGACTCACACGCCCTGGTATCTAAGGTCCGGTTCGACTCCGTACTGTCCCGTACTTTATTGGGTCGTTAGTATGGGCCTCTCAGACCTGAGTTACTGGAGGTCTCACTACCTCTAAACCCACACCCACTATCCTCAGGACATCTTGAAAGGTCTCTAACTTCAGCTGTAGCTATTCTGTTATTTGAAGGGCCTTTTCTCTGTCTGGTCTCACAATTTCTAGACGGCTGCCATCTTCTGCTGCTCAGACGATTCTGTCTTTCCACTAGCAGTCTAGCGAGATTCAACTGTTCTACCTCTCGCAGGTAGGTCACTTGTTACTCCATCAGCATGCGTGTATATGCAAGACTTTCTTCCGTTCCTACAGCGGAGAATGACACCATGCCATCTTCATCTGGTATCCAGTCCTGTCGATCACGTGGACTGCTTACTTTCATCACACCCGACTTCTTTACCATCATCTTCATGGCTTGGTCATTTCTCCCAATGAGCTTTCTTACCAGAGCATGAGGCACCCGGATGACCTATTCAGGCAGACTTTGAGCTTTTCTCATAAGCTCCAGTTGTCTAATGGCTTGTTCCGTCTTGAACCGGAAAAACCACTTTGTGCGAATACATAGCCAGTGCATGTCACTTAGGATAGCCACCCTCTTCATTGTGACTTCGGTTGTGGACAGGACCACCAGCTGTTTAGCTTCTGAGGTCAAGTACACCTTACAGGCCCCCACGGCCTTCTTAAACTCTTCATGCACGGACTCACTGGTGCATTCTTCTCTCAAATCCTCGGGTACATCTATGAGGCACTTGTACCGAGACGTTTCTGTCTCACCAGTGGTTTCCAGTTGATCAACCTGCTCAGGTTTCAGGGGCAACTGACTTTCAGCTTCTTCACCCTGTATGCTTCCCCTGAGCTGACTCACAGCTACAAATTCAAGAATTTTCGTCTTGACCTCTTCCATTTCATATTTATCTTCTGTTAACACTCTCTTAGTTCTTCTCAGGTACACCTTCTCATGGTATAAAGGAGTAAGTGCAACTTTTTTTCCCTTTTACTTCACCAAGGATGCCTCATTCACTGAGTGATACTTTGCCAGGCGACCTTTGAGCACGAAAACTTCTTCCTCTAGCTCAGCTACTCGCCTCTCAGCAGCCCATCTCTGAAGGTCTTCCTGCTTCAACTGCTCCTTTAACAGCAGAGTTCTCTCAGACCTCTCTGTCTCCATTGTGCCCAATCGGCTCTCAACAGCCAGTCTCTCAAGCTTCTCTTGCTTCAAATGGGCTTTTAGCGTCTCCTTGAGATCCTTGATCTCGGTTCTTACATCCACCGAATCATCCGAGCTTGCATGATTCGAGGAGGTATCTGTTTCATACCTCCCATCTCCAGTGGCCAACTCCTGGCCCTGATCTGTGGCTTCTCCGATAGACTCCTCCATCTTTTTCCGCTCTGCTTCCATCTTGCTGATTCTTTCCTTAAGGCACGTCTCTGCCCTTTGGAGATTATCACTAGAGATGAGCGTTGTTCGACTCGAACTGTTCGCCAATCTCAAATTCGAGCTGTTTTGGGCGGTGTTCGAGCCGTTCGGCGAACACGAACGATTTGAGAAAAATTTGACTGTTCGAGGTTATGTTCGATAACTGTTCGTGCACCAAAATCATAACTGGATTTTTTTCACAGTAATGATGAAAACTAATGTTAATACGCAGTTTGAGTGTACAGCGGGGTGGGGGGAGGGGCAGGGGATGGATCTCTGCAGGAATAATGAAGATCTCCATTTTTTTTTCTCTTTCTCGCATTTACAGTGGGGAGGTGCAATCTGTCAGCCTATCAGCAGCGCACACACGGAGCGAAGTACTTTTTTTCACACAAGCAAGGGCATGTGTCATTGGCAGTGTATGTCACATGTCCTTGCCCTATAAGACCAAGCCATTTTCCCCGTCGCCACCATTTTCTCACTGCTGCAGCTGCGTGTTAGATGGCACCGCTGTTGCTGTGTGCGCTATACCTTGTTAATTTCAAGCCAATTTTCGCACAAATCTACAGATAGCTTGGGAGTAGGGAATAGTTGTGATTGCAGTCCTTTTAAGGACTAGGTTACAGCATTTCCTACAACTTTTATCAGGCAGGTCTGTGCTCTTAAATAGATAGATTGTGGGAGTAAAGACTAATTGTAATTGCAGTCCTTTTCAGGACTAGGTTACATCAGTTCCTTTCAGTTTTTGCCAGGCAGGTCTGTGCCAGTGCTGTGCAAGTTTTTTTCACAGCATTTGGCTGAATCTAGCAAAGCTAATCCTTTTTGGCCTATTGCAGAGTGTGTTAGTCAGTGGAGTAGCCTATCTGTGTTGCAAGATATACCACCTGTGTATAGAATACCATTTTTTTTACTGCACCTAGTGAAGTAAAATTTTTTGGGCATAGCATCATTCTATTAGTCCATCTATACTGACCTCCATCAGGTTGCAAACTGAATATAATTTTTTTCTGCATCTAGCTCTGAAAAAATATTTGGCCTTCTAGCAGTGTGTGGGACTTTCTCTATTAGTCCATCTATACTGACCTCCATCACGCTGCAAATTCAAAATAATTTTTTGTCTGCATCTAGCTCTGAAAAAATATTTGGCCTTCTAGCAGTGTGTGGGACTTTCTCTATTAGTCCATCTATACTGACCTCCATCAGGTTGCAAATTAAAAATAATTTTTTGTCTGCATCTAGCTCTGAAAAAATATTTGGCCTTCTAGCAGTGTGTGGGACTTTCTCTATTAGTCCATCTATACTGACCTCCATCAGGCTGCAAATTAAAAATAATTTTTATCTGCATCTACCTCTGAAAAAATATTTGGGCTTCTAGCTGTGTGTGGGACTTGTTCTATTAGTCCATCTATACTGACCTCCATCAGGTTGCAAACGGAATATAATTTTTTTCTGCATCTAGCTCTGAAAAAATATTTGGCCTTCTAGCAGTGTGTGGGACTTTCTCTATTAGTCCATCTATACTGACCTCCATCAGGTTGCGAATTAAAAATAATTTTTTGTCTGCATCTAGCTCTGAAAAAATATTTGGCCTTCTAGCAGTGTGTGGGACTTTCTCTATTAGTCCATCTATACTGACCTCCATCAGGTTGCAAACTGAATATATTTTTTTTCTGCATCTACCTCTGAAAAAATATTTGGGCTTCTAGTTGTGTGTAGGACTTGTTCTATTAGTCCATCTATACTGACCTCCATCAGGTTGCAAACTGAATACAATTTTTTTCTGCATCTACCTCTGAAAAAATATTTGGGCTTCTAGCTGTGTGTGGGACTTGTTCTATTAGTCCATCTATACTGACCTCCATCAGGTTGCAAACTGAATACAATTTTTTTCTGCATCTACCTCTGAAAAAATATTTGTGCTTCTAGCTGTGTGTGGGACTTGTTATATTAGTCCATCTATACTGACCTCCATCAGGTTGCAAATTGAATATAATTTTTTTCTGCATCTAACCCAGCCAATAGTTTTGGCCTAATACCACAGTTTGGCCACTCAGCTCTGCTCGGTTCCCATCCATTGTTTTTTTGTGCAAACAACTCCAGAGTTGTGAATTAGTTAACCACCAAAATGAGTGGAAAAAGGCCTGCTGCTGGTGGAAAGGGGAATAGGTGTGTTGGGAAGGGGAAAAAAGGTTGTGTCCGTGGGGTAGGTGTTAAAGCAACAGTAACATCTGCAGAAGAAAGACCATCTTCCAGCCAAACTAAAATGTCTACTTCTTTTAGCGGACAATGTGATAAGATCCCTTTCTTACGGCCACGCCAATCGCTACAAATTCCAGATGAGGCACAAAAACAGCAGGTGCTTCAACGGATATCAAGTGCTCCTTTAAGTGGGCTCTCCTCCACATCAACTTCAACATCACAAATACTCCAATCCTCAAAGGTGTCACCCCAATCGCACTTGCTTCCTCACAGCTCCCAAATCTCCAGCTGCCCGTCTGAGTATGAGGTAGAACAGATGGTTGAGTCTGCAGAGCTGTTTACTCATACTATAGCCTGGGAATCAGAGGTCGACTCCAGCGCTTCTGTGAATCCAGACGAGTAAATGATCTGCACTGATGCCCAGAATCTTTATGAGTCGGATCCAGGACCAGACGCAGAAGGTTCTGACCATAATGTAGACCCCCGTTCCCAAACTGTAACTCCTGTTGGTGGAGACAATGAGGAAGAGGATGATGAGACTCAAATACCTGATTGGAGCGACAACTTTAGTGTTTTGTCAGGGCAGGAACAGGTTGGCTCTGAGGACGACGGGTGTGATAATAACGCACAGGGTGATAATGATGAGGTTGGAGATCCCACTTACTGTCAACCCACAGTCAGCCAAGAGATGAGGTCAGCAGAGGAGGTGGAGGAAGATGCTAGTGACGACGAGGTCAGGTTGCGCCTTCCTGGACAGAGACGTAGTACTGGAAGCACGTCAACAACTGCATCCTCAAACACAACTCTGCCTCTCACCACAAGTCGTGCTGGCTCTTCAGGTCGCATGGGTGCTAAGCCTTGCATAGCCTGGGCATTTTTTCAGATCGATAAAGATGACCCAACTCGTGTTATCTGTAACATTTGTCAGCAAAAGCTAAGTAGAGGCCAAAAAATACATAGTTTGAGTACTTCATGCATGAACCGGCACATGGACATGAAGCATAAGTTGCAGTGGGAAGCTCAGTGTGCTACAATGCGGCCTAGCCGGCCGGGCCAACCGCCGTCTGCCATATCTTGTGCATCCGCGGCCTCTTCATCCTCTGTGACTGGGGGGACAGCAGTCACAACTGTTTTGGGGCGCAGACCTGCCACCTCTTTACCCCCAACAGACAGCGTGATTGGCAGGTCATCATTTTCTTTGGAGGTGGTAACATCAGCTGGTGTTGAGCACTGTCCGACATCGATAGCACCACCTTTGGATCAAGGCAACCTAACATGTCTGCCTGCATCTTCCTCACAGACCGGCAGTTTGCCGGGGACACCCTTATCAACCCCGTCTAGGCACAATAGCCAGCCCTCGGTCCCTCAGATGTGGACTAGTAAAAGACCATTTCTTCCTAGCCATGAGAAAGCTAAGAGGTTGAATTTCACCATCTGCAAGCTCTTGGCTACAGAAATGCTGCCTTTCCGCCTGGTGGACACAGAGGATTTTCGAGACCTTATGTCCGTCGCAGTGCCCCAGTACCAGATGCCCAGTCGGCACTACTTCTCAAAGAAAGGTGTGCCTGCGCTCCACCAGCATGTCGCACACAACATCATCGCTTCTTTGAGAAACTCTGTGTGTGACAGGGTGCATTTCACCACAGACACTTGGACGAGTAGGCATGGACAGGGGCGTTACATGTCGCTGACTGGGCACTGGGTAACTATGGTGACAGCAGGACAAGGGGCTGCTGTCCAAGTCTTGCCGTCCCCACGAGTTGTGCGTCAATCCTCTTTATCTCAAAGTTCCTCCACTGCTTCTGCCTCCTCAACCTCCTCTCGGTCTTCCACCTGCACCCAAAGCCTGTCTGGTCATGCCACAAGCTTTCTAACTGCGCAGAAGGGATCCTGTACACCTCCTTACTATGCTGGCAGTAGGGCTCAACGTCATCAGGCGGTTTTTACTTTGAAATGTCTGGGAAATGTGAGTCACACAGCTGAGGAGTTGTGGTCAGCTCTGGAGAAGCAATTTCATGAATGGTTGTCTCCACTGGACCTGAAACCAGGGAAGGCCGTGTGCGACAATGCTGCAAACCTGGGTGCGGCCCTTCGCCGGGGCAATGTAACACACGTGCCTTGTATGGCTCACGTGTTGAACCTGGTTGTCCAGCAATTTTTAGCCCACTATCCCAGACTAGATGGCCTTCTGCAGAGGGCACGGTCGCTGTGTGCTCACTTCCGCCGTTTGCATCCCGCAGCTCAGCGACTTACATCTCTACAGAAGTCGTTGGGCCTGCCACTTCACCGGCTAAAATGCGATGTGCCTACCCGGTGGAATTCAACTCTGCACATTTTGCAGCGACTGTGGCAGCACTGACAAGCCCTGGTGCAATACGTTCTGACGTATAGCCTGGGCCAACGAGATCCAGAGGTGGGGCAAATCACGCTGGAGGAGTGGTCTCAGATCAGGGACCTATGCACCCTTCTGCACAGTTTTGAAATGGCGACGAAGATGTTTAGTGCTGACGATGCCATTATCAGCATGACTATTCCGGTGATTTACATGCTGGAGCACATGTTAAACAGAATTCGGAGTCAGGTGGTGGCACAAGAGGAGGTGGAGGAAGTAGAGGAGGAGGAGTTGTATGCGGAAGGGCTAACATCTGCAAGGTCCAGACGGTCGGCAGCACCAAGGCGGCAGGCATGTGAGGGTGGGGGAGATGGTTTTACCAGGACGCATGGTAGCAGCCAAACTAGTGAGGAAGGTGCAGATGAGACTCATCAGATGAGGGAGACCTTGATCACATTTCTGTTGTGCGAGGTTGGGGGGAGAGGACAGAGGAAGGAAGCATGATTGTTACCTCGCCACCAACACAACAGAGACTTGGTGCTCCTGGATGCGCAACACACATGAGTGCCTTCTTGCTGCACTACCTGCAACATGACCCTCGAATTGTGAGAATTAGAAATAATCCTGACTACTGGGTTGCCACACTGTTAGATCCCCGGTACAAAAGTAAATTTGCAGAAATTATTCCTGCCATAGAAAGGGATGCACGCATGCAGGAGTATCAGCAGAGACTGTTGCAGAATCTTACATGTGCTTTTCCACAAAACACCAGTGGTGCACGCAGTGAATCTCACAGTTCCAACTTGCCAACCATGGGACCGTCAAGTGTTCAGCACTCAAACTGTAACAGAACCACAGTATCTGCTGGTAACATCAATTTTGCGGAATCATTTCACCACTTTTTTAGCCCATCCTTTGCAAGGCCACAGGAGACAAGAAGTCTGACACATAGTCAACGCCTAGAGACGATGGTACAGGAGTATCTCCAAGTAAACATTGAAGCCATGACTGTGTCACTGGACCCTTGCTCTTTTTGGGCTTCCAATCTGGATAAATGGCCGGAGCTCGCCACTTACGCCTTGGAGATCTTGTCATGCCCCGCAGCCAGCGTTCTGTCTGAACGTGTGTTCAGCGCTGCTGGTGGTGTGCTGACATATAAGCGCACGCGGCTCTCCACTGATAATGTAGACAGACTCACGTTCATAAAGATGAACAAATCATGGATCCGAAACGACTTTTCTACCCCTGTGTCATCCTGGGGAGAGTAAAAGCTTGATGATTGGTTAAAATCACCCTACCAACCGTTTTAAGCTTTCAAACTACTAATCATGTTTATATGTATCTTGGCTGGAAAATAATTTGGGCTTTGTAGCAGTGTGCAGCACTGATTCTATTAGGCCATATATAATAAGCTCCACCAGATTTAAAATTACTAATCATGTTTATCTGTATCTTGACTGGAAAATAATTTGGGCTTTGTAGCAGTGTGCAGCACTGATCCTATTAGGCCATCTATACTAAGCTCCACCAGATTTAAAATTAATAATAATTTTTAGCTGCATCTAGCCCGGAAAATAATTTTGGGGCTCCGAGATGCGCAAGACACATAAGTGCCTTCTTGCTGCACTACCTGCAACATGACCCTCATATTGTCAGAATTCGAAGTAATCATGACTACTGGGTTGCCACACTCTTAGATCCCCCAAACTTTTCGATCAACCTTTTCATTTTAATAAAGACCAAAAAAATGGTCATTTTTGAAATTATAAGCATTAGCAGGTTATTAGAAACTGAAATCAAACAGTTTTCAACTCAAAACTTTATTCTAGGTGATGTTACATTTTCACATAGGACCCCTTGTTCAAAAGGAGCTTCTGAACTCTCTCGTCCATTGAATTTGTCAGGTTTTGGATGGTTTCTGCTTCAATTGTTTTGCATGAGGACAGAATACCCTCCCAGATCTGTTGCTTAGATGTGAACTGCCTCCCACCATCATAGACACTCCTTTTGATGATGCTCCAGAGGTTCTGAATGGGGTAGAGGTCAGGGGAGCATGGGGGTCACACCATAAGTTTGTCCCCTTTTATGCCCATATCAGCCAGAGATGCAGATGTTTTATGTGCAGCATGAGATGGTGCATTATCATGCAAAAAATGATCTTGCTGTGAAATACACGGTTCTTCTTCTTGAACCATGGCAGGAAATGCTGTTTGAGAAAATCCACATACATTATGGAGTTCATCTTTAGCGCCTTCAGGGATCCTAAAGGGGCCGACAATCTCTCTCCCCATGATTTCAGCCCAAAACATTTCTCCACCTCCTCCTTGTTGGCGCTGTAGCCGTGTTTGCATGGGGTGTCCATCAACCAGCCATCCTCCACTCCATCCATCTGGACCATCGAGCGCTGCACGGCACTCATCCGTGAACAAAACAGTTTTGAAATCAGTCTTCATGTAATGTTTGGCCCACTGGAGCCGTTTCTGCTTGTGTGAAGTGGATAGAGGAGGTCGACAGGATGGCGTATGCACAGCTGCAAACCTCTGAAGGACCCTGCATCTTGTTGTTCGGGGGACGTTGGAGGCACCAGCAGCTTCAAAAACTTGTCAGGTGCTATGACAAGGCTTTTTTGCCGCTGCTCTTTTAACTTGACGTAATTGCCTGTAGGAAAGAGTCCTCAATTTGCCCTTATTAGCACGCACACATGTGTACTGTGAATCAGCTACATACTTCTTGATTGCCAAGACACTTCTTCCTGATCATCGCACAATGTTGATTGTAGTCATGCCTTGACCTAAACACTCCACAAATTGTTGCTTCTCAGCAGCCGACACATCCTTTTTCTTTCCCATTTTGGCAGAAAATGTAGGCTGCTTAATAATGTGAGACAGCCTTCTTAAGTAGTCTTGCCTTTCATTGGACACACCTGCCAAACTAATTAGCACAGGTGTCTGCAATTGCTTACAGTGATATAAAGAGCCCTGACACACATCACCATCAATGAGTTTAACTGACAAACAAACAAATTCTTCCCTTATCACTCCTAAACACTTTTTGCATAATAATTTGGAACACAGTGTACATGTGCTTTTCCACAAAACACCAGTGGTTCACGTAGTGAATCTTACAGTTCTAACTTGCCAACCGTGGTCTGTATGGAGTTGTTCAATAAAGGGCCCAAAATTAAGATAACATAGATGGGAGAGGTCTCTATGAATAGGAATTCCTAAGTATTTGATACCCTGTGAGGGCCAGGCAAAGGGAAAGTTGGACTGGATGGAATCCTATATGGATTTGGGGAGGGAGACATCGAGGGCCTCAGACTTCGCTGCATTGATTTTAAAATTTGACCATGTAACAAAGTGATCTATTTCAGCCATAACAGCATGGATGGATATATGTGATTGGGTGATATATACTAGGACATCATCAGCAAATGCAGAGCACTTGTACTCGGTGCCTCCCACCTCAATCCACCTAATATTGGGGTTATGGCGAATTGATGAGAGCAGGTGCTCCGTCACTAGGATGTATAAGAGAGGGGACAGAGGACATCCCTGCCTTGTCCCATTGGTGATTGTGAAAGGTGATGAAAATGTTCTGATGCACACCCTGGGCCTTGGGACACCCGGAGCCGGACCCTTTTTGGTGGATGCTGGTGGTTGTAGTCTTCGTGGCGGCGACCCGGTTCCGTGGCTCAGGGTGGTCAAACCAGTGGCGGAACTATTTATGTGATTTTGATGTTTAAATGTCCGACTACGCCACCCTTGGATTGCGGTCAGAGTGAACCGCCGCTGCAGGGCAGACCGCTGAGGCTGGTGTTGTGGGTGCAGCAGAGCGTAGCATAACTCCCCACGCGAGGAGTATAGCCTCAGGGCAGTGTATGCGGAGGA
This sequence comes from Phyllobates terribilis, assembly GCF_046119375.1. NCBI lineage: Eukaryota > Metazoa > Chordata > Amphibia > Anura > Dendrobatidae > Phyllobates > Phyllobates terribilis. The sequence goes on along the minus strand of NW_027362764.1, from coordinate 202,563,098 downwards.
TGGGGGTGATGGTGCAGGGCAGCAGCAGTAACGACACGGAGTCAGTGATGCAGTCCAGGGCCTTTACTCACAGTTCTTATTATCCAGACCACGTCTGCAGGTAACGGCTGCCCACGTCGTACTGTGCTCACCAGGTGAGGGGCTCAGACAACTCCCAGATAACTTTGGAGCGCTTCACAGGACCCCCTTTGTGTGTCCTTTGTCTGGCCTTTCTTACCAACCCTTCTGTCCGGCTGCCTCGGGCCTCCTCTTGGTAAACTTGGCGCCAGTTTCCCTGACCCTATGTGGTGCCTTCCTAGCGGGTGTAGCGAGGGGCTGCGCAACATAAAATGTCACAGCCTCCGGTTTCTAGCTGAGGGTCGTTTCCTGCCTCCACTAGTTTCGGGGACCGGTCTCCCCCTTTGGCCTGACCCCTCCACGCAGGTGGATTCGGGCGTGCGGTGGTGACTCGCCCTTCCGCACCCCTGGGATCCCTTCATTCCTCGTTCCTGGAGCCTTCTCCGCTCCTCTTACTTCCTTCTCCCTCTTCCAGGCCTGGGCCTCTGTTACTAGGCCCGCCTCCGGAGCAGAGCTCATGCAGAGCCCCTGCTCCCTGCCACTTCTGCTCAGACTTCTCTGCACTGAACTAAGATGGTGCCCACCTTTTATACTCCCTTCTCAATGCACCCAGGAACTGCTTCCTCCCTGCTCCTGCACTACAGGGTTCCCCTTCCTCAGTGTTCCCTCCCCCCACTCCAGCCAGGGACAGGGACTGTCGTGCCCATCTCAAAGGCATATTGGTCGCCCTGCCCCACGGCAATGTGGTGTAATGCATGCAGGTGTCGGGTCCTGATCCACACTCCATCCTTACCTGAGAGTGATATATCACACCTCTGGGTGAGGTGCAATAACTCTGTAGCAACCGAGCCCTCAGGGTGCTACAGTTCCATCTATCTTCAGCCTAGGTGACGTATTGTGATACAGGGCCGTGATTTTGGCTATAAAAGGGTCCCCTAGACCCCTACCCCAAGCTTTTTAAGAGAATCATATATGGCGTGCCAGGAGACTCTATGGAATGCTTTCTCAGCATCCAACGAGAGTATCTAATTACAAATTTTTAACTGCATCTAGCCCAGGAAATACTTTGTGCCTAGTAGCAGTGTCTGCTAGTCAGCGGATTATCCCGGCTGTTAAGCAAGCTACACCACCTGTAGTTTGGACACTTAATTTTTTCAAAGGAAATGCTTCGGGACCATGGGATACTCAGTGAAGAGCATCAGGAGGCACCCCAAGGCATAGGGGCTGGGACTGGCAGTAGGATGCCTTGTGGTGGACAGCCGAGCTCGATCCTTATAAAAGCTTTTTAACTGCAGCAGCTTTAGTGGACGCTACTGGAGCTGGAATTACGCGGCTGCTGGCATGAGACTTGCCCTCCAATAGATCCTTGTAAATGGATTTAAAGTGTATTCATTCAAATTAGAGAGACAATTTAAATTATAAAGCTTAGAGCTGCCTCCACAACAGGGGGGGCTCGCTCGACCCACCAGCGGACAGGAACCAGTATTGGGAGAGGGGGGCTGGCCGTCAGGGTTCACCGCGGCTCTGGCACAAACCCGGCGACACGGAGGTGGCACGGGCAGGAGCGGACTGAACGTGTCGGCTTCTCACTTTTTGGATTTTAGAAGGGCATGACATGCCTATATCTGTGTCTCCCCCTCCTTTTACTCCTCCACCACTTTTCTTTTCGCATGACTATATGTACTTGTCACTTTTCCATGTATTAGTTGTGTCTTCTGAGCAGTTTGTCAGCTTTTGAACACCTTTGAAGGTGTTTTCTATGTGTTTCTATGTGTTTTTGTTTGCCTGCCATTGGTTTTAACGGTGTTCGAAGGTGTTCGGCGAACACATGGGTGTTCGACGAACCGAACCGAACTCGAACACTACGGGGGTTGCTCAACACTAATTATCACAGAACGTCTGCAGCTCATTCACCTGAGCTTCCAGACCTAGGGTCTCTCTGCGGAGATCATCATTTTCATCACGGGTGTCCTGCAGAGTGGTCTCAACCACTTGGCGCATGTTCTCTGCATCTTCCTTATCATCCTCTAGTTTTTCTTTAACCCTGAGGAGATCCTCATAGTCTCTCTTAATTTGTTGTAGCTCCCCACTGCGTTCACCATATTCCTTCTTGGATTCACACAGCTCCCGGTTGAACTGTTCGCGCAGTCGTTCTAGGTTTTGTTCACGCCCAGAAACTTCATCCTGCAGCGCCTCCTTCTCAAGCTTCAACCCCAAAACCTCCTCCTTGGTTTTGTGGCAGTCCTCCTTAATTTCCTGGAACATTTCCTTCCATTGGTTAATTTCCTCATTGCTTCCCTCAAGGTCTCGCTGTAAGTTCCTCACAACCTGGTATATTTTCTGCCGTTCAGACTCCAGGCTCCGCTGGTCTGAGGACACGTTCTCCAGGTTTTCCCATAGTTGCTGCACGTCACTCTGACACTGCTGCCTGATAGGCTCCAGCTCTTGGTCATGACTGGCCACCTCCTCTTTCAGGGCTGTCAGATCCTGATCCTTCTGTCTCAGTACTGTACCGGAGGTTGCTACTGGCAACGTCACCTCCTCTTCTGCCTATAAAGGAGGATCCACACTTGAAACAAAGGCACACAGTACTACATTTTCTTTATTTTCACTTGCAGCAAAGACTACAGGAGCAACCATTTTGTGGCCCTTGCGCCGTCGACGACGAGAGGGGGACTCTCTCCCCTCGTCTAGCCCCTCCTGACTGACCTCTCTTTCTACTTTCATAGTGTCACCATCAGTTGTGGGGTCTGTGTCACTCCCCATGGTGTCGTGGACCAACATGTCACCTCCCACGTTGACGTCAACCCCTTCTACTGGAGCTACACCGTTATCAATGGTCAAATTGTCAGTTTTAGGGGGTACCAACCCACAACCAGTAACAAATTTTGGTTTTCTATACTCCACGCTCTGGTGAAAATCCGCCCCCTTTGAGACTCCGCCCCCTTTTGGACACCCACACCTGTAGGGGGAATTTTACAAAAAAATCAACAATAGTCTTAGGACCCAGTTCACAACATCTCTTACCACCTCCCCGGGCACTCTGGGACAATACTGGCACCCCCAGAGAGTTCACAGAATGGTCCACTGCCGCCATTCTATATGGTGCCCACAGCTCCTGCCCTTCCTGCACCATGTCCTGTAGACGTTTCTCAAATACCTGCTGCGGTTTTAACTGGTACTTTAATTGCTCAATAGCTTCAGTTTCATTTGCTGCTCCGTTCACAGCCATCGCTGTATACTATTCACACTAGACACTTCACACCGCTCTCCCCGGAAACCTGCACAGCAAGCCAGGTTTGAGTGCGAGGACAATTTTCGTAACCCCGCCGAGTTACAGCCAGATGCTTTAATCTTTGTGACCCTGCCGAGCCACAGCAAACCAGGTTTGAGTGCGAGAACAATTTTCGTAACCCCGCCGAGTTACAGCAAGATGCATTAATCTTTGTGACCCCACCGAGCCACAGCAAGATGCTTGTATCCACACTCGTCATCCTGTGTCGTTGCCCCTAGCAACCGGGCTGCAGTTGCCCCTAGCAACCGGGCTGCAGTTGCCCCTAGCAACCGGGCTGCAGTTGCCTGCATTCTCCAACCACATGTAAGGCAGCGCTAGTCATCATGCTGGGGGACACTCGCTTCACCGGGTCAATTAAAGCACACATGCAACGACTTTCCGGTATTTCACAATTCAGCAGTTTATTACACTTCATAACTGCTTATAACCGAGTCCATCTCAGTGGCTCGCCGACATATTACACATATAATGTCCAAGAGCCTTTCCAGTGACAGATATGTCCACTTGGCTCCAGATATAGCCTTCAGCAAGGTAACAATATAAATGTCCACATCAAGCAGTGTTTTTACCTTTGCCGGGTTTTAGCTGCTTCAGATTTGTTCTGCCACAGCTGTGGCTTTATGGCTTCCCAGATGGGGGTCTCCAGCCCTCGCACCTTCAAAGTCTACTGGTATGTTTTCACACATAACATACAGCGTCTGCCTTCCAGGACTCTTGCCTTCCAAGCCTCTTGCCCTCCAAGGCTACTGGCATCTCTTACACCCAAGGATCCAGCCTCTGCCTTTCAGGCTTCGCCAGGCTTCACACTCTCACGGTGTCCCACACACGGGGAACAGGCCTCACGCCTTTCACACTGTCTCAAAACTACCAGGGTTTATATATCCTCCAGTGCACACACAAGACCTGTGCTGATGTCAGTCATGTGATCAGACCTTCTGTGTGCACAGGACCTGTGCTGACGTCACAGTCACTTAAGGGGGAGGTACATGGTCAGCCAAAACACACCCTGGACCATTACAGTAATGCCGCAAGCCTCTGCATTAAACATGCAAAAACAAAAGCCAAAAAAATTAGTGATCAATATAGCCACCTTTCTTTATGATGACACTTAACAGCCTTCCATCCATAGATTCTATCAGTTGCTTGATCTGTTTTCGATCAACATTGTGTGCAGCAGCCACCACAGCCTCCCAGACACTGTTCCGAGAAGTGTACTGTTTTCCCTCCCTGTAGATCTCACATTTTGTGATGGACCACGGGTTCTCTATGGGGTTCAGATCAGGTGAACAGGGGACCATGTCATTATTTTTTCTTCTTTTAGACCTTTACTGGCCAGCCACGCTGTGGAGTAGTTGGATGCATGTGATGGAGCATTGTTCTGCATGAAAATCATGTTTTTCTCGAACGATACCAACTTGTTCCTGTACCACTGCTTGAAGAAATTGTCTTCCAGGAACTGGCAGTAGATCTGGGACTTGAGCTTCACTCCATCCTCAACCCGAAAAGGTCCCACAAGATCATCTTTGATGATACCAGCCCATACCAGTACCCCACCTCCACCTTGCTGGTGTCTGAGTCGGAGTGGAGCTCTCTGCCCTTTGCTGATCCAGCCTCTGGCCCATATATCTGGCCCATCAAGAGTCACTCTCATTTCATCAGTCCATAAAACCTTTGAAAAATCAGTCTTAAGATATTTCTTGGCCCATTCTTGACGTTTTATCTTATGTTTCTTGTTCAAAGGTGGTCGTTTTTCAGCCTTCCTTACCTTGGCCATGTCCCTGAGTATCGCACACCTTGTGCTTTTTAATACTCCAGTAACGTTGCAGCTCTGAAATATGGCAAAACTGGTGGCGAATGGCATCTTGGCAGCTTCACGCTTGATTTTCCTCAATTCATGGGCAGTTATTTTGCGCCTTTTTTGGCCAACACGCTTCTTGTGACCCTGTTGGCTATTTGCCATGAAACGCTTGATTGTTTGGAGATCACGCTTCAAAAGTTTGGAAATTTCAAGACTGCAGCATCCCTCTGCAAGACATCTCACAATTTTGGACTTTTCAGTGTATATCATTTCTGCATCATTGGCCATCCCCTGATGTTGCCCCCTGATGATATTTTGCTATTTTTATTGTTTCTATGATATTTTTTCATTAAATATTATTGTTTTAGTAAATGGATTGCTTCCGTACCCAGTTTTTGTACTTTGAGCCAGGCTTTTTTTTGTGGTTTTGCAATTACTTCATATTTTTACTTGTGTTTAACCATGTTTTTTTTGGAAGATACCAGACTGCTTTCCTGTGATTAAATGCCTTCTCTTCTCGTGTGTCTGCTAACTTACACAACTTACTGTCCTGGTCCTTGCTGATCCATGTGTTGTCCACCAAGACCTGCTTTCCTTAGAGAATTCATCTCTGCAGGTGAATGAATATATTATTTTATTAATAATATTCAATTCCTGGACTAAGAAATGACACAGCGGTTTATGTTAAATAAACAACATTTTCTTTATCAGGCATGTACTAGGCGAATAGAGTTGATCAGTTTGGCTGAAGTCTGATGTTTTGAGTAATGAGATCACAAGGATTTTGAAGATTGGAAATAGCAGGGAAAACTTGGAGACGATAATATAAGGAACAAAGTTTCCAAAAATCTGGAAATTATTTAACATCCCATAAAAATATTGAAATGTCCCTCAGCTATTGATGTATGCATGATTTGTTTTAGTCGGAGAAAGTTCTGGTGTACTATGGTAATGAGATGCAAATTATGAGGAATGGGGAAAGAATATAGGAGACATCGATGTGAGGAGCATGCTGACCAATAATTCTTAAATTCACAGACAGTCCACAAAATTTGGAATGGATGTGTCTATGATTTAAGCTGGGGGAGCTTTTAAGGGTTATTATGGTTTTTATTGCCATATTTTTAGATCTCACAGTAAATGTGAGGATACATGGTAAACTTTTATTGGAACAATAAGAAAACAATGAATTGACGAGGCAGGCTGTGGATGTCTTTATACTTGTCATTATTATAAATTGAGTTTGCTGGGCAACTAGAGGTTACATTAGGACAAGAGAGTAGAGATGAGCGGTGTTCGACTCGAACTGTTCGCCAATCTCAAATTCGAGCTGTTTTGGGCGGTGTTCGAGCCGTTGGGCGAACACGAACGATTTGAAAAAAATTCGGCTATTCGAGGTTATGTTCGATAACTGTTCGTGCACCAAAATCATAACTGGATTTTTTCTCAGTAATGCTGAAAATTAATGTTAATACGCAGTTTGAGTGTACAGCGGGGTGGGGGGAGGGGCAGGGGATGGATTTCTGCAGGAATAATGAAGATCTCCATTTTTTTTTCTCTTTCCCGCATTTACAGTGGGGAGGTGCAATCTGTCAGCCTATCAGCAGCGCACACACGGAGCGAAGTGCTTTTTTTCACACAAGCAAGGGCATGTGTCATTGGCAGTGTATGTCACATGTCCTTGCCCTATAAGACCCAGCCATTTTCCCCGTCGCCACCATTTTCTCACTGCTGCAGCTGCGTGTTAGACGGCACCGCTGTTGCTGTGTACGCTATACCTTGTTAATTTCAAGCCAATTTTCGCACAAATCTACAGATAGCTTGGGAGTAGGGAAGAGTTGTGATTGCAGTCCTTTTAAGGACTAGGTTACAGCATTTCCTACGACTTTTATCAGGCAGGTCTGTGCTCTTAAATAGATAGGTTGGGAGTAAAGACTAATTGTAATTGCAGTCCTTTTCAGGACTAAGTTACATCAGTTCCTAACAGTTTTTGCCAGGTAGGTCTGTGCCAGTGCTGTGCAAGTTTTTTCACAGCATTTGGCTAAATCTAGCAAAGTTAATCCTTTTTGGCCTGTTGCAGAGTGTGTTAGTCAGTGGAGTAGCCTATCTGTGTTGGAAGCTATACCACCTGTGTATAGAATACCAATTTTTTTTACTGCACCTAGTGAAGTAAAACCTTTTGGGCATAGCATCATTCTATTAGTCCATCCATACTAACCTCCACGAGGTTGCAAATTGAATATAATTTTTTTCTGCATCTAGCTCTGAAAAAATATTTGGGCTTCTAGCAGTGTGTGGGACTTGTTCTATTAGTCCATCTATACTAACCTCCATCAGGTTACAAATTGAATATAATTTTTTTCTGCATCTAGCTCTGAAAAAATATTTGGGCTTCTAGCAGTGTGTGGGACTTGTTCTATTAGTCCATCTATACTGACCTCCATCAGGTTGCAAATTGAATATAATTTTTTTCTGCATCTAGCTCTGAAAAAATATTTGGGCTTCTAGCAGTGTGTGGGACTTGGTCTATTTGTCCATCTATACTGACCTCCATTAGGTTGCAAATTAAAAATAATTTTTATCTGCACCTAGCTCTGAAAAAATATTTGGGCTTCTAGCAGTGTGTGGGAATTGTTCTATTAGTCCATCTATACTGAACTCCATCAGGTTGCAAATTGAATATAATTTTTTTCTGCATCTAGCTCTGAAAAAATATTTGGGCATCTAGCAGTGTGTGGGACTTGGTCTATTAGTCCATTTATACTGACCTCCATCAGGTTGCAAATTGAATATAATTTTTTTCTGCATCTAGCTCTGAAAAAATATTTGGGCTTCTAGCAGTGTGTGGGACTTGGTCTATTAGTCCATCTATACTGACCTCCATCAGGTTGCAAATTGAATATAATTTTTATCTGCATCTTGCTCTGAAAAAATATTTGGGCTCCTAGCAGTGTGTGGGACTTGTTCTAATAGTCCATCTATACTGACCTCCATCAGGTTGCAAATTGAATATAATTTTTTTCTGCATCTAGCTCTGAAAAAATATTTGGGCTTCTAGCAGTGTGTGGGACTTGTTCTATTAGTCCATCTATACTGACCTCCATCAGGTTGCAAATTGAATATAATTTTTTTCTGCATCTAGCTCTGAAAAAATATTTGGGCTTCTAGCAGTGTGTGGGACTTGGTCTATTTGTCCATCTATACTGACCTCCATTAGGTTGCAAATTAAAAATAATTTTTATCTGCTAGGTATAAATTCGCGCCAGTGGTAGTGGGCCTGGAGAAAGGAAGCCAGAGGCGGACAATTAAAAATATATTTATTGAGAAGATAAAAAGCAAATAAAATATATTTTATTTGCTTTTTATCTTCTCAATAAATATATTTTTAATTGTCCGCCTCTGGCTTCCTTTCTCCAGGCCCACTACCACTGGCGCGAATTTATACCTATTATTTAACCTAACCTTTACCTGGACACCGGTGGTTCCCTGTCCATTAATTCGCCGCTTTGTTAGTGTTTAGCCGGTAGCGCCTTCTAAACCTACTATTACCTCTAATTTTTATTTGCACCTAGCTCTGAAAAAATATTTGGGCTTCTAGCAGTGTGTGGGAATTGTTCTATTAGTCCATCTATACTGAACTCCATCAGGTTGCAAATTGAATATAATTTTTTTCTGCATCTAGCTCTGAAAAAATATTTGGGCATCTAGCAGTGTGTGGGACTTGGTCTATTAGTCCATTTATACTGACCTCCATCAGGTTGCAAATTGAATATAATTTTTTTCTGCATCTAGCTCTGAAAAAATATTTGGGCTTCTAGCAGTGTGTGGGACTTGGTCTATTAGTCCATCTATATTGACCTCCATCAGGTTGCAAATTCAATATAATTGAATATAATTTTTATCTACATCTAACCCAGCCAATACTTTTGGCCTAATACCACAGTTTGGCCACTCATCTCTGCTCGGTTCCCATCCATTGTTTTTTTGTGCAAAGAACTCCAGAGTTGTGAATTAGTTAACCACCAAAATGAGTGGAAAAAGGCCTGCTGCTGGTGGAAAGGGGAATAGGCGTGTTGGGAAGGGGAAAAAAGGTTGTGTCCGTGGGGTAGGTGTTAAAGCAACAGTAACATCTGCAGAAGAAAGACCATCTTCCAGCCAAACTAAAATGTCTACTTCTTTTAGCGGACAATGCGATAAGATCCCTTTGTTTCGGCCACGCCAATCGCTACAAATTCCAAATGAGACACAAAAACAGTAGGCGCTTCAACGGATATCAAGTGCTCCTTTAAGTGGGCTCTCCTTCACCTCATCTTCAACATCACAAATACTCCAGTCCTCAGAGGTGTCACCCCAATCGCACTTGCTTCCTCACAGCTCCCAAATCTCCAGCTGCCCGTCTGAGTATGGGGTAGAACAGATGGTTGAGTCTGCAGAGCTGATTACTCATACTATAGCCTGGGAATCAGAGGTTGGCTCCAGAGCTTCTGTGAATCCAGATGAGGAAATGATCTGCACTGATGCCCAGAATCTTTATGAGTCGGATCCAGGACCAGACGCAGAAGGTTCTAACCATAATGTAGACCCTCATTCCCAAACTGTAACTCCTGTTGGTGGAGACAATGAGGAAAACGATGATGAGACTCAAATACCTGATTGGAGAGACAACTTTAGTTTTTTGTCAGGGCAGGAACAGGTTGGCTCTGAGGACGATGGGTGTGATAACACACAGCGTGATGATGATGAGGTTGGAGATCCCACTTACTGTCAACCCACAGTCAGCCAAGAGATGAGGTCAGCAGAGGAGGTGGAGGAGGATGCCAGTGACGACGAGGTCAGGTTGCGCCTTCCTGGACACAGACGTAGTACTGGACGCACGTCAACAACTGCATCCTCAAACACAACTCTACCTCTGACCACAAGTCGTGGTGGCTCTTCAGGTCGCATGGGTGCTAAGCCTTGCATAGCCTGGGCATTTTTTCCGATCGATAAAGATGACCCAACTCGTGTAATCTGTAACATTTGTCAGCAAAAGCTAAGTAGAGGCCAAAAAATACATAGTTTGAGTTCTTCATGCATGAACCGGCACGTGGACATGAAGCATAAGTTGCAGTGGGAAGCTCACTGTGCTACAATGCGGCCTAGCCGGCCGGGCCAGCCACCGTCTGCCACATCTTGTGCATCCGCGGCCTCTTCATCTCTGTGACATGGGGGACAGCAGTCACACCTGTTTTGGGACGGAGACCTGCCACCTCTTTACCCGCAACAGCCAGCGTGATTGGCAGGTCATCATTTTCTTTGGAGGTGGTAACAGCAGCTGGTGTTGAGCGCTGTCAGACACCGATAGCACCACCTTTGGATCAAGGCAACCTAACTTTTCCGCCTGCATCTTCCTCACAGACCGGCAGTTTGCCCGCGACACCCTTTTCAACCCCGTGTAAGCACAACAGCCAGCCCTCGGTCCCTCAGATGTGGGCAAGTAAAAGACCATTTCCACCTAGCCATGAGAAAGCTAAGAGGTTGAATTTCACCATCTGAAAGCTCTTGGCTACTGAAATGCTGCCTTTCCGCCTGGTGGACACAGAGGATTTTCGAGACCTTATGTCCGTCGCAGTGCTCCAGTACCAGATGCCCAGTCGGCACTACTTCTCAAAGAAAGGTGTGCCTGCGCTCCACCAGCATGTCGCACACAACATCACCGCTTCTTTGAGAATCTGTGTGTGTGACAGGGTGCATTTCACCACAGACACTTGGATGAGTAGGCATGGACAGGGGCATTACATGTCGCTGACTGGGCACTGGGTAACTATGGTGACAGCAGGACAAGGGGCTGCTGTCCAAGTCTTGCCGTAACCACGAGTTGTGAGTCAATCCTCTTTATCTCAAAGTTCCTCCACTGCTTCTGCCTCCTCAACCTCCTATCGGTCCTCCACCTGCACCCAAAGCCTGTCTGGTCATGCCACAAGCTTTCTAACTGCGCAGAAGGGATCCTGCACACCTCCTTACTATGCTGGCAGTAGAGCTCAACGTCATCAGGCGGTTTTTACTTTGAAATGTCTGGGAAATGTGAGTCACACAGCTGAGGAGTTGTGGTCAGCTCTGGAGAACCAATTTCATGAATGGTTGTCTCCACTGGACCTGAAACCAGGGAAGGCCGTGTGCGACAATGCTGCAAACCTTGGCGTGGCCCTTCGCCGGGGCAATGTCACACACGTGCCTTGTATGGCTCACGTGTTGAACCTGGTTGTCCAGCAATTTTTAGCCCACTATCCCGGACTAGATGGCCTTTTGCAGAGGGCACGGTCGGTGTTTGCTCACTTCCGCCGTTCGCATCCCGCAGCTCAGCGACTTACATCTCTACAGAAGTCGTTGGGCCTGCCACTTCACCGGCTAAAATGCGATGTGCCTACCCAGTGGAGTTCAACTCTGCACATGTTGCAGCGACTGTGGCAGCACCGACAAGCCCTGGTGCAATACGTTCTGACGTATAGCCTGGGCCAACGGGATCCAGAGGTGGGGCAAATCACGCTGGAGGAGTGGTCTCAATTCAGGGACCTATGCACCCTTCTGCACAGTTTTGAAATGGTGACGAAGATGTTTAGTGCTGATGATGCCATTATCAGCATGACTATTCCGGTGATTTACATGCTGGAGCACATGTTAAACAGAATTCGGAGTCAGGTGGTGGCACAAGAGGAGGTGGAGGAAGTAGAGGAGGAGGAGTTGTATGCGGAAGGGATAACATCTGCAAGGTCCAGACAGTCGGCAGCACCAAGGTGGCAGGCATGTGAGGGTGGGGGAGATGGTTTTACCAGGGTGCATGGTAGCAGCCAAACTAGTGAGGAAAGTGCAGGAGCCCAGGAAGAAGTGGAGGACGAACTGATGGAAGACTCATCAGATGAGGGAGACCTTGATCACATTTCTGTTGTGCGAGTTTGGGGGGAGAGGACAGAGGAAGGAAGCTTGATTGTTATCTCGCCACCAACATAACAGGGACTTGGTGCTCCTGGATACGCAAGACACATGAGTGCCTTATGCTGCACTACCTGCAACATGACCCTCGAATTGTGAGAATTAGAAATAATCCTGACTACTGGGTTGCCACACTGTTAGATCCCCGGTACAAAAGTAAATTTGCAGAAATTATTCCTGACATAGAAAGGGATGCACGCATGCAGGAGTATCAGCAGAGACTGTTGCAGAATCTTACATGTGCTTTTCCACAAAACACCAGTGGTGCACGTATTGAATCTCACAGTTCCAACTTGCCAACCATGGGACCGTAGAGTGATCAGCACTCAAACCGTAACAGAAACACAGTATCTGCTGGTAACATCAATTTTGCAGAATCTTTTCACCACTTTTTTAGCCCATCCTTTGCAAGGCCACAGGAGACAAGAAGTCTGACACATAGTCAACGCCTAGAGACGATGGTACAGGAGTATCTCCAAGTAAACATTGAAGCCATGACTGTGTCACTGGACCCTTGCTCTTTTTGGGCTTCCAATCTGGATAAATGGCCGGAGCTCGCCACTTACGCCTTGGAGATCTTGTCATGCCCCGCAGCCAGCGTTCTGTCTGAACGTGTGTTCAGCGCTGCTGGTGGTGTGCTGACAGATAAGCAAACGCGGCTCTCCACTGATAATGTAGACAGACTCACGTTCATAAAGATGAGCAAATCATGGATCCAAAACGACTTTTCTACCCCTGTGTCATCCTGGGGAGAGTAAAAGCTTGGTGATTGGTTAAAATCACCTCACCAACCATTTTAAGCTTTCAAATTACTAATTATGTTTATCTGTATCTTGGCTGGAAAATTATTTGGGCTTTGTAGCAGTGTGCAGTAATGATTCTATTAGGCCATCTATACTAAGCTCCACCAGATTTAAAATTACTAATCATGTTTATCTTTATCTTGGCTGGAAAATTATTTGGGCTTTGTAGCAGTGTGCAGTACTGATTCCATTAGGCCATCTATACTAAGCTCCACCAGATTTAAAATTACTAATCATGTTTATCTGTATCTTGGCTGGAAAATTATTTGTGCTTTGTAGCAGTGTGCAGTACTGATTCTATTAGGCCAACTATACTAAGCTCCACAAGATTTAAAATAAATAATCATTTTTATCTGTATCTTGGCTGGAAAATTATTTGGGCTTTGTAGCAGTGTGCAGTACTGATTCTATTAGGCCATCTATACTAAGCTCCACCAGATTTAAAATGAATAATCATGTTTATCTGTATCTTGGCTGGAAAATTATTTGGGCTTTGTAGCAGTGTGCAGTACTGATTCTATTAGGCCATCTATACTAAGCTCCACCAGATTTAAAATTAATAATAATTTTTAGCTGCATCTAGCCCGGAAAATAATTTTGGGGCTCCTAGATGTGCAAGACACATGAGTGCCTTCTTGCTGCACTACCTGCAACATGACCCTCAGATTGTCAGAATTCGAAGTAATCCTGACTACTGGGTTGCCACACTCTTAGATCCCCCACACTGTTCGATCAACCATTTCATTTTAATAAAGAACAAAAAAAAATGGTCATTTTTGAAATTATAAGCATTAGCAGGTTATTAGAAACTGAAATCAAACAGTTTTTAACTCAAAACTTTATTCTAGGTGATGTTACATTTGCACATAGGACCCCGTGTTCGAAAGGAGCTTCTGAACTCTCTCGTCCATTGAATTTGTCAGGTTTTGGATAGTTTCTGCTTCAATTGTTTTGCATGAGGACAGAATACCCTCCCAGAGCTGTTGCTTAGATGTGAACTGCCTCCGGCCACCATAGACACTGCTTTTGATGATGCTCCAGAGGTTCTCAATGGGGTTGAGGTCAGAGGAGCATGGGGGTCACACCATAAGTTTGTACCCTTTTATGCCCATATCAGCCAGAGATGCAGATGTGTTATGTGCAGCATGAGACGGTGCATTATTAAGCATGAAAATGATCTTGCTGTGGAATACACGGTTCTTCTTCTTGAACCATGGTAGGAAGTGCTGTTTGAGAAACTCCACATACATTATGGAGTTCATCTTTACCCCTTCACGAATCCTAAAGGGGCCGACAATCTCTCTCCCCATGATTAGAGCCCATAACATTAATCCACCTCCTCCTTGTTGGTGCTGTAGCCGTGTTTTCGTGTGGTGTCCATCAACCAGCCATCCTCCACTCCATCCATCTGGACCAAGGAGCATTGCACGGCACTCATCCGTGAACAAAACTGTTTTGAAGTCAGTCTTCATGTATTGTTTGGCCCACTGGAGCCGTTTCTGCTTGTGTGCAGTGGATAGAGGAGGTCGACAGGATGGCTTACGCACAGCTGCAAACCTCTGAAGGACCCTGCATCTTGTTGTTCGGGGAACGTTGGAGGCACCAGCAGCTTCAAAAACTTGTCTGATGCTACGACAAGGCTTTTTTGTCGCTGCTCTTTTAACCTGACATAATTGCATGTAGGAAAGAGTCCTCAATTTGCCCTTATCAGCACGCACACGTGTGTACTGTGAATCAGCTACATACTTCTTGATTGTTCGATGATCAGGATGAAGTGTCTTGGCAATGTTTATTGTAGTCATGCCTTGACCTAAACACTCCACAATTTGTTGCTTCTCAGCAGCCGACACATCCTTTTTCTTTCCCATTTTGGCAGAAAATGTAGGCTGCTTAATGATGTGGGACAGCCTTCTTAAGTAGTCTTGTCTTTCATTGGACACACCTGCCAAACTAATTAGCACAGGTGTCTGCAATTGCTTACAGTGATATAAAGAGCCCTGACACACATCACCATCAATGAGTTTAACTGACAAACAAACAAATTCTTCCCTTATCACTCCTAAACACTTTTTGCATAATAATTTGGAACACAGTGTACATGTGGTTTTCCACAAAACACCAGAGGTTCACGTAGTGAATCTTACAGTTCTAACTTGCCAACCTTGGTCTGTATGGAGTTGTTCAATAAAGGGCCCAAAATTAAGATAACATAGACGGGAGAGGTCTCTATGAATAGGAATTCCTAAGTATTTGATACCCTGTGGGGGCCAGGCAAAGGGAAAGTTGGACTGGATTGGGGAGGGAGACATCGATGGCCTCAGACTTCGCTGCATTGATTTTAAAATTTGACCATGTAACAAATAGTGTTGAGCCACCCCCGTAGTGTTCGAGTTCGGTTCGGTTCGTCGAACTGTTCGTCGAACACCTTCGAACACCGTTAAAACCAATAGCAGGCGAACAAAAACACATAGAAACACATAGAAAACACCTTCAAAAGTCCAAAAGCTGACAAACTGCTCAGAAGACACAACTAACACATGGAAAAGTGACAATTACATATAGTCATGCAAAAAGAAAAGAGGTGGAGGAGTAAAAGGAGGGGGAGACACAGATATAGGCATGTCATGCCCTTCTAAAATCCAAAAAGTGAGAAGCCGACACGGCCAGTCCGCTCCTGCCCGTGCCACCTCCGTGTCGCCGGGTTTGTGCCAGAGCCGCGGTGAACCCTGACGGCCAGCCCCCCTCTCCCAATACTGGTGCCTGCCCGCTGGTGGGTCGAGCGAGCCCCCCTGTGGTGGAGGCAGCTCTAAGCTTTTTAATTTAAATTGTCTCTCTAATTTGAATGAATACACTTTAAATCCATTTACATGGATCTATTGGAGGTCAAGTCTCATGCCAGCAGCCGCGTAATTCCAGCTCCAGTAGCGTCCACTAAAGCTGCTGCAGTTAAAAAGCTTTTATAAGGATCGAGCTCAGCTGTCCACCGCAAGGCATCCTACTGCCAGTCCCAGCCCCTAAGCCTTAGGGTGCCTCCTGATGTTCTTCACTGAGTATCCCGTGGTCCCGAAGCATTTCCTTTGAAAAAATTAAGTGTCCAAAATACAGGTGGTGTAGCTTGCTTAACAGCCGGGATAATCCGCTGACTAGCAGACACTGCTACTAGGCACAGAGTATTTCCTGGGCTAGATGCAGTTAAAAATTTGTAATTAGATACTCTCGTTGGATGCTGAGAAAGAATTCCATAGAGTCTCCTGGCACGCCATATATGATTCTCTTAAAAAGCTTGGGCTAGGGGTCTAGGGGACCCTTTTATAGCCAAAATGACGGCCGTGTATCGCAATACGTCACCTAGGCTGACGATAAATGGAACTGTAGCACCCTGAGGGCTCGGTTGCTACAGAGGTATTGCACCTCACCCAGAGGTGTGATATCTCACTCTCAGGTAAGGATGGAGTGTGGATCAGGACCCGACACCTGCATGCATTACACCACATTGCCGTGGGGCAGGGCGACAAATATGCCCCTGAGATGGGCACGACAGTCCCTGTCCCTGGCTGGAGTGGGGGGAGGGAACACTGAGGAAGGGGAACCCTGTAGTGCAGGAGCAGGGAGGAAGCAGTTCCTGGGTGCATTGAGAAGGGAGTATAAAAGGTGGGCACCATCTTATTTCAGTGCAGAAAAGTCTGAGCAGAAGTGACAGGGAGCAGGGGCTCTGCATGAGCTCTGCTCCGGAGGCGGGCCTAGTAACAGATTCCCAGGCGTGGAAGAGGGAGAAGGAAGGAAGAGGAGCGGAGAAGGCTCCAGGAACGAGGAACGAAGGGATCCCAGGGGTGCGGACGGGCGAGTCGCCACCGCACGCCCGAATCCACCTGCGTGGAGGGGTCAGGCCAAAGGGGGAGACCGGTCCCCGAAACTAGTGGAGGCAGGAAACGACCCTCAGCTAGAAACCGGAGGCTGTGACATTTTATGTGGCGCAGCCCTTCGCTACACCCGCTAGGAAGGCACCACATAGGGTCAGGGAAACTCGCGCCAAGTTTACCAAGAGGAAGCCCGAGGCAGCCGGACAGAAGGGTTGGTAAGAAAGGCCAGACAAAGGACACACAAAGGGGGTCCTGTGAAGCGCTCCAAAGTTATCTGGGAGTTGTCTGAGCCCCTCACCTGGTGAGCACAGTACGACGTGGGCAGCCGTTACCTGCAGACGTGGTCTGGATAATAAGAACTGTGAGTAAAGGCCCTGGACTGCATCACTGACTCCGTGTCGTTACTGCTGCTGCCCTGCACCATCACCCCCATCCTCCGCATACACTGCCCTGAGGCTATACTCCTCCCGTGGGGAGTTATGCTACGCTCTGCTGCACCCACAACACCAGCCTCAGCGGTCTGCCCTGCAGCGGCGGTTCACTCTGACCGCAATCCACGGGTGGCGTAGTCGGACATTTAAACATCAAAACCACATAAATAGTTCCGCCACTGGTTTGACCACCCTGAGCCACGGAACCGGGTCGCCGCCACGAAGACTACAACCACCAGCATCCACCAAAAAGGGTCCGGCTCCGGGTGTCCCAAGGCCCAGGGTGTGCATCAGAACATTTTCATCACCTTTCACAATCACCAATGGGACAAGGCAGGGATGTCCTCTGTCCCCTCTCTTATACATCCTAGTGACGGAGCACCTGCTCTCATCAATTCGCCATAACCCCAATATTAGGTGGATTGAGGTGGGAGGCACTGAGTACAAGTGCTCTCTATTTGCTGATGATGTCCTAGTATATATCACTCAATCACATATATCCATCCATGCTGTTATGGCTGAAATAGATCACTTTGTTACATGGTCAAATTTTAAAATCAATGCAGCGAATTCTGAGGCCCTCGATGTCTCCCTCCCCAAATCCATATAGGATTCCATCCAGTCCAACTTTCCCTTTGCCTGGCCCTCACAGGGTATCAAATACTTAGGAATTCCTATTCATAGAGACCTCTCCCATCTATGTTATCTTAATTTTGGGCCCTTGATTGAACAACTCCATACAGACCACAGTTGGCAAGTTAGAACTGTAAGATTCACTACGTGAACCACTGGTGTTTTGTGGAAAAGCACATGTACACTGTGTTCCAAATTATTATGCAAAAAGTGTTTAGGAGTGATAAAGGAAGAATTTGTTTGTTTGTCAGTTAAACTCATTGATGGTGATGTGTGTCAGGGCTCTTTATATCACTGTAAGCAATTGCAGACACCTGTGCTAATTAGTTTGGCAGGTGTGTCCAATGAAAGGCAAGACTACTTAAGAAGGCTGTCTCACATTATTAAGCAGCCTACATTTTCTGCCAAAATGGGAAAGAAAAAGGATGTGTCGGCTGCTGAGAAGCAACAATTTGTGGAGTGTTTTGGTCAAGGCATGACTACAATCAACATTGTGCGATGATCAGGATGAAGTGTCTTGGCAATCAAGAAGTATGTAGCTGATTCACAGTACACATGTGTGCGTGCTAATAAGGGCAAATTGAGGACTCTTTCCTACAGGCAATTACGTCAAGTTAAAAGAGCAGCGGCAAAAAAGCCTTGTCATAGCAGCAGACAAGTTTTTGAAGCTGCTGGTGCCTCCAACGTCCCCCGAACAACAAGATGCAGGGTCCTTCAGAGGTTTGCAGCTGTGCATACGCCATCCTGTCGACCTCCTCTATCCACTTCACACAAGCAGAAACGGCTCCAGTGGGCCAAACATTACATGAAGACTGATTTCAAAACTGTTTTGTTCACGGATGAGTGCCGTGCAGCGCTCGATGGTCCAGATGGATGGAGGATGGCTGGTTGATGGACACCCCACGCAAACACGGCTACAGCGCCAACAAGGAGGAGGTGGAGTAATGTTTTGGGCTGGAATCATGGGGAGAGAGATTGTCGGCCCCTTTAGGATCCCTGAAGGCGCTAAAGATGAACTCCATAATGTATGTGGATTTTCTCAAACAGCACTTCCTGCCATGGTTCAAGAAGAAGAACCGTGTATTTCACAGCAAGATCATTTTTTTGCATGATAATGCACCATCTCATGCTGCACATAAAACATCTGCATCTCTGGCTGATATGGGCATAAAAGGGGACAAACTTATGGTGTGACCCCCATGCTCCCCTGACCTCTACCCCATTCAGAACGTCTGGAGCATCATCAAAAGGAGTGTCTATGATGGCGGGAGGCAGTTCACATCTAAGCAACAGCTCTGGGAGGGTATTCTGTCCTCATGCAAAACAATTGAAGCAGAAACCATCCAAAACCTGACAAATTCAATGGACGAGAGAGTTCAGAAGCTCCTTTCGAACAAGGGGTCCTATGTGAAAATGTAACATCACCTAGAATAAAGTTTTGAGTTGAAAACTGTTTGATTTCAGTTTCTAATAACCTGCTAATGCTTATAATTTCAAAAATGACCATTTTTTTGGTCTTTATTAAAATGAAAAGGTTGATCGAAAAGTTTGGGGGATCTAAGAGTGTGGCAACCCAGTAGTCATGATTACTTCGAATTCTGACAATATGAGGGTCATGTTGCAGGTAGTGCAGCAAGAAGGCACTTATGTGTCTTGCGCATCTCGGAGCCCCAAAATTATTTTCCGGGCTAGATGCAGCTAAAAATTATTATTAATTTTAAATCTGGTGGAGCTTAGTATAGATGGCCTAATAGAATCAGTACTGCACACTGCTACAAAGCCCAAATAATTTTCCAGCCAAGATACAGATAAACATAATTAGTAATTTGAAATCTTAAAACGGTTGGTAGTGTGATTTTAACCAATCATCAAGCTTTTACTCTCCCCAGGATGACACAGGGCTAGAAAAGTCATTTCGGATCCATGATTTGTTCATCTTTATGAACGTCAGTCTGTCTACATTATCAGTGGAGAGCCGCGTGCGCTTATCTGTCAGCACACCACCAGCAGCGCTGAACACACATTCAGACAGAACGCTGGCTGCGGGGCATGACAAGATCTCCAAGGCGTAAGTGGCTAGCTCCGGCCATTTATCCAGATTGGAAGCCCAAAAAGAGCAAGGGTCCAGTGACACAGTCATGGCTTCAATGTTTACTTGGAGATACTCCTGTACCATCGTCTCTAGGCGTTGACTATGTGTCAGACTTCTTGTCTCCTGTGGCCTTGCAAAGGATGGGCTAAAAAAGTGGTGAAATGATTCCGCAAAATTGATGTTACCAGCAGATACTGTGGTTCTGTTACGGTTTGAGTGCTGAACACTTGACGGTTCCACGGTTGGCAAGTTGGAACTGTGAGATTCACTACGTGCACCACTGGTGTTTTGTGGAAAAGCACATGTAAGATTCTGCAACAGTCTCTGCTGATACTCCTGCATGCGTGCATCCCTTTCTATGGCAGGAATAATTTCTGCAAATTTACTTTTGTACCGGGGATCTAACAGTGTGGCAACCCAGTAGTCAGGATTATTTCTAATTCTCACAATTCGAGGGTCATGTTGCAGGTAGTGCAGCAAGAAGGCACTCATGTGTGTTGCGCATCCAGGAGCACCAAGTCCCTGTTGTGTTGGTGGCGAGGTAACAATCATGCTTCCTTCCTCTGTCCTCTCCCCCCAACCTCGCACAACAGAAATGTGATCAAGGTCTCCCTCATCTGATGAGTCTTCCATCAGTTCGTCCTCCACTTCTTCCTGGGCTCCTGCACCTTCCTCACTAGTTTGGCTGCTACCATGCGCCCTGGTAAAACCATCTCCCCCACCCTCACATGCCTGCCGCCTTGGTGCTGCCGACCGTCTGGACCTTGCAGATGTTAGCCCTTCCGCATACAACTCCTCCTCCTCTACTTCCTCCACCTCCTCTTGTGCCACCACCTGACTCCGAATTCTGTTTAACATGTGCTCCAGCATGTAAATCACCGGAATAGTCATGCTGATAATGGCATCGTCAGCACTAAACATCTTCGTCGTCATTTCAAAACTGTGCAGAAGGGTGCATAGGTCCCTGATCTGAGACCACTCCTCCAGCGTGATTTGCCCCACCTCTGGATCTCGTTGGCCCAGGCTATACGTCAGAACGTATTGCACCAGGGCTTGTCGGTGCTGCCACAGTCGCTGCAACATGTGCAGAGTTGAATTCCACCGGGTAGGCACATCGCATTTTAGCCGGTGAAGTGGCAGGCCCAACAACTTCTGTAGAGATGTAAGTCGCTGAGCTGCGGGATGCGAACGGCGGAAGTGAGCACACAGTGACCGTGCCCTCTGCAGAAGGCCATCTAGTCTGGGATAGTGGGCTAAAAATTGCTGGACAACCAGGTTCAACACGTGAGCCATACAAGGCACGTGTGTGACATTGCCCCGGCGAAGGGCCGCACCAAGGTTTGCAGCATTGTCGCACACGGCCT
This sequence comes from Phyllobates terribilis, assembly GCF_046119375.1. Lineage (NCBI taxonomy): Eukaryota > Metazoa > Chordata > Amphibia > Anura > Dendrobatidae > Phyllobates > Phyllobates terribilis. Next base: position 202,541,796 of record NW_027362764.1, on the reverse strand, counting down.
TCCCTGGTTTCAGGTCCAGTGGAGACAACCATTCATGAAATTGGTTCTCCAGAGCTGACCACAACTCCTCAGCTGTGTGATTCACATTTCCCAGACATTTCAAAGTAAAAACCGCCTGATGACGTTGAGCCCTACTGCCAGCATAGTAAGGAGGTGTGCAGGATCCCTTCTGCGCAGTTAGAAAGCTTGTGGCATGACCAGACAGGCTTTGGGTGCAGGTGGAAGACCGAGAGGAGATGGAGGAGGCAGAAGCAGTGGAGGAACTTTGAGATAAAGAGGATTGACGCACAACTCGTGGGGACGGCAAGACTTGGACAGCAGCCCCTTGTCCTGCTGTCACCATAGTTACCCAGTGCCCAGTCAGCGACATGTAACGCCCCTGTCCATGCCTACTCATCCAAGTGTCTGTGGTGAAATGCACCCTGTCACACACACAGATTCTCAAAGAAGCGGTGATGTTGTGTGCGACATGCTGGTGGAGCGCAGGCACACCTTTCTTTGAGAAGTAGTGCCGACTGGGCATCTGGAACTGGGGCACTGCGACGGACATAAGGTCTCGAAAATCCTCTGTGTCCACCAGGCGGAAAGGCAGCATTTCTGTAGCCAAGAGCTTGCAGATGGTGAAATTCAACCTCTTAACTTTCTCATGGCTAGGAGGAAATGGTCTTTTACTTGTCAACATCTGAGGGACCGAGGGCTGGCTATTGTGCTTCGACGGGGTTGATAAGGGTGTCCCCGGCAAACTGCCGGTCTGTGAGGAAGATGCAGGCGGACATGTTAGGTTGCCTTTATCCAAAGGTGGTGCTATCGATGTCGGACAGCGCTCAACACCAGCTGGTGTTACCACCTCCAAAGAAAATGATGACCTGCCAATCACGCTGGCTGTTGCGGGTAAAGAGGTGGCAGGTCTGCGCCCCAAAACGGGTGTGACTGCTGTCCCCCCAGTCACAGAGGATGAAGAGGCCGCAGATGCACAAGATATGGCAGACGGTGGTTGGCCCGGCCGGCTAGGCCGCATTGTAGCACACTGAGCTTCCCACTGCAACTTATGCTTCTCGTCCATGTGCCGGTTCATGCATGAAGTACTCAAACTATGTATTTTTTGGCCTCTACTTAGCTTTTTCTGACAAATGTTACAGATAACACGAGTTGGGTCATCTTTATCGATCTGAAAAAATGCCCAGGCTATGCAAGGCTTAGCACCCATGCGACCTGAAGAGCCACCACGACTTGTGGTGAGAGGCAGAGTTGTTTTTGAGGATGCAGTTGTTGACGTGCTTCCAGTACTACGTCTCTGTCCAGGAAGGCGCAACCTGACCTCATCGTCACTAGCATCTTCCTCCACCTCCTCTGCTGACCTCATCTCTTGGCTGACTGTGGGTTGACAGTAAGTGGGATCTCCAACCTCATCATCATCACCCTGTGCGTTATCACACCCGTCGTCCTCAGAGACAACCTGTTCCTGCCCTGACAAAAAACTAAAGTTGTCGCTCCAATCAGGTATTTGAGTCTCATCATCGTCTTCCTCATTGTCTCCACCAACAGGAGTTACAGTTTGGGAATGAGGGTCTACATTATGGTCAGAACCTTCTGCGTCTGGTCCTGGATCCGACTCATAAAGATTCTGGGCATCAGTGCAGATCATTTCCTCGTCTGGATTCACAGAAGCGCTGGAGTCGACCTCTGATTCCCAGGCTATAGTAAGAGTAAACAGCTCTGCAGACTCAACCATCTGTTCTACCTCATACTCAGACGGGCAGCTGGAGATTTGGGAGCTGTGAGGAAGCAAGTGCGATTGGGGTGACACCTTTGAGGACTGGAGTATTTGTGATGTTGAAGTTGATGTGGAGGAGAGCCCACTTAAAGGAACACTTGATATCCGTTGAAGCACCTGCTGTTTTTGTGCCTCATCTGGAATTTGTAGCGATTGGCGTGGCCGTAAGAAAGGAATCTTATCACATTGTCCGCTAAAAGAAGTAGACATTTTAGTTTGGCTGGAAGATGGTCTTTCTTCTGCAGATGTTACTGTTGCTTTAACACCTACCCCACGGACACAACCTTTTTTCCCCTTCCCAACACGCCTATTCCCCTTTCCACCAGCAGCAGGCCTTTTTCCACTCATTTTGGTGGTTAACTAATTCACAACTCTGGAGTTGTTTGCACAAAAAAACAATGGATGGGAACCGAGCGGAGCTGAGTGGCCAAACTGTGGTATTAGGCCAAAACTATTGGCTGGGTTAGATGCAGAAAAAAATTATATTCAATTTGCAACCTGATGGAGGTCAGTATAGATGGACTAATAGAACAAGTCCCACACACAGCTAGAAGCCCAAATATTTTTTCAGAGGTAGATGCAGAAAAAAAATATATTCAGTTTGTAACCTGATGGAGGTCAGTATAGATGGACTAATAGAGAAAGTCCCACACACTGCTAGAAGGCTAAATATTTTTTCAGAGCTAGATGCAGACAAAAAATTATTTTTAATTTGCAACCTGATGGAGGTCAGTATAGATGGACTAATAGAGAAAGTCCCACACACTGCTAGGAGGCCAAATATTTTTTCAGAGCTAGATGCAGATAAAAATTATTTTTAATTTGCAACCTGATGGAGGTCAGTATAGATGGACTAAAAGAGAAAGTCCCACACACTGCTAGAAGGCCAAATATTTTTTCAGAGCTTGATGCAGATAAAAATTATTTTTAATTTGCAACCTGATGGAGGTCAGTATAGATGGACTAATAGAGAAAGTCCCACACACTGCTAGAAGGCCAAATATTTTTTCAGAGCTAGATGCAGAAACAAATTATATTCAATTTGCAACCTGATGGAGGTCAGTATAGATGGACTAATAGAATGATGCTATGCCCAAAAGATTTTACTTCACTATGTGCAGTAAAAAAATTGGTATTCTATACACAGGTGGTATATCTTGCAACACAGATAGGCTACTCCACTGACTAACACACTGCAATAGGCCAAAAAGCTTTGCTAGATTCAGCCAAATGCTGTGAAAAAAACTTGCACAGCACTGGCACAGACCTGCCTGGCAAAAACTGATAGGAATTAATGTAACCTAGTCCTGAAAAGGACTGCAATTACAATTAGTCTTTACTCCCACAACCTATCTATTTAAGAGCACAGACCTGCCTGATAAAAGTCATAGGAAATGCTGTAACCTAGTCCTTAAAAGGACTGCAATCACAACTATTCCCTACTCCCAAGCTATCTGTAGATTTGTGCGAAAATTGGCTTGAAATTAACAAGGTATAGCGCACACAGCAACAGCGGTGCCGTCTAACACACTGCTGCAGCAGTGAGAAAATGGTGGCGACGGGGAAAATGGCTGGGTCTTATAGGGCAAGGACATGTGACATACACTGCCAATGACACATGCCCTTGCTTGTGTGAAAAAAAGCACTTCGCTCCGTGTGTGCGCTGCTGTTAGGCTGACAGATTGCACCTCCCCACTGTAAATGCGGGAAAGAGAGAAAAAAATGGAGATCTTCATTATTCCTGCAGAGATCCATCCCCTGCCCCTCCCCCCGCCCCGCTGTACACTCAAACTGCGTATTAACAATAATTTTCATCATTACTGAGAAAAAATCCAGTTATGATTTTGGTGCACGAACAGTTATCGAACATAACCTCGAACAGCCGAATTTTTCTCAAATCGTTCGTGTTCGCCGAACGGCTCGAACACCGCCCAAAACAGCTCGAATTTGAGATTGGCGAACAGTTCGAGTCGAACAACGCTCATCTCTAGTAACAAAGTGATCTATTTCAGCCATAACAGCAGGGATGAATATATGTGATTGAGTGATATATACTAGGACATCATCAGCAAATAGAGAGCACTTGTACTCGGTGCCTCCCACCTCAATCCACCTAATATTGGGGTTATGGCGAATTGATGAGAGCAGGTGCACCGTCACTAGGATGTATAAGAGAGGGGACAGAGGACATCCCTGCCTTGTCCCATTGGTGATTATTAAAGGTGATGAAAATGTTCTGACGCGCCCCCTGGGCCTTGGGACGCCCGGAGCCGGACCCTTTTTGGTGGATGCTGGTGGCTGTTGTCTCCGTGGCGGTGACCCGGTTCCATGGCTCAGGGCGGTCAAACCAGTGGCGGAACTATTTATGTGGTTTTGATGATTAAATGTCCACCTACGCCACCCGTGGATTGCGGTCAGAGTGAACTGCCGCTGCAGGGCAGACCGCTGAGGCTGGTGTTGTGGGTGCAGCAGAGCGTAGCATAACTCCCCACGGGAGGAGTATAGCCTCAGGGCAGTGTATGCAGAGGATGGGGGTGATGGTGCAGGGCAGCAGCAGTAATGACACGGAGTCAGTGATGCAGTCCAGTGCCTTTACTCACAGTTCTTATTATCCAGACCACTTCTGCAGGTAACGGCTGCCCACGTCGTACTGTGCTCACCAGGTGAGGGGCTCAGACAACTCCCAGATAACTTTGGAGCGCTTCACAGGGCCCCCTTTGTGTGTCCTTTGTCTGGCCTTTCTTACCAACGCTTCTGTCCGGCTGCCTCGGACCTCCTCTTGGTAAACTTGGGGCCAGTTTCCCTGACCCTATGTGGTGCCTTCCTAGCGGGAGTAGCGAGGGGCTGCGCCACATAAAATGTCACAGCCTCCGGTTTCTAGCTGAGGGTCGTTTCCTGCCTCCACTAGTTTCGGGGACCGGTCTCCCCCTTTGGCCTGACCCCTCCACGCAGGTGGATTCGGGCGTGAGGTGGCGACTCGCCCGTCCGCACCCCTGGGATCCCTTCGTTCCTCGTTCCTGGAGCCTTCTCCGCTCCTCTTCCTTCCTTCTCCCTCTTCCAGGCCTGGGCCTCTGTTACTAGGCCCGCCTCCGAAGCAGAGCTCATGCAGAGCCCCTGCTCCCTGTCACTTCTGCTCAGACTTCTCTGCACTGAACTAAGATGGTGCCCAGCTTTTATACTCCCTTCTCAATGCACCCAGGAACTGCTTCCTCCCAGCTCCTGCACTACAGAGTTCCCCTTCCTTGGTGTTCCCTCCCCCCACTCCAGCCAGGGACAGGGACTGTCGTGCCCACCTCAGGGGAATATTTGTCGCCCTGCCCCACGGCAATGTGGTGTAATGCATGCAGGTGTCGGGGTCCTAATCCACACTCCATCCTTACCTGAGAGTGAGATATCACACCTCTGGGTGAGGTGCAATACCTCTGTAGCAACCGAGCCCTCGGGGTGCCACAGTTCCATCTATCTTCAGCCAAGGTGATGTATTGCGATACAGGGCCATGATTTTGGCTATAAAAGGGTCCCCTAGACCCCTACCCCAAGCTTTTTAAGAGAATAATATATGGCGTGCCAGGAGACTCTATGGAATGCTTTCTCAGCATCCAACGAGAGTATCTAATTACAAATTTTTAACTGCATCTAGCCCAGGAAATACTTTGTGCCTAGTAGCAGTGTCTGCTAGTCAGCGGATTATCCCAGCTGTTAAGCAAGCTACACCACCTGTAGTTTGGACACTTAATTTTTTCAAAGGAAATGCTTCGGGACCCCGGGATACTCAATGAAGAGCATCGGGAGGCACCCCAAGGCATAGGGGCTGCAACTGGCGGTAGGACGCCTTGCGGTGGACCACCGAGCTCGATCCTTATAAAAGCTTTTTAACTGCAGCAGCTTTAGTGGACGCTACTGGAGCTGAAATTACGCGGCTGCTGGCATGAGACTTGCCCTCCAATAGATCCATGTAAAAGGATTTAAAGTGTATTCATTCAAATTAGGGAGACAATTTAAATTAAAAAGCTTAGAGCTGCCTCCACCACAGGGGGGCTTGCTCGACCCACCAGCGGACAGGCACCAGTATTGGGAGAGGGGGGCTGGCCGTCAGGGTCCACCGCGGCTCTGGCACAAACCAGGAGACACAGGGGTGGCACGGGCAGGAACGGACTGGCCGTGTCGGCTTCTCACTTTTTGGATTTTAGAAGAGCATGACATGCCTATATCTGTGTCTCCCCCTCCTTTTACTCCTCCACCTCTTTTCTTTTCGCATGACTATATGTACTTGTCACTTTTCCATATGTTAGTTATGTCTTCTGAGCAGTTTGTCAGCTTTTAGACACCTTTGAAGGTGTTTTCTATGTGTTACTATGTGTTTTTGTTTGCCTGCCATTGGTTTTAACGGTGTTCGAAGGTGTTTGACGAACAGTTCGACGAACAGTTCGGCGAACACAAGGGTGTTCGACGAACCGAACTCGAACACTACGGGGGTGGCTCAACACTGCAAGAGAGTAACTTTGAAGTGTTATGAGTGCAAGTGATAGCGTAAATCATGGAATTTTATGACCTGTCTTAGGCAGGTTCCAGGTTTACATGCAATTCTTTTCATGCATCACTGCTCAGAACTGAGCCATAATTCCAGTAGTATGACACAACACCACTAAGGCCACTGACTGTCTGTAGTGGTCACATGCTGACTACGGTACTTGTTCATAAAAACCAGTAGGACAACCAAAACTTTACTAGATTTGCAGAGAATAGGAGAGATTAGTCTTTTTATTAGTTTTAAAGTATTTGCTGCTTTTTCTATTTTTTTTCATTTCTTATTGTCATGTTATGAACAGTATAACATCATATTTATGCTGTATCTAATTTAAAGGGCAAAACATACATGTCCAGTAGTACTGTAAGCCCATGCGTTTGAAGATAATTCATTTGGAAAAAAAGTAAAGTTAGGGGAAATATATTATTATTCATGTACTTATAAACCTTCCTAGACAATGAGCTGCTGCATTAGCAAAGCTGGAGTACAAGACTACATGGTAGCACACACATACATGGCAATTTAATATCAAGCTTGTACATATTCAGTTCATTCCTCTGTCACATGCTCTAATATCAATACTTTCCACCCATGTTTACAAACCTACTAGTTTTATAGGGTGCAGTTCCCTGATATCATTGCTCCACCCTTTACTTACTTTTCCTCCCATATTGATCAATGTCATTTTTACTGAATCATTCAATCCACAGAGAGAAAACAGAGCAGGCAATGATTTGATTCCTAATTATTGACATGAGTACATTTGCTTCCAAAAGTTTATAGCCAGGATTTAACTATATTATTGCTAATTAATTCAAATATTAAATTTTGTTATTTAATAAAAAATAAACTAGGACTTGTATTTTTTTTTAAAGCACTCTTACTTTGTAGCATTTTTGCATAGTATTGAACATTCCATCCTCTGTCAGCATCATTTTGAAAGTAAAAGTAAATGGTGCTGTTATAAAGATTAAATTATTACCTAATCTCCAATGAGATTTATGTGCATAGGCCCGGGGCAGGAACAGAAGACCATATGCATAGTCCTACCCAGTACACTTAAAAGGATTGTGCCACCATAAAGAATACATTTAACTAGTCAGAAAACGTGGAAATAAATGTTTTTGTAATTTACAGAAATTAAAAATGATGCACCGTTCAAAAAATAACAACCTTTCATCTTCTGAAGTGTGTTCCCTTATGCCCCCTGGTGTTATTCCATTCCGTCCTCCCAGTGGTCAATCAGATGGTTGAGCATGCGCAGTTCCTGTCATCATAAGTGTTACCCCACCTCCCCACCCCCAGTGTGCACAAAGTATGTGAGATGTTCACAGAGGTCTGACAGCGAGTGCAGGATGCAGATTGCTGAGAAGCACAGGAAGCGTGTGCAGTAGTGATGAGCGAACAAGCTCACCACTGCTCAGTACTCGCCCGAGCATCACTGTGCTCGACCAGTATTTCCGGGATGCGTGGGCGGGAAATCGGGTCCCCTCCCTGCATGTTTGGCGCGCTTTATAGAGCGAATGAACATGCAGGGATTGCCTGCCATGCACTGTAATGCCGTAGCCACGTTGGTTGTGGGCATTACAGTGATTGGCTGGCCGCACAGCATCATCAGGTCTATATAAGACCGGACGCCGCCATGCTCGTCACAGTCTACCTGGGAATCAGGCAGAGTAGGGAGTGCTGCTGCTGCATCAGGAAGATATTTGCTTCTTCATAGTTAGTATAGGTATTCCACACCATATATATACTAGCTAATGAGCCAGTTCTACGCCCGGGTGGCGAGCATTTTTATTGGTATATGGTCTCCCATGCTGGCAAGTGCTGCCCCCATCCTGGTATTTGTGTTCCCCAATCCTGTTCCCCCATCCTGTTATGTGCTGCCCTCATCCCTATCCTGGTATGCATGGCACGCCTCATCCCTATCCTGGTATGCATGGCACCCCTCACCCCCAATCCTGGTATGCATGGTCCCCTCACCCCCAATCCTGGAATGTATGGCACCCCTCATCCCCCAATCCTGGCATGTGTGGTCCCCTCACCCCCAATCCTGGTATGTATGGCCCCCTTCATCCCCCAATCCTGGTATGTAAGGTATCCCTCATCCCCCAATCCTGGTATATGTGGCCCCCTCATCCCTCAATCCTGGTATGCATGGTCCCCTCACCACCAATCCTGGTATGCATGGTCCCCTTACCCCCAATCCTGGTATGCATGGTCCCCTCATCCCCAATCCTGGTATGCATGGTCCCCTCATCCCCAATCCTGGTATGCATGGCACCTCTCATCCCCCAATAATGGTATGTATGGGCCCCTCACCTCCAATCCTGGTATGCATGGCACCCCTCATCCCCCAATCCTGGTATGCATGGTATCCCTCATCCCCCAATCCTTGTATACGTGGCCCCCTCATCCCTCAATCCTGGTATGCATGGTCCCCTCACCCCCAATCCTGGTATACATGTCCCCTCATCCCCCAATCCTGGTATGTATGGCCCCCTCACCCCTTTCACGCTGCACACATATAAAAAAAATAAACACTTATACTCACCTTTCTTCCCTGTGCTCCAGCACTGCCTTGTCCTATTCTGCCGCAGGCTGGGGGAGGAGTGCAGCGCCGGAGCACCGCGCTGTCCGGCGCCATTTTGCTAAAGACACACTGAAAATGTGTCTTCAGTAAAATGGCGCCGGATAGCGCTATGCGCATGCACCGATTCTGACATCTCCATTCCGCCTCCGGTCTCCGGCCAGGAGAGAGGGGCCACGGCAACACTCCTTCCGGTCAGGTAAGTATGTAAGTATGGCGCCGGAGATCGCTGTATGCATTCAGTGTCTACGCATACCGCGATCTAATGGCACCATGCACTCCTCCTACCTGTAACGGCTCCATGCGTTCTTCTGTCTGGAGCCAGACTGCGCGTCGCGCATGCGCAGTTTATGGAGGCTTCAGACAGAGGGACACTTGGACGATTATATTATAGATATATCTATCTGAACCAACAGTCCTTCTGAGGACTAATCCAGCTGCATATAATGAGTGCTAGGCAGGCAGGCAGTGTATGTGGCAGACTGCAGTGTATAATACAGCACAAGAGGGTTCATTGAACGTCCTGTTAGTCTAGGTATTCCACAACATACATACATTATATAGATACAGTACAGACCAAAAGTTTAGACACACCTTCTCATTTAAAGATTTTTCTGTATTTTCATGACTATGAAAATTGTACATTCACACTGAAGGCATCAAAACTATGAACTAACACATGTGGAATTATATAGTTAACAAAAAAAGTGTGAAACAACTGGAAATATGTCTTATATTCTAGGTTCTTCAAAGTAGCCACCTTTTGCTTTGATGACTGCTTTGCACACTCTTGGCATTCTCTTGTTGAGCTTCAAGAGGTAGTCACCAGAAATGGTCTTCCAACAATCTTGAAGGAGTTCCCAGAGATGCTTAGCACTTGTTTGCTCTTTTGCCTTCACTCTGCGGTCCAGCTCACCCCAAACCATCTCGATTGGGTTCAGGTCTGGTGACTGTGGAGGCCAGGTCATCTGGCGTAGCACCCCATCACTCTTCTTCTTGGTCAAATAGCCCTTATACAGCCTGGAGGTGTGTTTGGGGTCATTGTCCTGTTGAAAAGTAAATGATGGTCCAACTAAACACAAACCGGATGGAATAGCATGCCGCTGCAAGATGCTGTGGTAGCCATGCTGGTTCAGTATGCCTTCAATTTTGAATAAATCCCTAACAGTGTCTTCAGCAAAGCACACCCACACCATCACACCTCCTCCTCCATGCTTCACGGTGGGAACAAGGCATGTAGAGTCCCTCCGTTCACCTTTTCTGCATAGCACAAAGACACAGTGGTTGGAACCAAATTTGGACTCATCAGACCAAAGCACAGATTTCCACTGGTCTAATGTCCATTCCTTGTGTTCTTTAGCCCAAACAAGTCTCTTCTGCTTGTTGCCTGTCCTTAGCAGTGGTTTCCTAGCAGCTATTTTACCATGAAGGCATGCTGCACAAAGTCTCCTCTTAACAGTTGTTGAAGAGATGTGTCTGCTGCTAGAACTCTGTGTGGCATTGACCTGGTCTCTAATCTGAGCTGCTGTTAACCTACGATTTCTGAGGCTGGTGACTCGGATAAACTTATCCTCAGAAGAAGAGGTGACTCATTCTCTTGATGAGCTTCAAGAGGTAGTCACCGGAAATGGTTTTCACTTCACAGGTGTGCCCTGTCAGGTTTAATAAGTGGGATTTCTTGCCTTATAAATGGGGTTGGGACCATCATAGTAACATAGTAACATAGTTTGTAAAGCCGAATAAAGACTTGCGTCCATCAAGTTCGACCTGTTAGTTCTGTAATTGCTAAAGTTGATCCAGAGGAGGGCAAAAACCCCAAATGATTTGGCCAATCTTCACCTGAGGAAAAATTCCCTCCCGACTCTGAAACCAGCAGTCAGAATAAATCCCTGTATCAACCTACTATTTTATTTTATTTTTAAGTATATGCTGAAATCTGCCTGGTATCTAGAAATGCATCCAGTCCCCGCTTGAACTGGTGTAGTGAATCCACATTACCGTCTCCTCACTCAGTGAATTCCATATTCTCACTGCTCTTACCGTAAAGAACCCCTTCCTATGCTGGTGCTGAAACCTTTTCTCTTCCAGTCTTAGTGAGTGCCCTCTTGTTACCGTAATATCCCTCCTTTTGAACAAATCCCGGGCAAGATCTCTATACTGTCCCCTAACATATTTGTACACATTTATTATGTCCCCCCTCAACCTTCTCTTTTCCAGGCTGAATAGTCCTAGTTTTGCCAACCTCTCTGGGTATTGCAGTCCCTCCATTCCCTTTATTAATTTTGTTGCCCTCCTTTGTACCTTTTCAAGCTCATTTATATCCTTTCTATATTTTGGGGCCCATAACTGAGCACAGTATTCCAAGTGTGGTCTGACCAGTGCTTTGTACAGTGGAAGAACAATGTTCTCATCCTTTGCAGCTATACCTCTTCTGATACATCCCATTACCCTGTTTGCCCTTACAGCAGCGGCCTGACTTTGGGCACTCCAATTTAGTTTGCTATCAATCAAGATGCCCAAGTCCTTCTCCATCTCTGAATTCCCCAATGATTTCCCATTCAGTGAGTACTGGTGACTTCCATTTTTCCTTCCCATATGTATGACCTTACATTTCTCCTCGTTAAACCTCATTTGCCATTTAATGCTCCACCTACCCAGCTTATCCAAATCAATCTGTCGGTCTGCACTGTCCTTTTTTGTATTAATTGTTTTACATAACTTTGTGTCATCTGCAAATATTGATATTTTACTATTTATCCCGTTGACTATGTCGTTAATAAAGATATTAAATAACATTGGGCCTAGTACAGACCCCTGTGGTACCCCACTAGTGACGCTTACCCAATCTGAGTATATTCCATTTATAACCACCCTCTGCCTTCTATCCTTTAGCCAGTTAGCTACCCACTTGCAGACATTTTCCCCCAGCCCCATCATTCTCATTTTGTATACCAACCTATTATGTGGCACGCTATCGAACGCTTTTGAGAAGTCGAGATACACGACATCCACTGGTTCCCCCTGATCTACTCGAGAGCTAACCTCCTCGTAGAAGTCATTCAGGTTTGTTTGGCAGGAGCGATTCCTCATGAATCCATGTTGGTTCGGGATTAAAAGATTATTAGCATCAAGATGCTCCGTAATTGCCTCTTTAATGAAGCTTTCAAAAATTTTGCCCACAACGGACGTCAGACTCACCGGCCGATAGTTTCCGGCGTCACTTTTCGCTCCCTTTTTGAATATTGGCACTACATTCGCCTGTCGCCAATCAAGTGGCACAGACCCAGTCTCAACAGAGTCCTTAAATATAAGATATAACGGTCTGTCTATCACATTCCTTAGTTCCCTTAGTACCCGTGGGTGTATGCCATCAGGTCCTGGTGATTTGTTTATTTTAATGTTACTGAGGCGTTTCTGTACCCCAGCTTGGGTTAGATTTGTCATACTTAGTGGAGGATTAAGTTTGTCACTTCTCATTTCTCCTGTTAGTTCGATTTCCTTTGTGAAAGTTGTCGAAAAAAAATTATTTAATAGATTAGCTTTATCCTCATCTTTCTCTATGATTTTGCCTTCCTCACTTTTTATCGGTCCAATATTATCCGATTTAATCCTTTTACTATTTATATACGTAAAGAACAGTTTGGGATTTGATCTACTTTCCCTAGCAATACGTCTCTCTGTTTCCTTCCTCGCTATTTTTATTTGTTTTTTACAGGTTCTCGTTTTTTCCTTGTAACACATTAGTGCCTCCTTACTGTTTTCCTGTTTTAATCTCTTGAATGCCTCTTTTTTGCTATTTAACGCCCCTTTTACGTTCTTGTTCAACCATATTGGTTTCCTCTTATTTCTGGCCCTTTTATTCCCATACGGTATATATCTCTCGCACTGAGTATTCAGAATTCTTTTGAAGGTTTCCCATTTACTATTCGTATTCCTTTGATTAAGAACTTTGTCCCAGTCAATAAGTTGAAGGCTTTCTTTCAGCTGATCAAACTTCGCCCTCCTAAAGTTTAATGTTTTTGTTGTTCCCTTATTGATAACCCTACTGAAGGGCATTTTGAAGTCGATAATATTATGGTCGCTATTACCTAGGTGCCCCCCTATCTGTACCTCAGTTATTCTATCAGGCCTATTAGTCAATATTAAGTCCAACACGGCCTTCCCTCTCGTTGGTTCCTGCACTAGTTGGGAGAGATAATTATCCTTAATATTTGTCAAGAACCTTTTTCCTTTCTGAGATCTACAGGTTTCTGTTTCCCAGTCAATATCCGGGTAGTTGAAATCCCCCATTACAATCACTTCATTATGTTTTGCTACTTTGTCTATTTGTCCTAATAGCAGATTCTCATTCTCCTCTGTTATATTGGGTGGCTTATAGCAGACCCCCAGTAATATATTATTATTATTTTTAGTTCCCTCTATCTCTACCCACATGGACTCGACCCCCTCTTCTCCCTCTCCTATATCTTCCCTTAGTCTGGGTTTTAGACATGACTTTACATATAAGCAGACTCCTCCGCCTTTCCCCTGTTTCCGGACCCTTCTAAATAAACTATAATCTAATAAATTTACCGCCCAGTCGTAGCTATCGTCTAGCCAAGTCTCTGTTATACCTACGATGTCATACCTCTCCTCCGATATAAGCGCCTGCAGCTCATCCGCCTTATTGGTCAGGCTTCTTGCGTTGGTCAGCATGCAAGATAAAACTTTGGGGTTATTTAACATCCTATTCTTCTCTAACGATCTAACTGTACTATCCCCACCCCCCTCTCCACCCTCATTATATTCACTTCTCCCCTTCCCCCTTGCTTGCCTCACATCCCACCTATTTCCTTGGTTTCCCCCCCCCGTCTCTAGTTTAAAAACTCCTCCAACCTATTAGCCATCTTCTTCCCCAGACTTCAGTTGTGTTGTGCAGAAGTCTGGTGGATACACAGCTGATAGTCCTACTGAATAGACTGTTAGAATTTGTATTATAGCAAGAAAAAAGCAACTAAGTAAAGAAAAACGAGTGGCCATCATTACTTTAAGAAATGAAGGTCAGTCAGTGCGAAAAATTGGGAAAACTTTGAAAGGGTCCCCAAGTGCAGTTGCAAAAACCATCAAGTGCTACAAAGAAACTGGCTCACATGAGGACCGCCCCAGGAAAGGAAGACAAAGAGTCACCTCTGCTTATGAGGATAAGTTTATCCGAGTCACCAGCCTCAGAAATCGCAGGTTAACAGCAGCTCAGATTAGAGACCAGGTCAATGCCACACAGAGTTCTAGCAGCAGACAGATCTCTTCAACAACTGTTAAGAGGAGTTTTTGTGCAGCAGGCCTTCAAGGTAAAACACAGAAGCTTCTAGGAAACCACTGCTAAGGCCAGGCAACAAGCAGAAAAGATTTGTTTATGCTAAAGAACACAAGGAATGGACATTAGACCAGTGGAAATCTGTGCTTTGGTCTGATGAGTCCAAATTTGAGATCTTTGGTTCCAACCACTGTTTCTTTGTGCGACGCAGAAAAGGTGAACGGATGGACTCTACATGCCTGGTTCCCACCGTGAAGCATGGAGGAGGAGGTGTGATGGTGTGGGGGTGCTTTACTGGTCACACTGTTGGGGATTTATTCAAACTTGAAGGCATACTGAACCAGCATGGCTACCACAGCATCTTGCAGCAGCATGCTATTCCATCCGGTTTGCGTTTAGTTGGACCATCATTTATTTTTCAACAGGACAATGACCCCAAACACACCTCCAGGCTGTGTAAGGGCTATTTGACCAAGAAGGAGAGTGATCCGGTGCTACGCCAGATGACCTGGCCTCCACAGTCACCAGACCTGAACCCAATCGAGATGGTTTGGGGTGAGCTGGACCGCAGAGTGAAGGCAAAAGGGCCAACAAGTGCTAAGCATCTCTTGGAACTCCTTCAAGATTGTTGGAAAACCATTTTTGGTGACTACCTCTAGAAGCTCATCAAGAGAATGCCAAGAATGTGCAAAGCAGTCATCAAAGCAAAAGGTGGCTACTTTGAAGAACCTAGAATATATGACATATTTTCAGTTGTTTCACACTTTTTTGTTAATTATATAATTCCACATGTGTTAATTCATAGTTTTGATGCCTTCAGTGTGAATGTACAATTTTCAAAGTCATGAAAATACAGAAAAATCTTTAAATGTGAAGGTGTGTCCAAACTTTTGGTCTGTACTGTATATATATATATATATATATATATATATATATATATATATATATATATATATATACACACACACTAGCCATTGAGACCGTTCTAAAACCGGGTGGTGAGCATTGTTATTGGTATATGGTCTCCCATGCTGCTATGTGCTGCCCCCATCCTGGTATTTGTGCTGCCTCCATCCTGGTATTTGTGCTCCCCAATCCTGTTCCCCCATCCTGCTATGTGTTGCCCTCATCCCTCTACTGGTATGCATGGCATGCCTAATCCCTATCCTGGTATGCATGGCACCTCTCACCCCCAATCCTGGTAGGCATGGCACCCCTCATCCTCAATCCTGGTATGCATGGCACCCCTCACCCCCAATCCTGGTATGCATGGCACCCCTCACCCCAAATTCTCCCAATCCTGCATGCATGGCACACCTCACCCCCAATTCAGGTCTGCATGGCACCCCTCATCCCCAATCCTGGCATGCATGGCGCCCCTCATTTCAATCCTGGCATGCATGGCGCCCCTCATCCCAATCCTGGCATGCATGGCGCTCCTCATCTTGGTATGCATGGCTCCTTCATACCCAATCCTGGTATGAATTGTACCCCATCCCTCATCCCTATCCTGGTATGCATGGCAGCCCATCCCCAATACTGGTATGCATGGTACCCCTCATCCCTATCCTGGTATACATGGTACCCCTCATCCCTATCCTGGTATGCATGGCCCCTCATCCGAATCCTGGTATGCATGGCCCCCCCAGATTCCTATCCTGGTATACATGGTACCCCTCATCCCTATCCTGGTATGTTTGGTACCCCTCATCCCTATCCTGGTATGCATGGCACCCCTCATCCCAAATCTGGTATAGATGGCACCCCTCATCCCAATCCTAGTATGCATAGCCCCCTCAACCCAAATTTGGCATAAATGGCACCCCTCATCACAATCCTGGTATGCATGGCACCTTTCATCCCCCAATCCTGGTATATATGGTACCCAATCCCTCATCCTGGTATGCATGGCACCCCTCATCCCCAATCCTGGTATACATGGTACCCCTCATCTCCAATTCTTGTATGCATGGCACTCCTCCTCGTCCCCATCCTGGTATGTATGGTTCCCCTCATCCTGGTATGCATGGCACCCCATCCCTCATCCTGGTATGCATGGCACCCCAACCCTCATCCTGGTATGCATGGCACCCCACATCCCTGTCCTGGCATGCATGGCACCCCACATCCCCAATCGTAGTATGCATGGTACCCCTCATCACCAATCCTTGTATGCATGGCACTCCTCGTCCCTATCCTGGTATGTATGGTACCCCTCATCCTGGTATGCATGGCACCCCATCTCTCATCCTGGTATGCATGGCACCCCAACCCTCATCCTGGTATGCATGGCCCCCTGCATCCCTATCCTGGCATGCATGGCAGCCCACATCCCCAATTGTAATATGCATGGTACCCCTCATCCCCAATCCCAGTATTCATGGCACCCTCATCCCAATTCTGGCATGTATGACCTCCTCATCCCTCAATCCTGGTATGCATGACACTCCATTCCTCATCCTGGTATGCATGGTACCCGACATTCCTCTCCTGGTATGCATGGTACCCCTCATCCTGGTATGCATAGCATCCCATCCCTCATCCTGGTATGCATGGCACCCCATCCCTCATCCTGGTATGCAAGGTGCCCCACATCCCTATTCTGGTATGTATGGCACCCTTCATCCCCCAATCTTGGTATGTATGGCCTCCTCATCCCAAACTCCTGATATGCATGGTACCCAACCCCTCATCCTGGTATGCATGGCTCCCTCATCCCCAATCCTGGTATGTATGGCCCTCTCATCCCTATTCTGGTATGCATGGCACTCCTCATCCCCCAATCCTGGTATGCATGGCACCACATATTACTATTCTGGTATGCATGGTACCCCTCATCCCTATCCTGTTATGTATGGTACCCCTCATCCTGGTATGCATGGCACCCCAACCCTCATCCTGGTATGCATGGCACCCCGCATCCCTATTCTGGCATGCATGGCACCCCACATCCCCAATCGCAATATGCATGGTACCCCTCATCCCTAATCCCGGTATACATGGCACCCCTCATCCCAATTCTGGTATGCATGACCTCCTCATCCCTCAATCCTGATATGCATGGCACTCCATCCCTCATCCTGGTATGCATGATACCCCGCATCCCTATTCTGGTTTGTATGGTACCCCTCATCCTGGTATACATGGCACCCCTCATCCCAATTCTGGTATGTATGACCTCCTCATACCTCAATCCTGGTATGCATGGCACTCCATCCCTCATCCTGGCATGCATGGTACCCGACATTCCTATCCGGGTATGCATGGTACCCCTCATCCTGATATGCATGGCACCCCATCCCTCATCCTGGTATGCAAGGTACCCCACATCCCTATTCTGGTATGTATGGCACCCCTCATCCCTATTCTGGTATGCATGGTACCCCTCATCCTGGTATGCATGGCACCCCATCCATCATCCTGGTATGCATGGTACCCCGCATTCCTATCCTGGTATGCATGGCACTCCTCATCCCCAATGCTGATATGCATGGCACCCCTCACACCTCAATCCTGGTATGCATGGTCCCCCCCCCAATCCTGATATGCATGGTCCCCCCCCCATTCCTGGTATGCATGGTCCCCTCACCCCCAATCCTTGTATGCATGGCACTCCTCATCCCTATCCTGGTATGTATGGTACCCCTCATCCTGGTATGCATGGCACCCCATCCCTCATCCTGGTATGCATGGCACCCCAACCCTCATCCTGGTATGCATGGCACCCCGCATCCCTATCCTGGCATGCATGGCACCCCACATCCCCAATCGCAGTATGCATGGTACCCCTCATCCCTAATCCCGGTATACATGGCAGCGCTCATCCCAATTCTGGTATGTATGACCTCCTCATCCCTCAATCCTGGTATGCATGGCACTCCATCCTTCATCCTGGTATGCATGGTACCCCGCATCCCTATTCTGGTATGTATGGTACCCCTCATCCTGGTATACATGGCACCCCTCATTACAATTCTGGTATGTATGACCTCCTCATACCTCAATCCTGGTATGCATGGCACTCCATCCCTCATCCTGGTATGCATGGTACCCAACATTGCTATCCTGGTATGCATGCTACCCCTCATCCTGATATGCATGGCACCCCATCCTTATCTTGGTATGCAAAGTACCCCACATCCCTATTCTGGTATTTATGGCACCCCTCATCCCCCAATCTTGGTATGTATGGCCTCCTCATCCCAAAGTCCTGATATGCATGGTACCCAACCCCTCATCCTTGTATGCATGGCTCCCTCTTCCCCAATCCCGGTATGTATGGCCCCCTCATCCCTATTCTGGTATGCATGGCACTCCTCATCCCCCAATCCTGGTATGCATGGTACCACATATTAATATTCTGGTATGCATGGCACCCCTCATCCCTATTCTGGTATGCATGGTACCCCCCATCCTGGTATGCATGGTACCCCTCATCTCTATTCTGGTATGCATGGTACCCCTCATCCTGGTATGCATGGCACCCCATCCATCATCCTTGTATGCATGGTACCCCACATTCCTATCCTGGTATGCATGGTGCTCCTCATCCCCAATGCTGGTATGCATGGTACCCCTCACCCCCCAATCCTGGTATGCATGGTCCCCTCACCCCACAATCCTGTTATGCATGGTACCCCTCATCCCCCAATCCTGGTATGCATGGCACCCCTCATCCCCCAATCCTGGTATGCATGGTCCCCTCCCCCCCAATCCTGAAATGCATGGTCCGTCCCCCCCAATCCTGGTATGCATGGTCACCTCACCCAACAAATCCTGGTATGCATGGCACCCCTCAATCCCCAATCCTCATGTGCATGGTCCCCTCACCTCCAATCCTGGTATGCATGATCCCCTCACCCCCAATCCTGGTATGCATGGTCCCCTCATCCCCCAATCCTGGTATGTATGGTACCTCTCACCCCCCAATCCTGGTATGTGTGGCCCCCTCACCCCCCAATCCTGGTATGTGTGGCCCCCTCACCTCCCAATCCTGGTATGTGTGGCCGTTTCATCCCCAATCCTGGTATGTGTGGCCCCCTCATCCTGGTATGCATGGCACCCCATCCCTCATCCTGGTATGCATGGCACCCCAACCCTCATCCTGATATGCATGGCACCCCACATCCCTATCCAGGCATGCATGGCACCCCACATCCCCAATCGTAGTATGCATGGTACCCCTCATCACCAATCCTTGTATGCATGGCACTCCTCGTCCCTATCCTGGTATGTATGGTACCCCTCATCCTGGTATGCATGGCACCCCATCTCTCATCCTGGTATGCATGGCACCCCAACCCTCATCCTGGTATGCATGGCCCCCTGCATCCCTATCCTGGCATGCATGGCAGCCCACATCCCAAATTGTAATATGCATGGTACCCCTCATCCCCAATCCCAGTATACTTGGCACCCCTCATCCCAATTCTGGCATGTATGACCTCCTCATCCCTCAATCCTGGTATGCATGGCACTCCATTCCTCATCCTGGTATGCATGGTACCCGACATTCCTCTCCTGGTATGCATGGTACCCCTCATCCTGGTATGCATGGCATCCCATCCCTCATCCTGGTATGCATGGCACCCCATCCCTCATCCTGGTATGCAAGGTGCCCCACATCCCTATTCTGGTATGTATGGCACCCTTCATCCCCCAATCTTGGTATGTATGGCCTCCTCATCCCAAACTCCTGATATGCATGGTACCCAACCCCTCATCCTGGTATGCATGGCTCCCTCATCCCCAATCCTGGAATGTATGGCCCTCTCATCCCTATTCTGGTATGCATGGCACTCCTCATCCCCCAATCCTGGTATGCATGGCACCACATATTACTATTCTGGTATGCATGGTACCCCTCATCCCTATCCTGTTATGTATGGTACCCCTCATCCTGGTATGCATGGCACCCCAACCCTCATCCTGGTATGCATGGCACCCCGCATCCCCATCCTGGCATGCATGGCACCCCACATCCCCAATCGCAATATGCATGGTACCCCTCATCCCTAATCCCGATATACATGGCACCCCTCATCCCAATTCTGGTATGCATGACCTCCTCATCCCTCAATCCTGATATGCATGGCACTCCATCCCTCATCCTGGTATGCATGATACCCCGCATCCCTATTCTGGTTTGTATGGTACCCCTCATCCTGGTATACATGGCACCCCTCATCCCAATTCTGGTATGTATGACCTCCTCATACCTCAATCCTGGTATGCATGGCACTCCATCCCTCATCCTGGTATGCATGGTACCCGACATTCCTATCCGGGTATGCATGGTACCCCTCATCCTGATATGCATGGCACCCCATCCCTCATCCTGGTATGCAAGGTACCCCACATCCCTATTCTGGTATGTATAGCACCCCTCATCCCCAATCCTGGTATGTATGGCCCCCTCATCCCTATTATGGTATGCATGGCACTCATCATCCCCCAATCCTGGTATGCATGGCACCACATATTACTATTCTGGTATGCATGGTACTCCTCATCCCTATTCTGGTATGCATGGTACCCCTCATCCTGGTATGCATGGCACCCCATCCATCATCCTGGTATGCATGGTACCCAGCATTACTATCCTGGTATGCATGGTACTCCTCATCCCCAATGCTGATATGCATGGCACCCCTCACACCTCAATCCTGGTATGCATGGTCCCCCCCCAATCCTGATATGCATGGTCCCCCCCCAATCCTGGTATGCATGGTCCCCTCACCCCCAATCCTTGTATGCATGGCACTCCTCTCCCTATCCTGGTATGTATGGTACCCCTCATCCTGGTATGCATGGCACCCCATCCCTCATCCTGGTATGCATGGCACCCCAACCCTCATCCTGGTATGCATGGCACCCCGCATCCCTATCCTGGCATGCATGGCACCCCACATCCCCAATCGCAATATGCATGGTACCCCTCATCCCTAATCCCGGTATACATGGCACCCCTCATCCCAATTCTGGTATGCATGACCTCCTCATCCCTCAATCCTGATATGCATGGCACTCCATCCCTCATCCTGGTATGCATGATACCCCGCATCCCTATTCTGGTTTGTATGGTACCCCTCATCCTGGTATACATGGCACCCCTCATCCCAATTCTGGTATGTATGACCTCCTCATACCTCAATCCTGGTATGCATGGCACTCCATCCCTCATCCTGGCATGCATGGTACCCGACATTCCTATCCGGGTATGCATGGTACCCCTCATTCTGATATGCATGGCACCCCATCCCTCATCCTGGTATGCAAGGTACCCCACATCCCTATTCTGGTATGTATGGCACCCCTCATCCCTATTCTGGTATGCATGGTACCCCTCATCCTGGTATGCATGGCACCCCATCCATCATCCTGGTATGCATGGTACCCCGCATTCCTATCCTGGTATGCATGGCACTCCTCATCCCCAATGCTGATATGCATGGCACCCCTCACACCTCAATCCTGGTATGCATGGTCCCCCCCCCAATCCTGATATGCATGGTCCCCCCCCCATTCCTGGTATGCATGGTCCCCTCACCCCCAATCCTTGTATGCATGGCACTCCTCATCCCTATCCTGGTATGTATGGTACCCCTCATCCTGGTATGCATGGCACCCCATCCCTCATCCTGGTATGCATGGCACCCCAACCCTCATCCTGGTATGCATGGCACCCCGCATCCCTATCCTGGCATGCATGGCACCCCACATCCCCAATCGCAGTATGCATGGTACCCCTCATCCCTAATCCCGGTATACATGGCAGCGCTCATCCCAATTCTGGTATGTATGACCTCCTCATCCCTCAATCCTGGTATGCATGGCACTCCATCCTTCATCCTGGTATGCATGGTACCCCGCATCCCTATTCTGGTATGTATGGTACCCCTCATCCTGGTATACATGGCACCCCTCATTACAATTCTGGTATGTATGACCTCCTCATACCTCAATCCTGGTATGCATGGCACTCCATCCCTCATCCTGGTATGCATGGTACCCAACATTGCTATCCTGGTATGCATGCTACCCCTCATCCTGATATGCATGGCACCCCATCCTTATCTTGGTATGCAAAGTACCCCACATCCCTATTCTGGTATTTATGGCACCCCTCATCCCCCAATCTTGGTATGTATGGCCTCCTCATCCCAAAGTCCTGATATGCATGGTACCCAACCCCTCATCCTTGTATGCATGGCTCCCTCTTCCCCAATCCTGGTATGTATGGCCCCCTCATCCCTATTCTGGTATGCATGGCACTCCTCATCCCCCAATCCTGGTATGCATGGTACCACATATTAATATTCTGGTATGCATGGCACCCCTCATCCCTATTCTGGTATGCATGGTACCCCCCATCCTGGTATGCATGGTACCCCTCATCTCTATTCTGGTATGCATGGTACCCCTCATCCTGGTATGCATGGCACCCCATCCATCATCCTTGTATGCATGGTACCCCACATTCCTATCCTGGTATGCATGGTGCTCCTCATCCCCAATGCTGGTATGCATGGTACCCCTCACCCCCCAATCCTGGTATGCATGGTCCCCTCACCCCACAATCCTGTTATGCATGGTACCCCTCATCCCCCAATCCTGGTATGCATGGCACCCCTCATCCCCCAATCCTGGTATGCATGGTCCCCTCCCCCCCAATCCTGAAATGCATGGTCCGTCCCCCCCAATCCTGGTATGCATGGTCACCTCACCCAACAAATCCTGGTATGCATGGCACCCCTCAATCCCCAATCCTCATGTGCATGGTCCCCTCACCTCCAATCCTGGTATGCATGATCCCCTCACCCCCAATCCTGGTATGCATGGTCCCCTCATCCCCCAATCCTGGTATGTATGGTACCTCTCACCCCCCAATCCTGGTATGTGTGGCCCCCTCACCCCCCAATCCTGGTATGTGTGGCCCCCTCACCTCCCAATCCTGGTATGTGTGGCCGTTTCATCCCCAATCCTGGTATGTGTGGCCCCCTCATCCTGGTATGCATGGCACCCCATCCCTCATCCTGGTATGCATGGCACCCCAACCCTCATCCTGATATGCATGGCACCCCACATCCCTATCCAGGCATGCATGGCACCCCACATCCCCAATCGTAGTATGCATGGTACCCCTCATCACCAATCCTTGTATGCATGGCACTCCTCGTCCCTATCCTGGTATGTATGGTACCCCTCATCCTGGTATGCATGGCACCCCATCTCTCATCCTGGTATGCATGGCACCCCAACCCTCATCCTGGTATGCATGGCCCCCTGCATCCCTATCCTGGCATGCATGGCAGCCCACATCCCAAATTGTAATATGCATGGTACCCCTCATCCCCAATCCCAGTATACTTGGCACCCCTCATCCCAATTCTGGCATGTATGACCTCCTCATCCCTCAATCCTGGTATGCATGGCACTCCATTCCTCATCCTGGTATGCATGGTACCCGACATTCCTCTCCTGGTATGCATGGTACCCCTCATCCTGGTATGCATGGCATCCCATCCCTCATCCTGGTATGCATGGCACCCCATCCCTCATCCTGGTATGCAAGGTGCCCCACATCCCTATTCTGGTATGTATGGCACCCTTCATCCCCCAATCTTGGTATGTATGGCCTCCTCATCCCAAACTCCTGATATGCATGATACCCAACCCCTCATCCTGGTATGCATGGCTCCCTCATCCCCAATCCTGGAATGTATGGCCCTCTCATCCCTATTCTGGTATGCATGGCACTCCTCATCCCCCAATCCTGGTATGCATGGCACCACATATTACTATTCTGGTATGCATGGTACCCCTCATCCCTATCCTGTTATGTATGGTACCCCTCATCCTGGTATGCATGGCACCCCAACCCTCATCCTGGTATGCATGGCACCCCGCATCCCCATCCTGGCATGCATGGCACCCCACATCCCCAATCGCAATATGCATGGTACCCCTCATCCCTAATCCCGATATACATGGCACCCCTCATCCCAATTCTGGTATGCATGACCTCCTCATCCCTCAATCCTGATATGCATGGCACTCCATCCCTCATCCTGGTATGCATGATACCCCGCAACCCTATTCTGGTTTGTATGGTACCCCTCATCCTGGTATACATGGCACCCCTCATCCCAATTCTGGTATGTATGACCTCCTCATACCTCAATCCTGGTATGCATGGCACTCCATCCCTCATCCTGGTATGCATGGTACCCGACATTCCTATCCGGGTATGCATGGTACCCCTCATCCTGATATGCATGGCACCCCATCCCTCATCCTGGTATGCAAGGTACCCCACATCCCTATTCTGGTATGTATAGCACCCCTCATCCCCAATCCTGGTATGTATGGCCCCCTCATCCCTATTATGGTATGCATGGCACTCATCATCCCCCAATCCTGGTATGCATGGCACCACATATTACTATTCTGGTATGCATGGTACTCCTCATCCCTATTCTGGTATGCATGGTACCCCTCATCCTGGTATGCATGGCACCCCATCCATCATCCTGGTATGCATGGTACCCAGCATTACTATCCTGGTATGCATGGTACTCCTCATCCCCAATGCTGATATGCATGGCACCCCTCACACCTCAATCCTGGTATGCATGGTCCCCCCCCAATCCTGATATGCATGGTCCCCCCCCAATCCTGGTATGCATGGTCCCCTCACCCCCAATCCTTGTATGCATGGCACTCCTCTCCCTATCCTGGTATGTATGGTACCCCTCATCCTGGTATGCATGGCACCCCATCCCTCATCCTGGTATGCATGGCACCCCAACCCTCATCCTGGTATGCATGGCACCCCGCATCCCTATCCTGGCATGCATGGCACCCCACATCCCCAATCGCAGTATGCATGGTACCCCTCATCCCTAATCCCGGTATACATGGCAGCGCTCATCCCAATTCTGGTATGTATGACCTCCTCATCCCTCAATCCTGGTATGCATGGCACTCCATCCTTCATCCTGGTATGCATGGTACCCCGCATCCCTATTCTGGTATGTATGGTACCCCTCATCCTGGTATACATGGCACCCCTCATCCCAATTCTGGTATGTATGACCTCCTCATACCTCAATCCTGGTATGCATGGCACTCCATCCCTCATCCTGGTATGCATGGTACCCAACATTGCTATCCTGGTATGCATGGTACCCCTCATCCTGATATGCATGGCACCCCATCCCTCATCTTGGTATGCAAGGTACCCCACATCCCTATTCTGGTATCTATGGCACCCCTCATCCCCCAATCTTGGTATGTATGGCCTCCTCATCCCAAAGTCCTGATATGCATGGTACCCAACCCATCATCCTTGTATGCATGGCTCCCTCTTCCCCAATCCCGGTATGTATGACCCCCTCATCCCTATTCTGGTATGCATGGCACTCCTCATCCCCCAATCCTGGTATGCATGGTACCACATATTACTATTCTGGTATGCATGGTACCCCTCATCCCTAATCTGGTATGCATGGTACCCCCCATCCTGGTATGCATGGTACCCCTCATCTCTATTCTGGTATGCATGGTACCCCTCATCCTGGTATGCCTGTCACCCCATCCATCATCCTTGTATGCATGGTACCCCACATTCCTATCCTGGTATGCATGGTACTCCTCATCCCCAATGCTGGTATGCATGGTACCCCTCACCCCCCAATCCTGGTATGCATGGTCCCCTCACCCCACAATCCTGTTATGCATGGTGCCCCTCATCCCCCAATCCTGGTATGCATGGCACCCCTCATCCCCCAATCCTGGTATGCATGGTCCCCTCCCCCCCAATCCTGAAATGCATGGTCCCCCCCCCAATCCTGGTATGCATGGACACCTCACCCAACAAATCCTGGTATGCATGGCACCCCTCAATCCCCAATCCTCATGTGCATGGTCCCCTCACCCCCAATCCTGGTATGCATGGTCCCCTCACCCCCAATCCTGGTATGCATGGTCCCCTCATCCCCCAATCCTGGTATGTATGGTACCTCTCACCCCCCAATCCTGGTATGTGTGGCCCCCTCACCCCCCAATCCTGGTATGTGTGGCCCCCTCACCTCCCAATCCTGGTATGTGTGGCCCCCTCATCCCCAATCCTGGTATGTGTGGCCCCCTCATCCCCCAATCCTGGTATGTGTGGCCCCCCTTATTCCCCCAATCCTGGTATGTGTGGAACCCTCATTCCCCAATCCTGGGATATGTGGCCCCCTCATTCCCCAATCCTGGCATGTGTGGCCCCCTCTTCCCCCTATCCTGGTATGTGTGACCCCCTCATCCCCCAATCCTGGTATGTGTGGCCCCCTCATCCCCCAATCCTGGTATATGCGGCCCCCTCATCCCCCAATTCTGGTATGTGCGGCCCGCTCATCATTTTCACGCTGCACACCCACAAAAAAAAAAAAATTATCTTAATCCTGATTATTAGATCTGGCTTTATTCTGCTCACTGCAGAATAAAGCCAGATCTGTTCCATATTACAGCAATAAAAATCCAGAAATTTGAACTGAACGTGGAAAATATTGGCCTCCTTTTCCATTCCATTGCAGTGTGTCAGTGAAGCTATTCACACTAGGTCTCCATGTAGAATAATATTAGTCAATTACAGGTCTACAATTTAAAGCCGTGATTCTTTGTCAGACATATCACCAAAAAGACTTAAAAAATCATACATTTCTTCCATTTACATTCCATTGCAGTGTGTCGATGACACTATTCACACTAGGTCTCCGTGTAGAATAATATTAGTAAATTACAGGCCTGCTATTTTAAATCGTGGTTCTCTGTCAGACATATCACATATAACTGCTTTCCAAAATCAGTCATTTCTCATGAACGTGAAAAATATTGTCCTCCATTTAAAATGGGCAAGATGCATTGCAAGGGATGGGGAAGTGGACGTGATGGTCATTGTGCATGCAGAGGTTGAGGATGTGGCCGTGGGCAAGGTGAAATTGTACCACGACAAACCCCCACATCTTCTCACTGGACCTTCTTGTCCCAATTACTAGGGAACTGCAGAGCACCACTTTTGAACCCAGAGCAGTTTGAAAAGGTTATTGGTTGGATAGCAGATAATGCTTCCAGCCACTTGGCCACCACCACCTCCACCCTGTCTTTCACACGGTCAAGACTCAGTAGCCATGAGTTTGGACCGCATATTGCTCACCCTGATCCTCCCTCCTCCCACCATGCCGAGCGCCCAAAGACAACTGATCCCACACTTGGACACTCAGAAGAGCTGTTCACTTTTCCATTTGTAGATTCGGGCCTCTTGCCCGGCCACCTTCAAGTGAGTCAAGAGGAGAACGCGTGTAGTGATGCCAAAATATTGAAGCAGCCACGGTCACATGAAGGCGATGGTGGCAAAGTGCAATTACTGTCGCAAGAGGTGGATGATGATGATGAGACACAATTGCCAGAAAGTCAGGAGGAGGACCAGGGTGCAGAAGTGGAAGACGAGGTGGTGGATGAAATAGTAACTGATCCAACCTGGCAGAGGGACACACACAGCGAGGACAGCAGCTCACAGGGGAAGGGAGGCGTAGCACCCCAACAGGCAGGATGAAGCAATGTGGTGGCCGCAGACACAAGGCAGGAAAGCGTTCCTTGTAACGTAACATAAACATGACAGAAGGTGCCAGTACAACTGTTAGGTCTTCCGAGTCTGGTTGTTTTTTTAAAGACTCTGCAGATAACCCCAAAAAGGCTATTTGCACCATCTGCCAGGCCAGCATCAGCAGGGATAGCAAAACTAGCGGCCTGACCACCACCAGCATGATCAGGCACACGGCAGCAAAGCACCCGACTTTGTGGGTCGAACCCCAGGGTCCAGCAACAGTGTCTGCAGGTGACACTACTGCTTCTGCCACTGTTGTGCATGCACGCCAATCCCCTGTCCATGGCGAGTGCAAAGATATCTCCCTCCCTGCACCTGTCATTTCACACTCTCAAGTAGCACAATCAGCAAGCACGTCCACGTCCTTTTCCCAGCGAAGCGTTCTGTTGTCCCTACTTCAGTCCTTGGAGCACAAGCGCAAATTCGCAGCTAACGCCCCACAGGCCACACTACTGAATTCACATGATTTTGCGAATGCTTGCACTCAAAATGTTGCCTTTTAGGCTCATGGAGACGGAAGTTTTCCGCAACCTGATGGCGGTGGCGGTCCCTTGGTACTCGGTCCGCAGCCGCCACTATTTCTCCTGGTGTGCCATCCCCACATTACACAAAAACGTGTCCCACAATATTAGACGTGCCCTCAACAACGCAGTTACTGGGAAAGTCCACCTAACCACGGACACGTGGACAAGTGCTTGTGGGCAGGGACGGTACATCTTGCTGACAGCACACTGGGTTAATATAGTGGAAGCCGGGACCCAGTCGGTCCTTGGGACAGAACACATCCTCCTGACACTGAGAATTGCGGGTCCTGGGTCAATCAGGGTTGCCCCCACATTCTACAGCTCCTACACATCTTCCTCTTCAGCATCCATCTACGAAATGACCACATCAGTCGCAAGCTGGAAGCACTGCCTCGGCCAAGCGGCAACAGGTTGTGCTGAAGCTAATATGCTTAGGTGACAAACCACACAAGGCTAATGAGTTGTGGACAGCTCTGAAAGAGCAGGAAGATCTGTGTCTGACACTGCTGAACCTACAGCCAGGCGTGGTCATGTGTGACAATGGCCGGAATCTGGTGGCAGCTCTAAGGTGAGACAAACTCACACACGTACCATGCCT
This sequence comes from Phyllobates terribilis, assembly GCF_046119375.1. Lineage (NCBI taxonomy): Eukaryota > Metazoa > Chordata > Amphibia > Anura > Dendrobatidae > Phyllobates > Phyllobates terribilis. The sequence goes on along the minus strand of NW_027362764.1, from coordinate 202,512,838 downwards.
GGCCCATGTGCTTAACCTTGTGGTTCAACATTTTCTCAAAGCCTACCCGGATATGCTGGATCTGCTTGTCAAAGTATGCCACCTGTGTGCCCATTTTAGAAAGTCAGCTACAGCTTCCGCCACCCTTGCCATGCTTCAGCAGCGTTTTCAGCTTCCAGCTCACCGACTGATCTGCGATATACCCATGCATTGGAGCTCTACATTGTAGATGTTGAGAATGATTTGTGAGCAGAAGAGGGCAGTTGTTGAGTACCAGCATCAACAAGGCCATCAGTATTCAGGTCAGACTCCACACATAAGACCTCAGGAGTGGACATGGATGTCAGACATATGTACCATCCTCCAAAACTTTGAGGACTCCACCAAGATGGTGAGCGGCGATGACGCCATAATTAGTGTCACCATCCTGCTTCTCTGTCTTTTGAAACGCTCTCTGCTCTCAATTAAAGAAGATGCACTGCAGGCGGAGCACGATGAGATAGAGCAAGGAACCATACAGGGTGATTCCACACAGCCCAGCCTCATCTCATCCCAACGTGGATTGGGTGACAATGAGGAAGAGGAGGAGGAGGAGGAGGAAGAACAGGAGCTAGTTTCCTGCGCTATAGACAGTACTACCTGCACAACTGTCATACCGTCTGTTCAGCGTGGATGGCCTGAGGACAGGGAGGAGGAGGAAGAGGAGGAGGATGAGGAGGAGAGCATGGTCAGTCATCCTCTTGGTGAGGACACAGAAGTCTTGCCTCTTTGCAGTCTGGCAAACATGGCTGAGTTTATGTTACGCTGCCTTTCCTGTGACCCTCTTGTTGTCTAAATTTTGGGTGATAGTCATTACTGATTGGTAATTGATATAATTATTGGGTATCCAAGCTAGACACGTGGCATTAACTGGTTCTCTACGCCTTGGAGGTCCTGGGCTTCCCTGCCACTAGCATTTTGTCAGAGCGGGTCTTTAGTGTCGCCGGTGAAATAATAACCAATAGGCGCATCCGCCTGTCAACTGAAAATGCTGACAGGCTAACTCTTATAAAAATGAACAAGGGCTGGATTGTGCCAGACTTCTCATCACCACCGAATGATAGCAGCGTAACATAAACTTAAATACAGTGTCTTTTTTTTGGGGAGGTCTAACTCTATTCCCATGCACCTCTGTCTTCACACCCAAAAATGGGTATATGCTTCCTCATTTTGTCTGTCTGCTCTTGTCCTCCTCCTTCTCTGCATCCTCATCCTCCACCACCATATCACCACCATATGTACCATATAAACATATCTACGTCTCTTGCAAGGGGAATTGGAGTTCCCCCAAATTTTTGGCAGCCGTTGCTTCAGTGCATAGGCAAATAGTTTGGGAGACCTACTTCCTAATAATGGGAGCGTTTTTTTCAGGAGGCCTTCCAACCTCTACACGTCTCTTGCAAGGGGTATTGGAGTGTCTCCAAATTTTTGATAGCCATTTCAGTCACTGCATAGGCAAACAGTATGGGAGACCCGCTCTTTCTAATGGGAATATGTCATTACTGAGGCCCACCTCTATATGTCTTTAAATTGTTATTGAGGTTTTTCTTAAATGTTGGTAGCCGTTGGACTCACTTCATACACTATAACTGTATAGCAGACCCTCTCCTTTCTAATGGAAACATGTCGTTACTGTGGCCCTGCTCTATGTGTCTTTAAATTGTTAGTGGGGTTTTTCCTAAATTTTGGCAGCCATTGGACTCACTTCATACCCTATAACTGTATACCAAACCTGCTCCTTTCTAATGGAAACATGTCGTTACTGTGGCCCAGCTCTATGTGTCTTTAAATTGTTAGTCGTTTTTTTCCCAAATTTTGGCAGCCCTTACAGTCACAGCATGGGGATTACCACTCTAGGAGACCCGCTCCTTTATAATGGGAACATTTTTTTTACTGAGACCCTCCTCTATGTCTCTTCAAAGGGATATTGAGTTGCGTTCAAATTTTTGGCAGCCCTTGCAGTCACTGGATACGCAATAACAGTATAGGAGACCCACTCATTAATAATGGGAACAACAAAGCCTAGCCGGCTGATGGCTCTCTAACAATAGCGAGGGCCGACTGCTGGCCCTTTAAAAATAGTAAAGGCCGCCAGATGACTCTATAAAAATAGGCTTTGTGACTTTCAGAGTCCCTCCATTATAAATGAAACAGGATGTGTCTGATGATGTGTCACACACCACATGGCCAGATAAGGTTGTAGAATGTTAAAATAACATTTCCCAGTGAATGCATTTGTCTTAAAAAATGATGTAAAAAAAATAAAAACACAGTAGAACATTTGTTTAGTATAAAAACCAGACTCACCAATCTAATCTCAAAGTAATCACATTGTTCAGCTCCTGCACCTCCTCCTCCAGTTCGGCCTCCATCTCCGAAATTACCACATCAGTCAAAAGCATTGTGACTAAAAGGGGAAAAAAAAACAAAACCTCCTTATATCTTCCTTAGAGAGTGTGAACGAGCTGAGTGTGACCGGTGAGTAAGTGCAAACGGAAGTAAGTGTGTGACTTGTTTTTCAGTGACTTGGATTCAGGGTGTTTGGGAGGGAAGAATTTGGACTGAATTGCTGTCTGTATTTTATTAATTCTTTACATTTCTTTTTACTTAACATTTCTGTCTAGTGCAATCCCCATTAGGAAATGATAATAAATGATCAGTTGGCAACACTGAGATCCATTAACAATATGCTCACTGGGGTAGATGTGGGGTAGGGTGGTAGTAGGGAGCTGCAGGACAGTGAGGCAGCTAGCTGGGTGACAGTTAGAAGGGGGGTAGAAGGAAGAGTGCCAGGGAGGCTAGTCCTGATCTGGCACACCACAATAAGTTTGAAAAGTTGGCAGATGAGGGGGGTGTTGGTACAGGGGTAGCATTGCTGCAGCAAGGCATGTCCTCTGAAAGCCGGAGGAGTGTCACCTCCAGTAAGGGGGGGGGGGAAGGAGAGCAGGGCAGGCCAGGCAGGTGCTGGTAGTGGGGGACTCAATTATTAGGGGAACAGATAGGGCAATCTGTCACAAAGACAGGGATCGTCGAACACTGTGCTGCCTACCAGGCGCTCGAGTCCGGCACATTGCTGATCGGGTTGACAGATTACTGGGAGGGGCTGGTGAGGACCCAGTGGTCATGGTGCACATTGGCACAAATTACAAAGTTAGAGGTAGGTGGAAGGTCCTTAAAGATGATTTCAGGGAATTAGGCTGCAAGCTTAAAGCAAAGACCCCCAAGGTGGTATTCTCTGAAATACTACCTGTACCATGTGCCATGCCAGAGAGGCAACGGGAGATTAGGGAGATAAATAAGTGGCTCAGGAACTGGTGTAGGAAGGAGGGGTTTGGGCTCCTGGAGAACTGGGCCGACTTCTCAGTTGGCTACAGATTCTACGCAAGGGATGGGCTGCACCTCAATGGGGAGGGTGCAGCTGTGCTGGGTGAGAAAATGGCTAGAAGGTTGGAGGAGTGTTTAAACTAGGGATTGGGGGGGATATTCATTTTATAGGTGGGGAAGATAGTGCAGATAGTGACCTGGGAACAAATAAAGAAATTGGGGGTGGGGTTAGAACAGTCAATATAGTAAGAAGGAATAGAGGTACAGAGAGATACATAAAATGCATGTACACTAATGCCAGAAGTCTCACCAACAAAATGGAGGTATTAGATTTAATTTTGTTGTAAAATAATTAGGACATTTTGGGGATATCTGAGACATGGCTGGACGAGAGTCATGACTGGGCAGTTAATTTACAGGGCTATAGTCTGTTCAGAAATGACCGTACAAACAAGCGAGGGAGGGTGTGGGTTTTTACGTAAAATCATCCTTAAAACCCATCTTGCGTGAGAATATATGTGAATCTAATGAAAACGTAGAGTCCCTGTGGGTAGAGAAAAAGGGAGGGGGAAAAAATAATAAATTACTGATAGGGGTTTGTTATAAGTCGGCAAAAATAATGGAAATATAAAGTGCCAATATTCAAAAAGGGGACAAAAAACAAACTTGGAAATTATAGGCCAGTAAGCTTAACCTCTACTGTGGGTAAAATCCTGGAGGGTTTCCTAAGAGATGCTATATTAGAGTATCTGAAGAAGAATAACCTCATGACCTAATATCAACATGGGTCTATGAGTGACCATTTCTGTCAAACTAATCTGATTAGCTTTAATGAGGAAAGAAGGTTTAATCGTAATCATAGACGCGGATTCTTTACTGGAAGAGCTGTGAGACTATGGAACTCTCTGCCGCATGATGTCGTAATGAGTGATTCACTACTAAAATTTAAGAAGGGCATGGATGCCTTTCTTGAAAAGTATAATATTACAGGTTATGTATACTAGATTCCTTGATAGGGCGTTTATCCAGGGAACTAATCTGATTGTCGTATGGAGTCAGGAAGGAATTTTTTTCCCCAATATGGAGCTTGGTGTTTGCCACATGGGTTTTTTTTTGCCTTCCTCTGGATCAACATGCTAGGCTATGGGTTGAACTAGATGGACTTAGTCTTCCTTCAACCTTAAAAATTATGTTATTATGTTACTATGTAGCACTGCCTTGGCCAAGCGGCAACAGGCTGTGCTGAAAATAACATGCTTAATGCTTAGGTGACAAACCGCCCACCGCTGCAGAGTTGTTGAAGGCAGTAACACAGCAGCCTGATCTGTGGCTCTCACCGCTGAACATACAGCCAGGAATGGTTGTGTGTGACAATGGGCAGAACCTGGCAACGGAGAAATGACAGTCGGAGTAGATACGGTTTCCCTCTATGCCAGTTCTTTCACCGAGCTAAAGAATATGGCTGTGGTAAAATACAATTCCCACTGAGAAGCAGTTTCAAATTGAAAAACATTGGGCCCACCAGAGGATTTGATTCTGAGGGCTCAACTTTCTCCCCCGCTCAAGAGCTCCATAGCTGCTGCAAAGTTTGCGCTATCATGAACTCTCCTGATGGAAAAGCCATGGCCCACCCGAGGATTCTCTGGTGGGACCGTCCAACCATGTCGAGAAGCAGTCCTGGCTAAGAAAAGTGTGTGGAAAGGTTCCCGGACACTCTATGGCTGCTTTTTTTAGTGTGGATTGGACGTGCTTAATTGCATGTTATTTCTGAGACCGCATTGCAGATCAGGCCATTGCCCAACTCTGTAGTCATGAAATTAAAGGGCAAAGAAAGATGTTTGTGTGTCGAATCACCACCAACAAGTGCAAGCTGATGTTGGATGGGCTGTCCTTGCTTATGCGCCAAGCTGCATTAGAGGACTTCTTGGGAGAAATTACAGCTGGAGGAGATACGGTTTCCCAAGTCAGTCCTTTCAGCGAGCTAAAAAATATTGCTGTGGAGAAATACAACTCTCACAAAAGCTGTGGACTGGCTCCGTACCATCCCTGGCCACATTCACTTGTCCATGTGTTTGTGGCTAGGCGGTCCTTCCCAGAAAGTGCACTGGGGAGGGCATAGGTAATGTTCTGGGACCTGTGCTTGTGGAAGGCGGAGACGATACCGAGAGAAATAGTGGTGGCTGGGGACCGAGTATGGACACCCGGCCGCCGCCGCCATGAGGTTGTGAAAAGCCTCAGCCTCCACGAGTCTATAAGGTCACATTTCAAGTGCAAGCAGCTGCCCAGAAATCTGGCAGTTTACGATTGTGGCCTGTTGGCGGGTGGGTGGCTGGCTGCATACTTGCGCTTGCATTCCAAGTAACAGAAAACTAAGCAAATGGTGGCCTCTATCATCATCATGGCCTCACCTCAGCATTATAAACTCTCCTGAAGGAGAAGCCAGGGCCCACCGGAGGAGTCTTCAGTGGGCCTGTCCAACCCTGCCGAGAATCTGCCCTGGCTAAGAAAAATGTGTGGGAAGGTTCCCGGACACTCTATGGCTGCTTTTTTTTAGTGTGGATTGGACGCGCTTAATTGCATGTTATTTCTGAAACCGCATTGCAGATCAGGCCATTACCCAACTCTGTAGTCATGAAATTAAAGGGCAAAGAAAGATGTTTGTGTGTCGAAGCACCACCGACAAGTGAAAACTGCTGTTGGATGGGCTGCCATTTCTTATGCGCCAAGCTGCATTAGAGGACTTCCTGGGAGAAATGACACCTGGGTAGATATGGTTTACCAAGTCAGTCCTTTCACCGAGCTAAAAAATATGGCTGTGGTAAAATACAACTCTCGCAAAAAGCTGTGGACTGGCTCTGCACCGTCCCTGGCCATACTCACTTGTCCACATGTTTGTAGTTAGGCGGTCCTTCCCAGAAAGTGCACTGGGGAGGGCATGGGTAATGTTCTGGGACCCGCGCTTGTGGAAGGCGGAGACGATACTGAGAGAAATAGTGGCGGCTGGGGACCGAGTATGGACACCCGGCCTTGGCCATAAGGTTGTGGACAGCTTCCTCCTCCACGAGTCTAAAAGGCCACATTTCAAGTGCAAGTAGCTGTCAAAAATTTGGCAGTAGAGTATTGCAGCCTGTGGTTGGGTGGGTGGCTGGCTGCATACTTGCGCTTGCATTCCAAGGAATGGGGTAGGTACAACTGAACGCTGCGCTGGGACAAGGACATGGACGGTGATTGTTGCAAGTCTGCTATGATAGGTGCATGGCGGGAGGCATCTTCGCATGCAAAAAGGATCACTTATGATGGGCACACTTTTAGGCAGTGACCTGGGAGTCAGAGATGTTTCTATGGGTCTTTCCCATGCTGTTCCCTTGTCTTTTCAGCACTGTATGCATGTGTCCGATGATGTGTCACACACATGGCCAGATAAGGTTGTAAAATGTTAAAATTACGTTTCCCAGTGAATGCATTTGTCTTGGTTGAAAGCAATGCAAAAGTGCAAACACGCATCAAAACGTTACATGTGAACATAGCCCAAGGTGTGGAGAAGCATTTTTGATTTTGGTTATTTATTTTGCCTTATATACAAGTCATTACCCTGGAAAGGATATTCCTTAACATTTTTCCCAGGAAAATCCATTTTGGTTTCGTTTTTTCATGTTTTATTGTGAGTCCGTAAAAGTGGCGTAATACCTCTGACAATATTGTTGACAGAAGTGACCCTGTGCATCCGAAATGCTTCCAGGGGTCTTCCTCATGCTTATCCCATGTCATTTGAGCACTGTTCCCATCGATTTGAGCCATTTTTAGGCCCTCGGCAGACCGCCGGGGGAAGTCGTCGGAAAAATGCTTGAGTTTCCCATAGACTTACATTGGGCTCGTTACTAGGTCTGAGCACTCGAGCATTCCAATTTGCTTAACCCAAACAGCGAGTACCCGAGCATTTTAGTGCTCACTCATCACCAGTGTGCAGTGATTTTGCCCCCAGCACTCACACAGCTGACATCTGGGTGAAATCGTTCTGCTTCACATGCTCACGTTCAGAGCTGTGTGAGCGCAGGAAGCGTCTGTCTGCAATCGCAATATAACAGCACTATTAAGGCCATGTCTTTACTTTAAAGGGGTTTTCCACTACTAGGACAACCCATTCTTCAACTAAATGCTTGGCCCCAATAAAATTAAAAAACCTATACTTACCTCTGATGCTGGCGTTGTTCCAGCGATATCAGCGCTTGTGGTCCCAGGGTTGTGATGCAGTGGAATGACATGTGGTGTCCAGTGCCCAATTAGCGCTGGCATCACTGTCCCAGCCTTCGGACAAATCGAACATCAGAGGAAGTCAAGGCTGCAGCTGGATTTCCTTCTCATGTTCAATTCGAGAGGAGGCGGGGACAGTGACACCATTGCCATTCCATCACAGTCCCGGGACCGCGAGTGCTGATACCGCTGGAATGGCGCCAGCACCGGAGGTGAGTATAGCCTTTTTTTTATTGGGGCCAAACATTTAGTTCAATAAGGGGTTGTCCTAGTAGTTGACAACCCCTTTAACTTTCAAAATAGTGCTGACAAGTTCTCTTTAATCTCTACATATTGCATGTTGTGATTGTAATGACACGGTAGTAATATAACAAAAATTATGTACTGTATTTACAACTTCCTATTCATTTAATAAATAAAATAAAAAATACACACAAAATATATATCTTTTAAAACTGGCATTTAAATGTCCAGTCTTAGGAGCCATTGTGTTTTGCCCCTTCGTTCTGAATTCCTGAAAATTAGAATTCAGAAAGAACCTCTGGATAAAAGCATGGCTGGAGTCCATTTTAACTTCATTTGTCTCCATTATACTCTATAGCTCTGTCAGAGGTTCTATCTAAATCCTGTCTTTCAGGAATTCAAATGAAACAGGCTGTCAAAGGGGCAAACCGGTGTGTGAATTGTCACAATGCTTCTGAGAAAAACACAAATAGTGACAGTAGATGAAATGATAAGATTTTCTCCACTGCATGTCATTTTCACATCATAGTATTTTCCTCAGTATTACAGCAGGTGTTACTTTTTTTAGCTCCATATTTGGAAAGATTCTCCTTTCTGGCAGATACCAATTGTGAGGGGTGGGAGGGTAGCTGATTGAATGCAACATCTGTATGAGAATTCATTCAGGGTGAACAAATCAAATGAGCTGTTATGGGCTGACTATGTGACAGAAAACAAAATTATGAACTGACCTGGATTTGGGTATTGCTCACACCACCATAATTCCCATCTGAGTGTGATTCGACAAAACATTGGATCACACTCAGATGAATGTTATTCTATGGGGCCGTGCACATGTCCAATTTTTTCCTCAGACCAAGTCTGTCCGAGGAAAAAATTGCAGCATGTCCAAGTTTGATCTGATATGCAAGTCAATGAGTGCGTGGAAAGAACAGAACTGCACTCGGATGACATCTGAGTGCAGTCCGTTTTCCACGCACTGACAATGGAAAAGATGGAGAAATTGTGCTCTCCATCTTCTCTTTATAGTATGCTCAGATTCTCTTATCTGAGAGAATCAGATCACACTATGCTGACACTCTGATTAAACTCTGAACAGAGTTTGATCAGCGCCCCATTTGCATAAATGTTCCGATTCCCTCGGATGAGAGAATATACGGCCATCTAACCCTAGCCTTTGTGCAATAATTTATGACAATTTCTGGCATAAATTATGGCTGTGTGTGTCCCCTTCACCCCTCCCAGTTTGCTCATCAAGACTGAAAAGTGACTCTAGCGCAAAGCAGAAGCAATGCTGAAAAATGTTACACATTTTTTTAAGCAAAAATGACGTTTGCCAAAACTTGAACTTTTTTTATCCCAGTAAAATGGAAAACAGGTTGTCTTGATAAATATTTTTACCTCCTTGAATTGTACTATTAATATATAATTGTTACATCTATGAGATCTGCTTCTTCTGCATAGGCAAGAAAAAAGATCAAGGATTTTCAGAAAAAAATGCACAACCATTACCATAAAATTGCACTGCCAACCAATAGACCTAGATGTTTCTTCACAATCATATGGACATGTAAGCTCTTGTACCTTTACATAAATCTCTAAAACATTAAAATATGTGGATTTATTTCTTCAAAATTGCAAAAAAGTCTCCACATATGTATATATAAGAAAAAACAGCATTACAAATAAATGTGTTCTGCATGACACTGAAACTTCCGATTCTATTAAACCTTTTGTTTTTATTTGTGAGTTTATGTTTCCTTTCATTATGTTAGCAAAGAAAAATGCAGTTGTGTGCACTTCAAACCTTCTGAAATGGGAGAATGTCTGCTGAAAATAAGCGAAAATGATCTACTGCTCCGTTTCATTCAGTATCAAAAGGGGAGAAAGAGTCAAAGGGTTCACATCGGCTTGAAGCCAACATAATGAAAGAAGGGAAAGTCAGAGACAGCTGTCAGAAATAGAAGGAGAGGTTATTCTGTCATGCAAGCTCTACAAAATTAAAAATACACAGAAATATCATCAGTTTAAATATTCAATGCAGAAGACCATTAATATTTAATATCTAAGTTACTATATGTCTAACATTTTACTGTAATATATGTATTTATATAAATAGTTTAAATATTTAACCTGGGTGACAATTGATTACAAGTATCTAACACCTAAGTGATTTATTATAGATGAGCAAATCTGTTCACCATATCGCCTGGATTTTTTTTTTTTATTTACAGCTGGCTTATTATATGAAAGTTGAATGTTCCTTATTATGCTCTATGGTCTGTAAAAGAAAACAATTAAATTTCATCTCTCCTTTCACCTTCATTGTATGGTCCTCGGTGCATTTTCTTACTGCTGTCACGTGTACTGGATATTCACACTAGGACATGACTTCCAGTTATAACTAGGCCTGGTATGACTGCGCATGCGCAATGTCACCCCAAGCCTAGTCGTGGCTGAAAGTTCAGGTTGTGGGGTTACAGCGTACTTCGAGACCTCACCATGCCGCTGTGAATTACAACGCTCATGCACAAAGATGTAATACACCTATTTGCAAACTGTAGTCCAGAAATGTCTCTGCGCATGCGCATTGCAGGACAGCGGTGACGTCGGACAGTCACAATGTATGCCACAAATTTGTGTACCGCTTATTATAAAGAATCCAAATTCTGGACAATACAGATTTTTATAAAATTCGGACAAAATTAAATTCCACTAAAATATATTTTCCCATATCTAATATTTGTGCTTTACAAGTTAGTTGGAATTAAAAACAAAACGTGCAGGGAATTTAAGAAGGCGATTTCACAAAAAGTCATCTGTAATTTACCTTTTGCAAGTAAACTTAGTAAACATCATATAATATTAAGAAATAAGATTCTATATTAGAGGAACGTCAATATTAAAATGATTATGTAATTATTTGTAAAAGGAAGAATTGACATGTGAAGTATTAAGCTGTGTGCCCACTATGCGTTTTTTAAGCGTTACCGCAGCGGCAATTCCGCTGCAGAAACACTTAAAAAACGCTTGATAGAAGGTCTGCCATGTTCCCCAAAGATAATCCGCCTGTGCTGTGCACATGCTGCAGAAATTTCCGCTATCGATTATCATTGTGGAAAAATCCGCAGCACTACCAATTATTTAGCGTAATCGCGGCTTTTTCGTCGCCATTGACTTTCATTGAATCGCTTAATATCCGCATGACTACATGTGCACATGCGGATATTAAGCGATTCAATGTGCGGCTGGTACCCAGATCTGGAGAAGAGGAGACTCTCATCCAGACCCAGGTACTATAGTACCTGTTAAAAAAAAAGAATTGAAATAAGAAATCTACATTATGCTCACCTTCTGATGGCCCCCGGTCTCCTTAGTGATGCGTCCTGGCTTCCCGGCAGCTCGCGATGGTCTAAAAGGACCTGTCATGACATCATTTAGTCTTGTGATGGGTCACGAGACCGCTGACGTCGGCGGTCACGTGACCCGTCACATGACTAAATGATGTCATGGCAGGTCCTCTTACACAACCGCGAGACATCGGGAAGACCGGACGCATCGGACAAGGAGACCAGGGGCCATCGGAAGGTGAGTATAATGTTTTTTTTTAATTTTTTACTATCTTTTTTTAACTAACTTGGTCACACTATATAAAATTCATGCCGGTTGCATGGATTTATAAAGTGTGACCAAGTTGTCCTGCACTTTCCAAGTGATGCTACAATCGTTTGGAAAGAGCTTGACAACCCGCATGCGAAATCGCATGATCAAAACGCTTCAATTACGCTTGTCCTTGGCAGAAAAACGTTTGTAAAATCTGCATGTGTTTTTTCTGCCAGGGAGATGCAGAAACGCTCAGGAAAAATCCGTACCATTTCTGCATCGTGGGCACTTAGCCTTAGTCTGATATCTGTAATGACTAAAATCTAAAAATGGACCCATACTGACAGCCATATTTTAGCCAAGTTTTGTAAATAGGCTTATAATTAGATATTAACAATTGTTTCAAAATTCAAATTCAATAGCATTTTTCCAAAATAATAAATTCTTGTTGAATCAGTTTTCCATGAAAGCAAATATTGAAAGGACTTCAATTGCCCCGAAAAGACATGTATAACTCTGAGGTCTCCTAGCACTGTATCCAACCCTTGTCAAGCTATCTAAAGGGATTGTGCAGTACCTAAAATGTATTTTCTAACTATCTATGGTTACACCTTAACCAACTTTCTAATTTGCTTAATTGCGCAATGCCATAATCTTTTCTTTATCTACCTAATCGCTAAATGTGTTTTTTTAATGTACTTCCTGTGATGTTTTGTTTTCTTTGAAAAATGTTTTTGCCATTTATGCCCAGTAGTGAGCATATGTTACTATGTCCAAATGCATGGCAGTCATTGTCCAAATTCATGCAACATCACTTAACAAGTTAAGAAGTAAGCGATGAGTTACAAGGAGCAATGCAGTGTGGCATTTGACACAATCTGCTGCCTTGTTTCCGGGTCTTAATTGCTGTTGAAATTGGAGTGCTCCTTGCAGGACAACATCAATACCAAGAAGTGAAAGGTTTACATTTGATCAAATTGCTGGTCAGTTTGTTTTTTTCCACTTAAGTAGGTGATGCAACTTTATTTGCTGACAAAGAGCCATAATCCTTAGTCTGTTCAAGCTAGGATATCCACTGCTTATTTTCCTTCTGAAGAGCTTGCACACACCAAAAGATTGTTCCTCCGGCAAAATGTATTCCCACATGTAGGACTCACCACCAGCATGACCACAATCAGCTTTCAGGCATTTATGAGCCTCCTACACCAGCTGCAATTACAGCATCACCTGTTTCTGAGCTGACTGCAGAAGTTGTAGATATGCATCTGGAAGATCTTTTAACCTCAGGTCACTGATGTGTCAGAAGTGACAGACAGTCGCCCTGCAGTTGGTTTCAGGATATCTCTGTGTTTGACATTACAGACATCTTCTTAGAGGCTGTCGCTTGGACCCAACGGCTACCTTCTTCTGGCTAATTAACACCCTGCCTGGGTGTATAAATACCTGCTATGTTTTCAGAGGGAGGTGCCGGCGATATTCATTACTACTGGTGAATGCTTAAGCAAGAGCAGCACTGCATCCTCTCTGCAGCTTGAGGACTTGTGCACATTTGTCTGGATTCATCTAAAGCTAAGCAATTTCCCCCTGTTTTTGTACCCTTGTTGTATATAGTGTTTAGTGGAGATCGACTAGTGCTCATCTCCTCCCTTCCCTAGCCATACACATACGCCAGGGAAAGTCAGAGCGAGGCACTCATGCGGCGATTGGTGAAGAGCCAATACAGTGAGATTAAGGAATGCTAGATCAACCTAGGAGGTCTCCACTCCCCCCCCCTTTCCCTAGAGTCTGGACTCCCTTTACCTCTACCCTTTGTGTTGTACTAAGTCTTTCCCACACCTTGTGTGACACCTCACCTCGGATCTACTCTTTATCATCAATGCTATTACTCTCCTCCTCTGATGATATCACCTCGCCATCACCTCTTTCAGTTTCCCAGATTTTGTGTACCACATGATCATCATCATCCATGATCTGGCTGTCAGTTGTTTCAGTGTGTCCTAAGTTCCATAGCCACCCTGATTTCCACATCTAGATTTGCCCTAACTCAGAGTGCCACTATTCCCTTGTCTGCCAATGCTACTGGCATTAATATCATGACTGACACGGCCACCAACACAGTTAGGCATTTGAATTATGTCCTTCATCTCCTCCAGCCCCATCTCAGTGCAAACAATGAAAATCAAAAATAAATTTTGAATGATCTTCCTAAGCTACTACTATATGGTACCTTTGTGGATCATAGAGGACAAAAGTCATTGCTGGAACTGAAAGTCCGAAATGTAAAAGATACTTTTACAGGGGTGGAGGGGGACAGTGCAGAACACTGACTGGAACTGACAATGTCACTGTCAGATGTAACAGTATCCTGCTGTGACTGAGACAAGTGAAAGCCCATATATTCTATAACACCCACCAGTTCATCCTCACTAAAATATTTGTCAGAGGCAAAGGAGTCAATTGTTATCTGTGCTCGGGAGTACTATTGAATGGATGATTGGTGCCAGTGGTGGTGATGTTGCTGCTTGCAACTTCCATAGTCTTAGTCATGGCATGTTTTTTTTTTTATTTTAACATTACCCAGTGTATTTGAAATTGCCACTCTTTCTTTTACCATTTATTTTTATAATGTCATATTTAACTTTTGTAAATCTTTTCAACCCCAGTTATATTCACCTTTTCAATGAGTACTTAACCACTTTACAGCCTGGGGCGTATTAGTACGCACCAGGCTGTCACCCCCTGTTCAGCGCTGGCTCTGGCGGTGAGCCCACACTGAACCGGGCACATGTCACCTGATTATTACAGCTGACATGTGCCCGCAACAGCCGCAGGTGGAATCGCGATCCACCAGCGGTTGTTAACATATTAAATGCCGCTATCAATCTCTGACAGCGGCATTTAACATAGCCGCGTCGGAAGCGCGTCACTTACCCCGCCCATCGGTGACCCTGTCATGTGACCGCAGATGCGTGGGCATGACAACCCTGAGTCTGCAGCAGACCCCAGTGGTTGTCATGTACTGATCGCTATGAGCGCCACCTAGTGTTTGGCGCTCGTAGCACAGGAGCATTTCTGCTACATAGAGGTGATCTGCTCATCACCTCTATGTAGCAGAGGCGATCAGACAAGTGCTGCTTCTAGTCTCCTATGGAGACTATAGAAGCAAGCAAAAAGTGAAAAAAAAATGTTTTAAAAAATATTAAAAAAATTAAAAAAATATAAAAAGTTTAAATCACCCCCCTTTCGTCCCATTCAAAATAGAATAATAAAAAAAAAAAACACACATATTTGGTATCGCCGCATTCAGAATCACCCGATCTATCAATATAAAAATGATTTAATCCGATCGGTAAACGGCGCAACGAGAAAAAAATTCTAAACGCCAGAATTACGTTTTTTGGTCGCCGCCAACATTGCAATAAAATGCAATAATGGGCGATTAAAACATCGGATCTACCCCAAAATGGAATCAATAAAAACTTCAGCTCGGCGCGCAAAAAAAAAGCCCCAGATCCCGAAAAATGGAGACTCTACAGGTCTTGGAAAATGTCGCTTTTTTTTTTTTTTTTTTTAAAGCAAACTTTGGAATTTTTTTTCACCAGTTAAAAAAGAACCTATGCATGTTTGGTGTCGACGAACTCGTAATGACCTGGAGAATAATAATGGCAGGTCAATTTTAGCATTCAGTGAACGTGGTAAAAAAAATAAAAAACAACATCTGTGGTATTTCACTTTTTTTGCAATTTCACCGCACTTGGATTTTTTTTCCCGTTTTCCCGTACACGATATGGTAAAACCAGTAGTGTTTTTCAAAAGTACAACTCGTCCTGCAAAAAATAAGCCCTCACACAGCCATATTGACGAAAAAATAAAAACGTTATTGCTCTGGAAACAAGGGGAGCAAAAAGCGAAAATACAAAAACGGAAAATCCCAGGGTTGCGAAGGGGTTAAAAAGAAATGCTAGCTAGGAAGGTACATTCCAAAGTCAAATGCGACTACAGACTGCAGTATACAGTGGGTGTGGTGTGTATACAAGTTTCACATTTGACTACTAAAATAGATGAGCAAAAAACATTGTTATATGAAGAGTTTATTTTTATAATTTTTTTCCAATCTTTTTAACACAATTATATACTTTACCCCAAAAATGATGCAACAAGAACTGCTAGTTAGATAGGTAGGTATCCAGAAAGCCAAAATAGCTAACTATCCGCTCTGTTGGTGATGTTTGTATGTGTGTCAAATTTCAATAGTAATTAAGTATGCAGAAACACACATGCACATTTAAATGTCTGGACTTTCTAATTTTTTTTAAGTTTTTCTTAAAAAAATCCCCCCCCCTCTTCCTAAAAAGTATGTAGCAAGAAATTCTAGTTAGGTAGTACATATCCAAAAATACAGAAACTGCAAGTTTATTGTATTACTGCAACAGTTTATTGTATTAGTGTAATTTATAGATGTTATATTTGACTAATAAAGCACGTCTCTAAAATGAAAAGTATGTGTGGCATGTACACCTTTTGAGATAGGCAGTCACAGTTAAACTTCTGGATTTAGTTTCATTTTCTTTTATATTTTTTAAAACAATAATTCCGTAGAATAGTATTGCACAAGAAATGTAAAAATTCACTACTTGCATCTGGCAGATGCAATCTTCTGCAATTTGTCAAAAGGAAAAACAGTTTTTTGCACCACATAATCCAATTGAAAAAAGATTGATTGCTTCAAAAACAATATAGTACTTGTGTAGATATGATACCTTTGAATACCTTTCTTTAGATACTTTGTTATACTATGCCTAATAAAAATACCTAAGTAATATCGAAAGCTTGCTTTGTGATAACATTTTATTTATGTCACCAATTAAAAGTTATCATATTGATAATATAAGTATTTTGTTTATTTTACTGATGGCAATCAATCTTCTGCTTTTTGTAAAATGGTAACAAGTATTTTTTAGGCAATTTGCACAAATTGAATTAAAAATTGCTCTAATGCACCGAGCTCATCGAGTTTTCTAACAGTTCCCATCAAACGAATTTACTCATCTCTATTTAAAATGTTTCTACCAAGTTATAATCCACAAGCAGAATAAGTAATTACTATGATTGCTTGGGGTCCCACAGTTGGGACCTCCACAGATTCCTAAAATGAGGCACTGTAAAGATCTCCTCAAAATGAGCAACTGTTAAACATTTTCACTTCCACACTACTTGTACAGACTGACTGGAGATAGCTTGAGGTCTAAGGGGTAAAGGTTTCTCCCTGTGGAGAGTGACATACCGGCCCTGGCATGCCAAGGTAAGGAGGCTTATTCGCCGTGCAATGCGCCTCTGGGAAATTAAATATGCAAATTGCCTCTTCAGAGAGGAAGAAGACTAGAACTCTATAGTGCCACCTGTTGGAAGCAGTGATCCTAAAAGTCACTATTCACCCTTTAATGAGCCTTGCAATATGACTTAGAATAAAAGCCAAATCAGAATCTCAATATCCAGAAAAGTTGTTTCATAGTATTGTCCCTCGTAAGTGCAAAGTATGAGATCAGATATGGCTAGGTGAGAAGCTCTGGACTGAGGTTTATTCGCTGTGCAATGCTCCACTGGGAAATTAAATATGCAAATTCCTCTTCAGAGAAGACAAGGACTAGAACTCTATAGCGTCACCTGTTGGAAGCAGGGATCCTACAAGTCATATTGCAAGGATCAATAATAAGCCTCCTTACATTGGCATTCCAGGTCCGGAATGTTATTCTCCACAAGAAGAAACCTTACGCCTTAGATCTCAACAAATTGAGATTGTGATTTGGCTTTTATACAAAGTCATATTGCAAGGCTCATTAACCCCTTTCCGACCCAAGGCATACTAATACGTATCTGTGCCCTGGGACTTATGGACCTGATACATATTAGTACGCCCTGGCGATTTCTCCCGCACACAGGCTGTGCGGGCGCAATCGCCGCCGGGTGTCAGCTGATTGTCACAGCTGACACCCGGTACTATGTGCAGGGAGTGGTCACACACCGCTCCCAGCACATTAACACCCGCGATGCTGCGATCGAAGTCGATCGCAGAATTGCGGTGGCAAGGGGAGGTGATCGCCGATACTGACCTCCTCTTCCGGCCTCCAGCGATGTCTGCTGGGGCTTACAGGATGTTGCCATGACGACCCGATGTCGTCATGACAACATCCGGGTCACCAGACAGCAGGAAGATTTTTTGGACATACGCAGTGCATCTCCAAACAATCTTCTCCCTGTCCACCGCTGACAGCCTGCATGGCACAGGGATGGTGCTGCATTCCTGTGCCATGCAGGCGATCAGAGAAAAAAAGTGAAAGTCCCAGAGTGGGACAAAGTAAAAAAGTATAAAAACTATCAGAAAGTGAAAAAAAAAAAAAAAAAGTAATAATATTTAAAAAAAAAATAAAAAAAATAATCCACCAAAAATAAAAATATAATGTACCCATCAATAAATATTATTATAAAAAAAAAACAATAAAAGTACACATATTTGGTATCGCCACGTCCGGAACAACCTGACCTATAAAACTGTCCCACTAGTTAACCCCTTCAGTGAACACGGTAAAAAATAAAAATTAAAAACGAAGCAAAAAACAATGCTTTATCATCATAACGCCAAACAAAAAATGGAATAACACGCGATCAAAAAGACAAATATAAATAAAAATGATACCACTGAAAATGTCATCTCGTCCCGCAAAAAACAAGCCACAATACAGCTCCATCAGCTGAAAAATAAAAAAGTTATAGCTCTCAGAATAAAGCTATGCTAAAAAATATTTTTTTCTATAAAATTGCTTTTATTATGTAAAAGTGCAAAACATAGAAATACGATATAAATGTGGTACCACTGTAAACGTACTGACCCGAAGAATAAAGCTGCCTTATCAATTTTACCACACGCGGAACAGAATAAAAAAAAAAAAAAAAAAACATTCCTGAATTGTTGGTTTTTGTTTATTCTGCCTCCCAAAAATCGGAATAGAAAGCGATCAAAAATGTCACGTGCCTGAAAATGGCACCAATAACAACGTCAACTCATCCCGCAAAAAACAAGCCATCACATGACTGTCTGCCAAAATCTGGAAAAATTATAGCTCTCAAAATATGGCGATGCAAAAACTAGATTTTACAAAAAATGCGTCTTTTAGTGTGTGACAGCTGTCAGTCATAAAAACCCCATATGATTCTGGTATCGCTGTAATCGCACCGACCCGAAGAATAAAGTAATCTCATCACTTATACCGCACGAGGAATGGCGTAAAAAATAAACTCTCAGATTAGGGTTGTGCTACGGTTAGTGTTGTGTTAGGGTTGTGTTAGGGTTAGGGCTGGGGTTGGGGTTAGGGTTGTGATGGGGTTGGGATTTTTTTCAAAAGTAAGAAAAAAAGATGACGATATGGTGACTAGTGTTGAGCGCAAATGCTCGCTACTTGAGTTTGCATCGGGTGTTCTGGTATGCATTGAGTATCGTGGATATTTGAGCGACATGCTCGAGTCTCCGCCCCATATGCTTCACGGCCCAAAAAACTATGCGGTGATTGCCTGCCATGCACGAGCGATCCCCGCATGTTTTTTTGGGGTGTCTAATAACCGTGAAACATCCGGGCGGGGACTCGAGCATGTCACTCGAGCACACGTAGTACATGGTGCATACCTGAGTACCCGATGCAAACTCAAGTAGCGAGCACTTGCGCTCAAGACTAATGACAACTTATTCAATATGATGACGTAATGTTATCAAATTCTGTGTTGTACCTCTGGGTTCAAAATGTTCACTATACACCTTAATAAAATCCTTGAGGGGTATAGTTTCCAAAATGGGGTAACTCGTGGGGGAGCTCCACTGTTTAGGCACATCAGGGGCTCTCCAAACGCGACATGGTGTCCGCTAACAAATTGAATGGAAAATCGGCTCAAATTGTTAGCGGACGCCATGTTGCGTTTGGAGAGCCCCTGCGTGCCTAAACTTTGGAGCTCCCCCACAAGTGACCCCAATTTGGAAACTAGACCACCCAAGGCACCTATCTAGATGAATAATGAGCACTTGGAACCCCCAGGTGCTTCACAAATTGATTCGTAAAAATGAAAAAGTGGAAAAAAAAAACTTTTTCATTTTTACGAATCAATTTGTGAAGCACCTGGGGGTTCCAAGTGCTCATTATGCATCTAGATAGCTGCCTTGGGGGGTCTAGTTTCCAAAATGCGGTCACTTGTGGGGGAGCTCCAATGTTTGGGCACACAGGGACTCTCCAAACGCAACATGGTGTCCGCTAACAATTTGAGCCGACAATTTGTTAGCGGATACCATGTTAAATTGGAGAGTCCCTGTGTGCCCAAACATTGGAGCTCCCCCACAAGTGAACCCATTTTGGAAACTAGACCCCCCAAGGCACCTATCTAGATGCATAGTGAGCACTTGGAACCCCCAGGTGCTTCACAAATTGATTCATAAAAATGAAAAAGTGTTTTTTTTTTCACTTTTTCATTTTTACGAATCAATTTGTGAAGCACCTGGGGGTTCCAAGTGCTCACTATGCATCTAGATAGGTGCCTTGGGGGGTCTAGTTTCCAAAATGGTGTCACTTGTGGGGGAGCTCTAATGTTTGGGCACACAGGGACTCTCAAAATGCAACATGGTATCCGCTAACAAATTGTCGGCTCAAATTGTTAGCGGACACCATGTTGCGTTTGGAGAGCCCCTGTGTGCCCAAACATTGGAGCTCCCCCACAAGTGACACCATTTTGGAAACTAGACCCCCCAAGGCACCTATCTAGATGCATAGTGAGCACTTGGAACCCCCAGGTGCTTCACAAATTGATTCGTAAAAATGAAAAAGTGAAAAAAAAACACTTTTTCATTTTTATGAATCAATTTGTGAAGCACCTGGGGGTTCCAAGTGCTCATTATGCATCTAAATAGGTGCCTTGGGGGGTCTAGTTCCTAAAATGGGGTCACTTGTGGGGGAGCTCCAATGTTTGGGCACACAGGGGCTCTCCAAACGCAACATGGTGTCCGCTAACAATTTGAGCCGACAATTTGTTAACGGATACAATGTTGCATTTGGAGAGTCCCTGTGTGCCCAAACATTGGAGCTCCCCCACAAGTGACCCCATTTTGGAAACTAGACCCCCCAAGGCACCTATCTAGATGCATAGTGAGCACTTGGAACCGCCAGGTGCTTCACAAATTGAGTCGTAAAAATGAAAAAGTGAAAAAAAAAACACTTTTTTATTTTTATGAATCAATTTGTGAAGCACCTGGGGGTTCCAAGTGCTCACTATGCATCTAGATAGGTGCCTTGGGGGGTCTAGTTTCCAAAATTGGGTCACTTGTGGGGGAGCTCCAATGTTTGGGCACACAGGGTCTCTCCAAACGCAACAAGACATCCGCTAGTTATTCAAGCAAATTTTACAATCAAAAAGTCAAATGGCGCTCCTTCCCTTCCGAGCCCTGCTGTGCACCCAAACAGTGTTTTTTTCCCCACATATGGGGTATCTGCGTGCCCAGGGGAAATTGCAGAACAAATTTTGGGGTCCATTTTTTCCTGTTACCCCTGCGAAAATAAAAAAAATTGGGTCTAAAGTAACATTTTTGTGAAAAAAGTTAAATGTTCATTTTTTTCTTACACATTCCAAAAATTCCCGTGAAGCACCTGAAGGGTTAATAAAGTTCTTGAATGTGGTTTTGAGTACCTTGAGGGGTGCAGTTTTTAGAATGGTGTCACTTTTGGGTATTTTCTGTCATAAAGACCCCTGAAAGTGACTTCAAATGTGATGTGGTCCCTAAAGAAAATGGTTTTGTAAATTTTGTTGGAAAAATGAGAAATCGCTGGTCAACTTTTAACCCTTATAGCTCCCTAACAAAAAAAAATTTTGGCTCCAAAATTGTGCTGATGTAAAGTAGACATGTAGGAAATGTTCTTTATTAACACTTTTGTGTGACATATCACTCTAATTTAAGGGCATAAAAATTCAAATTTTGAGAATTGCAAAATTTTCAAAATTTTTGTCAAATTTCCATTTTTTTCACAAATAAGCGCAAGTGATATCGAAGAAATTTTACCACAGTCATGAAGTACAATATGTCACTAAAAAACATTCTCAGAATCAGGGGGATCCGTTGAAGCGTTCCAGAGTAATTACCTCATAAAGTGACAGTGGTCAGAATTGTAAAAATTGGCCTGGTCATTAACGTGCAAACCATCCTTGGGGGTAAAGTGGTTAGAGAGTCAATAGTGACTTGTAGGATCGCCGCATCCAACAGATGGCACTATAGAGTTCTAGTCCTCTTCCTCTCTGGAGAGTAGAGATGAGCGGTGTTCGACTCGAACTGTTCGCCAATCTCAAATTCGAGCTGTTTTGGGCAGTGTTCGAGTCGTTCGACGAACTCGAACGATTTGCAAAAAATTTGGCTGTTCGAGGTTATGTTCGATAACTGTTCGTGCGCCAAAAGCGTAACTGGATTTTTCACAGTAATACTGTTAATCAATGTTAGTAGACAGTTTCAGCGTAGAGTGGGCGGGGGGAGGGGCAGGGGATGGATCTCTGCAGAAATAATGCCGATCTCCTTTTTCTTTTTTCTTTCCAGCATTTACAGTGGGGCGGTGCAGTCTGTCAGCCTATCAGCAGCACACACATGCAGCGAAGAGCTTTTTTTTCACACAAGCAAGGGCATGTGTCATTGTCTGTGTATGTCACAAGTCCATGCCCTATAAGACCCAGCCATTTTCCCCGTCGCCACCATTTTCTCACTGCTGCAGCTGAGTGTTAGATAGCACCGCTGCTGCTGTGTGCACAATACAGTATAACTTTGTGAATTGCGAGCGAATTTCTAGTTACCTAGAGAGAGAGGTTTAGGGAGTAGGGATTAGTTGAAATTGCAGCCCTTTTGAGGGCTAGGTTACAGCAGTTCATAGCACTTTTTGCCAGGCAGGTCTGTGCCAGTACTGTGCAAGTGTTTTTCACAGCATTTGGCGAAATGTAGCTCAGCCAATCCTGTTGGACCTGTAGCAGTTTCTGCTAGTAATTGGAGTAGCCTATCTGTGTTGCAAGCTACACCACCTGTGTATCTAATACCAATTTTTTACTGCATCTAAGCCAGCCAATCCTTTTGGGCCTGTAGCAGTGTCTGGTAGTCAGCGGAGTAGCCCATCTGAAGCAAGCTACACCACCTGAGTATCTAATAAAATTTTTTTACTGCATATAACCCAGTAAATCCTTTTGGGCATAGTATCAGTGTCTCGTAGTCAGCGGAGTAGCCCACCTGTGAAGGAAGCTACACCTCCTGTGTAACTAATTCTAAGTTTTTACTGCATCTAACCCAGGAAATCTTTTTGGGCATAGTAGCAGTGTCTCGTAGTCAGCGGAGTAGCCCTCCTGTGAAGGAAGCCACACCGCCTGTGTATCTAATTCTAATTTTTTACTACATCTAACCCAGGAAATCCTTTTGGGCCTAGTAGCAGTGTCTGGTAGTCAGTGGAGTAGCCCATCTGAAGTAAGATACACCACCTGTGTATCTAATAACAATTTTTTACTGCATCTAACCCAATAAATCCTTTTGGGCATAGTAGCAGTGTCTCGTAGTCAGCGGAGTAGCCCACCTGTGAAGGAAGCTTCACCGCCTGTGTATCTAATTCTAATTTTTTACTGCATCTAACCCAGGAAATCCTTTTGGGCCCAGTAGCAGTGTCTGGTAGTCAGTGGAGTAGCCCACCTGAAGCAAGCTACACCACCTGTGTATCTAATAACATTTTTTTACTGAATCTAACCCAGTAAATCCTTTTGGGCATAGTAGCAGTGTCTCGTAGTCAGCGGAGTAGCCCACCTGTGTAGGAAGCTACACCGCCTGTGCATCTAATTCTAATTTTTTACTGCATCTAACCCAGGAAATCCTTTTGGGCTTAGTAGCAGTGACTCGTATTCATTGGAGTAGCCCACCTGTGAAGGAAGCTACACCGCCTGTGTATCTAATAAAACCCAGCCAATCCTTTTTGGCTAGTACCACAGTTTGGCCACTCAGCTCTGCTCGGTTTCCATCCATTGTTTTTTGGGCAAACAACAACAGAGTTGCCAATTAGTTAACCACCAAAATGAGTGGCAAAATGCCTGCTGCTGGTGGAAAGGGGAATAGGTGTGTTGGAAAGGGAAAAAAGGTTGTGTCCGTGGGGTAGGTGGTAAAGCAACAGTAACATCTGCAGAAGAATGACCATCTTACAGCCAAACTAAGATGTCTACTTCCTTTCGTGGACAATGTGATATGATCCCTTTCTTACGGACATGCCCACCGCTACAAATTCCAGATGAGGCACAAAAACAGCAGGTGCTTCAATGGATATCAAGTGCTCCTTCAAGTTGGCTCTCCTTCACCTCAACATCAACATCACAAATACTCCAGTCCTCAGAAGTGTCACCCCAATCGCACTTGCTTCCTCACAGCTCCCAAGTCGTCAGCTGCCCGTCTGAGTATGGAGTAACACAGATGGTTGAGTCTGCAGAGCTGTTTACTCATACTATAGCCTGGGAATCAGAGGTCTGCTCCAGATCTTCTGTGAATCCAGACGAGGAAATGATCTGCACTGATGCCCAGAATGTTTATGAGTCGGATCCAGGCCCAGATGAAGAAGGTTCTGAGCATAATGTAGACCCTCGTTCCCAAACTGTAAATCCTGTTGGTGGAGAAAATGAGGAAGATGATGATGAGACTCAGATACCTGATTGGAGCGACAACTTGACTTTGGCTCTGAGGACGACGGGTGTGATAACACACAGGGTGATGATGACAAGGTTGGAGATCCCACTTACTGTCAACCCACAGTCAGCCAGTCGATGAGGTCAGCAGAGGAGGTGGTGGAGGATGTTAGTGACGATGAGGTTAGGTTGCGCCTTCCTGGACAGAGATGGAGTACTGGAAGCACGTCAACAACTGCATCCTCAACCACAACTCTGCATCTGACCACAAGTCGTGGTGGCTCTTCAGGTCGCATGGGCTCTAAGCCTTGCATAGCCTGGGCATTTTTTGAGATCGCAAAGGATGACCCAACTCATCTTATCTGTAACATTGGTCACCAAAAGCTATGTAGAGGCCAAAAAATCCATAGTTTGAGTACTTCATGCATGAACCGTCACATGGATAAGAAGCATAAGTTGCAGTGGGAAGCTCACTGTGCTACAATGCGGCCTAGCGGGCCGGGCCAACCACCGTCTGCCCCATCTTGAGCATCCGTGGCCTCTTCATCCTCTGTGACTGGGGGGACAGCAGTCACACATGTTTTTGGACGCAGACCTGCCACCTCTTTACCCGCAACAGCCAGTGTGATTGGCAGGTCGTCTGTTCATTTGGAAGTGGAAACACCTGCTGGTGTTGAGCGCTCTCCGACATCGAGAGCACCACCTTTGGATCAAGGCAACATAACATGTCCGCCTGCATCTTCCTCACAGACCGGCAGTTTGCCGGGGACACCCTACTCAACCCCGTCTAAGCACAACAGCCAGCCCTCGGTCCCTCAGATGTAGACAAGTAAAATACCATTTCCTCCTAGCCATGACAAAGCTAAGAGATTGAATTTCACCATCTGCAAGCTGTTGGCTACAGAAATTCTGCCTTTCCGCCTGGTGGACACAGAGGATTTTCAGGACCTTATGTCCATCGCAGTGACCCAGTACCAGATGCCCAGTGGCCACTACTTCTCATAGAAAGCTGTGCCTGAGCTACACCAGCATGTCGCACACAACATCACCGCTTCCTTGAGATACTCTGTGTGTGACAGGGTGCATTTCACCACAGACACTTGGACGACTAGGCATGGACATGGACGTTACATGTCGCTGACTGGGCACTGGGTAACTATGGTGACAGCAGGACAAGGGGCTGCTGTCCAAGTCTTGCCGTCCCCACGAGTTGTGCGTCAATCCTCTTTATCTAGAAGTTCCTCCACTGTAGAGATGAGCGTTGTTCGACTCGAACTGTTCGCCAATCTCAAATTCGAGCTGTTTTGGGCGGTGTTCGAGCCGTTCGGCGAACACGAACGATTTGAGAAAAATTCGGCTGTTCGAGGTTATGTTCGATAACTGTTTGTGCACCAAAATCATAACTGGATTTTTTCTCAGTAATGATGAAAATTAATGTTAATACGCAGTTTGAGTGTACAGCGGGGTGGGGAGAGGGGCAGGGGATGGATCTCTGCAGGAATAATGAAGATCTCCATTTTTTTTTCTCTTTCCCGCATTTACAGTGGGGAGGTGCAATCTGTCAGCCTATCAGCAGCGCACACACGTAGCGAAGTGCTTTTTCTCACACAAGCAAGGGCATGTGTCATTGGCAGTGTATGTCACATGTCCTTGCCCTATAAGACCAAGCCATTTTCCCCGTCGCCACCATTTTCTCACAGCTGCAGCTGCGTGTTAGACGGCACTGCTGTTGCTGTGTGCGCCATACCTTGTTAATTTCAAGCCAGTTTTCGCACAAATCTACAGATAGCTTGGGAGTAGGGAATAGTTGTGATTGCAGTCCTTTTAAGGACTAGGTTACAGCATTTCCTACGACTTTTATCAGGCAGGTCTGTGCTCTTAAAGAGATAGATTGTGGGAGTAAAGACTAATTGTAATTGCAGTCCTTTTCAGGACTAGGTTACATCAGTTCCTATCAGTTTTTGCCAGGCAGGTCTGTGCCAGTGCTGTGCAAGTTTTTTTCACAGCATTTGGCTGAATCTAGCAAAGCTAATCCTTTTTGGCCTATTGCAGAGTGTGTTAGTCAGTGGAGTAGCCTATCTGTGTTGCAAGATATACCACCTGTGTATAGAATACCAATTTTTGTACTGCACCTAGTGAAGTAAAATCTTTTGGGCATAGCATCATTCTATTAGTCCATCTATACTGACCTCCATCAGGTTGCAAATTGAATATAATTTTTTTCTGCATCTAGCTCTGAAAAAATATTTGGGCTTTTAGCAGTGTGTGGGACTTGTTCTATTAGTCGATCTATACTGACCTCCATCAGGTTGCAAACTGAATATAATTTTTTTCTGCATCTAGCTCTGAAAAAATATTTGGCCTTCTAGCAGTGTGTGGGACTTGTTCTATTAGTCCATCTATACTGACCTCCATCACGCTGCAAATTCAAAATATTTTTTTTTCTGCATCTAGCTTTGAAAAAATATTTGGCCTTCTAGCAGTGTGTGGGACTTTCTCTATTAGTCCATCTATACTGACCTCCATCAGGTTGCAAACTGAATATAATTTTTTTCTGCATCTAGCTCTGAAAAAATATTTGGCCTTCTAGCAGTGTGTGGGAATTGTTCTATTAGTCCATCTATACTGACCTCCATCAGGTTGCAAACTGAATATAATTTTTTTCTGCATCTAGCTCTGAAAAAATATTTGGCCTTCTAGCAGTGTGTGGGACTTTCTCTATTAGTCCATCTATACTGACCTCCATCAGGTTGCAAATTAAAAATAATTTTTATCTGCATCTAGCTCTGAAAAAATATTTGGCCTTCTAGCAGTGTGTGGGACTTTCTCTATTAGTCCATCTATACTGACCTCCATCAGGTTGCAAACTGAATATATATTTTTTCTGCATCTACTTCTGAAAAAAGAATTGGACTTCTAGCAGTGTGTGGGACTTTCTCTATTAGTCCATCTATACTGACCTCCATCACGCTGCAAATTCAAAATAATTTTTTGTCTGCATCTAGCTCTGAAAAAATATTTGGCCTTCTAGCAGTGTGTGGGACTTTCTCTATTAGTCCATCTATACTGACCTCCATCAGGTTGCAAATTAAAAATAATTTTTATCTTCATCTACCTCTGAAAAAATATTTGGGCTTCTAGCTGTGTGTGGGACTTGTTCTATTAGTCCATCTATACTGACCTCCATCAGGTTGCAACTGAATATAATTTTTTTCTGCATCCAGCTCTGAAAAAATATTTGGCCTTCTAGCAGTGTGTGGGACTTTCTCTATTAGTCCATCTATACTGACCTCCATCAGGTTGCAAATTAAAAATAATTTTTATCTGCATCTAGCTCTGAAAAAATATTTGGCCTTCTAGCTGTGTGTGGGACTTTCTCTATTAGTCCATCTATACTGACCTCCATCAGGTTGCAAATTCAAAATAATTTTTTGTCTGCATCTAGCTCTGAAAAAATATTTGGCCTTCTAGCAGTGTGTGGGACTTTCTCTATTAGTCCATCTATACTGACCTCCATCAGGTTGCAAATTCAAAATAATTTTTTGTCTGCATCTAGCTCTGAAAAAATATTTGGCCTTCTAGCAGTGTGTGGGACTTTCTCTATTAGTCCATCTATACTGACCTCCATCAGGCTGCAAATTAAAAATAATTTTTATCTGCATCTACCTCTGAAAAAATATTTGGCCTTCTAGCTGTGTGTGGGACTTGTTCTATTAGTCCATCTATACTGACCTCCATCAGGTTGCAAACTGAATATAATTGTTTTCTGCATCTAGCTCTGAAAAAATATTTGGCCTTCTAGCAGTGTGTGAGACTTTCTCTATTAGTCCATCTATACTGACCTCCATCAGGTTGCAAATTAAAAATAATTTATATCTGCATCTAGCTCTGAAAAAATATTTGGCCTTCTAGCAGTGTGTGGGACTTTCTCTATTAGTCCATCTATACTGACCTCCATCAGGTTGCAAATTAAAAATAATTTTTTGTCTGCATCTAGCTCTGAAAAAATATTTGGCCTTCTAGCAGTGTGTGGGACTTTCTCTATTAGTCCATCTATACTGACCTCCATCAGGTTGCAAACTGAATATATTTTTTTTCTGCATCTACCTCTGAAAAAATATTGGGCTTCTAGCTGTGTGTGTGACTTGTTCTATTAATCGATCTATACAGACCTCCATCAGGTTGCAAACTGAATATAATTTTTTTCTGCATCTAGCTCTGAAAAAATATTTGGCCTTCTAGCAGTGTGTGGGACTTTCTCTATTAGTCCATCTATACTGACCTCCATCAGGTTGCAAATTAAAAATAATTTTTATCTGCATCTAGCTCTGAAAAAATATTTGGCCTTCTAGCAGTGTGTGGGACTTGCTCTATTAGTCCATCTATACTGACCTCCATCAGGTTGCAAATTCAAAATAATTTTTTGTCTGCATCTAGCTCTGAAAAAATATTTGGCCTTCTAGCAGTGTGTGGGACTTTCTCTATTAGTCCATCTATACTGACCTCCATCAGGCTTCAAATTAAAAATAATTTTTATCTGCATCTACCTCTGAAAAAATATTTGGCCTTCTAACTGTGTGTGGGACTTGTTCTATTAGTCCATCTATACTGACCTCCATCAGGTTGCAAATTGAATATAACTTTTTTCTGCATCTAACCCATCCAATAGTTTTGGCCTAATACCACAGTTTGGCCACTCAGCTCTGCTCGGTTCCCATCCACTGTTTTTTTGTGCAAACAACTCCAGAGTTGTGAATTAGTTAACCACCAAAATGAGTGGAAAAAGGCCTGCTGCTGGTGGAAAGGGGAATAGGCGTGTTGGGAAGGGGAAAAAAGGTTGTGTCCGTGGAGTAGGTGTTAAAACAACAGTAACATCTGCAGAAGAAAGACCATCTTCCAGCCAAACTAAAATGTCTACTTCTTTTAGCGGACAATGTGATAAGATCCCTTTCTTACGGCCACACCAATCGCTACAAATTCCAGATGAGGCACAAAATCAGCAGGTGCTTCAACGGATATCAAGTGCTCCTTTAAGTGGGCTCTCCTCCACATCAACTTCAACATCACAAATACTCCAGTCCTCAAAGGTGTCACCCCAATCGCACTTGCTTCCTCACAGCTCCCAAATCTCCAGCTGCCCGTCTGAGTATGAGGTAGAACAGATGGTTGAGTCTGCAGAGCTGTTTACTCATACTATAGCCTGGGAATCAGAGGTCGACTCCAGCGCTTCTGTGAATCCAGACGAGGAAATGATCTGCACTGATGCCCAGAATCTTTATGAGTCGGATCCAGGACCAGACGCAGAAGGTTCTGAGCATAATGTAGACCCTCATTCCCAAACTGTAACTCCTGTTGGTGGAGACAATGAGGAAGACGATGATGAGACTCAAATAACTGATTGGAGCGACAACTTTAGTTTTTTGTCAGGGCAGGAACAGGTTGGCTCTGAGGACGAGGGGGGTGATAACGCACAGGGTGATGATGATGAGGTTGGAGATCCCACTTACTGTCAACCCACAGTCAGCCAAGAGATGAGGTCAGCAGAGGAGGTGGAGGAAGATGCTAGTGACGACGAGGTCAGGTTGCGCCTTCCTGGACAGAGACGTAGTACTGGAAGCACGTCAACAATTGCATCCTCAAACACAACTCTGCCTCTCACCACAAGTCGTGGTGGCTCTTCAGGTCGCATGAGTGCTAAGCCTTGCATAGCCTGGGCATTTTTTCAGATCGATAAAGATGACCCAACTCGTGTTATCTGTAACATTTGTCAGCAAAAGCTAAGTAGAGGCCAAAAAATACATAGTTTGAGTACTTCATGCATGAACCGGCACATGGACATGAAGCATAAGTTGCAGTGGGAAGCTCAGTGTGCTACAATGCGGCCTAGCCGGCCGGGCCACCCACCGTCTGCCATATCTTGTGCATCCGCGGCCTCTTCATCCTCTGTGACTGGGGGGACAGCAGTCACACCTGTTTTGGGGCGCAGACCTGCCACCTCTTTACCCACAACAGCCAGCGTGATTGGCAGGTCATCATTTTCTTTGGAGGTGGTAACACCAGCTGGTGTTGAGCGCTGTCCGACATCGATAGCACCACCTTTGGATCAAGGCAACCTAACATGTCCGCCTGCAGTTTGCCGGGGACACCCTTATCAACCCCATCTAAGCACAATAGCCAGCCCTCGGTCCCTCAGATGTGGACAAGTAAAAGACCATTTCCTCCTAGCCATGAGAAAGCTAAGAGGTTGAATTTCACCATCTGCAAGCTCTTGGCTACAGAAATGCTGCCTTTCCGACTGGTGGACACAGAGGATTTTCGAGACCTTATGTCCGTCGCAGTGCTCCAGTACCAGATGCCGAGTCGGCACTACTTCTCAAAGAAAGGTGTGCCTGCGCTCCACCAGCATGTCGCACACAACATCACCGCTTCTTTGAGATACTCTGTGTGTGACAGGGTGCATTTCACCACAGACACTTGGACGAGTAGGCATGGACAGGGGCGTTACATGTCGCTGACTGGGCACTGGGTAACTATGGTGACAGCAGGACAAGGGGCTGCTGTCCAAGTCTTGCTGTCCCCACGATTTGTGCGTCAATCCTCTTTATGTCAAAGTTCCTCCACTGCTTCTGCCTCCTCAACCTCCTCTCGGTCTTCCATCTGCACCCAAAGCCTGTCTGGTCATGCCACAAGCTTTCTAACTGCGCAGAAGGGATCCTGCACACCTCCTTACTATGCTGGCAGTAGGGCTCAACGTCATCAGGCAGTTTTTACTTTGAAATGTCTGGGAAATGTGAGTCACACAGCTGAGGAGTTGTGGTCAGCTCTGGAGAACCAATTTCATGAATGGTTGTCTCCACTGGACCTGAAACCAGGGAAGGCCGTGTGCGACAATGCTGCAAACCTGGGTGCGGCCCTTTGCCGGGGCAATGTCACACACGTGCCTTGTATGGCTCACGTGTTGAACCTGGTTATCCAGCAATTTTTAGCCCACTATCCCAGACTAGATGGCCTTCTGCAGAGGGCACGGTCACTGTGTGCTCACTTCCGCCGTTCGCATCCCGCAGCTCAGCGACTTACATCTCTACAGAAGTCGTTGGGCCTGCCACTTCAGCGGCTAAAATGCGATGTGCCTACCCGGTGGAATTCAACTCTGCACATGTTGCAGCGACTGTGGCAGCACCGACAAGCCCTGGTGCAATACGTTCTGACGAATAGCCTGGGCCAACGAGATCCAGACGTGGGGCAAATCACGCTGGAGGAGTGGTCTCAGATCAGGGACCTATGCACCCTTCTGCACAGTTTTGAAATGGCGACGAAGATGTTTAGTGCTGACGATGCCATTATCAGCATGACTATTCCGGTGATTTACATGCTGGAGCACATGTTAAACAGAATTCGGAGTCAGGTGGTGGCACAAGAGGAGGTGGAGGAAGTAGAGGAGGAGGAGTTGTATGCGGAAGGGCTAACATCTGCAAGGTCCAGACGGTCGGCAGCACCAAGGCGGCAGGCATGTGAGGGTGGGGGATATGGTTTTACCAGGGCGCATGGTAGCAGCCAAACTAGTGAGGAAGGTGCAGAAGCCCAGGAAGAAGTGGAGGACGAACTGATGGAAGACTCATCAGATGAGGGAGACCTTGATCACATTTCTGTTGTGCGAGGTTGGGGGGAGAGGACAGAGGAAGGAAGCATGATTGTTACCTCGCCACCAACACAACAGGGACTTGGTGCTCCTGGATGCGCAACACACATGAGTGCCTTCTTGCTGCACTACCTGCAACATGACCCTCGAATTGGGAGAATTAGAAATAATCCTGACTACTGGGTTGTCACACTGTTAGATCCCCGGTACAAAAGTAAATTTGCAGAAATTATTCCTGCCATAGAAAGGGATGCACGCATGCAGGAGTATCAGCAGAGACTGTTGCAGAATCTTACATGTGCTTTTCCACAAAACACCAGTGGTGCACGTAGTGAATCTCACAGTTCCAACTTGCCAACCGTGGGACCGTCAAGTGTTAAGCACTCAAACCGTAACAGAACCACAGTATCTGCTGGTAACATCAATTTTGCGGAATCATTTCACCACTTTTTTAGCCCATCCTTTGCAAGGCCACAGGAGACAAGAAGTCTGACACATAGTCAACGCCTAGAGACGATGGTACAGGAGTATCTCCAAGTAAACATTGAAGCCATGACTGTGTCACTGGACCCTTGCTCTTTTTGGGCTTCCAATCTGGATAAATGGCCGGAGCTAGCCACTTACGCCTTGGAGATCTTGTCATGCCCCGCAGCCAGCGTTCTGTCTGAACGTGTGTTCAGCGCTGCTGGTGGTGTGCTGACAGATAAGCGCACGCGGCTCTCCACTGATAATGTAGACAGACTCACGTTCATAAAGATGAACAAATCATGGATCCGAAACGACTTTTCTTCCCCTGTGTCATCCTGGGGAGAGTAAAAGCTTGATGATTGGTTAAAATCACCCTACCAACTGTTTTAAGCTTTCAAATTACTAATCATGTTTATCTGTATCTTGGCTGGAAAATAATTTGGGCTTTGTAGCAGTCTGCAGCACTGATCCTATTAGGCCATCTATACTAAGCTCCACCAGATTTAAAATTAATAATAATTTTTAGCTGCATCTAGCCCGGAAAATAATTTTGGGGCTCCGAGATGCGCAAGACACATAAGTGCCTTCTTACTGCACTACGTGCAACATGACCCTCATATTGTCAGAATTCGAAGTAATCATGACTACTGTGTTGCCACACTCTTAGATCCGCCAAACTTTTCGATCAACCTTTTCATTTTAATAAAGACCAAAAAAATGGTCATTTTTGAAATTATAAGCATTAGCAGGTTATTAGAAACTGAAATCAAACAGTTTTCAACTCAAAACTTTATTCTAGGTGATGTTACATTTTCACATAGGACCCCTTGTTCGAAAGGAGCTTCTGAACTCTCTCGTCCATTGAATTTGTCAGGTTTTGGATGGTTTCTGCTTCAATTGTTTTGCATGAGGACAGAATACCCTCCCAGAGCTGTTGCTTAGATGTGAACTGCCTCCCGCCATCATAGACACTCCTTTTGATGATGGTCCAGAGGTTCTGAATGGGGTAGAGGTCAGGGGAGCATGGGGGTCACACCATAAGTTTGTCCCCTTTTATGCCCATATCAGCCAGAGATGCAGATGTTTTATGTGCAGCATGAGATGGTGCATTATCATGCAAAAAAATGATCTTGCTGTGAAATACACGGTTCTTCTTCTTGAACCATGGCAGGAAGTGCTGTTTGAGAAAATCCACATACATTATGGAGTTCATCTTTAGCGCCTGCAGGGATCCTAAAGGGGCCGACAATCTCTCTCCCCATGATTCCAGCCCAAAACATTACTCCACCTCCTCCTTGTTGGCGCTGTAGCCGTGTTTGCATGGGGTGTCCATCAACCAGCCATCCTCCACTCCATCCATCTGGACCATCGAGCGCTGCACGGCACTCATCCGTGAACAAAACAGTTTTGAAATCAGTCTTCATGTAATGTTTGGCCCACTGGAGCCGTTTCTGCTTGTGTGAAGTGGATAGAGGAGGTCGACAGGATGGCGTATGCACAGCTGCAAACCTCTGAAGGACCCTGCATCTTGTTGCTGGGGGACGTTGGAGGCACCAGCAGCTTCAAAAACTTGTCTGCTGCTATGACAAGGCTTTTTTGCCGCTGCTCTTTTAACCTGACGTAATTGCTTGTAGGAAAGAGTCCTCAATTTGCCTTTATCAGCACGCACACGTGTGTAC
Organism: Phyllobates terribilis; assembly: GCF_046119375.1. Classification (NCBI taxonomy): domain Eukaryota; kingdom Metazoa; phylum Chordata; class Amphibia; order Anura; family Dendrobatidae; genus Phyllobates; species Phyllobates terribilis. The sequence continues at coordinate 202,478,902 of NW_027362764.1, read as the reverse complement.
TGTGAATCAGCTACTTACTTCTTGATTGCCAAGACACTTCATCCTGATCATCGCACAATGTTGATTGTAGTCATGCCTTGACCTAAACACTAGACAATTTGTTGCTTCTCAGCAGCCGACACATCCTTTTTCTTTCCCATTTTGGCAGAAAATGTAGGCTGCTTAATAATGTGAGACAGCCTTCTTAAGTAGTCTTGCCTTTCATTGGACACACCTGCCAAACTAATTAGCACAGGTGTCTGCAATTGCTTACAGTGATATAAAGAGCCCTGACACACATCACCATCAATGAGTTTAACTGACAAACAAACAAATTCTTCCCTTATCACTCCTAAACACTTTTTTCACAATAATTTGGAACACAGTGTACATGTGCTTTTCCACAAAACACCAGTGGTTCACGTAGTGAATCTTACAGTTCTAACTTGCCAACCGTGGTCTGTATGGAGTTGTTCAATAAAGGGCCCAAAATGAAGATAACATAGATGGGAGAGGTCTCTATGAATAGGAATTCCTAAGTATTTGATACCCTGTGAGGGCCAGGCAAAGGGAAAGTTGGACTGGATGGAATCCTGTATGGATTTGGGGAGGGAGACATCGAGGGCCTCAGACTTCGCTGCATTGATTTTAAAATTTGACCATGTAACAAAGTGATCTATTTCAGCCATAACAGCATGGATGGATATATGTGATTGAGTGATATATACTAGGACATCATCAGCAAATAGAGAGCACTTGTACTCGGTGCCTCCCACCTCAATCCACCTAATATTTGGGTTATGGCGAATTGATGAGAGCAGGTGCTCCGTCACTAGGATGTATAAGAGAGGGGACAGAGGACATCCCTGCCTTGTCCCATTGTTGATTGTGAAAGGTGATGAAAATGTTCTGATGCACCCCCTGGGCCTTGGGACACCCGGAGCCGGACCCTTTTTGGTGGATGCTGGTGGTTGTAGTCTTCGTGGCGGCGACCCGGTTCCGTGGCTCAGGGCGGTCAAACCAGTGGCGGAACTATTTATGTGGTTTTGATGTTTAAATGTCCGACTACGCCACCCGTGGATTGCGGTCAGAGTGAACCGCCGCTGCAGGGCAGACCGCTGAGGCTGGTGTTGTGGGTGCAGCAGAGCGTAGCATAACTCCCCACGGGAGGAGTATAGCCTCAGGGCAGTGTATGCGGAGGATGGGGGTGATGGTGCAGGGCAGCAGCAGTAATGACACGGAGTCAGTGATGCAGTCCAGGGCCTTTACTCACAGTTCTTATTATCCAGACCACGTCTGCAGGTAACGGCTGCCCACGTCGTACTGTGCTCACCAGGTGAGGGGCTCAGACAACTCCCAGATAACTTTGCAGCGCTTCACAGGACCCCCTTTGTGTGCCCTTTGTCTGGCCTTTCTTACCAACCCTTCTGTCCGGCTGCCTCAGGCCTCCTCTTGGTAAACTTGGCGCCAGTTTCCCTGACCCTATGTGGTGCCTTCCTAGCGGGTGTAGCGAGGGGCTGCGCCACATAAAATGTCACAGCCTCCGGTTTCTAGCTGAGGGTCGTTTCCTGCCTCCACTAGTTTCGGGGACCGGTCTCCCCCTTTGGCCTGACCCCTCCACGCAGGTGGATTCGGGCGTGCGGTGGCGACTCGCCCGTCCGCACCCCTGGGATCCCTTCATTCCTCGTTCCTGGAGCCTTCTCCGGTCCTCTTCCTTCCTTCTCCCTCTTCCAGGCCTGGGCCTCTGTTACTAGGCCCGCCTCTGGAGCAGAGCTCATGCAGAGCCCCTGCTCCCTGCCACTTCTGCTCAGACTTCTCTGCACTGAACTAAGATGGTGCCCACCTTTTATACTCCATTCTCAATGCACCCAGGAACTGCTTCCTCCCTGCTCCTGCACTACAGGGTTCCCCTTCCCCCACTCCAGCCAGGGACAGGGACTGTCGTGCCCATCTCAGAGGCATATTGGTCGCCCTGCCCCACGGCAATGTGGTGTAATGCATGCAGGTGTCGGGTCCTGATCCACACTCCATCCTTACCTGAGAGTGAGATATCACACCTCTGGGTGAGGTGCAATACCTCTGTAGCAACCGAGCCCTCAGGGTGCTACAGTTCCATTTGTCTTCAGCCTAGGTGACGTATTGTGATACAGGGCCGTGATTTTGGCTATAAAAGGGTCCCCTAGACCCCTACCCCAAGCTTTTTAAGAGAATCATATATGGCGTGCCAGGAGACTCTATGGAATGCTTTCTCAGCATCCAACGAGAGTATCTAATTACAAATTTTTAACTGCATCTAGCCCAGGAAATACTTTGTGCCTAGTAGCAGTGTCTGCTAGTCAGCGGATTATCCCGGCTGTTAAGCAAGCTACACCACCTGTAGTTTGGACACTTAATTTTTTCAAAGGAAATGCTTCGGGACCACGGGATACTCAGTGAAGAGCATCAGGAGGCACCCCAAGGCATAGGGGCTGGGACTGGCAGTAGGATGCCTTGCGGTGGACCGCCGAGCTCGATCCTTATAAAAGCTTTTTAACTGCAGCAGCTTTAGTGGACGCTACTGGAGCTGGAATTTCGCGGCTGCTGGCATGAGACTTGCCCTCCAATAGATCCTTGTAAATGGATTTAAAGTGTATTCATTCAAATTAGAGAGACAATTTAAATTAAAAAGCTTAGAGCTGCCTCCACCACAGGGGGGCTCGCTCGACCCACCAGCGGACAGGCACCAGTATTGGGAGACGGGGGCTGGCAGTCAGGGTTCACCGCGGCTCTGGCACAAACCCGGCGACACGGAGGTGGCACGGGCAGGAGCGGACTGAACGTGTCGGCTTCTCACTTTTTGGATTTTAGAAGGGCATGACATGCCTATATCTGTGTCTCCCCCTCCTTTTACTCCTCCACCTCTTTTCTTTTCGCATGACTATATGTACTTGTCACTTTTCCATGTGTTAGTTTTGTCTTCTGAGCAGTTTGTCAGCTTTTGGACACCTTTGAACATTTTTTCTATGTGTTTCTATGTGTTTTTGTTTGCCTGCCATTAGTTTTAACGGTGTTCGAAGGTGTTCGACGAACAGTTCGACGAACAGTTCGGCGAACACACGGGTGTTCGACGAACCGAACCGAACTCGAACACTACGGGGGTGGCTCAACACTACTCCACTGCTTCTGCCTCCTCAACCTCCTCTCGGCCCTCCACCTGCACCCAAAGCCTGTCTGGTAATGCCAGTCGCGTTCTAACTGCACAGAAGGAATCCTGCACACCTCCTTGCTATGCTGGCAGCAGGGCTCAATGGTATCAGTCGGTGTTTACGTTGAAATGTCTGGGAAATGTGAGTCACACAGCTGAGGAGTTGTGGTCAGCTCTGGAGACCGAGTTTCATGAATGGTTGTCTCCAATGAACCTGCAGCCAGGGAAAGCCGTGTGTGACAATGCTGCAATCCTGGGTGGGGCCCTTCGCCGGGGCAATGTCACACACGTGCCTTGTATGGCTCACATGTTGAACCTGGTTGTCCAGCAATTTTTAGACCACTATCCCGGACTTGATGGCCTTCTGCAGAGGGCACAGTCGCTGTGTGCTCATTTCCACCGTTCGCATCCCGCAGCTCAACGACTTACATCTCTACAGAAGTCGTTGGGCCTGCCAGTTCACCGGTTGAAATGCGATGTGCTGACACAATGGAATTCAACTCTACATATGATGCAGCGACTGTGGCAGCACCATCGAGCCCTGGTGCAATACGTTATGACGTATAGCCTGGGCCAATGAGATCCAGAGGTGGGGCAAATAACGCTGCAGGAGTGGTCTAAGATCAGGGACCTATGATCTCTTCTGCACAGTTTTGAAATGTCGATGAAGATGTTTAGTGCTGACGATGCCATTATCAGCATTACTATTCCGGTCATTTACATGCTGGAGCACACTTTAAACAGTATTCGGAGTCAGGTGGTGGGACAAGAGTAGGGTGAGGAAGTACAGGAGGAGTCGTATGCGGAAGAGATAATGTCTCCAAGGTCAAGACGGTTGGCAGCACCAAGGCATCAGGCATGGGAGGGTGGGGGAGTGGGATTAACAAGGGCGCATGGTAGCAGTCAAACTGTTGAGGAAGGTGCAGGAGCAGAGGAAGAAGTGGAGGACAAACTGGCGATGGGCATGGAAGACTCATCAGATGAGGGAGACCTTGATCACATTTCTGTTGTGCGAGGTTGAGGGGAGAGGGCAGAGGATGGAAGCATGATTCTTACCTCGCCACCAACACAATAAGGACTTGGTCCTCCTGGATGTGCAAGACACATGAGTGCCTTCTTGCTGCACTACCAGCAACATGACCCTCGGATTGTCAGAATTCGAAGTAATCCCGACTACTGGGTTGCCACACTCTTAGATCCCCGGTACAAAAGTAAATTTGCCAAAATAATTCCTGCCATAGAAAGGGATTCACGTATGCAGGAGAATCAGCAGAGGCTGTTACAGAATCTTACATGTGCTTTTCCACAAAACACCAGTGGTGCACGTAGTGAATCTCACAGTTCTAACTTGCCAACCGTGGGACTGTTGAGACTTCATCACTCAAACCGTAACAGTAACACCGTATCTGCTGGTAACAGCAGTTTTGTGGAATCGTTTCACCAATTTTTTAGACCATCCTTTGCAAGGCCACAGGAGACAAGAAGTCTGACACATAGTCAACGCCTAGAGAGGATGGTACAGGAGTATCTCCAAGTGAACATCGAAGCCATGACTGTGTCACTGGACCCTTGCTCATTTTGGGCTTCCAATCTGGAAAAATGGCCTGAGCTCGCCACTTACGCCTTGGAGATCTTGTCATGCTACGCAGCCAGCATTCTCTCTGAACGTGTGTTCAGAGCTGCTGGTGGTGTGCTGACAGATAAGCGCACGGGGCTGTCCACTGAGAATGTAGACAGACTCACGTTCATAAAGATGAACAAATCATGGATCCGCAAGGATTTTCTACCCCTGTGTCATCCTGGGGAGACTAAAAGCTTGAGGATTTTGGAAAATCACCTCACCAACCATTTTAAGCAAATCTGGGGCAAATGATGCCACTTAAGTGGTGTCTGTGCCACAATTTTTGGAAAAAATGAAGACTCTTTTTGGAGTCCCCTTGCTGTGTTTTACATGACGCTGGCATCGTCAATTCCAGGTGGGTCGGGTTGCCCCCCGCCATCCTTTTAACCGTAAGAAGCTACATACACTATGGCTTGGGGTAACACAGATGTTTTAGTCTGCAGAGCTGTTTACTCATACTATAGCCTTGGAATCAGAGGTCTGCTCCAAAGCTTCAGTGTCTGCTAGTCAGCATAGCAGCCCAGCTGTGATGCAAGCTACACCACCTGTGTATCTAAAAACAATTTTTTACTGTAGCTAACCCAGCCAATCATTTTGGACTAGTAGCAGTGTCTCGTAGTCAGCGGAGTAGCCCATCTGAAGCAAGCTACGCCACCTGTGTATCTAATAACAATTTTTTACTGCATCTAACCCAGGAAATCCTTTTGGGCTAGTAGCAGTGTCTCGTAGTCAGCGGAGTAGCCCATCTGAAGCAAGCTACAACGCATTTGTATCTAATAACAATTTTTAACTGCATGTAGCCCAGGCAATACTTTGGTCCTAGTAGCAGTGTCTGCTAGTCAGTGGAGTAGCCCAGCTGTTAAGCAAGCTACACAGCCTGTAGATCTAATTACAAATTTTTAACTGCATCTAGCCCAGGCAATACTTTGGGCCTAGTAGCAGTGTCTGCTATTCAGCGGAGTAGCCCATCTGTTAAGCAAGCTACACCACCTGTGCTTTGGACACTTAATTTTTTCAAAGGTAACGCTTCGGGCCACCGGGATACTCAGTCAAGAGCATCGGGGAGGCGCCCCAAGGCAAAGGGGCTGGGACTGGCGGTAGCACGCCTTGCAGAGGACCGCCAAGCTCGATCCTTCTTAAAGCTTTTTAACTGCAGCAGCTTTAGTGGACACTACTGGAGCTGGAATTACAGTGGCTGCTGGCACCAGACTTGTCCTCCGATAGATCCTTGTAAAGGGATATAAAGTGTACTCATTCAAATTACAGAGCCAATTTAAATTACAGAGCTTAGACCTGCCTCCACCGCGGGGGGTCTCGACCCACCAGCGGACAGGCACCAGTATTGGGAGAGGGGGGCTGGCCGTCAGGGTCCACCGTGGCTCTGGCACAAACCTGGCGACACGGAGGTCGCACGGGCAGGAATGGCCTGGTCGTGTCGGCTTCGCACTCCAGCGTAGTCCCTCTGACCGCTCGCGCCCGTAACCTCAAAGGGATGCGCAAGCGGTTTTTCTTCCCATGGCTGTTCCCCGCCCAGCAGGAACGTGGGGGAGCTCAGGTCGGCCTTCGACCGGACTCCCTTACCTCCCTCGCCCTCTTTCCTTCTTCCGTTCTCCATCTAACCCCTCGGTTCTGTGGTGTCCGCTCTCCCTCCAGCTCTCTCCTTCTCACAGGTGGACTACCGCGTGTATTCACACTGTGGCGAATCTTCTGGGCCCAGGCATAAGAAGTCGTCGAGGTAATGGATAATATGTGCCCCCTTAGAAACGTCCATGATGACCCATTCGAGGAAGCAACTAAACACCAAAAATAGTGAGCAGGATATGGAGAACCCCATGGGCAAACAGCGATCTATATAGTATGCTCCTTCCCAGAAGCAGCCCAATAGTCGGACACTATTCGGAGGCACAGGTAGTAACTAACCGAAACGCCCCCTTAATGTCTGTTTTGGCCATTAGGGTGCCCCTTCCCAACTCCTTGACCCGCCTGATTGCCTTGTCAAAGGATGTACAGTATATACTACTGTACTTGGTTCCGCGTCGATGTTGTCTTTTACTGACCTGCCCCTTGGATATGACAAATAGTGGATTAGTCCAAATGTATTGGGTTCCGTTTTTGGCACGACTCCCAACGGGGATACCGCTACGTCTTGCAAGGAAAGTGTTCTGAATGCAAACGCCATTCTACCTAAAGATATTTCTTTTTTTAATTTTCTTGTCACGACTAGTGTTGAGCGAGCACTAAAATGCTCGGGTGCTCGAAGCTCGGGCCGAGCTCGCCGTGATACTCGGGTGCTCGACCCGAGCAACGAGCCCAATGTTAGTCTATGTGAAAAGAAAAGAAAGGGCGCATGTGTAGACTCACAGGGCTATTTAATTAAATTAAAAAGTGCCAGTACACTCACCTGTGATGGTTGTGTACGTCTACACAACCAAGATTAAGCGTGTGATTAATGAGGCTCCGGGTCGCCTCTATTTGTAGTACAGTCCTGTCATTGTTTGCCTCGCAACTCCGTGCTCCTCAAGTGGTCACACGATCCTGCTGGACCAGATACTACGTCACCGCAGGTCCTCAGTAGTTTAACCCGGTGGCTGGATAACCGCAGGTCCTCAAACATCCAAATAGACCAGGCTGCTCCTGCCGCTTTGGCTCCGTATGGAGATATTTCACAAGTAAACAATGGTGCAGCGGTCTCAGGGAGCGCCAAAGGAATACTGGACATTTTAATAGATGGCAACCGACTTTTATTCTTCCTCCAATACCACTGCCACAACGCGTTTCAACGGTCTAAGCCGTCTTCACCTGATGAAGACGGCTTAGACCGTTGAAACGCGTTGTGGCAGTGGTATTGGAGGAAGAATAAAAGTCGGTTGCCATCTATTAAATTGTCCAGTATTCCTTTGGCGCTCCCTGAGACCGCTGCACCATTGTTTACCAATGTTAGTCTATGGGAGACTCGAGCATTTTTGCGGTGGCACCCCCGGCAGTCTTTTAAAAGCCTAACAAGTGCCCAAAACGATAGTGACAATGCTCAAATGACATGGGGACAGCATGGAGATCTCCCCAGGAAGCATTTCTGACCCCCAGGTCACTGCTGTCAACAACGTGGTCTGAGGTATTAAGCCACTTTTACGGGCTCATAATAAAACGTTCAAAAACGAAAGTGAAACTTTTTTCCTGTGAAATATGTTAAGGAACATCCTTTCCAGGGAAAATACTTGTGTATAAGTTAAAATAAATGACCAAAAGCAAAAATACTCCTCCACACCTTCGGCTATGTTCACAAGTAGCATTTTTTATGCGTTTTTGCACTTTTGTATTGCTTTCAACTATGACAAATGCATTCACCGGGAAATGTAATTTTAACATTTTACAACCTTATCTGGCCATGTGCTGTGTGACACATGCATAAAGTGCTGAAAAGACATGGGAACAGCATGGGGAAGATCCCTGGAAGCATCTCTGACTCCCAGGTCACTGTCTAAAAGTGTGCCCATCATAAGTGATCCTTGCCGCATCAGAAGATGCAGACTTGCAACTATCCCCATGCAAGTTCTAGTCCCAGGGCAGTGTTCAATTGTACCTCCCCCATTCCTTGCAATACAAGCGCAAGCATGCTGCCTGCCACCCACCCACCCCCAGGCTGCAACACCATACTGCTTGCTTGCTTGAACTTGAAATTGGGCCTTTTAGGCATGTGGAGGTGGAATCTGGCCACCACGTCATGGCTGTGTTGGCGGCCTGGAATCCATACTCAGTCCCCAGCCGCCCGGCGGCCGGGTGTCCATACTCGGTCCCCAGCAGCCCCTATTTCTCCTTGGAACATCCCCCCACACACTTTTCTTATCCCGGCCTGCTTTAGGCAGCATTGGACGAGCCCAGCAGAGAACCAGACTCCTCCGGTGGGCCCTGACATCTCCATCGGTGGAGTTGAGAGTGCCAAGGTGAGGAGCATGATGATGATGACAGAAGTGAGCATCTGCTATGTTTTCTTTTAATGCAAGTGTAAGTGTGCAGCCTGCCACCCACCCACCCCCAGACTGCAATTCCCTACTGCTAGCTTGCACTTGAAATGGGGCCTTTTAGTTTGGAGGAGGCCGAAGCTGGCCACTACCTCATGGCTGCTTCGGCAGCGAGGTATCCATACTCAGTCCCCAGCCGCCCCTATTTGTCCTGGTGTGCCTTATGCATAAGATTAAGCGCGTATACCAAAACATTACCTGTGCCCTCCCCAGTGCATTTAGTGGGATGGAGAGCCTATTCCGCTGTAGTGTGTGCGTGCCAAACCCCTGTTCATGGTACATGCGAAGATGCCTTCCACCTTGCACCTGTCGTTGCAGACTTGCAACTATCCCCATTCAAGTCCTTGTACCAGGGCAGTGTTCAATTGTACCTCTCCCATTCCTTGCAATGCAAGCGCAAGTATGCAGCCTGCCACCCACCCACCCCCAGGCTGCAATACCATACTGCTTGCTTGCTTGCACTTTAAATTGGGCCTTTTAGGCATGTGGAGGCGGAATCTGGCCACCACGCCATGGCTGTGTCGGCGGCCTGGTATCCATACTCAGTCCCCAGCAGCCTGGTGGCCTGGTGTCCCCGCTTGCTCCCCAGCCTCCAGGGGGTGGCCGGGTGTCCATACTCGGTCCCCAGCCACGCATATTTGTCCCGGTAACCTTTCCCACACTTTTCTTAGCCTGGCCTGCTTTAGGGCAGCATTGGCCGGGCCCACCGGACTATCAGACTCCTCCGGTGGGCCCTGGCTTCTCCATCAGGGGAGTTGAGAGTGCCAAGGTGAGGAGCATGATGAGGATGATAGAAGTTAGCATCTGCTTTGTTTTGTTGTAATGCAAGCGCATGTATGTAGTAGCGGCTAGGCCTGAGGTGGTCAGCGTTTTGGCGCATATCCTACCTCCTCCGAGGATTGCTGGCTGTTTTCCTGCTACTATCCAAGTTCTATGACTCCCGTTAAAACAAAGCTTCAGGAGATAAATGATGGATGAGGTAGAGGCAAAGGAGAAAGAGCAGGAGGAACAGGGACCATTCACATCAATATCAGGCCAGTCAACCAGATATGTCTTGTAGGATATGTTTCTGTAACAAAAGGAGCGGTTCGGCTACACAGTTATAGGGCATACAGTGAGTGCAATGCCTACCAAAAATTTCGAGGCACTCCAATGCCCCTTGGAAATGACATGGAGGTCAGAGGGCGTTAACTAAATCTTTTTTTCCATTTATAGCAACTGGGTCTCCTGTGCACTGTTGGCCTAAGCAGTGAATGGAAGGCTTTCCAAAAATTATGAGGAACTGCAATGTCCCTTACAAGAGCCATGTGTGGCACCCCAGGGGTCTGGTCACCACAGTAATAGAGATATTACGTCGGAGAGCAAGTGGGAGGTTTCCTGGTCAGGATCCCTTAAACATGCAACATCCTCCTGCCCCAGTCCTGGGAGGGGAGAATTCAGCCCTTATAAACTGGATCTGGGGCGGGGTTGAGTGAGTCAGAGAACAGTCAGAGTCAGAGTGAGAGCAAGGGAAAGTAACAGCAAGGAGCTCTGTAGGAGCTAGGAGCTAAAGACCAGGGGCTGGAAGCTGAGCAGAGCTCGCCCTGGCAGAAGACAATAGGAACCGAACACAGGAGTCCGAGGCTGTGAGGACTTATATATCCAGCAGCAGAAACCAGCCGGCAGGGGATTTCAGGTCCTCTGGCCATAGAAGCCCGGAGGCTGAGTCACAAGCAAGGGACCAGCACCGCCGTCGTGGAGCGGAGGCTAACAGAAGGCCCCAAGTCACCAGCCATACGGGTGAGCACTACACGGTACACTCAGGGATGTGGGCTACTTCTACCCGCTTACAGCAAGGTAGCCAGGAAGAGTGCAGACAGAAGGGGAGGCCTACAACTCCACCTGGCCAGGGGAACTCCTGCTTGCTCACAGACTGACCAGGCCTCTTATGCTAGCCAGTACTCCCGGGAGGGTCTACCTTGTAATCATCAGTAAAGACCCTGAACTGCACTGCAAAGACTCTGAGTCGTTCCTGCTGCGCTCGTGCACCATCACCCCCCATCATCCACACTCACTGCCCTGAGGCTATACTCCTCCCGTGGGGAGTTATCCCATTCTCTGCTGTGCACACAACACCAGCCTCAGCGGTCAGCCTCGCAGCGGTGGTACTCCCTGACCGCAATCCACGGGTGGCGCAGTCGGACAATTAACCTCAAAACTTAAGAAAGACTGCCACTGGATTGACCAGCCTGAGCCACGGGACCGGGTAACCGCCACGGAGACTACAGACCCCAGAGACCCGGCACCGGGTATCCCACACACGTGTACACACGGCCCAGGGGGCGCGTCACATGCAGTACAGCATATTACAAACATAAGTCCCATTATTGGGGAGTGGGTGTCCCATAGTATTTGCTTATGCTTTACAAGCAAAAGCTGCCAAAAATTAGGACGGAGCAACTTGCAAAGCCCCTTACAAGAGCCATGCAGTACAGCATATTACAAACATAAGTCCCATTATTGGAGAGTGGGTGTCCCATATTATTTGCTTATGCTTTCCAAGCAAAAGCTGCCAAAAATTAGGACGGAGCAACTTGCAATGCCCCTTACAAGAGCCTTGCAGTACAGCATATTACAAACATAAGTCCCATAATTGGGGAGTGGGTCTCCCATAGTATTTGCTTATGCCTTGCAAGCAAAAGCTGCCAAAAATTAGGACGGAGCAACTTGCAATGCCCCTTACAAGAGCCATGCAGTACAGCATATTACAAACATAAGTCCCATTATTGGGGAGTGGGTCTCCCATAGTATTTGCTTATGCCTTGCAAGAAAAAGCTGCCAAAAATTAGGACGGAGCAACATGCAATGCCCATTACAAGAGCCATGCAGTACAGCATATTACAAACATGAGTCCCATTATTGGAGAATGGGTCTCCCATAGTATTTGCTTATGCTTTCCAAGCAAAAGCTGCCAAAAATTAGGACGGAGCAACTTGAAATGCCCCTTACAAGAGCCATGCAGTACAGCATATTACAAACATAAGTCCCATTATTGGGGAGTGGGTCTCCCATAGTATTTGCTTATGCTTTCCAAGCAAAAGCTGCCAAAAATTAGGACGGAGCAACTTGCAATGCCCCTTACAAGAGCCATGCAGTACAGCATATTACAAACATAGGTCCCATTATTGGGGAGTGGGTCTCCCATAGCATTTGATTATGCCTTGCAAGCAAAAGCTGCCAAAAATTAGGACGGAGCAACTTGCAATGCCCCTTACAAGAGCCATGCAGTACAGCATATTACAAACATAAGTCCCATTATTGGGGAGTGGGTCTCCCATAGTATTTGCTTATGCTTTCCAAGCAAAAGCTGCCAAAAATTAGGACGGAGCAACTTGCAATGCCCCTTACAAGAGCCATGCAGTACAGCATATTACAAACATAAGTCCCATTATTGGGGAGTGTGGCTCCCATAGTATTTGCTTATGCTTTCCAAGCAAAAGCTGCCTAAAATTAGGATGGAGCAACTTGCAATGCCCTTTACAAGAGCCATGCAGTACAGCATATTACAAACATAAGTCCCACTATTGGAGAGTGGGTCTCCCATAGTATTTGCTTATGCCTTGCAAGCAAAACCTGTCAAAAATTAGGACGGAGCAACTTGCAATGCCCCTTACAAGAGCCATGCAGTACAGCATATTGCAAACATAAGTCCCATTATTGGGGAGTGGGTCTCCCATAGTATTTGCTTATGCTTTCCAAGCAAAAGCTGCCAAAAATTAGGATGGAGCAACTTGCAATGCCCCTTACAAGAGCCTTGCAGTACAGCATATTACAAACATAAGTCCCATTATTGGGGAGTTGGTGTCCCATAGTATTTGCTTATGCCTTGCAAGCAAAAGCTGCAAAAATTAGGACGGAGCAACTTGCAATGCCCTTACAAGAGCCATGCAGTACAGCATATTACAAACATAAGTCCCATTATTGAGGAGTGGGTGTCACAAAGTTTTTGCTTATGCCGTGCAAGCAAAAGCTGCCAAAAATTAGGACGGAGCAACTTGCAATGCCCCTTACAAGAGCCATGCAGTACAGCATATTACAAACATAAGTCCCATTATTGGGGAGTGGGTCTCCCATAGTATTTGCTTATGCCTTGCAAGCAAAAGCTGCCAAAAACTAGGACGGAGCAACATGCAATGCCCCTTACAAGAGCCATGCAGTACAGCATATTACAAACATAAGTCCCATTATTGGGGAGTGGGTGTCCCATAGTATTTGCTTATGCCTTGCAAGCAAAAGCTGCCAAAAATAAGGACTGAGGAACTTGCAATGCTGGCACCCTGGAGGTATAGTGGTGGTGGAGGCTGAGGATAAGGAGAAGAAGATAAAACAGCCGAAACGAGGAAGCGTATACCCATGTGTGGGTGTGAAGCGGTGCATGTGAATACACATCCCGAAATAACACAGTGGATTTGACTTTATGTTACTCTGCTGTCATTTGGTGATGATGAGAAGTCTGGCCCAATCCAGCCCTTGTTCATTTTGATAAGGGTCAGCTTGTCGGCATTGTCAGTTGACAGGCGAGTGCGCTTATCAGTTATAATTCCACCAGCGGCACTAAAAACACGCTCCGATAACACGCTAGCAGCAGGGCAGGCCAGGACCTCCAAGGCGTACAGAGCGAGTTCATTCCAAGTGTCCAGCTTGGATACCCAATAATTAAAAGGCACAGAGGAATCACGAAGGACGCTGGTACGATCGGCAAGGTACTCCCTCACCATCTTTTGAAACTTTCCACTCCTTGTGAGAGTACCCCGAGCCTCAGGGTCTGCAAGCTGGGAGGGTGTCAGAAAACTGTCCCAGAACATTGACAGTGTTCCCCTGCCTCTGCTGGATTGGAGTTGCATCTCTCTCGCCTGTACGCCTTGGTTGGGCAACGAACTGTGACCTCTGCCGCTAGCATGTTCAGATGGGAATTTTTTTAAGAGTTCTGCAGCAAGGGCCTTCTGGTACTGCCCCATTTTTGTAGACCTCTCCACCTGAGGAATAAGAGAGTGAAAGTTCTCCTTGTAGCGGGGGTCAACAAGTGTCACCAACCAGTAATGACTGTCACCCAACATTTTGACAACGCGAGGGTCACGGTTAAGGCAGCGTAACATAAAGTCAGCCATGCGTGCCAGACTGGTAACGGGCAAGATTTCCGTGTCCTCACCAAGATGACGACTGACCATGCTCTCCTCCTCCTCCTCCTCTTCCTCCTCCCCCCTGTCTTCAGGCCAGCCACGCTGAACCGACGGTATGACACTTGTACAGGTACTACCGACTACAACACATGATAGCAGCTCCTGTTCTTCCTCCTCCTCCTCCTCCTCCTCCTCTCCCTCATTGTCCCCCAATGCACGTTGGGATGAGATGAGGCTGGGCTGTGTGTAATCGCCCGCTATGGCTTCTTGATCCATCTCATCATACTCTGGCTGCAATGCCTCCTCTTTAATTCTCTGCAGCGAGCGTTGCAAAAGACAGAAAAGTGGGATGCTGACACTAATGATTGCGTCATCGCCACTCACCATCTTGGTGGCCTCCTCAAAGTTTGTCAGGATGGTACATATGTCAGACATCCAGGTCCACTCCTGAGGTCTTATGTGTGGAGTCTGACCGGAATATCGACGGCCTTGTTGCAGCTGGTACTCCACAACTGCTCTCTTCTGCTCACAAATCCTTTGCAACATGTGGAGGATAGAGTTCCAACGTGTGGGGACATCACACACCAGTCGGTGTGCCGGAAGCTGCAAACGCTGCTGCAACACAGCAAGGGCGGTGGAAGCTGTAGCCGACTTGCGAAAATGAGCTGACAGGCTGCGTACTTTCACGAGCAGATCTGGCAACTCGGTGTTAGAACTCTCCTGTTAGTTTTTTTTAGTTTGCTGGTCACATGACCATTTTTGCCTATTTAATCCGGCTCCACCCTCCTGGTCTTGCTGGACTTCATTGTATTTACTACTCTTGAGCTAGCTTGGTGCTCTGTTGCCGTTCTCTGTTAGTTTTGCTAGGTCTTCTGACCTCTATGCTTTTTATTGTGTGTTTGACTGCTACTATTTCTGCTAGGAGGTGTCCAACTTATCCCAGTCCCTAGTTCTTGTAGGGATCCCTCCCTCACATCTATAGGTCTTCGTACAGACTAGCCGAGGACTTTAGCGGGTCTGATCGCAGGATCAGGTTCCCCGTTACATCGTAGGGATCTAGTTTAGTTCTATTGTAGGGACAGTTCTCCTGTCTTTCCTTAGTGCTTGTAGCAGATCATAACAGTAAGTCCAGCCCTAAAAGAAAAAAAAAAATTTCTCTAAGGAAAGACCTCCAGTTTTCCATCATGGTCTCGGTTCAAGATTTGGCTCAACGCTTGCAGGGACTCTCTCTGGAGGTGGCCGAGCTCCAACAACACGTGAGTAGCTGTTCTGGAGCTCATTTTGTGGAACCAAAGGTACGTCTGCCTGATCTATTTTTTGGCGAACAACAAGATTTTTTTTCTTTTAAAAATGCTTGTTTATTGTATTTTCGTTTGAGACCCGGATCCTCTGGTGATGAATCACAGCGCATAGGGTTCATAATGTCACTTTTGCGTAAAGATCCTCAGGGATGGGCCTTCTCTCTCCAACCTAGTGATCCGTGCTTTAGATCAGTGGATAGTTTTTTTTCTGCTTTGGGTTTGTTGTATGATGATCCTGATCGTGTCTCATCTGCTGAGTCTGAATTGAGACGTTTGAGGCAGGGATCAGGTAATGTGGAAAAATATTGTTCTCACTTCCGTCGGTGGTCTGCCCAGGTGGGGTGGAACGATTCAGCTTTGAAAAGCTTGTTTCTTGCAGGGCTAGGTGAAAGGGTTAAGGATTTACTGATTGCTTATCCCACACCTGGAAACTTGCAGGAGGCAATGCAATTAGCTATACGGGTGGACAGGAGACTGCGTGCAAGGGTTAATGAGAGCAAATCCTCTGCTATGTCAGCTCTGAGTCCTGAGAGGGTCTGTGCTGACAATGGAGAGCCAATGGAGATTGGGGCGATGACACCCCGCTCTCAGGAAAAAGACCGCAGGCTTTCTGAAGGCTTGTGCTTCTATTGCGGAAATTCTGGTCATTTTATTAAGAACTGTGTGCTTCGTATGAAGAAAGAAAAAAAAATGGTCAGTTATGCCCGTATTGCCTGTTTAAATTCTAAGGGAGTATTCCTATCTGCCACTACTGCTGCTCAGGATGAATTAATTGAATTTTGGGTATTTGTGGATTGTGGTTCTACTCTGAATGTGATTGATGGGGGATTCTTGGAAAAACTTAGATTAGAACCTAAAACTTTGTCATCCCCTATTGCTGTGGTTTCTGTTGATGGCTCTCCCTTGAAGAGTGTTACTCATAAGGTCTGTGAATTTCCCCTCACTATTAATGGTATTCACCAAGAAAATTTGGATTTGGTGGTATTGGATAATTTGCCTTTTCCAGTAATATTGGGGTTACCCTGGTTAAAATTGCACAATCCTGTACTGGATTGGTCTACCAATGAAATTAAGTCCTGGAGCCCTAAGTGTTATGACAAGTGTTGTAATGGACGTATTGCTGCTGTGGATAAAGGGGAATTGCCTGTACCTATTCAGGATTTTTGGAGAGAGTTTGGACGGATGTGCGTGGTAATCTTCAGGAGGCTAACAAAAAATCTAAGAGGTACTTTGATAGGAAACGGCAAGAGGTTTTGTTTGCTGTTGGTGACATGGTTTGGTTGTCCTCTAAGAATCTGCGATTGAGGATTCCTTCTAAAAAATTGGGTCCCAAGTTCGTAGGGCCCTTTAAGGTGCTTCAGATAGTTAACCAATCTGCTGTTAGGTTGGAGGTTCCTACGTCCTGGAAGATTAACCCGGTGTTTCATGTTTCTCTGTTGAAAAAAGCTGATGTGTCGGATGGTGACGCCTCTGCCACTGTTCCTCCGGTGGTGGAGGATGGGGAATATGAAATTTCCCGCATCCTAAATTCTAGACGGTATAGAGGGAGTTTGCAGTATCTCGTCGCTTGGAAGGGTTTCGGACCTGAGGATAACTCATGGGTGAGGACGGATGATGTTTCTGCTTCCAGACTTGTCAGAGCGTTTCCTGGTAAGCCTGGGCCTAGGGGATCCGGAGGATCCTCTTAGAAGAGGGGGTACTGTTAGAACTCTCCTGTTAGTTTTTTTTTAGTTTGCTGGTCACATGACCATTTTTGCCTATTTAATCCGGCTCCGCCCTCCTGGTCTTGCTGGACTTCATTGTATTTACTACTCTTGAGCTAGCTTGGTGCTCTGTTGCCGTTCTCTGTTAGTTTTGTTAGGTCTTCTGACCTCTATGCTTTTTGTTGTGTGTTTGACTGCTACTATTTCTGCTAGGAGGTGTCCAACTTATCCCAGTCCCTAGTTCTTGTAGGGATCCCTCCCTCACATCTATAGGTCTTCGTACAGACTAGCCGAGGACTTTAGCGGGTCTGATCGCAGGATCAGGTTCCCCGTTACATCGTAGGGATCTAGTTTAGTTCTATTGTAGGGACAGTTCTCCTGTCTTTCCTTAGTGCTTGTAGCAGATCATAACACTCGGGGTACGATTTAAGAAACCGCTGAACCACGAGGTTAAGCACATGAGCCAGGCATGGTACGTGTGTGATCTCACCTCGCCTCAGAGCCGCCACCAGGTTACGGCCATTGTCACACACGACCATGCCGGGATGTAGGTTCAGCGGTCTCAGCCACAGATCTGCCTACTCTTTCACAGCTGTCCACAACTCACAAACAGTGTGCGGTTTATCGCCTAAGCTTATGAGTTTCAGCACAGCCTGTTGCCGCTTGGCGGAGGCAGTACTGCAATGCTTCCAGCTTGTAACTGATGGGTGATATCTGAGATGGAGGCTGAACATGAGGAGGAGGAGGAGGATGCGCAGGAGCTGTACACTGTGGGGGCAACTCTGACTGACATAGGGCCCGCAATCCTCGGTGTGGGGAGGATGTGTTCCGTCCCAAGGTCCGACTGGGTCCCGGCCTCCACTATGTTTACCCAGTGTGCCGTCAGAGAGATGTACCGTCCCTGGCCACAAGCACTTGTCCACGTGTCCGTTGTCAGGTGGACTCTCCCAGTAACTGCGTTGTTGAGGGCACGGCAGATGCTTTGGGACACGTGCTTGTGTAATGGGGGATGGCACACCGGGCAAAATAGTGTCGGCTGGGTACCGAGTACCGAGGGACGGCTACCGCAATAAGATTGCGGAAGGATTCCATCTCCACCAGCCTAAAAGGCAGCATTTCCAATGCAAGCAGTCGTGAAATGTGCGAATTTAGGACTGTGGCCTGTGGGGCGTTAGCTGCGAATTTCTGCTTTCGTTCAAAGGTCTGGGATATGGACAATTGAACGCTGCGGTGGGACGTGGACGTGGACGTTGATGCTGTTTCTTGAGAAACTGACATAACAAGTGAAGACTGAGAGGAGGGGGCATCTTTACATGCAGTATGGACAGGGGATTGCCTTGCACACACAACAGGGGGTTCTATTGCACGCACAACAGTGGAAGAAGCAGTGGTGACACCCGCTGACACTTTTCGTGGACCCTGGGTTTCACCCCACAAAGTCGGGTGCTTTGCTGCCATGTGCCTGATCATGCTGGTGGTGGTCAGGCTGGTAGTTTTGTCACCCCTGCTGATGCTGGCATGGCAGGTGGAACATATGGCCTTTTTGGGGTTATCAGCAGAGTCTTTAAAAAAATTCCAGACTCTGGAAGACCTACCGCTTGTACTGGCAACGTCCCTCGTGTTGGTGTTACGGGGAACGGTTGCCTGCCTTCTGTCTGCGGCCACCACACTGCTTCTTCCTGCCTGTTGGGGTACTCTGCCTCCCTCCCCCTGTGTACTGCTGGCCTCACTCTGCATGTCCTCCTTCCACGTTGGGTCAGTTACTAGATCATCCACCACCTCCTCCTCTTCCACTTGCGCACCACGATCCTCCTCCTCACTTCCTGGCAATTGTGTCTCGTCATCGTCCACCTCTTGTGACAGATTGCCAACGTCGACTTCCTGTGGCCGTGGCTGTTCAAATATTTGGGCATTGCAAAATGGGATCTCCTCTTCCACCACTTCAAGCGTATCAGGCGAGGGGCCCAAATATGGAAATGGACCAGTGAACAGCTCTTCAGAGTGTCCAAGTGTGGGATCACTTGCTGTCTGACGACACTCGGCATGGTGGGAGGAAGGAGCATCAGGGTGAGGAGGAGTATGCGGTCGAGACTCACGGCTACTAAGAGTTTACCGTGTGGAAGACAGACCTGAGGTGGTGGTGCCCAGGTAACGGGAAGTATTATCTGCTATCCAATTAATAACCTGTTCACACTGATCAGTTCTCAATACTGGTGTTGTTCTGTGCTTCCCTAGTAATTCGGTCAAGACGTGGGAGCGAGAAGATGTGGCTGTTGGTTTTGGCACATTTTCACCTTGGCCACGGCCCCGTCCTCTGCACGAACCATCACCAGAACGTCCACTTCCAGGTCCCTTGCCACGCGCCTTGCCCATTGTAAATGAAGTAAAATAGCTTGCACTTGCACTATCAATGGAAAAAGGGTCATAAAGAGTAGATTAGAACCGTGGAAGAGGAAAACCACAGTTATTGTTTACTGGGGTATACCACACTTTTTTAAATATAGATATTTGCAGCTGAACAGTGAGTGACACACTCAAACTGCTTTTTTTCTAGACACCAAAGGCCCAAAACTGGATAGTACAGCGATTTGACCCGTGGAACTGCGAAACCACACTGGGATGTCGGGCCTACACAAGACTATTTTCAACAGATATATTTTTGTGTCACAACAGTCAGGAGACACTACTGTTTTTCTTTACGGAAAAAACTACCAAAAGCTGAATAATAGAGATTTTTTACCGTGGGATGGCAAAACCACAGTTATTGTTTACTGGGGTATACTACACTTTTTTAAATAGAGATATTTGCGGCTGAACAGTGAGCGACACACTCAAACTGCTTTTTTTTTAGATACCAAAGGCCCAAAACTGGATAGTACAGCAATTTGACCCGTGGAACTGCGAAACCACACTGGGATGTCGGGACTACACAAGACTATTTTCAACAGATATATTTTTGTGTCACAACAGTCAGGAGACACTACTGTTTTTCTTTACGGAAAAAACTACCAAAAGCTGAATAATAGAGATTTTTTACCGTGGGATGGCAAAACCACAGTTATTGTTTACTGGGGTATACCACACTTTTTTAAATAGAGATATTTGCGGCTGAACAGTGAGCGACACACTCAAACTGTTTTTTTTTTTAGATACAAATGGCCCAAAATGGATAATACAGAGGTTTGAACCATGGAAGTGCAAAACAACACTTCTGTTTCTCTAGCCTACACCAGACTATTTTCAACAGTTATATTTGTGTCTGAAAAATCAGAGACACGCTTTTTTTTGGGGGGGGGGCACACCAAAAGGTTAATAAGACGGGTATTTGTACAATGTGAAGGAGGAAAAAAAAAGGAGGATTTAGATGAAAAAAAAAGGATTTTTCCTGGCCCCCGACACCTGGTGCTAAGTCCAGCAATTTCAGCAACAGGAGCACACAGGACTGTAATGCAGCATTTGCTTGTATAACCACTGTGTCTCCTATACCGCCTGCCTGCCTGGTATCTGGGATGGATATTAGTCCTGAAAAGGACTGTTTGTTTGTTCTGGCAGCCTTTACAGACCCTACACTAACTATTTCGCAGTTTATATCTCTCCCTAAATCAGCAGCGCTGTCCCTACACCGTCTAATCCGGAGCGACTGTGTCCAAGATGGCGGCGCCCAGTTTTAAATACTCGAGGTGACGCTGTGCGGCCAGCCAATCACTGTAATGCCCACAGCCAACATGGCTGCAGCATTACAGTGACTGGCTGGCAATTCCTGCATGTTCATTGGCTCTGTAAAGAGCGCCAAACATGCAGGGCGGAGACCCGAGCTCCCGCCCGAGTAACCTGGAAATGCTCGGTGCTCACCGAACATCCCGAGTAGCGTGATGCTCGGACGAGTACCGAGCAGTGTCGAGCATGCTCGCTCAACACTAGTCACGACGTCTGGGTGTTGGTAGGCAGATTTTAGATTTTTACTCCAGCTTTTCTTGATTTTAGAAGGGCATGACATGCCTATATCTGTGTCTCCTCCTCCTTTTACTCCTCCACCTCTTTTCTTTTCGCATGACTATATGTACTTGTCACTTTTCCATGTGTTAGTTGTGTCTTCTGAGCAGTTTGTCAGCTTTTGGACACCTTTGAAGGTGTTTTCTTTGTGTTTTCTATGTGTTTCTATGTGTTTTTGTTTGCCTGCCATTGGTTTTAACAGTGTTCGACGGTGTTCGACGAACCATTCGACGAACTGTTCGACGAACATGCCGGTGTTCGACGAACCGAACCGAACCTGAACACTACGGGGGTGGCTCAACACTACTGGAGGGGCAACTTGCAGAGATAGCTTAGCATTAAACTCTTTTTTAGGGTTCGTGCAGACTTTGCAAATAACTTTTCTCTGAAGTGATGGAGTCTCATCAGTGGAACTCCTACCTTGTATGTACAATTGCTCAACTCCTATGAATAGATGATAGTTTCAAAATGGATTCAATGGGATTTTTCTGGCCTCTACGGTACCTATAAATTGCTTATACAAAGGCAGAATGGTAGCACAGGAGGCCTTATTGTTCTGTCTTAAGGCATTATAACTAGTGATGAGCGAGCACTAAAATGCGCACCTATGGATGCGCCATTTCTGGGGCGGCTGGCGGCTGGTTTTTCTAGCCTGGGAGGGGGCCAATATTCATGGCACCCTTCCTGGGCTATTAATATCAGCCCCCAGCTGGCTGCCTAGCCTTTGCTAGCTATTGAAAGAGGGGGACCGCAGGTCATTTTTTTTGGGTCCCCCATTTTAATAGCTAGTAAAGGCTAGTTATTCAGCTGGGGGCTGATATTAGTAGCCTGGGAAGCTCCGTGGGTATTACCCCCTTCCCAGGCTTCAAACATCTGCCCCAGCCGTCTGCTTAACCTCCGCTAGAGACTAAAATTTTGGGGAACCCCACGCCAATTGTTTGTTTTTTTTAATAAATCCTTTATTTTAACACTAAATGACAAGTACAGTAACCAACACTGTCACTGTACTTATTATATATGTGACTGACATGTTTCTATCTATCTAATCTATGTGTGATGCTCTATTCTTTCTGTTCTAAATTGTCAGGTACCGATGTATGTCGCTGATGAATTGCCGGCAGCCTTTTTTAAAGAGACAGGTGCATGAAAACACTGTTATTTTTTTAAAAAAAATTCTTTATTTTACCACTAAATATCAAGTACAGTAACTAACACTGTCATTGTACTTATTATACATGTGACTGACATATTTCTATCTATCTAATCTATGTGTGATGCTCTATTCTTTCTATTCTAAATTGTCGGGTACCGGTGTATGCCGCTGATGAATTGCCAGCTTTTCATGTTTCACTGGGAGCACTGTTCCCATCGATTTGGGCAATCACTGTAATGCTACAACCACCATGGCTGTGACATTACAGTGAGTGGCAGACAATCCCTGCATGATTGGTGCTCTAAATAGCGCCAAACATGCAGGATGGGGACCCTAGCTCCCGCCCGAGCATCGTGCAAGTACTCGGCGAGCTCCGAGCAACTCGAGTACTGAGATGCTCGGGCTAGTACCGATCAGTGGCGAGCATGCTCGCTCATCACTAATTATAACCTATTATTATGTATTAGGTGCTTGGAGAGGTCCTATACTGCTTGTACTCCTATCAATGTAAAAGTGTTGGATTCTCGAAGAGCAATTTGATTCTTTTGTAACCAAGGTGATTCAAAAAGGGAACAATAATAGTATAGGGTTTTTCCTAGGTTATAAATTAAAATGTAGCTGAAAAATTCTGTGAACCACTAGACAGTCTATATAGTTGTATAAAGATTGGTGAGGATGATACTAGTCTATTGTGACTTATCTCCTTAGAAATACAGAATGAATGACAGGTGTCAGGTGAACTTTCTTATTCACTGAGCAGCAGAATGTTGTTCCAAGGGCAGAATGTCAAGGAGTTACATTAAAGATCAGGGCAGGCATTTGAATAAAGGCAGCATGAGATGGCATGGAGGTGAAGTTATAAATAAATAGTTTTTACGTTACAATCTGCCACTGTAGTCTTTTGCATGTCAGTTACAGTTGGCTTACACAGCAGTTAGAAAACCACATTTTTGGATATGTAAAGATCTAAAAATTTGACGTAAGATATTGCATCAATTGATTTATACTAGTTTTCTTTTTCAATGTCTCTTTGCCTTTTGCTGTGTGCTATTAACAAATTAACTGTCAGCATAATACAAAATATGTAAATTATTTCATTTATATTTTATGTCTTTTATTTGGTAGCACCAATTTCTTATAGTTTTGTAATTTATTTTAGGTTGAATTACATACCTTTGTAGGGAGCTGCAATCTCAATTGGCACATGCGCCGCCTCCAGCGACTCTTTTCCTAAAGCCCACCGCAGGGAAATCAATGGGAAAGTACAGGGCCTCCGTTCAATGCCGACATTTTCGGACAGCCCAGGGCCCACAGCCTCGCAGCTCTGGGGCACCCCCTCCTCCCAGGCTGGGGCACTCAGCATGGCCCCACTCCTGCCGCTGCCGGCCTCCTGTACCCTCTCTCCACCGCAGCCAAACCGGATGTAGCTTTCTCCAGATAAGCTACATCCGGATTATAAAACGCACCCACATTTTCCTCCCAAATTTGGAGGGGAAAAAGTGCGTCTTATAATCCAAAAAATATGTTACATTTATCACAGCATCTTTGTTCAATAAGGTAAAGGTCCCAGGATGAGTATTTGATGCATAATGAATCAAATAATCTAATACTGAATTAGATTACTTGCCATTTATCATTGCATTTTTTACATATGTTTTTATATTAAACAATTCAGCGTGTGTTTTTGTCTGTTTTGGTTTGCCTTGTTTTAGTTAAAACTGCTTTGTTTGGAAACCTCCTGTTAATTATATGCGATAAACCTTTATTGATAAAGTCATGTGCGGACTGGATTCATTTTTATCTGCGGATTTTCCTCATCTCATTCAAGTCTATGGGAAAAATTTGGGAACAAAACACATATTTACTGCAAGAGAATGTCGCAGATGTCAGTTTCTGCAGTGTAATAAAAGCACAGTGGCCATAAGATTTCTATAAATCCCATTCACTTTGCGAGAAGTGTAGAACACTGCGCTTTTTCAACACAAAATTATGCATCAGAAAAAAAAGTACAAGATATTCATTGTGGGAATTTTGATTTTCATTTGCAGATGATACAGGTACATTACCATGATGAGTATTTGGTGCGTTTTTTTCGGCTGCCTTTTTTCCAGTGTCTGTCCCTCGCTTGAATTTCTCCATGATGACTCTTTATATAAATCTATTATTATTTCCTCTAGCAAATGACTTTGGATGCATGCGGGGACCAAGGGCAACTATAGAGAAAAGAAATTGTTTGCTTTTTAATTACTGTATTCTATCCATTGGTGGATTTGTATGCTTGGCATTAAACGTAACCAACATAACCAGTTATCCTAAGTTGATGTAATAAGATTTCCCACATGAACATGCAGCACTGGGACCAAAAGATTACATTAACTCGCAACTAGTGTTGAGCATTCCGATACTGAAATATCGGGTATCGGCCGATATTCACTGTATCGGAATTCCGATACTTAATTCCGATACTTTTATAATATCGAATACCGGAATCGGAAGTTCCCATAATGCCTGCGCTCTGCAGTGTCTGTGAAGGATGACAAGCTGGATGGCAGCGCTCAGCTGCGATCCAGCTTGTCATCAGAATGCCATCCCAGCGTGGGAGAATTCTCCTGATCGTTTAAAAGCCGGCGCGCGGTAAAAAGCCGCCGGCTTTTAAACAATCACGCAGCCCCATACTGCTTCCCCGCAGCCTCCCACCCCGATCCTCCGCTCCCCTCGCCACCTCCAATCCCAATCGTAAATTAGGACCGGGCGGGGAGCGCAGCACCAAGGAGCGAAGGACCCGGGCGGGGAAGCCGGCAGTGAAAAGACTTCACCGCCGGCTTTCCCGTTCTGTGCTGCGCTTTCCCGCCGGTTATTTCAAATGAACAGCTGAGGTATCAGGTGATGCCGATCAGCTGTTCATTTGAAGTAGCCGCGGTGCCCTCAGAGGGTTCATGTGAGTTCATGCTTGACTGCATGAACTCACATCAACTTTCCCACGGCCGCACAGGTCAGCCACTCCTCCCAGACCCGTCATGATTAGTGTGTGCGGGGTGTGTGTGCGGGGTGTGTGTGTGTGCGGGGTGTGTGTGTGCGGGTGTGTGTGTGTGCGGGGTGTATGTGTGTGCGGGTGTGTGTGCGGGGTGTCTGTGCGTGCAGGCAGACATAGGCCGATGTGACACTACTACTCCCATCGGCCTATGTCTGTCCCCCGTCCACTCCTGCCAGCAGGATCAGCTCGATGGGAGCAGTAGTTCCCATCAGCCTGATCCTGCTATTTAAATTGCCCTACTGTGTCCCCAATAAATTTTAAATACATGTCATTGGTGGCCAGTGGTTACCTAAAAGAAATTAGTTCATACATTACCTGTCCCCGCCGATCGCCACCTAAAATAAAGTAAAAAATAAAAAACTACACCTATACTCACCTAGACACCTAATTCCCCGAAGCCATCGATCTCCTGTAATAAAATATAAAATAATAAACCACAACCTTATCCTTACCCCTCCGTAGTAGTCCACGAGTGTCCCACGATGATCTCCAGTTCAGAGCAGCCACATAGAATGTGACCGCTCTGAACCGCTGCCGCCGCTAGAATGACGGGGCCGTAAGGGTTCACCGGAGTTCAGGCAGCGCTGCTCCGGTTAGCTCCTTTACGGCACTGCTGTATCGTGAGAAATTCCCACGGTACAGCACTGCCGTAAAGGAGGTCTCCGGAGCTGCGCTGCCTGAATGCACTCCGGTGACCTCAGTCAGTGGCTCCCGCTGCCGGGAGCGGACGTGTTCCCGGCAGCGTGAGCTTACAGCAGCCATGCACAGCTGTCACCATCTCCAGATGTGACAGCTGTGCATGGGAGATCAGCGCAGGAACGTGGACAGGTAACTATTTTTTTTTTAGTAAACTAAGAATTAAATAAAATGGTGTTTTATTTCAAATAAATTATTTTTTTCTGGGTGTAGTGTGTTTTTTCTTTTTAACACTTTGTAGGTTAGTAATGGGGGTGTCATATAGACGGCCATCATTACTAACCTGGGCTTCATGGCAGCTGGCGCTGACATGAACCCCACCACTATTACCCCCTGCCACCGCACCAGGGCAGCGTGGAAGAGCGAGGCTAAGTGCCAGAATTGGCGCATCCTATGGATGCGCCATTTCTGGGGCGGCTGACGACTGGTGTTTCTAGCCTGGGAGGGGGCCAATATTCATGGCACCCTTCCTGAGCTATTAATATCAGCCCCCAGCTGTCTGCCTAGCCTTTGCTAGCTATTAAAATAGGGGGGACCCCACGTCATTTTTTTTGGGGGGGTCCCCCATTTTAATAGCTAGTAAAGGCTAGGTATTCAGCTGGGGGCTGATATTAGTAGCCTGGGAAGCTCCGTGGGTTTTACCCCCTTCCCAGGCTTCAAACATCTGCCCCAGCCGTCTGCTTAACCTCCGCTAGAGACTAAAATTATGGGGGATCCCACGCCATTTTTTTTTTAAATAAATCCTTTATTTTAACACTAAATGACATTTGAGGACTTAATAAAGATGCAGTCCCTAAATTATTATTTATTTTTTAATAAATTTTTCCCAAAACTTTTGACGTGGGCTTCGCCATATTTTTGTATGCCTGCCAGGTACAGCATCCAGCTTCTATGAACGCGCCATTTTCCGGGGCGGCCGCGGACTGCAATTTTCAGTGGGGGGGGGGGGCAGAAAGCTTGGGCCTCCCTGCGCTGCAGATTCCATCCCCCAGCTGCCTAGTTGTACCTGGCTGGACACAAAAATAGGGAGAAGCTCCACGTTTTTTTTTTTTAATTATTTCATGAAATTCATGGAATAATTAAGAAAAAAAGGGCTTCCCTATATTGTTGTGTCCGGCTAGGTACAAATAGGCAGCTGGTGGTTGGGGGCAGCCCGTTCCTGCCTGCTGTACCTGGCTGGACACAAATATAGTGTGAAGCCCCACGTCAATTTTTTTTTAATTATTTCAGGAAATTCATGAAATAATTAAAAAAAAATTATGTGGGGCTTCGCCCTATATTTGTGTCCAGCCAGGTACAGCAGGCAGGAACGGGCTGCCCCCAACCACCAGCTGCCTATTTGTACCTAGCCGGACACAACAATATAGGGAAGCCCTTTTTTTCTTAATTATTCCATGAATTTCATGAAATAATTAAAAAAAAAAATGTGTGGCGCTTCGCCCTATTTTTGTGTCCAGCCAGGTACAACTAGGCAGCTGGGGGCTGGAATCTGCAGTGCAGGGAGACCCAAGCTTTCTGGGCCCCACCCGCTGCAAATTGCAGTCCGCAGCCGCCCCGGAAAATGGCGCGTTCATAGAAGCGCCATCTTCTGGCGCTGTACCCAACTCATCCAGGGCCCTGGTGCGGTGGCTCACTGGGTAATAAAGGGGTTAAGGCCAGCTTGGCATTATCAGCTGGCCCTAAGCCCGAAATTCATGGGGTCACGCCAATATTAGACATGACCGCCATGAATTTCTAGTAAAGTATTTAAAAAAAACACAAACACCCAGAAAAAAGTCCTTTAATTGAAATAAAGACACAATTCTTTATTGTTCTAAATTAAACCATACTTACCGCCACGCCCATTCCAGCTGAAGCCAACGATCTCCTGCAATAAAAGTAAAATAATAAAGCAACCTCATCCTTACCTTTCCATGGTTCCCAGGACAGCTTCAGCTCTGCTACATCGAGATGACAGGCTGGACCGCAGCAGAACGCTGCCATCCAGCCTGTCATCCCGCGGACACTGAGAAGCGCAGGCATGCTTGCGTTCCTCAGTGTCTCTCTGTGACGTCATCCAGATGAGCCGAGGTCATGTCCAATGAACTCAGCTCACCTCATGCACGTCACTGACAGCGTGGGAAAATTCTCCTGCACTCAGCGCTTCAGCGTGAGAATTCTCCCACGCTGTCAGTGACGTGCATGAGGTGCGCCGAGTTCATTGGACATGACCTCACCTCATGCACGTCACTGACAGCGTGGGAAAATTCTCACGCTGAAGCGCTGAGTGCAGGAGAATTCTCCCACGCTGTCAGTGACGTACATGAGGTGAGCCGAGTTCATTGTCGGCTCATCTGGATGCCGTCACAGCCAGTCACTGAGGAGTGGAAGTATGCCTGCGCTTCTCAGTCTCTGCGGGATGACAGGCTGGATGGCAGCGTTCTGCTGCGGTCCAGCCTGTCATCTCGATGTAGCAGAGCTGGAGCCGTCGTGGGAGCCATGGAAAGGTAAGGATGAGGTTGCTTTATTATTTTTCTTTTATTGCAGGAGATCGTTGGCTTCAGCTGGAATGGGCGTGATGGTAAGTATGGTTTAATTTAGAACAATAAAGAATTGTGTGTTTATTTCAATTAAAGGACTTTTTTCTGGGTGTTTGTGTTTTTTTTAAATACTTTACTAGAAATTCATGGTGGTCTTGTCTAATATTGGCGTGACCCCATGAATTTCGGGCTTAGGGCCAGCTGATAATGCCAAGCTGGCCTTAACCCCTTTATTACCCAGTGAGCCACCGCACCAGGGCCCTGGATGAGTTGGGTACAGCGCCAGAAGATGGCGCTTCTATGAACGCGCCATTTTCCGGGGCGGCTGCGGACTGCAATTTGCAGCGGGTGGGGCCCAGAAAGCTTGGGCCTCCCTGCGCTGCAGATTCCAGCCCCCAGCTGCCTAGTTGTACCTGGCTGGACACAAAAATAGGGCGAAGCTCCACGTTTTTTTTTTTAAATTCATGAAATTCATGGAATAATTAAGAAAAAAAGGGCTTCCCTATATTGTTATGTCCGGCTAGGTACAAATAGGCAGCTGGTGGTTGGGGGCAGCCCGTTCCTGCCTGCTGTACCTGACTGGACACAAATATAGGGCGAAGCCCCACATCAATTTTTTTAAATTATTTCATGAATTTCCTGAAATGATTTAAAAAAAATTGACGTGGGGCTTCGCCCTATATTTGTGTCCAGCCAGGTACAGCAGGCAGGAACGGGCTGCCCCCAACCACCAGCTGCCTATTTGTACCTGGTTGGACACAACAATATAGGGAAGCCCTTTTTTTCTTAATTATTTCATGAATTTCATGAAATAATTAAAAAAAAAAAATACGTGAAGCTTCTCCCTATTTTTGTGTCCAGCCAGGTACAACTAGGCAGCTGGGGGATAGAATCTGCAGCGCAGGGAGGCCCAAGCTTTCTGCCCCCCCCCCCCCCCCCCGCTGAAAATTGCAGTCCGCAGCCACCCCGGAAAATGGCGCGTTCATAGAAGCTGGATGCTGTACCTGGCTGGCATACAAAAATATGGCGAAGCCCACGTCAAAAGTTTTGGGAAAAATTAATTAAAAAATAAATAATAATTTAGGGACTGCATCTTTATTAACTCCTCAAATGTCATTTAGTGTTAAAATAAAGGATTTATTTTAAAAAAAATTGACGTGGGGCTTCGCCCTATATTTGTGTCCAGCCAGGTACAGCAGGCAGGAACAGGCTGCCCCCAACCACCAGCTGCCTATTTGTACCTGGCCGGACACAACAATATAGGGAAGCCCTTTTTTAAAAAAATTATTTCATGAAATAATTAAAAAAAAATTGACGTGGGGCTTCGCACTATATTTGTGTCCAGCCAGGTACAGCAGGCAGGAATGGGCTGCCCCCAACCACCAGCTGCCTATTTGTACCTGGTTCGACACAACAATATAGGGAAGCCATTTTTTTCTTAATTATTCCATGAATTTCATGAAATAATTTAAAAAAAAAATGCGTGGGGCTTCGCCCTATTTTTGTGCCCAGCCAGATACAACTAGGCAGCTGGGGGCTGGAATCCGCAGCGCAGGGAGACCCAAGCTTTCTGGGCCACCCCCGCTGCAAATTGCAGTCCGCAGCCGCCCCAGAAAATGGCGCGTTCATAGAAGCGCCATCTTCTGGCGCTGTACCCAACTCATCCAGGGCCCTGGTGCGGTGGCTCACTGGGTAATAAAGGGGATAAGGCCAGCTTGGCATTATCAGCTGGCCCTAAGCCCGAAATTCATGGGGTCACGCCAATATTAGACATGACCACCATGAATTTCTAGTAAAGTATTTAAAAAAACACAACACCCAGAAAAAAGTCCTTTAATTGAAATAAACACACAATTCTTTATTGTTCTAAATTAAACCATACTTACCATCACGCCCATTCCAGCTGAAGCCAACGATCTCCTGCAATAAAAGTAAAATAATAAAGCAACATCATCCTTACCTTTCCATGGCTCCCACGAAAGCTTCAGCTCTGCTACATCGAGATGACAGGCTGGACCGCAGCAGAACGCTGCCATCCATCCTGTCATCCCGCAGACACTGAGATGCGCAGGCATACTTCCACTCCTCAGTGTCTGGCTGTGACGGCATCCAGATGAGCCGAGGTCATGTCCAATGAACTCAGCTCACCTCATGTACGTCACTGACAGCGTGGGAAAATTCTCCTGCACTCAGCGCTTCAGCGTGAGAATTTTCCCACGCTGTCAGTGACGTGCATGAGGTGAGCTGAGTTCATTGGACATGACCTCACCTCATGTATGTCACTGACAGCGTGGGAGAATTCTCACGCTGAAGCGCTGAGTGCAGGAGAATTTTCCCACGCTGTCAGTGACGTGCATGAGGTGAGCTGAGTTCATTGGACATGAACTCGGCTCATCTGGATGACGTCACAGAGAGACACTGAGGAGTGCAACCATGCCTGCGCTTCTCAGTGTCTGCGGGATGACAGGCTGGATGGCCGCGTTCTGCTGCGGTCCAGCCTGTCATCTCGATGTAGCAGAGCTGAAGCTGTCGTGGGAACCATGGAAAGGTAAGGATGAGGTTGCTTTATTATTTTACTTTTATTGCAGGAGATCGTTGGCTTCAGCTGGAATGGGCATGATGGTAAGTATGGTTTAATTTAGAACAATAAAGAATTGTGTCTTTATTTCAATTAAAGGACTTTATTCTGGGTGTTTGTGTTTTCTTTTAACTTTGACTATGGGGTTAGTAATGGGGGAGTCTTATAGACGCCTCTCCATTACTAACCTGGGCTTGATGTCAGCTGGCATTATAAGCTGACATCAACCCCAACCCTATTACCCCCTGCCACCGCACCAGGGCAGCGTGGAAGAGCGAGGCTAAGTGCCAGAATTGGCGCATCCTATGGATGCGCCATTTCTGGGGCGGCTGACGGCTGGTGTTTCTAGCCTGGGAGGGGGCCAATATTCATGGCACCCTTCCTGGGCTATTAATATCAGCCCCCAGCTGTCTGCCTAGCCTGTGCTAGCAATTAAATTAGGGGGGACCCCACGTTATTTTTTTTGGGGGGGTTCCCCCATTTTAATAGCTAGTAAAGGCTAGGTATTCAGCTGGGGGCTGATATTAGTAGCCTGGGAAGCTCCGTGGGTATTACCCCCTTCCCAGGCTTCAAACATTTGCCCCAGCTGTCTGCTTAACCTCCGCTAGAGCCTAAAATTAAGGGGAACCCCACGCCAATTTTTTTTTAAATAAATCCTTTATTTTAACACTAAATGACAAGTACAGTAATCAACACTGTCACTGTACTTCATATATATGTGACTGACATGTTTCTATCTATCTAATCTATGTGTGAAGCTCTATTCTGTCTGTTATAAATTGTCGGGTACCGATGCTGAATTGCCGGCCGGCTTTTTTAAAGAGACGGTGCACGAAAACACTAATATTTTTTTTAATAAATCCTTTACACTAAATGACAAGTACAGTAAGCAACACTGTCACTGTACTTCATATATATGTGACTGACATGTTTCTATCTATCTAATCTATGTGTGATTCTCTATTCCTTCTATTCTAAATTGTCGGGTACAGATGCTGAATTGCCGGCCAGCTTTTTTAAAGAGACGCTGCATGAAAACACTATTATTTTTTTAAATAAATCCTTTACACTAAATGACAAGTACAGTAAGCAACACTGTCACTGTACTTCTTATATATGTGGCTGACATGTTTCTATCTATCTAATCTATGTGTGATGCTCTATTCTGTCTGTTATAAATTGTCGGGTACCGCTGCTGAATTGCCGGCCGGCTTTTTTAAAGAGATGGTGCACGAAAACACTAATATTTTTTTTAATAAATCCTTTACACTAAATGACAAGTACAGTAAGCAACACTGTCACTGTACTTCATATATATGTGACTGACATGTTTCTATCTATCTAATCTATGTGTGAAGCTCTATTCTTTCTGTTGTAAATTGTCGGGTACCGGTGTATGCCGCTGATGAATTGCCGGCTTTTCATGTCATTCTACATTATTCTTAGTTGTTTTCCTTCATGTAGAATTAACCTACAAGGAAAGAAAGGGTTTATTTTCATTCCGATATTAGTGTCCCATAGACTTGCATTGGTTTCCGGTATCGGAATCGGCGATATCCGATACTTTTTGGGTATCGGCCCGATCCAATCCGATATGATATTTCCTGATATCGGAAGGTATCGCTCAACACTACTCGCAACATAATCCAGATCCTAGAGGAAGGACAGAATTGCTCAAAGCAGTGAATGGCATTTTTTTCTCCAATAGTATTTTCTAATACCCTAATACCCGCTCAGGGGGATTACATCTCCTAATTTGGTCAAGGGTTGGCCCAATGAGTCTCTGATTTCACTTTTCCACAACCAAATTGGTGCAGAAATGAAAACAGGTGAACTGAATTAATTTTGTGGTGCTGAAAAGGAATATGATGCTTAAATTTGCTCTAATTTTCAAGGTCCAGAGGAGATTGTAATTACTTATGACACCTTTTATGCAGGCTTATAGAAAAATTGGATCTTTATTATTTCATCATCACTATTGCACTGTTAGTAGCTAGTAGAGATGAGCGTTGTTCAACTCGAACTGTTCGCCAATCTCAAATTCGAGCTGTTTTGGGCGGTGTTCGAGCCGTTCGGCGAACACGAACGATTTGAGAAAAATTCGGCTGTTCGAGGTTATGTTCGATAACTGTTCGTGCACCAAAATCATAACTGGATTTTTTCTCAGTAATGATGAAAATTAATGTTAATACGCAGTTTGAGGGTACAGCGGGGCGGGGGGAGGGGCAGGGGATGGATCTCTGCAGGAATAATGAAGATCTCCATTTTTTTTTCTCTTTCCCGCATTTACAGTGGGGAGGTGCAATCTGTCAGCCTATCAGCAGCGCACACACGGAGCGAAGTGCTTTTTTTCACACAAGCAAGGGCATGTGTCATTGGTAGTGTATGTCACATGTCCTTGCCCTTTAAGACCCAGCCATTTTCCCCGTCGCCACCATTTTCTCACTGCTGCAGCTGTGTGTTAGACGGCACCGCTGTTGCTGTGTGCGCTATACCTTGTTAATTTCAAGCCAATTATCGCACAAATCTACAGATAGCTTGGGAGTAGGGAATAGTTGTGATTGCAGTCCTTTTAAGGACTAGGTTACAGCATTTCCTGTGACTTTTATCAGGCTGGTCTGTGCTCTTAAATAGATACAGTTATATGAAAAAGTTTGGGCACCCCTATTAATCTTAAGCTTAATGTTTTATAAAAATTGGTGTTTTTGCAACAGCTATTTCAGTTTGATATATGTAATAACTGTTGGACACAGTAATGTTTCTGCCTTGAAATGAGGTTTATTGTACTAACAGAAAATGTGCAATCTGCATTCAAACAAAATTTGACAGGTGCATAAGTATGGGCACCTCACCAGAAAAGTGACATTAATATTTAGTAGATCCTCCTTTTGCAAAAATAACAGCCTCTAGTCGCTTCCTGTAGCTTTTAATGAGTTCCTGGATCCTGGATGAAGGTATTTTTGACCATTCCTCTTTACAAAACATTTCCAGTTTAGTTAAGCTTGAGGGTTGCCGAGCACGGACAGCCCTCTTCAAATGATCCTACAGATGTTCAATGATATTCAGGTCTGGGGACTGGGATGGCCATTCCAGAAAATTGTAATTGTTCCTCTGCATGAATGCCTGAGTAGATTGGGAGCGGTGTTTTGGATCATTGTCTTGCTGAAAGATCCATCCCCTGCATAACTTCAACTTTATCACTGATTCTTGAACATTATTGTCAAGAATCTGCTGATACTGAGTGGAATCCATGCGTCCCTCAACTTTAACAAGATTCCCGGTGCTGGCATTGGCCAAACAGCCACAAAGCATGATGGAACCTCCACCAAATTTTACTGTGGGTAGCAAGTGTTTTTCTTGGAATGCTGTGTTTTTTTGCCACCATGCATAACGCCTTTTTGTATGACCAAACAACTCAATCTTGGTTTCATCAGTCCACAGGACCTTCTTCCAAAAAGAAATTGGCTTCTCCAAATGTGCTTTTGCATACCTCAGACGACTCTGTTTGTGGCGTGCTTGCAGAAACAGCTTCTTTCGCATCACTCTCCCATACAGCTTCTCCTTGTGCAAAGTGCGTTGTATAGTTGACCGATGCACAGTGACACCATCTGCAGCAAGTTGATCCTGCAGCTCTCTGGAGGTGGTCTGAGGATTGTCCTTGACTGATCTCACCATTCTTCTTCTCTGCCTTTCTGATGTTTTTCTTGGCCTGCCACTTCTGGCCTTAACAAGAACTGTCCCTGTGTTCTTCCATTTCCTTACTATGTTCCTCACAGTGGAAACTGACAGGTTAAATCTCTGAGACAGCTTTTTGTATCCTTCCCCTGAACAACTATGTTGAATAATCTTTATTTTCAGATCATTTGACAGTTGTTTTGAGGAGCCCATGATGCCACTCTTCAGAGGAGATTCAAACAGGAGAACAACTTGCAAGTGGCCACTTTAAGTAGCTTTTCTCATGATTGCCTATACCTGGCTATGAAGTTCAAAGCTCAATGAGGTTACAAAACCAAAAAAAGTGTTTTAGTAAGTCAGTAAAAAGTAGGTAGGAGTATTTAAAACAAGAAAATGATAAGGGTGCCCATACTTATGCACCTGTCAAATTTTGTTTGAATGCAGATTGCACATTTTCTGTTAGTACAATAAACCTCATTTCAAGGCAGAAACATTACTGTGTCCAACAGTTATTACATATATCAAACTGAAATAGCTGTTGCAAAAACACCAATCTTAAGAAAACATTAAGCATAAGATTAATAGGGGTGCCCAAACTTTTTCATATAACTGTAGGTTGTGGGAGTAAAGACTAATTGTAACTGCAGTCCTTTTCAGGACTAAGTTACATCAGTTCCTATCAGTTTTTGCCAGGCAGGTCTGTGCCAGTGCTGTGCAAGTTTTTTTCACAGCTAGTGGCTGAATCTAGCAAAGCTAATCCTTTTTGGCCTATTGCAGAGTGTGTTAGTCAGTGGAGTAGCCTATCTGTGTTGCAAGATACACCACCTGTGTATAGAATACCAATTTTTTTACTGCACCTAGTGAAGTAAAACCTTTTGGGCATAGCATCATTCTATTAGTCCATCTATACTGACCTCCATAAGGTTGCAAATTGAATATAATTTGTTTCTGCATCTAGCTCTGAAAAAATATTTGTCCTTCTAGCAATGTGTGGGACTTGTTCTACTAGTCCATCTATACTGACCTCCATCAGGTTGCAAATTCAAAATAATTTTTTGTCTGCATCTAGCTCTGAAAAAATATTTGGGCTTCTAGCAGTGTGTGGGACTTGTTCTATTAGTCCATCTATACTGACCTCCATCAGGTTGCAAATTAAAAATATTTTTTTGTCTGCATCTAGCTCTGAAAAAATATTTGGCCTTCTAGCAGTGTGTGGGACTTGGTCTATTAGTCCATCTATACTGACCTCCATCAGGTTGCAAATTGAATATAATTTTTCTGCATCTAACCCAGACAATAGTTTTGACCTAATACCACAGTTTGGCCACTCAGCTCTGCTCGGTTCCCATCCATTGTTTTTTTGTGCAAACAACTCCAGAGTTGTGAATTAGTTAACCACCAAAATGATTGGAAAAAGGCCTGCTGCTGGTAGAAAGGGGAATAGGCATGTTGGGAAGGGGAAAAAAGGTTGTGTCCGTGGGGTAGGTGTTAAAGCAACAGTAACATCTGCAGAAGAAAGACCATCTTCCAGCCAAACTAAAATGTCTACTTCTTTTAGCGGACAATGTGATAAGATCCCTTTCTTA
The DNA here is from genome assembly GCF_046119375.1 of Phyllobates terribilis. NCBI lineage: Eukaryota > Metazoa > Chordata > Amphibia > Anura > Dendrobatidae > Phyllobates > Phyllobates terribilis. The sequence goes on along the minus strand of NW_027362764.1, from coordinate 202,442,702 downwards.
CGGCCACGCCAATCGCTACAAATTCCAGATGAGGCACAAAAACAGCAGGTGTTTCAACGGATATCAAGTGTTCCTTTAAGTGGGCTCTCCTCCACATCAACTTCAACATCACAAATACTCCAGTCCTCAAAGGTGTCACCCCAATCGCACTTGCTTCCTCACAGCTCCCAAATCTCCAGCTGCCCGTCTGAGTATGAGGTAGAACAGATGGTTGAGTCTGCAGAGCTGTTTACTCATACTATAGCCTGGGAATCAGAGGTCAGCTCCAGAGCTTCTGTGAATCCAGACGAGGAAATGATCTGCACTGATGCCCAGAATCTTTATGAGTCGGATCCAGGACCAGACGCTGAAGGTTCTGACCATAATGTAGACCCTCATTCCCAAACTGTAACTCCTGTTTGTGGAGACAATGAGGAAGACGATGATGAGACTCAAATACCTGATTGGAGCGACAACTTTAGTTTTTTAAAATAATGCAAGGAGCAGTGGCGCTGGTAGGTGGTCAGTTAGGGCTTGCAGCAAGTCTGGAACAAGAGCCACTACTTGTCCAAAATCATAAAATGGTACCGAAAAAAGTGTTTAAAATACAGTAGATTCGCGCTTCCCTTTAGACCAAAATGTGATGGGGTACTACGTAAATTGTAACAAATAGGGTAGATAAGGGAGTATGTGGGTATAGATATGAGGATAATATGATAGATAGATAAAAATATATAAATAGATGACTAAGAAATATAAAAAGGAATATATAAACAATGGTATTGGAAAATAAATAGATGATGTAGAAAAAAGTGACCAGCAGTAATTGTATTAGTATAAAATCCCAAAGAGGGAGTAAACGGACACTGGCAAGTATCAGTAGAAAAAAATATTTATTTTTATTATATATCTAATAAAAGAAGCAGGGGTAAATAGATAAAAACAAGAGAGGTCTTGGGCACAATAAAAATGAGGTTAAAATGGGAGGACTCCAAGGTTCCTGGTGGGGTCCGCTGTATGGATAAGTGAGGGTGCCTCAGGTAGGGGTTCTGCTGCAAAAGTAGAGAAAGAGAGGAATGAGTAGTGTATGTGGGATGTGAATGGTGTGAACTAGGGCTCAACATCATCAGGCAGTTTTTACTTTGAAATGTCTGGGAAATGTGAGTCACACAGCTGAGGAGTTGTGGTCAGCTCTGGAGAACCAATTTCATGAATGGTTGTCTCCACTGGACCAGAAACCAGGGAAGGCCGTGTGCGACAATGCTGCAAACCTGGGTGTGGCCCTTCATCGGGGCAATATCACACACGTGCCTTGTATGGCTCACGTGTTGAACCTGGTTATCCAGCAATTTTTAGCCCACTATCCCGGACTAGATGGCCTTCTGCAGAGGGCACGGTCACTGTGTGCTCACTTCTGCCGTTCGCATCCCGCAGCTCAGCGACTTACATCTCTACAGAAGTCGTTACGCCTGCCACTTCACCGGCTAAAATGCGATGTGCCTACCCGGTGGAATTCAACTCTGCACATGTTGCAGTGACTGTGGCAGCACCGACAAGCCCTGGTGCAATACGTTCTGACGTATAACCTGGGCCAACGAGATCCAAAGGTGGGGCAAATCACGCTGGAGGAGTGGTCTCAGATCAGGGACCTAAGCACCCTTCTGCAAAGTTTTGAAATGGCGACGAAGATGTTTAGTGCTGACGATGCCATTATCAGCATGACTATTCCGGTGATTTACATGCTGGAGCACATGTTAAACAGAATTCGGAGTCAGGTGGTCGCACAAGATGAGGTGGAGGAAGTAGAGGAGGAGGAGTTGTGTGCGGAAGGGCTAACATCTGCAAGGTCCAGACGGTCGGCAGCACCAAGGCGGCAGGCATGTGAGGGTGGGGGAGATGGTTTTACCAGGGCGCATGGTAGCAGCCAAACTAGTGAGGAAGGTGCAGGAGCCCAGGAAGAAGTGGAGGACGAACTGATGGAAGACTCATCAGATGAGGGAGACCTTGATCACATTTCTGTTTCGCGAGGTTGGGGGGAGAGGACAGAGGAAGGAAGCATGATTGTTACCTCGCCACCAATACAACAAGGACTTGGTGCTCCTGGATGCGCAGCACACAAGAGTGCCTTCTTTCAGCACTACCTGCAACATGACCTTTGAATTGTGAGAATTTGAAATAATCCTGACTACTGGGTTGCCACACTGTTAGATCCCCGGTACAAAAGTAAATTTGCAGAAATTATTCCTGCCATAGAAAGGGATGCACGCATGCAGGAGTATCAGCAGAGACTGTTGCAGAATCTTACATGTGCTTTTCCACAAAACACCAGTGGTGCACGTACTGAATCTCACAGTTCCAACTTGCCAACCGTGGGACCGTCGAGTGTTCAGCACTCAAACCGTAACAGAAACACAGTATCTGCTGGTAACATCAATTTTGCGGAATCATTTCACCACTTTTTTAGCCCATCCTTTGCAAGGCCACAGGAGACAAGAAGTCTGACACATAGTCAACGCCTAGAGACGATGGTACAGGAGTATCTCCAAGTAAACATTGAAGCCATGACTGTGTCACTGGACCCTTGCTCTTTTTGGGCTTCCAATCTGGATAAATGGCCGGAGCTAGCCACTTACGCCTTGGAGATCTTGTTATGCCCCGCAGCCAGCGTTCTGTCTGAACATGTGTTCAGCGCTTCTGGTGGTGTGCTGACAGATAAGCGCACGCGGCTCTCCACTGATAATGTAGACAGACTCACGTTTATAAAGATGAACAAATCATGGATCCGAAACGAATTTTCTACCCCTGTGTCATCCTGGGGAGAGTAAAAGCTTGATGATTGGTTAAAATCACCTCACCAACCATTTTAAGCTTTCAAATTACTAATCATGTTTATCTGTATCTTGGCAGGAAAATTATTTGGGCTTTGTAGCAGTGTGCAGTACTGATTCTATTAGGCCATCTATACTAATCTCCACCAGATTTAAAATTACTAATCATGCTTATCTGTATCTTGGCTGGAAAATAATTTGGGCTTTGTAGCAGTGTGCAGCACTGATTCTATTAGGCCATCTATACTAAGCTCCACCAGATTTAAAATTAATAATAATTTTTAGCTGCATCTAGCCCGGAAAATAATTTTGGGGCTCCGAGATGCGCAAGACACATAAGTGCCTTCTTGCTGCACTACCTGCAACATGACCCTCAGATTGTAAGAATTCGAAGTAATCCTGACTACTGGGTTGCCACACCTTTTCATTTTAATAAAGACCAAAAAAATGGTCATTTTTGAAATTATAAGCATTAGCAGGTTATTAGAAACTGAAATCAAACAGTTTTCAACTCAAAACTTTATTCTAGGTGATGTTAGATTTGCACATAGGACCCCTTGTTCGAAAGGAGCTTCTGAACTCTCTCGTCCATTGAATTTGTCAGGTTTTGGATGGTTTCTGCTTCAATTGTTTTGCATGAGGACAGAATACCCTCCCAGAGCTGTTGCTTAGATGTGAACTGCCTCCCGCCATCATAGACACTCCTTTTGATGATGCTCCAGAGGTTCTGAATGGGGTAGAGGTCAGGGGAGCATGGGGGTCACACCATAAGTTTGTCCCCTTTTATGCCCATATCAGCCAGAGATGCAGATGTGTTATGTGCAGCATGAGACGGTGCATTATCATGCATAAAATGATCTTGCTGTGGAATACACGGTTCTTCTTCTTGAACCATGGCAGGAAGTGCTGTTTGAGAAACTCCACATACATTATGGAGTTCATCTTTACCCCTTCAGGGATCCTAAAGGAGCCGACAATCTCTCTCCCCATGATTCCAGCCAAAACATTACTCCACCTCCTCCTTGTTGGCGCTGTAGCCGTGTTTGCGTGGGGTGTCCATCAACCAGCCATCCTCCACTCCATCCATCTGGACCATCGAGCGTTGCACGGCACTCATCCGTGAACAAAACAGTTTTGAAATCAGTCTTCATATTATGTTTGGCCCGTTTTTGCTTGTGTGAAGTGGATAGAGGAGGTCGACAGGATGGCGTATGCACAGCTGCAAACCTCTGAAGGACCCTGCATCTTGTTGTTCGGGGGACGTTGGAGGCACCAGCAGCTTCAAAAACTTGTCTGCTGCTATGACAAGGCTTTTTTGCCGCTGCTCTTTTAACCTGACGTAATTGCCTGTAGGAAAGAGTCCTCAATTTGCCCTTATCAGCACGCACACGTGTGTACTGTGAATCAGCTACATACTTCATGATTGCCAAGACACTTCATCCTGATCATCACACAATGTTGATTGTAGTCATGCCTTGACCTAAACACTCCACAATTTGTTGCTTCTCAGCAGCCGACACATCCTTTTTCTTTCCCATTTTGGCAGAAAATGTAGGCTGCTTAATAATGTGGGACAGCCTTCTTAAATAGTCTTGCCTTTCATTGGACACACCTGCCAAACTAATTAGCACAGGTGTCTGCAATTGCTTACAGTGATATAAAGAGCCCTGACACACATCACCATCAATGAGTTTAACAGACAAACAAACAAATTCTTCCCTCATCACTCCTAAAAACTTTTTGCATAATAATTTGGAACACAGTGTACATGTGCTTTTAAACAAAACACCAGTGGTTCACAAAGTGAATCTTACAGTTCTAACTTGCCAACCGTGGTCTGTATGGAGTTGTTCAATAAAGGGCCCAAAATTAAGATAACATAGATGGGAGAGGTCTCTATGAATAGGAATTCCTAAGTATTTGATACCCTGTGAGGGCCAGGCAAAGGGAAAGTTGGACTGGATGGAATCCTGTATGGATTTGGGGAGGGAGACATCGAGGGCCTCAGACTTCGCTGCATTGATTTTAAAATTTGACCATGTAACAAAGTGATCTATTTCAGCCATAACAGCAGGGATGGATATATGTGATTCAGTGATATATACTAGGACATCATCAGCAAATAGAGAGCACTTGTACTCGGTGCCTCCCACCTCAATCCACCTAATATTGGGGTTATGGCGAATTGATGAGAGCAGGTGCTCCGTCACTAGGATTTAAAGAGAGGGGACAGAGGACATCCCTGCCTTGTCCCATTGGTGATTATGAAAGTTGATGAAAATGTTCTGACGCGCCCCCTGGGCCTTGGGACACCCGAAGCCGGACCCTTTTTGGTGGATGCTGGTGGTTGTAGTCTCCGTGGCGGCGACCCGGTTCCGTGGCTCAGGGCGGTCAAACCAGTGGCGGAACTATTTATGTGGTTTTGATGTTTAAATGTCCGACTACGCCACCCGTGGATTGCGGTCAGAGTGAACCGCCGCTGCAGGGCAGACCGCTGAGGCTGGTGTTGTGGGTGCAGCAGAGCGTAGCATAACTCCCCACGGGAGGAGTATTGCCTCAGGGCAGTGTATGCGGAGGATGGGGGTGATGGTGCAGGGCAGCAGTAACGACACGGAGTCAGTGATGCAGTCCAGGGCCTTTACTCACAGTTCTTATTATCCAGACCACGTCTGCAGGTAACGGCTGCCCACGTCGTACTGTGCTCACCAGGTGAGGGGCTCAGACAACTCCCAGATAACTTTGGAGCGCTTCACAGGACCCCCTTTGTGTGTCCTTTGTCTGGCCTTTCTTACCAACCCTTCTGTCCGGCTGCCTCGGGCCTCCTCTTGGTAAACTTGGCGCCAGTTTCCCTGACCCTTTGTGGTGCCTTCCTAGCGGGTGTAGCGAGGGGCTGCGCCACATAAAATGTCACAGCCTCCGGTTTCTAGCTGAGGGTCGTTTCCCGCCTCCACTAGTTTCGGGGACCGGTCTCCCCCTTTGGCCTGACCCCTCCACGCAGGTGGATTCGGGTGTGCGGTGGCGACTCGCCCGTCCGCACCCCTGGGATCCCTTCGTTCCTCGTTCCTGGAGCCTTTTCCGCTCCTCTTCCTTCCTTCTCCCTCTTCCAGGCCTGGGCCTCTGTTACTAGGCCCGCCTCCGGTGCAGAGCTCATGCAGAGCCCCTGCTCCCTGTCACTTCTGCTCAGACTTCTCTGCACTGAACTAAGATGGTGCCCACCATTTATACTCCCCTCTCAATGCACCCAGGAACTGCTTCCTCCCTGCTCCTGCACTACAGGGTTCCCCTTCCTCAGTGTTCCCTCCCCCCACTCCAGCCAGGAACAGGGGCTGTCGTGCCCATCTCAGGGGCATATTGGTCGCCCTGCCCCACGGCAATGTGGTGTAATGCATGCAGGTGTCAGGTCCTGATCCACACTCCATCCTTACCTGAGAGTGAGATATCACACCTCTGGGTGAGGTGCAATACCTCTGTAGCAACCGAGCCCTCAGGGTGCTACAGTTCCATTTATCTTCAGCCTAGGTGATGTATTGCGATACAGGGCCATGATTTTGGCTATAAAAGGGTTCCCTAGACCCCTACCCCAAACATTTTAAGAGAATAATATATGGTGTGCCAGGAGACTCTATGGAATGCTTTCTCAGCATCCAACAAGAGTATCTAATTACAAATTTTTAACTGCATCTAGCCCAGGAAATACTTTGTGCCTAGTAGCAGTGTCTGCTAGTCAGCGGATTATCCTGGCTGTTAAGCAAGCTACACCACCTGTAGCTTGGACACTTAATTTTTTCAAAGGAAATGCTTCGGGACCACGGGATACTCAGTGAACAGCATCAGGAGGCACCCCAAGGCATAGGGGCTGGGACTGGCAATAGGATGCCTTGCGGTGGACAGCCGAGCTCGATCCTTATAAAAGCTTTTTAACTGCAGCAGCTTTAGTAGATGCTACTGGAGCTGGAATTACGCGGCTGCTGGCATGAGACTTGCCGTCCAATAGATCCTTGTAAATGGATTTAAAGTGTATTCATTCAAATTAGAGAGACAATTTAAATTAAAAAGCTTAGAGCTGCCTCCACCACAGGGGGGCTCGCTCGACCCACCAGCGGACAGGCACCAGTATTGGGAGAGGGGGGCTGGCCATCAGGGTTCACCGCGGCTCTGGCACAAACCCGGCGACACGGAGGTGACACGGGCAGGAGCGGACTGGCCGTGTCGGCTTCTCACTTTTTGGATTTTAGAAGGGCATTATATGCCTATATCTGTGTCTCCCCCTCCTTTTACTCCTCCACCTCTTTTCTTTTCGCATGACTATATGTACTTGTCACTTTTCCATGTGTTAGTTATGTCTTCTGAGCAGTTTGTCAGCTTTTGGACACCTTTGAAGGTGTTTTCTATGTGTTTCTATGTGTTTTTGTTTGCCTGCCATTGGTTTTAATGGTGTTCGAAGGTGTTCGACGAACACACGGGTGTTCGACGAACCGAACCGAACTCGAACACTACGGGGGTGGCTCAACACTAGTAGCTAGTCTGTTACATCATCTATTTAGGCTATTGAGCCTTCAGTACTCTATCATCTTAGGGTGACCAAACAAAAAACACCAACTCAGCACCAATGACTTAATCCTAGTGCTGAGCGAGCACTAAATTGCTCAGGTGCTCGAAGCACGGGCCGAGCTCACCGTGATACTCGGGTGCTCGACCCGAGCAACGAGCCTAATGTTAGTCTATGGGAGACCTGAGCATTTTTGCGGCGGCACCCCCGGCAGTCTGTAGAAAGCCTAAAAAGTGCCAAAAACGATAGTGTCAGTGCTCAAATTACATGGGCACAGCATTGGGATCGCCCCAGGAAGCATTTCTGACCCCCAGGTCACTGCTGTCAACAACGTGTTCAGAGGTATTAAGCCACTTTTACGGGCTCACAATAAAACATACAAAAACGAAACAAACTGTTTTCCTGTGAAATATGTTAAGGAACATCCTTTCCAGGGTAAAGACTTGTGAATAAGGTAAAATAAATAACCAAAAACAAAAATACTCCTCCACACCTTGGGCTATGTTCACAAGAAGCATTTTTTATGCTTTTTTGCACTTTTGTATTGCTTTCAACCGTGACAAATTCATTCATGGGGAAATGTCATTTTAACATTTTACAACCTTATCTGGTCATGTGCTGTGTGACACATGCATACAGTGCTGAAAAGACATGGGAAGAGCATGGGGAAGACCCCTGGAAGCATCTCTGACACCCAGGTCACTGCCTAAAAGTGTGCCCATCAGAAGTGATCCTTGCCGCATCAGAAGATTCAGACTTGCAACTATCCCCGTGCAAGTCCTTGACCCAGGGCAGTGTTCAATTGTACGTCCAAAATTCCTTGCAATGCAAGCACAAGTATGCAGCCTGCCACCTACCCACCCCCAGGCTGCAATACCATACTGCTTGTGTGGCGCCCTGCTGCGCATTGGTGCCACAGACCCCAGAAGGGTGCATGGATGGACTTCTTCACAAGAGGCCCTCATACATTCACACACCTCCACCCTACCACCTCAGACCAGCAGAGGGAGCCCGTTAGGGATATATAAAGGGAGGGTGGAGCCAGGAAGCTCAGTCTGTAAGGAGTTCAGTTACAGTACAGTCTAGTCTCAGTTTCAGTTCAGTGTTCAGAGAGGAGCACAGCTCAGAGTGAGCGAAGAGCGTGCCCACGCTCAGAGAGCGGTGAAGGCGCAGCACGCCAGCTGCCAAGTAGTGAGGGCCCCGAGTGTGGTCGACGGAGAGGAGAAGAGGAGAAAAAGAAGAGTGGAACTCAGGGGGCAGAGGAGCATAGTAAGCTCACCCCGATATATATACCGGACACCGGGTCCGTGCCTACAGGGACTCTCTACACCCAGTAGGAACCCCTGGAGAACTACAGGTCCCAGGTCCACCTAATGCTGATTGTAGTACCAGGGCTAGGTGTCACATAGGTCCCAGCATCCAGGGAGAGTTATCTCCAAAGAGAAGGCCCTACCACCAGGTCAGCAGGTGCAGAGAAAGACAGTAACCAAGCTAGGCCCAGCTCCAGGCAGGCCAGAAGCTTAGAGAGTAAAGCAATGGATCAGTAGGCCCTATACCCGCTCACTGGGGAGAGTCCAGAAGTGCGCCCTTCAACGGGGGTACCCTGGACTGTGCCTGTAGCATCACCAGTAAAAGTACTGAAGCTTACCCCTATGTGAGTGTTCATCCTTCCTCCGGGACCGACCTGCCATCTCTCCCCTGCACCATCATCCAGTACATCCCCTACACTGCCCTGAGGCCTGCTCCACCTGTGGGGAGCTGTCCCATCATTTGCTGCCCTAACATCTGCCTCAGAGGACTGTTGCAGCGCTGGTGATCCTCACCAGACACCACTGGTGGCGTCACAAATAATTCCAAAAACCCCAAATAATAGAAGTTTCCCCATTTCACTGACCGCCCTGGGTCACAGAATAGGGCCAGCCACCGTGATACCCCCGGCAACCAGAGGCCCGGCTGCCGAGTACCCCACGGCCCTGGGGGCGTGTCAGCTTCAGGCATCACAAACAGGATTGCATGCCCGTTGCCACCGGGTACTGTGCGCCTTAAAAGACTGTAACCCTTACCGTGGTGAAGTTTTCCCACCATTCCTGATGTTTTACCACTATATCCGCCATTTTTCCTGTTGCCGCGCGGGAAGAAGAAGGGCGTAACCGTTGGAAGCGCGTGAAGCCAAAGACCCGCCCCGCCCCCGACGTCGTACCTGGTAGCGTCAGGTACAGGAAGGAGCGACAGGACTCTCTGACGTCAGACGCGAGCGATTCAAGGTCCTGGAAGAAGACTGTCGCCCGTGGAGCTGCGGCCTACCTGTTGAAGAAGGTAGGCTCCGGTTCACTAGGGGGGCGCAAACATGGCCGACGACCAGCAAGCCACCGGAGCACCGGTTAACTCTCCTGATGTCCAACTTGCACCCGGCACTGCACAGGCCGGAGCGGCCGCTCCACCAGCAGGGGTCGTAACTCCGTTGATACCTATGGCCCTGCCGTATATCCCTGGTGTGAAGTAGTTCCCCTAGTATAATGGTAAGCCAGACACACTGTCCGGATTCAAGACGCAAATATGCGGCATACTGGATATGTGTTCTATGACTGGCAAGCAGAGAGCCGCTGTAGTGTAAGGACAATTGACTGGTGTGGCTGAGCAAGAAGTTGAAACCTGGCCAGCCGCAGACCAAGAATCAGTGTCCATCATCTTTAAAAGATTGCAAACAGCATTTGAAAACAGCACTGAGACAGATCTCCATAACAGTGTGTCCAGAAACCTGAGGACAGTATCCGGGACTATGCCTGGCGTTTACAGGAGGCCCTGCGGGCCCTGAAACAGGTTAATCCAGCCAGCATCCATAAGGAAAATAAAATGCTGACAGAGCAATTCATCCGGGGGTTGAAGTCCCAGGAAGAGAGCAGAACTGTACGGTGATGGACCTTAGACCATCCAGATGCCACCTTTGACACCCTTAAGGACATGGCTATAAAGGGCCTGCAGCCCCTGGAAACCACAGACACTGCTATCCAGCATTACCAGGGTGTTGCCACCCCAGTGCCTGCAACACCCACCGCTCCTTCACTAACGGCCGAAACAAGGATGCAAACAGTGCCCCCTAGTGAGCTGGACAGCCTATGCTCTGAAGTGCGCCAGCTAAGTAAAACCCTGTCCACTGTTATGAGCACCCTGAAGCTGCAGACGGAGCCTGAGCCGGAAGGAAGGATCCTGCTAGCCGACAGCCCTGAGGATGTCCCCTGGATGAGAAGAAGAAGGACAATGCCACCCCGTAGGAAGACAACGCCACCCCGTGGGAGAACCCACGACCATCGTCGCCCTCCAGGAGAGTTTATCTGCTATCGCTGCCAGAAAGCAGGCCACACCACGCGGACCTGCCCTTTAAACGAGGAAACCCTGGGGCCGAGGGCCGACACCCAGGAGTAGACCAACCAGGCCCATTAAACTGGTACCGCCGGTTCGTAGGAGGAAGACCTTTCCTGTCCATTGTGCAGGACGGCATCGCGACACCTGCCTTGCTGGACACAGGATCTCAGGTAACCATCATGCCTGATGTCCTCTACAAAAGGTTCTGGTCCATAGACGTACTTCGCCCGCCAGCTCCAAACCTTTCCGTGTATGCCTCTAATGGCCTCCACCTTAACCTAGTTGGGGTTAAGGATGTGGCAGTAAAGGTGGGAAGAGTGGAACTGAAGGACCAGGGACTAATTGTAGTAGAGACTAATCCTGATGATACAGACTTGTATATGGTACTTGGCACAAATATTGTTAGTAACTGTTTGGGAGAAGTGTTGTTCTTGCTCCAACAGATGGCTGCCACCGCCAGACCAGTGCAGAGGAGGGTGCTCCAGAAAGAGATCCGAGCCCTTATGTACCAGCAACAGGTAAAGCTATCAGGTGGTGAAATTGGTAATGTATGGGTGACAGACCCGATACCCATTGTGATTCCCCCGATGAGTGAGATGCTGATTTGGTGTAGAGCAGCAATAGGTCTCAAAGGACGGAGCTACCAGGCGGTAGTAGAGCCCCTTAGCTCGGAGCATAGACCTACACTCTTGACTGCCAGAGGGGTAGTGGATGTACGCAATGGGAGGGTGCCCGTACGCCTCCTAAACTATGGGGAGGACGAGGTTAGATTACCACGCCATGCCACTGTGGCCAAACTGTACACAGTAGATAACAACTCCATACACACGGCGGAGTCCTTAGCCTCACAAGACGAAGTGGAGGATAATGACCCGGGAACCCAGGTGGAGGATTGATGTCAGCAGCTCCTTGTTGGGACAGACACCACTCCTGCCCATCAGAAGCAGGGTGTACACTGGGTGGTTCAGGAATACGAGCAGGTATTCAGTAAACACCCACTTGACTTTGGGAGGATTAAAGGGGTACAACACCATATACCCACAGGTGACCATCCAGCTATCAAAGAACGTTACAGGCCCATACCACCAGCACACTACCAGAAGGCGAAGGAGATGTTGCACGACATGAAGAAGGCAGGGGTAGTAAGGGATAGCTGTAGTCCCTGGGCAGCTCCCCTGGTCCTAGTCAGGAAAAAGGATGGAAACATGAGAATGTGTGTAGATTACAGACAGGTAAATCGCATAACACACAAAGATGCATACCCTTTGCCCCGTATAGAGGAATCCCTGGTTGCATTAAAGTCTGCAAATTACTTCTCCACCTTTGACCTCACTAGTGGGTACTGGCAAGTAGCTGTTGCTGAGGAGGATCGGGAGAAGACGGCCTTTACTACCCCGATGGGACTCTGCGAGTTCAACAGTATGCCGTTTGGACTCTGCAACGCCCCCGGAATATTCCAGAGATTGATGGAGTGCTGCCTGGGACATCGCAACTTCGAGACTGTACTGCTATACCTGGATGACGTGATAGTGTACTCCAAAACGTATGAAGACCATTTGAAGCACCTGGCAGAGGTATTTGAGTCACTGTCCCGGTATGGGATGAAGCTGAAACCCTCCAAGTGCCACCTGCTCAAGCGAAAGGTACAGTACCTGGGGCACATCGTCAGTCCAGAAGGAGTAGCACTGGACCAGGAGAAGGTCACTGCCATCCGGAAATGGCCAGAGTCGAAGAGCCTCAAGGAGGTACGTCAGTTCCTGGGACTAGTCGGGTATTACCGGAGGTTTGTGAAGGACTACACCAAGAAAGCGGAGCCTTTGCAAGATCTCCTGGTAGGACAGTCCGGGAGAGGCAGAAACCCCCCGTTCCAGTGGCGCAAGGAGCAAGCTGAATCCTTTGAGGTGATGAAGGAGATCCTGACGGGCGAAGAGATCCTAGCCTTCCCTGACCACAGCCAAACGTTCCTGCTGTACACTGATGCCAGCAACAAGGGATTAGGAGCTGTGTTAAGTCAGAAGCAGAATGGCTGAGAGAAGGTGATCGACTATGCAAGCAGGAAGCTCCGCCCGACCAAGAGGAACCCAGAGAACTATAGCAGCTTCAAGTTGGAGTTCCTGGCCTTGGTCTGGGCAATCACCGAGCGGTTCAAGCACTACCTAGCCTCCAGTAAGTTCACTGCCTACACTGATAAAAACCCCTTGACTCGTCTGGAAACAGCCAAGTTAGGAGCCATGGAACAACGATGGATGGCTCGCCTGTCAAACTACCAGTTCACCATTAAGTACCGGGCAGGCCGCAAGAATGCCAATGCCGATGCCCTGTCCAGGATGCCTCACCAGTCGGACACTGAAGAAGAAGTGGATGAACTGGAGGAGATTGAGCTACCTGCCTTGCACTATAATGGAATGGTTCACGAGCAACGAGCCTCCAGGAGGCATTGCGGTAAGACGTTAAACCCTTTGCCTCACCACAGCTGGAAGGAGACCCAGGACAGCGACCCGGTTGTCAGCCGTATCAAAGAACTGATAACCCAGGAAGGTTCCTCCCTGGAGAAGGACGCGTCTCCACAAGCCAAGCAATTGTGGAATGAAAGAAGCCGGCTGTTTATCTATAGAGAGAAGCTGTGCAGAAGGTACGTCAACCCGTGGACCCATGAGATGGTATGGCAGATCGTAGTTCCTAGGACGGACATCCAGATGGTGTTGGAGGCCTACCACGATCAAGTGGGGCACTTTGGCTGAAAGATTCTAGAAACCCTGCTGAAAGGTCGGTTTAATTGGGTTGGAATGCGTAGTTCCATAGAGAGATGGTGCCGGGATTGTGGACCCTGTAGCCTCAGAAGAAAAGACTACAGCAGCGAGAAGGCACCCCTGCAACCCATCAAGACAGCCCGACCCTTGGAGATCTTGGCCCTGGATCATGTCAAGCTGTCACCCAGTAGGTCAGGATATTCCTATGCCCTGACCATGGTGGATCACTACTCCCGGTTCCTGGTGGTTGCCCCCGTCAAGGATCTGACGACAGAGACTGCGGCGAAGACATTTCAGGCGTACTTCTGCAGGCCCCATGGATACCCGGAGCAGGTGCTGACAGATCAGGGCCCTGCGTTTGAAGCCGATTTGTTCAAGGAGTTCTGCCATCTGTACAGGTGTAAGAAGATCCGGACCACCCCCAAACCAATGGGTTTTGTGAAAAGATGAATAACATCGTCATCGACCTGTTGAAGACCTTACCGCTAGAGGAAAGAAACCAGTTGCTCGACAAGCTACCTGACCTGGTAGATTTGTACAACCACATACCTGTGAGTTCCACCAATTGTACTCCAGCATATCTCATGCGTGCAAGACCCGGAAAGTTGCCCATGGACCTGGAGCTTGGTGTAGTAGAACCCGAAGCAGATATGTCCACTGAGGACTGGGATACGATGCGACAGGAACAGTACAGAAGAGTACAAGCCTGTGTCGAAGACAGTCTGAATAGGATAAGAGACAAGCAGGAAGCACAGTACAACAAGAGTGCGCCAGCAGAACCCTTTTCACCTGGAGAAGTCGTGCTAAAGAAAATAAAAGAAAAAGCCACAAACTTGATGACCAGTGGAAGAGGGAACCCTACACTGTGTTAAATTCAAGATTTGATAACAGGACGACCTGTTTGATTACCAAGGACGGAGGAAGAACGACTGCAACAGTATCTAGAGACCATCTGAAGTTGTGTCCAGGTCTGCTAAAGCCCCAGGAAGAAGTGCCTCTCACCGTACCGGTGGAGCCTAAAGAAGAAGTACTCCGCACTGAATTAGGAGATTTCCCGGCAGATTGGTCTCACCTAGGTGGAGCATTAATAATACCTGTGATGCATTTTTACCAACAGCCAGAAGACCCTCCACAGCAAGTAGAACCTGTAAGTGCCCCAGAAGAGACTACTCAAGAAGAATCCCCAGCTGGAGCAGAGCAAGAAGGCCTAGCCAATGGTATGCTTGCCAGTCCCATAGAGAGGTTAAGGCAGTTTTACAATTTACCCACACGTAGAACTGACAGGGTAGCAGACGGTGCAGACACAGATGCCATCCACACTCCCGTACTACGCAGATCAACACGTAGCACCAAAGGCCAGGCCCCTGTCAGGTTCAGTGAATAAGTAGAAATACCTATAGTATAAATAGTTGCCCCTGGGGTATGTTATTCTTGTGTGATTTTCATGTATTTATTTATTAATGTGTTTTGCCTTACAATGGACAATTTATATGAACATTAATTACCCGTAAGGGTGTATATATAAAGGACTCAGTGGCTGAGGACTGTGAGCAGCCCAAAAACTCTTATGTATGTAGTTGCACTCCCTGGAGTTCCCTTTTATGTGACCACTGAACAAAAACCCGTTTGGCGTGGCGGAAGCCGTGGTCCAGCACTTGGATCACCTATGCCCTGTAGCCACGCCCAGGGCCTACATTGAGGGTTTTCAGGCGGGTCCCTCATGTGCCTCATGTTCTTTCACCGGTGAGATGGACACCATTAGCTTGTAAGACTCTGAGGCTGCTCTATATTTGTATATATTTATTATGTTTTTACACCTGTAACATTCAAGAGATGTGCCTCCTATAAAGGCAAGAAATGGTAATGTTATTGTTAACCTGTTTTTGAAAAATGCTTCAGTCCAGGAGTACTGAGTTTTACTAGGGGGGAATGTGGCGCCCTGCTGCGCATTGGTGCCACAGAACCCAGAAGGGTGCATGGATGGACTTCTCCACAAGAGGCCCTCACACATTCACACACCTCCACCCTACCACCTCAGACCAGCAGAGGGAGCATGTTAGGGATATATAAAGGGAGGGTGGAGCCAGGAAGCTCAGTCTGTGAGGAGTTCAGTTACAGTACAGTCTAGTCTCAGTTTCAGTTCAGTGTTCAGAGAGGAACACAGCTCAGAGTGAGCGGAGAGCGTGCCGACGCTCAGAGAGCGGTGAAGACGCAGCACGCCAGCTGCCAAGTAGTGAGGGCCCTGAGTGTGGTCAACGGTGAGGAGAAGAGGAGAAAAAGGAGAGTGGAACTCAGGGGGCAGAGGAGCATAGTAATCTCACCCCGATATATATGCCGGACACCGGGTCGTGCCTACAGGAACTGTCTACACCCAGTAGGAACCACCGGAACCCCTGGAAAACTACAGGTCCCAGGTCCACCTAATGCTGATTGTAGTACTAGGGCTAGGAGTCACAGAGGTCCCAGCATCCAGGGAGAGTGATTGCCAAAAAGAAGGCCCTACCACCAGGTCAGCAGGTGCAGAGAGAGACAGTAACCAAGCTAGGCCCAGCTCCAGGCAGGCCAGAAGCTTAGAGAGTAAAGCAATGGATCAGGAGGCCCTATACCCGCTCACTGGGGAGAGTGCAGAAGTGCGCCCTTCACCTGGCGTACCCTGGACCGTGCCTGCAGCATCACCAATAAAGGTACTGAAGCTTACCCCTGTGTGAGTGTCCATCCTTCCTCCGGGACCAACCTGCCATCTCTCCCCTGCACCATCATCCAGTACATCCCCTACACTGCCCTGAGGCCTGCTCCACCTGTGGGGAGCTGTCCCATCATTCGCTGCCCTAACATCTGCCTCAGAGGACTGTTGCAGCGCTGGTGATCCTCACCAGACACCACAGGTGGCGTCACAAATAATTCCAAAAACCCCAAATAATAGAAGTTTCCCCATTTCACTGACCGCCCTGGGTCACGGACCGGGCCAGCCACCGTGATACCCCACGTCCCTGGGGGCGCGTCACTTGCTTGCTTGCACTTGAAATTGGGCCTTTTAGGCATGTGGAGGCGGAATCTGGCCACCACGTTATGACTGCGTCGGCGCCGGGTGTCCACGCTTGGTCCCCAGCCGCCAGGGGGTGGCCGGGTGTCAATACTCGGTCCCTAGCCGCCCCGCGGCCGGGTGCCCACATTTGGTCCCCAGCCGCCCCTATTTGTCCCAGTGCACCTTATACACAAGCGCACATACCAAAATATTACCTGTGCCCTCCCCAGAGCATTTAGTGGGAAGGACAGCCTAACCACAAACACGTGTGCAAGCAATTGTGGCCAGGGATGGTCCAACTCACTGACGCCTTCACACTGGGTTAATATTGTGGAAGCCAGGACACAGTTGGACACTGGGATGCAACACGTCCTCCAGACATAGAGGATTGCGGGTCCTGGGTCAATCAGGCTTCAACACAAAGTTCAGAAGGTAGACAGCAGCAGTGGTCGGCCTCCTACACAATGAGTAAATTATTCATGATCATGAGGCCATCCATCTCCTTAGCTTTCTGTTCCTTGGAATGCAAGCACATGTATGTAGTAGCGGCTAGGCCTGAGGTGGTCAGCGTTTTGGTGCATATCCTACCTCCTCCGAGGATTGCAAGGATGTTTTCCTGGTACTATCCCAGTTCTATGACTCCCATTAAAGCAAAGCTTCAGGTGATAAATGATGGATGAGGTGGTGGCAAAGGAGAAAGAGCAGGAGGAACAGGGACCATTCACATCAATATCAGGCCAGTCAACCACACATGTCTTGTAGGATATGTTTCTGTACCAAAAGGAGCGGTTCGGCTACACAGTTATAGGGCATACAGTGAGTGAAATGCCTACCAAAAATTTCGAGGCACTCCAATACCCCTTGGAAGTGACATGGAGGTCAGAGGGCCTTAACTAAACTGTTCTTTCCATTTATAGCAACTGGGTCTCCTGAACACTGTTGACCTAAGCAGTGAATGGAAGGCTTTCCAAAAATTATGAGGAACTGCAATGCCCCTTGAGCAGACGTGGATTACAGCATACTAAAAACCTTCTACCCATTATTGGGGAGTGGGTCTCCCTTAGTGTTTGCCTATGAATTGAAAAGCAAAAGCTGACTAAAATTAGGAGGAAATGCAATGCCCGTTGGAAGAGTCATGGAGGTTATAGGTAATAAAAAACAACATTTCAATGCCCCTTGGAAGAGCTGTGGAGTTCAGAGTGGTTTAACAAGACGGTTTTATTGCCCCTTGAAAGAGACGTGCAGTTCAGAGTGGTTTAACAAGATGGTTTTACTGCCCCTTGGAAGAGATGTGGAGGTCCCAGTGGAATAAAAAGACAATATCAATGCCCCTTGGAAGAGTGGTGGAGGTCCCAGTGGAATAAAAAAACAATATCAATGCCCCTTGGAAGAGTGGTGGAGGTTACAGTGGAATAAAAAGACAATATCAATGCCAGTTGGAAGAGTGGTGGGGGTCGCAGTGGAATAAAAAGACAATATCAATGCCCCTTGGAAGAGACGTGGAGGTCACAGTAAGTTAAGAGGACGATTTTAATGCCCCTTGGAAGAGACGTGGAGTTCAGAGTGGTTTAACAAGACGGTTTTAATGCCCCTTGGAAGAGACGTGGAGGTCACAGTAGCTTAACAAGATGGTTTTAATGCCCCTTGGATGAGACGTGGAGGTCACAGTGGAATAAAAAGACAATATCAATGCCCCCTGGAAGAGACGTGGAGGTCCCAGTGGAATAAAAAGACAATATCAATGACCCTTGGAAGAGACGTGGAGGTCACAGTAGCTTAACAAGACGATTTTAATGCCCCTTACAAGAGCCATGCAGTACAGCATATTAAAAACATTATTCCCATTATTGGAAATCTACACCCGAATCTTTTAAACAGATATATTTGTGTCTGAACAGTCAGCAAGTCACTGAAACTGTCTTTTTTTTATGCAAAAAGGTGAATTACACCCAGATTTGAACCGTGAAAGAGGAAAACCACAGTTCTAGTTCTCTGGCCTACACCAGAATCTTTTAAACAGATATATTTGTGTATGAACAGTCAGCGAGACACTCAAACTGTTTTTTTTTTATGGAAAAAAGCCTAAAAGGTGGATTACACCCAGATTTGAACCGTGGAAGAGGAAAACCACAGTTCTAGTTCTCTGACCTACACCAGGATCTTTTAAACAGATATATTTGTGTCTGAACAGTCAGCGAGACACTCAAACAGTTTTTTTTATGGAAAAAAGGCAAAAAAGTGGATAATACAGAGATCTGAACCGTGGAACTGCAAAACCACAGTTCTAGTTATCTGGCCTATACAAGAATCTTTTAAACAGATATTTTTGTGTCTGAACACTCACAGACACACTCAAATTTTTTTTTTGGGGGGGGAAATACCAAAAGGTTAATAAGATGGGTATTTGTACAGTCTGACTGAGGAAAAAAAAAGAGGATTTAGATGAAAAAAAAAAGTATTTTTCCTGGCCCCTGAGACCTGGGGCTAAGTCTAGCAATTTGAAAAGCAGCACACAGGACTGTAATGCAGTGTTTGCTGGTATAACCACTGCATCTCCTATACAGCCTAGCCTGCCTGATATCTGGGATGGATATTAGTCCTGAGAAGGACTGTTTGTTTGATTTGGCAGGCTTTAGAGACCCTGCACTACCTATTTTGCAGTATAAATCTCTCCCTAGCTCAGCAACACTCTCCCTACACCGTCTGATCTGGAGCGACTGTGTCCAAGATGGCAGCGCCCGGTTTTAAATACTCGAGGTGACGCTGTGCGGCCTGCCAATCACTGTAATGCCCACAACCAACATGGCTGCAGCATTACAGTGACTGGCTGGCAATCCCTGCATGTTCATTGGCTCTGTAAAGAGTGCCAAACATGCAGGGCGGAGACTCGAGCTCCCGCCCGAGTAACCCGGAAATGCTCAGTGCTCGCCGAACATCCCGAGTAGTGAGATGCTCAGGCGAGTACCGAGCAGTGTCGAGCATGCTCGCGCAACACTACTTAATCCTAATTACAGTTGCATCGCCTACTTTTATAAAAGCTCTTTGTGTAAGGTATACAGTTTTAGCATTTCGTAGCTTAGTTTCTTCGCATATTGACATGTTTCTATATGTTTTGTTTCAGATATGCCTAGCTCTTGCATTAACAAAGCGGATAGTTTTTGCTACCGGAGAAGTGACTTTTGCGTCATGAAGACGAAACTTGACTACCATGATAAGGAAAGCCTACTATCTGTATCTTGGCTGCAGAATAGAAGTTTGGCTCCACACATATGCTGCAATAAATGTACATCACATCTTACCCAGTAGTTGCATGGGAAGAGGCAATCTATGCCTTTTGCAGTCCTAATGATTTGGAGAAAGCAAACCGATCACACGACCAATTACTATTTCTGCATGGTGCCCTCCATTAGGAAAGAAATTTCAGTATCTAAACATTCCATCTGCAGTATCACATGCAAAAGAACTGCTGGTTCCAAAAGCACCAGAAACATTTTCCGCTGAGCCAAGTGGGGAAGAAGAGTGTCATTTTGTGTCATGAAGCATCTTCCTCTCATGATCCAGTCTTTCTGTCAGCAACCTCAATTGAACCACACCTTATAACACAAAGTGAACTGAACGATCTTGTCAGAGATTTGGATCTGTCCAAGAGTAAGGCTGAGCTCTTAGCTTCCAGCTTACAGCAATGGAATATCCTAGTGGGCGATGTTCAGATTTCTTTGTTCCGCAACCGTCATAAAGATCTTGTCCAATACGTCTTCATGGAGAGCGATCTTGTGGCATTCATCATCATCATCATCACTTTAATGGAAGCTCTGAAGATAAGTCATAATCCAGAGGAATTATGTCAATTCATCCAAAACGAGCCTCAAAGCTGCCTTGCTGCATAATGGCAATGTTCTACCTCCAATTCCAGTTGATTATGCAGTCCACATGAAATAAGCCTATGACAACATGAAACTATATGAAACTACTGATGAGGTGCCTGAACTATGACCAATATTTGTGGCCTCTCTGTGGTGACTTAAAGGTGGTTGCCCTCTTACTTTGTCTGTAGGGTGGATACACAAAGTGCTGCTGCTTTCTGTTTGAGGGGGATAGTCGTGCAATAGAATATCACTACAATAAAAGAGAGTGGCCTAACCAACATTCCCTTCAACTAGGGAGTAAAAATGTCCTGCATCCATCACTTGTTGACCTACATAAGATTTTGTTACCACCATTGCATGTCAAGTTGGGCCTAATGAAGAACGTTGTAAAGGCAATGAATAAAAATGTCAAAGCATTCAAGTATATCATTGATACATTTCCAAGGTTGACTGAAGCAAAGATAAATAAAGGAGTCTTTATTGAACATCAGATTTGTAAAATTCTTCATGACGAGGAGCTTCTATGTTTGTTGCAGGGCAAAGAAAATTCTGCATGGGTAGCATTTGCATTAGTGGTAACTAATTTTTTTGGAAACTCAAGAGCAGATAACTATGAAGAGTTTGTGGAAAATCTCCTCAAAACATATAGTATAAAAGGATCTTGGCTGTAACATGTCCTTAAAAATGTATTTCTTTCATTCTCATCTAGACTTGTCTCCACCAAACTGCAGATCAGTGAGTGATAAGCGCGTTGAGAGATTTCACCATGATATTGCGGCTATGGAGAAAAAATATCAAGTAAATTGGAATCCATCAATGTTTGCAGATTACTGTTGGACAATTGTAAGAGATGTGTGAGACAATCAGAAAAGAGTTGTCTCTGAATTCTGTAACTGTTTATAATTCTCATTAGTGTCTAAACATGTTTTAGTTATCTGAATTGTTGCTAAATTTCCTCTAAATAAATATCAGAAAATTGGCAGAACAAAATATTCTACATCTTTATATTTGCAAAAATAATGTTTCAAAGTACTGAAACTTTTATGCATTAAATGTAGCAGTAAAAGAAAAACCCTTTGATATAATAGAAACAAGAGGCAACTAAAAATTTTCATTGTCAGATTTGAATTCGAGAGGTCAAAATCATTAAGAAATGGCTCATTTCATACCTGAACCTGACAACTCTTGAAAATATGTAGAATAGTGTTTTTGGATACAAATTCTTGGGGTTATATAGAACAGAGCTTTGTGGGTTTGGTACATACAGTGCTGCAGGTAAGGTTATCCACTTTGGGGTTGTTCTTTCTGTTATGATGCCCATGTAAATGGACTATTATGAAAATGTTACCAAATTGCAAGGTCTGAACATTGATAGGTACCATCCCTATCCCATTTACACTTGAGGGCTGCTATTTTATTACCACAATATGCTGCTGACAAGAATAGGTAAGACTATAATTTATTTCCAGCCTGATCTGTTATTGAATGTCTCCTCATCTGATTTCTCACTGCAACTAGTGTTGGGGGGGACAGGCCCACTGAAATGTCACAGACTCTCTTTGTTCAACAGATTGCTTTATTTTTGCACATAAAGAATTGACAAGTGTAGAGATCCGAGGTTGTGGGTTGAAAGTAATCACCTAGGTAGGTTAACAATGCTGCAATATTTTATTAATCACCTCCATGGTAATGCAGCAGTTCCAAGTAAATGGCCAAAATACAGTTCTCTCAGTCCTTAAGTTCTCAACCTGGGATCAGTAGTTCCACTGGCTTTGTATCACGTGATACGCACTGTCTCCCAACTTTTGGTTGGCCCACAGATTTCATATCTCCAGCCAGTATAGTCTGTAGCCACAGTCCATGATCCTCCAGATGACAGATAAAACGATGGAAGCACAGGTATCCATTAGCAGCAGTCCTTCAATAAAATTTAAATTCAAATGACATATCCACAACTAAAGCATGTTTATCCACTTTAGTTGATAACATATCTTCAACACTCCGTAAGTCATCCATCCAACAGCTCCAGGTCCACAGCCATAGATCCTAACCCTCCGGCATCCTTCCACCAACTCCTAGACTAAAACTTGTCTCTCCTCTACTTCTCTGGGGTCAGCCCCCTCCGAGCTCAGAAGTGCTGACACCCTTCCCCTTAAGCATTTACTGTTCACTAAAACAATGAAGAATATTCTAGAAGCCTTCATCTGAGACTGCCTGTAAGACCCCCCTGTGGTGACGGCTCCACTGTGTCTCAATCTACACTCACCTAATGAGATTATTGGCTGTTGAAACAATGGACTCCTGAGATAAAGATGAGATTAGTGGAATGCTGGACATTTTACAAGTGAATCTTACATACTGACAAGTAAGCAGAACTATATAAAAAATAACAAGTAAATCACTAATAAAACGCAATAATAACATAGACAAAATGGTGGTCCGTTGCTGGAAAAGTATCATAGTCTTTAGTAAGTGGGCAGCTCCTCACATACCTCCCCCACTTTTTCAGCACGGACACAAATTTAAGAGGTCTCGCCTTTATGAGAACGAAACTTTACATCATCCAGTTTCCTCAAAGCATATTCCATGTCGTCCTTGCGAATATACTCCACAGTCCCCATTCCACCCTGGTATACATCAGTGTAATAGCCATCTCCAGCTTCTATCATATGGTCTTTCAGATACTGCCAACTTCCCGATGGGGGAAGCCCTTAAACAAGGACTCAGTATTTAGTTCACTGGATCAGGGGTCTGTCCTTTCCGTACGGTCTTCCATACCCCCCTCCAGATCCCTGGTTTGTCCTGAGAAACTCCCCACGTGCCCAATAAGAACCAAACTTGTATCCATTGCGACCAACCCCATAGTGCTGACACCCAGTTAGGGGGATGGTCACTTGGCGGCCTGGTAAAGGGAGCTCTGGGGGGACAGTTTCTGGGCTGACCAGGGTGATGGTAGATCCAGTGTCCCGAAGTCCCTGGGCCTCCTCCCTGATGTAATTTACCTCCCCCAGATTACATTCCTTCATTGTGACAGTCATTGCATTTTGTGTATCACTCACCGCTGACATGTTGATATTGCTCTTTACCCTATCGGTTGATGCAGTGTGAACCGGTCCTTGGCTTCCAGTTACGACATTGGCCCAGTGGCATACCAATCCTGCTCCCAGATTGTTTCCCAGCAACACATCTACTGGTAGGTGCCGCACTACTCCTACATCCACCATTCCATGACTGTGACCCCAGTGTAAATGTAGTCGGGCCCTCAGAATGTTCAAAGATTCTCCTCTGGCTACATTGACTAACATATGGCTGCCGGGGACAATACATTGGTCTGGTACTAAATGGTCTTTTATCAATGTGACTGAGGCTCCGGAGTCACGGAGCCCCACAGCCTCCACACCCTCTACCCAGACCGGCTGCAGATGCTGGTTAATGGACTCTGAGGTGTCCCATCTAGTCCGGGACACTTCTCCTTGTACAACATATGCCTCTTCTTCTTCCGGTCGGGGTAGTGGGACCTCTCTCCCTCAGCATTCCAGCCCCATTGCAGCACAGTGTTTACAGGTTGGGGACGTGGATGATGTGGACTACATTGTTCTCGGCATTCCCTGGCAAAGTGTCCCATGCGTCCACAGTTATGGCAGTTAAGCCTTCCTCGCCCCAACATAGGCCGTACTTGGGGGATTGGGCAACCTCCCCCTCTTTGTGAAGTCCGTACTCCCTGCCGTTCCTGCTCTGGCCAGTCCATGGGTTTCAATAACCTCCCTGTAAGCTCTTGTTCCCAACTCACTGGGGCTGTACTTCCACATTGCCCTGGTCAATTAGCAGACCAATCATCAGCCAATCTTGCAGCCTCATCCAGGCTGAGTGGTTTTCTATCTGCCACCCATTCTTTTAAATTTCCTGGGAGCTTTGACATAAATTGTTCCGGCATGATTATATCCATTACATGTTCTGCTTCCCAAGCCCTCAGTCCTTCTATCCACCGAGTGCATGCCGTACGTAGTGTGTTGGCAAACTCCCGATGTGTGTGTGCAGTGGGCTTGTCAGTCTACCAAAACTTCCTCCGGTAGGTTTCTGGCGTGACCGCATACCTCTCTAGTAATGCGCTGCGAATGGTATAGTAACATCTCTGATCCCCAGAAGACAAGTTATTAAAAGCTTCTCTTGCTTTTCCGGTCAAGCCAACACTCAAAAATCTGGGCCAGTCAGTGACTGATACCTCATGCAGCATACAGAGGTTCTTCAATAACCGGAGATGTTCATCAATATACGAGCTGTCCTCATTGAACTGTGGTATATCCCGGTACCTTAAAGATGTGGGCCCCTCTCTCCTGTTATCCATTGTCCTCTGCAATGGGGCGGGTTGGGGTAATGCTACATGCACACCCAGATATTTGCTTAACACTGCCGCCTGCTCTATCTCCGTAGCCCGATCTCCTAGTGCGTCCAGCATCCGCCTCAACTCAGTTGGTCGATCCTCCACCATCTGGATGATAGCTCTGGGCTGTTGTCCCTCATCCACGTCTGAACTGACCTCCTCATGTGGTTGCTCCTGGTCCCAATCATCCAAGCGTTGCATTAGGGTCACCCAATTGTCCTCCGGCAACCACTCTAGTTCTCTCGCAGAGCAAAGAGCAATCAGCTCCTCCATTTGAGCCTCTTGTAGATGGAGTCTGCCATTTCTTCTGCCAAGTCACCTCTCAGAAACTTTCCCTGGTATGCTGTCCAGAGATAGGTGATCCCACCTGCTGCCACCACTTGTAGAGATCTGAGGTTGAGGGTTGTAAGTAATCACCTAGGCAGGTTAACAATGCAGCAATATTTTATTAATCATCTCCATGGTAATGCAGCAATTCCAAGTAAATGGCCAAAATACAGTTCTCTCACTCCTTAAGTTCTCAACTTGGGATCAGTAGTTCCACTGGCTTAGTATCAGGTGATACCCACTGTCTCCCAACTTTTAGTTGGCCCACAGATTTCGCATCTCCAGCCAGTATAGCCTGTAGCCACAGTCCATGATCCTCAAGATGACAGATAAAACGATGAAAGCACAGGTATCCAGTAGCAGCAGTCCTTCAATAAAGTTTAAATCCAAATGACATATCCACAACTGAAGCACATTTATCCACTTTAGTTGATAACAGATCTTCAACACTCCGTAAGTCATCCATCCAACAGCTCCAGGTCCACAGCCACAGATCCTAACCCTCTGGCATCCTTCCACCAACTCCTAGACTAAAACATGTCTCTCCTCTACTTCCCTGGGGTCAGCCACCTCCCAGCTCAGAAGTGCTGACACCCTTCCCCTTAAGCATTTACTGTTCGCTAAAACAATGAAGAATATTCTAGAAGACCCCCTGTGGTGACGGCTCCACTATGTCTCAATCTGCACTCACCTAATGAGATTATTGGCTGTTGAAACAATGGACTCCTGAGATAAAGATGAGATTAGTGGAATGCTGGACATTTTAAAAGTGAATCTTACATACTGCCAAGTAAGCAGAACTATATAAAACATAACAAGTAAATCACTAATAAAACACAATAATAATATTGACAAAATGGTGGTCCGTTGCTGGAAAAGTATCATAGTCTTTAGTAAGTGGGCAGCTCCTCGCAACAAGTTTAACTGTAACTTTTAGAACTTTCAGAACTTCAACTTTACTTCTCTTTAAGAAGTCCTCCTACTCTGCACTCATTACCTGTATTAATTGCACCTGTTTGAAATCGTTATCTGTATAAAAGACACCTGTCCAAACACTGAATCACACTCCAACCTCTCCACCATGGCCAAAAGGCCAAAACCAAAGTGTGTCTAAGGACACCAGTGAAAAAATTGTAGATCTGCAGAAGGCTGGAATGAGCTACAGGATAATAGGCAAGCAGCTTGGTGAGAAAGCAAGGATGTGGGGTAAGGATGATTCTGAGAAAGGTCAGGAATCAGCCCAGAACTAGATGGAAGGACCTGGTCAATGACCTAAAGAGATTGGGTCCACAGTCTCAAACATTACAGTTAGTAACACACTATGCCATCATAGACTAAAATCCTGCAGAGCATGAAAGGTCTCCTTGCTCACGCCAACACATATCCAGACCTTTTTGAAGTTCGCTAATGAGCATCTGGATGATCTAGAGGAGGCATGAGAGAAGGTCATGGGGTGAGACCAAAATAGAACTTATTGGTATCAACTCCACTCGCCGTGTTTGGAAGAAGATGAAGAAGGAGGATGAGTACAACTCCAAGAACATCATCCCAACTATGAAGCATGGTGGGAGAAACATCATTCTTCAGGGGTGCTTTTCTGCAAAGGGGACAGGATGACTGCACCATATTGAAGGGAGGGTCGGTGGGGTCATGTTTCCTGAGATTTTGGTCAACAACCTCCTTCCTCAGTAAGAGCATTGAAGATGGGTCTTCCAGCATGACAATGACCCAAAACACACAACCAGGGCAATTAAGGCGTGGCTTTGTAAGAAGAATTTCAAGGTCCTAGAGTGGCCTTGCCAGCCTCCAGACCTGAACCCAATAGAAAATCTTTGGAAGGAGCTGAAACTCAATGTTGCCCACCAACAGCCTCGAAACCTGAAAGATCTGGAGAAGATCTGTATGGAGGAGTAGGCCAGGAGCCGCGCTGCGGTACAGTGTGCACGCTATTGAAGAGACTGAATTGTCACTGCTCCCCACACACAGAGTCCCGGCGCGAGGAGCAGTGACTATTCCGACACAGCATCTCACACTGTCCTGCCCTGCCACGCACAGCTCACACAGTGAGAGTGTCAGCAGCAGAGCGGGACAGCGCTGGTTGAGAGAAGAGGTGAGTATGATTGTTTATTTTTTTTGTGGGCAGCATGATGGGGGCTCAAGGGGTGCCATGCGTACCAAGATGGGGGATAAAGGGGTGCCATGCATGCAAGGATGGGGGATCAAGGCGTGCCATGCATACCAGGATGGGAGATCAAGGGGTGCCATGCATACCGAGATGGGGGATCAATGGGTGCCATGCATACCAGGATGGGGGATCAAGGGGTGCCATGAATACCAGGATGGGGGATCAAGGGGAGCCATGAATACTAGGATGGGGATCAGGGGGTGCCATGAATACTAGGATGGGGATCAGGGGGTGCCATGCCTACTAGGATGGGGGATAAAGGGGTGCTATGCATACCAGGAAGGGGGATCAAGGGGTGCCATGCATATCAGGAAGGGGGATCAAGGGGTGCCTTGCATATCAGGAAGGGGGATCAAGGGGTACCATGCATACCAGGACGGGGATGAGGGCCACATATACCAGGATAGGATGGGGGCCACGTATACCAGGAAGGAAGGGCCATACATACCAGGATGGAGGATATTCACAGAATTGGAGTACATTACCCCAATATCATGTCAGCAGCAGACCCCCTCTCACATAACAGGGCATCATTTTCCTCCTCTAAAACCTAGGTGCGTCATATCGTCCGGTGCATCTTATAGTCTGAAAAATACGAATATCATACGAGATTTTCTGGATTCTCTCTCACAGTTGAAGTGTTACTACCATGAAAATTACAGACCTCTCCACTATTTGTGGGTGGGAAAACTTGCAAAATTGTCAGTGTATCAAATACTTATTTTCCCCACTGTCAATCAAGTATTATGACAGCATAGCTGTCTAGGAACATTATGAGACCCCCACATCTTCCTATATACAGTATAGTCCAGCACTGGTAGCATCCCAGCATGATCAGAGCAATGCAGTGATGTCATCATACCAATTGCGCTGACATCCAATGCATGCTCCTACAGCAAACTGTGGTCTACAGCACAAAGAGCAGTTGAGCAGGGAGACTATGGAACCCTGCACTACCACAGAATTTAATTGTATCAGCACACTGTACAGGTTGATACACTAAAGGCTCATTCACACTGGTGAGTAGCCAGTTTATATCTCGGATGAGTGCTATCCAATGTTTCATTGGATAGCATTCACTCCAATGGTTTACTATGGAGCAATGCCGACTTGCATTTATATTCTGATGCCGATTCGGCATGAGAAAAAAAAAATCGCTGCATGCTGCAATTGGCAGCGTATATCAGCTGACATGCACCCATACAAGTCTAAGGGTGCATGCAAAACATCGGACTGCACTCGGATGTCATCCAAGTGCAGTGCGATTACCGAGAACGCCGGCAATGGAGGAGATGGGGAAATTACTTTTTCTGTCTCCTCCGCACCTGTGCTGCGATTCTCTCATGTGAGAGAATCGGATTCCAGTAAAATGACATTCGGTTCACATTCGCAGCAGAGTGTCATTAGCACTTTCAAAGCTTTTATCTCTAGAAGATAAATATCCCTACCTTTCACATGCACTTGATGTCAAATACTGTGTCTTATAGACACGTCCATCATCACCGTCGCAATTTGCATCCAAATAACCCTATTTTTATTACTATGAAAGGAATGGATTTTCTGGGGTTCATAATTGATCTGTGCAAGTTAACATAGCATCACAAAAACAATAATGAATAATAATCTTTTTTTTATAATAATAATCTTTTTATTTATATAGCACCAACATATTCCGCAGCATTTTACAATTCAGACAATTTTACAGACATTATCATCACTGTCCCCATTGGGGCTCAGAATCTACATTCCCCATCAGTATAACTTTGGAGTGTGGAGGAAACCAGAATACCCAGAGCAAACCCACACAAACACGGGGAAAACATACAAACTCCTTGCAGATGTTGTCCTTGGTGGGATTTGAACCCAGGACCCCAGCGCTGCAAGGTTACAGTGCTAACCACTGAGCCACCATGCTGCCAATTCCTAAATTCACATACACAATGTTATGTAAGAGAGCAAGAGTGAATTATCCCTAGTTTGACCTCCTTACAAGTATTGACATTTGTGATCATATTAAAAAAAACAATATTTGTTTGATTTATATTTGGTCCAATATGTGATGATTACAAGATATATCTAATAAAAATGATGGTTCAATGTTTTCACTACGTTTTATTGTAATAATATACAATATATAATTAATGCTACCCTGTTATGGGAACTAATGTATGCAGCACTCCTCTGTTTTATTAGACACATTTTGTATAGAGCTCAAATTCATTACAAAATACTATATGTATAAAGTTGTAGGATGATACATGTCAGAAGCCCGTAATGCAAAGTCGTGACATAGAAGTGTATTATAGAAATCTATATTTTCAAATATTCTCTTAGAATTTCTATAATTAATCATTACACTTAGCGTTGGAATTGAGTTTGGACATTGCAAGAATTCCAAAGTGAGGACTTGTCAATGGAGCATGGGTCAGTGCTGCGTGCATTATAGCTGGAAGGGCTGTCCCTCCCTTCTCACCATCTGGTCTGAGCTTTTTTATTCTCCCATTCTGTAAAGACTGGATAAGGGCCAGCTGGCATTCGTATTAATAGATGCCCTGCTTTGCTATTGGAGAGAAGCTCTGAGGCAGCAGCTGCAGCCGCAGGACAGAGCAAAGCCAGGGTGGAGACAGGAACACTGACACCAGACACCTGTAAAATATTCACTTGTGCAGAGGACACCCCGCAGTGATTTCCCTTGGGACTAGGATTTCATTTGGGGAGCCCTTAGGCGAAGCAAGCAGAAGTCACCTTCAACGTCCAGAGGCCACAGTGATCAGCAGCCAGAATATACACACTGCCGGGCATATGGAGGGTAACAGACTGTGCTTCTCTCTATCCTTCCAGCATCAGTTCATTAGGCAGCATGCAGCAGCTTACATGCATATATAGGTTTTGTATTTCCAACATAAGGAAACATTGTCTTCTCACTAGAGCGCGTAGAACGCCTGCTTATTGTATGCATGCTCATTGCCTTTCATTCACGGTCAGAGCTTATCATGTTTTATAGTAGATGATATTGATTGGAATAGTTGCTGTGACTTGAGAAAGAACTAACTTTACTGAAGTGCACATTTCCAGACCTAAAATCATATTGTAAATTGTATGCTTTAAAATGATCAATATATAGTTAAGCAGAAAAGTATTATCACTTGTTCTAGTAATGAATGCTAACATTTTACCTACTTCCCCAGATACGTAGATGATCTACATAATGTATAAGCCATGAAATCAAGCTGTCACTGCTGGGTTAAGGGTTATTATTGAGGTCAAGTATTCCTAGCTGGGGCCTTATCTAAGGTTTCTGACCCTGAGGTGTCTGCTCCAATTGTTGTCTCCAGTAATACGTTTGTGGTGTTATACTTTACTTAAGTTTTTGAAGTCTGAATTTGATATCAGAAAATTATATACTTTATTTCCATGTACGATAGATGTTGTGAACATAGTTATTTTTAGTGACACATTTAGGGTTCACTCACTTTTGCGATTTTTTTTATTTATTTTTTTTTATCGGATTGCACTCGGACCAATGTTATTCAATGAGGCAGTACAGATCTGCACATTTTTTCTCAGCTGTATTTGGCGTGAAAAAAAAAAAATCACAGCATGCTGCGATTTCACTCTGAAATCTGATGAGTGTGAGAAAACATGCCATAAGGAACATCAATATATTACAATTCTGTAGCATAAGAAACTGTAAATGGTCCTGTAAAAGATTAATAGCTGCTGAGTGAAAAATCGGATTGTATACGGACAGCACATGGATGACAACTGAGGAAAAGTATCGTCCCACTCTCCTGGATGAGAATGGGACCGATTTTTATATACACTAATGTGAGCGAACCCTTAATGAATATGTTTTTATACAGAGAAAAAGGAACAAAACATGGCAAACATTTTAGATAAAGTTTATTATATGCTTATTGTCATACAGTTTGGATTGTTATTTGGCTTTCTCAGTACAGAATAGACCTTTAAAATAGGCTGTCTAAAGTGATATAAAACTCCTGCCTTTCCGTTGAGTTTCTTTCTTTACCAGCAAATGTTTAATTTACTAATGAAAGCACAAAATGTTACAGAATGTTCTTCTAATATAGTATTAGATAAATGTAGCAAAACTAGAGCAGGGAATAAATATCAACCAATAAGATTCCATCTCTCCACTTTTTCTCCATTTACCTCTTGTACTAATTTACCTTTGTGTTTGAGTTTCTTGATATTTGGGCTTGTGCCCAGAATTGTACGACACTGTATTAGACCGCCCATACAAGTGCATGAGCCTCTACAGGTACTTTCCAAAGACAAGATAAAATAATATTTATGTGAGCGCACTGTGCAATGGAAGTTGCTTGAGAAAGTACAAGCACATAGATCATCTTTGCATATACATTTCTAGAGAGGTCTTGAACTGCAATTCTATGTGCCACTGTACCTATTGTTTAACTGTTGGTTTTATGTTAAAGTATAGTCTATTTGCAGAAGATGAGAAATAGGTCTTCATTAGCAATGTTTAAATCCCTTCAGCATTGTACTTCAGGCAGCGCCTTTATAGCAAAACCAAAGTTAAGGTGATATTTCAATCTACATAAATTATCATTTATCTGCTGGAGTTAAGATAAGTTTAAGATTGTTGGCCCCAATGTTGGGAACCCAACAAGTTGACAGAATGGGGAACCTGTGTGTGTCCTGTTCTCTCGTGACCATATGACTGTGGACCAGACATGGTGAAATGGTTGGTTCTTTGTGTATGCACCCTGTTGCCCCTATTTTTGCATCTTCAGTACCATATACTTAGAATGGAGCTTCCCCCCTTAGTAGAGCACCTGTGTGACCAGCCACTCCATTCTACTTCTCCTGGCTTTAGTCTAACGACCAGTGAAGGACCAGAGAAACATAGGACACATGTTTCTTTTTCTGGCAATCAATAAAAGTCGGACTCAAACCAATCTAACAGTTATCTCCTATCCAATGGATAGGTGATAATGTGTGTGGACAGGTTTTCAATAGAAACAGCTGCTACTTTCCCACACAGATGGACAAATTCTGACAGTCCTGATAACACCTGACATAACTATCATAAGTTAATGTACATGCTACAATTATATGCTGCCTAATTTATATATTACGGGTCTAATGAGGTTTTCTGAGAAATCATTAAATCACCAATCCTTAAGATAGGTTACCAATTTGTGGTAGATGAATTCCAACAACCAGCAATTAACCCTTCCATACATGAAGCAGAACCTGTAACTATTTATCACTTGTAGCTAAACATCACTGAAATGAGAATGAGTTGAAGTACCAGAGACCGACTCATGTATGGATATGCTGATGTGCCTGAATAAACATTAAATAGGTTAATGTGCTTCATTAGTTTTGAGATTTCCAAAAGTCAGAGAGTATGAATTCGCTTTCATTATCTATTGCTGGAGATTCCCTTCAAATCTAAACCCATGGAACTTTTAAAATACCACTATGGATCATTACAGTGTGTAGTTTCTACAAGTACAATTTTTTGTAAATTTAATTTATAGTTAGTGAGGCACATTTAACATATGGATCACTAATTTGGCTTCGAAGGCCATAAATGTACAAACAAGTCACATTTTGGTCACGTTCAAAAGTTCAGTATTTGGTCAGTTATTTTACATTAGTAGTTCTAAGCCAAAATTAGATGTGGAACAATCAGAATTTTTCACCCACTCCTGGCTATGGTTTACAAATAGTGACGTAAAATACTGACTAAATACTGAATATGTGAACGTGGCCTAAATGACATTAGTATATTTTTGGATAAAAGGATTGATTATGGTTTTAATTTTTTTTTTTTTAATTAAAGGTCTTTTTGAGTCTTGTAAGCTTTAAGTCATAAAAAAAGCCTCCTCATGTTTCCTAGAGGATAAATGACCATTTCTTTCATCTTAAGAATAAATATGCCTCCATAGATCTTAAATCAATACATAGTATTGGCACCCCTGCAATTCTGTCAGATAATACTCAGTTTCTTCCTGAAAATGATTGCAATCACAAATTCTTTGGTATTATTATCTTCATTTAATTTGCTTGCAAGGAAAAAACACAAAAGAGAATGAAGCAAAAATCAAATCATTAATCATTTCACACAAAACTCCAAAAAAGGGCTGGACAAAAGTATTGGCACCCTCAGCCTTACACTTGGTTGCACAACCTTTAGCCAAAATAACTGCGAACAACCGCTTCCGGTAACCATCAATGAGTTTCTTACAATGCTCTGCTGGAATTGTAGACCATTCTTCTTTGACAAACTGCTCCAGGTCCCTGATATTTGAAGGGTGCCTTCTCCAAAGTGCCATTTTGAGATCTCTCCACAGGTGTTCTATGGGATTCAGGTCTGGACTCATTGCTGGCCACTTTAGAAGTCTCCAGTGCTTTCCCTCAAACCGCTTTTGGAAGTGTGTTTTGGGTCATTGTCCTGCTGGAAGACCCATGACCTCTGAGGGAGACCCAGCTTTCTCACACTGGGCCCTGCATTATGCTGCAAAATTTGTTGGTAGTCTTCAGACTTCATAATGCCATGCACACGGTCAAGCAGTCCAGTGCCAGAGGCAGCAAAGCAACCCCAAAACATCAGGGAACCTCCGCCATGTTTGACTGTAGGGACTGTGTTCTTTTCTTTGAATGCCTCTTTTTTTTCCTGTACACTCTATGTTGATGCTTTTTCCCAAAAAGCTCTACTTTTTTCTCATCTGACCAGAGAACATTCTTCCAAAACGTTTTAGGCTTTCTCAGGTAAGTTTTGGCAAACTGCAGACTGGCTTTTTTATGTCTCGGGGTAAGAAGTGGGGTCTTCCTGGGTATCCTACCATATAGTCCCTTTTCATTCAGACGTCGACGGATAGTACGGGTTGACACTGTTGTACCCTCGGACTGCAGGGCAGCTTGAACTTGTTTGGATGTTAGTCGAGGTTCTTTATCCACCATCCGCACAATCTTGCGTTGAAATCTCTCGTCAATTTTTCTTTTCCGTCCACATCTAGGGAGGTTAGCCACAGTGCCATGGGCTTTAAACTTCTTGATGACACTGCGCACGGAAGACACAGGAACATTCAGGTCTTTGGAGATGGACTTGTAGCCTTGAGATTGCTCATGCTTCCTCACAATTTGGTTTCTCAAGTCCTCAGACAGTTCTTTGGTCATCTTTCTTTTCTCCATGCTCAATGTGGTACACACAAGGACACAGGACAGAGGTTGAGTCAACTTTAATCCATGTTAACTGGCTGCAAGTGTGATTTAGTTATTGCCAACACCTGTTAGGTGCCACAGGTAAGTGACAGGTGCTGTTAATTACACGAATTAGAGAAGCATCACATGATTTTTCAAAGGGTGCCAATACTTTTGTCCACCCCCTTTTTTAGGTTTGGTGTGGAATTATATCCAATTTGGCTTTAGGACAATTCTTTTTGTGTTTTTTTCATTGAAGACAAATTAAATGAAGATAATAATACCAAAGAATTTGTGATTGCAATCATTTTCAGGAAGAAACAGAGTATTATCTGACAGAATTGCAGGGGTGCCAATACTTTTGGCCAGCACTGTATAATATAATACTTCACTTCTTTATACACTAGAATGAATGAATTTGATAAGAAAACTTTTACACATGTATAATTAGATTTTCATTTCACAATAAATTATCTGCGTTTGAAAAGGAAACATGATGTGTACGCAAGGGCTGGCTGGCAATGTTTGGCCTGGGGGGCAATCCCATAGCACTGACACATGAGCTGCACAACCCTTTCTTTAAGTTTGGGTCTCATGTAGCACTCGTTTGGAGATTAATAAAAAATGGTTTTCTTATTGTTAATAGTTGCACACTTTCAAAAAAATATGCAGCCATTAACAATAAGTAAATTGCACTTGATTTCTAATTTTGCATAGAAAGACTCTGCAGTTTGAGGCAATCACATAGATAGTGCAGTAATAAAGAAAAATGCAGGTGATCCAGCAAAAAAAAAAAAAGCTTAGATACAAACTATAAAACTTAGCTTTTATTAGCCAATAAAATAATGCTCGAAAAACATTTTGGCAAGAGTACAATGTAAAGATTAGGACCTACGCATAAGACGTCTTACTCATCTAATATATATAATAGTCTTATCCCGTCTGTCTGTCCTTCTGTCCAGGAAATTCCGTGTCGCTGATTGGTCCGGCCGCAGCCAATCAGCGATGCGGGATTTCAGAAAAAGATGGCGGCCGTTAGCGGCTCATCTGCCACACGGAGGTCAGCGGCGATGCAGCCGGGAGATGACAGGCGATAGCCGGTCATCTCCTGGCTGCTCGCAGCAGAAGTACCCCAACCGGCGGAAGTACCCGCACAGGCAGCGCCGCTCCCCGGTCCTCACTAATACCGGCCGCGACCAATCAGCGATATTGGCGCCAAATTTAAACACCGCTCTGCTGATTGGTCGTAACCGCTGGCCTCGACCAATCAGAGATATTGGAGCCAAATTTAAACACCACTCTGCTGATTGCGCCCGGTCGGCCACATACATATTCTAGAATACCCGATGCGTTAGAATCAGGCCACCATCTAGTAAGACCATAAGTAAGAATGCTTGTCGAAATGCGTATGTCCTAGTCTTTGCATAGCATTATTTTAATAGCTATTAAAGGCTAAATTTTATAGTTTTGTATCTAAGCCTTTTTTTGCTGGATCACCTGCATTTTTCCTGGTTCCACTTCAGCTGCTCTGATTTGATCCGTGCGAGACGATGAATGCTCCACGCCCTGTAAGGTGAGCGGACTTTCTTTTTTCTTGTTCAATGCAGTAATAAACCCCCTTCATAGCAGAATAATAAATCATCCCCCACACCATTATAAGTTCATACCCTTTTGCAGTGATTACCTGTAGTATATTAATCCTCCCACTCTGCAGTAATCAGCCACCACTTCCCACCAATTATAATCATACATCCCCTTATAAATAATAATTCATCAACCTCCATACATGTAACATATCTGCTGCAATATTCAATCCCCTCCCCCTGCATTATAGATAGGATAGAGCATGGGTCCCCAACCTGTGGCTCAGGAGCCACATGTGGCTCACGGGCCTATAATTTGTGGCTCACGGCTGTCTTCTAACTTGATGCATTAGGAAACATCTGTGGAGATGATGAATTTTGTGAGTAGCCCCACACCGAAGAGCGGATCTGGATGCATACTGTTTACTGACCTTGAGAGTTTAGAGATCAATTAAGTATAGTAATCTAGATATAAAATGATACTGCCAGTCGGAGGGTTGCTTGAACTTGGACGTGGCAGTGTAGTGGGAGTGCTTAATGTGAGAATAAAGAATCTGGGTAAGGTGGGAACCCCCTGATGTAAATATACTGCCTACAAGGAATTGTGACACAAAATTTGATGTGATTGGGAAACTTTGGCTGCCATACCAGTAAAGGGGGTGACAGTATTTTAAGGTGAGGGAGCAGGATGTTGCTACTCCTGGGGAGAGAGGTCAGGTTGTGGCTCGCGAACCTCAGAGCTGAATGTGGCTCTCCAGTTTGAAAGGTTGGGGCCCCCTGGGTAGAGATTAACATGCTGATCACTGGGGAGTGCAAACATAGGGGGGGCTCTGGAACATGCGTCTCAGTAGTGTAGGTGCACAAACGCAGCCTCCACTCCATGCATTGTTTATGGCATTGCCAAGTACAGTGCTTGGCTATTTCCAGCAGTCTCATAGATAATGAATGGGGCAGACCGAGCATGTGCACCTTCAGTCCATTCACGACGGGGCTGCAGAGCATCGCTTTCAGGATTGCTTGGGGTCCCAATGGTCAGATCCCCAGTGATTAGCAATTTATCCCCTAGTCTATGAATAGTGAATAGCCTCATTTTTTGGTAATAACACTTTAATCACTCTACAACCAAAGATTAAAATAATACCCCACCCCTAATGTGTGTGTGTGTGTGCGTGTGTGTGTGTGAGATAGAGAGATATACAGTACAGACCAAAAGTTTGGACACACCTTCTCATTTAAAGATTTTTCTGTATTTTCATGACTTTGAAAATTGTACATTCACACTGAAGGCATCAAAACTATGAATTAACACATGTGGAATTAGATACTTAACAAAAAAGTGTGAAACAACTGAAAATATGTCTTATATTCTTGGTTCTTCAAAGTAGCCACCTTTTGCCCAGGTGACTAGCAACCAATGGGCTCCTACCTATGCCCAGAGACCCACCCCTATCTGCTCCTACACCACTGAGTTTTCCTCCCCCTCCCCACTCCAGCCAGGGACAGAAGCTGTCGTACCTGCACTTCTGCGGGAGCACCGTTGAGCTGTCCCTCGGAAATGGGGTGTGTGTGGTGCATGCAGCCTAACGAGCCCTAGTCCACACTCCATCCTTACATGGAGTGGAATATCACACCTCTGCTTTGAGGTGCAATACCGCTGTAGCAGCCGAGCCCTCGGGGTGCTACTCATGCACACACACACACATACAGTATACTTACATATATATATGTATATTGTGAGGTAGCACTATTGATCATGTTGAGGGGCACTCACTTCACCGGGTCAATTAAAGCACACAAGCAACGTTTTCCAGTAAACTAAAGTCCTGCAGTTTATTATACATCATACACTGCTTATAACATGGTCCATCTCAGTGGCTAGCAGGAATGTTACACACGTAATATCCTAAAGCCTTTCAGTGGCAGCTATGCCTGCTTGGCTTCAGATACTGTCCTCAGCAAGGTAACAACACTAATTGTCCATATCAAGCACCATCTTTTACCTTTGCCGGGTCTAGCTGCTTCTATCAGTTCTGTTCTGCCAAAGCCGTGGTTTAAGGCCCACCAGACTTGGTCTCCAGGCCTCATGCCTTCCAGGGCTAATGGTGTCCCAGGCACAGATATCAGGTCTCTTGCCTCTCTGTGTTTCAAAACCATCTTGATATATATCTCCTCTGTGCGCACAGGACCTGTGATGACTAGTGTTGAGCCACCCCCATAGTGGTCCGGTTCTGTTCGGTTCGTCGAACACCGGGTGTTCGAGGAACTGTTCGTCGAACTGTTCATCGAACACCTTAGGACACCGTCGAACACCGTTAAAACCAATGGCAGGCAAACAAAAACACATAGAAACACATAGAAAATACATTCAAAGGTGTCCAAAAGCTGACAAACTGCTCAGAAGACGCTCTCTTTAAAAAAGCCGGCCGGCAATTCAGCAGCGGTGCCCGACAATTTAGAACAGAAAGAATAGAGCTTCACACATAGATTAGATAGATAGAAACATATCAGTCACATATATAATAAGTACAGTGACAGTGTTGCTTACTGTACTTGTCATTTAGTGTAAAGGATTTATTTAAAAAAATAATAGTGTTTTCATGCTCCGTCTCTTTAAAGAAGCCGGCCGGCAATTCAGCAGCGGTACCCGACAATTTAGAACAGAAAGATAGAGCATCACACATAGATTAGATAGATAGAAACATGTCAGTCACATATATAAGAAGTACAGTGACAGCGTTGGTTACTGTACTTGTCATTTAGTGTTAAAATAAAGGATTTATTAAAAAAAAAAATTGGCGTGGGGTTCCCCGTAGCTTTAGTCTCTAGCGGAGGTTAAGCAGATGGCTGGGGCAGATGTTTGAAGCCTGGGAAGGGGGTAATACCCATGGAGCTTCCCATGCTACTAATATCAGCCCCCCGCTGAATACCTAGCCTTTACTAGCTATTAAAATGGGGGACCCCCCCAAAAAAATGATGTGGGGTCCCCCCTATTTCAATAGCTAGCAAAGCCTAGGCAGACAGCTGGGGGCTGATATTAATAGCCCAGGAAGGGTGCCATGAATATTGGCCCCCTCCCAGGCTAGAAACACCAGCCGTCAGCCATTCCAGAAATGGCGCATCCATAGGATGCGCCAATTCTGGCACTTAGCCTCGCTCTTCCCACAGCCCTGTAGCGGTGGCAGTGGGGTAATAGGTCTGGGGTTGATGTCAGCTTATAATGCCAGCTGACATCAAGCCCAGTTTAGTAATGGAGAGGCGTCTATAAGACACCCAAATTACTAACCCCATAGTCAAAGTTAAAAAAAAACACAAACGCCCAGAATAAAGTCCTTTAATTGAAATAAAAACACAATTCTTTATTGTTCTAAATTAAACCATACTTACCATCACGCCCATTCCAGCTGAAGCCAACGATCTCCTGCAATAAAAGAAAAATAATAAAGCAACATCATCCTTACCTTTCGATGGTTCCCAGGACAGCTCCAGCTCTGCTACATCGAGATGACAGGCTGGATCGCAGCAGAAAGCTGCCATCCAGCCTGTCATCCCGCAGACACTGAGAAGCGCAGGCATGCTTGCGCTCCTCAGTGTCAGTGTGACGGCATCCAGATGAGACGAGGTCATGTCCAATGAACTCAGCTCACCTCATGCACGTCCCTGACAGCGTGGGGAAAATTCTCCTGCACTCAGCGCTTCAGCGTGAGAATTTTCCCATGCTGTCAGTGACGTGCATGAGGTGAGTTCATGTCCAATGATCTCAGCTCACCTCATGCACGTCACTGACAGCGTGGGAGAATTCTCACGCTGAAGCGCTGAGTGCAGGAGAATTTTCCCACGCTGTCAGTGACGTGCCTGAGGTGAGCCGAGTTCATTGGACATGAACTCGTCTCATCTTTATGCCGTCACAGCGAGACACTGAGGAGCGCAAGCATGCCTGCGCTTCTCAGTGTTTGCGGCATGGCAAGCTGGATGGCAGCGTTCTGCTGTGATCCAGCCTGTTATGTGAATGTAGCAGAGCTGAATCCGTCGTGGGAACCATGGAAAGGTAAGGATGATATTGCTTTATTATTTTATTTTTATTGCAGAAGACATTGGCTTCAGCTGGAATGGGCGTGATGGTAAGTATGGTTTAAGCTAGAACAATAAAGAATTGTGTGTTTATTTCAATTAAAGGACTTTATTCTGGGTGTTTGTGTTTTTTTTTAACTTTGACTATGGGGTTAGTTATGGGGTTGTCTTATAGACGCCTCTCCATTACTAACCTGGGCTTGATGTCAGCTGGCATTTTAAGCTGACATCAACCCCAGCCCTATTACCCCACTGCCACTGCTATGGATGCGCCATTTTTGGGGCGGCTGACGGCTGGTGTTTCTAGCCTGGGAGGGGGCCAATATTCATGGCACCCTTCCTGGGCTATTAATATCAGCCCCCAGCTGTCTGCCTAGCCTTTGCTAGCTATTAAAATAGGGGGGACCCCACGTCATTTTTTTGCAATAAATACATAACCAGTTAAGCACTGCAAACAGTGTGACATAACGAAATGCACAAAGCAGTGTCAGACTAATAGCAGTGCTCAACAATCTGAGTACTACTGTATGAGTGATCAATCTCACATGGTGTCATTGCCATGGACAATGTCGTCTCATGCCCCAACAGCACTGCACTCTGGAGGGAAGCATGAAAACGCATCATGCTGCATGGGCGCATCTTAAAGATTGTGACATGACCGCAGATTTACTCCTTTCAGCCCCCTCTATACACAGTACAATCCCAAACTTCAGTAAATGGCTCCACAACCCCTGTATAGAGTTTCCTTATGCAGTAAATGCTCTTCAGCATCTATATACAGCCTCCACATGCAGTACATGCTCCTAAGCCCCTGTATACAGCCTTTATCTGCAGTGCCTCACTCCCATATACAGCCTCCAATGCAGTACATTACTCCTCAGGAGCTGTATACAGCCTCCATCTGCAGTACATGTTCCTCAGTTTCTGTATACAGCCTCCATCTGGAGTACGTGTTCCTCAGTTTCTATATACAGCCTCCATATGGAGTTCATGTTCCTAAACCCCTGTATATAGAAGTACATTGTTCCTCAGCCTCAGTATACAGCCTTCATGTGCAGTACCTGGTCCTCAGCCACAGTACACAGTCCCCATGTGCAGTACATGTTCCTCAGTCTCCGTATGTAGCCTGTCTGCAGTACAACTCTCTTCAGCCTATGAGTATGTGTGTGTGTGGATAGATAGATAGATAGATAGATAGACAAATACACCCACACACATATTGTGGTAGATCGGCTCGCTCAGCTGCACACGGAGGTAGACCCAGGAACACTCTTGCTTTAAATTTCGCAGTGGTTTATTAAGGTATAATCCACTGTCAAGTCCATCAAAACAAACAGGCCTATCTTGGCACCAAGGGATAAAGGGGTAAATAAAAGAAAAAATAGATAGCACAGTCCAGAGGCCTGTGGGGGTCCGCCCGCACACGGTTAGCAAATCACACACGATTCAGGTCTGTACAACCACAAGCTCCTTTTTCTGCAGCTGGACTCTCCAGATACACTGAACAACTAATGCCTCAGCAAGCGGTCTATTTAAACCCCAGACCACACCCTGGGGTGGAGATATGGTGAACGACCTCCCATCCGCTCTATGGTCGTTCACAAAAACCCAGCCCTTTTAAAATGGTTGCTTAACTCCTTGTAACATTTAGTGTGTGGAGCAAAAACGTCTGAGTTTCAGATCACTGAAGCTAATAGCCTCAGTGAAAGATTTCTCATCTCCTGCCCTTTGCCAGTGACTTTGTCACAATATATATACAGTAGTGTTCAAAATAATAGCAGTGTATTTAAAAACATGAATTAAGCACAAAATCTTTATACTAGTTTTATTTCCATGCATTGGGAACATTGCACACTGTTTTCTAATTCAAAACATGAAGAGAAATGTATATAATTTTTAACTACTGTACAGAAAATAACAAAAAATGAACATTGGGCTGTTCTAAAAAATAGTAGTGTCTGCATTTGTCTTTACAAACTCACAATATGTACTCTTTGTGAGGATTTAACATTCCTGTTAATCACTAACCTAATATTTAATTGTATACCCACATTTTTTTAGAACTGCTTCACATCTATGTTGCATAGAGCCAACCAATTTCTGGCACCTGTCAACTGTTATTCCAGCACAGGATGCTTTGACTACATCCCACAATTGTTTGGCATTTATTGGCTTTGCCTTCAGAAACAGCATTTTTGATGTAACCCCACACATGTTCTATCTGATTAAGGTCCGGGGATTTGGCTGGCGACTCCATAACCTCAATTTTGTTGGACTGGAATCAAGATTTTGCTCATTTACTGGTGTGTTTAGGGTTGTTGTCTTGTTGAAACACTCACTTCAAGGGCATATCCTCTTCGTATGAGGTAACATCACCTCTTCACGTATTTTAATATATGCAAACTGGTCCATGATCCCTGGTATGCAATAAATATTTCCGGCACCAAAGTAAGAGAAACATGCCCATATCATGATTCTTGCACCACCATGCTTCACTGTCTTCAGAGTGTACTGTGGCTTGAATGCAGAGTTTGGGGGTCATCTGACGAACTGTCTGCGGCCCTTGGACCCAAAAAGAACAATTTTACTTTCATCAGTCCACAAAATGTTTCTCCATTTCTCTTTAGGCCAGTTGATGTATTCTTTGGCAAATTGTATCCGCTTCAGTACATGTCTTTTTTTACCAGTGGGACTTTGCAGGGACTTCTTGCTAAGAGATTAGCTTCACACAGGCGTCTTCTAACTGTCACAGAACTCACAGATAACTTGAGAATGTCCTTGATCATCCTGGAGCTGATCATTGGCTCAGCCTTTGCCATTCTGTCTATCCTTTGATCCATTCGAATGGTAGTCTTCCGTTTTCTTACACGTCTCTCTGGTTTTGCTCTCCATTTTAAAGCATTGGAGATCATTTTAGTTGAACAGCCTATCATTGTCTGCACTTCTTTATATGCTTTACCCTCTCCTATCATTTTTTTAATCAAAGTACACTGTTCTTCTGAACAATCTCTCGAATGACCCATATTTCTCAGGCTTTCAAGGAAAAATGCATGTACAACATGTGCTGGCTTCACCATTAAATAAGGGCCACCTGATTCACACCTGTTTTTTCACA
The DNA here is from genome assembly GCF_046119375.1 of Phyllobates terribilis. Classification (NCBI taxonomy): domain Eukaryota; kingdom Metazoa; phylum Chordata; class Amphibia; order Anura; family Dendrobatidae; genus Phyllobates; species Phyllobates terribilis. The sequence goes on along the minus strand of NW_027362764.1, from coordinate 202,399,489 downwards.
GAATGATTGACCTCACTAATTGAACTCCACACTGCTATTATTTTGAACACACCCCCTTTCAATTAATTTTTCAAATACATAGACTCAAAAACATGCAGATCATGAATGCTGAGTCTGTTGGTTTTCTTAGAATCTACAGCACCAACTGATAAATTGTTTGACGTGGTAATATAATTTATACCAAAACCACAAAACCAATGATTAATCTGGTTAGTCATATTGGACTGCAATTATTTTGAACAATACTGTAAATACACACACACACAGCTTGCATATACAGCACATGCGCCTCAGGTTCTGAACACAGCCTTCATATGCAATAAATGCTCCTCAGCCTTTGTATACAGCTTCTGAATGCCCTACATGATCCTCAGCCCTTGCATACTGCCTCCATATGTAGTGCATTGCTCCTCAGCCCCAGTACACAGCCTCTGTAAACAGCCTTCATGTGCAGTACATCGCAATTTAGCCCCTGCATACAGCCTCCACAAGCAGTACATCACCCCTTAGCCCCTGTATCCAGCCTCCATATGCAGGACATGATCCTCAGCTCCTGTATACAACCTCCATCACTCCTCAGCCCCTTTATAATTACCCAGCCTTCCTCTGCAGTTCATTCCATCTCTTGATCCAATACTCCACTCCGGCAGGCAGTTAGAGGCTTATCTTCAGACGTGCGCAGCATGCCTCTGCATGTGCGTGTATTTTTCTTGCTTATTAAATTTAAAGGTACAGCATGCTCAGGGCCAGTGGCAAAGCCCTGATTATTGGCCAACCTCTTTAATTCTTACAATGTTTTTGAGACGTAGGTGACATGAGTGAGAAAGTGATTGGCTATAGGGAGTAAAGGAAAGATCTGATTCAAATATAACCCCAGACAGAGAGTGAGCTGCTTGGAAGTTATGGTGGCGCAAACCAAAAAAATGGTAATATCAGGTTTAGGTAGGTTAGTAGAGGATGGAAACACAAAGAGTCCAGTTTTGGAAATAATCAGTTTTAGATAGAGGGAAGAAATAATGTTAGATACAATTACTGATATTTTGTATTAATGCAGGGGTGATATCAGGAGAAGATGTGTGTAAGTGGGATTCATCAGCATAGACATGGTATGAAAATCAAATCTGCTGGTGGTTTGTCCAATAGAGGTGGTGTATATAGAAAATAGGTAGGGACCATGGACTGGACCATCAGGAACAGCAACAATAAGGGAAAGAGTAGGGGAAGAAAAAACAGCTAATAATATACAGAAGGAGCAGTAAGAAAGGTAAGAGTAGAACCAAGAGAAAGCAGTATTCTTGAGAGTGAGGGTACCTGCCCACGGTCAGGAGCCACCTGACATGATTTGTGACTATTTGGCAGCGTTAATAGGTAGGAAAAATAGGTATTCCTCACATGTATTAAAGCTGTCAAACAGTCACAAATCTTGTTCACGGAGCGATGAAAACGTAACCCCCGAGCACGCTGAAGATAATAGGTGCTCGCCCGAGCATGCTCGTGAATCTCGAGCAACGAGCATGCTCAATCATCACTAGTCTTGACCATCCTTTTGCTTAACCCGTTTGTCGTGATTCGTTACCGTCTTGGAATTCTGACCTTGGACTGTTTCCTGACTATGCCTTTGTCTCTTCATCTGTCTATGACATACTCTCTTGGCTTTTGACCTCGGACCTCTTGACTGCCCAGCATCATGGCTTATCTGTCAGTAGTAACTAGCATCATATAGACCAGTAAAGTTTGATTTCTCCTTATTTCCCATGTTTTTTAAGGAATTATTATTTAATGGCGATGTCTAGTTTAATGACTGAGTGTAATATATATATATATATATATATATATATATATATATATATATATATATATGTAGCACCCTGAGGACTCGGCTGCTACAGGAGTATTGCACCTCAAACCAGAGGTGTGGTATTCCACTCCCGGGTAAGGATGGAGTGTGGGACAGAGCTCAGATAGCTGCATGCACTACACTCACCCCATTTCCGGGGGACAGAACAACGGTACTCCCACCAGATAGATGTGCAGGTACGACAGCGTCTGTCCCTGGCTGGAGTGGGGGGGGGGGAACATCCCAGTAGTGTAGGAGCAGATAGGGGAGGGACTCTGGGCATAGGTAGGAGCCCATTGGGTGCTAGTCACCTGGGCTCGGGTGTCAGAGGGAGTATATAAGTTGGGCACCATCTTTAGACAGGGTCTGTTCAGCCTGGAGGAGTGGAGAAAGGAGCTCAGCCAGAGAGGGCTGAGGGGGAGCTGTGGCTCCGTCTGGGCCCAGCTCCAGAGCCAGGCCTGAAGCATAGAGAGGGAAGGAAGAAGAAGAACACAAGGAAAGGCCCAGAGACGCAAGCAGAAGGAACCCTGAGATCCCACGAGTGAACTAAAACGGGTGAAGGGTTGGCAGAGAAGGATACCGGATCCCAAACTGGTGGAGGTCAATCATCCTTAGCCAGGAACCGGAGGTCGTGGTCAAGCTTTGGCACGACCCCTCGCCACATCCACCAGGAAGGCACGCCACATAGGGTCAGGAAAGCCGGAGAGAGGTTTTGCCCCATAAGACCCGAGGAAGCCGGACATAGGTGGGTCCCTGGTGAGGACGGCCAGTAGGAAGGAAGAGAGGGGAGCTCTGGACCACGCTCTGGAATCGCCTGGGAGTTGGCCGAGTCCCTGACCTGGTGGACGCAGCACGGCTCGGGTGGTCCTACTGTGCACAAGGATCTGATAAAGAACTGTGAGTAAAGCTTTTGAAACTGCACTTCCCGCCTCTGTGTTCCTGCCGTCTCACCTGCACCCTCAGCACTGGGACACCCTCACCATCACTCCCATCATCATCTCTAACAGATCTGCCCTGAGGCCATACTCCTCCCGTGGGGAGTCATCTCATTCTCAGCTGCACAAACAACACCGGCCTCAGCGGACTGCCGTGCAGCGGCGGTCCCGTGACCGCAATCCACGAGTGGCGTAGTCGAACATTCTAACATCTACTGCTAAATACTGCCGCTCAGTTTGACTCCCTGGGCACGGACCGGGTCACCGCCACAAGACTACTACCCCCATCTGATCCGGCTCCGGGTAAGCCCCCGTGCGCGTGATGCCGCACGACACAGCAGGCCCAGGGGCGCGTCAACTTTTGGCGTAGTCGGCAGGATTACGTGCCCGCAACCGACGGGTACTGCGTGCCTGAAGAAAAGTTCATATTTACCGTAAAAAGGAGTCTCCCGCCAATTCCAGAGGGTTCCCGCCATCGGACGCCATCTCGGGTCGTTTCCCGCCGTTTGCCCGCCATCTGCAGCCTTTTCCCGCCATCCACGAAGTTTCCCGCCATAAGGAGACGATTCCCGCCATCTGAGACGATTTCCCGCCCTGGCAGAGCGGACTCCATTATGGGCGTGCCAGAGGGTGGCAAGAGGCCACCTCCCATCGTGGGCCAGGTCCAGGAATGGCGCCAAAAGCGGAAACCGCCCCCACCAGCAGAGACTGCAATGATAGAGATGTCCATCAGCATGAGGGGGCTGCCCCTGGAACTGACTGTCACCAAGTTGCCCCGGGACCACCCTCAAGGGGGGCGGATAGAGAACAAAACAGAGAAGATGGGTGCGGCCTGGAGGAGTCTGGACAGATCGCACCCGGAGATGGAGGAAGAGTCGAGCAGCACTGACCCTGTGGTCCGGAACCTGTTGCAGGCTGCCACCCCAGAAGGCCTGGTGGAGATCCTGGCACAGCTCCCCAGAGATCGGGAGCGTGCACAGACCGCGCTGGAAGCCCTGGCCCGGAAGATGGCCCAGGTACAGCAGGAAGCACTGGCCGAGTGGAGAAGGGAGATGGTCCAGCAGGCTGGAACCCGCCAGCAGAGGACGCCACCCGCATCGTGGAGCATGTCTGCCCCTGAGGATGGTGCAGGAGGGACGAAGGCCGGAGACGACGCCGCGGAGGGAGCCGCAGGGATGGAAGCAGGTAATGAGGACGTCATCACCCCGAGCCCAGTAGCCGTAAGCCTGCCCCAGCTCCCCGTCGCAGAGCCCGAAGTTCCACTCACCGCGCCCGTTGCCGCACCGCCGCTGCTTCCAACTAGGCCTCAAGCGGCAGGAGCCGCGGTCGCGCCCTCTGTTACGCCACGCCCCTGGACCCTGAGCGAGGCAAAAGAGGAAGTGCCCCCGGCCTGGTTGCAGGGCCGAGTACCCCCGGGCGCCGCGGTCTAAACAGCGCCCTCCTCCCGGGAGGCGCCATACCTGAATCCAGACAGGATGCCTACAGCCTGGACGCAAGGCCGAGCGCCCCCGGGCGCCGCTGCCCCTACAGCGCCCTCTACCTCCACCGTGCCACCCCTGGGTGAAGATCTGTTCGCACAGCATACTAGCCCGGATGGGCTGCCTTTCGTTTGGCCACCGGAGTACGTCAACCCCCGACTCCGGAAGGAATGGCCTCTGTGTGAGCCTCTGATCCCGGCTCCGGCGCCCGCCAAAATTGTTCCGCTCCCGCTGGAGGAGGCCCAAATTGCATGGGACCCCACCGGTGAAGACCTCATGGGGTTCACCCAAGAGACCCGGGCGGCCGCAGCCCAGCGTGAGGAGTGTTGCCGTCAACAACTGGAGGTCTTTGGGAGGGAACGGCGAGAGAGGCGGATCCGCGAGGAACGGCTGCAGGTCCAAAGCGCGGAGCAGAAACGCCAGGCCCGACGAAACCCCCGTACGGCCCACGGTCCCCGCGCCACCGGGACGGTAATAAAGTTTCAACTGGAGAATGGCTGGGGCTTTATCCGGGATCACCGAACCCCCGGCGACGTCTTTGTCACCCGCAGGGATGTCGAGTCTCACCTGCCGGAGGGACACCGAGGACGTGACCTTTACTCAGGTGATGAGGTCACCTTCACCCGGCATCAGTGTGCCAAAGGACCATACGCCCTTCACGTGCACCGGTTGACGGAGGAGGAGATGCAGGATGAGGAAGACCAAGAGGACCCGGACGGGTCTGAAGACTATCCTCGGGAGGAAACAAGGAGAGGATACCGCTACTGAAGGAAGTAGCATAAACAAAGTACTGTATATAGTTACCCGTCAGGGTATGAGAACTGTTGCTGAGTGAAGTGTGGTCCCCGTTGGGACTAGTGTGGAATTGTTTAAAGGGACTGTATCCTGTGTGCCCCTAATCCCTTACCAGGCTGAGGACTGTGAGCAGCCATTTCCTTATTTCCCACTGGCCGAGGACTGAGAGCGGCCATACCCTGTAAATAGTTGCGCTTCTTCAGGCGCACCCTACTGGTTTTATAAGGAACTGTTTTTCTACTAGTGACTGTTGCACTTTACCTGGTCACAAGTTGCACCGTGGCCAGAAGAACAAGAACGTTCTATATGAAAGAGTTTTATATTGAAAATGTATGCTGCTAAGATTATAATATAAAAAGTTACCTGTAAAGTTATATTTTCTGATGTTTTCGTAATGTTTTATACCCGTAAATTTAAAAGAGAAAAGTACCTCCCATAAAGGGATGATTTTGTAGTTAATGTTTTATATGTTAGCGTATACTTTAAAATTTTGTATGTTTATTATGTTTTGCTCTTTTCCAGCCCGAGGACGTGCTGTGATTTACCAGGGGGGAATGTAGCACCCCGAGGACTCGGCTGCTACAGGGGTATTGCACCTCAGACCAGAGGTGTGGTATTCCACTCCCGGGTAAGGATGGAGTGTGGAACTGAGCTCAGATACCGCGCGCCGGTAGCTTTTTTTTTAAGCTTTTTTCACTGTTTTCAGAACATTAACAATAAGAACATGGAAGAGTCCAGGAGCCATTTGGTGAGCTGCATATCCTGCTACATGTTCACAGACTTGCCAGTGGAAAAGCCAAACTTCACATGCCAGAAATGCAAGCTTGTGTCCCTGTTGGAGGAAAAGTTGCAAAATCTAGAAGAGAGGTTAACTACCTTGAAAATCATTAAGGAAGGTGAAGAGTTCTTAGACAGAGCAGAATTATCTCTTCATGATTCAGAAAGAGAAGAAATTCGATCTGCACCTGACGAAACAGAGGAATGGAAGCATGTGACCCACAGAAGCAGGAGGATCGAGAGGCAGTCAGCACCCATACTGCTCAGGAACCAGTACCAGGCTCTCACGCAGGAGAACCATGAAGAAATACAGCAAAATAAGACTTTGCCAGCAATGAATAACCTTGTAAGCCCTCAAAATCCTCCTGGATGGAGAAAGAAGAATGTTGTGAAGAAAAAACGGAGAGTGGTGGTCATGGGGGATTCCCTGTTAAGAGGAACAGAGGCCGCTATCTGCAGACCAGACATAACCTCAAGAGAAATGTGCTGTCTTCCAGGAGCAAAAATTAAAGATGTGTCTGACAGGATATCAAGACTCTTCAGACATACAGATCACTACCCATTCCTGCTAATACATGTGGGGACAAATGACACCGCAAGAAAGGACCTGGAAACCATCTGCAGTGACTTTGAAGACTTAGGCAAGAAAGTGAAAGAATTGGGAGCGCAGGTGGTCTTCTCATCCATCCTCCCAGTGGATGGCCATGGAACAATGAGGTGGAATAAGATTCTACAGGTGAACAACTGGCTACGTCGATGGTGCCGTCAACAAGGATTTGGATTTCTGGATCACGGGATGAATTACCTATACGATGGACTACTTGCTAGAGATGGGGTGCACCTTACGAAGACTGGAAAACATGTATTTGGAAGTCGCCTTGCTACACTCATCAGAAGAGCTTTAAACTAGAACAATGTGGGAAGGGAAGCAAAAGGCCAGAAAAAGCCATACAGCTGACAAATACTATTGAGATCTCTGCTACTGGAAGTGGAAAGGAAGAACAAAGACAAAACAATTTAAATAATAAAAATATGGGAGGAAGAGAAACCAATCACAAACTAAAATGTTTTTATACAAATGCACAAAGCATGGGCAACAAACAAGGAGAATTGGAACTACTAATGCAGGAAAAGGAATATGATGTCATTGGAATCACTGAAACTTGGTGGGACGATACACATGATTGGAATAAAAGGCTAAAAGGATACAACTTATTTGCAAGAAACAGACTTGATAAACGAGGAGGAGGTGTTGCATTGTATGTTAGAAAAGCGTATATCTGCACAGAGATTGAAGCTTCAGAGACTGGGAGTTCTGTGGAAACTGTTTGGGTAAGAATACAAGGAGAGAACAACGGAAAGGACACCATTGTAGGCATTTACTACAGGCCACCTGGGCAAGCTGAAGATATGGATGAACTCTTTATGTATCAAATGACCAAGTTCTCCAAAAAATATGACGTAGTGGTCATGGGAGATTTCAACTATCCAGACATTTGTTGGGAATCTCTCTCAAGTAAAACTAACAGGTCAAGCAAATTCTTATCCTCTCTTGCTGACAACTTTATCTTCCAAAAGGTAGGGGAGAAAACAAGGGGATCTGCTACTTTGGATCTAATCCTTATAAACAGGGAGGAAATGGTTGAGGAGGTAAAGGTGGCTGGGACCCTAGGAGGCAGCGATCATGCTATTATAGAATTTTGGATAACTAGAGGAGGAAGACATGTGAAGACTCAGACTTCAAGGTTAGATTTTAGAAAGGCAGATTTTAAGAGACTCAGAAAGAGAATAGGAGGGATCCAATGGCTGGATGTCCTTAAGGACAAAAATGTCCAGGAAGGATGGGAAATTTTTAAAAATGAGATTCTCAAAGCACAATCGTTAACAATCCCGAAAAGTAGGAAGAATGGGAAGCATTTAAGGAAACCAGGATGGATGAACACAGAACTTAAACACATGCTAAAAAGAAAGAAAGAAATGTTTATTAAATGGAAAGAGGGAGGCATATCTAAAGAAGATTATAATGCAGTCTGCAGATCCTGCAGGGCACGTATCAGGTTAGCTAAAGCTGACAATGAATTAAGGCTTGCAAGAGATGTCAAAAGCAATAAAAAAGGATTTTGGGGGTATGTCAAAAGTAAAAGAAAAGTCAAAGATGCTATAGGATTTTTACAGGATGAAAATGGAGAAATGGTAAGAGAGGATGTTGAGAAGGCCGAACTTTTTAATTCCTATTTTGAATCTGTTTTCTCTCAGAAAGAAAATGTAACATCAACTGATCTTCACTGTCCTTTTAAAGGAATAGAGGAATCCAAGTTATCTGTAAACAGAAAGATTGTGAGGGAATATTTAGCTAACATAAATGAGTTCAAGTCTCCAGGTCCAGATGAATTACACCCCAGAGTACTGAAGGAGATCGTAGAAGAAATTTTAGAACCACTCTCCATAATCTTTGAAAATTCTTGGAGAACAGGAGAAGTCCCAGAAGACTGGAGAAGAGCAAATGTTGTTCCTATCTTCAAAAAGGGGAAGAAGGTGGACCCAGGGAACTATAGGCCAGTGAGTCTGACTTCTATACCAGGAAAGATCTTTGAACAAATTATTAAACAACATGTATGTAAGTACATGGATAAGAATGAAGTGATTAACCAGAGTCAGCATGGGTTTGTAACTAACAAGTCATGTCAGACTAACTTAATTTCCTTCTATGACAGAATCACTGACTGGGTGGATCAGGGAAATGCTGTAGATATAGTATATCTTGACTTCAGCAAAGCATTTGACAAAGTATCTCACACCATCCTTATTGAAAAAATGACCAAGTATGCAATGGACCAGGCAACTGTTAGGTGGATTCATAACTGGCTTAGTGATCGGACTCAAAGGGTGGTTGTAAATGGCTTCACATCCAGCTGGATGAATGTCTCAAGTGGGGTACCACAGGGCTCCGTCCTGGGACCTGTATTGTTCAACATCTTTATCAATGATTTAGATGAAGGAATTGAGGGTAAACTGATTAAATTTGCTGATGACACAAAGCTAGGAGGGATAGCTAATACTAGAGAAGAGAGAGAGAGGATTCAAAAAGACCTAAATAAACTGGAGCAGTGGGCAGCAACCAACAGAATGTTTTTTAACAGGGAAAAATGCAAAGTACTACATCTGGGCAATAAAAATGAAAAAAGCATATACAGAATGGGAGGAATAGAGCTAAGCAACAGTACATGTGAAAAAGACTTAGGTATACTAATAGATCATAGACTGAACATGAGTCAACAGTGTGATGCAGCAGCAAAAAAGGCAAATACAATTTTGGGATGTATTAACAGAAGCATACAGTCTAGATCACGTGAAGTCATTATCGGTCTTTACTCCTCTTTGGTCAGACCTCATCTGGAATACTGTGTACAGTTTTGGGCACCACATTTTAAAAAAGACATAGACAAACTGGAGCAAGTTCAGAGAAGAGCGACCAGAATGGTGACTGGTCTGCAAACCATGTCCTATGAGGAACGGTTGCAGGATTTGGGAATGTTTAGCTTGCAAAAAAGAAGACTGAGAGGAGACTTAATAGCTGTCTACAAATATGTCAAGGGCTGTCACATTGTAGAAGGATCATCTTTATTCTCATTTGCACAAGGAAAGACTAGAAGCAATGGGATGAAACTAAATGGGAGGAGACAGATTAGATATTAGAAAAAACTTTTTGACAGTTAGGGTGATTAATGAGTGGAACAGGCTGCCACGAGAAGTGGTGAGTTCCCCTTCAATGGAGGTCTTCAAACAGAGGCTGGACAGACATCTGTCTGAGATGATCTAGTGAATCCTGCTTTGAGCAGGGGGTTGGACCAGATGACCCAGGAGGTCCCTTCCAACTCTACCATTCTATGATTCTATGATTCTATGATTCTATGATAGCTGCATGCACTACACTCACCCCATTTCCGGGGGACAGAACAACGGTACTCCCACCAGATAGATGTGCAGGTACGTCAGCGTCTGTCCCTGGCTGGAGTGGGGGGGGGAGGAACATCCCAGTAGTGTAGGAGCAGATAGGGGAGGGACTCTGGGCATAGGTAGGAGCCCATTGGGTGCTAGTCACCTGGGCTCGGGTGTTAGAGGGAGTATATAAGGTGGGCACCATCTTTAGACAAGGTCTTTTTGGGTCTGCTCTGTGCAGAGAGGAGCTCAGCCAGAGAGGGCTGACAGGGAGCTGTGGCTCCGTCTGGGCCCAGCTCCAGAGCCAGGCCTGAGGCAGAGAGAGAGAGAAGGAAGAAGAGGAACACGGAGAAAGGCCCAGAGACGCAAGCATAGAGGGAACCCTGAGATCCTACGAGAGAACTAAAACGGGTGAAGGGTTGGCAGAGAAGGGTACCGGATCCCAAACTGGTGGAGGTTAATCATCCTTAGCCAGGAACCGGAGGTCGTGGTCAAGCTTTGGCACGACCCCTCGCCACATCCACCAGGAAGGCACGCCACATAGGGTCAGGGAAACCGGAGAGAGGTTTTGCCCCCATAAGGCCCGAGGAAGCCGGACAAAGGTGGGTCCCTGGTGGGGACAGCCAGTAGGAAGGAAGAGAGGGGAGCTCAGGACCACGCTCTGGAACTGCCTGGGAGTTGGCCGAGTCCCTGACCTGGTGGACGCAGCACGACTCGGGTGGTCCTACTGTGCACGGGCGACCTGGTAAAGAACTGTGAGTAAAGCTTTTGAAACTGCACTTCAAGCCTCCGTGTTTCGTCGTCGCACCTGCACCATCAGTACTGGGACAACCGCACCATCACTCCCATCATCTTCTCTAACAGATCTGCCCTGAGGCCATACCCCTCCCGTTGGGGGTTATACCATCCACGCTGCACATCCGTACCACCGGCCTCAGCGGACTGCCCTGCAGCGGCGGCTTCATAGCCGCGTTCAACGGGTGGTGTAGTCGAACATTCTAACATCTACTGCTAAAGACTGCCATTTAGTTTGACACCCTGGGCACGGACCGGGTCACCGCCACGAGGACTACTACCCCCAACAGATCCGGCTCCGGGTATTCCCCGCGTGCGCAACGCTACACAAACATGGCCCAGGGGGCGCGTCAATACAGGCACGTGGAGGCCACACACAATACTGAGCTTCATTTTGACTTGTTTTAAGGACATTACATCAAAGATGGATCAGCCTGTAGTGTGTTTTTCCACTTTAATTTTGGGGGTGACTCCAAATCCAGGCCTCCATTGGTTAATAAATTTGATTTCCAATGATGATTGTTGTGTGATTTTGTTGTCAGCACAATCAACTTTGTACAGAACAAAGTATTCAATGAGAATATTTCATTCATTCAGATCTAGGATGTGTTATTTGAGTTTTCCCTTTATTTTTTTGAGCAGTATATATATATATATATATATATATATATATATTCTATGATAAAAGCAGATTTATGCATTGTGTCTGAGGAGGTAGGGATAATGTAAGTTAATTAAAACAGATTAGGATTGATATTTGTATGCAGGAAAATTAAATTCAGGTTAGACAAATGTCCAAATGGTTTTATGATTAATGCAGGGCCTAGGGGCAAAGCTTGATATCAGACTGAAAGAGCACCAAAGAAAGAATCCTAGTGCCATGGCATTGCTATTATTTTTATCTTTGACTGGATTTTCCCTTAAAAGTACCAACAACAAGGATTAGTAGAATATTTACACCCAAAGAAACGAATGCCATCTATCTTCATAACATGGATAACATTGGGAAGATAATAAGCAGTATTAGAATAGTTAAGTCATGCTTCCAGCAAAGTTATATTTTATTCTCTCTATTACTCATGCCTGATGACATTAATAAGTGACTGTAATACTGAGAAAGCAGTCCATCGAATGACAAAAACTGCAGTGCATTTTATTTAGTGGATGTGATCGGTTTATAAAACATGGCATTTTGAGGACAACTTCAAAATCTATAATGCACATTATCCAGTATTGAATAAAATTGAACTGTATAAATGTCAAGATTACTTTAACTCAACTTTTATTACATTGATTTTATGCATGCAATGTGAATAAGAGCGAATATATATTGCAGCCTTAGAATCTGTGACTATACAGAGCTACTGTAAGTTAACTAGTTATGTACCAGTAATACTGCAAACAGAGCATGAATGAGAAGGTGGACAAGGATCAGAATTACTGAGGTCTTTAGAAGTCGGATGCAAAACTGACTGTGTAGGTTTGCTTCAGTGCATCCTGCAGTTATGTACCGTATGGGCCATCCATCTTTCTGGCTGCTTAGTATCAGCTGCATGTCACTGGCCCAAATTCTGTGTAGGCAGATATAAGAGATGTGTTAAATACCTGTTGCTATAAAGTTCTGATGACATGTACTAAATAAAAAACTCGGCTTTGATACTCGTATATCTCTAAAAAGAATGTGCTCAATACAGGCGATATAACGTCTTCTATCATCCTTAATTACACTTCTCTGACCAAGTTTTCCAACTTTCTCTTGTCAGTATTACTGTAACTGATCCAACAATGCAAAGTTTCCCTGCAATCTGGACGCAATGATGATCTCACAAGGAGTTAAAGAGAATCTATCATCAATTTTCGGTACCATTTCTGAGAGCAGCATGACTTGGGGTAAAGACCCTGTTTCCAGTGATGTATCACAAACTGGGCTGCTTGCTGCTTTTGGTGTACACTATGCATAGGCAGAAAGCTGTCAATTAGGGGTGGGGGCGTGGTTATACAGCGCTCATGAATATGGGGGACTACATGGTGGCAGGTTTACTATTGATAGTGTTCTATTGATAATCTTCTGCTGATAAAACACTGATTTTATCAAAACTACTGGAATCAACCCAGCAAGTTACACATCACTGGAAATGGGGTCTCTATCTGTTCATCATTAGGTGGCAAAAACATAGTGACAGATTTATTTTAATGAAGTCTAGTGTCTGAACGTTACGACGTGCAATATTCCTCATTAAGAAATAGCTTTTGCAATCATGTCCATGTAGTTATGCTGTTCAAGGATCTGCTTTTTGAAATACAAATTAAATTATTTTCTAGGGTAGTGTTTGTAAACTGTCACCAAGTTTGCATCACCTTGGAATGAAAGATTTGCCTTTTATGCTATTATACTCATTGTTTGCTTGTTTGTTTTTTCATTTTAAAGTGTGTCAACCATATGGCCTGTGAAAAAGCCAAAAAGAGCTTACAAGAGACATAGTAGCACACATATTTTCTAGTGTCACTGACACTTTCTTCTAGAGTTTCGCAGGGGTCATTTTGGACAGACACCCACTGATCCTATACCCGACAATAATGTTTATGCTGCTAAGGTAACCATTTAAGGCGACTGAGTAAATATCTATAAATATATATATATATATATATGTGTGTGCGTATATATTTATATATATATATATTTGTCAGACAGTAAGGGGAATCATATGTGAAGGTTGTTATGTATCCCCTAGGGGAACCCGCTGGAGTGCATAGTAATCACAGCCACAGATGTGGTTGCAGTGTAAAATAAAAGTAAGTGTGGACTTGGTCAAGCTAGTTGACCAAGTTAGATTTAAGAAATCCTGACATGGGCTTTTATTTTTGGAGAAGTCTATAGGATTCGTAGTGGGATGAATCTCGTCCTCCACTCCATGTCTACGAAAACTCATTTTGGCCGTGCTGATTTTTGGATGGCATATTCATTTTAAAATATAGAGTAAGGGAAAAAGGGTAAAAAAATTCTAATTGATGTGAAATTCTGAAAATAAAATTCAATTCTGCCATTGTTTTTTGGATTTTAGTTTTACTGCATTAATTGTGCAGTAAAAATTACCTGAAAACATGATACTCCAGTTAAGTACGATTACTGAGATAACAAATGTATAGTTTGTTTTTATTATTTTATTGCCTCAAAAATATTACCATCAATGGAACTGTGTGGGGGCTTATTTTTTGAAAGGTGAGCTGGTATTTTTTCCTACAAAATTTTGAGGTACAGAACATACTATGGTCTTCTTTCTTCAAGTTTTGTGATTTTCTAGCCAATTTTGATGAGGGGCGTGGTGGAGTCAGATGCTCCTGATTCATGAAGAGGCACACAACTCTTCATGAACCTATAGTGTCTGAAGAGTGGCTTGCACCTCCATGCGCTGCGTCACAAATCTTACTCTAGTAAGGGACTTGAGTGAGATTTCTAGCAGACAGAATGCCACAGCTCGTCATGAATTAAACAAACCGCCACATACTGCCTTCGACAAACTCCCATTTTGCTTGGAGAAACTGGTGTGAAAATGTGAAAAGTTTCAAAATTGTGTCACAACTGTTAGTTGCTCCAAAATTTTGCAGCTTTTCAAAGTTTTTATGCCACTTTTTGGCATAAAATCTTTGATGAATTGGGGGCCTATGTTTTGATTTCTTTCGGATTGAAAAACTGTTTCTCTGGTATTTCGATTCTTTAACTCTTTTTACAGCATTTACCAATCAGGTTCACCCCCTCATGACCTCACGATTTTCCGTTTTTGTGCTTTCATTTTTTCTTCACCTTTTTCCAAGAGCCATAACTTTTTTAATTTTCTGTCTCCATAGCCGTATGAGGGCTTGTTTTTTTGTGGGGCAGGTTGTACTTTTGAATGCCACTATTCATTTTATCATGTGTGCATGGGAAAGCAGAAAAAAATTCCAGGTGCTGAATTTTTGTGACCAGAGCTGATGTTTTTATTGATACAACTTTGGGGTAGATACGATGTTTTGATCGCCTCTTATTGCATTTTATTGCAGTGTTGCGGGGGCCAAAAAATGTAATTCTGTAAAGAGAGGAGAGAACAAGGCGCAATGGGTGACTCAGTATTACAATTTGTAGAGGGGTGTGGGGATGGCTACTAACCTTATGAAGTTGTGCACCTCTGCACAACCCCAGTGTAAAGCTCCACAAGCTCCGCTCTGTTGGTGGCTGTCATCTATTACCAGCGGCGTTCACAGATCCTGATCTCTCGGTGGTATATCACGTGGTCAGGTTAGTAGCAGGTAACGCCGAGATAGACGCCCAGCTTCACCAACACCCCCGGCAGCGTTCCGGAGGGGTTAAGGCAGCGCAGCTTGGAAAACCAGGGTAGTAATTTTAATTAAATTGCTCCCACAGGTGAAAAAACAATAGATTAAAGGCAGCTCTACCGCACCCCAACAGGGGGAAAAGGACAATCAGTGAATATGAATAGCGGTACCAGAGCGCCAATAACAGGGCAAAAATAGTAAAAGGACTGATTTATTAATATACACACAACGCGTTTCGGTGGACACAGCCACCTTCATCAGGTGTGACAAGCAGCAAACAATTGATCCTTATACACATTTGACTAGGTATACAATTACTTAAAAGGGGCGGGCCAGATACAGAGTAATACCTCTATATTAACCCCTTGAGTTCATATATGCTCAATAGAGTAAAAAGGATTGTTATAAAATAATGCCTAATGAAGCATATAGGGTTCTTATAAAAAGGATTCGCTGTAAAAAAAAACAAAAAACTTGTGAATCCTATAATCTTAATACTTCATAGGATATATTGTCATCTACCACCCTATATTTTAGATTATATAAAAAAATAATAATAATAATTTTTACATACAACAAAAAAAATTCCAAAAAAATCCCCAAAACCCCCCCCCCCCCCTCCCAAAAAAAAAAAAAAAAAAAAAAAAAAAAATTCCAAAAAATTTGACTTTGATAATGAACAGGGGCTGGTACGTCAAGGAGGGCCTCAGAATCTTAGACGACTCAAACTACTACGTGAAATTAGAAGCAGACCCATCTGTAACCATTTTTTTGGAGTACAAAGGACTTGTAGCAGGGGCCTCTACAGCTGGCTTCCTCAATAAAAAAGAAAAATCCTTTTTAGACATTAATCCTTTTAAGTAATTGTATACCTAGTCAAATGTATATAAGGATCAATTGTTTGCTTCTTGTCACACCTGATGAAGGTGGCTGTGTCCACCGAAACGCGTTGTGTGTGTATTAATAAATCAGTCCTTTTAATATTTTTGCCCTGTTATTGGCGCTCTGGTACCGCTATTCATATTCACAAAAAATGTAATTCTAACATTTAGATTTTTTTTATCATTCAAATTTATTTATTTTATATTTTGATAGATCAGACTTTTACAAACATAGCGATACCAAATATGTGTTTTTTTTCAATTGGTTTATTTTTAATGGGGCAAAAGAAGGGTGATTTGAACTTTTGTGCCCTTAGGGGACTTGAAGCTGCAAATTGTTTGATTGCTTGTACTATGCACTGATGTACTGTTATGTGTAGCAGAAATCACAGTCTCCTATGAACGCCGGCCATGGAGGATCGTAATGACAAGTACATAGGTCATCAGCAGACCCCCAACTGTCATGACAACCCACCATCGCCCTGCAATCAAGTGATGGGCGGGATGAATGATGAGTGGCGCCTTTTAAATCCCACTGTCAGTGGTTGTGGTTGACAACGGGATATAATTGGTTAACAGCCAAGGGTGTAGCACCGTTCCACCCATGGATGTTAAAGGCACATCATGGCTGATTAAATTGGATATCATGTGGGGCTTGGCTTGTGAGCCTGCATCAAAGGCAGGGACACGACCTTTGACGTAAATGTACATCAAAGGTCGTGAATAGGTTAATTAAATTTATATTTTGATAGCTCGGACTATTCTGGATGCCGCAATATCAAATGTGTATGTATTCTATTTTTACATTTCTTTATTGTTATCTGGGGACATTTTTACCTTATTTCTTGGCCCCACATAGGGAACTTGAACCTGCTATTGTCTGATAGCGTCTACAATTTACTAAAGTATTGCTGTATATTGTAAAAAATAACAGTCTTGTATGACATCCAGCCCCAAGGTACATATCAGAGAAGAGATCATATGACAGGAATTGGGAACTTCAACCAATCACCAGCTGTCATAGCAACCCATTGACTGCCTGTGATCGCATCACGGGGGGATGTCAATGAGTGCCCAAACTAATGTCAGATTGCGAGGCTTGAATGCCAGCAGGTGTGCCAATCACTGCTGATAAAGGAAGAAGCTGGTTATGTAATATAGCCAATATCTGCCCTGTTTAGACCACGCTCTGCTTCTGAGTCTGCTCTAACAAGCTTCATGACTTCATGGAGTTTGCAGGGGTTGATACACCATTCTGTCTTTAAGTAGATGATCTAAACTTAATAAAGCATCACTCTTGTTATGTCGGTGACTCGCATGGTTTGTAAGCGCCATCCTACTCACTGCGTGCACTGCTCTGCTCCTGCCAGTGTCAAACCATCTTACTGAACTGCCTCAAGCAACATTTTCAGCACCGCTATATCCTCCTTGTGATGGAGAGTCTCCACTTCGCTATAGGGAGGCGTGGCCAGACTCTGACCACTGTGTCTTGCAGAGTTTTGCTTCCCTGTCTTATCCCCTGCCAGCAGTGGGTATATTAGGCATCTCCTCCCTTGCCTCAGCTTAGGTTCTTGCTGCAGTTTGTCTCTTGTTACCTGTCTAGGTGCATTTTTGTTTTGACTGTCCTGTTACTGACCCAGCTTGTACACTTGTTTAGTCTAATCTCTCGAATTCTGACCTCGGCTTTTTATTTTGAACCTGTGCTGTCTGCCCCGTCCTCCGTCTGTCTGACCACGTCTCTGTCTTCACACTCTGTGCCTCGTATTTCTGCTTTGACCCATTGGTCAGCTGCTGCAGCCTATCGTCATCACCAAAGGCTGTAGTGAAGACCAGATAGTTATGCCCCTCTAAGGTCAGCCCAGCCAGTGGTTCAGTGGGTCCCCACCCACCGTTGTCTCAAGTCTTTTAAGCAATTTCACTCGTAAAATCTTCCAAAACTTCCACTGGTAAATATCAAGGATATAAAAATACTAAGAGTGATAAAAAATGTCAAGGAGAAAGGTAAATGTTGCATTAGAAAGAATTGTTTAGTATAGAATGTTCTTTTACTAGAAAAATTAGTTGTATATATGTACAGTGGGTACGGAAAGTATTCTGACCCCTTTACATTTGTTGCTCTTTTTTTCATTGCAGCCATTTGGTAAATTCTAAAAAGTTATTTTTTTCTCATTAAAGTACACTCTGCACCCCATCTTTACTGAAAAAAACAGAAATGTAGAAATTTTAGCAAATTTATTAAAAAAGAAAAACTGAAATATCACATGGTCATAAGTACTCAGACCCTTTGCTCAGACACTCATATTTAAGTCACATGCTGTCCATTTCCTTGTGATCCTCCTTGAGATGGTTCTACTCCTTAATTGGAGTCCAGCTGTGTTTAATTAAACTGATAGGGCTTGATTTGGAAAGGCACACACCTGTCTATAAAAGACCTCACAGCTCACTGTGCATGTCAGACCAAATGAGAATCATGAGCTCAAAGGAACTGCCCAAGGAGCTCAGAGACAGAATTGTGGCAAGGCACAGATCTGACCAAGGATACAAAAGAATTTCTGCATTAATCAAGGTTCCTAAGAGCACAGTGGCCTTCATAATCCTTAAATGGAAGAAGTTTGGGACCACCAGAAGTCTTCCTAGACCTTGCCGTCCAGCCAAACTGAGCAATCGTGGGAGAAGAGCCTTGGTGAAAGAGGTAAAAAGAACCCCAAGATCACTGTGGCTGAGCTCCAGAGATGAAGTAGGGAGATGGGAGAAAGTTCCTCAAAGTCAACTATCACTGCAGCCCTCCACCAGTCGGGTCTTTATGGCAGAGTGGCCCGACAGAAGCCTCTCCTCAGTGCAAGACATATGAAAGCCAGAATAGAGTTTGCTCAAAAACACATGAAGGACTCCCAGACTATAATTCTAAGCGGTATGTGTGGAGAAAACCAGGCACTGCTCATCACCTGCCCAATACAATCCCAACAGTGAAACATGGTGGTGGCAGCATCATGCTATGGGGGTGTTTTTCAGCTGCAGGGACAGGACGACTGGTTGCAATTGAAGGAAACATGAATGCGGCCAAGTACAGAGATATCCTGGATGAAAACCTCTTCCAGAGTGCTTTCGACCTCAGACTTGGCCGAAGGTTCACCTTCCAACAAGACAATGACCCTAAGCACACAGCTAAAATAACAAAGGAGTGGCTTCAGAACAACTCTGTGACCATTCTTGACTGGCCCGGCCAGAGCCCTGACCTGAACCCAATTGAGCATATCTGGAGAGACCTGAAAATGGCTGTCCACCAACGTTCACCATCCAACCTGCCGGAACTGGAGAGGATCTGCAAGGAAAAATGGCAGAGGATCCCCAAATCCAGGTGTGAAAAACTTGTTGCATCATTCCCAAGACTCATGGCTGTACTAGCTCAAAAGGGTGCTTCTACTCAATACTGAGCAAAGGGTCTGAATACTTATGACCATATGATATTCCAGTTTTTCTTTTTTAATAAATTTGCAAAAATGTCAACATTTCTGTTTTTTTTTTCAGTCAAGATGGGGTGCACAGTGTACTTTAATGAGAAAAAAAATGAACTTTTTGGAATTTACCAAATGGCTGCAATGAAACAAAGAGTGAAAAATTTAAAGGGGTCTGAATACTTTCTGTACCCACTGTATGCTCATGGGTAACGCTTCTTGACACTTGAGAAAGTTTCCCAATAAAAATACAATAGTTAGTAATATAAACTGTTTAAAGCATCACTACAGAATTTTTTTTTCAGCGCTTGAGTGGCGCTTTAAATGTAAGTCTCCTGCCTCCGTTCTTATACTTACCATCCGGCGGCTTCACCCTTTACCAATGCGTCTTCGATCCTGCTGCCCCATCTTGTGTCCATAACTTCTGACTGGCCAGAAGTCAGAAGTTACATCACAAGAGCTCAATGCAAGCCTATGAGAGACAAAGCGAGGCTCTCATAGAGATGTATTGAAAAGTGACCTCCGGCGTGCTCCATGAAACACTGGAGCTTCCAGCAGGCAACTTTTCTTCAGAGACCAACGGGAGGAACAATTACCAGTTAATGCTAAGGTCAAAGCATTCCTTTTTTTACAAGACATTTATTTGAGGTATTCTTAGCAAGACTCTACTTACAGTATATTTAATTGTATCACTGTAATTTACATAGTGCTCATATTTTAAGCATGCTGTTGCAGTTGTAAACCTTTTAGTCTTCGCTTTTATGAAATGTAAAAGACAGGTCTTTTTTTATTCCTGTTTGCTTATATCTGTTTATTCATAAAGTGTATTTCAATTATTGTATTACAACCATTTAACAAAAAAAGAATAGGACATTTAGGTTGAGATAAAATACTGCTTTATATTTTTGCAGAGGTGAGAACTTGAGATAAGTAAATCTTTTCTGATAGTCCCTCCTGATTGGCTTTGCTATGCCATATGATTTACAAGACATTATGGGGAAACACATCTAGCCATGCCCAAGGTCATGTGAGTCTGATCTGATACAATCTTCTTCACTGTATCAAATGGCAACAATCATTTTTAGGAATTGGTGGGAAGTGACTCGCAATTTGTTTAAAATCACTAGATCCAGCATATTTCCTAAAATTGAACATAAATTCAATCTACATCATATGTATTAGCTCACTTCTTGAGTGAGGATCTATTATACATTGCTCAAAAAAATAAAGGGAACACTTAAATACCACATCCTAGATATCACTGAATGAAGTATTCCAGTTGAAAATCTCCATTCATTACTTAGTGGAGAACAATAAAACATCAAAATGATCAATGTAAATAAAAATTAATATAACATGGAGGTCTGTATTTGGAATGATACTCAAAATCAAAGTGTAAAATCAAATTACAAGCTGATCCAACTTCAGTAGAAATGCCTCAAGACAAGGAAATGATGCTCAGTTGGATGTGTGGCCTCCACATGCCTGTATGACCTCCCTACAATGCCTGGGCATGCTCCTGATGAGGCGGCAGATGTTCTCCAGAGGGATCTCTTCCCAGACCTTGGTTAATGCATCAGTCAACTCCTGGATAGTGTTGAGCCACCCCCGTAGTGTTCGAGTTCGGTTCGGTTCGTCGAACACCCGTGTGTTCGCCGAACAGTTCGTCGAACTGTTCGTCGAACACCTTCGAACACCGTTAAAACCAATGGCAGGCAAACAAAAACACATAGAAACACATAGAAAACACCTTCAAAGGTGTCCAAAAGCTGACAAACTGCTCAGAAGACACAACTAACACATGGAAAAGTGACAAGTACATATAGTCATGCGAAAAGAAAAGAGGTGGAGGAGTAAAAGGAGGGGGAGACACAGATATAGGCATGTCATGCCCTTCTAAAATCCAAAAAGTGAGAAGCCGAGACGGCCAGTCCGCTCCTGCCCGTGCCACCTCCGTGTCGCCGGGTTTGTGCCAGAGCCGCGGTGAACCCTGACGGCCAGCCCCCCTCTCCCAATACTGGTGCCTGTCCGCTGGTGGGTCGAGAGAGCCCCCCGTGGTGGAGGCAGCTCTAAGCTTTTTAATTTAAATTGTCCCTCTAATTTGAATGAATACACTTTAAATCCATTTACAAGGATCTATTGGAGGGCAAGTCTCATGCCAGCAGCCGCGTAATTCCAGCTCCAGTAGCGTCCACTAAAGCTGCTGCAGTTAAAAAGCTTTTATAAGGATCGAGCTCGGCTGTCCACCGCAAGGCATCCTAGTGCCAGTCCCAGCCCCTATGCCTTGGGGTGCCTCCTGATGCTCTTCACTAAGTATCCCGTGGTCCCGAAGCATTTCCTTTGAAAAAATTAAGTGTCCAAACTACAGGTGGTGTAGCTTGCTTAACAGCCGGGATAATCCGCTGACTAGCAGACACTGCTACTAGGCACAAAGTATTTCCTGGGCTAGATGCAGTTAAAAATTTGTAAGTAGATACTCTCGTTGGATGCTGAGAAAGCATTCCATAGAGTCTCCTGGCACGCCATATATGATTCTCTTAAAAAGCTTGGGGTAGGGGTCTAGGGGACCCTTTTATAGCCAAAATCACGGCCCTGTATCACAATACGTCACCTAGGCTGAAGATAAATGGAACTGTAGCACCGAGGGCTCGGTTGCTACAGACGTATTGCACCTCACCCAGAGGTGTGATATCTCACTCTCAGATAAGGATGGAGTGTGGATCAGGACCCGACACCTGCATGCATTACACCACATTGCCGTGGGGCAGGGCGACCAATATGCCCCTGAGATGGGCACGACAGTCCCTGTCCCTGGCTGGAGTGGGGGGAGGGAACACTGAGGAAGGGGAACCCTGCAGTGCAGGAGCAGGGAGGAAGCAGTTCCTGGGTGCATTGAGAAGGGAGTATAAAAGGTGGGCACCATCTTAGTTCAGTGCAGAGAAGTCTGAGCAGAAGTGGCAGGGAGCAGGGGCTCTGCATGAGCTCTGCTCCGGAGGCGGGCCTAGTAACAGAGGCCCAGGCCTGCAAGAGGGAGAAGGAAGGAAGAGGAGCGGAGAAGGCTCCAGGAACGAGGAATGAAGGGATCCCAGGGGTGCGGACGGGCGAGTCGCCACCGCACGCCCGAATCCACCTGCGTGGAGGGGTCAGGCCAAAGGGGGAGACCGGTCCCCGAACTAGTGGAGGCAGGAAACGACCCTCAGCTAGAAACCGGAGGCTCTGACATTTTATGTGGCGCAGCCCCTTGCTCCACCCGCTAGGAAGGCACCACATAGGGTCAGGGAAACTGGTGCCAAGTTTACCAAGAGGAGGCCCGAGGCAGCCGGACAGAAGTGTTGGTAAGAAAGGCCAGACAAAGGACACACAAAGGGGGTCCTGTGAAGCGCTCCAAAGTTATCTGGGAGTTGTCTGAGCCCCTCACCTGGTGAGCACAGTACGACGTGGGCAGCCGTTACCTGCAGATGTGGTCTGGATAATAAGAACTGTGAGTAAAGGCCCTGAACTGCATCACTGACTCCGTGTCGTTACTGCTGCTGCCCTGCACCATCACCCCCATCCTCCGCATACACTGCCCTGAGGCTGTACTCCTCCCGTGGGGAGTTATGCTACGCTCTGCTGCACCCACAACACCAGCCTTAGCGGTCTGCCCTGTAGCGGCGGTTCACTCTGACCGCAATCCACGGGTGGCATAGTCGGACATTTAAACATCAAAACCACATAAATAGTTCCGCCACTGGTTTGACCGCCCTGAGCCACGGAACCGGATCGCCGCCACGAAGACTACAACCACCAGCATCCACCAAAAAGGGTCCGGCTCCGGGTGTCCCAAGGCCCAGGGGGTGCGTCAGAACATTTTCATCACCTTTCACAATCACCAATGGGACAAGGCAGGGATGTCCTCTGTCCCCTCTCTTATACATCCTAGTGACGGAGCACCTGCTCTCATCAATTCGCCATAACCCCAATATTAGGTGGATTGAGGTGGGAGGCACCGAGTACAAGTGCTCTCTATTTGCTGATGATGTCCTAGTATATATCACTCAATCACATATATCCATCCCTGCTGTTATGGCTGAAATAGATCACTTTGTTACATGGTAAAATTTTAAAATCAATGCAGCGAAGTCTGAGGCCCTCGATGTCTCCCTCCCTAAATCCATATAGGATTCCATCCAGTCCAACTTTCCCTTTGCCTGGCCCTCACAGGGTATCAAATACTTAGGAATTCCTATTCATAGAGACCTCTCCCATCTATGTTATCTTAATTTTGGGCCCTTTATTGAACAATTCCATACAGACCACGGTTGGCAAGTTAGAACTGTAAGATTCACTACGTGAACCACTGGTGTTTTGTGGAAAAGCACATGTACACCGCGTTCCAAATTATTATGCAAAAAGTGTTTAGGAGTGATAAGGGAAGAATTTGTTTGTTTGTCAGTTAAACTCATTGATGGTGATGTGTGTCAGGGCTCTTTATATCACTGTAAGCAATTGCAGACACCTGTGCTAATTAGTTTGGCAGGTGTGTCCAATAAAGGCAAGACTACTTAAGAAGGCTCTCTCACATTATTAAGCAGCCTACATTTTCTGCCAAAATGGGAAAGAAAAAGGATGTGTCGGCTGCTGAGAAGCAACAAATTGTGGAGTGTTTAGGTCAAGGCATGACTACAATCAACATTGTGCGATGATCAGGATGAAGTGTCTTGGCAATCAAGAAGTATGTAGCTGATTCACAGTACACACGTGTGCGTGCTGATAAGGGCAAATTGAGGACTCTTTCCTACAGGCAATTACGTCAGGTTGAAAGAGCAGCGGCAAAAAAGCCTTGTCATAGCAGCAGACAAGTTTTTGAAGCTGTTTGTGCCTCCAACGTACCCCGAACAACAAGATGCAGGGTCCTTCAGAGGTTTGCAGCTGTGCATACGCCATCCTATCGACCTCCTCTATCCACTTCACACAAGCAGAAACGGCTCCAGTGGGCCAAACATTACATGAAGACTGATTTCAAAACTGTTTTGTTCACGGATGAGTGCCGTGCAGCGCTCGATGGTCCAGATGAATGGAGTGGAGGATGGCTGGTTGATGGACACCCCACGCAAACACGGCTACAGCGCCAACAAGGAGGAGGTGGAGTAATGTTTTGGGCTGGAATCATGGGGAGAGAGATTGTCGGCCCCTTTAGGATCCCTGAAGGCGCTAAAGATGAACTCCATAATGTATGTGGATTTTCTCAAACAGCACTTCCTGCCATGGTTCAAGAAGAAGAACCGTGTATTTCACAGCAAGATCATTTTTCTGCATGATAATGCACCATCTCATGCTGCACATAAAACATCTGCATCTCTGGCTGATATGGGCATAAAAGGGGACAAACTTATGGTTTGACCCCCATGCTCCCCTGACCTCTACCCCATTCAGAACCTTTGGAGCATCATTAAAAGGAGTGTCTATGATGGCGGGAGGCAGTTCACATCTAAGCAACAGCTCTGGGAGGGTATTCTGTCCTCATGCAAAACAATTGAAGCAGAAACCATCCAAAACCTGACAAATTCAATGGACGAGAGAGTTCAGAAGCTCCTTTCGAACAAGGGGTCCTATGTGAAAATGTAACATCACCTAGAATAAAGTTTTGAGTTGAAAACTGTTTGATTTCAGTTTCTAACAACCTGCTAATGCTTATAATTTCAAAAATGACCATTTTTTTGGTCTTTATTAAAATGAAAAGGTTGATCGAAAAGTTTGGGGGATCTAAGAGTGTGGCAACCCAGTAGTCATGATTACTTCGAATTCTGACAATATGAGGGTCATGCTGCAGGTAGTGCAGCAAGAAGGCACTTATGTGTCTTGCGCATCTCGGAGCCCCAAAATTATTTTCCGGGCTAGATGCAGCTAAAAATTATTTTTAATTTTAAATCTGGTGAAGCTTATTATAGATGGCCTAATAGGATCAGTGCTGCACACTGCTACAAAGCCCAAATTATTTTCCAGTCAAGATACAGATAAACATGATTAGTAATTTGAAAGCTTAAAACGGTTGGTAGGGTGATTTTAACCAATCATCAAGCTTTTACTCTCCCCAGGATGACACAGGGGTAGAAAAGTCGTTTCGGATCCATGATTTGTTCATCTTTATGAACGTGAGTCTGTCTACATTATCAGTGGAGAGCCGCGTGCGCTTATCTGTCAGCACACCACCAGCAGCGCTGAACACACGTTCAGACAGAACGCTGGCTGCGGGGCATGACAAGATCTCCAAGGCGTGAGTGGCTAGCTCCGGCCATTTATCCAGATTGGAAGCCCAAAAAGAGCAAGGGTCCAGTGACACAGTCGTGGCTTCAATGTTTACTTGGAGATACTCCTGTACCATCGTCTCTAGGCGTTGACTATGTGTCAGACTTCTTGTCTCCTGTGGCCTTGCAAAGGATGGGCTAAAAAAGTGGTGAAATGATTCCGCAAAATTGATGTTACCAGCAGATACTGTGGTTCTGTTACGGTTTGAGTGCTGAACACTTGACGGTCCCACGGTTGGCAAGTTGGAACTGTGAGATTCACTACGTGCACCACTGGTATTTTGTGGAAAAGCACATGTAAGATTCTGCAACAGTCTCTGCTGATACTCCTGCATGCGTGCATCCCTTTCTATGGCAGGAATAATTTCTGCAAATTTACTTTTGTACCGGGGATCTAACAGTGTGGCAACCCAGTAGTCAGGATTATTTCTAATTCTCACAATTCGAGGGTCATGTTGCAGGTAGTGCAGCAAGAAGGCACTCATGTGTGTTGCGCATCCAGGAGCACCAAGTCCCTGTTGTGTTGGTGGCGAGGTAACAATCATGCTTCCTTCCTCTGTCCTCTCCCCCCAACCTCGCACAACAGAAATGTGATCAAGGTCTCCCTCATCTGATGAGTCTTCCATCAGTTCGTCCTCCACTTCTTCCTGGGCTCCTGCACCTTCCTCACTAGTTTGGCTGCTACCATGCGCCCTGGTTAAACCATCTCCCCCACCCTCACATGCCTGCCGCCTTGGTGCTGCCGACCGTCTGGACCTTGCAGATGTTAGCCCTTCCGCATACAACTCCTCCTCCTCTACTTCCTCCACCTCCTCTTGTGCCACCACCTGACTCCGAATTCTGTTTAACATGTGCTCCAGCATGTAAATCACCGGAATAGTCATGCTGATAATGGCATCGTCAGCACTAAACATCTTCGTCGCCATTTCAAAACTGTGCAGAAGGGTGCATAGGTCCCTGATCTGAGACCACTCCTCCAGCGTGATTTGCCCCACCTCTGAATCTCGTTGGCCCAGGCTATACGTCAGAACGTATTGCACCAGGGCTTGTCGGTGCTGCCACAGTCGCTGCAACATGTGCAGAGTTGAATTCCACCGGGTAGGCACATCGCATTTTAGCCGGTGAAGTGGCAGGCCCAACGACTTCTGTAGAGATGTAAGTCGCTGAGCTGCGGGATGCGAACGGCGGAAGTGAGCACACAGCGACCGTGCCCTCTGCAGAAGGCCATCTAGTCTGGGATAGTGGGCTAAAAATTGCTGGACAACCAGGTTCAACACGTGAGCCATACAAGGCACGTGTGTGACATTGCCCCGGCGAAGGGCCGCACCCAGGTTTGCAGCATTGTCGCACACGGCCTTCCCTGGTTTCAGGTCCAGTGGAGACAACCATTCATGAAATTGGTTCTCCAGAGCTGACCACAACTCCTCAGCTGTGTGACTCACATTTCCCAGACATTTCAATGTAAAAACCGCCTGATGACGTTGAGCCCTACTGCCAGCATAGTAAGGAGGTGTGCAGGATCCCTTCTGCGCAGTTAGAAAGCTTGTGGCATGACCAGACAGGCTTTGGGTGCAGGTGGAAGACCGAGAGGAGGTTGAGGAGGCAGAAGCAGTGGAGGAAAAATGACATAAAGAGGATTGACGCACAACTCGTGGGGACGGCAAGACTTGGACAGCAGCCCCTTGTCCTGCTGTCACCATAGTTACCCAGTGCCCAGTCAGCGACATGTAACGCCCCTGTCCATGCCTACTCGTCCAAGTGTCTGTGGTGAAATGCACCCTGTCACACACAGAGTTTCTCAAAGAAGCGGTGATGTTGTGTGCGACATGCTGGTGGAGCGCAGACACACCTTTCTTTGAGAAGTAGTGCCGACTGGGCATCTGGTACTGGGGCACTGCGACGGACATAAGGTCTCGAAAATCCTCTGTGTCCACCAGGCGGAAAGGCAGCATTTCTGTAGCCAAGAGCTTGCAGATGGTGAAATTCAACCTCTTAGCTTTCTCATGGCTAGGAGGAAATGGTCTTTTACTTGTCCACATCTGAGGGACCGAGGGCTGGCTATTGTGCTTAGACGGGGTTGATAAGGGTGTCCCCGGCAAACTGCCGGTCTGTGAGGAAGATGCAGGCGGACATGTTAGGTTGCCTTGATCCAAAGGTGGTGCTATCGATGTCGGACAGCGCTCAAGACCAGCTGGTGTTACCACCTCCAAAGAAAATGATGACCTGCCAATCACGCTGGCTGTTGCGGGTAAAGAGGTGGCAGGTCTGCGCCCCAAAACAGGTGTGACTGCTGTCCCCCCAGTCACAGAGGATGAAGAGGCCGCGGATGCACAAGATATGGCAGACGGTGGTTGGCCCGGCCGGCTAGACCGCATTGTAGCACACTGAGCTTCCCACTGCAACTTATGCTTCATGTCCATGTGCCGGTTCATGCATGAAGTACTCAAACTATGTATTTTTTGGCCTCTACTTAGCTTTTGCTGACAAATGTTACAGATAACACGAGTTGGGTCATCTTTATCGATCTGAAAAAATGCCCAGGCTATGCAAGGCTTAGCACCCATGCGACCTGAAGAGCCACCACGACTTGTGGTGAGAGGCAGAGTTGTGTTTGAGGATGCAGTTGTTGACGTGCTTCCAGTACTACGTCTCTGTCCAGGAAGGCGCAACCTGACCTCGTCGTCACTAGCATCTTCCTCCACCTCCTCTGCTGACCTCATCTCTTGGCTGACTGTGGGTTGACAGTAAGTGGGATCTCCGACCTCATCATCATCACCCTGTGCGTTATCACACCCGTCGTCCTCAGAGCCAACCTGTTCCTGCCCTGACAAAAAACTAAAGTTGTCGCTCCAATCAGGTATTTGAGTCTTATCATCGTCTTCCTCATTGTCTCCACCAACAGGAGTTACAGTTTGGGAATGAGGGTCTACATCATGGTCAGAACCTTCTGCGTCTGGTCCTGGATCCGACTCATAAAGATTCTGGGCATCAGTGCAGATCATTTCCTCGTCTGGATTCACAGAAGCGCTGGAGTCGACCTCTGATTCCCAGGCTATAGTATGAGTAAACAGCTCTGCAGACTCAACCATCTGTTCTACCTCATACTCAGACGGGCAGCTGGAGATTTGGGAGCTGTGAGGAAGCAAGTGCGATTTGGGTGACACCTTTGAGGACTGGAGTATTTGTGATGTTGAAGTTGATGTGGAGGAGAGCCCACTTAAAGGAGCACTTGATATCCGTTGAAGCACCTGCTGTTTTTGTGCCTCATCTGGAATTTGTAGCGATTGGCGTGGCCGTAAGAAAGGGATCTTATCACATTGTCCGCTAAAAGAAGTAGACATTTTAGTTTGGCTGGAAGATGGTCTTTCTTCTGCACCTACCCCACGGACACAACCTTTTTTCCCCTTCCCAACACGCCTATTCCCCTTTCCACCAGCAGCAGGCCTTTTTCCACTCATTTTGGTGGTTAACTAATTCACAACTCTGGAGTTGTTTGCACAAAAAAACAATGGATGGTAACCGAGCAGAGCTGAGTGGCCAAACTGTGGTATTAGGCCAAAACTATTGGCTGGGTTAGATGCAGAAAAAAATTATTTTTAATTTGCAACCTGATGGAGGTCAGTATAGATGGACTAATAGACCAAGTCCCACACACCGCTAGAAGCCCAAATATTTTTTCAGAGCTAGATGCAGAAAATTTTTTTATTCAATTTGCAACCTGATGGAGGTCAGTATAGATGGACTAATAGACCAAGTCCCACACACTGCTAGAAGCCCAAATATTTTTTCAGAGCTAGATGCAGAAAAAAATTATTTTTAATTTGCAACCTGATGGAGGTCAGTATAGATGGACTAATAGACCAAGTCCCACACACTGCTAGAAGCCCAAATATTTTTTCAGAGCTAGATGCAGAAAAAAATTATTTTTAATTTGCAACCTGATGGAGGTCAGTATAGATGGACTAATAGACCAAGTCCCACACACTGCTAGAAGCCCAAATATTTTTTCAGAGCTAGATGCAGAAAAAAATTATTTTTAATTTGCAACCTGATGGAGGTCAGTATAGATGGACTAATAGACCAAGTCCCACACACCGCTAGAAGCCCAAATATTTTTTCAGAGCTAGATGCAGAAAATTGTTTTATTCAATTTGCAACCTGATGGAGGTCAGTATAGATGGACTAATAGACCAAGTCCCACACACTGCTAGAAGCCCAAATATTTTTTCAGAGCTAGATGCAGAAAAAAATTATTTTTGATTTGCAACCTGATGGAGGTCAGTATAGATGGACTAATAGACCAAGTCCCACACACCGCTAGAAGCCCAAATATTTTTTCAGAGCTAGATGCAGAAAAAAATTATATTCAATTTGCAACCTGCTGGACGTCAGTATAGAAGGACTAATAGAACAAGTCCCACACACTGCTAGAAGCCAAAATATTTTTTCAGAGCTAAATGAAGAAAAAAATTATTTTTAATTTGCAACCTGATGGAGGTCAGTATAGATGGACTAATAGACCAAGTCCCACACACTGCTAGAAGCCCAAATATTTTTTCAGAGCTAGATGCAGAAAAAAATTATTTTTAATTTGCAACCTGATGGAGGTCAGTATAGATGGACTAATAGACCAAGTCCCACACACTGCTAGAAGCCCAAATATTTTTTCAGAGCTAGATGCAGAAAAAAATTATTTTTAATTTGCAACCTGATGGAGGTCAGTATAGATGGACTAATAGACCAAGTCCCACACACCGCTAGAAGCCCAAATATTTTTTCAGAGCTAGATGCAGAAATTTTTTTTATTCAATTTGCAACCTGATGGAGGTCAGTATAGATGGACTAATAGACCAAGTCCCACACACTGCTAGAAGCCCAAATATTTTTTCAGAGCTAGATGCAGAAAAAAATTATTTTTAATTTGCAACCTGATGGAGGTCAGTATAGATGGACTAATAGACCAAGTCCCACACACCGCTAGAAGCCCAAATATTTTTTCAGAGCTAGATGCAGAAAAAAATTATATTCAATTTGCAACCTGCTGGACGTCAGTATAGAAGGACTAATAGAACAAGTCCCACACACTGCTAGAAGCCCAAATATTTTTTCAGAGCTAAATGAAGAAAAAAATTATTTTTAATTTGCAACCTGATGGAGGTCAGTATAGATGGACTAATAGACCAAGTCCCACACACTGCTAGAAGCCCAAATATTTTTTCAGAGCTAGATGCAGAAAAAAATTATTTTTAATTTGCAACCTGATGGAGGTCAGTATAGATGGACTAATAGACCAAGTCCCACACACTGCTAGAAGCCCAAATATTTTTTCAGAGCTAGATGCAGAAAAAAATTATTTTTAATTTGCAACCTGATGGAGGTCAGTATAGATGGACTAATAGACCAAGTCCCACACACCGCTAGAAGCCCAAATATTTTTTCAGAGCTAGATGCAGAAATTTTTTTTATTCAATTTGCAACCTGATGGAGGTCAGTATAGATGGACTAATAGACCAAGTCCCACACACTGCTAGAAGCCCAAATATTTTTTCAGAGCTAGATGCAGAAAAAAATTATTTTTAATTTGCAACCTGATGGAGGTCAGTATAGATGGACTAATAGACCAAGTCCCACACACCGCTAGAAGCCCAAATATTTTTTCAGAGCTAGATGCAGAAAAAAATTATATTCAATTTGCAACCTGCTGGACGTCAGTATAGAAGGACTAATAGAACAAGTCCCACACACTGCTAGAAGCCCAAATATTTTTTCAGAGCTAAATGAAGAAAAAAATTATTTTTAATTTGCAACCTGATGGAGGTCAGTATAGATGGACTAATAGACCAAGTCCCACACACTGCTAGAAGCCCAAATATTTTTTCAGAGCTAGATGCAGAAAAAAATTATTTTTAATTTGCAACCTGATGGAGGTCAGTATAGATGGACTAATAGAACAAGTCCCACACGCTGCTAGAAGCCCAAATATTTTTTCAGAGATAAATGAAGAAGAAAATTATTTTTAATTTGCAACCTGATGGAGGTCAGTATAGATGGACTAATAGACCAAGTCCCACACACTGCTAGAAGCCCAAATATTTTTTCAGAGCTAGATGCAGAAAAAAATTATTTTTAATTTGCAACCTGATGGAGGTCAGTATAGATGGACTAATAGACCAAGTCCCACACACTGCTAGAAGCCCAAATATTTTTTCAGAGCTAGATGCAGAAAAAAATTATTTTTAATTTGCAACCTGATGGAGGTCAGTATAGATGGACTAATAGAAGAAGTCCCACACGCTGCTAGAAGCCCAAATATTTTTTCAGAGATAAATGAAGAAAAAAATTATTTTTAATTTGCAACCTGATGGAGGTCAGTATAGATGGACTAATAGACCAAGTCCCACACACTGCTAGAAGCCCAAATATTTTTTCAGAGCTAGATGCAGAAAAAAATTATTTTTAATTTGCAACCTGATGGAGGTCAGTATAGATGGACTAATAGACCAAGTCCCACACACCGCTAGAAGCCCAAATATTTTTTCAGAGCTAGATGCAGAAAAAAATTATATTCAGTTTGCAACCTGATGGAGGTCAGTATAGATGGACTAATAGAATGATGCTATGCCCAAAAGATTTTACTTCACTAGGTGCAGTAAAAAAATTGGTATTCTATACACAGGTGGTATATCTTGCAACACAGATAGGCTACTCCACTGACTAACACACTCTGCAATAGGCCAAAAAGGATTAGCTTTGCTAGATTCAGCCAAATGCTGTGAAAAAAACTTGCACAGCACTGGCACAGACCTGCCTGGCAAAAACTGATAGGAACTGATGTAACCTAGTCCTGAAAAGGACTCCAATTACAATTAGTCTTTACTCCCACAATCTATCTATTTAAGAGCACAGACCTGCCTGATAAAAGTCGTAGGAAATGCTGTAACCTAGTCCTTAAAAGGACTGCAATCACAACTATTCCCTACTCCCAAGCTATCTGTATATTTGTGCGAAAATTGGCTTGAAATTAACAAGGTATAGTGCACACAGCAACAGCGGTGCCGTCTAACACGCAGCTGCAGCAGTGAGAAAATGGTGGCGACGGGGAAAATGGCTTGGTCTTATAGGGCAAGGACATGTGACATACACTGCCAATCACACATGCCCTTGCTTGTGTGAAAAAAAGCACTTCGCTCCGTGTGTGCGCTGCTGATAGGCTGACAGATTGCACCTCCCCACTGCAAATGCGGGAAAGAGAAAAAAAAATGGAGATCTTCATTGTTCCTGCAGAGATCCATCCCCTGCCCCTCCCCCCGCCCCGCTGTACACTCAAACTGCGTATTAACATTAATTTTCATCATTACTGAGAAAAAATCCAGTTATGATTTTGGTGCACGAACAGTTATCGAACATAACCTCGAACAGCCGAATTTTTCTCAAATTGTTCGTGTTCGCCGACCGGCTCGAACACCGCCCAAAACAGCTCGAATTTGAGATTGGCGAACAGTTCGAGTAGAACAACGCTCATCTCTACTCCTGGACAGTCTGTGGTGCAACATGGCGTTGGTGGATGGAACGAGACATGATGTCCCAGATGTTCTCGATTGGATTCAGGTCTGGGGAATGGGGAGTCCAGACCAAATCATCAATGACTTCATCATGCAGGAACTGCTGACATACTTCAGCCACATGAGGTCTAGCATTGTCATGCATCAGAAGGAACCCAGGGCCCACTGCACCTGCAAATGGTCTCACAGTGGGTCTGAGGATCTCATCCTGTTACCTAATGGCAGTCAGGGTACCTCTGGCTAGCACATGGAAGGTTGTGCGGCCCTCCAAAGAAATGCCTCCCAACAGCTGCCAAACCGGTCATGCTGGAGGATGTTGTAGACAGAAGAACATGCTCCATGGTGTCTCCAGGCTCTGTCACATCTGTCAGATGTGCTCAGTGTGAACCTGCTCTCATCCATGAAGAACACAGGGCACTAAAGTCGAATCTGCCGATCTTGGTGTTCTCTGGCTAATGCCAATCACCCTACATGGTGTTCGGATGTAAACTCAACACCCACTTGTGGACATCGAGCCCTCATACTACCCTCATGGAGTCTGTTTCTGACAGTTTGAGCAGACACATATACAGGGTGGTCCAAAAGTAGGTGGACAGAAAGTGTAATAAGGTTATGAAGGTTATGGAACAGTCACAGGAGATAAGTATCTCGAAATTCTAATGAATCAAGTTGTTCCCCAGTTACAGCAATAGCCTAATTCAAATGACCTTTATTTCCAACAAGATGGGGCCCCTCCACATTATTCAAGAGTAGTCCGCGAGTATCTTGATGAAACATTTCCTAATAAATAGATTGGCCGTAGAGGCCCACGTGATTGGCCGGCACGTTCACCAGACTTGACCCCAATGGATTTTTTCTTTTGGGGAGTACTCAAGGACAAAGTTTATAGTCGAAAACCAAAAAGTGTCAGTGATTTGAAAAATTACATGAGAGATGCATTTCAAGAAATTAATACCCAAAGAGACTTGTGCAAAAAAGTTTGTCAAAGCGTAAGAGGCGACTTGAAAGCTATGCAAATTGTAATGGAAAACAGTTTGAGCGCCTGCGCTGATAAAATTTAAGGGCTTTTGTATTATTGTTCAGAATAAAATTTAATTGTCAATGTTATGCTTGTGTTAGCAAATATAATTTTATATATAAATCAAAATAAATGTTATTATTTTCTGACCACCTACTTTTGGACCACCCTGTATGTTAGTGGCCTGATGGAGGTCATTTTGCAGGGCTCTAGCACTGCTCCTCCTGTTCCTCCTTGCACAAAGTAGGAGGTAGCGGTCCTGCTGCTGATTTGTTGCCCTCTTATGGCCCCCTTCATGTCTCCAAGTGTACTGGCCTGTCTCCTGTTATCTTCTCTATGCTCTGGACACTGTGCTGACAGACACATCTACCCTTCTTGCCACAATTCGCATGGATGTGCCATCCTGGATGAGCTGCACAACCTGAGCAACTTCTGTGGGTTGTACTGTAGACACCACCTCATGCTACTGTAACTCCAGGGGTGAGAGCAATGACAAAATGCAAAAGTGACCAAAAGAACAGACAAAAAAAGATGAGAACAGAAAAATGGTCTGCACCACTTGCAGAACGACTCCTTTATAGGGTTGTCTTGCTAATTGCCTATAATTTCTACATTTTGTCTGTTCCATTTGCACAACAGCAGGAGAAATTGATTCACGATTAGTGTTGCTTCATAACTGGACAGGTTGATTTCACAGAAGTGTGATTGACTTGGAGTTACAAGTTACATTGTGTTGCTTAAGTGTTCCTTTTTTTTTTTTGAGCAGTGGACAGTACAGACCAAGACACACCTTCTCATTTAAAGATTTTTTCTGTATTTTCATGACTATGAAATTTGTACATTCACACTGAAGGCATCAAAACTATGAATTAACACATGTGGAATTATATACTTAACAAAAAAGTGTGAAACAACTGAAAATATGTGTTATATTCTAGGTTTTTCAAAGTAGCCACATTTTGCTTTGATGACTAATTTGCACACCATTGGCATTCTCTTGATGAGCTTCAAGAGGTAGTCACCGGAAATGGTCTTCCAAAAATCTTGAAGGAGTTCCCAGAGATGCTTAGCACTTGTTGGCCCTTTTGCCTTCACTCTGGGGTCCAGCTCACCCCAAACCATCTCTATTGGGTTCAGGTTTGGTGACTGTGGAGGCCAGGTCATCTGGCGTAGCACCCCATCACTCTCCTACTTGGTCAAATAGCCCTTACACAGCCTGGACGTGTATTTGGGGTCATTGTCCTGTTGAAAAATAAATGATGGTCCAACTAAACGCAAACCGGATGGAATAGCATGCCGCTGAAAGATGCTGTGGTAGCCATGCTGGTTAAGTATGCCTTCAATTTTGAATAAATCCCCAACAGTGTCACCAGCAAAGCACCCCCACACCATCACATCTCCTCCTCCATGCTTCACGGTGGGAACTAGGCATGTAGAGTCCATCCGTTGACCTTTTCTGCGTTGCACAAAGACACGGTGGTTGGAACCAAAGATCTCAAGTTTGGACTCATCAGACCAAAGCATAGATTTCCACTGGTCTAATGTCCATTCCGTGTGCTCTTTAGCCAAAACAAGTCTCTTCTGCTTATTGCCTGTCCTTAGCAGTGGTTTCCTAACAGCTATTTTACCATGAAGGCCTGCTGCACAAAGTCTCCACTTAACAGTTGTTGAAGAGATGTGTCTGCTGCTAGAACTTTGTGTGTCATTGACCTGGTCTCCAATCTGAGCTGCTGTTAGCCTGCGATTTATGAGTCTGGTGACTCGGATAAACTTATCCTCAGAAGCAGAGGTGACTTTTGGTCTTCCTTTCCTGGGGCGGTCCTCATGTGAGCTAGTTTCTTTGTAGCGCTTGATGGTTTTTGCAACTGCGCTTGGGGACACTTTCATAGTTTGCCCAATTTTTCGCACTGACAGACCTTAATTTCTTAAAGTAATGATGGCCACTCGTTTTTCTTTACTTAGCAGCTTTTTTCTTGCCATAATACAAATTCTAACAGTCTATTCAGTAGGACTATCAGCTGTGCTTCCGCCAGACTTCTGCACAACACAACTGATGGTCCTAACCCCATTTATAAGGCAAGAAATCCCACTTATTAAACCTGACAGGGCACACCTGTGAAGAGAAAACCATTTCTGGTGACTACCTCTTGAAGCTCATCAAGAGAATGCCAAGAGTGTGCAAAGCAGTCATCAAAGCAAAAGGTGGCTACTTTGAAGAACCTAGAATATAAGACATATTTTCAGTTGTTTCACACTTTTTTGTTAAGTATATAAATCCACATGTGTTAATTCATAGTTTTGATGCCTTCAGTGTGAATGTACAATTTTCATAGTCATGAAAATACAGAAAAATCTTTAAATGAGAAGGTGTGTTCAAACTTTTGGTCTGTACTATATATTTATATCACTACTCTAGTGTACTGTACTTTTAAACTTTGCAAGAATGTTCGGGAAATTCCAAAATAAGGGGAAGAGTAGACATGTCTCCTGGGTGCCATATCTTTAGATGGTCACTGTATTTTCAGACAACTTAATTTCATTTTGTTCTATGTACAGAACCTCAAAATGAGTTTACTTAACCACTTAATAACCTGTGAAGTATACATCCATCACAGGTTGAGTATGGGTGTATGGGGAGTTCTTCGGACTTCGGAAATTTACAGAGCATGGCAATCAGGACAGTTTCTGGACATAAACAATGAATATGTGCACCAAAAGCAATTTTCATTTATTGTGAGGAATGAAAGCAACAGGACTAAGATTTTCTAAATGGTTTGGACTAGAATCTCACAGTGTCTGCATTTGATCAGGAGGTCTGGTCTATGGTCTGCATTTATTCAGGGCTATGATGTATGGTCTGTGTTGGATTATTGGAGTCTGATCTATGATCTGTATTAGTTTAGGGGCCCTGGTCTGTGGTCCTGTATAACTTGGCAGGATACAAAACAAAAAAAAATTGTACTAAGTGTTGAAAAAAATATGTCCCATCTTCCTAAGATGTAAAAAAAATCTAAAAATAAAAACAGTGATAGTGTCTATGGTAGCCTTAAGATATATGCATTTGTAATTTTTACAGGGTTGTAAAATGAAGGATAATTTAAAGGGGTTCACTGCTAATATAAATATAGTTTATAATTTAGTTTAAATGAAACTAGGCAGTACAGCAGCTCTTTAATATACACATGTAGACACTGCATTTTGCTCCCTGATACACGTTATGGTTACTTGCATAGGCAGAATGTATCATTATGTACTGTGTATTACAAAGTGATGTGCTGATAATTTGTAACATACTGTAGATTTACATAGGTGACACAAAACCCAAATACATGGTTGCTGGGGGCACGTCAATATTCATAGGTAGGAACGTGCCACAACAGCAGCATAGCTCCAAAATACATATAATAACAGGAGACAACAGGAGCTTTTAGATGCAAATAAGAAGAATCTTTATTAAATATATATATAAACTGTAAAAATTCATATAAAGTCCATAAAAAATATATGATGTGTTCAGAACAGAAGCAGACACCCAGTCAGAGTAACCAGCCCAGGGGATAAAGTGCAAGGTGAATGGGATTATACACTAAACAAAACCACATGTCCACATAAGACCACCTGGCACACTAAAGATTTTAAAAGTGGAGTTAATAAAGGGGAGGCAGACAATGCTGATGTAGCACCCCACAAAAAGTCAAAAGCAGAGAGCAACAGGTAGTAGCCCTCATAAGGAATTGTGCTACAGGTGAGACTAAAAAGGGGCTAGTGGTGAGTAGAGATGAGCGTTGTTCGACTCAAACTGTTCGCCAACTCAAATTCGAGCTGTTTTGGGCGGTGTTCGAGCCGTTCGGCGAACACGAACGATTTGAGAAAAATTCGGCTGTTCGAGGTTATGTTCGATAACTGTTCGTGCACCAAAATCATAACTGGATTTTTTCTCAGTAATGATGAAAATTAATGTTAATACGCAGTTTGAGTGTACAGCGGGGCGGGGGGAGGGGCAGGGGATGGATCTCTGCAGGAATAATGAAGATCTCCATTTTTTTTTCTCTTTCCCGCATTTACAGTGGGGAGGTGCAATCTGTCAGCCTATCAGCAGCGCACACACGGAGCGAAGTGCTTTTTTTCACACAAGCAAGGGCATGTGTCATTGGCAGTGTATGTCACATGTCCTTGCCCTATAAGACCCAGCCATTTTCCCCGTCGCCACCATTTTCTCACTGCTGCAGCTGCGTGTTAGACGGCACCGCTGTTGCTGTGTGCGTTATACCTTGTTAATTTCAAGCCAATTTTCGCACAAATCTACAGATAGCTTGGGAGTAGGGAATAGTTGTGATTGCAGTCCTTTTAAGGACTAGGTTACAGCATTTCCTACGACTTTTATCAGGCAGGTCTGTGCTCTTAAATAGATAGATTGTGGGAGTAAAGACTAATTGTAATTGCAGTCATTTTCAGGACTAGGTTACATCAGTTCCTATCAGTTTTTGCCAGGCAGGTCTGTGCAGGTGCTGTGCAAGTTTTTTTCACAGCATTTGGCTGAATCTAGCAAAGCTAATCCTTGTTGGCCTATTGCAGAGTGTGTTAGTCAGTGGAGTAGCCTATCTGTGTTGCAAGCTACACCACCTGTGTATAGAATACCAATTTTTTTACTGCACCTAGTGAAGTAAAATCTTTTGGGCATAGCATCATTCTATTAGTCCATCTATACTGACCTCCATCAGGTTGCAAATTAAAAATAATTTTTTGTCTGCATCTAGCTCTGAAAAAATATTTGGCCTTCTCGCAGTGTGTGGGACTTTCTCTATTAGTCCATCTATACTGACCTCCATCAGGTTGCAAACTGAATATATTTTTTTTCTGCATCTACCTCTGAAAAAATATTTGGGCATCTAGCTGTGTGTGGGACTTGTTCTATTAGTCCATCTATACTGACCTCCATCAGGTTGCAAACTGAATATAATTTTATTCTGCATCTACCTCTGAAAAAATATTTGTGCTTCTAGCTGTGTGTGGGACTTGTTCTATTAGTCCATCTATACTGACCTCCATCAGGTTGCAAACTGAATATAATTTTTTTCTGCATCTAGCTCTGAAAAAATATTTGGCCTTCTAGCAGTGTGTGGGACTTGTTCTATTAGTCCATCTATACTGACCTCCATCACGTTGCAAATTCAAAATAATTTTTTGTCTGCATCTAGCTCTGAAAAAATATTTGACCTTCTAGCAGTGTGTGGGACTTTCTCTATTAGTCCATCTATACTGACCTCCATCAGGTTGCAAACTGAATGAAATTTTTTTCTGCATCTAGCTCTGAAAAAATATTTGGCCTTCTAGCAGTGTGTGGGACTTTCTCTATTAGTCCATCTATGCTGACCTCCATCAGGTTGCAAATTAAAAATAATTTTTGTCTGCATCTAGCTCTGAAAAAATTTTTGTCCTTCTAGCAGTGTGTGGGACTTTCTCTATTAGTCCATCTATACTGACCTCCATCAGGTTGCAAACTGAATATATATTTTTTCTGCATCTACCTCTGAAAAAATATTTGGGCTTCTAGCTGTGTGTGGGACTTGTTCTATTAGTCCATCTATACTGACCTCCATCAGGTTGCAAACTGAATATAATTTTTTTCTGCATCTACCTCTGAAAAAATATTTGGGCTTCTAGCTGTGTGTAGGACTTGTTCTATTAGTCCATCTATACTGACCTCCATCAGGTTGCAAACTGAACGTAATTTTTTTCTGCATCTAGCTCTGAAAAAATATTTGGCCTTCTAGCAGTGTGTGGGACTTGTTCTATTAGTCCACCTATACTGACCTCCATCAGGTTGCAAATTCAAAATAATTTTTTGTCTGCATCTAGCTCTGAAAAAATATTTGGCCTTCTAGCAGTGTGTGGGACTTTCTCTATTAGTCCATCTATACTGATCTCCATCAGGTTGCAAACTGAATATATTTTTGTTCTGCATCTAACCCAGCCAATAGTTTTGGCCTAATACCACAGTTTGGCCACTCAGCTCTGCTCGGTTCCCATCCATTGTTTTTTTGTGCAAACAACTCCAGAGTTGTGAATTAGTTAACCACCAAAATGAGTGGAAAAAGGCCTGCTGCTGGTGGAAAGGGGAATAGGCGTGTTGGGAAGGAGAAAAAAGGTTGTGTCCGTGGGGTAGGTGTTAAAGCAACAGTAACATCTGCAGAAGAAAGACCATCTTCCAGCCAAACTAAAATGTCTACTTCTTTTAGCGGACAATGTGATAAGATCCCTTTCTTATGGCCACGCCAATCGCTACAAATTCCAGATGAGTCACAAAAACAGCAGGTGCTTCAACGGATATCAAGTGTTCCTTTAAGTGGGCTCTCCTCCACATCAACTTCAACATCACCAATACTCCAGTCCTCAAAGGTGTCACCCCAATCGCACTTGCTTCCTCACAGCTCCCAAATCTCCAGCTGCCCGTCTGAGTATGAGGTAGAACAGATGGTTGAGTCTGCAGAGCTGTTAACTCATACTATAGCCTGGGAATCAGAGGTCGACTCCAGCGCTTCTGTGAATCCAGACGAGGAAATGATCTGCACTGATGCCCAGAATCTTTATGAGTCGGATCCAGGACCAGACGCAGAAGGTTCTGACCATAATGTAGACCCTCATTCCCAAACTGTAACTCCTGTTGGTGGAGACAATGAGGAAGACGATGATGAGACTCAAATACCTGATTGGAGCGACAACTTTAGTTTTTTGTCAGGGCAGGAACAGGTTGGCTCTGAGGACGACGGGTGTGATAATGCACAGGGTGATGATGATGAGTTTGGAGATCCCACTTACTGTCAACCCACAGTCAGCCAAGAGATGAGGTCAGCAGAGGAGGTGGAGGAGGATGCTAGTGACGACGAGGTCAGGTTGCGCCTTCCTGGACAGAGATGTAGTACTGGAAGCATGTCAACAACTGCATCCTCAAACACAACTCTGCCTCTCACCACAAGTCGTGGTGGCTCTTCAGGTCGCATGGGTGCTAAGCCTTGCATAGCCTGGGCATTTTTTCAGATCGATAAAGATGACCCAACTCGTGTTATCTGTAACATTTGTCAGCAAAAGCTAAGTAGAGGCCAAAAAATACATAGTTTAAGTACTTCATGCATGAACAGGCACATGAACATGAAGCATAAGTTGCAGTGGGAAGCTCACTGTGCTACAATGCGGCCTAGCCGGCCGGGCCAACCACCGTCTGCCATTTCTTGTGCATCCGCGGACTCTTCATCCTCTGTGACTGGGGGGACAGCAGTCACACCTGTTTTGGGGCGCAGACCTGCCACCTCTTTACCCGCAACAGCCAGCGTGATTGGCAGGTCATCATTTTCTTTGGAGGTGGGAACACCAGCTGGTGTTGAGCACTGTCCGACATCGATAGCACCACCTTTGGATCAAGGCAACCTAACATGTCCGCCTGTATCTTCCTCACAGACCGGCAGTTTGCCGGGGACACCCTTATCAACCCCGTCTAAGCACAATAGCCAGCCCTCGGTCCCTCAGATGTGGACAAGTAAAAGACCATTTCCTCCTAGCCATGAGAAAGCTAAGAGGTTGAATTTCACCATCTGCAAGCTCTTGGCTACAGAAATGCTGCCTTTCCGCCTGGTGGACAGAGGATTTTTGAGACCTTATGTCCGTCGCAGTGCCCCAGTACCAGATGCCCAGTCGGCACTACTTCTCAAAGAAAGGTGTGCCTGTGCTCCACCAGCATGTCGCATACAACATCACCGCTTCTTTGAGAAACTCTGTGTGTGACAGGGTGCATTTTGCCACAGACACTTGGACGAGTAGGCATGGACAGGGGCGTTACATGTCGCTGACTGGGCACTGGGTAACTATGGTGACAGCAGGACAAGGGGCTGCTGTCCAAGTCTTGCCGTCCCCACGAGTTGTGCGTCAATCCTCTTTATCTCAAAGTTCCTCCACTGCTTTTGCCTCCTCAACCTCCTCTCGGTCCTCCACCTGCACCCAAAGCCTGTCTGGTCATGCCACAAGCTTTCTAACTGCGCAGAAGGGATCCTGCACACCTCCTTACTATGCTGGCAGTAGGGCTCAACGTCATCAGCCGGTTTTTACTTTGAAATGTCTGGGAAATGTGAGTCACACAGCTGAGGAGTTGTGGTCAGCTCTGGAGAACCAATTTCATGAATGGTTGTCTCCACTGGACCTGAAACCAGGGAAGGCCGTGTGCGACAA
Source organism: Phyllobates terribilis (assembly GCF_046119375.1). Taxonomy (NCBI): domain Eukaryota; kingdom Metazoa; phylum Chordata; class Amphibia; order Anura; family Dendrobatidae; genus Phyllobates; species Phyllobates terribilis. Next base: position 202,357,199 of record NW_027362764.1, on the reverse strand, counting down.
TGCTGCAAACCTCGGTGCGGCCCTTCGCCGGGGCAATGTCACACACGTGCCTTGTATGGCTCACGTGTTGAACCTGGTTGTCCAGCAATTTTTAGCCCACTATCCCGGACTAGATGGCCTTCTGCAGAGGGCACGGTCGCTGTGTGCTCACTTCCGCCATTCGCATCCCGCAGCTCAGCGACTTACATCTCTACAGAAGTCGTTGGGCCTGCCACTTCACCGGCTAAAATGCGATGTGCCTACCCGGTGGAATTCAACTCTGCACATGTTGCAGCGACTGTGGCAGCACCGACAAGCCCTGGTGCAATACGTTCTGACATATAGCCTGGGCCAACGAGATCAAGAGGTGGGGTAAATCACGCTGGAGGAGTGGTCTCAGATCAAGGACCTATGCACCCTTCTGCTCAGTTTTGAAATGGCGACGAAGATGTTTAGTGCTGACGATGCCATTATCAGCATGACTGTTCCCGTGATTTACATGCTGTAGCACATGTTAAACAGAATTCGGAGTCAGGTGGTGGCACAGGAGGAGGTGGAGGAAGTAGAGGAGGAGGAGTTGTATGCGGAAGGGCTAAAATCTGCAAAGTCCAGAAGGTCGGCAGCACCAAGGCGGCAGGCATGTGAGGGTGGGGGAGATGGTTTTACCAGGGCGCATGGTAGCAGCCAAACTAGTGAGGAAGGTGCAGGAGCCCAGGAAGAAGTGGAGGACGAACTGATGGAAGACTCATCAGATGAGAGAGACCTTGATCACATTTCTGTTGTGCGAGGTTGGGGGGAGAGGACAGAGGAAGGAAGCATGATTGTTACCTCGCCACCAACACAACAGGGACTTGGTGCTCCTGGATGCGCAACACACATGAGTGCCTTCTTGCTGCACTACCTGCAACATGACCCTCGAATTGTGAGAATTAGAAATAATCCTGACTACTGGGTTGCCACACTGTTAGATCCCCGGTACAAAAGTAAATTTGCAGAAATTATTCCTGCCATAGAAAGGGATGCACGCATGCAGGAGTATCAGCAGAGACTGTTGCAGAATCTTACATGTGCTTTTCCACAAAACACCAGTGGTGCACGTAGTGAATCTCACAGTTCCAACTTGCCAACCGTGGGACCGTCGAGTGTTCAGCACTCAAACAGTAACAGAACCACAGTATCTGCTGGTAACATCAATTTTGCGGAATCATTTCACCACTTTTTTAGCCCATCCTTTGCAAGGCCACAGGAGACAAGAAGTCTGACACATAGTCAACGCCTAGAGACGATGGTACAGGAGTATCTCCAAGTAAACATTGAAGCCATGACTGTGTCACTGGACCCTTGCTCTTTTTGGGCTTCCAATCTGGATAAATGGCCGGAGCTAGCCACTTACGCCTTGGAGATCTTGTCATGCCCCGCAGACAGCGTTCTGTCTGAACGTGTGTTCAGCGCTGCTGGTGGTGTGCTGACAGATAAGCGGACGCGGCTCTCCACTGATAATGTAGACAGACTCACGTTCATAAAGATGAACAAATCATGGATCCGAAACGACTTTTCTACCCCTGTGTCATCCTGGGGAGAGTAAAAGCTTGATGATTGGTTAAAATCACCTCACCAACCGTTTTAAGCTTTCAAATTACTAATCATGTTTATCTGTATCTTGGCTGGAAACTAATTTGGGCTTTGTAGCAGTGTGCAGCACTGATTCTATTAGGCCATCTATAATAAGCTCCACCAGATTTAAAATTACTAATCATGTTTATCTGTATCTTGGCTGGAAAATAATTTGCGCTTTGTAGCACTGTGCAGTACTGATTCTATTAGGCCATCTATACTAAGCTCCACCAGATTTAAAATTACTAATAATTTTTAGCTGCATCTAGCCCGGAAAATAATTTTGGGGCTCCGAGATGCGCAAGACACATAAGTGCCTTCTTGCTGCACTACCTTCAACATGACCCTCATATTGTCAGAATTCGAAGTAATCATGACTACTGGGTTGCCACACTCTTAGATCCCCCAAACTTTTCGATCAACCTTTTAATTTTAATAAAGACCAAAAAATTGGTCATTTTTGAAATTATAAGCATTAGCAGATTATTAGAAACTGAAATCAAACTGTTTTCAACTCAAAACTTTATTCTAGGTGATGTTACATTTTCACATAGGACCCCTTGTTCGAAAGGAGCTTCTGAACTCTCTCGTCCATTGAATTTGTCAGGTTTTGGATGGTTTCTGCTTCAATTGTTTTGCATGAGGACAGAATACCCTCCCAGAGCTGTTGCTTAGATGTGAACTGCCTCCCGCCATCATAGACACTCCTTTTGATGATGCTCCAGAGGTTCTGAATGGGGTAGAGGTCAGGGGAGCATGGGGGTCACACCATAAGTTTGTCCCCTTTTATGCCCATATCAGCCAGAGATGCAGATGTTTTATGTGCAGCATGAGATGGTGCATTATCATGCATAAAAATGATCTTGCTGTGGAATACACGGTTCTTCTTCTTGAACCATGGCAGGAAGTGCTGTTTGAGAAATCCACATACATTATGGAGTTCATCTTTACCCCTTCAGGGATCCTAAAGGGGCCGACAATCTCTCTCCCCATGATTCCAGCCCAAAACATTACTCCACCTCCTCCTTGTTGGCGCTGTAGCCGTGTTTGCGTGGGGTGTCCATCAACCAGCCATCCTCCACTCCATCCATCTGGACCATCGAGCATTGCACGGCACTCATCCGTGAACAAAACAGTTTTGAAATCAGTCTTCTTGTAATGCTTGGCCCACTGGAGCCGTTTCTGCTTGTGTGAAGTGGATAGAGGAGGTCGACAGGATGGTGTATGCACAGCTGCAAACCTCTGAAGGACCCTGCATCTTGTTGTTCGGGGGACGTTGGAGGCACCAGCAGCTTCAAAAACTTGTCTGCTGCTATGACAAGGCTTTTTTGCCGCTGCTCTTTTAACCTGACATAATTGCCTGTAGGAAAGAGTCCCCAATTTGCCCTTATCAGAACGCACACGTGTGTACTGTGAATCAGCTACATACTTCATGATTGCCAAGACACTTCATCCTGATCATCGCACAATGTTGATTGTAGTCATGCCTTGACCTAAACACTCCACAATTTGTTGCTTCTCAGCAGCCGACACATCCTTTTTCTTTCCCATTTTGGCAGAAAATGTAGGCTGCTTAATAATGTGGGACAGCCTTCTTAAGTAGTCTTGCCTTTCATTGGACACACCTGCCAAACTAATTAGCACAGGTGTCTGCAATTGCTTACAGTGATATAAAGAGCCCTGACACACATCACCATCAATGAGTTTAACTGACAAACAAACAAATTCTTCCCTTATCACTCCTAAACACTTTTTGCATAATAATTTGGAACACAGTGTACATGTGCTTTTCAACAAAACACCAGTGGTTCACGTAGTGAATCTTACAGTTCTAACTTGCCAACCGTGGTCTGTATGGAGTTGTTCAATAAAGGGCCCAAAATTAAGATAACATAGATGGGAGAGGTCTCTATGAATAGGAATTCCTAAGTATTTGATACCCTGTGAGGGCCAGGCAAAGGGAAAGTTGGACTGGATGGAATCCTGTATGGATTTGGGGAGGGAGACATCGAGGGCCTCAGACTTCGCTGCATTGATTTTAAAATTTGACCATGTAACAAAAGTGATCTATTTCAGCCATAACAGCATGGATGGATATATGTGATTGAGTGATATATACTAGGACATCATCAGCAAATAGAGAGCACTTGTACTCGGTGCCTCCCACCTCAATCCACCTAATATTGGGGTTATGGCGAATTGATGAGAGCAGGTGCTCCATCACTAGGATGTATAAGAGAGGGGACAGAGGACATCCCTGCCTTGTCCCATTGGTGATTGTGAAAGGTGATGAAATTGTTCTGATGCACCCCCTGGGCCTTGGGACACCCGGAGCCGGACCCTTTTTGGTGGATGCTGGTGGTTGTAGTCTCCGTGGCGGCAACCCGGTTCCGTGGCTCAGGGCGGTCAAACCAGTGGCGGAACTATTTATGTGGTTTTGATGTTTAAATGTCCGACTACGCCACCCGTGGATTGCGGTCAGAGTGAACTGCCTCTGCAGGGCAGACCGCTGAGGCTGGTGTTGTGGGTGCAGAAGAGCGTAGCATAACTCCCCACGGGAGGAGTATAGCCTCAGGGCAGTGTATGCGGAGGATGGGGGTGATGGTGCAGGGCAGCAGCAGTAATGACACAGAGTCAGTGATGCAGTACAGGGCCTTTACTCACAGTTCTTATTATCTAGACCACGTCTGCAGGTAACGGCTGTCCACGTCGTACTGTGCTCACCAGGTGAGGGGCTCAGACATCTCACAGATAACTTTGGAGCGCTTCACAGGACCCCCTTTGTGTGTCCTTTGTCTTGCCTTTCTTACCAACCCTTCTGTCCGGCTGCCTCGGGCCTCCTCTTGGTAAACTTGGCGCCAGTTTCCCTGACCCTATGTGATGCCTTCCTAGTGGGTGTAGCGAGGGGCTGCGCCACATAAAATGTCACAGCCTCCGGTTTCTAGCTGAGGGTCGTTAAATGCCTCCACTAGTTTCGGGGACCGGTCGCCCCCTTTGGCCTGACCCCTCCACTCAGGTGGATTCGGGCGTGCGGTGGCGACTCGCCCGTCCGCACCCCTGGGATCCCTTCGTTCCTCGTTCCTGGAGCCTTCTCCGCTCCTCTTCCTTCCTTCTCCCTCTTCCAGGCCGGGCCTCTGTTACTAGGCCCGCCTCCGGAGCAGAGCTCATGCAGAGCCCCTGCTCCCTGTCACTTCTGCTCAGACTTCTCTGCACTGAACTAAGATGGTGCCCACCTTTTATACTCCCTTCTCAATGCGCCCAGGAACTGCTTCCTCCCTGCTCCTGCACTACAGGGTTCCCCTTCCTCAGTGTTCCCTCCCCCCACTCCAGCCAGGGACAGGGACTGTCGTGCCCATCTCAGGGGCATATTGGTCGCCCTGCCCCACGGCAATGTGGTGTAATGCATGCAGGTGTCGGGTCCTGATCCACACTCCATCCTTACCTGAGAGTGAGATATCACACCTCTGGGTGAGGTGCAATACCTCTGTAGCCACCGAGCCCTCAGGGTGCTACAGTTCCATTTATCTTCAGCCTAGGTGACGTATTGCGATACAGGGCCGTGATTTTGGCTATAAAAGGGTCACCTAGAGCCCTACCCCAAGCTTTTTAAGAGAATCATATATGGCGTGCCAGGAGACTCTATGGAATGCTTTCTCAGCATCCAACAAGAGTATCTAATTACAAATTTTTAACTGCATCTAGCCCAGGAAATACTTTGTGCCTAGTAGCAGTGTCTGCTAGTCAGCGGATTATCCCGGCTGTTAAGCAAGCTACACCACCTGTAGTTTGGACACTTAATTTTTTCAAAGGAAATGCTTCGGGACCACGGGATACTCAGTGAAGAGCATCAGGAGGCACCCCAAGGCATAGGGGCTGGGACTGGCAGTAGGATGCCTTGCGGTGGACAGCCGAGCTCGATCCTTATAAAAGCTTTTTAACTGCAGCAGCTTTAGTGGACGCTACTGGAGCTGGAATTACGCGGCTGCTGGCATGAGACTTGCCCTCCAATAGATCCTTGTAAATGGATTTAAAGTGTATTCATTCAAATTAGAGAGACAATCTAAATTAAAAAGCTTAGAGCTGCCTCCACCACAGGGGGGCTCGCTCGACCCACCAGCGGACAGGCACCAGTATTGGGAGAGGGGGGCTGGCGTCAGGGTTCACCACGGCTCTGGCATAAACCCGGCGACACGGAGGTGGCACGGGCAGGAGCGGACTGGCCGTGTCGGCTGCTCACTTTTTGGATTTTAGAAGGGCATGACATGCCTATATCTGTGTCTCCCCCTCCTTTTACTCCTCCACCTCTTTTCTTTTCGCATGACTATATGCACTTGTCACTTTTCCATGTGTTAGTTGTGTCTTCTGAGCAGTTTGTCAGCTTTTGGACACCTTTGAAGGTGTTTTCTATGTGTTTCTATGTGTTTTTGTTTGCCTGCCATTGGTTTTAACGGTGTTCGAAGGTGTTCGACGAACAGTTCGGTGAACAGTTCGACGAACACACTGGTGTTCGACGAACCGAACCGAACTCGAACACTACGGGGGTGGCTCAACACTAGTGGTGAGACGCTTACCCAAGGGCTGGAGACCCCCCCAATGGGATGAAAAGGTGCTGTAACAACTTCCTGGGTTTCCTGGGCTGGTTTCTCTGACGGGGTGTCTGCTTCTGTTCTGAACACATAATATATTTTTTATGGACTTTATATGAATTTTTACAGTTTATATATATATATATATATATTTAATAAATATTGTTCTTATTTTCATCTAAAAGCTCCTGTTGTCTCCTGTTATTAGATTTACATTGGTGCAGACCTTACCGATCCTTATTGGGAAGAGGAAAGGATTGCACTTAGTGAAAAATGATCCTCACGTACATGTCAGCAAGGATATAAATTGGCATCATTATTCTTATATATTGTTTTGTTTTTATGCAGTAGATTTCTTCGTAGATATTTCCAGCTTGATCTGATATTCTCAGATGAGGAAAAGATGGAAAAAAAAATTCTCCATCTTCTCCATTATGTCAACACTTGGAGGTCTTCCGAGTGCAGTCTGATTTTTTCCACATACTCATTGACTTCCATGGCTAAGTGCGATACAATTTAGGGATGAAAATTATACTTGATGTGATTTTATTCCTAGGACAGACTCAAAAAAAAAAAAATTGGACATGTGCCTGGCCCCAGAAAATAACATTGGTTCGAGTGCATCCGATGTTTTGTGAGATCGCACTTGGACTGAAAATACAGGCGTCTGCATGAGCCCTTATGGTGACAAAAAAAATATTGGCAGCACATTGCCCCTTGTAAACAATAGTGACAGCCGGCTCTACACGGAGAAGCTGCAAAGCCAGCTGTCAGCTGGCTGTCAGTCAGTGTTGAGGCTTGATTACAGTCGCCGCTCTCAGTGCTGTGAGCGGTGACTGTAGTTGCTCCGTACATTTCTGCATTACTTAAATCAGGCGGCTACAGGAGAAATAAAGTTAATTTTGTGCCAGGTGCCGCACTCTCAGCACTATGGCCGAGCACCTTCATTGCGCTATTAACCTGCAGATTAACCATATAACTGCAGTTTAATAGCATTTTCAGACTTGACTGGTTCCCTCTAATGATCATTCTGCCCCCTTCATTGTTCTTCTGGCTGTGTAGACATGCTGATAAAAGACCTATCCACAAAAGAGGTGTGTGGAAGATGGTCCTCTAGCAGGGACCGCATCTGATCATATGAATGACTGGCCCCAGTCATCCTACAACTGAGCATGCACACTGCTACTCATTTTACAGTTAAGAGTAGATAGAGTCCCGTGGACTGGTAATATATTGCAGTATAAGCAGTGTCCCTAACTGTGTGTTCCCTTATCTGACATGGAACATGGTGAGAAACGGCACGAGGATTGGAACAGATACAGCAGTAACCATAAAATACCTTAAGAATCTATTGCATGAATACTAAAGCAATTATGAAACCCCTGTGGGTTAGGTTATTATTTGTGGGGGCTAAAAAATAGAATTTGCATAATTACCTCCTCTGCATTCCTCGTTGACTCCTTTTCAAATTTCTGATATCACAACAGAATTCCTGTGAGTGATATTACTAGCTATAGCCAACTGCTCTTTTCTCTCAAGTTGTGCTGATATCTGTTACATAGTCTTAGGGCTCATTCATTCATTTTCTCATGTACAAGAAAAACAGACCAAATATTTTGATCAGAGTGTGGTCCGAGTGAAACATAGGAAAGGGACGGCCACAGGTTGAGAGGTAAAGGAGCAGTCTGCAGACACACACAAAGATTAGATAATAAAATAAGAACATTTACTAACCAGTTTATAAAACAAAGGAAAGGATGATAGGTAAAAAGTGTAAAAATAGCAAATATAATGACAGGAGTTACTCTAAATAATACCCACTAAGAGTATTCACAATTACACTTAACAGAATTAACAGTTATATGCAAACAAAATATACACGGTTAACCCTTTTTATTCATAAATCCACAAAATGACAGTGTTGTGCCAGCACTTTAGTAACCTCCTACTCAAAGCAGTTTTTGAAGTATCTCTTAGAGAGGAGGCCTTTTCTCCTAGATAAACATCTATAAATTTATTTATATATGCGCATATATATTCAGATGTAAGATGGTATCGGTACGTCCTCAGACTGAAGTAGAAGGGTCCTTGCTGGGCTGATTCCCAAATAATCAGAAACACTGACTTGAATCTCTTAGAGAATTCCGATCTCTTCAACGCAGGGCTTCCCTAAGTCATTAGAAATAAGGCCTCACGTGGCCTAGCCCAAGATGCTGTGTACTTGGTTGTCCTCATTGAGTCGGCTCATGTCAAGCCGAACAACGTGTCCCAAAGTCACCAAAAACAGATTCCGAGTCACATCGCTCCATCCAGACCTTTTTCCAATGATGGGCAGCTTCACTTTCACCTTCAACTCCCCTAACAACTGTCATCAACTGCCAAACGCCTGAGCTGCAACTCCGGCCTCTCCACAGCCCTCTACTGATCAGATCATATGTTACAACACAAATCTCCAACAATACAGTAAACTGTGATTAACCCTTATACAAGTGTCATCAGTTTTTCTCATACTGGAAGGAAAAAAAAAATGTTATGCACCTTCTCCTTTCTGACAGCACTTGAAAATTGGACTGCACTCTGATGTTATCCAATTGTGATCCGATTTTTTTTCAAAGAACCATAGACTTGCAATTATAGTTTTGATTCGACCCTTGTACATGTCTCATGCTTTTAAAATGGACCAGTTGGTCCGAAGAGATATTGGACATATGACCAGCCCTATAGACTATCATAGATACAAGTACTATCCATAAAAAACATGGATAGCACTTGTACGAGAAAAAAACTGAAGTCTGAATGAGCCCTTAGACTTCTAGGTGCCAGCACAATCTTAGATTACCACTTTGGCACTTACAAAAACAGCTGAGAAAATATTAAACCATTGGTCATTTCAATCTCCTCGTAGCTGTGGTCTTGCTGTTTGGGCGAATGGAGTTTCCCTTTTGGGTAATCAGTGGGGATTCTAGCAATCAGCTCCTCACTGATTTAGTGCCTGTACTGTCGAAAGCTAATAAGTGCATCAGACCTGAATATCCATTTAAGCCTTGTGCATTATTTCTACCAGTGATTCTACCATCTCATTACATATTACTGACAAGCATTATTTCCATCTGATTGTTTTGTTTATTACCCAATAACCTGTTATAACTTACCTTTAGTTTCCTGGAGGGGGAAACTACTTCTATAGATAACGAGCATTGCTGTGATTTGGGGTTTTTCATAATACTAAATTAAAAAAGACACATTTCTCACCTGTCACCCCTGATAAAATAATTTGAAGAATATTGGAAGGAAACTTTATTTTGGCCTTATGCCCAGAATAGTGTTACAACAATATGATACAAAATCTATAAACATTTAATGCAAAGCTCTATTAATTTATTGGCTTGGCATATTGCCTGGTATAATGTAATAAAAAGTATACTAAGTATGTCAGTCGTCTTCCTGGCAAGTATCCAAGAATGGTAATACTTTCTGCTGCGAATTATGTAGCCACAGTGGAAAGAGAATGTGCATTGCCTTTTCCCTGAGTCATATATTGTAAGCGTCAATGAAAAGTAAACACAGTTAGCTCATATCATATATTTTAAGTTAACAAACTATTTCAAAACATAGGATATTATTAGGTTTATTTGTGGAAATATTTTTGCCAAAATATTAACTTTGAGAATCAATAATAGGTAAAAGTTAAACACAAATATTTTTCCCAAGGGGCCATATGAGAGACCGTGACTGTGTGAAACATCGAACCAACAAGTTGAACTATTTTTTGCTCAGAATTACTTGAATCATTATTTATTTAATATTAATTCTTATTGTTTAATATTGAGCAGAGTTAATATGTTGACTCGATGCTTCTGATGATACATTTTGCGAAAGGGCTTATTTTAACATGTATTCTAACAAGTAACAGTTAATCCAAACTATATAATTTACTGTTTTTTATAAATATTATAAAAAGCAGTAAATCATGCTATTCCAGTTATAAAGCCTTAAAGGGGTTGTCCACTACTCAGATAACCCCTTCTCAATTGCTATATTCTCCCTTATAAAATAAAAACTCTCCAATATTCGCTTAAAGGGGTTTGCGTGATGTTGTTAAGAAACTTGAGCTCTGCAACCAATCAGTGGCTGCTTGACTCTCTCATTTCTTTGTATGAAACTAATACCGGAAAAATTGTCAGCTGCTGCTGCTCTCTGCGTTTCTCTTAGTTTTAGTTATGTCAGAAGCAAATGAGAGTGTAGTGGCTGATTCACTGCAGAGCTCACATGGCATAACAACATCATGCGATCTGTGGGAAACCAGGTGCCAAGGTCACAGGAATGGCACCTGCACCGCAGGTGATATAAATTGTTTTTTATTTTAAAACAGGAATTTAGCAAATACGAAGGGGTTGTCTGAGTAGTGGACAATCCTTTAAGTACAGCGCTCAGCATAAATGAATACACCCCAGCAGATTTGTCAAAGAACCCTTAATTTCCTTTTAGAATCAACATTTTCCATACTATAAAATACTCTGAAAAATGTGAGCCATTAATTGCAAACAAAATTTGTTATTTTGCACACCCAAAATAAGTAATTTTCCTTCAAGGCAATGTTGCAAAAAATGTGTACACCCCAATGAAAGCCTTAGGAGAAAAGCTTAAGTTTAGGCTACACAATTCTAATTAACAAGAATTCAACCACAGGTAATCTTTCATTAAACAGGTGTCCAGCAGATAGTTTGCTAAAAAATAGGCATTACTTAAAGTAAAAAACAGCTTCCCATTTCATGCTGCCAGCAATGGCACCCCATGGAAGAGAAATGCCACACCCCATGGAAGAGAAATGTCACACCCCATGGAAGAGAAATGTCATAAGACCTGATAAAGAAAATAATTTTTTACACAATAAATGTGAAGACTACAAGAAGGCCAGAAAAACTTTACCTTTGTCAGAATGCTGTACGAAAAGTTGCACAAAATTTTAACAATTAACTTGATGGAACTAGGTCTTTTTTCTACTTTTGTAACTATGTAATGATGGAACTGCAACCATTTCACAGACATCCAGGACAACCAAGGAAGTAAAAGAGAACCTGTCAGCACTATTTTGTAATGTATAGTAAAGATATTTGTGTGATGATGCTGAAATAGAGATTAAATTGATACCTTTGGTGAAGAAACCCACTCTGTGTTTCTTCTTTAAGCATTTGAAATTTTCTGCTACATAGATTTTGATGCATATGGGCTGGTCTTTACACTGGGTCTTCTCTTCAGTGTCTGTGATTCCCCAGCCCCTCTGCTCTCCTCTGGTCTCTGAATGATCTGCCTCCTCTGTTTGAAATCTCAGCAGTGACCTGTCATTGAAAAATCAGTGGCAGGTGGAGGGGCCGGGGAATCACAGACAGGGAGGATAAGACCCAGTGTACACTCTAGCCCCTGTGCATGGAAATCTAATTAGCAGAAAGTTTCAAATGCTGATTAAAGAACAATAAAGTGGATTTCTAGACCAAGGGTATCAATGTAACCTGTATGACAGTGCCATTACAGCTATGTCTTTACTTTACATTACAAAATCATGCTGACAGGTTCTCTTTAGCACCTAAACACCTAAATCAGTGTTTTCTGATGAGAAGAGTTGAAAAAAATCAACATGCAAATTCACTGCAATTAGTAAAAGAAATAAAAAGCCAAACTGGGGTGAGTGTTTCACGTGACACAATGCAGTGTACACTGCAGAGGAATGGCATGCATGTCATTCACGAAGGAAGCCTTTCCTAAAGCCCATGCAATAAAAGCCCAACTACAATTTGCCAGGGCCCCTGCTGACTGATATGTCGACTACTGGGACTTTATACTCTGCAGTGATAAGACCAAGATAAATGCTTTTGGAACTGATGGCTTCAAACTTGTATGGTGTTGTAAAGGTGAAAAGTACAAAGAAAAATGCATGGTACCCACAGCGAAACATGGTGGTAGCAGTGTCCTTATATGTGTCTGTATGAGTACTGCTGGTGTTGGACAGCTGCATTTCAATGATGAAATCATGAATTCAAAGATGTACTGCTCGATGTTGAAAGATGATGATACCATCACTTCATGCCCTTGGTAGACGAGCACTTTTCCAACATGACAATTATCCAAAATACACATCTGTTGCATTTTTGAAGAAGAAGAAGGTGAAAGTGATTTCAGTGACCAAGTTTTTCTCCTGATCTGAACCCAATCAAAAACCTATGGGGAATTTTGAAGAGGCAAGTTAAGCATCATTATCCGTCCAGCATCAAGGATCTTAAAATGGTCGGAAGGTCGAAAAAAGAATGTAAAAAGACATGTTGCATAATGTCACCTACTTGTTCATTCCATTTCTAGAAAACTTGATATTGTCCTTAACAATCAAGGAGGTCATGCAAAATACTAGATGTAGTTGTTTTTTATGTGGGCTGTATTCATTGGTACATCAACTAATTTGACTAAAACTGAAAATTTTGTAATGAAAATTACACTATTAACCTTACATGGTATACCGTATTTTGCGGGCTATTAGATGCACCGGACCATAAGACGCACCACAAATTTTAGGGAGGAAAATGGGAAAAAATAGGAGAAAATAGTCTACTGAGATGACCTCCGGCAGCCATTTTTGCAAAGCTCACCACAGGAAAATCAATTGGGAGATGATTACGTTCACCACTGACATTTTATGAAAGCCCAGGGCCTGCAGCCTCACACTGCTGGGACACCCCTCCTCCCAGCCCCCAACATTGCCCCACTCCTACTGCCGCTCGCCTCCTGCAGCAGTGACCCTGCCTCCTGTGACTCGGTTCCATCGCAGCTGGTAAGCTACATTCGGATTATAAAACTCACCCCCATTTTCCTCTCAAATTTGGGGGAGAGGGAAGTGCGTCTTATAATTAAAAAAATACGGTAAATTGAAAAATGTTCTATGAAACTCAGTCTTGTAAAAATTTTGGAAATTGTTCTTGTATTCAGTGAGATATTGGTTAAAAGCTAACTTTTCAAAGGGGGTGTACTTATTTATGCTTAGCACTGTATATATAATAAGTATAGATGTACTTTCATTGACGCTCCCCATACTACTTGATGTTTCTACTGTTTCCTATATGATGCCTCCCACACAAAGTTTTATGCTCTCATAGCCTCCACACACAGTAAGATGCCCCTCACACACAGTATGATGCCCCAACAGTTGCCACAAACGCAGCATGATACACAACAGAGTATAAGGTGAAAAGTATTGCATAGGGTTTTTTACCCTCCTTCAGGACAGTAGTGATATGGGCCTAAAGAACCTGGCAAATCTAGTTTTACATGTGTAACAAATGGAGGAAAAGGAAGAAGGAGAACAGATTTAAAAAAATTTAAGTATACAGTGGGGGAAATGAGTATTTGATCCCTTACTGTTTTTGTAAGTTTGCCCACTAACCAAAACATGAGCAGTCTATAATTTTAAGGGTAGGTTAATTTTAACATTGAGAGAATATCCAAAAAAATCAAGAAAATCCCATTGTATAAATTAGATAATTTTTTTTACATTTTGCAGTGAGAAATAGGTATTTGATCCATCTGGCAAACTACACTTAATACTTGGTGGCAAAACCCTTGTTGGCAAGCACAGGAGTCAGACATTTTTTGTCGTTGATGATGAGGTTTGCGCACATGTCAGGAGGAATTTTGGTCCACTCCTCTTTGCAGATCATCTCTAAATCATTAAGATTTTGAGGCTGTCGCTTGGCTACTCGGAGCTTCAATTCCCTCCATAAATTTTCTATGGGATTAAGGTCTGGAGACTGGCTAGGCCACTCCATGACCTTACTGTGCTTCTTTTTGTGCCACTCCTTTGTTGTCTTGGCTCTATGTTTTGGGTCATTGTCTTGCTGGAAGACCCAGCCACGACCCATCTTCAATGATCTTACTGAGGGAAGGAGGTTGTTGGCCAAAATCTCACGATACATGACCCCATCCATCGTCCCTTCAGTATGGTGCAGTCGTCATGTCCCCTTTGCAGAAAAGCAACCCCAAAGTAGAATGTTTCCCCCACCATGCTTCACATTTGGTACAATGTTTTCAGGGTTGTACTCATCCTTCTTCTTCCTCCAAACACGGTGACTTGAGTTAATGCCAAAGAGCTCAATTTTTGTCTCATTTGACCAAAGCATCTTCTCCCAATAACTCACAGAATCATGCAGGTGTTCATTGACAAACTTCAGATGGGCCTGCACATGTGCCTTCTTGAGCAGAGGGACCTTGCGGGCAGTGCAGGATTTTAAACCTGTAAGGCGTAATGTGTTACCAATGGTTTTCTTGGTGACTGTGGTCCCAGCTGCCTTGAGATCATTAACAAGTTCCCCCTGTGTAGTTTTAGGATAATCTCTCATCTTCCTCATGATCAAGGATACCCCACGAGGTGAGATTTTGCATGGTGCCCCAAATCGATGTTGATTGACAGTCATTTTGTATTTCTTCCATTTTCTTACTATTGCACAGTTGTCTTCTTCTCACCCAGCGTCTTACTTATGGTTTTGTAGCCCATTCCAGCTTTGTGCAGGTCTATGATCTTGTCCCTGACATCCTTAGAAAGTTCTTTTGTCTTGCCTATGTTGTAGAGGTTAGAGTCTGACTGATTAATTGAGTCTGTGGACAGGAGTCTTTTATACAGGTGACTATGTAACACAGCTGTCTTTAATGCAGGTAACGAGTTGATTAAGAGCGTCTAACTGGTCTGTAGGAGCCAGAACTCATAATGGTTTGTAGGGGATCAAATACTTTTTTCTCACTGCAAAATGCAATAAAATGTATCTAATTTATACAATGTAATTTTCTTGATTTTTTTGGGGGATATTCTATCTCTCAATGTTAAAATTAACCTACCCTTAAAATTATAGACTGTTCATGTCTTTGTCAGTGGGCAAACTTACAGAAACAGCAAGGGATCAAATACTTATTTCCCCCACTGTTCAATGTGTAACCTATTTGGACCTGGGTTCTTTTCTATGAGAATGTTAATCAATACTTATTTGAGTCTGTCACTTTTTAGCCCACTCATATTAATTATTCATACTTATTGAATAAATACTGTGTGTTTAAGTCACATGAGCACTTACATATTGGCCTACTCCTCTCACCATTTGTGGTTAAATGTTTAATAATCTCTAATTAAGACATAACTATTAGAACTAAATTCTAATGAACATCCGTTATAATCTGGGAAAATGCCTCAAACGCATGAGGAACCTTGTTTCGATATTTCTTGTGCTGTTAGAGAGAATACATTGGATTATTTGCATCAAGCAAAACAGGAAATATGTTGAATGTGTGATATTTCTAACATTTATCACTGTGGTCACTTGGTGGCTTCCACTTTGGGTACTTGCTTAATTATTTTACTACTACTGGTGCAGTTCCTACTATGCATCGCGTAAGAATAACCTGTTTTTGTCTTCAGTTGTGCTACCTGTACAAGCCCCAGTCTGTAAATGGTCATGTTATTAGCATTGCTCCTTCAAGGGAATACAGATGAAAGAACTTGTGTGCGTTGATTTTTTGACAGTACCTTAGGCTATGAGAAATAATCAGTTCTCAGAAAAAATTGGCACCCGTGTCTGACAGACATACAAAAATAAGGTCAAATAAGACATAGAATTGAATTTAATCCAAAAGGAGATGGATGATAGACACAGAGATGCGGCACAATCTGCTAAATATCGGTTTGTGGCAGATAACTGCAATGGGAAAGCAAACTGAGAACACAAGCTTCATGGATTGATAATTATACTTTACCCTACTATAGAATTATAATAATAATTACAGTATATTACACTTCCGAGAGAATTATGAAATATATTTGGCTTGTGTATTTACATTTGCTATGAATCCTATATGATAAGGAAATTCATTTTCAAGCAAAGTGTTCTGATTTAAAACTGTGGATTTAAATAAAAATTCATAAAATTGCCTTTCTAATCTTGCAGCTACTGTTTACTTAGCCCTTTATTTGTTCTTCGATATGATATATAAAAAATCCAGAAATGATTATTGAGTGATTAAGGAAATGGGTTTTAAAATCACTGCTGAAAATCAGGGCTGTGGCCCCTTTACTGTTTTTTGCTGCATTGTGGTGTTCTTGCCCACCAGGATCTGTGATAAACTTAAGCTGACCAATTCACTTGAATAGAATAGTGACACATGCAGATCCTTTATAAATCAAAGGCTAAAGGAGCATGTAGACATGGTGATGGTGACATCTGTCCAAGAGCAATGATCATTTAAGCTACGATCCAAGGCAAAAATGATATTTTAATAACAGATTTGAAAGTATTTTTTTTCTTGGCTTTAGCGAAAAATATCCATTCATGTTCACATTTAGATTAAAATAAAGAATCATATTTTATTACTGTTTGCTATAAAACCAGTATGTAAATCAATATTTAGGTTGTTTCATTATTATATTGTTTGTGTTGTTGTTTTTTTACTGTTTTCCTTTTTATATTTCTTTTGGAAAGTATTAAGCTGTCTTTCTCACATATAATATAAGTTTTTTGCTTTGAGTACACAGGAAAATAATGTCCTGAATAAAATAGAGTTTTGCTTGGCACGTTGCATTATTTGGCTATCCTTTCTAATCTGTTAACAAAGCCAGATGCTTTCAATGGGACTTCTATAATGATTAAAACTGGAAGTTTTTCTCTGTATGTCAAATGAACTGTATGTCATGATTTGTTTTTCTCAGAAGGACATACAAGTAAAGACAATGGTCTTGATTCATTAAGACTGCCGATTTTCTCTTCATCCTTGATGAGAGGCATAATGAAGTCAGATGCTCCTGATTCATGAAGATTTCTGGCATAGGGAATCTCTGGCATGAGATTTCTGGAATAGGGAACACCACAGCTCAAGATGAGTTAGACAAACTATGGGACCATGATCCCATCGCCGGCCCCTTTGTCCCACACCATCCCCACCAATTTTGTAAAGGATGGGTGAAACTGGAGTTAAAACACCAAAAGTGGCAAAATATTGGCACAACTCTGTGCTTCGCGACTTTTCATAGCTTTTACGGCACTTTTTGGTCATAAAAGATTTAATGAATCGGGGCTTGCTTATCTTTCCTGTGGTTATTTTTTTTTTTAACTAAAGCTAGTCTATGGCATCAGCATGGTGGCTCAGTGGTTAGCACTGCAGCCTTGCAGCGCTGGGGTCCTGGGTTCAAATCCCACCAAGGACAACATCTACAAGGTGTTTGTATGTTCTCCACGTGTTTGTGTGGATTCCCTCCAGGTTCTCCAGTTTTCTCCCATACTCCAAAGACATACTAATAAGGAATGTAGATTGTGAGTCCCAATGTGGACAGTGCCCATAATGTTTGCAAATTGTGTGAACTGCAAAGCACTGTGGAATATGTTGGTGCTATATAAATAAAAATATTATTACTTGATGCTTCTAATCTTTTGCATGTTCATTTTTTTGCATGGAATAGTCTGGTTGATTGACCATTTACACAACTATGCAAAAATTTTAGACAGTTGTTGAAAAATGCTTCAAAGTAACAATGCTTTAAAATGTAACAATTTTGTTACAGGTCCAAGAAGTCACATGAGTCGTGTGTAGAGATGAGAGATCAGGCGATATTTGAATTTGCCTCTTCACCTGTTTTTTTTTTTTTTGTGAAATTCGTTTTGTGGAGAAGTTATTCTCCCTGAATTTAAGATCCTTTACTATGCTCTGGGGTCTCTACAGACCCAGACATAATAAATGTAATATGTAAACAATAAAGAAAATCCTTATACAATTGGGACAGTGGCCATAATGTCTGTAAAGCTTTATGGAATTAATGCCACTATATACAGTAAGTGAGTAAAATAAATAAATAAATAAAATACTCACCTTACATCTCCCCTCTCTGGTCCCTCTGCTCCATTCCTCATCATCACATGTCCAGTCTTTGACAAATCTTCAGATCAGTACTGCTCATGCTTAAATCCCTGGGCCTCTCATGCTGAGCCTACACTTTTGGCTTTGATAGTCGGCTTAGGAGGGTTGATCCTACTGACAGATTCCGTTTCATAGTTACTTTTTTGTTCGTTTTCACACAGTGACAGGAAGCAAGGGTAGCATTGCAGATTTTGCAACTAAATCTGAATTTAAGGATTGTTTCTGTTTGTAAATGAAAGCACATTCCCTATGATTTTAGACCTGCAATTTTTATTCTAAGGGACATCTCCAAATCCTCAAAATTTAATCACAGGTTTAACCACCAAAGTGGGAGCATTGTTTAAAATAATTTGTTGAGTTCGCTACACTGATTCAATAATCCCATCCTATTTGATAAAGGCACCAGAACATTTTTTATTTTATTTTATTTTGTAAGTGAAAAAAACCTGCATAATTCTGAAACTTAAACACAAGTGTTCATCTACTAAAGTGTGTGCATAGTTTGAAATTATTTGTTGAGCCTTCTTCATTGCTCCAATTAGTCTAATATTAGACCTGTACACACGACACCTGAGTAGAGCGGCTAATTGCACATGCTTGCTTGTGGCAAGTTATTCTATCTGCATTTTCTGGTCCCATCCGATTTTGAAAAAGAATGTGGTTTATTTTTTTTCAACCTTAATTTAACTTTTATTTTTGGAATACCTGTTTTAATTGCATATTGTAGATAATGTATACCTCAGAGCCACACTTCCATTGTGAAAACATGTTTGCTACCAGTCGTGAACCTACATGTAGCTACTTCGCAAGGTCACTGCTGTGAACAACGTTGCCAGAGGTATTACGCCACTTTTATGGACTCACAATAAAACATACAAAAACGAAACCAAAATGGATTTTCCTGGGAAATATGTTAAGGAACATCCTTTCCAGGAAAATGATTTGTATATAAGGCAAAATAAATAGGCAAAAACAAAAATACTCCTCCACACTTTGGGCTATGTTCATACATAGCATTTTTGATGCGTTTTTGCCCTTTTGCATTGATTTCAACAGTGACAAATGCATTCACCAGGAAATGTCATTTTAACATTTTACAAAGTTATCTGGCCATGTGGTGTGTGAGAGATGATCAGACACATCCTGTTTCATTTATGAAGGAGGGACTCTGAAAGTCACAAAGCCTATTTTTATAGGGCCATCAGGCGGCCTTTACTATTCTTAATAGGTCAGCAGCTATGCTTTGTTGTTCCCATTACTAAAGAGTGGGTCTCCTATACTGTTATTTCATATGCAGTGAGTGTCAGGGCTGCCCAAAATATGGACGCACCCCAATACCCCTTTGAAAATTTGAACGCACCCCAATACCCCTTTTGAAGAGACTTCGAGGAGGGTCTCCTGAAAACAATGTTCCCATTATTAGGAAGTGGGTCTCCCATACTGTTTGACTATGCAGTGAATGCAAGGGCTGCCAAAAATTTGGACCTACTCCAATGCCCCTTGGAAGAGACGTAGAGGAGGGCCTCCTGAAAAAAAATGTTCCCATTATTAGGAAGTGGGTCTCCCATTGTGTTTGCCTATGCAGTGAATGCAAGGGTTGCCAAAAATTAGGTGGCACTTCAATGCCCCTTGGAAGAGACCTGGAGGTCAGAGGGCCTCCTGAAAACAATGTTCCCATTATTAAGTAGTGGGTCTCCCATAGTGTTGGCCTATGCAGTGAATGCAAGGGCTGCCAAAAATTAGGAGGCACTCCAATGCCCCTTGGAAGAGACGTAGAGGGCCTCATGAAAAAATGTTCCCATTATTAGGAAGTGGGACTCCCATAATGTTGGCCTATGCAGTGAATGCAAGGGCTGCCAAAAATTAGGAGGCACTCCAATGCCCCTTGGAAGAGACGTAGAGGGCCTCATAAAAAAATGTTCCCATTATTAGGAAGTGGGTCTCCCATAGTGTTGGCCTATTCAGTGAATGCAATGGCTGCCAAAAATTGGGAGGCACTCCAATGCACCTTAAAAAGAAGTGGAGAAAGGCCTCATAAAAAAATGTTCCCATTAGAAAGGAGCGGGTCTCCTATACTTGTAATGCCCATGCACTAAGTGTATGAGCTGACAAACATTTACCCCTGGGGGTATACATGAACATAGTGTATACATTTTGTTTTTTTATGGGTATCATAAACACCCTTTAAAAAAATTAGGTGGGTGATCAATCACGGACCACGGTCACCTTGGTGTTATGGTGGTGGAGTATGAGGATGAGGAGAAGGAGGTGGACAAGAGCAAATAGCCAAAATAAGGAAGCTAATACCCATGTGTGGGTGTGACTTTTCATGGGAATTCACCTCCCTAAAAAAAGCACTGGATTTGAATTTATGTTACGCTGCTATCATTCAGTGGTGTTGAGAATCCTGGCCCAATCCAGCCCTTGTTCATTTTTTATAAGAGTCAGCTAGTCAGCATTTTCAGTTGACAGGTGGAAGCCCTTATCAGTTATAATTCCACCAGCGGCACTAAAAACCCGCTCTAATAAAACTCTAGCGGCAAGGCAGGCCAGGACCTCTAAGGCATAGAGAGCCAGTTCATTCCACGTGTCCAGTTTGGATACTCAATAATTATAAGGCACAGAGGAATCACGGAGGACGTTGGTACGGTCGGCAAGGTACTCCCTCAGCATCTTCCCAAACTTTGCACTCCTTGTGAGAGTACCCCATTCCTCAGGGCCTGTGCGATGGGAGAAGCTGAGAAAACTCTCCTAGAACTTTGACAGTGTTCCCCTGCCTCTGCTGGATTGGAGTTGTGTGTCTCTCGCCTGTACTCCTTGGTTGTCCAATGAACTATGACCTCTGCCACCAGCGTTTTCAGATGGGAATTTTTTTAATAGTTCTGCAACAAGGGCCTTCTGGTACTGCCCCATTTTTGTAGACCTGTCCACCTCAGGAATAAGAGATATAAAGTTCTCCTTGTAGCATGGGTATAGAAGTGTCACCAACCAGTAATGACTGTCACCCACAATTTTGAGAACATGAGGGTCACGGGAAAGGCAGCGTAACATAAACTCAGCCATGCGTGCCAGACTGCTAACAGGCAAGACTTCCATGTTCTCACTATGAAGACGACTGACCATGCTCTCCTCCTCCTCGTCCTCAGGCCATCCATGCTGAACAGACGGTTTGACAGTTGTGCAGGTAGTACTGTCTATAGCTCATGAAACTAGCTCCTGTCCTTCCTCCTCCTCATTGTCACCCAATCCACGTTGGGATGAGATGTCACTGGGCTGTGTGTAGTCACCCTGTATGGTTCCTTGCTCCATCTCATCATGCTCTGCCTGCAATGCATCCTCTTTGATTGTGAGCAGAGAGCGTTTCAGAAGACAGAGAAGCGGGATGGTGACGCTAATTATGGCGTCATCGCCGCTCACCATCTTGGTGGAGTCCTCAAAGTTTTGGGTGATGGTACAGATGTCTGACCTCCATGTCCATTCCTGAGGTCCTATGTGTGGAGTGTGAATACCGACGGCCTTGTTGATGCTGGTAGTCAACAACTGCCCTCTTCTGCTCACAAATCCTTCCCAACATCTGCAGTGTAGAGTTCCAACGCGTGGGGACATCACACATCTGTCAGTGAGCAGGAAGCTGCAAACGCTGCTAAAGCATGGCAAGGGCGGCGTAAGCTGTAGCTGACTTTCTGAAATGGGCACACAGGCGGCGTTCTTTAACAAGCAGATCAGGCAGCTCCTGGTAGGTTTTGAGAAACCGCTGAACAAGGAGGTTAAGCACATGGGCCAGGCATGGTACATGTGTGAGCTTGCCTTGTCTCAGAGCCGCCACCAGGTTCCGGCCATCGTCACACACGACAGTGCCTGGCTATAGGTTCAGCGGTGTCAGCCACAGATCTGCCTGCTCTTTCAGAGCTGTCCACAACTCTTCAGCATTGTGCGTTTTGTCTCCTGAGCATATTAGCTTCAACACAGCCTGTTGCCGCTTGGCTGAAGCAGTGCTGTAGTGCTTCCAGCTTGTGACTGATGTGGTCATTTCGGAAATGGAGGCTGAAGAGGAGGCTGAGGGGGATGAGGTGCAGGATCTGTAGACTGTGGGGGCAACCCTGATTGACCTAAGGCCCGCAATAAGGAGTAGGATGTTTTCTGTCCCAAGGTCCGACTGGGTTCCGGCTTCCACTATGTTAACCCAGTGTGCCATCAGCGAGATGTACCATCCCTGCTCACAAGCACTTGTCCGCGTGTCTGTGGTTAGGTAGACTTTCCCAGTAACTGCATTATGAGGGCACGGCTAATGTTTTGGGACACGTGCTTGTGTAATGCGGGGACGGCACATAAGGAGAAATAGTGGCGGCTGGGGACCCAGTACCGAGGGATGGCTGCCACCATCAGATTGCCGAAAGCTTCCGTCTCCATGAGCCTAAAAGGCAACATTTTGAGCGCAAGCAGTCGCGAAATGTGTGAATTTATTAGTGTGGCCTGTAGGGCGTTGGCTGCGTATTTGCGCTTGCATTCCAAGGACTGTGCTGGGACAAGGACGTGCTTGCTGATGGTGCTAGTTGAAAGTGTGCAATGACAGGTGCAGGGCAGGAGGCATCTTCGCATGCACCATGGACAGGGGACTGGCTTGCACGCACAACAGTGGAAAAAGTATTGGTGTCACCCGCAGACACTGTTCCTGGACCCTGGGGTTCGGCCCACAATGTCGGGTGCTTTGCTGCTGGTGGTGGTCCGGCTGGTAGTTTTGCTACCCCTGCTGATGCTGACCAAGCAGGTGGTGCAAATGGCCTTTTTGGGGTTATCGGCAAAGTCTTTAAATAATAACCAGACTCGGGAAGACCTAACTGTTGTACTGGCAACTTCCGTCCTGTTGGTGGTACAGGAAACGGTTGCCTGCCTTCTGTCTGCGGCCACCACACTGCTTCTTCCTGCATGTTGGAGTGCTCTACCTCCCTCCCCTATGTTGCTGTCCTCGCTCTGCATGTCCTCCTGCCAGGTTTGGTTAGTTACTATATCATCCACCTCCTCGTCTTCCACTTCCACACCCTGGTCCTCCTCCTGACTTTCTGGCAATTGTGTCATATCATCGTCCACCTCTTGTGACACTTTCCCACTGTCGCCTTCGTATGACCGTGGCTACTCAAATATTTGGTCATAGCTACATGCAATCTCCTCTTGCCCCGCTTCAAGTGGACCAAGCGAGAGGCTCGAATCTATAAATGGAAAAGTGAACTGCTTTTCGGAGTGTCCAATTGTGGGATCAGTTGTCTCAGGGCACTTGGCAAGGTGGCAGGAAGGAGGATCAGGGTGAGGAATATGCGGTCCAGACTCACGGCTACTGAGACTTGACCGTGTGCTCTTAGGCCCCCTTCACAGGTATGTGTTTAAGTACGTACGTGAAAAAATGGTACTGGTGCTATTAGTGTTTTTCATCAGTGTCATCTGTGTGTCCATCTTTACCATCAGTGTGTCATCAGTGTTCTTCCAGTATGGATAGAGAAAGAATTAAATTTCAAAGCTTCTCCTATACTTTGCAATGATAAACACGAGCAGCACATGGATGACAGTCGGATGCCATTCGTGTGCTATAGCGTTTTTCAAGGACCCTTAGACTTGTATTGGTCCTTGTCATATGTTCCGCTGGAAAAAAACAGACATGTGTATGTGTTTTGCGCGGACACACAGTGTTTAAAAACAAGGGCTTGTGCATAGCAGCATAGGTTATAATTGGTATTTGTGATACCCGTGAAAAAAATTGATACCACATGTACCGGAAACATGGACATGTGAAAGTGGCCTCAAAGAGATATTTTTGGAAAGATTATGAAAAAGCTAGCACTTCTCCATTTTCCAAAGTGTCAAACTCTTTATACTCCCCAAACAGGGATTAATTATTGCATCCAACTGTGTGAAAAAGCCATGGAGTTCTCCACTTGCACTACCTGTTTATATACAACATCAGTGCATCTATCTGCTCACCAAAAAGGGATAATTTTTAGAACTATATATGAAATTTAGGTAGCCTAAAAAGTCTGATATTACAGTTTGTTGGTTACCTTTGGTTATCATCTATTTTCCCCCAGCCAGAAATGTTGAAGTCATTTGAACTTTAACCCCTTATTAGCCTGGGGCGTATTAGTACACCCCAGGCCATCACCCCCAGTTCAGCATGGGCTCCGGCGCTGAGCCCGCTCTGAACTGGGCACATGTCAGCTGATTCTTACAGCTGACATGTGCCGGCAACAGCGATCCACCCACGGCTCTTAACCAGTTAAATGCCGCTGTCAATCTCTGACAGCGGCAATTAACAGCACTGCGCCAGAAGCGCAGCATTAGCCCCGCCCATCGGTGACCCCGTCACATGATTGCGGGTCATCGATGGGTGAGCATGACAACCCGGGGTCTGCAGCAGACCCCTGTGGTTGTCATGTCTCGCTTGCAATGAGCGCCACCCAGTGGTCGCCGCTCATTGCAAGTGAGCATTTCTGCTACACAGAGGTGATCTGCTCATCGCCTCTGTGTAACAGAGCCGATCAGATAACTGCAGCTTCTAGTCTCCTATGGAAACTATTGAAGCCTGCAGAAAGTGGAAAAAAATGTTTTTAAAAATATTTAAAAAATAAAAAAAAATCTTAAAGTTTAAATCACCCCCCTTTCGCCCCATTCAAAATAAAATAATAAAAAAAACCACATACACATATTTGGTATCGCCGAGTTCAGAATCGCCCGATCTATCAATATAAAAAAATAATTAATCCGATCGGTAAACGGTGTAATGAGATAAAAATTCTTAACGCAAGATAGATAGACCATTATCTTTAATCTTTAAAGATTCCACAATAACATAGTCTGTACCACAGTACTAGCATATAGCAAATGTGGTGCTAATATTCAAAAGGGGACAAAAACCGAACTTGGAAATTATAGGCCAGTAAGCTTAACCTCTACTGTGGGTAAAATCCTGGAGGGTTTCCTAAGAGATGCTATACTAGAGTATCTGAAGAAGAATAACCTCATGACCCAATATCAACATATGCTTACAAGGGACCGTTCTTGTCAAACTAATCTGATCAGCTTTTATGAGGAGGCAAGTTCCGGACTGGACCAAGGAAATGCAGTGGATGTTGTGTATATGGACTTTTCAAAAGCTTTTGATACGGTTCCACACTAAAGGTTGATACATAAAATGAGAACAATGGGGATAGGGGAAAATATATATATGTGGATTAAGAACTCACTCAGTGATATGAAACAAAGGGTGGTTATTAATGGAACAAACTCAGACTGGGTCTCAGTTAACAGTGGGGTACCACAGGGATCAGTATTGGGCCCGCTTCTTTTTAACATATTTATTAATGACCTTGTAGGGGGCATACAGAGTAGTATTTCAATATTCGCAGATGACACTAAATTCTTCAGGGTAATCAATACAGAGGAGGACAATTTTATATTACAGGAGGATCTATATAAACTAGAAGCTTGGGCTGATAAATGGCAAAGGAGCTTTAATGGGGATAAATGTAAGGTAATGCACTTGGGCAGAGGAAATAAAATGTATAATTATATGCTTAATTGTAAAACACTGGGCAAAACTGTAACTGAAAAAGACCTGGGTGTATTGGTGGACGTCAAGCTCACGTTTGGTGGCCAGCGTCAGGCAGCTGCTGCAAAGGCAAAGAAAATAATGAGATGCATTAAAAGAGGCATAGGTGCTCATGAGGAGAACATAAGTTTACCTCTATACAAGTCACTAGTGCGACCACACTTAGAATACTGTGTACAGTTCTGGTCTGCGGTGTATAAGAAAGACATAGCTGAACTAGAGCGGGTGCAGAGAAGAGTGACCAGGGTTATTAGAGGACTGGGGGGTCTGCAATACCAAGACAGGTTATTACACTTGGGATTATTTAGTTTGGAAAAACGAAGGCTTAAGGGTGATCTTATTACTATGTACAAGTATAACAGGGGACAGCACAAAGACCTTTCTAATGATATTTTTACTCTGAGGCCTGAGACGGGGACAAGGGGGCATCTTCTATGTCTGGAGGAAAGAAGGTTTAATCATAATCACAGACGGGGATTCTTTACTGTAAGAGCAGTGAGACTATGGAACTCTCTGCCGCATGATGTTGTAATGAGTGATTCACTACTAAAATTTAAGAAGGGAAAGTATAGTATTACAGGTATAAAATTACACGTTATATATACTAGATTCCTTGATAGGGCGTTGATCCAGGGAACTAGTCTGATTGTCGTATGGAGTCAGGAAGGAATTTTTTTCCCCAATGCGGAGCTTGGTGCTTGCCACGTGGTTTTTTTTTGCCTTCCTCTGGAACAACATGTTAGGCTATGGGTTGAACTAGATGGACTTAGTCTTCCTTCAACCTTAAAAACTATGTTACTATGTAGAATTACGTTTTTTTGGTCGTCGCAACATTGAAATAAAATGCAATAATATCACATCTACCTCAAAATAGTATCAATAAAAACGTCAACTCGACACGCAAAAAAAATAAGCTCCCACCCGGCCCCAGATCCCGAAAAATGGAGACGCAACGAGTCTCGGAAAATGGCGCCACTTTTTTTTTAGCAAGCTTTGTTGTTTTTTTTCACCACTTAAATAAAAAAGAACCTATACATGTTTGGTGTCTACGAACTCGTAATGACCTGGAGAATAATAATGGCAGTTCAGTTTTAGCATTCAGTGAACTTGGTAAAAAAAAAAAAAACAACCATGGAATTGCATTTTTTTGCAATTTCACCACACTTGGAATTTTTTTCCCATTTTCCAGTACACGATATGGTAAAACCAATGATCGCGTTTAAAATTACAACTCGTCCCGCAAAAAATAAGCCCTCACTTGGCCATATTGACAGAAAAATAAAAAGGCTCTAGCTCTGGGAAGAAGGGGAGCAAAAAAACGAAAACACAAAAATGGAAAATGCTCTGGTCATTAAGGGGCTAAAAGGCTGTGTTTACATTACAGAGCTCAAAACTTATTCAATTGACTGCAAGGCAAACTCATAGTGTTCTCCAAATGTATTCCAGGCAATTAGAGGCTTATTAATTATGCGATTCACACAAATTTATTTGACACAAATCAGATTTCTTTGGGAAATTTGCAGTAGCCGGTGAATTGGAATTTCAAAAGGTCTGCTCATCTCTACTATTCAAATATATGATCCATGTTGAGTTGCCAGTCTGTTTTTTTTTCTGCAGTTTTATTGTCTCCTGTTGCCTTAAGCTAGTTGATTGATTGCTAACGAGTTAAATCTGTGTAGATCTAAGCAGATACGTCCATATATATTGAGACATAGTCAAGGGGCAGCATTTATGCGGGGGCATTTATGCATACTTTATCGAAGTGCCATAGTTTATCAAAGTGCCTCGGCAGTTAGATATGGCAGTTGGACAGGGCAGGAGACAGGTAAGACATGCAAGACAATTAAAAAACTTGCTTCCAGGTCATCTGTTTTGCAAACAGTATTCACCATTTGTATTTGTGCCATTTATGTTCTGGCTGCTACAATCATCCACATTCACTGTTCTCCCACAAATTCTGAACACCTCATCCATTTTAACCCCTCTCTCCTCTCTTCTCCTATGTACAGCTGTCATGCTCTCTTCACAATGTTATACCACACAGATCCATTCATTCCCACCATACAACACAGGAAACGCTCTCACAAATCACTCAACCATCTGCTCACTCTCTGTATCTTCCTTCTCTTAGTCGCAGGTGATATTTCTCCTAATCCAGGGCCCTCCAGTAATAATAACACTAACTCTATCCCTGTTACATTCAGAAACCCTGCTAATCTCATTAATATTCCCTGCCTATCTTCTGTCCCATTCAACTGTGCCCATTGGAATGCGCGCTCGGCATGTAATAAACTCTCTTACATCCATGACTTTTTCCTCTCTAATTCCCTCAAACTTCTGGCTCTCACTGAAACCTGGATCCAGCAGTCAGACACCACCGCCGCTGCAGCTCTGTCCTATGGTGGCCTACACTTCTCTCATACCTCGTGACTGGACAACAGATCAGGGGGAGGTGTTGGTCTGCTTCTTTCAACAAAATGTACTTTTCAGGTTATCCCCCCAGTACCCTCCCTATCTTCCCTTCTTTTGAGGCCCACACAGTCAGACTCCACCAGCCCTTCTCCCTGCGAATGGCGGTTGTCTATCGCCCTCCAGGTCCCCCCCGTCAGTTCTTGGATCACTTTGCTGCCTGGCTTCCAAATTTTCCATCCTATGACATCCCCACGATAATCATGGGAGATTTTAACATCCCAATGGCGATTATCTTTCCCCATCTGCAGCTCATCTTTTATCATTAACCTCCTCCTTCGGCCTTTCACAGCTTGCTAATTCTCCTACACATGAAGACAGGAACACATTGGACCTGATCTTCTCCCGGCTTTGCTCAGTACATGACTTTACTCTCTCTCCCCTTCCACTCTCTGACCATAATCTTCTTTCATTCTCTGTCAAGAACTGTGACTCTACTCAAGACACCCCCACTCTCCACACTTATAGAAATATACGCGCCATTAACACCCAGAAATTTATGAAAAAGTT
Organism: Phyllobates terribilis; assembly: GCF_046119375.1. Taxonomy (NCBI): domain Eukaryota; kingdom Metazoa; phylum Chordata; class Amphibia; order Anura; family Dendrobatidae; genus Phyllobates; species Phyllobates terribilis. Next base: position 202,328,510 of record NW_027362764.1, on the reverse strand, counting down.
GAAATCATCATTGGCCCCAATCTCCTCCCTCTCATGTCCCGACTCTGGATTGAAGCAGTATAACGAAATAATGCTATGCGCCCTGGATGAAGCCGCACTCCTAAACAAAGAACAATTCAGCATAGACGGCGATTACCCTGGCACACGCCTCAAACACGTCTTCTCCAGCGGTGCTCCAGGTACGCTGAATGGCTGTGGAGAAAATCTAATCTGCCCGAAGATTTCCTCCATTATAAATTTATGCTGAAAACATATAACTCTGCCCTTCACCTCTCCAAACAAACCTACTTTAACAACCTCATCATCTCACTTTCCAATAATCCTAAACGACTCTTTGACACGTTTCATTCTCTCCTCAATCAAACAGCACAGGCCCCGACCACCGACCTCAGCGCTGACGATCTGGCCAATTATTTCAAAGAAAAATTTGACCATATCCGACAGGAAATTTTCTCCCAATACCCAAACATTATGCATGCTCTCCCTGCCCCATTGTATCCTGCTCACTCTCTGACTTCGAACCAGTCACGGAAGATGAAGTGATCAGGCTCCTTGCATCTTCTCGCCCTACCACCAGCACCAGAGACCCTATTCCCTCACATCTCCTTCAGTCCCTTTCTACAGCTGTCACCACTCACCTAACTAAAATTTTCAACCTCTCCCTCTCATCTGGTATCTTTCTCTCTTCTTTTAAACATGCCAGCATACATCCATTACTTAAAAAACATCCCTTGACCAGAACTGCACGGCCAACTACAGACCTGTTTCCAATCTTCCCTTTATCTCTAAACTCTTGGAATGCCTGGTCCATTCCCATCTAATCCGCTATCTCTCCGACAACTCTCTTCTTGACCCTTTACAATCTGGTTTCAACTCTTTACATTCTACTGAAACTGCCCTCACAAAAGTCTCTAATGATCTACTAACAGCTAAATCTAATGGTCACTACTCCCTGCTGATTCTCCTGGATCTCTCTGCAGCATTCGACACTGTGGATCACCAGCTCCTCCTCACCATTCTCCACACTATTGGCCTCAAGGACACTGTTCTCTCCTGGTTCTCCTCCTATCTCTCTGACCGCTCCTTCTCTGTGTCTTTTGCTGGCTCCTCCTCCTCCTCCTCTCTCCTTCCCATTACTGTTGGTGTTCCTCAAGGATCAGTTCTAGGCCCCCTTCTTTTCTCCTTATACAACGCTCCTATTGGACAAACAATCAGCAGATTCAGTTTTCAGTACCATCTCTATGCTGATGACACCCAATTATACTCCTCTGCTCCAGACATCACCCCTGCATTACTTCAAAAGACCAGTGATTGTCTTTATGCTGTGTCTAACATTATGTCCTTCCTCTGTCTAAAACTGAATCTGTCAAAAACTGAAATACTCACATTTCCTCCCTCCACTAACCTACCTGTGCCCAATATTACCATTTCCTTTTGTGGCTCAACCATTACTCCCCAGCAACAAGCCCGCTGTCTTGGGGTCATTTTTGATTCAGATCTTTCCTTCACTCCTCGCATCAAATCACTCGCTCGTTCATGTCATCTACACTTCAAAAACATCTCAAGAATCAGAACTTTTCTCACCTTTGACTAGGCAAAATCTCTTACTGTAGCTCTTATTCATTCTCGTCTCGACTATTGCAACTCTCTAGTAATCGGTCTCCCTCTTACTAAACTTTCCCCTCTCCAATCCGTCCTTAACGCAGCAGCCAGGATCATATTCCTAGCTAACCGCTACACCGATGCCTCTTCCCTGTGCCAGTCATTTGTATTGGTTGCCCATTTAATATAGAGTTCAATTTAAACTTATTACGCTTACCCACAAAGCGATCCATGCTTCAGTACTCCCCCTACATCTCCTCCCTTGTCTCAGTCTACCACCCTACACGTGCCCTCCGATCTGCCAATGACTGAAAGCTAAAATCCTCCATAATCCGAACTTCCCACTCCCGTCTCCAAGACTTCTCGCGTGCTGCGCCAATTCTTTGGAATTCACTACCCAGGACAGTTTGATTAATTCCCAATACCCACAGTTTCAAGCAGACCCTAAAAACCCATTTCTTTAGACTGGCGTATCGCCTCCACACACTATCTGTCTGTCTCAGTTTTCCCCCATATTAAAATCTTCTTCAATTTCAGATTCATACCAGCCATGCAGTTAATAGCCTCGGTCAGGACTGTACACATACTGGCTGGCGACCAGTCCATTTATTATTATTTATCCTATTTAGTTTATCAAGGCTGCATTATACAATATATGTACATTTTACCTTTTGTGTCTCCACCATTTCCTCATAGACTGTAAGCTTGCGAGCAGGGCCCTCACTCCTTTCGACATGAGATATGCTTATTCTGTATTGTCTGTATAAGTTCCCACTAAAATTGTAAAGTGCTGCGGAATATGTTGGTGCTATAAAAATAAAAAATTATTATTAAATATAAAGTTATGTTCTGGGAGTAACTTTTTCTTTCCATTGGCTTACACTACGTTAAAATAAATCAAGTCAGGTTACCATTTTCAGGTCCAAGGCTTTGCCAGTACACAGATCTGTTTTAATAGGCAGCTGCAGTGTTGTTATGACTAAGGCACGCAATACTTTTGCAGTCAATCACTGGATTCAACAGATCACACTGTCTACATTGTCATTGCAGCTTAGCCGAGTGATTGACTGCAGCGGCTGCGTGTGCTGTAGTTCTGAAGTTACCTCTGTAAGCCATTAATAAAAATCAAAGCAGTTACAGAGATGCCTTGTTGAACCTTAGTAGGGGATTAACACCTGAAATTATTATCCTAGCCTAGCATAAGCTGACAGGAAGGAAAAAGTTTTTGACCGGAAACTGTTGTAACCCTATGAACTTCCCAGAAAAGGAAGCTTCCTTTTACATATTTATTCTGATATCGTCAGTGCATGAAATCCCATTGAATCTTGGATTCAATTAAACTGATAAGCTTTTATTTTTTTGTTTTTCCTTGCTAGTTGATAATGGTGTGTGCTAGGTCAATTTCAATGATCCCAAGGGCTGTAAAAATTGAGATAGCTGCTGTTGTGGATTTAGGATTTTGTACATGGAATGAAATATGATTAAAATAAGGCAGTTTGCACACCTGTCACCTTCTTGAGCAAAAACAAGAATAAATCGGTGCAGCCTTTTTCTCCAGTAAAAAAATAACATCAGACAGAAGAACATGATTAACTGTGAATGTCCGTGAGGAATGCAAAAATGGCATCTTAAATATTCTATTTGTGCTAAGGAAGGTTAAGGGAAACTCCTGTAAACACTTTTCTCTTGTGGCAAAACATTGTGCTGTGAACACAGTTTTATGTCCATGTTTTTCGAAGTTATAGAAAATAGAAAAGGTACTGCAACATGCAGGTTTTTACAGATTCAATTACTTAATTACAGTACAGCATTATATTTTGCTGTATTAAAACCATGTGCAATCAAATTACAATGTAAAATTCTTTAAAGACTAATTAAACTTTTTTTTAAATTAAATTATTGGTCAGCTTTTGCATAGCTATGCATATTTTACTATATTACCCTATTTTGCTTCTGATTTCAGTAGTGATGAGCGAGCGTGCTCTCCACTGCTCAATACAAGATCGAGCATTGGGGTGCTCTGGTATGCTCGTTATTCGATCGAGTATTGCAGGTGATCAAGTCCACATCATGTTTCGTGGTTGTTAGCCAATAAACATGCAGGGACTGCCTGCCACACAAGGTAATGCCATAACCATGGAGGCTACTGGCATTACTGTCATTGGCCAGCTGCATTGCGTCATCGGGTCTTCTAAGATGTATTAATCCGCAATTAAAAAAAAGCATATGCATTGTAAGTGCATTTACGCAGATGTTTTAGCCTGATTTTAATAAATAAATAGTTTTAAAAAATTACGTGGGGTCCCCCCTATTTTTGATAACCAACCAAGGTAAAGCAGACAACTGCAGCCTTATATTATCAGGCTGGGAAGGTCCATGGTTATTGGTCCCTTCCCAGCCTAAAAAAAAGCCCTCAGCCACCTCAGAATTGGCGCATCTTATGAGATGCGCCAATTCTGGTGCTTTGCCCGCCTCTTCCTGATTGACCTGGTGCAGTGGTGATCGGAGTAATGGTAGTTGAGGTTGATGACAGCTGTGATTTGCCAAAAATCACAGCTGCCATCAACCTTTGGGGTTAGTAATGGAGAAGTGTCTATTAGACACCCCCATTACTAACCCAGTAATAAAAAATAAAAACACACACAGAAAAAAAACTTTATTTGAATAATGACTCCCCCACACTATCCCTCATTCACCAATTTATTTAAAAAAATAAAAAAATTCCATGCTTGTCCTAAGTAATCCAACGAATCCAAAATAGTCCAGAAAAGGATACCTTAAAGACAGAAATAAAGACAATAGACACTCTCTCATTCACCCATTTATTACCCCAAATGTTGCCACGCAGGTCTGATGTAGTCCACGTTCCTCGATTCTGTGAATTACAGTAAAGTTCTGCTATCCACAGGCACCAGGTAGTAACTACAACTCTCATTAGAGAAGTCGGGTCTCTATGCACTCATGAAGACCCAGTGATGATGATGAGTGTTGACAGTATGATGGCCCCCTAGCCCCTAAACACAAATTATGGTGGCCTACCAGCCTAGTACTATGACCCCACAAGCCCATATAGTGTTATGCCCCTCCATAGTGCCACTATAGCCAACAAAACAGATCATAATGGCTCCTACAGTTCACAACACACAGTTTCATTGCCTCCATTCTCTCATACAAAGTATGAAAATCAACTCAAATACCTTCATAGTATGATGACCCCCACAGACCTCAGCATAATATAATGGATCCCACAGCCCCCAACACAGTATAATGGCCTCCACAGACCCCAATGCAGTATAATAGGTTCCACAGCCCCACACACAGTATTATACCCACAGTCCCCCACACCATTTGATCAGCCCCTCTGCCCCCCATACACAGTACGATGGAAACCTCAGCTTCCCCATACACAGTATGATGTGTCTATCAGCCATCCATACACATTATGATGGTCTCACAGCCTCTCACACACAGTATGATAATCCCCACAACCCCTCACACAGTATGTTGGACACCACGGTTCCCCCACACACAGTATAATGGCCCAGTGTCATAGAGTGAAGGAACTAGCGATTGGAATTGTTATGGCCATTGTTGCTAGTGTACTGTGGCAGTGACTTTTTCATAGAAAACACAGGAGCACTCAGCTAAGCCGAGCATTCATGTATGTCAGGGAGTTGATAGAGAACTTTCACATTGTATGATTTTTGCATAATTAATTTGATTTTATTGCATGAAATAAGTATTTGATACAATAGAAAAACAGAACTTAATATTTGGTACAAAAACTTTTGTTTGCAATTATAGAGGTCAGACGTTTCCTGTTCTTGTCCAAGTTTGCTTACACTGCAGCAGGGATTCTGGCCCACTCCTCCATACAGATTTTCTCCAGTTCTTTCAGGTTTCGTGGCTGTTGCTGGGCAACATTGAGTTTCAGCTCCCTCCAAAGACTGGCTAAACCACTCCAGGACCATGAAATGCTTCTTATGGAGCCACTCCTTAGTTGCCTTGGCTGTGTGTTTCAGGTCATTGTCTTCAATGCCCTTACTTACGGAAGGAGGTTGTTGGATAATATCTTGAGATACATGACACCATCCATCCTCCCTTCAATACAGTTCAGTCGTCCTGTCCCCTTTGCAGAAAAGCACTCCCAAAGTATGGTGTTTCACCCACCATGCTTCACGGTTGGGACGGTGTTCTTGGAATTCTACCCATCCATTTCTTCCTCCAAACATGGCGCATGGAGTTGATCATCTGACCAAATAATCTTTTCCCATGCATCCTCTGGATCATCCAGATGATCATTGGCAAACTTCAAACGGGCCTGAACATGTTCTGGCGTGAGAGCAGGGGGACCTTGCGTGCCCTGCAGGATTTTAATCCATGATGGTGTAGTGTGTTACTAACGGTAATGTTTGAGACTGTGGTCCCACCTTTCTTCAGGTCATTGACCAGGTCCTCACGTGTAGTTCTGGGCTGATACCTGACCTTTCTCAGAATCATCCTTACCCCACGAGGTGAGAGCTTTTATGGAGTCCCAGACTGAGGAAGATTGAGAGTCATCTTGTGTTTCTTACATTTCCTAATAATTGTGCCAACAGTTGTTGCCTTCTCACCAAGCTGCTTGCCTATTGTCCTGTAGCCGATCCCAGCCCTGTGCACATCTACAATGTTGTCCCTTGTGTCCTTAGACAGCTATTTGAAGACTGTGAGGACCAGAATTCTTACTGGTTGGTAGGTGATCAAATACTTTTTTCATGCAATAAAATGCAATATACCTTTTAAAAAATCTTAAAATGTGATTTTCTGTTTTTTATCTTTAGATTCTGTCTCTCATAGTTGAAGTGTACCTACGATAAAAATGACAGACCTCTCCATTTTTTGTATGTGGGAAAATTGCCAGTGTATTAAATACTTATTTTCCCTACTGTATCTATCATTTATCTATTTAGTCCAGAACTCAAAGTAGCACTAGTTTAAATTCCACATTGGTTCATGCCCTCAATTCCCAAACCACTGACTCCAATGTACAAACTCCCCAAAAAACAGCTACACAGCACTCCTGAAGAATTTAAGGGTGGCTAATAGGTTATTATCCTTTCTCTTAAAGGATCTATCTATCTATCTATTTATTTAGATAGTTTGTAACTATCCTTTATGTTATGTCACCATCATGGGTGCATGATTGCTTTCCCTTACACTGACCTTGTTGCAGATTTTTTTAAAACCTGTACTATGTCCAGAAAATATAATGATTAGTGTCATGCCATTGATTGGCCATGGATTGTAATAAGCGACTGTTTATTATTATCAATGACCTTGTGTTTGTTTTCCTGTTGAGATGTCCTTATGAGCGGCACACTTCCTATGCATGATCTTCTTAGATAGTGCCCTTTGTGATAATGCTGTTAAAAAGAATTAAACGTCTGAACTCACCTTTCTATTGGTAATCCTAAATCCCCGTCTTAGCCCATTTCTTTTTGATAATGTATCTCTGTTCCTAATCCTACATTACATAATTGAAGTTTCAGAGTGTGACTCCACTCTGCTCTATCCATATTTTACTGCACAATTTAACACTACTTCTCATGTTGTTAGAGATGAAATAAATGAAATTGCTCTTGTCACAATGTCTTTAGATTCCACTGGCCTTTACATTATAATCCATACAAATCTTCCTTTCTAAGATACAAACTCATATAGTCTAAAATAAATCAATCATAGGTGATGAAAGGGTTAATGATGTGTGATATGAACTCAGAGAAGCACTGACACTTTATAGCTTTACTGTACTGACGCATGTTTATATATAGAACAGATGAAAAATAGACTTTTTTTCATTTCACACAGTCGAAATATTAAAAAGAAAACAGGACTGCTAATTACCCTGTCAGATACACTGCTCAAAAAAATAACGGTAACACTCAAATAACACATCCTAGATCTGAATGAATGAAATATTCTCATTGAATACTTTGTTCTGTACAAAGTTGAATGTGCTGACAACAAAATCACACAAAAATCAATGGAAATCAAATTTATTAACCAATGGAGGCCTGGATTTGAAGTCACCCCCAAAATTAAAATGGAAAAACACACTACAGGCTGATCCAACTTTGATGTAATGTCCTTAAAACAAGTCAAAGTGAGGCTCAGTATTGTGTGTGGCCTCCACGTGCCTGTATGACCTCCCTACAATGCCTGGGCATGCGCCTGATGAGGTTGCGGATGGTCTCCTGTGGGATCTCCTCTCAGACCTGGACTAAAGCATCTGCCAACTCCAGGACAGTCTGTGGTGCAACGTGACGTTGGTGGATGGAGTGAGATATGATGTCCCAAATGTGCTAAATTGGATTCATGTCCGGGGAAAGGGCAGACCAGTCCATAGCTTCAATGTCTTCATCTTGCAGGAACTGCTGACACACTCCAGCCACATGAGGTCTGGCATTGTCCTGCATTAGGAGGAACCCAGGGCCAACCGCACCAGCATATGGTCTCACAAGGGGTCTGAGGATCTCACCTCGGTACCTAATGGCAGTCAAGCTACCTCTGGCGAGCACATGGAGGGCTGTGCGGCCCTCCAAAGAAATGCCACACCATTACTGACCCACTGCCAAACCGGACATGCTGAAGGATGTTGCAGGCAGCAGATCGCTCTCCACGGCATCTCCATGCTCTGTCATGTCTGTCACATGTGCTCAGTGTGAATCTGCTTTCATCTGTGAAGAGCACAGGGCGCCAGTGGCGACTTTGCCAATCCTGGTGTTCTGTGGCAAATGCCAAGCATCCTGCACGGTGTTGGGCTGTGAGCACAACCCCCATGTGTGGACGTCAAGCCCTCATACCACCCTCATGGAGTCGGTTTCTAACCGTTTGTGCAGACACATGCACATTTGGGGCCTGCTGGAGGTCATTTTGCAGGGCTCTGGCAGTGCTCCTCTTGTTCTTCCTAGCACAAAGGCATAGGTAGCGGTCCTGCTGCTAGGTTGTTGCCCTCCTACGGCCCCCTCCACGTCTCCTGGTGTACTGGCCTGTCTCCTGGTAGAGCCTCCAGCCTCTGGACACTACGCTAACAGACACAGCAAACCTTCTTGCCACAGCTCACATTGATGTGCCATCCTGGATGAGCTGCACTACCTGAGCAACTTCTATCAGTTGTAGAGTCCGTCCCATGCTACCACGAGCGTGAAAGCACAACCAACATTCAAAAGTGACCAAAACATCAGCCAGAAAGCTTTGGTACTGAGATGTGGTCTGTGGTCCCCACCTGCAGAACCGCTCCTTTAATGAGTGTATCTTGATAATTGCCAATAATTTCCATCTATTGTCTATTCCATTTGCACAACAGCATGTGAAATTGATTGTAAATCAGTGTTGCTTCCTAAGTTGACAGTTTGATTTCACAGAAGTTTGATTTACTTGGAGTTATATTCTGTTGTTTAAGTGTTCCCTTTATTTTTTTGAGCAGTGTATATTACGATTGAACACCATTTTAACCTTAGGATGTTTAAGAACCAAACAAAACCAGGCATTCTTATATATAATAATGAATGTAAATACAGGAGATACATGGGTGGATTGGAAAAGAGAAGGGATTTATTTTTTTGTTACACCCACACTAACTATATGCCTTCAACTTAGAATTATTTAAAACCTATTCAAATGAGTTTTTAACTATTAAAGGAAACCTGTCAGAGTAGAGTAGAAGCGCAAACACTTCTGGGATTTAGGTCTGTGTATGCAAGGTGTAGGGCTAGTGTAAGTTTCTTAGACTCAGCAAGAGGCCCAGAATATTAAGCTGCTGAAGCACTCTGTTTCTCATACTATTGTGTAACGATGTGTCTGGCCCCCTGCACGCTGTCTCGTTCTCCCAGAATGCAGGGATGTCGGATTACTTACTGCCCCAGTCCCTGCGCCGTGGTCCTCAGCACCTTCCCTGTCCTGCTCCTGTGTTTCTGGTGCGCACACAGCACTGTGTTGGCCTGGGGTGCGTTCACTTTCTTCTTTTTAATGGGATAGTGCGCATACATGGTTAATGCTCCCAGCAACACCTGAGAAGCATTTAGGTTAATGTAGGCACACCTGCAAGGTGTCTCCCAACCAATAGCTTGGAGACATCTTGTATAAAAGGAACCCTCCCTAATAGGGAGTTGCCTGAGCTACCTAAGCAATCATTATAGTTTAGTAGGAGGTACTGTGAGAAACTGTATGTTGCCATGTCCCCTGTCCTTAGCCTGTTATAGTTATCCCATGTCCCGTATCCTGAGTCCCTTAGTCTAGTCTAGTTACCCATGTTCCTGAAAACGCAGGTGCGGTACCTGTCCACGATCCTGGGGGCTGAATACCCATGTCAGTCCCGTCAGTGTTACCTGAACTTGTCTCTGTGGCCGCTCTGCCTTCATTGTGTGAACTTATCCATGTGGCCGTCCAGCCAGCACCCTGTGACCCTGTCCCTGTGGACGTCTTGTGACTCTTGTCGGCACAGTCTGAACTTGTCCCAAGTGGCCGTCCTGTCTGAACAAGTCCCAAGTGATCGTTCTGGACGGTAGTACCGTTCCTGCCCTTTGGAATCAGCAGCTAATGCCGGAGGCACCCAGGAGTGGTACCTGGCAGCTACCTGCTGCACAAGTCTTATCTCACCACTAGAGGCTCCAGGGAACACCAAGGTAGATGCTTAGTCATGCCCCTCCAAGGTAAGTCCGGTTCATGGCACAGTGGGTCTTAAAACCACTTGCGACACCTTAAAGCGTGACATGCTCTATGGACTCTTTGTTTTGTTATTATTTTCTACTAGAAGTTTATGAAATTAATATACATTCCTGTTTGGACAAGAAAATGTATGCCTGTGTGAACACGGCCAACTACCAATGAGCTAAATTCTTCCAGGGCGTATTTGGGTCTGACTCTCCTGATTCATTAGGAGGCAAATTCCTCTTAATGAATATGTCACTTCTGAAAAAAGATGTGCACCTATGTGCACTGCCCCACAAATCTTGCATTAGTCAGAGGCTGGAGTATGCATTATATACCTCGCATGAATTAGACAAGTTCTAGTATCCCGATCCTGTTCCAGCCTATCTTGCCCCAGCTCCAACCATTTTGGGGCAGCTGCACAAAACCAACGTGAAAATACCAAAAGTCACAAAATTTTTGTGCAACCTTCAAAGTGTTTTGGTTAAAAAGCTTTAATAAATTGGGGCCAATTTTGGCCTACATGCGAAGTCCATGTAGTCCTAAAATTTGCCTTGGGTGCATCGTGGGTAATCTATCCCTGTTATTCTTCCACAAAGTATCTACTTTCAATCCAATTTAATGTATATAACATAAATACAAATGTAGCAATTATAGACTGGACACTTCAAGGTTTTTGTCATCACTGATCTTCAGAAGCAGACTCCTCACCATCCATCTAGCTTCCAACTACCCGAAAGGCAATGCACTATTGATTGATTGACAATTTAGCCCAGTGGCTCTCGTCTCAACTGTTTTAATCACAGATGTTGCAAGCAGTTTTTTCTCTAAAGCATAGGACGAGCCCAAGGTGACTGAAGCTGGCTGGATCCAGTGATCTGGATAGCTTCAGAACAGAATTTACATGCTCTATAGAAAAACGCTTGAAAGGATTGTGCTCCTTTCCTATGATTGAACCACAGCTAATACACTGCAGGCAAGACTGGTAAAATAGGCAGCCAGTAGTAAACAATACAATTAAAAATTCCTCCTTTTTTGTGAATTTTTAATAAGTAAATTACAAATTTTTTAACCTTTCTGCAATTTTAGCAATTTATCATTATAAGAATAACTCTTTAAAGTGTTATAGATCATGAAGTACCAAACCTTAAAGTGACCCTTAGCACAGCATAATCTAAAAGTGTTAGTTAAAAGGCTTTATCCCATAAACAACAAACATCACTAATCCACCACTCCTTTCACAAAAAAAACTTTAGGCCCCCATTCTCAGAGGGGTTCTCTGCAGCCAGACTCCCAGTAATCATACATTTATTGTGGTTAGGCAATAAATGTTCTATATGTGACAATCATTTTAAAAGGTTATGCACCAGTAAGTATCAACAGGATAGTGGATAATTTGCTGATCACTGAAGGTCTGAGCAGACCAACAATTATCCTGAGAATAGGCTCCTGAACCGAGGAATCAGGATCCGTACAGCCTCTATCTTCATCGAATCGAAGGTGATAATACTTGAAATCAACTTCATTCACGGTCTATGAAATTTAAAAAACAACTGAGCACTTTGCTCGGCTTTCTCCTGCAGTCCCATTGACCATGAATTGAGTGAAGGTCATGAAGAAGGGGCATCTTTGCTCAATTCAAAGTGGCCTATGCAAAGCCTGTTTCCCAGGTTTCAGAGCCCCATTCGCGAGATCGCAGGGTGTACCAGAGGTTTAACTGCCCAGCAATCAGTGAATTGGGAATGACTTACTATATGTGCGGCATCAAGGTTTGCTGCATCATGGTCTGTAACATGAGTCATGTTGATAATTAGTATATCAGTAACATGAATATTACAGAGTTAAATAGTTGTATACAGTGGGGAAAATAAGTATTTTATACACTGCCGATTTTGCAAGTTTTCCCACCTACAAAGAATGGTGAGGTCTGTAATAATTATTGTTATCGTAGGTACACTTCAACTGTGAGAGACAGAATCTTAAAAAAAATCCAGAAAATCACATTGTATGAGCTTCACAAAATTAATTGCATTTTATTGCATGAAATAAGTATTTGATACAATAGAAAAACAGAACTTAATATTTGGTACAGAAACCTTTGTTTGCAATTACAGAGGTCAGAAGTTTCCTATAGCTCTTGACCAAGTTTGCCCACACTGCAGCAGGGATTTGCAGCAGGGATTTTGGCCCACTCCCCCATACAGATCTTCTCCAGATGTTTCAGGTTTCAGGGCTGTCACTAAGCAACATTGAGCTTCAGCTCCCTCCAAAGATTTTCTATTGGGTTTTTGTCTGGAGACTGGCTAGGCACCTCCAGGACCTTTAAAAAGCTCCATAAGGAGCCACTCCTTAGTTGCCCTGGCTGTGTGTTTCAGGTCATTGTCATGCTGGAAGACCCACCCATAACCCATCTTCAATGCTCTTACTTAGGGAAGGAGTTTGTTTGCCAAAATCCCACGATACATGATCCCATCCATACTCCCTTCAATATGGTGCAGTCATCCTGTCCCATTTGCAGAAAAGCACCCCCAAAGTATGATGTTTCCCCCACCATGCTTCATGGTTGGGACGGTGTTCTTGGGGTAGAACTCATCCTTCTTCCTTCAAACACTGTGAGTGGAGTTGATACCAAAAAGTTTTAATTTGGTCTCCTCTGACCACATGACCTTCTCCGATACCTTCTCTGGATCATCCAGATGGTCATTGGCGAGCTTCAAACGGGCCTGTACATGTGCGGGTGTGAGTAGGGGGACCTTGCGTGCCCTGCAGGATTTTAAGCAATTATGGTGTAGCGTGTTACTAACGGTAATGTGAGATTGAGATTGTGGTCCCAGCTTTCTTCAGGTCATTGACCAGGTTCTTCCGTGTAGTTCTGGGCTGATTCCTGACCTTTCTCAGAATCTTCCTTACCCCATGAGGCAAGATCTTGCATTGAGCCCCAGACCAAGGAAGATTAAGAGTCATCTTGTGTTTCTTCCATTTTCTAATAATTGTGCCAACAGTTGTTTTCATCAAGCTGCTTGTCTATTTTCCTGTATCTCATCCAAGCATCCAAGCCTTGTGCAGGTCTACAGTTTTGTCCCTGGTGTCTCTAGACAGCTCTTTGGTCTTGCTATGGTGGAGAGGTTAGAGTGTGATTGATTGAGTGTGTTGACAGGTTTCTTTTATACAGGTAACGAGTTCAAAGAGGTTCAATTAATACAGGTAATGAGTGCAGAGTAGGATGGCTTCTTAAAGAAAAATAAACAGCTCTGTGAGAGCCAGAATTCTTCTTGCTGGTTGGTAGGTGATCAAATACTTAAACTCCCCACACGATATGTCATCGTGAACTCCCCGGCAAAAAAGCCATGCCTTGCAGGAGCATTTAACCCCTTGAATGTCACTCCCTTCCTGCCCCCTGGGTGTAACCTAAGTCCCCTTCCCTGGAGGTTTGTAGCTGAATCTCCCAAAACCGATTAAAAATCATAACTCCTTTCTGGACGGTCCTAGGGCAGCGGTTCTTGTGCCGTTGGATCTGGAGACTAAACACAGCTTAGCTATCTGGTTGTTACTAGTTGTTCTATGTATCTCCGTATCCCTATGTGCTACAACGAGTCGAGACCCAGGTAGGCATTCGTCATGTTCTGAGGAACTCGAAAATATACACGATGTATGGCTAGTGTGCACAATAAGTCCATATTCTCCTTATGAAATCATAGCTGACTCAGACCGCATGGTATTCACATGCCAATCTAGCCCTTTCTTTTGAGCTGAGCTGGCTCAAGGTATGAGATCTGTTACTCACAGTCTTTGGACTCTTGACCCCATCCTGCTGCTGCTAGCTGTTCTGTTACAACTGCACAATGAAGGGGATTTTATAATACCATGCCAAATAGGACACAAAGGATTGACATGGAATTGTATGTCCAATATTCTTCACACATATATTGTCCTCTGGTCCCTGCTTCTGGAGCTTTAGTACAAGGTTGTTGTGTAGCACAGTATCAAATGTCTTTATTAATATAGAAAAAGACTACAAAATCTTACCAAATTCCTTGACTTTAAATGAAGATATTAAACTATTCTATTTGATGTATCCATTTATTCAATGGCAAGATCTTTTTAAAATTGGTTTCATAAATCAAATATAAAGTTGTCTTGAGCTAACATTTGCGACGTTATCATAACTACTCTCATGATGTTGTGTATGCATATGATCTCTTATTTTTGTCTGCATTGATTTCCAAAGATTAAGGCTGTAAATTTCCCTTTGACCTGTCATGCATTAGACAAGATAGTGCCCCCCACTGAGCATTAAAGAGCATAAGTATGCTATTACTTTGCAGAAAAAATGTTACTTTTACTTTCTTTTATTTTCACTGAATATAATTTCCTGGAGGAGTTTTATTTCTAATTGAAATCATTTTGTTTTTTAGCTGATTCAAGCTCACAAGAGACAAAGGGAATGAAAAAAAATGCGGTACTTGTGGAAGGTGTTGTACTCAATGGACCAATAATTGACTGTGTTTCTGGAGAAAAATTTGTGGAAGACGTTTTTAGGATATTGATGAATGAGGTTGTATACAAAGCAAATGATGTTTCTGAAAAGGTAAAATTATGATTGCTGCTAACTTTAATATAGTGTTCAATCATGACGAGTGAACCTCCAATAATGTAATGAATATGCCTAGTTAACAAAAGTGAGCTAAATAGTGATCACACCTAAATCATAATAGTTTTAAGTGATAGGTCCATTACACTCCCTGACAGAAGTTATGTCGCTTATCCATGTTATGTAAATAAAAGCTTATAACCTTACATTAAATTCATCCATTGGTTTTATAAATTACTCTTTTGAAAGCTGAAACTCTCCCAAATTTGGTTTAGGTTAAGAATATAAATTGGCATCAATGCTAAAATATTGATCATTTAATGAACACAGAATGGTCAGATTTTGGCAAGACAAAAGTTTTGTCGTCTGGTGATATAATGCACCCAATTCCTAGTTTACATCCTCACCAGTGCTCAGTAAATGATCGGTTAATTAGTGGGTGTGTATAAAAAGAAACCCAGCACCCCAGACCTTCACTTTAACTGCAACTTGAGCTCTGACAACATGCCAAAAATCCACCCTGCGACCAAAGCCTTGATTATCAAGAGGCTGGAGACCAGATCCACTGCAGAGGTGGCTGGCACATTTAATGTGTCTTAGCTTCAAGTACAAAGAATTTAACAAAGATTTGAAGAGACTGGAGATGTGTTTGACAAGCCCAGGTCCAGCAGACCCGGCAAGACAACTGCTCAGGAGGAACGTTTGTTGGTTAGAAATTCCAAAGCAAGCCCCTCTTCCACTGCAGCAGAGCTCCAACAGGCCTGGTCACCTCAAGTCACTGTGTCAACTAGAACAGTTTGTAGGATTCTGTCTCGAAATGGCCTCCATGGTCGAATCAGTGCCCAGAAGCCAACACTAAACAAAAGGCAAATAAAAAGCATTTGCAAAGTACCACAGCCTGCTAAACAGATGAACGCTGGAAAAGTGGCAGAAGGTGGATTTCTCTGATGAATCTTCAGTAGAATTACACCACAGCCGCTGCAAATACTGCAGGAGACCTACTGGAGCCCGTATGGAGCCCGTATGGATCCAAAATACACCCAGAAAACAGTTACATTTGGTGGTGGAAAGATCATGGTCTGGGGTTACATTCAGTATGGGGGTGTGCAAAACATTTGCAAGGTGGAAGGCAATAGCAATAGCCTAAAATATCAAGAAGTATTAGCTACCTCTTACATTCCAAATCATAAAAGGGGTCAAATGCTGCAGCAGGATGGTGCTCCATCTCATACATCCATCTCTACAACAAAGTTCCTCCAGGCAAAAAAGATCAAGATGCTCAAGGACTGGCCAGCCCAGTCACCAGACATGAACATCATTGAGCATGTTTGGGGTAGGATGAAAGAGGAAGCTTGGAAGATAAAACCAAATAATCTAGATGAACTCTGGGAGGTATGTAAGACGGCATTCTCTGCTATTCCTGATGACTTCATTAATAAATTGTATGAATCATTGTTGAACCGCATGGATGCAGTCCTTCAAGCTCATGGAAGTCACACAAAATATTAAATATGACTCTAATAACAGCACAACTTCATTCACCAATGTTATGCAACATATATTTGTATTTTAAGATAATTATTTGTTTGAATATCACATTACTTTCTGTGGGCGACAATACTTTTGTCTTGCCAAAATCTGACCAGTCTGTGTTCATGAAATGATCAATATTTCAGCATTGATGCCAATTTATTTTCTTAACCCAAACCAAATTTGGGAGGGTTTCAGCTTTCAAAAGAGTAATTTATAAAACCAATGGATAAATTTAACGTCAGGTTATAAGCTTTTATTTACATAACATGGATAAGCAACAAAACTTCTGTCAGGGACTGTATAGGAATCATGAGTATACATTGTTACAATATGCCATTCATTCATGATCAGAACAGATGTGACCTCTAGGACCCCTGTTGATTACCTTAAGCAATTGACAAAAGCCCATTTTGTCAGTAAGACTGCTTGCCCTCTATTCGTTTTTCAAGCGTTTTTGCCACGGAATTTCCGCAGCAAAAACGCTTAAAAAACGCTTGGTAATACGTGACCCATGGTCCCCAATGATAATCCGCATGTGCTTTGCACATGCTGCGGAAATTTCCGCTGAAGATTATCATTGTGGAAAAATACGCAGCATGTCCATTAATTTTGCAGACACGAAGCGTAATCACTGCCATTGACTTGCATTGGACCGCATGACATCCGCATCACTGCATCTGCTCAAGCGGATATCACACGGTTCAATGTGCAGATGGTACCCAGGTCTGGAGGAGAGGAGACTCTCCTCCAGACCTGGGTACCACAGAAACTGTAAAAAAAAGAATTTAATATAAAAAATAAAGATTATACTTACCTTCCGATGTCCTCCCGGTGTTTTCTCTCCGCCGTCTGGTCTGCTGTATGGGTCGCGTTGTTGTGAAGGACCTGCCATGACGTCATTGAGTCATGTGACCTGTCACACCACGCGAGCCGCCCAAGACACCGGATGCTGCATTGAGGCACCGGGAGGACATCGGAAGGTGATTATAATTATTATTATTTTTTTTTTCCATTCTTATTCTTTTTTTTTTAACTAAATTGGTCACACTACTATAAATCCATGTCGGTTGCATGGATTTATATAGTGTGAACAAGTTGTCAAGCACTTTCCAAGTGATGCTAAGGCTGTGTGCCCACGTAGCATTTTTCAAGCGTATATGCTGCGGAATTTCCGCAGCGTAAACGCTTGAAAAACGCATGTATATCCGCACCCCATTGTCCCCAATGGGATTCCGCAAGTTCTATGCACATGCTGCGGATTTTTCCGCAGCGTTTATGCCGCGTTCAAAAATCCGCAGCATGTCATTTAATTTTGCGTTTCAGCAAGCGGAATTGCCTTTGTCCAATGCATAAAAAACGCAAGGCAATTCCGCATGTGGAAAACGCGTGATAAACGCGCGAAAAATGCGCGATAAACGCGTGCGGAATTCCGCATGCGTTTTTCCGGGAGAGGACTTGCATTTATGCAGCAGAAATTTTCTGCTTCATAAATGCAACGTGGGCACATAGCCTAAAATCGCTTGGAAAAGCGCTTGATAACCTGCATGCAGAAATGCATGCAAAAACGCTTGACAAACGCTTCTACCTGGCGGGAAAAACGCATGTAAAAACTGCATGCGTTTTTCCTGCCAGGGAGAAGCGGAAAAAATATGAAGCATTTCTGCATCGTGGGTACACAGCCTAAATACTCTCAACTACTTAATGGCACCTTGTGAATGTGGCTATGTTGCAATTTACTGCACAAAAGGTGAATGGCAGAACATCGGAGCAAGAAAAATCTGTTAAGGAATTAGTGCTAAGGATGAACAGACCCATGGATAATCGGGTTCGTCGAGTTTGGCTGAAATTAAAAAAAACATCTTAATTCGGGTACCAGAATGGTATCCAAATTTGATGCCAAACCAGAACCTTATTCAGGTGGCCTGAATGTCTAGCGGTTCCCACTCTGTCCTCTGTGTAACATCGTGGGAAACACCGGCTGTGACCAGCGGTAACCTTACTGAAGTCACCGCCGGTCACAGCCGTTGGGTATGAGCCAACAGCTGTAACCGGTGGTGACAAGATTACCGCTGGTCAGTCACCAGTTGATGATTACTACTGTTGTCAGCATCGCCTGCTCTCGCTGATAACAGCGAGAGTAGGTGACGCTAATAAGAGTATTTATCAGCTGGGGCCTGTGCATAATGGTAGCTTTACTGTTATTCACAGGCACCGGAGACAAAGAAGAAGATGGAAGTGGATTACTTTGTTGGATCTTTTTATTAATATATGGGTGAAAAAGGGCTAGTGTGAGGGAGTCTTTAATCAAATGAATTTTTTTTCTGTGTGTGTTTATTTATTTTTACTACTGGGTTAGTAATGGGGATGTCTGACTGATACTTCTCCATTACTGACCCCAAAAAACAAATTACCCCGATTGCCACCGCACCAGGGCAATCTGGAAGAACTGAGACTAAGTGCTAGAATTGGTGCATCAGATATGATGCTCCACCACTGGGGTAGCTGCAGGCTGATATTTGTAGGTTGGGAATGGCCCAATAACCATGGAGTTTTCCAGCCTCTTAATATAAGCCCGCAGCTGTCTTCTTTCCCTTAGCTTGATCATGCCATTTTTTAAATTTGCTTATTTATTTATTTATTACTAATAAATGAATGAATGAAAGAATGAAAAATACTAATAAATAAATAAATGAAAAAAACGACATGGGGTCACCCCTATTTTTAATAATTAGCCAAGGGAAAGAAGACAGCTGTGAGCTGGCCTTATTATGCTGGGAAGGGGCCAATAACCATGGGCATTTCCAGCCTATTAATATCAGCTTGCAACTATCTGCTTTCCCTTAGCTGGTTATTAAAAATAGGGGGACCCCACACCGTTTTCTTCATTTATTTATTTATTACTGTTACGCACATGCCCGGACTGACTGACGTGAGCATGGCTAGTGATCCCACTGGACAATGAACCGAGGAGTGCCTGGAAGGGCATGACTAAGTATTAACTCGGTCCGACCAAGGTTGCACAGCAGCTCGGTCGACTCTGTGAACCAGGGAGGAACCTAGCAGAGGGACTAGGTGCTACTCCAGGTCAGACCCCAGTCACAGCTGTTGACCCACACCGGGGAATGCAGGATCAGGCAAGTTAGGCTGGCATACTGACAGGTGGGTACTGGCAGGCGCGGCTGGTATGCAAACAGGTGGGTACTGGCAAGCAGGGACGCAGGCAGGATAAGGACCAGTACAGACTGGGATACAGGAACAGAGACGCAGGTGCGGCAGACAAGCAGAGCAGAGCAAAACCCGCAGGTGCTGTAAACGAGCAGAGTAGAGCAAAACCCGCAGGTGCAGTAGACAAGCAGAGCAGAGCAAAACCCGCTGGTGCGGTAGACAAGCAGAGCAGAGCAAAACCCACAGGTGTGGTAGATGAGCAGAGCAGAACCCGCAGATGCGGTAGACAAGCAGAACAGAGCAAAACCCGCAGCTGCGGTAGACAAGCAGAGCAGAGCAAAACCCGCAGGTGCGGGAGACAAGCAGAGCAGAGCAAAACCCGCAAGTACGGTAGACAAGCAGAGCAGAAACACACCAAGTACTTACAATGAAGTAGCGAGTGAACACTAAACTCACAAACAGAAGTACAGAGACAACAAATTGGAGTTAGGTGCAGGTTCAGACACTGCAGGAAAAGGGAAGATGCGAACATAGAGACAAACAAGTAATGAGCTAGGACATAGTTCAGACAGGAACTGAACCAGGAACAAGATACAGGAAAGACCCTGGGAACTCAGCTACTAGGGTGGAGGAAACAGACTAGAAGTCACAGATACAGGTAACGAGCCTGGGTATACAGCCCCCAGGGTGGCGGAACAGACTAGAAGTCACAGATACAGGTAAGAGGCCTGAGTACAGGGTGGTGGAAGCAGACAAGATACAGGACAGGACCTGGCAACTCAGTTGCACAGAACATACTGAAAGAAAGTGTTGCTCAGGCCCCTCCTACTGGGTGGAGGGGGTTTAAGTATCCAGTGACTCACAACAATAGGCTGGGGATGCATTAGGAGTGCGCACACAGTAACTATAAGAATCAGACAGTAACCCCGCCGCCGCCCTAAGCAATCAGACAAGAGACATGCACACAGCAGGTTCTGGAGCAAAGTGTGCAGCCAGGACTGATAGGTAAGATGGCGGTCTTACATGGTGGAAGGTGGTAAGCCATACCAGCACGCCGCCAGGGATGTTACAATTACTAATAAAAAAGTAAATTAAAATACTAATAAATAATGAATGAAAAGAATAACGTGGAGTCCCCCCTATTTTTAATAACTACCCAAGGGAAAGAAAACAAATGTGGGCTGGAATTATTATTCTGGGAAGGGGCCAATATCCATGGACCTTCCCATCCTATTAATATCAACCCCCAGTTGTCTGCTTTGTCTTTGCTGGTAATTAAAAATGGGGGTATGCTAAAAAAAAAATGATGTGGGGTCTCCCCTATTTTTAATAACTAACTAAGTCAAAGCAGACATCTGCAGACTGATATTAATAAGCTGGAAAGGGCTATGGATATTGGCCCCATCCCATCCTAATAAGACCATCCCTCAGCAGCCCCAGAAATGACTCATCCATTAGATGCACCAGTTCTGGCACTTAGACTTGGCTCTTCCTGATTGCCCTGGTGCGGTGGAAATCATAGAAATGGGATTGTGGGGTTGATGTTAGCTGTGTAATGTCTGCTGACATCAAGCCCACGAGTTAGTATTGGAGAGGCGTCTAGCAGACACCCTCTTTACTAACCCAGTAAGTAAAAAGAGAAGAAAACACACTGAAGAAAAATCTTTATTTGAAAAAAACCTCTCCAATAATGTCTCTTTTTCCCATTTATTAAAAAATAATAATGAAAAAAAGTAATAATAAGCCACAGGGTTCAACATAGTCCATAATATAGGGGTCCCAAAAAGATCCCAGTCTTCTTCATCCAGTTTATGGAGCTCCAGTTTGAGAACATTCTGAGAACGAAGCTCCATAGGGTTACTCGCCGTCAGTAGCAGGCAGGAGTGTGAGAATTTCCGTGCCTGCCACTGACCGCAAGTGAACTATGAATTCTCGTTCTGAGAACTGTCTCAGAACGAGACTCCATAGTATCCGAAGGGCGTCGTGGCAAATTTCACTATTGGATTACCGTCGCAACTTCCTGGATTTATTTTTAATTAATAAATGAGTAAACGAGGGAGTGTGGGGAGTCTTTATTCAAATAAAATATTTTTTTCCTGTGTGTCTGTGTTTTATTAACAACATTTTGTCGGAAAGGGTGTGGCTCAAATTGAAATCAATTTGTGCCAAAGTTTAGGGTACATTTTCTGTAGTTTGCCAACTAAAAGTTGGAGTAAACATTGATAAATTTTCACTTTCTAAAAGTTATACAGTTTTAATAAACCAGCCCAATTTTTTTTCCACATTTAATCTATTTATTAGAAAGGAGAGATTCTTTTAAAATTTTAACTTACCAGCTTTAACAATGTTTTTTTTGTTTATTGATTTGCAGCAAATCGCAAATAGACGAATTGACTTGAAAAAATATGTACAGCACTCTAAGAACAATATCAAACTAATATCAATCTCTTTAATCCAAACACATCCCTAATAATATCAAAGTGACTTTAACATATATGGCTATGGGTAACCAGATGGTAACAGTTTTTTATTGCTGAGCTGATACCTATTATCAGTAATGTTTGTTCAATGTTTTATGGCTTTCTCTCCCTATCTCTATTGCTAAGCTGTGAGCTGTGAGGTCTCTCACTA
The DNA here is from genome assembly GCF_046119375.1 of Phyllobates terribilis. NCBI lineage: Eukaryota > Metazoa > Chordata > Amphibia > Anura > Dendrobatidae > Phyllobates > Phyllobates terribilis. Next base: position 202,306,300 of record NW_027362764.1, on the reverse strand, counting down.
TCAAGATACACCCCCAAATGGCAGCTGTATTCCCTATTTCTGCTTTTATACAGACTATGATAGTTCCTTACCGCTATGCTATACAGCTGTACTATAGTGTGATAGCTGCAAGGCATTATAGGGAAGTCTGCTAAGCTTTGCCCAAGGTCATGTAGCCCTTCTCTGCCATTTTACACATTGCTAAAGACTGCTTTAACCAATGGGGATTTTTGGATATTTGTGGGAATCCAGTTGTAAATTCTTAAAGTTTGTAAAAAATCATCAGGAATTTGATTCACATCAAATTAGTTTGGTTATATCTAATTTTTATACATGGATGAACATAGCAGATATACATAATAACCATTATTATTCAAAACTCGATTTGTATAAAATAAAGTGAAAAACTCTATGGGATCTCAAGATATCTTTGATCCTTGTATTTTCACGCAGAGGACCTGATTTACTAAAGTTATCTAACTTTTAAACAGTGAAAACTTGGACTATACAGTCTTAAAATGTGCCTAATTTATTAAAGTGAGAAGCTCTGGAGAGGGACAAAAGCGTACACAAAATAGGGCAATGCCGTCTGGCAATGGGTAGGTGTAATCAATGGTAGCACTCACCTAAAGGTGTTGTGTGCAGGCACAACACCTATAATGGCATCAAAAGCCACTGCTGCTTCCCACGTGGCTGGAGGAAATGGTTCTTCCAAAGGTAATGGCAAAAAATGGAAGCTGGCACTTTAGGTGGGCTGCGCTGCGGGAATGAAGAGGCTTGGGATTCCAAGATGGTTTTTATTAATACCAACGCGCTTCTCCGCCGGACCAGCACCTTTCTCAAGGTATAAAAACCAAATGAACAGCACACAACAACTGAGGACTTTAAGTAGGAGAAAATGGCTCCAAAAAGCATAAGGAGCGCACCTGAAAGGGAGGGGGGGTAGCAAGGAAAAAGAAAAAAAAGGAGAAAAAAAAAAAGGAGAGAGAAAGAAAAAAAAAAGGGTGTTGACACACGGAAGGTAAAGTGGTTAATAAAGTAGAGAAAAACTAAATAAATAAATAGGGAAGGAGTGCAGGGAATAAGGTTAAACCTTGATCGAGCAGACTGATATGTAAAATATAAAAAAAATAAAAAGAGGTGATGAATATATATGAATTGTGAGCAAAGATAAACATAAAGAGTAATTAAAAAATACAAGAAAGGCTGAGTGCACACAATGCGGTTTTAATGCATTTACGCAGCGTTTAAATCGCCGCAGAAACGCATTAAAACCGCTTCGTAAGAGGTCTGCCATGCTTAGCAATGATAATCCGCATGTGCTGTGCACATGATGCGGAAATTTACACTGCGGATTATCATTGCGGCACAAACCACAGCACGACCAATTTTGGCGCGATTTCATTGACTTGCATTAAATCGCAGCAAACCCACATGTATAATATCTATATATGCGGATTTGCTGCATTTCAATGTAAAACAATAGGCGCAAAATCGTGCCACGGCTGATACCCGGGTCGGGAGAGGAGGCTGCTACTCCTCTCATCTGACCGCTGCTCTGGTTGATAACAGCGAGAGCAGCGTGAATGGGAGAAGTGGCAGCCTGCCAGTGGCAGTGTAAAAAAAGAATCAAAAAGTAAAAATAAAAAAATAAACCTTCATACTTACCTCTCCGATGGCCCCCGGTGACCTCCTGGGTGATGCTGTTCCATTGGCGGTTCGCTGCACACTGCGGGGACCTGCAGTGATGTCACTGATCACCTGATGGTCACGCGACCATCAGGTGATCTGTGACATCACCGATCAGCTGATGGTTGTGTGACCATCAGGTCATCAGTGCCGCTGATTGCTAAAGCCAGTAATCAGCTAATCGGTCTCATGACCGATCAGCTGATGCTCACGTGACCTCCCCATGGAAGCATTCTCAAAAATTCTCCCATGGTGGCTAGCTCACCGGGGCTCATCAGCTGATCTTCAGCTGATGAACCCCAGTGACCCCCTGCAGCACTGTATACTGACAGGGGGTGATTTTACACCCCTGTCAGTATACAGTGCTGTATTCTACAGCTGTGACATCAGTGATTGCTGATGTCACAGCTGTAGAAATTATCCAGATCATCGTGGGACCTTGGCGTTACGTGGATTACGTCATTGACGGCGGACAGGTGAGGAATATTGTTGTTTGTTTTTTTACATTTTTTTTCAGGAGATCGAGGGCTTCGTGGAGGCGTGTAATAAAAAAATTGTAGAACCTTGTCTGTTTTATGTCATTAAAATTCTTTATTCTGGCCGTGTCTTTTAATTAAAATGCGCCCACCATTTTACTACGTGGTTAGTAATGGGGGCGTCTTATAGACGCCTTCCATTACTTACCTGATCTTCACGTCAGCCGCCAATACAAGGCTGATGTGAACCCCAACCCCATTACCCGTTCCACCACTACAGGGCAGCGTGGAAGAGTGAGGCTAAGCGCCAGATTTGGTGCATCTTATGGTTGCGCCATTTATGGGACTGCTGAGGGGTGATATTAATATCCACAGAGGGGACTAGTATTCATGGCCTCTTCCATGGCTATTAATATCAGCCACAGCTGTCTAGTTTAGCCTTTGCTGGCTAGATTTTAAAGGGGGACTCCATGTCAATTTTTTTCTGGGGTCCCCCTGATATCTAGCCAGTAAAGGCTAAACTGACAGCTGTGGGCTGATATTAATAGCCATGGAACATTCTTGGCTAATGGCCCCTTCCGCGACAACTAATATCAGCCCCCAACGGTCGGCTTTCCCTCTGCTAGTTATAAAAATGACGCGGGAGCCTACACCATTTTTTTAAGCTTTGTGCCAATAATTCAGACGTAGCACTGCTTTAGACGCAAATTTTGGCTGCGTTCAAAACGTTGCATTTTATTGAACGCAGGTAAATCCACATGTGTTCACTGAACCATGCAGATTTACCGCATTCAATACTTTCTAGTGGTCTGATTTCTGTTGTGGAGACTAGCGACTCCACAAGAGAAGTTGGCATGCTGTGGTCCTGAAAGACGCACCACATGTCAGTGTCCGCGGGTGATTCTCAGCCTAAGATACACTCATAGCAGACAAGGGATTTCTAGATATCCCATCCACTATGCTGTAACATCCGGACGCTGCGGATTTGACGCTGTATAAACATGCAGCGTCAAACCTGGTGCGGCTCCTGACCGTGGCCATGTACCCAAACTCACCCGCAGCATGTCAACTTCTGTAGCGGACGCGCTAGTCTCCGCCGCAGATTTTGACCGATTGAAGTGTCATTATGTGCGGTGGATTCACATTTACTGACAACAAAAGTGCGGGATTATAAGACCGCATTTTGGACTCAACATAAATACGTTGTGTCCAAAGCGCAAAGCGCTGCTGAGTGCTGATCTGGGGGGGGGGACGTAGGGGCTAATGAACCAGCTGTGAGATGTTAATTATGGCCAGGGAAAATGTTTTCCTAGTGGCACATTCCCAAGCTAAGAAAAACAGCTCACAGCAGTCGCATAAATTACGTGAATAGAAATGCTAATGAAGATTGGGTGAATGGGACTAGCTGACAACCAGCTTTTTTTGTTTGGTGATGTTAAGGTGTCAATCAGACCTTTTCATGACCAAAGTAAAGAAACACACAGACACAGTGTAATCACTTTATTTGAAATACAACAGACCCATTCTTTAATCATTTAAATTAACCAATATACTCACCCCAGTTCTTATGGCAATCCAAGGGCTTAATCTATGTCCCACCAACTTTATTTAGCTCCAAAAATCATTAAATCATTCATTGTTGCTCAAAAATGCTTCAAAAACGCTTAAAAAAATGTATGTAGAAATGCGTCAAAAACACATGTAAAAGCTGCATGCGTTTTTTCTGACAAGGAGAGGCAAAAACGCTCAGGAAATTTCTGCTTCAAATCTGCATCGTGGGCACATAACCAAAGTGAGACAACCAAGATTAGATCTTGTCTCACAGTGGGATAGATTTAACCAAAGTCAGGATATTTAGGTGTGTGGCCATATGAGAATCCAGTGTGAAGCTAAGAAGAGAAAAGGAAAAGAGAAAGAAAAAAAAAAGCACAACTCGGCATGCATTCAGAGAAAGTGCTCCAGAGTTTCAGCATGGGGTTATAGTGGAGACTGTGTGCAAAAATAAAGTTAGTGCAAATGTGGTGAAAGTAATTAAAATAAAAAAGTACAAGAAGATATATATAAATATATATATTTATATTATATTATATAAATATATATATATACAGTACAGACCAAAAGTTTGGACACACCTTCTCATTTAAAGATTTTTCTGTATCTTCATGACTATAAAAATTGTACATTTACACTGAAGGCATCAAAACTATGAATTAACAGACGTGGAATTATATACTTAACAAAAAAGTGTGAAACAACTGAAAATATGTCTTATATTCTAGGTTCTTCAAAGTAGCCACCTTTTGCTTTGATGACTGCTTTGCACACTCTTGGCATTCTCTTGATGAGCTTCAAGAGGTAGTCACCGGAAATGGTTTTCACTTCACAGGCGTGCCCTGTCAGCTCTAATAAATTGGATTTTTTGCCTTATAAATGGGGTTGGGACCATCAGTTGTGTTGTGCAGAAGTCTGGTGGATACACAGCTGATAGTCCTACTGAATAGACTGTTAGAATTTGTATTATGGCAAGAAAAAAGCAGCTAAGTAAAGAAAAATGAGTGGCTATCATCACTTTAAGAAATGAAGGTCAGTCAGTCTGAAAAATTGGGAAAATTTTGAAAGTGTCCCCAAGTGCAGTTGCAAAAACCATCAAGCGCTACAAAGAAACTGGCTCACATGAGGACCGCCCCAGGAAAGGAAGACCAAGAGTCACCACTGCTTCTGAGGATAAGTTTATCCGAGTCACCAGCCTCAGAAATCGCAGGTTAACAGCAGCACAGATTAGAGACCAGGTAAATGCCACATAGAGTTCTAGCAGCAGACACATCTCTTCAACAACTGTTAAGAGGAGACTTTGTACAGCAGGCCTTCATGGTAAAATAGCTGCTAGGAAACCACTGCTAAGGACAGGCAAGAAGCAGAAGAGAACTTGTTTGGGCTAAAGAACACAAGGAATGGAAATTAGACCAGTGGAAATCTGTGCTTTGGTCTAATGAGTCCAAATTTGAGATCTTTGGTTCCAACCACCGTGTCTTTGTGCGACGCAGAAAAGGTGAACGGATGGACTCTACATGCCTGGTTCCCACCGTGAAGCATGGAGGAAGAGGTGTGATGGTGTGGGGGTGCTTTGCTGGTGACACTGTTGGGGATTTATTCAAAATTGAAGGCATACTTAACCAGCATGGCTACCACAGCATCTTGAAGCTCATCAAGAGAATGCCAAGAGTGTGCAAAGCAGTCATCAAAGCAAAAGGTGGCTACTTTGAAGAACCTAGAATATAAGACATATTTTCAGTTGTTTCACACTTTTTTGTTAAGTATATAATTCCACATGTGTTAATTCATAGTTTTGATGCCTTCAGTGTGTATGTACAATTTTCATAGTCATAAAAATGCAGAAAAATCTTTAAATGAGAAGGTGTGTCCAAACTTTTGGTCTGTACTGTATATAGTGAAAATTTTGACAAAGCAGCTCAATATCAAAAAGGCATAAAGAATTAGCGTATAAAGTAACAATATAAAATATATAAAAATAAGGCCGCTCTATATTTCTTTGATAGGTTGTGTACCCTCATAAAACCATAAGAGAATCTCCACTGGTAAGCATAAATAAAATAAAAATGACAATTAGAGTATAAAATATGATAATAAAATAAAAATATTATGTGTAAAAATATAAAAATACATAAAAAAAGCTCTAGTAAAAATAATCCATAGACTTGCCAACCTCACATAAAAAACTTCTGTGATCTCATTAAGTCCATGAGGCTCTAAGGTATTCAACCTATAGATCCAATAATTTTCCTTTGTTTTGAGGATTTCCATCCGGTTAAGGTTTCAGGGGGAATAAACTCAATTGGGACAATAGAAATACATGCATGTTCATTGGTACAATGTCTGGAGAGACCATGATACATAAAGCGTTTGGCTATGTTAGCTCTGTGTGAATTGAGCCTTTTATGTAAAGTTTGCTTTGTCCTACTAACAAACTGAAGGCCACATTTACACTCAATAAGGTTTATTATGAATTCAGTCTGACAGGTCATATAAGTTTTTAAAGGGAAGGTTTCTCCTATTTTACTTGACCTGAAAAAAATGTGTATTGTGCAAAATGCATTTGCAGCACAGACATTTTTTTGCTTGCATTTAAAGCTGCCAGGGGACTGCATGTTCAAGGTCTGCTGTGTCAAGGTACTTCCAAAGGTCTCAAGCGACTTGGAGCTATTAGGTTTCTCAAAGTGGGTGCCCGTCTGAAAGTAAACCGTGGTTGGTCAGAGATAAGGGGACCAGTATAGGGTCTTTTTGTAAAATGTGCCAATGCTTTTGTAGAACTTTCCTTAGAGGGAAATGAGCTGAATTAAAAGTAGTTAGAAAATTACTTGATAACTCATTTGTTCCCTTTTCATTGTCCTGGGATCTGGGTTCCAAACATTGTTGCTGTTTGAGCCCCCTGGTCCTTTGGTAGGCACTAGTGATGAGCGAGCATGCCTGCTACTGCTCAGTGCTCTCCTGAGCATCTCACTCCTCGAGATGCTCGGTGCTTGCCGAGTATTTCCAGGGTTGCTCGGGTCCCCTCCCTGCATGTTTGGTGCTCTTTACAGAGCCAATGAACATGGAGGGATTGCCTGCCACTCACTGTAATACCGCAGCCATGTTGGTTGTGGCATTACAGTGATTGGCTGGCCGCACAGCGCCATCAGGTCTATATATGACCTGGCGCCGCCATGCTCGTCACAGTCAGTCCGGAATCAGACAGTGTTGGGAGAGGTGCTGCTGAGCTAGGGAGAGATTTACTTGTTTGTAGTTAGTGTAGGTATACCAAACTATATTAGAGACACATATCCATCTCAACAAACAGTCCTTCTGAGGACTAATCCATCTGCAGAGATATCAGGCAGGCTGGTAAAATAGCAGACTGCAGTGCACATAGCACAAGAGGTTCCATTCCAGTTTTGCCTGCTGCTGCTGTTAGATATTTCTAGAAATAGGCCCAGGTCTTAGGGGCCAGTAATAATTTTTTTTGGATCTTAATCCTCATTATTTGCTTAAAAAGCAATCCAGAGAACAGAGTTTTTCTGCGCCATTTGCTTGTTGGCACTGCAGAAAACAACCAGGTCCTTTCTATTTTACAGCGCTAAAAATCCAGCTATTTAAAACTGTGGTTTGTCCGTCACTTGGATCACATATAATTGCGGTGAAAATACTGCCATTTATGGCCTCCATTAAAAATGTATTTCAGTGTGTCAGTGAAGCTATGGACACCAGTTGGCTGTTCAAAACAGTTACCTACAGGCCAGGTATTTAAAACTGTGTTTTCTCTGTCACACGGATCACATATACTTTTTCAGAAAATATTGCCATTTCTGGCCTCCATTAAAATTTTATTTCAGTGTGTCAGTGAAGCAATTGACACCAGTTTGCTGTTCAAAATAGTTACCTACAGGCCAGGAATTTAAAACTGTGGTTTGTCCGTCACACGGATCACATATAAGTTCGCTTCAAATTCAGTCATTTGTAGTGAGCGTGGAAGATATTGTCTTCCATTTAAAATTGGCAAGGCACGTGGCAAGGGACAGGGAACTGGACGTAATGGTGATGGTGCATGCAGAGGCCGAAGATGTGGGCAAGCTGAAATTGTGCCACAACAAACACCCACATATTCTCCCTCGACCTTCCTGTCCCAATTAATAGGGGACCGCAGAACACCTCTATTGAACATAGAGCAGTGTGAAAAGGTTATTGATTGGATAGCAGACAATGCTTCCAGTCACTTAGCCACCACCACCACCACCACCTTGTCTTCCACACGGTCAAGTTTCAGTAACTGTGAGTCTGGACCGCATATTCCTCACCCTGAACCTCCTTCCTCCCTCCATGTCGAGTGCCCAGAGACAACTAATCCCACATTTGGACACTTTGAAGAGCTGTTCATTTTTCCATTTATAGATTCGGGCCTCTCGCCCGGTCCACTTGAAGTGAGGCAAGAGGAGATCGCAAGTAGCGATGCCCAAATATTTGAGCAGCCACGGTCACACGAAGGCGATGGTAGGAAAGTGTCACAAGAGGTGGACGATGTTGAGACACAATTGGCAGAAAGTCAGGAGGAGGACCAGAATTTTGAAGTGGAAGACGAGGTGGTGGATAATATAGTAACTGACCCAACCTGGCAGGAGAACATGCAGAGCAATGACAGCAGCACACAAGGGGAGGGAGGCAGAGCACCCCAACAGGTAGTTGATGATGATTCACAATTGCCAGAAAGTCAGGAGGAGGACCAGGGTGCGGAAGTGGAAGACGAGGAGGTGGATGATATAGTAAATAACCAAACCTGGCAGGAGGACATGCAGTGTGAGGACAGCAACACAGGGGGAGGGAGGCAGAGCACTCCAACATGCAGGAAGAAGCAGTGTGGTGGCCGCAGAGAGAAGGCAGGCAACTATTCCCCGTAACACCAACACAAAAGAAGCTGCCAGTACAACTGTTAGGTTTTCCCGAGTCTGGTTGTTTTTTAAAGACTCAGTCGATAACCCTAAAAACGTCACTTGCACCACCTGCCATGCCAGCATCAGCAGGGGTGGCAAAACGAACAGCCTGACCACTACCAGCATGATCAGGCACATGGCAGCAAAGCACCCGACTTTCTCGGTCGAACACCAGGGTCCAGGAACAGTGTCTGCGTGAGGTACCACTGCTTCCTCCGCTGCTGTGAATGCAAGCAAATCCCCTGTTCATGGTGTATGCAAAGATGCCTCCTGCCCTGTACCTGTCACTGCACATTCTCAAGTAGCAGCATCAGGAAGCAAATCCACGTCCTTGTCTCAGCGCAGCGTTCAGTTGTCCATACCCCAGTCCTTGGAATGCAAGTGCAAATACGCAGCCAACGCTCCAAAGGCCACACTACTAAATTCTCACATTTCGCCACCGATTGCACTCGAAATGTTGCGTTTTAGGCTGTTCCTCGGTACTCGGTCCCCAGCCGCCACTTTTTCTCCCGGTGTGCCATCCCCGCATTACACATGCACGTGTCCCAAAACATTAGCCATGCCCTCAACAACGCAGTTACCGGGAAAGTCCACCTAACCACAGACACGCGGACAAGTGCTTGTGAGCAGGGATGGTACATCTCGCAGACGGCACACTGGGTTAACATAGTGGAAGTCGGGACTCAGTCAGACCTAGGACAGAACACGTCCTCCCGACTCCAAGGAACGCAGGCCCTAGGTCAAACAGGGTTGCCCCCACAGTCTACCGCTCCTGCACCTCATCCTCCTCAGCCTCCTCCTACTCTTCAGCCTCCATCTCCAAAATGACCACATCAGTCACAAGCTGGAAGCACTGCAGCACTGTCTCGACCAAGCATCAACAGGCTGTGTTGAAGTTAGTATGCTTAGGTGAAAAACCGCACAATGCTGAAGAGTTGTGGACAGCTCTGAAAAAGAAGGCAGATCTGTGGCTCACACCACTGAACCTACAACCAGACATGGTCGTGTGTGACAATGGCCGGAACCTGGCTCTGAGGCGAGGCGAGCTCACACACGTACCATGCCTGGCCCATGTGCTTAACCTCGTCGTTCAGTGATTACTCAAATCCTACCCAGAGTTGCCGAATCTGGTTGTTAAAGTACGCCGCCTGTGTGCCCATTTTAGAAAGTCACCTACAGCTTCTGCCGCCCTTGCCGCGTTTCAGCAGCGTTTGCAGCTTCCAACTCACAGACTTGAGTGATGTCCCCACGCATTGGAACTCTAAACTGCAGATGTTGGGAATGATTTGTGAGCAGAAGAGGGTAGTTGTTGGCTACCAACATCAACAAGGCCGTCGGTATTCAGTTCAGACTCCACACATAAGACCTCAGGAGTGGACATGTATGTCAGACATACACTGTGTGCAGAATTATTAGGCAAGTTGTATTTTAGAGGATTATTTTTATTATTGATCAACAACTATGTTCTCAATCAACCCAAAAGACTCATAAATATCCAAGCTTAATATTTTTGGAAGTTGGAGTGTTTTTTTTTTAGATTTGGCTATCTTAGGAGGATATCTGTTTGTGCAGGTAACTATTACTGTGCAGAATTATTAGGCAACTTATTAAAAAACAAATATAATCCCATCTCACTTGTTTATTTTCACCAGGTAAACCAATATCAGTGCACAAAATTTAGAAATAAACATTTCTGACATGCAAAAACAAAAACAAAAAAAATTAGAGATCAGTATAGCCACCTTTCTTTATGATGACACTCAACAGCCTTCCATCCATAGATTCTGTCAGTTGGTTGATCTGTTTTCGATCAACATTGCGTGCAGCAGCCACCACAGCCTCCCAGACACTGTTCCGAGAGGTGTACTGTTTTCCCTCCCTCTAGATCTCACATTTTATGATGGACCACAGGTTCTCTATGAGATTAAGATCAGGTGAACAAGGGGGTCATGTCATTATTTTTTCTTCTTTTAGACCTTTACTGGCCAGCCACGCTGTGAAGTAGTTGGATGCATGTGATGGAGCATTGTCCTGCATGAAAATTATATTTTTCTTGAACGATACCGACTTCTTCCTGTACCACTGCTTGAAGAAGTTGTCTTCCAGAAACTGGCAGTAGGTCTGGGAGTTGAGCTTCACTCCAACCTCAACCCGAAAAAGTCCCACAAGTTTATCTTTGATGATACCAGCCCATACCAGTACCCCACCTCCACCTTGCTGGCATCTGAGTCGGAGTGGAGCTCTCTGCCCTTTACTGATCCAGCCTCTGGCCCATCCATCTGGCCCATCAAGAGTCACTCTCATTTCATCAGTCCATAAAACCTTTGAAAAATCAGTCTTAAGATATTTCTTAGCCCATTCTTGACGTTTTATCTTATGTTTCTTGTTCAAAGGTGGTCGTTTTTCAGCCTTCCTTACCTTGTCCATGTCCCTGAGTATCGCACACTTTGTGCATTTTGATACTCCTGTAATGTTGCAGCTCTGACAGAAATATGGCAAAACTGGTGGCGAATGGCATCTTGGCAGCTTCACGCTTGATTTTCCTCAATTCATGGGCAGTTATTTTGCGCCTTTTTTGGCCAACACGCTTCTTGCGACCCTGTTGGATATTTGCCATGAAACGCTTGATTGTTCGGTGATCATGTTTCAAAAGTTTGGAAATTTCAAGACTGCTGCATCCCTCTGCAAGACATCTCACAATTTTGGACTTTTCAGAGCCCGTCAAATCTCTCTTCTGACCCATTTTGCCAAAGGAAAGGAAGTTGCCTAATAATTAAGTACACCTTATATAGGATGTTAATGTCATTAGACAACACCCCTCCTCATTACAGAGATGCACATCACGAGATTTACTTAATTGGTAGTTGGCTCTCAAGCCTATGCAGCCTTGAGTAGGACAACATGTATAAAAAGTATCGAAGTGATCAAAATATGCATTTGCCTAATAATTCTTCACGTGGTGTATGTACCATCCTTCATAACTGAGGACTCCACCAACCTGTTGAGTGGCGATGACGCCATAATTAGCGTCACCATCCTGCTTCTCTGTCTTTTGAAGCGCTCTCTGATCACAATCAAAGAGGATGCATTGCAGGCGGCGCACGATGAGATGGAGAAAGGAATCATACAGGGTGATTGCACACAGCCCAGCCTCATCTCATCCCAATGTGGATTTTGTGACAATGAGGAAGAGGAAGGGGGAGGAGGAAGAACAGGAGCTAGTTTCATGTGCTATAGACGGTACTAACTGCACAACTGTCACACTGTAACGACAACTTTCATAAAGGATGTTATTCCAAAAAAGCAGAAAAATAAGTATATTAGATCATAAAATTTAACCTTTATTTAATAATGTCATGACACAATAAAAAACATAATAAAAAAAACACCAGTTGCTTCATATATAAAGGTGGGTATCGTCTATACAAGTAAATGACATGTACCATGTAAGTGGATCACAAAACAATGAAACAAGAATGTGTGGCTGAGGTATATGTACCCATGCTATTGTGTTCAAAAAACAATTTATTTATGCACATTTATAAATTTATATTAATTTTGAACGTATTCTGTCCGGCACAAACCTTTCCACATGTTCCCTGCATTGTAGATGGGTGTGCGCATGTAGGATAGACTAACTTTCTGTTTCTTCCCGACATGGGCAATGTGACCGCTGACATTTGTGTTGCTATGCAACCCAGCGCTTGCGAGTCACGGACCATGATCGGACGTCCACACTTCATAGGAAGTCGTCATCTGACATGCACGCCGAGTACCATCTGACTTCCGGTTGGCGGCAATTGATTGAATGGCTGCAAGTGCTGTTCGGGTGGACGGTAACCCCTATATATAGCTTACAATACACATTTAACATTGCGCTCCCTGAAGAAAGCTGACGAAATGCGCGTCGGGGCGGCGGGTCATCCGGTTGGTTTACCTCCCTATTACACCAGGTAATGGACATTATGGCAAACACTGCTTATGTGACTATATTTTGGTAGATTTCATCCTGACCTATTTATGTGAGCTATTAATACCAATCATACTCTTAATACACATTTTGTGCAACCTTATTTTTTCGTCTGATATAGCCACTGGGCTCAGTACATATACCCCAGCCACACATTCTTGTTCCAGTGTTTTGTGATCCACTTATATGGTAGTTGTGATTTACTTGTATACGGACGATACTTTAGATATGAAGCTACTGGTGTTTTTTTATTTTGTTTTTATTGTGTCATGAAGGATTTTACACTGTGTTCCAAATTATTATGCAAATAATATTTTCTCAGATTTTCCCAAATTACCTATATGAATTGCAGTCATTGTAATTTTCCAGTCAAATAACTATTAGAGTACAATTGAAAGTTTTTTGCACAAACTGCCTATGATAACAGTATATTTTTAAAAAAATAAAAAACTCAAACTGCACTCAAAATGCATGTTCCAAAGTATTATGCACAGCAGAGTTTTCAACCTTTTCATTTTAATAAAAAACAAAAAAATGGTCATTTTTGAAATTATAAGCATTAGCAGGTTATTACAAACTGAAATCAAACAGTTTTCAACTCAAAACTTTATTCTAGGTGATGTTACATTTGCACATAGGACCCCTTGTTCGAAAGGAGCTTCTGAACTCTCTCGTCCATTGAATTTGTCAGATTTTGGATGGTTTCTGCTTCAATTGTTTTGCATGAGGACAGAATACCCTCCCAGAGCTGTTGCTTAGATGTGAACTGCCTCCCGCCATCATAGACACTCCTTTTGATGATGCTCCAGAGGTTCTCAATGGGGTTGAGGTCAGGGGAGCGTGGGTGCGACACCATAAGTTTGTCCCCTTTTATGCCCATAGCAGCCAGAGATGCAGATGTGTTATGTGCAGCATGAGACAGGGCATTATCATGCATGAAAATTATCTTGCTGCGGAATGCACGGTTCTTCTTCTTGAACCATGGCAGGAAGTGCTGTTTGAGAAACTCAACATACATTATGGAGTTCATCTTTACCCCTTCAGGGATCCTAAAAGGGCAAACAATCTCTCTCCCCATGATTCCAGCCAAAAACATTACTCCACCTCCTCCTTGTTAGCGCCGTAGCCGTGTTAGCATGGGGTGTCCATCAACCAGCCATCCTCCACTCAATCCATCTGGACCATCGAGATCATTTCATGCATGATAATGCCCCGTCTCATGCTGTACATAACACATCTGCATCTCTGGCTGCTATGGGCATAAAAGGGGACAAACTTATGGTGTGGCACCCATGCTCCCCTGACCTCAACCCCATTCAGATCCTCTGGAGCATCATCAAAAGGAGTGTCTATGATGGCAGGAGGCAGTTCACATCTAAGCAACAGCTCTGGGAGGTTATTCTGTCCTCATGCAAAACAATTAAAGCAGAAACCATCCAAAACCTGACAAATTCAATGGACGAGAGAGTTCAGAAGCTCCTTTCGAACAAGGGGTCCTATGTGCAAATGTAACATCACCTAGAATAAAGTTTTGAGTTGAAAACTGTTTGATTTCAGTTTGTAATAACCTGCTAATGCTTATAATTTCAAAAATGACCATTTTTTTGTTCTTTATTAAAATGAAAAGGTTGAAAACTCTGCTGTGCATAATAATTTGGAACATGCATTTTGAGTGCAGTTTGAGTTTTTTATTTTTTTAAAAATATACTGTTATCATAGGTAGAGATGAGCGTTGTTCAACTCAAACTGTTCGCCAATCTCAAATTCGAGCTGTTTTGGGCGGTGTTCGAGCCGTTCGGCGAACACGAACGATTTGAGAAAAATTCGGCTGTTCGAGGTTATGTTCGATAATTGTTCGTGCACCAAAATGATAACTGGATTTTTTCTCAGTAATGATGAAAATTAATGTTAATACGCAGTTTGAGTGTACAGCGGGGCGGGGGGAGGGGCAGGGGATGGATCTCTGCAGGAATAATGAAGATCTCCATTTTTTTTTCTCTTTCCTGCATTTAGAGTGGGGAGGTGCAATCTGTCAGCCTATCAGCAGCGCACACACGGAGCGAAGTGCTTTTTTTCACACAAGCAAGGGCATGTGTCATTGGCAGTGTATGTCACATGTCCTTGCCCTATAAGACCAAGCCATTTTCCCCGTCGCCACCTTTTTCTCACTGCTGCAGCTGCATGTTAGACGGCACCGCTGTTGCTGTGTACGCTATACCTTGTTAATTTCAAGCCAATTTTCGCACAAATCTACAGATAGCTTGGGATTAGGGAATAGTTGTGTTTGCAGTCCTTTTAAGGACTAGGTTACAGCATTTCCTACGACTTTTATCAGGCAGGTCTGTGCTCTTAAATAGATAGGTTGTGGGAGTAAAGACTAATTGTAATTGCAGTCCTTTTCAGGACTAGGTTACATCAGTTCCTATCAGTTTTTGCCAGGCAGGCCTGTGCCAGTGCTGTGCAAGTTTTTTTCACAGCATTTGGCTGAATCTAGCAAAGCTAATCCTTTTTGGCCTATTGCAGAGTGTGTTAGTCAGTGGAGTAGCCTATCTGTGTTGCAAGATATACCACCTGTGTATAGAATACCAATTTTTTTACTGCACCTAGTGAAGTAAAATCTTTTGGGCATAGCATCATTCTATTAGTCCATCTATACTGACCTCCATCAGGTTGCAAATTGAATATAATTTTTTTTTGCATGTAGCTCTGAAAAAATATTTGGGCTTCTAGCAGTGTGTGGGACTTGTTCTATTAGTCCATCTATACTGACCTCCATCAGGTTGCAAACTGAATATAATTTTTTTCTGCATCTAGCTCTGAAAAAATATTTGGCCTTCTAGCAGTGTGTGGGACTTGTTCTCTTAGTCCATCTATACTGACCTCCATCACGTTGCAAATTAAAAATAATTTTTGTCTGCATCTAGCTCTGAAAAAATATTTGGCCTTCTAGCAGTGTGTGGGACTTTCTCTATTAGTCCATCTATACTGACCTCCATCAGGTTGCAAATTAAAAATAATTTTTATCTGCATCTATCTCTGAAAAAATATTTGGGCTACTAGCTGTGTGTGGGACTTGTTCTATCAGTCGATCTATACTGACCTCCATCATGTTGCAAACTGAATATAATTTTTTTCTGCATCTAGCTCTGAAAAAATATTTGGCCTTCTAGCAGTGTGTGGGACTTTCTCTATTAGTCCATCTATACTGACCTCCATCAGGTTGCAAATTAAAAATAATTTTTATCTGCATCTAGCTCTGAAAAAATATTTGGCCCTCTAGCAGTGTGTGGGACTTTCTCTATTAGTCCATCTATACTGACCTCCATCAGGTTGCAAATTAAAAATAATTTTTAGTCTGCATCTAGCTCTGAAAAAATATTTGGCCTTCTAGCAGTGTGTGGGACTTTCTCTATTAGTCCATCTATACTGACCTCCATCAGGTTGCAAACTGAATATATATTTTTTCTGCATCTAGCTCTGAAAAAATATTTGGGCTTCTAGCAGTGTGTGGGACTTGTTCTATTAGTCCATCTATACTGACCTCCATCACGTTGCAAATTCAAAATAATTTTTTGTCTGCATCTAGCTCTGAAAAAATATTTGGCCTTCTAGCAGTGTGTGGGACTTTCTCTATTAGTCCATCTATACTGACCTCCATCAGGTTGCAAATTAAAAATAATTTTTTGTCTGCACCTAGCTCTGAAAAAATATTTGGCCTTCTAGCAGTGTGTGGGACTTTCTCTATTAGTCCATCTATACTGATCTCCATCAGGTTGCAAACTGAATATATTTTTGTTCTGCATCTACCTCTGAAAAAATATTTGGGCTTCTAGCTGTGTGTGGGACTTGTTCTATTAGTCCATCTATACTGACCTCCATCAGGTTGCAAACTGAATATAATTTTTTTCTGCATCTAGCTCTGAAAAAATATTTGGCCTTCTAGCAGTGTGTGGGACTTGTTCTATTAGTCCATCTATACCGACCTACATCAGGTTGCAAACTGAATATAATTTTTTTCTGCATCTAGCTCTGAAAAAATATTTGGCCTTCTAGCAGTGTGTGGGACTTGTTCTATTAGTCCATCTATACTGACCTCCATCAGGTTGCAAACTGAATATAATTTTTTTCTACATCTACCTCTGAAAAAATATTTGGGCTTCTAGCTGTGTGTGGGACTTGTTCTATTAGTCCATTTATACTGACCTCCATCAGGTTGCAAACTGAATACAATTTTTTTCTGCATCTACCTCTGAAAAAATATTTGGGCTTCTAGCAGTGTGTGGGACTTTCTCTATTAGTCCATCTATACTGATCTCCATCAGGTTGCAAACTGAATATATTTTTTTTCTGCATCTACCTCTGAAAAAATATTTGGGCTTCTAGCTGTGTGTGGGACTTGTTCTATTAGTCCATCTATACTGACCTCCATCAGGTTGCAAACTGAATATAATTTTTTTCTGCATCTAGCTCTGAAAAAATATTTGGCCTTCTAGCAGTGTGTGGGACTTGTTCTATTAGTCCATCTATACTGAACTCCATCAGGTTGCAAACTGAATATATTTTTTTCTGCATCTACCTCTGAAAAAATATTTGGGCTTCTAGCTGTGTGTGGGACTTGTTCTATTAGTCCATTTATACTGACCTCCATCAGGTTGCAAACTGAATACAATTTTTTTCTGCATCTACCTCTGAAAAAATATTTGGGCTTCTAGCTGTGTGTGGGACTTGTTCTATTAGTCCATCTATACTGACCTCCATCAGGTTGCAAATTGAATATAATTTTTTTCTGCATCTAACCCAGCCAGTAGTTTTGGCCTAATACCACAGTTTGGCCACTCAGCTCTGCTCGGTTCCCATCCATTGTTTTTTTGTGCAAACAACTCCAGAGTTGTGAATTAGTTAACCACCAAAATGAGTGGAAAAAGGCCTGCTGCTCGTGGAAAGGGGAATAGGCGTGTTGGGAAGGTGAAAAAAGGTTGTGTCCGTGGGGTAGGTGTTAAAGCAACAGTAACATCTGCAGAAGAAAGACCATCTTCCAGGCAAACTAAAATGTCTACTTCTTTTAGCGGACAATGTGATAAGATCCCTTTCTTACGGCCACGCCAATCGCAACAAATTCCAGATGAGGCACAAAAACAGGAGGTGCTTCAACAGATATCAAGTGTTCCTTTAAGTGGGCTCTCCTCCACATCAACTTCAACATCACAAGTACTCCAGTCCTCAAAGGTGTCACCCCAATCGCACTTGGTTCCTCACAGCTCCCAAATCTCCAGCTGCACGTCTGAGTATAAGGTAGAACAGATGGTTGACTCTGCAGAGCTGTTTACTCATACTATAGCCTGGGAATCAGAGTTCGACTCCAGCGCTTCTGTGAATCCAGACGAGGAAATGATCTGCACTGATGCCCAGAATCTTTATGAGTCGGATCCAGGACCAGACGCAGAAGGCTCTGACCATAATGTAGACCCTCATTCCCAAACTGTAACTCCTGTTGGTGGAGACAATGAGGAAGACGATGATGAGACTCAAATACCTGATTGGAGCGACAACTTTAGTTTTTTGTCAGGGCAGGAACAGGTTGGCTCTGAGGACGATGGGTGTGATAACGCACAGGGTGATAATGATGAGGTTAGAGATCCCACTTACTGTCAACCCACAGTCAGCCAAGAGATGAGGTCAGCAGAGGAGGTGGAGGAGGATGCTAGTGACGACGAGGTCAGGTTGCGCCTTCCTGGACAGAGACGTAGTACTGGAAGCACGTCAACAACTGCATCCTCAAACACAACTCTGCCTCTCACCACAAGTCGTGGTGGCTCTTCAGGTCGCATGGGTGCTAAGCCTTGCATAGCCTGGGCATTTTTTCAGATCGATAAAGATGACCCAACTCGTGTTATCTGTAACATTTGCCAGCAAAAGCTAAGTAGAGGCCAAAAAATACATAGTTTGAGTACTTCATGCATGAACCGGCACATGGACATGAAGCATAAGTTGCAGTGGGAAGCTCAATGTGCTACAATGCGGCCTAGCCGGCCGGGCCAACCACCGTCTGCCATATCCTGTGCATCCGCGGCCTCTTCATCCTCTGTGACTGGGGGGGACAGCAGTCACACCTGTTTTGGTGCGCAGACCTGCCACCTCTTTACCCGCAACAGCCAGCGTGATTGGCAGGTCATCATTTTCTTTGGAGGTGGTAACACCAGCTGGTGTTGAGCGCTGTCCGACATCGATAGCACCACCTTTGGATCAAGGCAACCTAACATGTCCGCCTGCATCTTCCTCACAGACCGGCAGTTTGCCGGGGACACCCTTATCAACCCCGTCTAAGCACAATAGCCAGCCCTCGGTCCCTCAGATGTGGACAAGTAAAAGACCATTTCCTCCTAGCCATGAGAAAGCTAAGAGGTTGAATTTCACCATCTGCAAGCTCTTGGCTACAGAAATGCTGCCTTTCCACCTGGTGGACACAGAGGATTTTCAAAACCTTATGTCTGTCGCAGTGCCCCAGTACCAGATGCCCAGTCGGCACTACTTCTCAAAGAAAGGTGTGCCTGCGCTCCACCAGCATGTCGCACACAACATCACCGCTTCTTTGAGAAACTCTGTGTGTGACAGGGTGCATTTCACCACAGACACTTGGACGAGTAGGCATGGACAGGGGCGTTACATGTCGCTGACTGGGCACTGGGTAACTATGGTGACAGCAGGACAAGAGGCTGCTGTCCAAGTCTTGCCGTCCCCACGAGTTGTGCGTCAATCCTCTTTATCTCAAAGTTCCTCCACTGCTTCTGCCTCCTCAACCTCCTCTCGGTCCTCCACCTCCACCCAAAGCCTGTCTGGTCATGCCACAAGCTTTCTAACTGCGCAGAAGGGATCTTGCACACCTCCTTACAATGCTGGCAGTAGGGCTCAACGTCATCAGGCGGTTTTTACTTTGAAATGTCTGGGAAATGTGAGTCACACAGCTGAGGAGTTGTGGTCAGCTCTGGAGAACCAATTTCATGAATGGTTGTCTCCACTGGACCTGAAACCAGGGAAGGCCGTGTGCGACAATGCTGCAAACCTGGGTGCGGCCCTTCGCCGGGGCAATGTCACACACGTGCCTTGTATGGCTCACGTGTTGAACCTGGTTGTCCAGCAATTTTTAGCCCACTATCCCGGACTAGATGGCCTTCTGCAGAGGGCACGGTCGCTGTGTGCTCACTTCCGTCGTTCGCATCCCGCAGCTCAGCGACTTACATCTCTACAGAAGTCGTTGGGCCTGCCACTTCACCGGCTAAAATGCGATGTGCCTACCCGGTGGAATTCAACTCTGCACATGTTGCAGCAACTGTGGCAGCACCGACAAGCCCTGGTGCAATACGTTCTGACGTATAGCCTGGGCCAACGAGATCCAGAGGTGGGGCAAATCACGCTGGAGGAGTGGTCTCAGATCAGGGACCTATGCACCCTTCTGCACAGTTTTGAAATTGCGACGAAGATGTTTAGTGCTGACGATGCCATTATCAGCATGACTATTCCGGTGATTTACATGCTGGAGCACATGTTAAACAGAATTCGGAGTCAGGTGGTGGCACAAGAGGAGGTGGAGGAAGTAGAGGAGGAGGAGTTGTATGCGGAAGGGCTAACATCTGCAAGGTCCAGAAGGTCGGCAGCACCAAGGCGGCAGGCATGTGAGGGGGGGGTGGATGGTTTTACCAGGGCGCATGGTAGCAGCCAAACTAGTGAGGAAGGTGCAGGAGCCCAGGAAGAAGTGGAGGACGAACTGATGGAAGACTCATCAGATGAGGGAGACCTTGATCACATTTCTGTTGTGCGAGGTTGGGGGGAGAGGACAGAGGAAGGAATCATGATTGTTACCTCACCACCAACACAACAGGGACTTGGTGCTCCTAGATGCGCAACACACATGAGTGCCTTCTTGCTGCACTACCTGCAACATGACCCTCGAATTGTGAGAATTAGAAATAATCCTGACTACTGGGTTGCCACACTGTTAGATCCCCGGTACAAAAGTAAATTTGCAGAAATTATTCCTGCCATAGAAAGGGATGCACGCATGCAGGAGTATCAGCAGAGACTGTTGCAGAATCTTACATGTGCTTTTCCACAAAACACCAGTGGTGCACGTAGTGAATCTCACAGTTCCAACTTGCCAACCGTGGGACCGTCGAGTGATCAGCACTCAAACGGTAACAGAACCACTGTATCTGCTGGTAACATCAATTTTGCGGAATCAATTCACCACTTTTTTAGCCCATCCTTTGCAAGGCCACAGGAGACAAGAAGTCTGACACATAGTCAACGCCTAGAGACGTTTGGACAGGAGTATCTCCAAGTAAACATTGAAGCCATGACTGTGTCACTGGACCCTTGCTCTTTTTGGGCTTCCAATCTGGATAAATGGCCGGAGCTAGCCACTTACGCCTTGGAGATCTTGTCATGCTCCGCAGCCAGCGTTCTGTCTGAACGTGTGTTCAGCGCTGCTGGTGGTGTGCTGACAGATAAGCGCACGCGGCTCTCCACTGATAATGTAGACAGACTCACGTTCATAAAGATGAACAAATCATGGATCCGAAACGACTTTTCTACCCCTGTGTCATCCTGGGGAGAGTAAAAGCTTGATGATTGGTTAAAATCACCTCACCAACCGTTTTAAGCTTTCAAATTACTAATCATGTTTATCTGTATCTTGGCTGGAAAATAATTTGGGCTTTGTAGCAGTGTGCAGCACTGATTCTATTAGGCCATCTATAATAAGCTCCACCAGATTTAAATTTACAAATCATGTTTTTCTGTACCTTGGCTGGAAAATAATTTGTGCTTTGTAGCAGTGTGCAGCACTGATTCTATTAGGCCATCTATACTAAGCTCCACCAGATTTAAAATTAATAATAATTTTTAGCTGCATCTAGCCCGGAAAATAATTTTGGGGCTCCGAGATGCGCAAGACACATAAGTGCCTTCTTGCTGCACTTCCTGCAACATGACCCTCATATTGTCAGAATTCGAAGTAATCCTGACTACTGGGTTGCCACACTCTTAGATCCCCCAAACTTTTCGATCAACCTTTTAATTTTAATAAAGACCAAAAGAATGGTCATTTTTGAAATTATAAGCATTAGCAGGTTATTACAAACTGAAATCAAACAGTTTTCAACTCAACACTTTATTCTAGGTGATGTTACATTTTCATATAGGTCCCCTTGTTCGAAAGGAGCTTCTGAACTCTCTCGTCCATTGAATTTGTCAGGTTTTGGATGGTTCTGCTTCAATTGTTTTGCATGAGGACAGAATACCCTCCCAGAGCTGTTGCTTAGATGTGAACTGCCTCCCTCCATCATAGACACTCCTTTTGATGATGCTCCAGAGGTTCTGAATGGGGTAGAGGTCAGGGGAGCATGGGGGCCACACCATAAGTTTGTCCCCTTTTATGCCCATATCAGCCAGAGATGCAGATGTTTTATGAGCAGCATGAGATGGTGCATTATCATGCATAAAAATGATCTTGCTGTGGAATACACGGTTCTTCTTCTTGAACCATGGCAGGAAGTGCTGTTTGAGAAACTCCACATACATTATGGAGTTCATCTTTACCCCTTCAGGGATCCTAAAGGGGCCGACAATCTCTCTCCCCATGATTCCAGCCCAAAACATTACTCCACCTCCTCCTTGTTGGCGCTGTAGCCGTGTTTGCGTGGGGTGTCCATCAACCAGCCATCCTCCACTCCATCCATCTGGACCATCCAGCGTTGCACGGCACTCATCCGTGAACAAAACAGTTTTGAAGTCAGTCTTCATGTAATGTTTGGCCCACTGGAGCCGTTTCTGCTTGTGTGAAGTGGATAGAGGAGGTCGACAGGATGGCGTATGCACAGCTGCAAACCTCTGAAGGACCCTGCATCTTGTTGTTCGGGGGACGTTGGAGGCACCAGCAGCTTCAAAAACTTGTCTGCTGCTATGACAAGGCTTTTTTGCCGCTGCTCTTTTAACCTGACGTAATTGCCTGTAGGAAAGAGTCCTCAATTTGCCCTTATCAGCACGCACACGTGTGTACTGTGAATCAGCTACATACTTCTTGATTGCCAAGACACTTCATCCTGATTATCGCACAATGTTGATTGTAGTCATGCCTTGACCTAAACACTCCACAATTTGTTGCTTCTCAGCAGCCGACACATCCTTTTTCTTTCCCATTTTGGCCTTCTTAAGTAGTCTTGCCTTTCATTGGACACACCTGCCAAACTAATTAGCACAGGTGTCTGCAATTGCTTACAGTGATATAAAGAGCCCTGACACACATCACCATCAATGAGTTTAACTGACAAACAAACAAATTCTTCCCTTATCACTCCTAAACACTTTTTGCATAATAATTTGGAACACAGTGTACATGTACTTTTCCACAAAACACCAGTGGTTCACGTAGTGAATCTTACAGTTCTAACTTGCCAACCGTGGTCTGTATGGAGTTGTTCAATAAAGGGCCCAAAATTAAGATAACATAGATGGGAGAGGTCTCTATGAATAGGAATTCCTAAGTATTTGATACCCTGTGAGGGCCAGGCAAAGGGAAAGTTGGACTGGATGGAATCCTGTATGGATTTGGGGAGGGAGACATCGAGGGCCTCAGACTTCGCTGCATTGATTTTAAAATTTGACCATGTAACAAAGTGATCTATTTCAGCCATAAGAGCATGGATGGATATATGTGATTGAGTGATATATACTAGGACATCATCAGCAAATAGAGAGCACTTGTACTCGGTGCCTCCCACCTCAATCCACCTAATATTGGGGTTATGGCGAATTGATGAGAGCAGGTGCTCCGTCACTAGGATGTATAAGAGAGGGGACAGAGGACATCCCTGCCTTGTCCCATTGGTGATTGTGAAAGGTGATGAAAATGTTCTGATGCACCCCGTGGGATTGGGACACCCGGATCCGGACCCATTTTGGTGGATGCTGGTGGTTGTAGTCTCCGTGGCGGCGACCCGGTTCCGTGGCTCAGGGCGGTCAAACCAGTGGCGGAACTATTTATGTGGTTTTGATGTTTAAATGTCCGACTACTCCACCCGTGGATTGCGGTCAGAGTGAACCGCCGCTGCAGGGCAGACCGCTGAGGCTGGTGTTGTGGGTGCAGCAGAGCGTAGCATAACTCCCCACGGGAGGAGTATAGCCTCAGGGCAGTGTATGCGGAGGATGGGGGTGATGGTGCAGGGCAGCAGCAGTAACGACACGGAGTCAGTGATGCAGTCCAGGGCTTTTACTCACCGTTCTTATTATCCAGACCACGTCTGCAGGTAACGGCTGCCCACGTCGTACTGTGCTCACCACGTGAGGGGCTCAGACAACTCCCAGATAACTTTGGAGCGCTTCACAGGACCTCCTTTGTGTGTCCTTTGTCTGGCCTTTCTTACCAACCCTTCTGTCCGGCTGCCTCGGGCCTCCTCTTGGTAAACTTGGCGCCAGTTTCCCTGACCCTATGTGGTGCCTTCCTAGCGGATGTAGCGAGGGGCTGCGCCACATAAAATGTCACAGCCTCCGGTTTCTAGCTGAGGTTCGTTTCCTGCCTCCACTAGTTTCGGGGACCAGTCTCCCCCTTTGGCCTGACCCCTCCACGCAGGTGGATTCGGGCATGTGGTGGCGACTCGCCCGTCCGCACCCCTGGGATCCCTTCGTTCCTCATTCCTGGAGCCTTCTCCGCTCCTCTTCCTTCCTTCTCCCTCTTCCAGGCCTGGGCCTATGTTACTAGGCCCGCCTCCGGAGCAGAGCTCATGCAGAGCCCCTGCTCCCTGTCACTTCTGCTCAGACTTCTCTGCACTGAACTAAGATGGTGCCCACCTTTTATACTCCCTTCTCAATGCACCCAGGAACTGCTTCCTCCCTGCTCCTGCACTACAGGGTTCCCCTTCCTCAGTGTTCCCTCCCCCCACTCCAGCCAGGGACAGGGACTGTCGTGCCCATCTCAGGGGCATATTGGTCACCTGCCCCACGGCAATGTAATGTAATGCATGCAAGTGTCGGGTCCTGATCCACACTCCATCCTTACCTGAGAGTGAGATATCACACCTCTGGGTGAGGTGCAATACCTCTGTAGCAACCGAGCCCTCAGGGTGCTACAGTTCCATTTATCTTCAGCCTAGGTGACGTATTGCGATACAGGGCCGTGATTTGGGCTATAAAAGGGTCCCCTAGACCCCTACCCCAAGCTTTTTAAGAGAATCATATATGGAGTGCCAAGAGACTCTATGGAATGCTTTCTCAGCATCCAACGAGAGTATCTAATTACAAATTTTTAACTGCATCTAGCCCAGGAAATACTTTGTGCCTAGTAGCAGTGTCTGCTAGTCAGCGGATTATCCCGGCTGTTAAGCAAGCTACACCACCTGTAGTTTGGACACTTAATTTTTTCAAAGGAAATGCTTCGGGACCACGGGATACTCAGTGAAAAGCATCAGGAGGCACCCCAAGGCATAGGGGCTGGGACTGGCAGTAGGATGCCTTGCGGTGGACAGCCGAGATCGATCCTTATAAAAGCTTTTTAACTGCAGCAGCTTTAGTGGACGCTACTGGAGCTGGAATTACGCGGCTGCTGGCATGAGACTTGCCCTCCAATAGATCCTTGTAAATGGATTTAAAGTGTATTCATTCAAATTAGAGAGACAATTTAAATTAAAAAGCTTAGAGCTGCCTCCACCACAGGGGGGCTCGCTCGACCCACCAGCGGACAGGCACCAGTATTGGGAGAGGGGGGCTGGCCGTCAGGGTTCACCGCGGCTCTGGCACAAACCCGGCGACAAGGAGGTGGCACGGGCAGGAGCAGACTGGCCGTGTCGGCTTCTCACTTTTTGGATTTTAGAAGGGCATGACATGCCTATATCTGTGTCTCCCCCTCCTTTTACTCCTCCACCTCTTTTCTTTTCGCATGACTATATGTACTTGTCACTTTTCCATGTGTTAGTTGTGTCTTCTGAGCAGTTTGTCAGCTTTTGGACACCTTTGAAGGTGTTTTCTATGTGTTTCTATGTGTTTTTGTTTGCCTGCCATTGGTTTTAACGGTGTTCGAAGGTGTTCGAAGAACAGTTCGACGAACAGTTCGGCGAACACACGGGTGTTCGACGAACCGAACCGAACTCGAACACTACGGGGGTGGCTCAACACTAATCATAGGCAGTTTGTACAAAAACCTTTCAATTGTACTCTAAAGGTTATTTGACTGGAAAATTACAATGACTGCAATTCATATAGGTAATTTGGGAAAATCTGAGAAAATATTATTTACATAATAATTTGGAACACAGTGTATTCAATAAAGGTTACATTTTATGATCTAATAAATTAATTTTTCTGCTTTTTTGGAATAACATCCTATATGAAAGTTGTCGTTACATATTGTTAGAGTTTTTGTGATCATTATCATTACATATGGCATACAATTGTGGGACTTTTGTGAGCTACAACTGTCATACTGTCTGTTCAGTGTGGATGGCCTGAGGGCAGAGAGGAGGAGGATGAGGAGGAGGATGAGAGCATGGTCACTCATCCTCTTGGTGAGGACACGGAAGTCTTGCCTGTTAGCAGTCTGGCACTCATGGCAGAGTTTATGTTATGCTGCCTTTCCCATGACCCTCGCGTTCTCAAAATTTTGGGTGACAGTTATTACTGGTTGGTGACACTTCTAGACGCATGCTACAAGGAGAACTTTATATATCTTATTCCTGAAGCGGACAGGTCTACAAAAATGGGGCAGTACCAGAAGGCCCTTGTTGTGGAACTATTAAAAAAATTCCCATCTGAAAACGCTGGCGGCAGAGGTCATAGTTCGTTGGACAACCAAGGACTACAGGCAAAAGAGACACAACTCCAATCCAGCAGAGGCAGGGGAACACTGTCAAAGTTCTGGGAGAATTTTCTCAGCCCCTCCCATCACACAAGCCCTGAGGCACGGGGTACTCTCACAAGGACTGCAAAGTTTGGGAAGATGCTGAGGAAGTACCTTGCCGACTGAGCCAAGGTCCTCCGTGATTCCTCTGTGCCTCATAATTATTGGGTATCCAAAGTGGATACGTGGAATGAACTGTCTCTCTAAGCCTTGGTAGTCCTGACCTGCCCTGCCACTAGCGTTTTATCAGAGCGGGTTTTTAGTGTCACTGGTGGAATTATAACTGATAAGCTCATCCGCCTGTCAACTGAAAATGCTGACAGGCTGACTCTTCTAAAAATGAACAAGGGCTGGATTGGGCCAGACTTCTCAACACCATGGAATGATAGCATCGTAATATAAACTTAAATTGAGTGTCTTTTCTAGGGAGGTGTATTCCCATGCACCTTTTCACACCCACACATGGGTGGTATACACTCACTGATTTTGGCTAATTGCTCTTGTCCTCCTCCTTCTCCTCATCCTCATCCTCCACCACCATATCACCAGGGTGACTGTGGTCCATGATGCAACACCCACATAATTTTTTTAAAGGGTGTTTATGATGCCCATAAAAAAATTTTAATACAGTATGTTCATGTATACCCCCTAGGGGTAAATGTTTGTCAGCCAATACACTTAGTGCATGGGCATTACAAGTATAGGAGACCCGCTCCTTTCTAATGGGAACATTTTTTTATGAGGCCCTCTAAGTCTCTTCCAAGGGGCATTGGAGTGCCTCCCAATTTTTGGCAGCCCTTGCATTCACTGCATAGGCCAACACTATGGGAGACCCTCTCCTTTCTAATGGGAATTTGTCATTACTGTGACCTTGCTCTATGTGTCTTTAAATTATTAGTGTTTTTTCCTAAATTTGTTCAACCGTTGGACTCACTGCATAACCTCTAACTGTATAGAAGACCCTCTCCTTTCTAATGGGAACATGTTGTACTCGCTACTGTTGCCCTGCTCTATGTGTCTTTAAATTCTTAGTGGGGTTTTTCCTAAATCTGATCAGTTGTTGGACTCACTGCATACCCTATAACTGTATAGCAGACCCTCTCCTTTCTAATGGTGTAACATCCCTGGCGGCGTGCATGCATGGCTTACCACCTCCCACCATGCAAGACCGCAATCTTACCTATCAGGCCAGGCTGCACATTTTGCTCCAGTACCTGCTGTTTGTATGTCTCTTGTCTGCTGGCTTAGGGCGGCGGCGCTGTTAGTTTTTGATTCTTAAAGCTACAGTGTGTGCAGTCCTAATGCGTCCCTAGCCTATTGTTGTGAGTCACTGGATACTTAAACCCCCTCTACCCAGTAGGAGGTGCCTGAGCAACACTTTCCATCTGTGTGTTTCTTGCAACTGAGTTTCCAGGCCCTGTCCTGTATCTAGTTTGTTTCTGCCTCCCTGGGGGCTGTATACCCAGGCCTGTTACCTGTACCTGTGACTTCTAGTCAGTTTCCGCCACCCTGGGGGCTGAGTTCCCAGGCTCTTTCCTGTATCTTGTTCCTGGTTCAGATCTTGTCTGAACAGTGTCCTAGTCCGTTACCTGTTTGTCTCTATGTCTGTACCTTTCCCTTTTCCTGCAGTGTCTGAACCTGCACCTAACTCCAACTCGTTGTCTCTGTACTTCTGTTTGTGAGTTTTGTGTCCACTCGCTACTTCATTGCAAGTACCTTGTGTGTATCTGGTTCTGCTCGTTCTGTTTTCCTGCCTCTGTATCTAACTTCTGTGTTCCAGCTATCTTCTTGTGTTTTCCAGTCTGTTCCAAGTGAACAGAGCCCTGTCCTGTCTACCACATCTGCGGGTTTTGCTCTGCTCTGCTTGTCTACCGCTTCTGTGGGTTTTGCTCTGCTCTGCTTGTCTACCGCACCTGCCGGTTTTGGTCTGCTCTGCTTGTCTACCGCATCTGCGGGTTTTGCTCTGCTCTGCTTGTCTACCGCACCTGCGGGTTTTGCTCTGCTCTGCTTGTCTACCGCTTCTGTGGGTTTTGCTCTGCTCTGCTTGTCTACCGCACCTGCGGGTTTTGCTCTGCTCTGCTTGTCTACCGCATCTGTGGGTTTTGCTCTGCTCTGCTTGTCTACTGCATCTGCGGGTTTTGATCTGCTCTGCTTGTCTACCGCATCTACGGGTTTTGCTTTCCTCTGCTTGTCTACCGCATCTGCGGGTTTTGCTCTGCTCTGCTTGTCTAGCGCATCTGCGGGTTTTGCTCTGATCTGCTTATCTACCGTATCTGCGGGTTTTGCTCTGCTCTGCTTGTCTACCGCACCTGCGGGCTTTGCTCTGCTCTGCTTGTCTACCGCACCTGCGGGTTTTGCTCTGCTCTGCTTGTCTACCGCATCTGCGGGTTTTGCTCTTCTCTGCTTGTCTACCGCATCTGCGGGTTTTGCTCTTCTCTGCTTGTCTACCGCTTCAGCGGGTTTGGCTTTGCTCTGCTCTGCTTGTCTACCGCATCTGTGGGTTTTGCTCTGCTCTGCTTGTCTACCGCATCTGCGGGTTTTGCTCTGCTCTGCTTGTCTACTGCATCTGCGGGTTTTTCTCTTCTCTGCTTGTCTACCGCATCTGCGTGTTTTGCTCTGCTCTGCTTGTCTACCGCACCTGCGGGTTTTGTTCTGCTCTGCTTGTCTACCGCATCTGCGGGTTTTGCTCGTGCCTGCCAGTGCCCACCTGTCTGCATGCCAGCCGTGCCTGCCAGTGCCCACCTGTCTGCATACCAGCCTTGCCTGCCAATACCCACCTGTCTGCATACCAGCTCTGCCTGCCAGTATCCACCTGTCTGTATGCCAGCCTAACCTTCCTGTTCCTGCATTCCCTGGTGTGGGTCAACAGCTGTGACTGGGGTCTGACCTGTAGTAGCACCTGGTCCTCTGCTCGGTACCTCCCTGGTTCACGGAGTCGACTGAGCCGCGGTGTGACCTTGGTCGGCCCATCCAGGCACTCCTCTGTTCATGGTACAGTGTGATCACTAATCATGCTCACGCCAGTCAGTCAGGGCATGTGCGTAACAAATGGGAACATGTCTTACTTGTTTTTGTGGCCCTGCTCTATGTGTCTTTAAATTGTTAGTGTTTTTTTTCCCAAATTTTGGCAGCCCTTGCAATCACAGCATGGGCATTACTACTATAGGAGACCCGCTCCTTTATAATGGGAACATTTTTTTTAACTGAGACCCTCCTTTGCATCTCTTCAAAAGGGTATTGGGTTGCGTCCAAATTTTTGTCAGCCTTTGCAGTCACTGCATACATTATAATAGTATAGGAGACCCACTCGTTAATAATGGGAGCAACAAAGCATAGCCGGCTGATGGCTCTCTAACAATAGCGAGGGCCACCTGATGGCCCCATAAAAATAGGCTTAGTGACTTTCAGAATGCCTCCATCATAAATGAAACAGGATGTGTCTGATGATGTGTCACACACCACATTGCCAGATAAGGTTGTAAAATGTTAAAATGACATTTACTGGTGAATGCATTTGTCTTAAAACTAACGTAAAAAAAATAAAAAAAAACAGTAGGATCTTTCTTTAGTATAAAAAACAGAGTCGCCAATGTAACCTTGATGTAATCACATTGTTCAGCTCCTGCACCTCCTCCTCCATCTCCGAAATGACCACATCAGTCACAAGCTGAAAGCACTGCAGCACTGCCTTAGCCAAGAGGCAACAGGCTGTGCTGAAGATAACATGCTTAATGCTTAGGTGACAAACCGCCCAGCACTGCAGAGTTGTTGAATGCTGTAACACAGCAGCCTGATCAGTGGCTCTCGCCGCTGAACATACAGCCAGGCATGGTCGTGTGTGACAATGGGCAGAACCTGATGACAGAGAAATGACAGCCAGAGTAGATACGGTTTCCCTCTATGCCAGTCCTTTCAACAAACTAAAGAATATGGCTGTGGAGAAATACAACTCCCACTGAGAAGCTGTTTCAGATTGAAAAACATTGGGCCCACCAGAGGATTTGATTCTGAGGGCTCACCTTTCTCCTCCGCTCGAGAACCCCATAGCAGCTGCAAAGTTAGCACTATCATGAACTCTCCTGATTTAGAAGCCAGGGCATACCAGAGGATTCTTTGGTCCTTGCTGGGATTTGAACCCAGGATCCCAGCGCTGCAAGGCTTCAGTGCTAACCTCTGATCCAATGTGCTGCCGTTCGCCTTCTGATATCTAACAGGCTGGAGAAACTTGCACCTACTGCCATTCTATCTTCAGCTCCTTTGTGAGAAACTAATGTATTTGGACAGCCACTCAGTCTACCAAATAAAATTCCTGATAAGGAAATTGGGGATGGCCTCACTACTGGTACTGGGTGCAGTGCTAATACCATGGCGTCGTACCATAGTTTACTGGAAATATTCCAGGCTGGTAGGAGGCAAGCAGATTCCCACAGAAAAGTATCAGCAGTAATGTTCAGGGACCCGCCCTTGTAGAAGGCGAAGATGATACCAGGAGAAATAGTGGCGGCTGGGGACCGAGTATGGACACCGGGCTGCCGTCGTCATGAGGTTGTGAAAAGTTTCCGCCTACACGGGCCTAAAAGGCCACATTTCAAGTGCAAGCAGCTGCCCAGAAATCTGGCGATTTAGTATTGCGGCCTGTCGGTGGGTGGGTGGCTGGCTGCATACTTGTGCTTGCATTCCAAGTAACAGAAAACTAAGCAGATGGTGGCCTCTATCATCATCATGGCATTACCTCGGCACTATGAACTCTCCTGAAGGAGAAGCCAGGGCCCACCGGAGGAGTCTCCGGTTCTCTGGTGGGCCCGTCCAATTCTGCCGAGAAGCAGCCCTGGCTAAGAAAAGTGTGTGGGAAGGTTCCTGGACAATCTATGGCTGCTTTTTTATTGTGAATTGGACGTGCGTGTGCATGTTATTTCTCAAACCGCATTACAGATCAGGCCATTGTCCAACTCTGTAGTTGAAATTAAAGGCGCAAAAAAAGATATTTGTGTGTCGAAACACCACCGACAAGTGCGAGCTCATGTTCGACGGGCTGCCATTGCTTCCGCAACAAGCTGTATTAGAGGACTTCCTGGGAGAAGTGACACCCAGAGTAGATACGGTTTCCCAAGTCCTTTCACCAAGCTAAGGACTATGGCTGTGGTGAAATACAACTCTCAGCAAAAAAAGCTGTGTAATGGCTCCGTACAATCCCTGGCCACATTTATCTGTCCACGTGTTTGTGGTTAGGCGGTCCTTCCCAGTAAGTGCACTGGGGAGGGCACAGGTAATGTTGTGAGACGCGTGCTTGTGGAAGGCGGAGACGATACCGGGAGAAATAGTGGCGGCTGGGGACCGAGTATGGACACCCGGCAGCAGCCGGCATGAGGTTGTGAAAAGCTTCTGCCTCCACAAGCCTAAAAGGCCACATTTCAAGTGAAAGCAGCTTTAGAGGACTTCCTGGGAGATATGACAGCTGGAGTAGATATGGTTTCCCAAGTCCTTTCACCAAGCTAAAGAATATGGCTGTGGTGAAATACAACTCTCAGCAAAAAAAGTTGTGGACTGGCTTCCTACCATCTTTGGCCACATTCACTTGACCACGTGTTTGTGGGTAGGCGGTCCTTCCCAGTAAGTTCACTGGGCAGGGCACGGGTAATGTTATAGGACCCGTGCTTGTGAAAGGCAGAGACAACACCGAGGCAAATAGTGGCGGCTGGGGATCGAGTATGGATTCCCGGTCGCTGCCACCATAAGATTGTGGACAGCTTCCGCCTCCACGAGCCTAAAAGGTCACATTTCAAGTGCAAGCAGCTTTCAAAAATTTGGCAGTATAGTATTGCAGCCTGTGTGTGGGTGGGTGGCTGCCTGCATACTTGCGCTTGCATTCCAAGGAATGGGGTAGGGACAACTGAACAGTGCACTGTGACAAGGATGTGGGTGGTGATTGTTGCAAGTCTGCAGCGAAAGGTGCATGGCGGGAGGCATCTTCGCATGCGCCAAGGATCATTTATGATGGGCACACTTTTAGGCCGTGACCTAGGAGTCAGAGATGCTTCCAGGGGTCTTCCCCATGCTGTTCTCATGTCTTTTCAGCACTGTATGCATGTGTCTGATGATGTGTCACACACCACATGGCCAGATAAGGTTGTAAAATGTTAAAATGACATTTCCTGCTGAATGCATTTGTCTTGGTTGAAAGCAATGCAAAAGTGCAAAAACGCATCAAAAACGCTACGTGTGAACGTAGCCCAAGGTGTGGAGGAGTATTTTTGTTTTTGGTTATTTATTTTGCCTTATATACAAGTCATTACCCTGGAAAGGATGTTCCTTGACATATTTCCCAGGAAAATCCATTTTGGTTTAGTTTTTGTATGTTTTATTGTGAGTCTGTAAAAGTGGCGTAATACTCTGACAACGTTGTTGACAGCAGTGATCTGGGAGTCAGA
Source organism: Phyllobates terribilis (assembly GCF_046119375.1). Taxonomy (NCBI): domain Eukaryota; kingdom Metazoa; phylum Chordata; class Amphibia; order Anura; family Dendrobatidae; genus Phyllobates; species Phyllobates terribilis. Next base: position 202,273,397 of record NW_027362764.1, on the reverse strand, counting down.
AATGCTTCCAGGGGTCTTCCCCATGCTGTTACCATGTCATTTGAGCACTGTTCCCATCGATTTGGGCAATTTTTAGGCCCTCTGCAGACCGCCGCAGGGAGCCGTCTAAAAAATGCTCGAGTTTCCAATAGACTTACATTAGGCTCGTTGCTCGGGTCGAGCACCCGAGTATTCCATTTTGCTCGACCTGAGCATTTTAGTGCTCGCACATGACTAGTGGTAAACTTTATCTTGAAATAGAAAATAATTGTTGCATAAAATTAACTCAAGGCTTTCAAGGATGAAGGCTCTATGTTCTTCAGTCTTGTAGATGGCTTGGCAAATTTTTAACATATGTCTGTAAGATATTGTCTAAATAATATGATAAATTGCTATTGAGGGATCCAATTTCTGAAATTATAGGGAGGCTGGTGGGATTTGTTAGAGACTTGTGAACCTTTGATAAATGACATAGGAATGGCTTGCTGGAGTCTGTAATGGTGAGGAACTTTTTTTCCTTTTTACTTAATATGCCTTTGTCAAAGGCTGTATGGATAAGATTGGTATAATTCACTTGAATAGATGGAAAAGGATTTGAGGGTGTCATGGAGTAGTGGTCAGGACTGGATAATAAATTACACTACCGTTCAAAAGTTTGGGGTCGCCCAGACAATTTTGCGTTTTCCATGAAAACTCATACTTTTATTTATCAAATAAGTTGCAAAATGATTAGAAAACATAGTCCAGACATTGACAAGGTTAGAAATAATGATTTTTATTAGAAAGAATAATTTTCTCCTTCAAACTTTGCTTTCGTCAAAGAATGCTCCCTTTGCAGCATTTACAGCATTGCAGATCTTTGGCATTCTAGCTGTTAATTTGCTGAGGTAATCTTGAGAAATTTCACCCCATGCTTTCTGAAGCCCCTCCCACAAGTTGGATTGGCTTGATGGGCACTTTTTGCGTACCATACGGTCAAGCTGCTCCCACAACAGCTCAATGGGGTTGAGATCTGGTGACTGCACTGGCCACTCCATTACAGATAGAATACCAGCTGACTGCTTCTTCCCTGAATAGTTCATGCATAATTTGGAGGTGTGCTTTGGGTCATTGTCCTGTTGTAGGATGAAATTAGCTCCAATAAAGCGCTGTCCACTGGGTATAGCATGGCATTGCAAAATGGAGTGATAGCCTTCCTTATTCAAAATCCCATTTACCTTGTACAAATCTCCCACTTTACCAGCATCAAAGCAACCCCAGACCATCACATTACCTCCACCATGCTTGACAGATAGCATCAGGCACTCTTCCAGCATCTTTTCAGTTGTTCTGCATCTCACAAATGTTCTTCTGTGTAATCCAAACACCTCAAACTTTGATTCGTCTGTCCATAAAACTTTTTTCCAATCTTCCTCTGTCCAATGTCTGTGTTCTTTTGGACAGAGGAAGATTAATCTTTTCATTTTATTAGCCAGTCTCAGATATGGCTTTTTCTATGCCACTTTGCCCTGAAGGTCAGCATCCCGGAGTCGCCTCTTCACTGTAGATGTTGACACTGGCGTATTGCGTGTACTATTTAATGAAGCTGCCAGTTGAGGGGCTGTGAGATGTCGATTTCTAAAACTAGAGACTCTAATGTAGTTGTCTTGTTGCTCAGTTGTGAAGCGGGGCCTCCTACTTCTATTTCTACTCTGGTTAGAGCCTGTTTGTGCTCTCCTCTGAAGGGAGTAGTACACACCGTTGTAGGAAATCTTCAGTTTCTTGGCAATTTCTCGCATGGAATAGCCTTCATTTCTGAGAACAAGAATAGACTGTCGAGTTTCACATGAAAGTTCTCTTTTTCTGGCCATTTTGAGAGTTTCATAGAATAAACAAATGTAATGCTCCAGATTCTCAACTAGCTCAAAGGAAGGTCAATTTTATAACTTCTCAAATCAGCCAAACCGTTTTCAGCTGGGCTAACATACTTGTGCAAGGGTTTTCTAGGGTTTTCTAAACATCCATTAGCTTTCTTACACAGTTAGCAAACACAATGTACCATTAAAACACTGGAGTGGTGATTGTTGGAAATGGGCCTCTCTACACCTATGTAGACATTGCAATAAAAACAAGACGTTTGCAGCTAGAACAGTCATTTACCACATTAACAATGTATAGAGTGTATTTCTGATTCATTTAATGTTAGCTTCATTGAAAAAAAATGTTCTTTGCTTTCAAAAATAATGAAATTTCTAAATGGCCCCAAACTTTTGAACGGTAGTGTATATGCTTCTTTCAAGTAGTCATTTTGAGGAGATTTCAAGGTTTAACCGTATTCCCTGTCCCCCTTCCCTATTTATTTATTTAGCTTTTCTCTACTTCATTAACCACTTTACCTTCCATGTGCCAACACCCTTTTTTTTTTCCTTTCTCTCTCCTTTTTTTTTTCCCTTTTTTCTTTTTCCTTGCTTTCTCCCCTTCCCCTTTAGGGGTATTCCTTATGCTTTATGGAGCCATTTTCTCCTACTTAAAGCCCTCAGTTGTTGTGTCCTGTTCATTTGGTTTTTATACCTCGAGAAAGGCGCCGGTCCGGCGCAGAATCGCGTTGGTATTAATAAAAACCATCTTCGAATCCCAAGCCTCTTCATTCCCGCAGCACAGCCAGCCTAAACGTGCCAGCTTCCATTTTTTTTAATTTATTAAAGGGGCTCAATCTTGTTTGATAAATTTAATTCATCTTTAGACTGCTCAGCTTAAGTTTGATAGCTTACTAGGTCTTCCAAGTTATCCCATATAATTTTTGAGCAATTTTGGTGCACAGGATCACAATTTAGGCCTCTTCTCTTTTCCCTCATTAGTTTCTAATAGGTTTCATTCTTTTGTTGGATGTGTTAAAAACATGTAATTTGAGGCATGTAAGATAGTTTTCTGGTCCAAATTAAAGTGCTTCTCCCAGAATCAAAAGTTGTCCCTATGGGTCTGACTTCTAGGAACTTCAGCAATTCTGAGAACAATGCTTGAAAATGAGCTCTGCATAACGCCATCTTGAATTTATTGTCTATGGGAATGCCAGAAATAGTCACTTTCTGAGAATAACTTTTTAAGACAAAATTCTGGCACATGTAGCTTAGTAAACCAGCCCAAATGTCCATATACTGTATTTGGGATGTGAATATTAAATTTGTATTTTTCATATTTTTCATAAGTATGTGATGTTGATTATCAATCCAAATTTCCATTCCAATACTCATATTGAGTGGCTGAGAAATTTGGAAAGAATAATGTAACTCTTATTAAGAGCTGCTGTAGGAGCCTCCAACCTTTTTCTCGATTACCTTGACAAAGAGGTATGCCTACCAGCCACATAATTATGATTCAGCTGCCATTTTACAACCCCTATAAAATCAATTGATGATTAATTCTGACAATACTTCATTTACACCCACTAAGTAGACTCAACAAAGCAATTTTTTGCAGTTTATAGTTAACAATCTTGTTCAATCATCATCAATTACTTTCCATTCGCACATAGTGATTTTCTTGCTATGCTCTTTGGCTTGCTCCAGGCAAGCTTTTACAGTTTACTAGCTTGCTTAATGGTTTTGTGTAAAACAGCAGAAGGATGGATAACTTACACATATTTTTGCCATTCTGTGTGCTAAATGAGCCACATTAAATGTTTAAAAAATCCATGATAAGGGAGAATATTGTATCTAATTTGGCACAAGCTTCCAAGGAGCAAGAAAAATATTGATCAAATGAGTCTTTCATTAAATGGCACATCTTGTATTCCTAATGATGTGCACAATTATATTTGTATATTTTTCGCATAGTTTATTAATCAACAAATTAAACATCAAGTTGAGCTTGTCTATTTTCAGAACTACTATCAAAGAGCTTGTTTTTTTTAGGGCAAGTTTTAGGTTTGAATTGCATGATTCATTTTACCACATAATGTTATGAAAAAAGGGAAATAAATTCCAAGTGAGATGAAATGGAAAAAAAAAAACATAACTTTTTTATTTTTCCATCAATGGCTCTGTTTATGATCTTGTTTTTTTATGCTCCCTAAGCCATAGTTTTTATGGATACTGATTTGGTTTACAATGTTTTCATTGCTTTTCATGGGAGATGGTTTCCTTTTTGGTTAACGTATGGGTTAAATAATTTTATAGTTTAATTGTATGAACTCGACTTTAATTCTAAATTTTTAAATTAGGAAAAGGGTCGTGATTTAAAGAAGACCTGTCACTAGGCAAAAAGTGGCCAATTTTTGTTTTTATTTTATTCCTATTGCTCCCCTGACTAATTCTTTCATTGTTTGTTTGTTTTTTTTAATTAACCTTATGGTTTCTAAAATATGTGCCTTTTTTATGGTCCTTACCAACAGGTCATAGCTCACATGGTAATAATGCAGAGCAGTCTGAAGACACTAGAAAATCCTGTGGACCATGCCCCCTTAAAAAGACCATACAAAATAGCACAAAATGTTCAAAAATGAAACATATATCCCACACTGATTGCCCCTAATGTATGATATGAATACATTCACATTCAATGTCTAACAAGAAACTGCAGGCTTGGATGGCTCAAATTATAGACCTCTGTGTTGCTCTTTCTCCTCCTCAGTTCAGTGATTATGTGTTCAGTACATTCCCTGTGTGTTATCCTTACTCCCACAGTTCAATGTACACTAGCAGTACACTGTGCCCATGTACTGCCTACAGCCAGACCTCCCCACTCAGCTAAGCATTGTGTCAGCTCAGGGCGCTAATGCAAACTGTGCCAAAAGTTTATTTCTTTATTGAAAGTTCAGTAGATGTAAATAAGATAGAAATGCTAGAACTGTAAGTGATAATGATGACAAAGTGTTCACTGTGCAATCTCGCTCATTCCTATGGGTGTGAAGATTGGATAGTGTAATGCTTTATTTGCCAAAGGTTGTAAGTATATCTAATGTGATATCATAGCACATTCTCTTATTACAGGTCTGTGAATGGAAAGATCCTGAACAGCTTAAGAAACTCCTAGATGTAAATCTGAAAGACATTGGAGAACCTCATCAGAAATTATTACAACTTTGTCAGAATGCTATTAAGTATAGTGTCAAAACAAGTAAGAAATCAAACTGTTAAATGCTTATAATGTTGGTCAAGAAACATATACTTGTATTATAGAGATGAAATCTTTGTGTGCCTTTCATTCATTGTTCAAATATATGCCAATAATCTTTACAAAAGTAAAATGTTACTGATAACCTGTCACCAGGTCAACAGTGCACAGTTTGTGCTTTTATTTTATTCCGGCTTTATCCCCCGAGTATTCAATTTTTTTAATCTGCCATAGAATTCCAGAGATGAGGAACTTTTTATTTAATTATAATTTTTATGGCCATCAACAAGGAGGTGAGGCTGGAGAACATTCTCTTGGGTGTGCCATTAGGTTGTTTATGCATTAGTACCCTGTGAGCACCGCCCTTTTGTAAAAACCATAATAAATTAGCACTAAATAAAATTGCCCACATCTTTGGAACCAAGTGGCAGATTTCAAAAGAAACAAACAAAAAATAAAGAAAAATAAAAACAGAATACTTAGTGAGCATTGGTAATAAAATAAGAGCAAAAACTGGCCACTTTTGACCTGGTGACAGGTCCTCTTTAACCTTACTTCTACTGTGCTGATTGTTAAAGTTTTATATGTATATACCACATGTCATGCAGGTAAGTTTAGGCTTTATTTTTAGGGATGAGCGAGTATGCTCATCGCTACTCGTCACTTGCCCGAGCATCACATTGCTCAGGGTGCTTGTTACTTGGCGAATATTGTTTAAATGTTCGGGCGTGAGCTCAAGTTCCCGCCCCACATGTTTGGCGCTTTTTAGGCAGCCAATTAACATGCAGGGATAGCCTGACAGTCACTGTAATGCCATAGCCTTGTTGGTTGTGGCATTACAGTGATTGACTGGCCACATTGCATCATAGGGTCTATATAAGACCCGGGACCCTATGCTCATCACAGTCTACCCCATCAAACAGGCAGAGTAGGGAGAGGTGCTGCTGAGCGAGGCAGAGAATTTGAGCTTGTTTTAGGCAGGTATTCCACACCACTATTATTCATTTCATCTACACTAACAGTCCTTGTAAGGGCTCATTCTGATGAATATTAATACTGCTGTTAGCAGTAATTGGGCAGAGTTTGTGGAGAGATAGTATAGTACAGAATATGGTTCACTGCAGGTTCTTTCTGCTGCTGGTGCTCATATCAATAGCCCTAGATATCAGGGCTAATAATATTCTTTTTGCTCTTAATCCTGATAATTGTAGTGAAAAGCAATATAATACACCATTTATACTGGTCCATATGCTTGTTAACAGCATACAGCCAGATTAGTGCAAGCAGAGAAACTTGTTCATCATCAGAGGTGATCAAATATTACTGCGGTAATAATCGTGAACTTTTTTGGAAGTTGTCAAATATTATACTTTATTTAAAATGAGCAAGGCGCGTGGTAAGGGATGGGGAAGTGGACATGATCTGATGGTGCATGCAGAGGCCGAGGCTGTGGGTAAAGTGTGCCAGTTGTGCGTTTAAAACATATATCCAGACTTGGCCGCTGACCAATAGCATCGCTCTACTGCTATTGCAGACAAACATGGTCATCAGAGGTGATCAAATATTTCTGCAGTAATAATCCTGAATTTTTTTGGAAGCTGCCAAATATTATACTCTATTTAAAATGGGCAAGGCGCATGGTAAGGGACGGGGAAGTGGACATGATGATGATGGTGCACACAGAGGCCGAGGCTGTGGGCAAACTGTGCCTGCTGCGGGAGCACAACAAACACCCACATCATGTCGAACTAGCTTCCTGTCCCACTTTCTAGGGGATCGGAGAACACCATTCTAGAACGCAGACCAGTGTGAAAAGGTTGTTGGTTGGATAGCAGATAATGCTTCCTGTCAGTTTGCCACCACCACAAGCGATTCCACACTTGGACACTCTGAAGAGCTTTTCACATTTCCATTTTAAGATTCTGGCCCCTCGCCCTGGCCTCTTCAAGCAGGACATGAGAAGATTGCATGTAGCGATGCCCAAATATTTGCGCAGCCACGGTCACAAGAAGGGAAACTGCAATTACTGTCTCAACAGGTTGATGATGATGAGAGACAATTGCCAGAAAGTCAGGAGTAGGGCCAGAGTGCATATGTGGAAGACAAGCTGGTGAGCACAGAGGAGGAAGGGAGCCATAGCACCACAAAAGGTAGAAAAAAACAGTGATGTGGCCACAGACGCAAGGCGGGCAACTCTTCCCCAGAACAACAATACGAGGGAAGTTTCCAGTCCAACTGCTAGGACTTCCCAAGTCTGGCGCTTTTTTAAAGACTGTCAGTTAATCCAAAAAGGCCATTTGCAACTTCTGCCATGCAAGAATCAGCAGGGGCAGCAAAACTACCAGCCTGACCACCCCCAGCATGTTCAGCCACATGAAAGCAAAGCACTAGGGATGAGCGAGTATACTCGTTACTATTCGGTACTCGCCGAATAGTACAGTACTCGGGCTAACGAGTACAATGTAAGTCAATGGGAAAAGCGAGTAAGCCGAGTAATTGTCTGCTGGAGCCTATAAAGCGGTCTGGGGGCTGAGGAAAAGGCTGAAATGGGTGCATGATTGTTTAAAAGCCGGCGGTAAAAAGCCGCCAGCTTTTAAACAATCACTCAGCCCCATACTCGCTTCCCCGCAGCCTCCCATCCCGATCCTCCGCTCCCCCCGCCGCTTCCCATCCCGATCCTAAGTTAGGACCGAACGGGGAGCGAAGCACCAGGGAGCGGGGTGCGCAGCACCAGTGAGCGGGGAGCGAAGGACCCGGGCGGGGAAGCCGGCAGTGAAAAGACTTCACCGCCGGCTTTCCCGTTCGGTGCTGCGCTCCCCGCTCCCCGATATACACTCCCCGCTCCCTGGTGCTTCGCTCCCCGCCCGGTCCTAACTTAGGATCGGGATGGGAGGCAGCGGGGGAGCGGGGAGCATACATTAGGGAGCGCAGCACCGAACGGGAAAGCCGGCAGTGAAAAGACTTCACTGCCGACTTTCCAGCTGGTTATTTCAAATGAACAGCTGAGGTATCAGCTGATGCTGATCAGCTGTTCATTTGAAGTAGAACAGCCTGTTCCTGCCTGCTGTACCTGGCTGGACACAAAAATATGGCGAAGGCCACGTCAAATTTTTGGTGAAAAATTCACTAAAAAATAAAAAAAAAACACATTTAGGGATTGCATCTTTATTAACCCCTCCACTTGAGGGATTAATAAAGATGCAGTCCCTAAATTATTATTTTTTTTATTTTTTAATTAATTTTTCCAAAAAATTTTGACGTGGGCTTTGCCATATTTTCGTATGCCAGCCAGGTACAGCATCCAGGAATGAGCTGCCCCCAACCCACAGCTGCCTATTTGTACCTGGCCAGACACAACAATATAGGGAAGCTCTTTTTTTTAATATTTCATGAATTTCATGAAATAATAAAAAAAAAAATTACGTGAGGCTTCGCCCCATTTTTGTGTCTAGCCAGGTAGAACTAGGCAGCTGGGGGCAGGAATCCGCAGCGCAGGGAGGACCAAGCTTTCTGGGCCCCCCCCGCTGCGAATTGCAGTCCGCAGCCACCCCAGAAAATGGCGCGTTCATAGAAGTGCCATTTTCTGGCGCTGTACCCAACTCATCCAGGGCCCTGGTGCTGTGGCTCACTGGGTAATAAAGGGGTTAGGGCCAGCTTTGTATTATCCGCTGGCTCTAAGCCCGAAATTCATGGGGTCACGCCAATATTAGACATGGCCACCATGAATTTCTAGTAAAGTATTTAAAAAAAACACAACACATAGAAAAAAATATTTTATTAGAAATAAAACAAAAAAACACTTAGAGACTCCATCTTTATTAAAAAAAATTATCTCCCGTCCGACGTAGTCCAATGAAGTCTTCTTCTTTAGCTCAGCTACATCTCTGGTAGAGATTCTCTACCAGAGATGTAGCTGAGCTGTGCGGCCGTGGGAAAGTTGATGTGAGTTCATGCAATCAAGCATGAACTCACATGAACCCTCTGAAGGCACCGCGGCTACTTCAAATGAACAGCTGATCAGCATCAGTTGATACCTCAGCTGTTCATTTGAAATAACTGGCGGGAAAGCCAGCAGTGAAAAGACTTCACCGCCGGCTTTCCCATTCGGTGCTGCGCTCCCTGCTCCCTGATGTAGGCTCCCCGCTCCCCCGCTGCCTCCCATCCCTATCCTAAGTTAGGACCGGGCGGGGAGCAAAGCACCAGGGAGCGGGGAGCGTACAACAGGGAGTGGGGAGCACAGCACCGAATGGGAAAGCCGGCGGTGAGGATCGGGATGGGAGGCTGCGGGGAAGCGAGTATGGGGCTGAGTGATTGTTTAAAAGCCGGCGGCTTTTTTCCGCCTGCTTTTAAACAATCATGCACCCATTTCAGCCTTTTCCTCAGCCCCCAGACCACTTTATAGGCTCCAGCAGACAATTACTCACCTTACTCGCTTTTCCCATTGACTTACATTGGGACCTACTCGTTACGAGTATAGCGAGTCCGATTATTTCACTACTTGCTCATCCCTACAAAGCACTTGACTATCTGGGCTGAATGCCAGGGTCCAGAAACAGTGTCTGAGGGTGACACCACTGCCTGTTCTGCCGATGCATGACTCAGGTGAAGATGCCTCCCACCCTGCACCTGTCGTTGCACACTTGAAACCACAATCATTAGCAACCACGTCCACGTCCTTGTCCCAGGGCACTGTTAAGTTGTAAACGTAGTCCTGGAAACGTAAGCACAAATACGCAGCCACCCACAGGCCACAATACTAAACTGCCACATTTCCAAACTGGTTGCACTAGACATGTTGCTTTTTAGGCTTGTGGAGAAGGAAGCTTTCCACAACTTCATAGCGGAGGCTGTCCCTAGGTACTCGGTCCCCAGCCGCCAATATTTCTCCCGGTGTACCATCCCCACATTACACAAGCATGTGTCCCAGAACATTACCCATGCCCTTACCATTGCACTTACTGAGAAGGTCCACCTAACCATGGACATGTGGACAAGTTCTTGTGGCCAAGGATGCTACATTGCACTTATGGCACACTGGGTAAATATTGTGGAAGCCAGGACCCAGTCGGACACTGGGGCGGAACATGTGCTACCGACGCCGAGGACTGCGGGCCCTGGTTCAATCAGGGTTGACCCTACATTCTACCGCAGTTCCTACAGCTCCTCCTCCCCCTCAGCCTCCATTTCCAAAATGACCATATCAGACGCAAGCTGGAAGCACTGCAGCACTGCCTCGGACAAGCAACAACAGGCTCTGCTGAAGCAAATCTACATAGGTGACAAACCGCACACCGCTGTAGAGTTGTTGAAAGCTGTAACAAAGCAGGCAGATCTGTGGCCCTCACTCCTGAACCTACAGCCAGGCATGGTTCGTGTGTGACAATGGCCGGAACCTGGTGGCGGCTCTGAAGTTTGGCAACCTCGCAAATGTACCATGCCTGGCCCATGTGCTCAGTTTACTGGTTCAGAGGTTTCTCAAAACCTACCCTGATCTGCCTGAGCTGCTTGTGAAATATGCCGCATGTGTGCGCAGTTCCAAAAGTCAGCTACAGCTTCCACTGCCTTGACAGTGTTTCGTGTTTCAGCAGCGTTTTCAGCTTCCAGCTCACTGACTGGTGTGTGATGTCACCACACTTGGAACTTAACGTTGCATATGTTGGCAAGGATTTGTGAGCAGCAGAGGGCAGTTGTTGAGTACCAGCTCCAACATGCCCTTTGGTATTCCGGTCAGCCTCCGTACATAAAAGTTGATGAGTGGGCATGGATGTCTGACATCTGTGCAGTTCTCCAAAACTTTGAGGACTCCACCAAGATGGTGAGCAGCGATGATGCCATAATTAGCATCACCATCTCGCTTCTCTGTCTACTAAAACACTCGCTGCTCGCAATTAAAGAGGAGGCTTTGCAGGCAGAAAAGAAAACAAGCAGAGATGTCTCCAGCGGGATCAGGATTGTAGATATCTTTTAAAACTTCACTTTTAATTGCGTATCATAAAAGCCATGGATGAGTTACAAAGTAAGCAGTGTAGCGGCTCTCAAGTACAACACATTCCAATGCGTTTCGGCTAAACCTTATTCATGGAATAGTGGCAGGGTGCGATGAGATGGAGCAAGGAACTCTACAGGGTGATGCTACACAGCCCAGCTTCATCTCATCTCAACATGGATTGGGTGATACTAAGGAGGAGGAGGCTGAGGAGAAGGAACAGAAACTGGTTTTCTGTGATACAGACAGTACTACACACACCATATTTATACCATCTGTTCAGCGTGGATGGCCTGAAGAGGAGAAGGAGAGAGAGGTTGAGAAGGAGGACCAGGAGGAGGATAAGGAGGAGAATATGGACAGTCGTCCTCTTGGTTGGGACAGGGAAGTCTTGGCTGTTTGCAGTCTGGCACACATGGCTGAGTTTTTGTTTTGCTGACTTTCCCATGACCCTCGCATTGTACGCATTTTGGGCAACAGTAATTACTGGTTGGTGACACTTTTAGACCTGCTCTTCAAGGAGAACTTTGTATCTCTCCTTCCCGTGGCGGAGTGGTCTAATAAAATGTTGCAGTACCAGAAGGCCCTTGTTGAAGAATTGTTAAAAAATTTCCAGCTGACAATGCTGGTGGCTGAGGTCACATTTCCTTGAACAACCAAGTACAGGCGAGGGAGACACCAAATAGATGCAGTAGAGGCAGAGGAACACTGTCAAAGTTCGGGGACAGTTTTCTCAGACCCTCCCAGCGCCCAGGCCCTGATGCATGGTGGTTTACTCTGACAAGGATGGAAAAGTTTTGGAAGATGCTGAAGGACTACCATGGTGACCGTACCAGTGTCCTCCGTGATTCCTCTGTGAATTACAACTATTGGCTATCCAAGCTGGACACGTGGCATGAACTGTCTCTCTATGCCTTGGTGGTCCTGGCTTGCCCTGCCGCTAGCTTTTTGTCACAGCAGGTTTTTAGTGCTGCCGGGGGTATTAGAACTGATAAGCGCATCCTCCTGTCAACTGAAAATGCTGACAGGCTGACTCTTATCAAAATGAACAAGGGCTAGATTGGCCCAGAATTCTCAACACCACCGGATGATAGCAGCAGAACATAAACTCAAATCCATTGTTTGTTTGTTTGTTTTTTTGGTATTCCCTTGCATCCTTTACACCCAGACATGGGTATACACTTCAGGATTTCATCTTTTTTATGTCATCCTCCTCCGTCTCCTTCTCGTCATCCTCACCACCATATCAACAGGGTGACCATCATGCAACATTAATTTTTTTAAGGGTGTTTATGATGCCCGTAGGAACAACCTTTAGAGGCCTACATCTAGCATTCCATAACATATCTATATATAATCCCCAGGGGTAAATGTTTTTCAGCCCATGCACTTAGTTCATGAGCATTACCAGTCTAGGAGACCCACTCCTTAATAATGAGAAAAACATTTTTTACTGAGGCCCTCCACTACGTCTCCTCAATGTGGTATTGGAGTGCATCCTATTTTTTGGTAGCCCTTGCACTTACTGCATACACAATAACAGTATAAGAGACTAATTCCTTAATAATGGGAAGGCCAATTGAAATCGAATCTAAATTCTACAATATTACCTCTCTTATCTGCAATTCGTGTATGGGTGAGCTATCGCAATAGGGATATTGTATTACACGCATCCAACCAGAGATTATTGCCTTATACTCCTTGCTGCTGCTGCCAAACAAAAAATAAATAAATAAATATTTTATATTCCCTATTGATACTTCTGTTAGCTGCATTTACAATAGGAACATGTGCTAGGTGGTAACATCGCCTGGAAATGAGTGTTCATTCTGGTCACATACATCTCTACATCTCTTCCATGTGCATAACTTGATTTATTCTTCCCATGCACTCATTGACTCTCTTATCTGCAATTCGTGTACGGGTGAGCTATCGCACTATGGATAGCGTACTTCAAGTATCCAGACAGGGATCATTGCCTTATAGTCCTTGCTGTTGCAAACAACGACAAAAAAATTACATATATTCTATTCCTTATTGATACCGCTGTTAGCTGCATTTACAATAGGGACAGGTGCTCGGTAGTAACATATGTTGGAAATGAGTGTTCATTCTGGTTGCATACATCTCTTACACTGTAACTCAATTGCTTTTCTCAAAAAATCATTGAGAGATTCATGTTTTTTAATATACTCTGCACTCAGAAATTTATCAAAGCAGGCAGCTTGCGTTCCTCCATAGCTTGATGCTGCCACGTACGAAAAAAAAACTCTGCGGAGCCGTTTTAAATCTATTTTATATTCTCCCATATTACCTCTCTTCTCTGCAATTCATTTACAGGTGAGCTATTGCACTAGGGATAGCGTATTACACGCATCCAGCCAGGGATTATTGCTTTATACTCTGTGCTGCTGCAACTAAAAAAAAAAGAAAAAAAAAGTTTATTCTATTCCCTAATAATAACGCTGTTAGTTGTATTTAGAATAGGGACAGGTGCTAGGTATCATCGGCAGGAAATGAGTGTTCATTCTGATCGCATACATCTCTTCCACAGTCCATAAATGTGTTGCTTTTTCAAAAAATCAATGACAGATTCATGTTTTTTTAATATAATCTGCACTCAGAAATTCATTAAAGCAGACTGGGTTGCTTGCGTTCCTCCACAGTTTGGTGCTGCCACGTACCAAAAAAAATCCTTTGGGGCTGGATAAAATCTATTCTATGTTCCACAATATTATCTCTCTTATCTGCAATTCGTGTACTGGTGAGCTATTGCACTATGGATAGCATATTACACGTATCCAGCCAGGGATTATTGCCTTATATTCCTTCCTGCTGCAAGCAAACAAATTTTTTTTTTATACCGCTCTGAGCTGCATTTACAATAGGGACATGTGCTAGGCATCATCAGCTGGAAATGAGTATTTATTCTGGTCGCATACATCTCTTACTCTGTCTATTTCTTGATTGCTTTTTTCCAAAAATCATTGACAGATTCATGTTTTTTTAACATAATCTGCACTCAGAAATTTATTAAAGCAGGCTGGGTTGCTTGTGTTCCTTCACAGTTTGGTGCTATCAAATCCAAAAAAAACTCTTCTTGGCCGGCTAAAATCTATTTTATATTCTACAACATTACCTCTCATCTGCAATTTGTGTACGGGTAAGATATCGCACTGTGGATAGCATGTTACAAGCATCCAGCCAGGGATTATTGCTTTATACTCCATGCTGCTGCAAACATAAAAAAAATCTATTCTATTCCCTATTAGTACCGCTGTTAGCTGCATTTACAATAGCGACAGGTGCTAGATGGTAATATCTGCTGGAAATTAGTGTGTTTCTTCTGGTCACATACATCTCTTCCACAGTCCTTAAGTAGAATGATTTTTTTTTCCATACACTCATTGACCAATTCATAATTTTTACGGTGATCTGTACTCAGAAATTGATCAAAGTCGACAGAAGTTTATCATAGTTGACAGAAATTCATCAAAGTTGGCTGAAATGTTTCAAATTTGACATAAATTAATCAAAGTTAACAAAATTTAATGATTTAATGTGTCCATTCACAGTTTCTCTGCAGCTTCTGTATGTTAGAGGTAGTGGTGGGAGACTTGACGCTGTAATTACTACTTCAGAACTCTCTAGTGCTTTGTTTCCATCAATTTCTGGGTGCTTCTTGAAACATGTTTGGGGTCTTTGTCCTACTGGAACATCCATGACCTAGGATGCAAACCCAGCTTTATGACAGTGGGCACTACATTGTGACCCAAAATCCTATAGGAATCTTCACATTTCATTATGCCTTGCACACAGTCAAGGCACCCAGTCCCAGAGGCAGCAAAACAACCCCTAAATATATTTGAACCTCCACCATATTTGACTTTAAGTACTGTGTTCTTTTATTTGTAGGCCTCAGTCCATTTACAGTAAACAGTTGAGTGATGTGCTTTACCAAAAAGCTCTATCTTGGTCTCATTTGTCCCCAAGACACCTACTGGCCCTCTAAATATAGTGGAGTCCACTTGCTGGCACATTATAAATTGTGAGGGCCACCTGTTGGACATCAAAGTTTCAAACTTTATAGAATATATACAAAAAAGAAAATTTTACCGCCTCTGATGGATACATTATATTGCAATAGTCGCATGCTGGCCCTCCAAGTTTCAAATTTTACAGTATTAATACGGAAAAGAAAATTTGCCCACCTCAAATGGATAAATTATATTGCAGTAGTAATATACGGCTGTGCAAAATATAGCTGGCTGCTGGCCCTCTAACAATAGTGAAGGCCAACTGCTGGCCCTCTAACAATAGTAAGGGCCGCCTCATGGCCCTCTACAAATAGTGAGGGCCGTCTGATGGCCCTGGAAAAAATAGGCTTTGTGACTTTCCTAAATGAAACAGGAAGTGTCTAATCATGTCTCTCACACCACATGGCCAGATAATGTAGTAAAATGTTAAAATTACATTTACTGGTGAGCGTATTTTTCACCAACCATTGAAAGCAATGCGAACGTTCAAAAACACTACGTGTGAACATAGCCCAAGGTGTGGAGGAACTTTTTGTTCTGTTTTTTATTTTGCCTTAAATACAAGTCATTATCCTGGAAAGAATGTTTCTTAACATTTTTTCCAGGAAAATCCATTTTATCTTCGTTTTTGTATGTTTTATTGTCAGTCCGTAAAAGTGGCGTAATACTCTGACAACATTGTTCATAGCAGCGATCTGGGATTCAGAGACGCTTCCAGGGGTCTTCCCCATGCTGTTCATATGCTATTTCAGCACTGTTTCCATCGATTTAACCAATTTTTGGACCCCCCTCTAGGCCAATGGGGGGGGTGGCAGGAAAAATGTTCGAGTTTCCCATTGACTTACATTGTACTCATTGCTCAGGTTAAGCACCCGGGCATTATGATTTGCTCGACCCGAGTAACGAGTACCCGAGCATTTTAGTGCTGGCTCATCACTATGTATCATTTAAAAACATTTGCATGTTCCTATGAGAAACTTATGATTGCATAAATGGAAGTCAACATCTAAAAATTAAGATATCTTCCATCAACACCATTGGCAACCGGTTTCCCCACCTAGCCACATAATATCAATCACTTACAGGTATATTAAGAATAGTGTTGAGCCACCCCCGTAGTGTTCGAGTTCGGTTCGGTTCGTCGAACACCCGTGTGTTCGCCGAACTGTTCGTCGAACTGTTCGTCGAACACCTTCGAACACCGTTAAAACCAATGGCAGGCAAACAAAAACACATAGAAACACATAGAAAACACCTTCAAAGGTGTCCAAAAGCTGACAAACTGCTCAGAAGACACAACTAACACATGGAAAAGTGAAAAGTACATATAGTCATGCGAAAAGAAAAGAGGTGGAGGAGTAAAAGGAGGGGGAGACACAGATATAGGCATGTCATGCCCTTCTAAAATCCAAAAAGTGAGAAGCCGAGACGGCCAGTCCGCTCCTGCCCGTGCCACCTCCGTGTCGCCGGGTTTGTGCCAGAGCCGCGGTGAACCCTGACGGCCAGCCCCCCTCTCCCAATACTGGTGCCTGTCCGCTGGTGGGTCGAGAGAGCCCCCCTGTGGTGGAGGCAGCTCTAAGCTTTTTAATTTAAATTGTCCCTCTAATTTGAATGAATACACTTTAAATCCATTTACAAGGATCTATTGGAGGGCAAGTCTCATGCCAGCAGCCGCGTAATTCCAGCTCCAGTAGCGTCCACTAAAGCTGCTGCAGTTAAAAAGCTTTTATAAGGATCGAGCTCGGCTGTCCACCGCAAGGCATCCTAGTGCCAGTCCCAGCCCCTATGCCTTGGGGTGCCTCCTGATGCTCTTCACTGAGTATCCCGTGGTCCCGAAGCATTTCCTTTGAAAAAATTAAGTGTCCAAACTACAGGTGGTGTAGCTTGCTTAACAGCCGGGATAATCCGCTGACTAGCAGACACTGCTACTAGGCACAAAGTATTTCCTGGGCTAGATGCAGTTAAAAATTTGTAAGTAGATACTCTCGTTGGATGCTGAGAAAGCATTCCATAGAGTCTCCTGGCACGCCATATATGATTCTCTTAAAAAGCTTGGGGTAGGGGTCTAGGGGACCCTTTTATAGCCAAAATCACGGCCCTGTATCACAATATGTCACCTAGGCTGAAGATAAATGGAACTGTAGCACCGAGGGCTCGGTTGCTACAGACGTATTGCACCTCACCCAGAGGTGTGATATCTCACTCTCAGATAAGGATGGAGTGTGGATCAGGACCCGACACCTGCATGCATTACACCACATTGCCGTGGGGCAGGGCGACCAATATGCCCCTGAGATGGGCACGACAGTCCCTGTCCCTGGCTGGAGTGGGGGGAGGGAACACTGAGGAAGGGGAACCCTGCAGTGCAGGAGCAGGGAGGAAGCAGTTCCTGGGTGCATTGAGAAGGGAGTATAAAAGGTGGGCACCATCTTAGTTCAGTGCAGAGAAGTCTGAGCAGAAGTGGCAGGGAGCAGGGGCTCTGCATGAGCTCTGCTCCGGAGGCGGGCCTAGTAACAGAGGCCCAGGCCTGCAAGAGGGAGAAGGAAGGAAGAGGAGCGGAGAAGGCTCCAGGAACGAGGAATGAAGGGATCCCAGGGGTGCGGACGGGCGAGTCGCCACCGCACGCCCGAATCCACCTGCGTGGAGGGGTCAGGCCAAAGGGGGAGACCGGTCCCCGAACTAGTGGAGGCAGGAAACGACCCTCAGCTAGAAACCGGAGGCTCTGACATTTTATGTGGCGCAGCCCCTTGCTCCACCCGCTAGGAAGGCACCACATAGGGTCAGGGAAACTGGCGCCAAGTTTACCAAGAGGAGGCCCGAGGCAGCCAGACAGAAGTGTTGGTAAGAAAGGCCAGACAAAGGACACACAAAGGGGGTCCTGTGAAGCGCTCCAAAGTTATCTGGGAGTTGTCTGAGCCCCTCACCTGGTGAGCACAGTACGACGTGGGCAGCCGTTACCTGCAGACGTGGTCTGGATAATAAGAACTGTGAGTAAAGGCCCTGAACTGCATCACTGACTCCGTGTCGTTACTGCTGCTGCCCTGCACCATCACCCCCATCCTCCGCATACACTGCCCTGAGGCTATACTCCTCCCGTGGGGAGTTATGCTACGCTCTGCTGCACCCACAACACCAGCCTTAGCGGTCTGCCCTGTAGCGGCGGTTCACTCTGACCGCAATCCACGGGTGGCGTAGTCGGACATTTAAACATCAAAACCACATAAATAGTTCCGCCACTGGTTTGACCGCCCTGAGCCACGGAACCGGATCGCCGCCGCGAAGACTACAACCACCAGCATCCACCAAAAAGGGTCCGGCTCCGGGTGTCCCAAGGCCCAGGGGGTGCGTCAGAACATTTTCATCACCTTTCACAATCACCAATGGGACAAGGCAGGTATGTCCTCTGTCCCCTCTCTTATACATCCTAGTGACGGAGCACCTGCTCTCATCAATTCGCCATAACCCCAATATTAGGTGGATTGAGGTGGGAGGCACCGAGTACAAGTGCTCTCTATTTGCTGATGATGTCCTAGTATATATCACTCAATCACATATATCCATCCCTGCTGTTATGGCTGAAATAGATCACTTTGTTACATGGTAAAATTTTAAAATCAATGCAGCGAAGTCTGAGGCCCTCGATGTCTCCCTCCCTAAATCCATATAGGATTCCATCCAGTCCAACTTTCCCTTTGCCTGGCCCTCACAGGGTATCAAATACTTAGGAATTCCTATTCATAGAGACCTCTCCCATCTATGTTATCTTAATTTTGGGCCCTTTATTGAACAATTCCATACAGACCACGGTTGGCAAGTTAGAACTGTAAGATTCACTACGTGAACCACTGGTGTTTTGTGGAAAAGCACATGTACACCGCGTTCCAAATTATTATGCAAAAAGTGTTTAGGAGTGATAAGGGAAGAATTTGTTTGTTTGTCAGTTAAACTCATTGATGGTGATGTGTGTCAGGGCTCTTTATATCACTGTAAGCAATTGCAGACACCTGTGCTAATTAGTTTGGCAGGTGTGTCCAATGAAAGGCAAGACTACTTAAGAAGGCTCTCTCACATTATTAAGCAGCCTACATTTTCTGCCAAAATGGGAAAGAAAAAGGATGTGTCGGCTGCTGAGAAGCAACAA
Organism: Phyllobates terribilis; assembly: GCF_046119375.1. Classification (NCBI taxonomy): domain Eukaryota; kingdom Metazoa; phylum Chordata; class Amphibia; order Anura; family Dendrobatidae; genus Phyllobates; species Phyllobates terribilis. Next base: position 202,254,163 of record NW_027362764.1, on the reverse strand, counting down.
ATTGTGGAGTGTTTAGGTCAAGGCATGACTACAATCAACATTGTGCGATGATCAGGATGAAGTGTCTTGGCAATCAAGAAGTATGTAGCTGATTCACAGTACACACGTGTGCGTGCTGATAAGGGCAAATTGAGGACTCTTTCCTACAGGCAATTACGTCAGGTTGAAAGAGCAGCGGCAAAAAAGCCTTGTCATAGCAGCAGACAAGTTTTTGAAGCTGCTTGTGCCTCCAACGTCCCCCGAACAACAAGATGCAGGGTCCTTCAGAGGTTTGCAGCTGTGCATTCGCCATCCTGTCGACCTCCTCTATCCACTTCACACAAGCAGAAACGGCTCCAGTGGGCCAAACATTACATGAAGACTGATTTCAAAACTGTTTTGTTCACGGATGAGTGCCGTGCAGCGCTCGATGGTCCAGATGAATGGAGTGGAGGATGGCTGGTTGATGGACACCCCACGCAAACACGGCTACAGCGCCAACAAGGAGGAGGTGGAGTAATGTTTTGGGCTGGAATCATGGGGAGAGAGATTGTCGGCCCCTTTAGGATCCCTGAAGGCGCTAAAGATGAACTCCATAATGTATGTGGATTTTCTCAAACAGCACTTCCTGCCATGGTTCAAGAAGAAGAACCGTGTATTTCACAGCAAGATCATTTTTCTGCATGATAATGCACCATCTCATGCTGCACATAAAACATCTGCATCTCTGGCTGATATGGGCATAAAAGGGGACAAACTTATGGTGTGACCCCCATGCTCCCCTGACCTCTACCCCATTTAGAACCTTTGGAGCATCATTAAAAGGAGTGTCTATGATGGCGGGAGGCAGTTCACATCTAAGCAACAGCTCTGGGAGGGTATTCTGTCCTCATGCAAAACAATTGAAGCAGAAACCATCCAAAACCTGACAAATTCAATGGACGAGAGAGTTCAGAAGCTCCTTTCGAACAAGGGGTCCTATGTGAAAATGTAACATCACCTAGAATAAAGTTTTGAGTTGAAAACTGTTTGATTTCAGTTTCTAACAACCTGCTAATGCTTATAATTTCAAAAATGACCATTTTTTTGGTCTTTATTAAAATGAAAAGGTTGATCGAAAAGTTTGGGGGATCTAAGAGTGTGGCAACCCAGTAGTCATGATTACTTCGAATTCTGACAATATGAGGGTCATGCTGCAGGTAGTGCAGCAAGAAGGCACTTATGTGTCTTGCGCATCTCGGAGCCCCAAAATTATTTTCCGGGCTAGATGCAGATAAAAATTATTTTTAATTTTAAATCTGGTGAAGCTTATTATAGATATCCTAATAGGATCAGTGCTGCACACTGCTACAAAGCCCAAATTATTTTCCAGTCAAGATACAGATAAACATGATTAGTAATTTGAAAGCTTAAAACGGTTGGTAGGGTGATTTTAACCAATCATCAAGCTTTTACTCTCCCCAGGATGACACAGGGGTAGAAAAGTCGTTTCGGATCCATGATTTGTTCATCTTCATGAACGTGAGTCTGTCTACATTATCAGTGGAGAGCCGCGTGCGCTTATCTGTCAGCACACCACCAGCAGCGCTGAACACACGTTCAGACAGAACGCTGGCTGCGGGGCATGACAAGATCTCCAAGGCGTAAGTGGCTAGCTCCGGCCATTTATCCAGATTGGAAGCCCAAAAAGAGCAAGGGTCCAGTGACACAGTCGTGGCTTCAATGTTTACTTGGAGATACTCCTGTACCATCGTCTCTAGGCGTTGACTATGTGTCAGACTTCTTGTCTCCTGTGGCCTTGCAAAGGATGGGCTAAAAAAGTGGTGAAATGATTCCGCAAAATTGATGTTACCAGCAGATACTGTGGTTCTGTTACGGTTTGAGTGCTGAACACTTGACGGTCCCACGGTTGGCAAGTTGGAACTGTGAGATTCACTACGTGCACCACTGGTATTTTGTGGAAAAGCACATGTAAGATTCTGCAACAGTCTCTGCTGATACTCCTGCATGCGTGCATCCCTTTCTATGGCAGGAATAATTTCTGCAAATTTACTTTTGTACCGGGGATCTAACAGTGTGGCAACCCAGTAGTCAGGATTATTTCTAATTCTCACAATTCGAGGGTCATGTTGCAGGTAGTGCAGCAAGAAGGCACTCATGTGTGTTGCGCATCCAGGAGCACCAAGTCCCTGTTGTGTTGGTGGCAAGGTAACAATCATGCTTCCTTCCTCTGTCCTCTCCCCCCAACCTCGCACAACAGAAATGTGATCAAGGTCTCCCTCATCTGATGAGTCTTCCATCAGTTCATCCTCCACTTCTTCCTGGGCTCCTGCACCTTCCTCACTAGTTTGGCTGCTACCATGCGCCCTGGTAAAATCATCTCCCCCACCCTCACATGCCTGCCGCCTTGGTGCTGCCGACCGTCTGGACCTTGCAGATGTTAGCCCTTCCGCATACAACTCCTCCTCCTCTACTTCCTCCACCTCCTCTTGTGCCACCACCTGACTCCGAATTCTGTTTAACATGTGCTCCAGCATGTAAATCACCGGAATAGTCATGCTGATAATGGCATCGTCAGCACTAAACATCTTCGTCGCCATTTCAAAACTGTGCAGAAGGGTGCATAGGTCCCTGATCTGAGACCACTCCTCCAGCGTGATTTGCCCCACCTCTGAATCTCGTTGGCCCAGGCTATACGTCAGAACGTATTGCACCAGGGCTTGTCGATGCTGCCACAGTCGCTGCAACATGTGCAGATTTGAATTCCACCGGGTAGGCATATCGCATTTTAGCCGGTGAAGTGGCAGGCCCAACGACTTCTGTAGAGATGTAAGTCGCTGAGCTGCGGGATGCGAACGGCGGAAGCGAGCACACAGCGACCGTGCCCTCTGCAGAAGGCCATCTAGTCTGGGATAGTGGGCTAAAAATTGCTGGACAACCAGGTTCAACACGTGAGCCATACAAGGCACGTGTGTGACATTGCCCCGGCGAAGGGCCGCACCCAGGTTTGCAGCATTGTCGCACACGGCCTTCCCTGGTTTCAGGTCCAGTGGAGACAACCATTCATGAAATTGGTTCTCCAGAGCTGACCACAACTCCTCAGCTGTGTGACTCACATTTCCCAGACATTTCAATGTAAAAACCGCCTGATGACGTTGAGACCTACTGCCAGCATAGTAAGGAGGTGTGCAGGATCCCTTCTGCGCAGTTAGAAAGCTTGTGGCATGACCAGACAGGCTTTGGGTGCAGGTGGAAGACCGATAGGAGGTTCAGGAGGCAGAAGCAGTGGAGGAACTTTGACATAAAGAGGATTGACGCACAACTCGTGGGGACGGCAAGACTTGGACAGCAGCCCTTTGTCCTGCTGTCACCATAGTTACCCAGTGCCCAGTCAGCGACATGTAACGCCCCTGTCCATGCCTACTCGTCCAAGTGTCTGTGGTGAAATGCACCCTGTCACACACAGAGTTTCTCAAAGAAGCGGTGATGTTGTGTGCGACATGCTGGTGGAGCGCAGGCACACCTTTCTTTGAGAAGTAGTGCCGACTGGGCATCTGGTACTGGGGCACTGCGACGGACATAAGGTCTCGAAAATCCTCTGTGTCCACCAGGCGGAAAGGCAGCATTTCTGTAGCCAAGAGCTTGCAGATGGTGAAATTCAACCTCTTAGCTTTCTCATGGCTAGGAGGAAATGGTCTTTTACTTGTCCACATCTGAGGGACCGAGGGCTGGCTATTGTGCTTAGACGGGGTTGATAAGGGTGTCCCCGGCAAACTGCCGGTCTGTGAGGAAGATGCAGGCGGACATGTTAGGTTGCCTTGATCCAAAGGTGGTGCTATCGATGTCGGACAGCGCTCAAGACCAGCTGGTGTTACCACCTCCAAAGAAAATGATGACCTGCCAATCACGCTGGCTGTTGCGGGTAAAGAGGTGGCAGGTCTGCGCCCCAAAACAGGTGTGACTGCTGTCCCCCCAGTCACAGAGGATGAAGAGGCCGCGGATGCACAAGATATGGCAGACGGTGGTTGGTTGGTGGTAGGCTGCATTGTAGCAAACTGAGCTTCCCACTGCAACTTATGCTTCATGTCCATGTGCCGGTTCATGCATGAAGTACTCAAACTATTTATTTTTTGGCCTCTACTTAGCTTTTGCTGACAAATGTTACAGATAACACGAGTTGGGTCATCTTTATCGATCTGAAAAAATGCCCAGGCTATGCAAGGCTTAGCACCCATGCGACCTGAAGAGCCACCACGACTTGTGGTGAGAGGCAGAGTTGTGTTTGAGGATGCAGTTGTTGACGTGCTTCCAGTACTACGTCTCTGTCCAGGAAGGCGCAACCTGACCTCGTCGTCACTAGCATCTTCCTCCACCTCCTCTGCTGACCTCATCTCTTGGCTGACTGTGGGTTGACAGTAAGTGGGATCTCCGACCTCATCATCATCACCCTGTGCGTTATCACACCCGTCGTCCTCAGAGCCAACCTGTTCCTGCCCTGACAAAAAACTAAAGTTGTCGCTACAATCAGGTATTTGAGTCTTATCATCGTCTTCCTCATTGTCTCCACCAACAGGAGTTACAGTTTGGGAATGAGGGTCTACATTATGGTCAGAACCTTCTGCGTCTGGTCCTGGATAAGACTCATAAAGATTCTGGGCATCAGTGCAGATCATTTCCTCGTCTGGATTCACAGAAGCGCTGGAGTCGACCTCTGATTCCCAGGCTATAGTATGAGTAAACAGCTCTGCAGACTCAACCATCTGTTCTACCTCATACTCAGACGGGCAGCTGGAGATTTGGGAGCTGTGAGGAAGCAAGTGCGATTTGGGTGACACCTTTGAGGACTGGAGTATTTGTGATGTTGAAGTTGATGTGGAGGAGAGCCCACTTAAAGGATCACTTGATATCCGTTGAAGCACCTGCTGTTTTTGTGCCTCATCTGGAATTTGTAGCGTAAGAAAGGGATCTTATCACATTGTCCGCTAAAAGAAGTAGACATTTTAGTTTGGCTGGAAGATGGTCTTTCTTCTGCACCTACCCCACGGACACAACCTTTTTTCCTCTTCCCAACACGCCTATTCCCCTTTCCACCAGCAGCAGGCCTTTTCCTACTCATTATGGTGGTTAACTAATTCACAACTCTGGAGTTGTTTGCACAAAAAAACAATGGATGGTAACCGAGCAGAGCTGAGTGGCCAAACTGTGGTATTAGGCCAAAACTATTGGCTGGGTTAGATGCAGAAAAAAATTATTTTTAATTTGCAACCTGATGGAGGTCAGTATAGATGGACTAATAGACCAAGTCCCACACACCGCTAGAAGCCCAAATATTTTTTCAGAGCTAGATGCAGAAAATTTTTTTATTCAATTTGCAACCTGATGGAGGTCAGTATAGATGGACTAATAGATCAAGTCCCACACACTGCTAGAAGCCCAAATATTTTTTCAGAGCTAGATGCAGAAAAAAATTATTTTTAATTTGCAACCTGATGGAGGTCAGTATAGATGGACTAATAGACCAAGTCCCACACACCGCTAGAAGCCCAAATATTTTTTCAGAGCTAGATGCAGAAAATTTTTTTATTCAATTTGCAACCTGATGGAGGTCAGTATAGATGGACTAATAGACCAAGTCCCACACACCGCTAGAAGCCCAAATACTTTTTCAGAGCTAGATGCAGAAAAAAATTATATTCAATTTGCAACCTGCTGGAGGTCAGTATAGAAGGACTAATAGAACAAGTCCCACACACTGCTAGAAGCCCAAATATTTTTTCAGAGCTAAATGAAGAAAAAAATTATTTTTAATTTGCAACCTGATGGAGGTCAGTATAGATGGACTAATAGACCAAGTCCCACACACTGCTAGAAGCCCAAATATTTTTTCAGAGCTAGATGCAGAAAAAAAATATTTTTAATTTGCAACCTGATGGAGGTCAGTATAGATGGACTAATAGACCAAGTCCCACACACCGCTAGAAGCCCAAATATTTTTTCAGAGCTAGATGCAGAAAAATTTTTTATTCAATTTGCAACCTGATGGAGGTCAGTATAGATGGACTAATAGACCAAGTCCCACACACTGCTAGAAGCCCAAATATTTTTTCAGAGCTAGATGCAGAAAAAAATTATTTTTAATTTGCAACCTGATGGAGGTCAGTATAGATGGACTAATAGACCAAGTCCCACACACTGCTAGAAGCCCAAATATTTTTTCAGAGCTAGATGCAGAAAAAAATTATTTTTAATTTGCAACCTGATGGAGGTCAGTATAGATGGACTAATAGACCAAGTCCCACACACCGCTAGAAGCCCAAATATTTTTTCAGAGCTAGATGCAGAAAAAAATTATATTCAATTTGCAACCTGCTGGAGGTCAGTATAGAAGGACTAATAGAACAAGTCCCACACACTGCTAGAAGCCCAAATATTTTTTCAGAGCTAAATGAAGAAAAAAATTATTTTTAATTTGCAACCTGATGGAGGTCAGTATAGATGGACTAATAGACCAAGTCCCACACACTGCTAGAAGCCCAAATATTTTTTCAGAGCTAGATGCAGAAAAAAATTATTTTTAATTTGCAACCTGATGGAGGTCAGTATAGATGGACTAATAGACCAAGTCCCACACACCGCTAGAAGCCCAAATATTTTTTCAGAGCTAGATGCAGAAATTTTTTTTATTCAATTTGCAACCTGATGGAGGTCAGTATAGATGGACTAATAGACCAAGTCCCACACACTGCTAGAAGCCCAAATATTTTTTCAGAGCTAGATGCAGAAAAAAATTGTTTTTAATTTGCAACCTGATGGAGGTCAGTATAGATGGACTAATAGACCAAGTCCCACACACTGCTAGAAGCCCAAATATTTTTTCAGAGCTAGATGCAGAAAAAAATTATTTTTAATTTGCAACCTGATGGAGGTCAGTATAGATGGACTAATAGAACAAGTCCCACACGCTGCTAGAAGCCCAAATATTTTTTCAGAGATAAATGAAGAAAAAAATTATTTTTAATTTGCAACCTGATGGAGGTCAGTATAGATGGACTAATAGACCAAGTCCCACACACTGCTAGAAGCCCAAATATTTTTTCAGAGCTAGATGCAGAAAAAAATTATTTTTAATTTGCAACCTGATGGAGGTCAGTATAGATGGACTAATAGACCAAGTCCCACACACCGCTAGAAGCCCAAATATTTTTTCAGAGCTAGATGCAGAAAAAAATTATATTCAATTTGCAACCTGCTGGAGGTCAGTTTAGAAGGACTAATAGAACAAGTCCCACACACTGCTAGAAGCCCAAATATTTTTTCAGAGCCAAATGAAGAAAAAAATTATTTTTAATTTGCAACCTGATGGAGGTCAGTATAGATGGACTGATAGACCAAGTCCCACACACTGCTAGAAGCCCAAATATTTTTTCAGAGCTAGATGCAGAAAAAAATTATATTCAGTTTGCAACCTGATGGAGGTCAGTATAGATGGACTAATAGAATGATGCTATGCCCAAAAGATTTTACTTCACTAGGTGCAGTAAAAAAATTGGTATTCTATACACAAGTGGTATATCTTGCAACACAGATAGGCTACTCCACTGACTAACACACTCTGCAATAGGCCAAAAAGGATTAGCTTTGCTAGATTCAGCCAAATGCTGTGAAAAAAACTTGCACAGCACTGGCACAGACCTGCCTGGCAAAAACTGATAGGAACTGATGTAACCTAGTCCTGAAAAGGACTCCAATTACAATTAGTCTTTACTCCCACAATCTATCTATTTAAGAGCACAGACTTGCTTGATAAAAGTCGTAGGAAATGCTGTAACCTAGTCCTTAAAAGGACTGCAATCACAACTATTCCCTACTCCCAAGCTATCTGTATATTTGTGCGAAAATTGGCTTGAAATTAACAAGGTATAGCGCACACAGCAACAGCGGTGCCGTCTAACACGCAGCTGCAGCAGTGAGAAAATGGTGGCGACGGGGAAAATGGCTTGGTCTTATAGGGCAAGGACATGTGACATACACTGCCAATCACACATGCCCTTGCTTGTGTGAAAAAAAGCACTTCGCTCCGTGTGTGCGCTGCTGATAGGCTGACAGATTGCACCTCCCCACTGCAAATGCGGGAAAGAGAAAAAAAAATGGAGATCTTCATTGTTCCTGCAGAGATCCATCCCCTGCCCCTCCCCCCGCCCCGCTGTACACTCAAACTGCGTATTAACATTCATTTTCATCATTACTGAGAAACAATCCAGTTATGATTTTGGTGCACGAACAGTTATCGAACATAACCTCGAACAGCCGAATTTTTCTCAAATTGTTCGTGTTCGCCGACCGGCTCGAACACCGCCCAAAACAGCTCGAATTTGAGATTGGCGAACAGTTCGAGTAGAACAACGCTCATCTCTAATTAAGAATAAGAGTGCTGAAATAATAACCACAATGGTTATGTGATCCAAAGTACATTTATACAGGGAAGAGTGACCCCACTTATTTACCCAGATTGACTTACTGTACTTTCAAGAACAGATGCTATCCAGTGTATCCACGCCAACTAAGGGTTAAGAGAAGCATAGGTGACTAAGAATCATTAGGATGTAAACCACTGAGTCCACATGTGTTTATCAGCTTAAGCTAGTCAGAAACATTATAGAGTGTCGAGGGAATAAGAATACTTTCATTCACAAGGCAGCTCTAGAGCAGTGGAAAATGACATGATGATCATCCATTGGGTAGGGTGGGGTGGTTTTGTTTTAAGAAGGTAAGTGGTGTCCTCCTTACAAAGCACCTGTCATCTCTCCTGATACATCTATTTTAGTAAATACTTGTAGCCCCCATGAAAGAACAATGCTAGAACATCCTTTCCTTGAACTCTGTATTGTGCTTTACCTCTTTTATTCCTCCAAGAAAATAAATAAATTGACTACTAGTTGCTACTCTTTCCCATTGACAAATGGGTATCTCTATACTGACAGCACTGATTGGATAAAACTATAGGGGCACACCCCAACTGGTATTTTGCTGGGTTCTAAATTTATTGATGCATTTCTCGCAGGAATAACAGTGGAAGAGTACAGTGGAGAGGTCTCAGGCAAGGAGGGTCCAGGATTGTTATATTTTGGGGTATATATGTATTTACTAAAACAGACAAGAGCTAGATACTTTAAATAGTGATTCATATTAGGGTTGGGCATGCATCTTAAACCAATGTCATGCATGTTTGTGTCTACTCAGTGCTATATCTAACTTACCGGATGACAAATGCCAATGGAAACACTAACCACACTAGTTTTATAAGACAAACTATAGTGCCCTGATACTATCATTTACAGAGCAGCCACAATTTCCGCATTGGTTCTCAAATAACACTTGATATAGTAAATGCCTTCATGGTCCTAGCCGATAGGGATGCAGAGATCGTAGTCGTTCCTGGCCCAAGTGTCTCATGGGGCCCAAAGGTAAATCTGTCACCAGTATTATAAAAGCACATCAGGCACGGTGTTTCATTTTGTATACTTTGCATTGGAATCCATCATATTCATGTTATGCCTGAATGTTGGGAAGCAAAGTATACATTATATTTTTTACTGTACTTTTTTTTTCTATTTTACGGTATCTTTTTTCCTTTATTTATCTTAAAACCCACTTGCATGTCCCCTGATAAAATTGAAAAGAGAAATATTAGATAACCGTGGGAATAATTTTGATAGTTTACAATATATTTTACGCACTTTCTATGGCTGTAAATAGAATCATAAAATATGAATGAAGAACACAAGTCGCTAAAAATATTTATGTATTTTAACATCAAGCTGCTAGAAGCTCATTACGTCCCGGCATATACTGTGCGTGAATATCTCACTTGGTGTTATTACTTTAGAAGCACAGTACATTTATGCATAACTTTCACTGCTGTTTCTTCTGCTACTTTCAAGACTCCCGCAGGTATCAAAGCATGATATCTAAAAAGAATAGCAAGAGTGCAATGCTCATCATGAGACAATAAGCGATTATTTTCATTACGGAAAGGAATGTTCTAGTCCCGCTATTATTGGTATTACTGTCTGATGAGTTTACACATTTCCAACATCAAAGCTATAATGATTAAAGTGTAAGAGGTCGCACACACATCGACTGTTTGAGTTTTTATATGCAAACATACCTGACGGCATTGCATCTATGAATATAGCGTCTGCCCTCAGACTGCCTCATTTAAGTGTAGAGCTATAAAGAGAATACACATTGAAAATCATTAGAGAATTTTTTATTTTATTAATTTGGAAAAATAACAATTGCTTTAAAATGTTTCTTACCTTTTTTTCCTATTTATCTTAGGCTGTGCGCCCACGTAGCGTTTTTCAAGCGTTTATGCTGCGGAATTTCCGCAGCGGAAACGCTTGTGAAACGCTAGGTAATCCGCACCCCATGGTCCCCAAGGGGATTCTGCATGTTCTATGCACATGCTGCGGATTTTTCCGCAGCGTTTATGCTGCGTACAAAAATCCGCAGCATGTCATTTAATTTTGCGGAAGCGCAGCGGAACTCCCGCCATTGACTTGCATTGAGACGCATAGAAACCGCGACTGTACATTTTTACAAGCGGCTTCTATGCGTCTCTATGTGCGGATGGTACCCAGTTCTGGAGGAGAGGAGACTCTCATCCAGACCTGGGCACCATTGTACCTGTAAAAAAAGAATAAAATAACAAATAAAGTTTATATTCACCTGTCCGGCGGCTTCTCTCTAAATGCCGGCATCGTTTGAGGACCTGCGGTGACGTCACAGTCATGTGACCGCAGGCCCTTCACCGCTCTGTCTCGCGAGATGCCGGCATCCAGGAACCAGACAGGAAGCAGCGCTGCAGCCACGCCGGGGCCTCGGGGATGAGTATAGCTTTATTTGTTTTAATTTTTACGGTTCACACTGTATAAATCCATGCTGTTTGCATGGATTTATACAGTGTGACCTAGTTGTCAAGCACTTTCCAAGTGATGCTATCGCCTGGAAAGCGCTTGTCAATCTGCATGCAGAAACGCATGTGAATCTGCATGTGGATCCGCATGTATTCTGCAGGAAAAACGCATGCACAATCTGCATGCGTTTTTTTCTGCCAGGGAGATGCAGAAATGCTGCAGAAATTTTCTGCTTCATTTCTGCATCGTGGGCACATAGCCTTAGATTCCACCTGCATTTTAGACCATTATTGTATTCAAAATTCTACAAGCTTCAGAGTTAATATTTCACAGAATTGATTGATGGCTCAGTATCAGCTCAGAGCTTTCTCTTATGCCATGTAATCAAGATGTCTGGTGCCACCTTAAAAAGAAGCAAAGGCAGAAGTCAATATCGACACTTTAAAGGGAACCTGTCAGAAGGTTTCCCAATATAAAGTCACCATCTTTAACTTCTCTTGTATCTTGGTCCAGCAATCTGTATATAAGCCCCCAACTCTCCCTGAATATCCAAAATATACCTTTTATAATTCTCTCATTCTCTATGCTAATTTGGCAGTCCAATCAAATGGGTGATGCTGGCCTTTCAGCGCCTTCTCTTTCCCTCTAATCACTTCCTCCTGCCTTGTATGATATTGATGGCGTATCCTATGTCATACACACAGTGCTTCAAATCTTGCACCTGTCCAGTTGAACCACAGCACTATTGTGAATGGCATAGAATGCGTATATCAATCAAGGCAGGAGGATGCCATTGAGGGGATGGAGGCAAGCACCAACAATGCCCATTGTACTGAACTGCACCAACTAGGATATGGTATGGGAGAATTATAAAATGTATTTTTTGGATATGTAGGGGGAGTTGGGGGCTTTTATATAGATTGATAGACTGTGGTACAAGAGGAATTATAGGTGTTGGCTTTAATTTATATTGCAAAAACGTGCTGACAGATTCCCTTTAAAGAGTTTGACCACATGACTTTAGATAAAAGTCCAAATCAGATCTTTGCGGGACAAGATGATGTTTTCAGTGATACCATTTTTATTTACATTGCCTTTTTATCATGTTTTATTCCACTTTTTTTGGTGGTGATTAAAAAGCATAGTTTTTTTGCCACTCTTTTTATTCATTTTTTCACGGTGTTCACTAAAGGTGTTAAATAGCTTTATAGATTGGTCACTCCGGACAAAGAGATATCAAATATGTGTACTTTTTTTACATAAATATATGTATTTATTGGTATAATATTTTCTTTAACTTTTTGTTCTTTATTTTGTTTTTGCTTTTTTTAAAAAGTACAAATTTTTTTAACTTTTTTTTTTCCTTTTTTTTACTTAGTCCATCTATTTAACTTTTATTACTCTGTTCACTGGTATAATTCATTGCAATGCACCAGCATTGCAATGCATTATATATGTCAGTGTTAAACTGACAGAACGCCTTTTAGACCATGCTTCTGGCATAGTCTAAACAGGCCACCATAGCTGGCTGACTTGCATGACCTCATGTTGCCGTGGTAATGACTGGCAGCCCACGATCATGTTGCAGAGGTGCCAATCACGTGGGAGAGGGAGCCCACTCCGTCTCCAAGCCTTCTAAATGCTGTGATAGTTATTGATCACTGAATTCATGGGTTTAAATGACCAGTGGTGAATCGGCACCACCCATGACTGTGACAGCCGGTGCTCAGCTATTACTGAAGTAGAGCTCCGGGCAGCAAACATGCGGACACAACTCTTGTGCGCACATGACTACAATTAGAGTATACGGACATTACAAAATAGGATCGCAGCAGCTGTGATCCCATGCTGTAATGTCTGTATACTCTTTTGCGTCTTCCCCTGCCCAGGAGATGTGGTATGATCAGATCATGTCCCTGCACGGTCAGACACAGCCATTACACAGTACACAGCAGGGGCACATTTATAAGATTATCTTAGCACAGGAACATTTTTTAACACCTCAAATTGTGGAACTAATTTGTATTCCAAGATCTGCTGATTAAAATGTGCTTTGTTTGTTGGTCAAAGAATATTGACTTCTAAGAGTTCTATTTTCAACCAATGGCTCCTGGTCTTTTCCTCAGTGAAGAGAATATTTACAAGTTTTACTTTCCGAGGGATCATTGCATGGTGTGTAAATCACCCTGCAAAAGTTTGATGCTTTCCTTAAATGTGTTGTCAAGCCTAATGCAATTTTTTAGCAAGCACTACAGCTTACTGAATCCTAACTGTGTGTATGTTACACACTGTTAGGATTCAGCACTGCATGCCTGGTTGCATGATTTGTATACTTACAGTAATGAACAGAATAGCTTCACATCCACTTCAATGCTGTATTTTCAAAAGCACACAAGAATATAGTTGGCACATAAGAGATTGTCTGGCTAGATGTGAGGTCTTCAAAATTGCACTACAAGATTTTTATCTGCTTTGCTCAATGTTCTATTATTGAGTGAAGTGGATGAGAAGCTTAGCGGTTCATTACCACAAGCAAGCTAATCTCTGAATCTTAACTGTGTGCATAATTAATTTTACTTATTAAATCAGTGTGTCTCAAACTTTGAGGCTAGCCTCACTGGTGAAGAACCAGCTAGGTGCAGGTTTCATATAAGTAATTACATGTTGCACTGTTCTTTCTATGGCTTCAGCAATATTTAAGTTTAGCAACATACTGTAATTGACTCATATCCAATAATCTGTTGGGTTAAGGAGACAAAAAAGTTAATAGATATTTTAAATATTAGTAGTAGTGGTATGGACTTCCACTACAGATGTTTGGACCTGGGCACCACCTAAGTGCATTATATTATGAGGCCCAAGTAGAAAAAGTTTGAGAAGTCATGGCCTAGAGCATTCTTTATAACAGGCATACTATAGTAATCTGATGCAAGAACAAAAACTGTTTTACTCTGCTAGAAGAGGTAAATCATGGTATTTATGGTAAATTACAGTTTGCCCTGGATTTTCAATGTATCACTAACATTAGAAACAAGAAAGCTGACTCCTGTATAGGCTGAGAAAAGCAGCTTCCAACATGCACAGTAAATCTCTAGAAATGGAGAAGAAGCTGTGCAACTGTATCAAGGTCGATTTCTAATACTTTGGGCCACAATTCACAAATATTTTTCTTCCACAGAGTATTATAGTATTCTTTGCAGTTTTAGTATTTGTATATTTGTACATAGTAAGTCACTCAAATACAGTCATTAATAAAGAAAATTAATATAATGTTATTTGCATAGACGTGCATCATTTAAAAGATAGAACTTACATAGAGTTTGCCAATGGACCTCTTATATTAAAGTCCATCAATTATAATCCACAATTTGTACCGCACTAGGCTCATTGTTACAAATTTTCAGCTCTTGTCAGAGCTGGATAGTTGGAGATATATTACTCATAATACAGTCCATAGCTAAACAGTAGGGAGTAAGATATGCAGTAAGGCTGTGTGCCCACTATGCCCACTAACGCTTAAAAAACGCTTGGTAGAAGCTCTGCCATGCTCCCCAATGATAATCCGCATGTGCTGTGCACATGCTGCAGAAATTTCCCCTGCGGATTATCATTGCGGAAAAATCCGCAGCACTACCATTAATTTTGCGTAAACGCGGCATTTTCGCCGCCATTGACTTGCATTGGACCGCATGGATTCCGCATCACTGCATCTGCAGATGTGGAATCCAAGCGTTTCAATGTGCAGATGGTACCCGGGTCTGGAGAGGAGGAGACTCTCCTTCGGACCCGGGTACCATAGAACCTGTAAAAAAAAGAATAAAATAAAAAATAAATATTATACTTCCCTTCTGATGGCCCCCGGTCTCCATAGCGATGCGTCTCGGCTTGCCGGCATCTTGCAATGGTTTGAAAAGGACCTGCCGTGATGTCATTTAGTCATGTGATGGGTCACGCGACCGTTGATGTCGGCAGGTCCTTTAGTGTACCGCTAGCTGCCGGCAAGCCAGGACGCATGAAATAAAGACTCCGCAGGCCATAAGAAGGTAAGTATAGATTTTTTTTTTTTTTTTTAACCATTCTTTCGGTCACACTATATAAGTCCATGTCAGTTGCATGGATTTATATAGTGTGACCAAGTTGTCAAGCACTTTCCAAGTGATGCTAAAATCGCCTGGAAAGTGCTTGTCAACCCGCATGCGGAAATGCATATGAAGAACGCTTCACTTCCGCATGTCCTTGGCAGGAAAAACGCATGTACAATCCGCATGTACAATCCTCATGTACAATCTGCATGTACAATCCGCATGCGTTTTTTCTGCCAGGGAGATGCAGAAACGCTCAGGAAAAATCCGGAGCATTTCTGCATCGTGAGCACATAGCCTTAAAGGTTGTTGGTGATGTGACAGGTGTAAGTAAGAACCAGTAAAAAAATGTACAAAGTAGTGAATTAGAGATGATAATACATATGACCAATAAAAAAACTCTGCTACTTTTTTATTTTGTAAGACAGGCAACTAGAAACTTCTGTTTCAATGTAAAATCTAAAAATCTACAACATGACCCTTAACATTGACACCTAGTACTGGCTTTTTGTTGGACAAAGCAACCTTTTGTTTCAGGGAATAAATGTTACTGCAAATGTTATACCCTTTATATTTTTCCCTTTGCTTGTATAAAGCAACCATAATGTCATGGGAGCAATATATCCCATGCCTCCTGTTTAGCTGCATAGGGGCAATTTGGTCATGTGGGGAAAATGACCCACTCTGTTCACAAAGGGTTTAAATTAAGTGTGGAGACAAGAGGGTCAGCATCTGTTGGCCTGGCTGTTTTCAGAAAGACTGCACTAGTCAAGGCTCATCCCACTGAATATCCGTACACCTTCCCATGGGGCAAAATACTACTCAGACAACACAGGGTGAGCGTAACACACTGCAGTAATACTTTATTGGATCACCAACAGTCAACAACATATAGTACAGTCCCATCAAGTACACAAGATTGTGAAAATGACAGTCTCACTCTTCCGCTGGTTCGCTGGGGATTAGAACCTCTGAGACTTCAAGGCATCCAGGGCCAACTACTCCAACCAGTAGCACTCCGCTATTGGCGGGCACCCACAGAGAGGAGGTAGCGGCAAGCTTAGGTATCTGACTGAGTACAGTGAGGTATGTGGCCAGGTGACCTGATTGTCCCAACCTGGATTCTCCAAATGACTTTGTGGGTTAAGTGATGGGCAGTGGAGCATATCTGTATTCTACCAGCTGGAGCCATGGTTCCTTGGGCTGATGTCCTGAAGAGTCTCTCTGGAAACAGAGGCAGCCCCCATTTATATTCCACAGTTCTCATTCAGTGTTATGTTCTGCTACCAAAGCTAAGGAAAGAGAGGAGATCTGTCCCTACTATAGGACTCAGCTGAATCCCTACGATGTAACAGGGAACCTGATCCTGCGATCAGACCTGCTAAAGTCCTAATCTAGTCTGTACGGAGACCTATAGATGTGGGGAGGGAATCCCTACAAGTACTAAGGACTGGGAGGAATATGGGACACCTCCTAACAGAAATAGTAGCAGACAGACGAACAAACAAAATAGATAGAACATAGAGGTCCGTAGACCAAGCAAACTAACAGAGTTAGATACAGAGCACAGGCTAGCTAGAAAGTAGATACACAATGAAGTCCAGCAAAGCCAGAAGGGCGGAGCAGGACTAAATAGGCCAACAAGGTCATGTGACCAGCAAAGGAAAAAAAAACCTAACAGCAAGGTTCTAACAGTACCCCCCCTTCTAAGAGGATCCTCCGGATCCCCTAGGACCAGGCTTATCAGGAAATCTCCTGTGAAACGCTCTGATAAGTCTGGACGCGGAAACATCATCTGACCTCACCCAAGAGTTATCCTCGGGTCCGAAACCTTTCCAGGCCACAAGATACTGCAAACTACCTCTATACCGTCTAGAGTCAAGGATGCGAGAAATTTCATATTCCCCGTCCTCCACCACCGGAGGAACAGAGGCAGAGGCGTCACCATCCGACACAACAGCTTTTTTTAACAGAGAGACATGAAAGACCGGATTAATTCTCCAGGAGGTAGGAACCTCCAACCTAACAGCAGATTGGTTGACAACCTGAAGCACCTTAAAGGGCCCTACAAACTTGGGACCCAATTTCTTAGAAGGAATCCTCAACCGCAGATTCCTAGAGGACAACCAAACCATGTCACCAACAGCGAACAAAACCTCCTGTCGTTTCCTATCAAAGTAGTCTTTAGATTTTCTGTTGGCCTCCTGAAGATTACCACGCACATCCGTCCAAACTCTTTCCAAATCACCGGAAAAATTCTCCTCCTCAGGCACGGCAGATCCCAACTTGGAGAACGACCCAAACGACGGATGTCTCCCAGAACAACAAAAAAAAGGCGAACAACCAGCAGAAGAAGATGTATGATTGTTCAGAGCAAATTCGGCAAGTGGCAGAAACTCAGACCACCCCTCTTGATTGTCTGCCACAAAACAACGCAAGAACTGCTCAACATCCTGGTTTTTCCTTTCTGTCTGGCCATTAGATTCAGGATGATATCCGGACGAAAACGACAAATGAATTCCCAACCTGTCACAAAAGGCACGCCAAAAACGAGCCACGAACTGAGGACCCCTATCAGAAACAATGTCAGTAGGAACGCCATGAAGTCTGACAATTTCCTTGACAAAGGCCTTAGCGAGAGTTTTAGCGCAGGGCAGTTTGACGAAGGGAACCAAGTGACACATCTTGCTAAAACGGTCCACGACCACCCAGATGACAGTAAAACCCTCAGAGGGGGGAAGGTCAGTTATAAAGTCCATAGCCAAATGTGTCCAAGGAGCACTGGGGACCTCCAAAGGACAAAGCAACCCCGCAGCAGGAGTATGTGAGGACTTAGATCTAGCACATATAGTACATTGGCGCACCCACTTAATGACCTCCTTCTGCCATCCAGGCCACCAAAAACTGCGACCCACCAGTCTCTTGGTCTCAGAGATTCCGGGATGACCTGCCAACCGAGATTCGTGACACTCAACAAACAAATCTCTCCTAAAGGTCCCAGGCACAAACAACCTCCCATGAGGAGTGTTAGATGGGGCATTCTCCTGAGCTTTAAGAATCTCATCTTCTAAAACGGAGTCTAAAGCAGCTATCACAACACCTTCTTGTAAAATGTTCTCCTCTTTCTCACCACCGACTATGGGAGAAAAACTGCGAGACAAGGCATCCGCCTTAACATTCTTAGTACCAGGGATGTAAGTAACGGAGAAATTAAACCGCGAGAAAAACAGTGCCCACCTAGCCTGACGGGCATTCAGGCGCTTGGCAGCATCAAGATATATCAGATTTTTATGATCCGTAAGAACCTGAACGGGAAATTCCGCACCTTCCAAGAAGTGGCGCCAGTGTTCAAATGCGAGTTTAATAGCCAATAATTCCCGATTACCAATATCGTAATTCAGTTCAGTCTCCGAAAATTTTTTTGAAAAAAAGGCACAGGGATGTAATCCATCCCCGTTATCCTGAGACAATACTGCGCCAACCCCCACAGAGGAAGCATCAACCTCAACCAAAAACGGCCTAGTAACATCAGGCTGCATAAGGATGGGAGCAGAGGTGAACCTCTCCTTGAGATACACAAAAGCTTCAATGGCCTCAGAAGACCACTGAACCACATCAGCACCTTTCCTGGTGAGATCAGTCAGAGGTTTGACAATACTAGAAAATTTTTTTATGAATTTTCTATAGTAATTGGCGAAACCCAAAAACCTCTGTATCGATTTCAAACCAATAGGCCTAGGCCATTCCTGCACAGCCTGAACCTTAACCGGATCCATCTCAAAACCTTTGCTGGAGATAATGTAGCCCAAAAAACTAATTCTCTGTACAGCGAACTCACATTTCTCCAGCTTAGCAAAAAGCGAATTGTCCATTAATAACTGTAATACCTCACGCACGCTCCGCCAATGAGACTCCAGATCTGGCGAATAAATCAAAATGTCATCCAAATACACAACCACATTTTTACCGATCAAAGGTCTAAGGATGTCATTAATCAGATTCTGAAAAAATGCAGGAGCATTAGTAAGACCAAAAGGCATAACCAGATTCTCAAAATGACCCACAGGAGTGTTAAAAGCAGTCTTCCATTCATCACCCTCCTTCATGCGCAACAGATTGTATGCCCCCTTAAGGTCAATTTTAGAGAACCACTTGGCCCCCAATAACTGGTTAAACAGATCAGGAATCAATGGCAGTGGGTAAGGATTGCGTACCGTAATTTTGTTAATCTCACGAAAATCCAGACAAGGACGTAAACCGCCGTCCTTTTTTTTTACAAAAAAAAATCCAACCACCACAGGAGACTTAGAGGGCCTAATGTGACCGGCGGCCAAGCTTGTCTGTATGTATTCCTCCAAAGCCTTCCTCTCAGGAATAGTAAGGTTAAATAAACGACTCTTAGGAAGAGTCGCTCCAGGGACAAATTCAATAGAACAATCATAGTCTCTATGGGGAGGCAAAACCTGCGATTCTTTCTCAGAAAAAACTCTCCAAAAATCCTGAATAGGAACAGGCAATTCTCCCCTATCCAAAGCTGCAATACGCCCGTTACAACACTTGTCATAACATTTATGGCTCCAGGATTTAATTTCACTGGTAGACCAATCCAGTACAGGATTGTGAAATTTTAACCAGGGCAAACCCAATATTACTGGAGAAGGCAAGTTATTCAACACTACCAAATCCAATTTCTCATGGTGAACACCATTAATAGTGAGAGGAAATTCACTGACCTTGAGAGTAATATTCTTCAAAGGGGAGCCATCCACAGAAACCACAGCAATGGGGGATGATAAAGGTTCAGGTTTTAAATTGAGTTTTTCCACGAATCCCCCATCAATTACATTCAGTGTAGACCCGCAATCAACAAACACCCGAAATTCCATCAATTTTTCCTGAGCAATCGTGGAAGCAGCTAAAAATATACCCTTGGAATTTAAACAGGCAATACGGGCGTGACTGACCATTTTTTTTTCTTTCTTCATACGAAGCTCACAGCCTTTAATCAAATGACCAGATTTTCCGCAATAGAAACACAAGCCTTCCGAAAAACGACGGTCTTTTTCTTGAGAGCGAGGTGCCACCGATCCAATCTCCATCGGTTCACCACTGTTAATACACACATTATCATAACCAGAAACTGACATAGCAGAGGATTTGCTCTCATTAACCCTAGCACGCAGTCTTCTATCCACCCGTATAGCTAATTGCATAGCCTGTTGCAAATCCTCAGGTGTAGGATAAGCAATTAGCAGGTCTTTAACCCTTTCACTGAGCCCAGCAAGAAATAGACTTTTCAGAGCAGAATCGTTCCACCCTGTTTGAGTGGACCAACGACGAAAATGTGTACAATATTTTTCCACATTACCCGATCCTTGTTTTAAACGTCTCAACTCAGTCTCAGCTGATGCGACACGGTCAGGATCATCATATAATAGTCCCAAAGCAGAAAAAAAACTATCCACTGATCTGAAGCATGAATCACTAGGTTGCAAAGAAAAGGCCCACTCCTGAGGCTCTTTGCGCAAAAGTGACATTATGAACCCTACGCGCTGGGATTCATCCCCAGAGGACTTAGGTCTCAAAACGAAAATACAATAAGCAAGCATTTTTAAATGAAAAAAATTCTCGGTGTTCACCAAAAAATAAATCCGGCAAACATACCTTAGGCTCCAAGAAATGTGCTCCAGGACAGTTACTCACGTGCTGATGGAGCTCGGCCACCTCCAGAGAGAGTCCCTGCAGGCAATGAGCCAAATCCTGAACCGACACCATGATGGAACAGAAAAATCTTTCCTTAGAGAATTTGCTGGCTGGACTTACTGTTATGTTCTGCTACCAAAGCTAAGGAAAGAGAGGAGATCTGTCCCTACTATAGGACTCAGCTGAATCCCTACGATGTAACAGGGAACCTGATCCTGCGATCAGACCTGCTAAAGTCCTAATCTAGTCTGTACGGAGACCTATAGATGTGGGGAGGGAATCCCTACAAGTACTAAGGACTGGGAGGAATATGGGACACCTCCTAACAGAAATAGTAGCAGACAGACGAACAAACAAAATAGATAGAACATAGAGGTCCGTAGACCAAGCAAACTAACAGAGTTAGATACAGAGCACAGGCTAGCTAGAAAGTAGATATACAATGAAGTCCAGCAAAGCCAGAAGGGCGGAGCAGGACTAAATAGGCCAACAAGGTCATGTGACCAGCAAAGGAAAAAAAAACCTAACAGCAAGGTTCTAACATTCAGGGCATTCTCCCACAAATTGGGGAAGGTGGGGGGAGATAATCCCTCATTGTTCGATTGTTCAATTACCCTGCATATTTGTCCTCCAAGTTGTGGAGATTAGTACACCTCAGGGGACTGATGCAATATGCAATCAGCAGGTATTCCACAAATTGACATTCAAGAGTCAGCGGACAGACTGACATGAAACAATGGCTCATGTCCCTTTACCTACTGAACAAAGGAACAATACGTCTGGCATAATTAAGAATAATTTACCCCTGCACCAGTGACCAGATTGACGCTGTGTCATCACAATAAGTAGTTATCTCTCTTCCCCTCAAACATTTAATGGATCTTTCATAGCTTAAACAGACAAGTCACTCAATCACTAAAAGGGTTGTCCACTACTCGGGCAACCCCTTCTCAATCCTTATGTAAACTAATAACATCCATACTCACCTCTGGTGCTGGCACCATTCCAGCTTCGGCAATGGCTTTCTCAGAGCTCCCATGACATTGTTTTATCATGCAATCCCTGCAGCCAATCAGCACTGGTTTCACTCTCCCTTACTACAGACGATTCAGACATTCACAGGAAGTAAGAGCTACGGCTGCTCTCTCCCTCCGGATGTCAATTATTACCATAGGAAAGGAGAGGAGAATGAAACCAGTGTTGAATGGCCACAGGGATAGCATAACAAAGTCACTCGAACCCCAAGAGTGCCACTGCTGACACCGCTGGAATGGCGCCAGCAAGGAAGGTGGGTATAACTGTTATTATTTTGCTAGGGGGAAAACAGAGATTGAGAAGCAGTTGTCCGAGTAGTGGACAACCCTTTTAAGCCACTATGAATGTATAAGATTTTCTTTGATTGTATGATTGGTTGTTGGCTGTATGTGTGGATAGTCCAGATAGAAAGATAACTATTTACTAACAGCCTTCAGTAAATAGTTAACTCTTTCACAGAACTACCCTTGACAATCAAGGATGTCACTTTTTCCTCCTTTGTTACCTCACCCATCAGGGATATTATCCATCATTGGATGGAAAAATCTGACTGCTAGTTTTTAGAGCATTAACAAAAAATAGTATATTTTACAATTATTTTTAAGATTATTTTATTAATATTTGAAAGCTGCAACTATATAATTAAAAAAGGGTCCACATTGTTTTCTACACAAGTCCTCAGATTTTTAGTGTCTGCTTCAGGATTTATTCACTGTTTGTATGTTTTATGCAAAACTGAAAAAAAGGAAGTTATTATGGGTTAACTTATATTTTTTATCTATAGAGACTAGCTTTGTTGGGCAGTGAAGCAGTGATTTGTCATTTACTCGGCACCTGCGTGAAAAAAATGATTACAGAAATTGAACTTATAAGAAATGTCAGTCCGTCAGCATGAGGGATTTAAGCATCCTATCTTGTACACTGGCCCTGAAGCAATGACAGGCTTTATTAACTTCACTAATGAGACAATGTGATGCTCCTATTGATGTACTGCAGAGAATAAATCTGTTACATGGGAAATAAAGGAAGGCAGAAGCGAGGGGCACACTGTTTAACTTTTCTTCAGTTGATGGGGCAGCTGTTTACTCAGGAAATTAAGTATTCATTTTATTTCTCTAGTCTTCGATGTCAAATAGATTTGTAAAAAGTGCAAATATTTTTTTGCAAACAGAATCACTAGTTATATAGTCAGTCATAAATGCAACTAAAATGTTCTGAAAATGTGGTATGTCTTTTGTATCTCCATGTAATATTGAACTTTCAAAGAAAGGCAAGTTTCAAGTAGAACATTAGGGCATATTCATTAAGCTAAATGCAGTAGAATTTAGAATAATTTGCTCCAAAAATCTGTTCTTCAAGACTCAATATTTATGATGTGTTTTAGACTATTTCTATTACTTGTTTGACTAGGGATGTGACCTAGCTGAAAATGTGGCGTGGCTTAATGTGCAACACAATGAATCAAAAATGTAGAAATAAAATAGTAATTTAACTTCAATTGCGCCAACATATTTTGCAGCACTTTGCAATCGAGCAAGGACATGGTTGGGAAATAAAGACAATACAAAATAACACAATTGTGCACAAGATTAGCCAACTACAACCCCTGGCAAAAATTATGGAATCACCGAGCTTGGAGGATGTTCATTCAGTTGTTTAATGTTGTTGAAAAAAAGCAGATCACAGACATGGCACAAAACTAAAGTTATTTCAAATGGCAACTTTAGGGCTTTAAGAAACACTGAAAGAAATCAAGATTAAAAATGTGGTACTCAGTAAAGGTATTTTTTTTCTGACCAAGCAGAGGGAAAAAATTATGGAATCACTCAATTTTGAGGAAAAAATTATGGAATCATGAAAAACAAACACGCAAAAGAACACTCCAATACATCACTAGTATTTTGTTGCACCACCTCTGGCTTTAATAACAGCTTGCAGTCTCTGAGGCATTGACTTAATGAGTGACAAACAGTACTCTTCATCAATCTGGCTCCAACTTTCTCTGATTGCTGTTGCCAGATCAGCTTTGCAGGTTGGAGCCTTGTCATGGACCATTTTCTTCAACTTCTACCTAAGATTTTCAATTGGATTGAAATCCGGACTATATGCAGGCCATGACATTGACCTTATGTGTCTTCTTTCAAGGAATGTTTTCACAGTTTTTGCTCTATGGCAGGATGCATTATCATCTTGAAAAATGATGTCATCATCCCCAAACATCCATTCAATTGATGGGATAAGAAAACTGTCCAAACTATCAATGTAAACTTGTGCATTTATTGAAGATGTAATGACAGCCATCTCCTCAGTGCCTTTACCTGACATGCAGCCCATATCATCAATGACTGTGGAAATTTGCATGTTCTCTTCATGCAGTCCTCTTTATAAATCTCATTGGAACTGCACCGAACAAAAGTTCCAGCATCATCACCTTGCCCATTGCAGATTCGCGATTCATCACTGAATATGACTTTCATACAGTTATCCACAGTCCACGATTGCTTTTCCTTAGCCCATTGTAACCTTGTTTTTTTCTGTTTAGGTGTTAATGATGGCTTATGTTTAGCTTTTCTGTATGTAAATCCAATTTCCTTTAGGTGGTTTCTTACAGTTCGGTCACAGACATTGACTCCGGTTTCCTCCCATTCGTTCCTAATTTGTTTTGTTGTGCATTTCCTGTTTTGGAGACAAATTGCTTTAATTTCCCAGTCTTGACGCTTTTATGTCTTCCTTGGTCTACCAGTATGTTTGCCTTTAACAATTCCCCATGTTGTTTGTATTTGGTCCAGATTTTAGACACAGCTGGCTGTGAACAACCAACATCTTTTACAACATTGCGTGATGATTTACCTTCTTTTAAGAGTTTGATAATCCTCTCCTTTGTTCCAATTGACATCTCTCGTGTTGGAGTCATGATTCATGTCAGTCCACTAGGTGCAACAGCTCTCCAAGGTGTGATCACTTCTTTTTAGGTGCAGACTAATGAGCAGATCTAATTTGATGCAGGTGTTAATTTTGTAAATGAAAATTTACAGGGTGATTCCATAATTTTTTCCTCAGAATTGATGATTCCATAATTTTTTCCCTCTGCTTGGTCTGAAAAAAATTTCCCTTACTGAGTACCACATTTTTAATCTTGATTTCTTTTAGTGTTTCTTAAAGCCCTAAAGTTGCCATTTGAAATGACTTTAGGTTTGTGCCATGTCTGTGATCTGCTTTTTTTCAACAACATTAAACAACTGAATGAACATCCTCCGAGCTGAGTGAGTCCATAATTTTTGCCAGGGATTGTACAAGGTGATGTAAACTTAGACTAGACAGACTTGAAATTAGATACATTTATCAAACCACAGGAAACACTTTGATAAATTTGTCACATTTTCAAGCACCACTTTGGCATATTTTTTTTTCATTGCAGCGCTAGAGTGGTGCTTCTAATCTAAGTTACCTGCAGCTAATCTTATACTTACCCACCACTGTCTTCACCTTCTATTGTCATGCTTTGGTCAGTCTTCAGCAGATTGTGTCCTGCCGGATAGCTCCACTGTTTTCTGTATCAAGCCAGAGGTCACTTTTCAATGCAAGTCCATGAGAGCATTGTTCTGGCTCTCATAGACTTGCATTGAGAGCTTGTGACCATTTCCTCTGACTTCCAGCCAGAAGTTGTTGTCACAAAGATGGAGCTGTGGGACTGGAACTACGCTGATAAAAGGTGAAGATGGCGGCTAGTAAGTACAATACTGTGGACAGGAACCTTAGAAGTATCACTCCACTACTTAAAAAAAAGCTGGAGTGATGGTTTAAGATCTAGTCTAGTCTAGTCTAGTCTACTCTAGTTTTAGAATTAGACAGTATGGACACACACACACACGTTTTTAATTGTGTATGTATTGTGTTATTTGGTAATGAATAAAATTATGGTGCGCATGCTCTTCCTATATATGGGTTGACATTTTGAATTCAGTTACAGGGAATTTGTCAGTAGGTTTTTACTATTAAATCTGATAGCAGCAGGAT
Organism: Phyllobates terribilis; assembly: GCF_046119375.1. Classification (NCBI taxonomy): domain Eukaryota; kingdom Metazoa; phylum Chordata; class Amphibia; order Anura; family Dendrobatidae; genus Phyllobates; species Phyllobates terribilis. The sequence goes on along the minus strand of NW_027362764.1, from coordinate 202,228,428 downwards.
GTATTGGCAGAGACCCTGAAACTATTGATGTATTATTTACTGGTCTGCTTGTTTTTGTTTCAATAAAATCAGTGTTTTATCATCAGATTGTCTCTAAAGGACTACTTGTCTCGTGCCATGTAGTCGTCCTGTTTTGTATAACCTTGCCCCCTTCAGTGATTTGCAGCTTTCTGTCAATTTACAGTGTACACAGAAACTTGTCAATGAGCGGTGTAGACAGGGTTATAAAGAGCTCAGCATTCAGAGAACTGATAGACATGCATCAAAGAAAACAATGATTTTATCAAAACTGCATCAAACAGCCCAGTAAGTGATAGATCGCTAAAATCAGGGTCTCTGTCCTTACATTATGCTGATCTCCGATTACATAGCAAAAACTTGGTGACAGATTCTCACTAGGGGGTTGTCCTTGTGATAAGGTCAGCAATTTTCGATTGTGGTGGTCCATTTCCCAGCTTTCCCATCAATCAACTTTTTTGAGATCCAGAGGCAACTGGATGTAAACAGTTAACAGAATTGAACAGCTCATCTCCATTCAATATGTAGCGACCATTGTTTGGTACTGCAGATTAGCTCTGATTCTCTTTAACAGGAGCTCATTTGCTGTACTCAGCAGTGATCTTGAGCTAACAGTTGATCTGTGGTGGCGCTGGATGTCATCAATATCATATGCTCAGACAACCCCTTTAAGTTTTCTACACAAGCAAAAATACTGTAAATAGGCCCAGGTCGGGTAAATGGGCCGCACATAGTAAAAATTTGAATATGATGGAGTGCATGATGTTTTTAGTGATACCATTTTTCTTCTATATGTTATGGTGCAAGTTGTTTTTTTTTACTTCGGTTTTGACAGAAAACATAATTGTTTTTTTGTTCTCCAATTGTCTCCATACAGTAATATTGTTTAACAATTAGCCCCACATGGTATTTTTGGTTTCAGTCCTGTAATAATGTCCCCCATCCTGGTCCCCATTTTGTAGTAATGTCCCCATTCTGGTCCCATCTTGTAGTAATGTTCCCTATCCTGGCCCTCATCTTGTAATGTCCCCAATCTTGGTCCTGTTCTTGCAATAATGTCCTTATCCTGGTTCCATCTTGTAGTAATATCTTCATCCTGGTCCCCATCTCATAGTAATGTCCCCCATCTGGCTCCCCTCCTTGTAGTAATGTCCCCATGCTGGGCCCATCTTGTAGAAATTTCCCTCCATCCTGCTCCTATCTAGTAGTCACGTCTTCATCCTGGTCCTCAACTTGTAATAATGTCCCCCAACATGTCATTTTTCACATACACATTAAAAAAATTTTTTAACCTGACTGCTCTCCCTAGGCTAATAAGGTAACTAGAAGGAATATAGAGCGCACGTAGGGTCTTATCCGAGATAAAGGAAATATATGTGAAAGATAAATCAAATTCACTCACCTATTGGGGTTGTGTAAGACACAACCACTGCACTTAGCATTGGTGGCTGCTGCAAACCCCGAAACAATGATCCTTTGTTGGGTGAAGAGAATGGGGCATCAAACTGCACTGCTCGCCTGTCAGAATTATGTACCAGAGGAATCCAAGTCGATGTAATAATAAAATAGACTTTATTTCTACGCGTTTCGTGGTGATCACACCACTTCCTCAGGACAGTCTATACACATACACATACAGGGTCTGTTATTTATAGCAAAAGGATACACATGGAGAAGCCTCCCTTACAAAAAATCACCACACCCAGTGGACGGGGAATCAGACTAAATGAATGTATACAACGTAAAGCACACACAAAACAATCATAAAGCATAATAGAATATATCGCTTAAACATTTAAAAATATGACTGCTGTTTTTTTAATATATTAAAAGTGATTAAATAAATTGTATAAGCAAGGGGCGTGCTTGAACCTATGATGTTGACCCATTTGCTCTTTATCAGCACCCTGCTGCTACTGCTGCTTTAAACCAGTGAGCCATGAGTGAATTTGAATTGATCTCTTTATTTGGTAATGGTTTCACAAGAATCAAAATAAATGATAATAATATTAATGATAATAATAATACTAATGGATAAAAGGAGCTCCAAAGCTCTTAGACTAGTTTAAAAGAAGGGATATTCGATTTTATAAGAAATTGCAGTTAGGTGATCCTTATAAAAATCACATAGCAATTGATGGGTCAAAAATAATGGAAACAACTGGGGTTAGATAATAGGAAGCAAAGACAAACCACACTGAAAGGGATGAAACCCCTTCCTAGAAAGAGCTGATTTTTTTTTCCAGTAACATTCATTATTACTAAATACAAAGAAAAAAAAGGAGGTGGTTGTACAGAGGAACAAAGCAGAGTCCATAAATATATCTCAATTAATTGAACAAATCAGTTGTTTCATTGAGTCCATGTGGATTTATAGTGTTCAGCTTGTGAATCCAGAAGATCTCTTTCCTGTTAAGAGTCTGGACTCAGTTGGAGGTCTCATGGGGGACATGGTCAATGGGGATCACCTGAAATGAGATCCTTTTATTGTGATATATCGCATAATGCCTAGAAAGGCCATGTTGTAAAAATCCTTCTTTTATATTATACCTGTGTGAGTTTATAACACAGCTACATAAAAGAATAAACTCACACAGGTATAATATAAAAGAAGGATTTTTACAACATGGCCTTTCTAGGCATTATGCGATATATCACAATAAAAGGATCTCATTTTGGGTGATCCCCATTGACCATGTCCCCCATGAGACCTTCAACTGAGTCCAGACTCTTAACAGGAAAGAGATCTTCTGGATTCACAAGCTGAACACTATAAATCCACATGGACTCAATGAAACAACTGATTTGTTCAATTAATTGAGATATATTTATGGACTCTGCTTTGTTCCTCTGTACAACCACCTCCTTTTTTTCTTTGAATTTTGTAATAATGAATGTTACTGGAAAACAAAATCAGCTCTTTCTAGGAAGGGGTTTCATCCCTTTCAGTGTGGTTTGTCTTTGCTTCCTTTTATCTAACCTCCGTTTTTTCCATTATTTTTGACCCATCAATTGCTATGTGATTTTTATAAGGATCACCTAACTGCAATTTCTTATAAAATTGAATATCCCTTCTTTTAAACTAGTCTAAGAGCTTTGGAGCTCCTTTTATCCATTAGTATTATTATTATCATTAATATTATTATCATTTATTTTGATTCTTGTGAAACCATTACCAAATAAAGATATCAAATCAAATTCACCCATGGCTCACTGGTTTAAAGCAGCAGTAGCAGCAGGATGCTAACAAAGAACAAATGGGTCAACATCATAGGTTCAAGCACGCCCCTAGCTTGGAAAATTGAATACAATTTATTTAATCATTTTTAATATATTAAAAAAACAGCAGTCATATTTTTAAATGTTTAAGCGATATATTCCATTATGCTTTATGATTGTTTTGTGTGTGCTTTACGGTGTATACATTCATTTAGTCTGATTCCCCGCCCACTGGGTGTGGTGATTTTTTGTAAGGGAGGCTTCTCCATGTGTATCCTTTTGCTATAAATAACAGACCCTGTATGTGTATGTGTATAGACTGTCCTGAGGAAGTGGTGTGATCACCACGAAACGCGTAGAAATAAAGTCTATTTATTATTACATCGACTTGGATTCCTCTGGTACATAATTCTGACAGGCGAGCAGCGCAGTTTGATGCCCCATTCTCTTCACCCAACAAAAGACTCCCTAGGCTAATAGCATCCAGTTCCTCCCCCCCAGACAGGGCAACGCATGGCATTGACGTCATGCACTGCTGTGGCGGGCACAATGATGTCAGCTGCCAGACTCTGACTGGCAGTGGTAGGTATAGCTTTTTCGGTGCAGAGAGCTAATCTCTGCGCTGTGATACAATTCAATTTAATGTGTGTCCTCAGATGCACATTCAGCTGAAAATAAGCGCTGGCATCGATGGTCCCCAGACTCTCTGGACGCGATCGTCTTTGGAGCTCAGGGGCATGGATGCTGCACAATGGATCCTCGGGGGCCTCATGCGGTCCATGAACCACGTGTGTGTGACCTCTTGTCTAGGCAGTGCCCACTTATTCTTGTTATTGTCACCTAATTGCCATAAGGAAGTCACAATACATAATAAGGCAATCTTGGGAATACTTTAAAGCAAAATTGACCCCAAATGATGTCGATGTAGTAAAATTCAAAATATTTCCTTGCCTTTCTTTTTGCTTAGAGTTAATTACTTACAATAAACAGTTACCCACTTTGGAAAATCTTTTTATTTTAGAAGTGTCTCCTGATGATCAAACATAATCCCTCTGGCTACCAAGCAGCAACAGTTTAATAACTCTACAAAGTTACCATAGGTCAAATTGATTATATATAACACTGCATATTAATATTAATGAGCTTTTATGTCTGAAGTATAAAGAAAACCACAAATGACAGACTGCTTTGTAGTATCTCATAATGAGATAATATAAATAGCAATAATAATAATAATAATAATAATAGTAATGAATAATAGTAATGTTTTTTTTGTGTGGATTTTTTTTGCATACAGTTTTAATTGCTATAGTTGACCTTTTGATTCAAATATGACATTACTATTCACAATGACCCTTTCATATACCGTATTTTTCGGACTATAAGACGCACCGGACCATAAGACGCACCTAGGTTTTAGAGGAGGAAAAAAAAAAATGTAAGCAAAAAATGTGTTCATGATGCACTTTTAAGGGGGAGGGGGTCTTCTGCTGACCCTGGTATAGGGATAATGTCCCCCTCATCCCTATCCTGGTATGCAAGGCACCCCTCATCCCTATCCTGGTATGCATGGCACCCCTCATCCCTACCCTATCCTGGTATGCATGGAACTCCTCATCCCTATCCTGGTATGCATGGCACAGCAATCCCGATCCTGGTATGCATGGCACAGCAATCCCCATCCTGGTATGCATGGCGCAGCAATCCCCATCCTGGTATATATGGCACCCCTCATCCCTATCCTGATATGCATGGCACCCCTCATCCCTATCCTGGTATGCATGGCACCCCTCATCCCTATCCTGGTATGCATGGTACCCCTCATCCCTATCCTGATATGCATGGCACCCCTCATCCCTACCCTATCCTGGTATGCATGGCACCCCTCACCCCTACCCTATCCTGGTTTGCATGGAACTCCTCATCCCTATCCTGGTATGCATGGCACAGCAATCCCCATCCTGGTATGCATAACACAGCAGTCCCCATCCTGGTATATATGGCACCCCTCATCCCTATCCTGGTATGCATGGCACCCCTCATCCTTATCCTGGCATGTATGGTCCCTCATCCTTATCCTGGTATGTATGGCCCCCTCATATTTATCCTGTTATGTATGCCCCCCTCAGCGTTATCCTGGTATGCATAGCCCCCTCATCCTTATCCTGGTATGCATGGTCTCCCTAATCCCCATCATGCTGCACATAAACAAAAACACTCCTACTCATCTTTCTTCTCTCCTCCAGCACTGCATCCTGTCTGCCCGCACTGATCTTGCCATGCGAGCCGCGCATGGCGTCACTACCATGCGCGGCTCACAAGGAGAGATCAGCTGCCGAAAATCACGGCTCCCCACGCCAGGACTGTGTGCACGGGGAGCAGTGACTTCACGCTCCTTAATATCAGCACACAGCGTAACCGCAGCACGGCTCCTGCTGCTGCTGGGCTATCGCGTGTGAATATTCACCCCCTTCCCTTGCCCATGAGCATGGAGAGAGGTTGAATATTCATGCCCTTTAACAGCGGGCACACGCGATTCCGGCAACAGCAGGAGCCGTGCTGCAGCTACACTGTGTGCCGCTATTAAGGAGCATGAACATTCAGTGCTTCCCAGGCCCCATGGGCGTGGGGAGCACTGAATATTAATTTTCTTTAGCAGCGGGTACAGTGTAGGCTGCAGCCGGCGGCTGCTGCCTCCTGTGCCCCGCTCCTCCACCGCTACTGCTCCCCCCACACCCCACACAGCATATATATACCCCCTCCCCCCCCCAACATTCGGACTATAAGATGCACTCCCCATTTTCCTCCAAAATTTTGGAGGAAAAAAGTGCGTCTTATAGTCCGAAAAATACGGTAAATGCCATTTCCTTTTCTTATGCAATCTAGACTTGTTATATGAATTTAAAAAAATGCAGTCATTCTGATAAGTTATTAAAACAATAATTTTCTACAAATGCAGTTTGCTTTTTTATTAGTGATTAATAAAATATCTAATGCTATACAGATATACATTTTTTAACTATTCGATCTGTGAAGAATCAGATTTGAGGTTGTAAGTAATCACGTAGGCAGGTTAACTATAGGACAATATTTTATTCCTTATATCAAGGTTTTACAACAACTCCAGGTAAATGGCCAAAATACAATTTTCTCAGTCCACAAGATCCACTCCCCAAGACGGTAGTTCCATTGCCTTTGTACCAGGCGATACTCACTGTCTCCCAATTTTTGGTGGGCCCACAGATTTCGCATCTCCAGGCAGTATGGTCTGTATTCACATTCCACAATCCTCCAGATGACAGAATGAGAGAAGCACAGGTATCCAGTAACAACAATCCTTTAAGAAAATTCAAATCCAGACAACAGATCCCAAAACGGTAGCACATTTATCCAGCCCAGTTGGCAACTGATCTCCAAAACTCCATAGGCCATCCATCCATTGGCTCCAGGATCTCAGCCTAGATCCTATACCTTCCACATAATTCCACCAACTCTCTGACTAAAAATGTGGCTTCTTTTCCTCCCTCCCTGGGATCAGCCCCCTGGGTGGGAAGAAGTGTTCACTACCTCCCCCTTTAGACATTTGCTTTTAGCAGCAACAATGAAAAATCTTTCTGAAGCCCATCACTGGTGACTGCATGTGAGACCTCGGTGGGTCTATTATTCCCATCTACACAATGTGACTACTGGCTGTTAGAGCAATGGCTTGAGGTTCCTGAGATTCTAATGAGATTACTAGAATGCTGGACACATTACTAGTGTTGAGCCACCCCCGTAGTGTTCGAGTTCGGTTCGGTTCATCGAACACCCGTGTGTTCGCCGAACTGTTCGTCGAACTGTTCGTCGGACACCTTCGAACACCGTTACAACCAATGGCAGGCAAACAAAAACACATAGAAACACATAGAAAACACCTTCAAAGGTGTCCAAAAGCTGACAAACTGCTCAGAAGACATAACTAACACATGGAAAAGTGACAAGTACATATAGTCATGCGAAAAGAAAAGAGGTGGAGGAGTAAAAGGAGGGGGAGACACAGATATAGGCATGTCATGCCCTTCTAAAATCCAAAAAGTGAGAAGCCGACACGGCCAGTCCGTTCCTGCCCGTGCCACCTCCATGTCGCCGGGTTTGTGCCAGAGCCGCGGTGGACCCTGACGGCTAGCCCCCCTCTCCCAATACTGGTGCCTGTCCACTGGTGGGTCGAGCCCCCTCCGCGGTGGGGGGGGAGTAACATCTGCAGAAGAAAGACCATCTTCCAGCCAAACTAACATGTTGACTTCTTTTCGTGAACAATGTGATACGATCCCTTTGTTACGGACACGCCCATCGCTACAAATTCCAGATGAGGCACAAAAACAGCAGGTGCTTCAGCGGATATCAAGTGCTCCTTCAAGTGGGCTCTCCTCCACCTCAATTTCAACATCACAAATACTCCAGTCCTCAGAGGTGTCACCCCAATCGCACTTGCTTCCTCACAGCTCCCAAGTCTCCAGCTGCCCGTCTGAGTATGGGGTAACACAGATGGTTGAGTCTGCAGAGCTGTTTACTCATACTATAGCCTGGGAAACGGAGGTCTGCTCCAGAGCTTCTGTTAATCCAGATGAGGAAATGATCTGCACTGATGCCCAGAATCTTTATAAGTCGGATCCAGGACCAGATGAAGAAGGTACTGAGCATAATGTAGACCCTCGTTCCCAAACTGTAACTCCTGTTGGTGGAGACAATGATGAAGACGATGATGAGACTCAAATACCTGATTGGAGCGACAACTTGACTTTTCGGTCAGGGCAGGAAGAGGTTGGCTTTGAGGACGACGGGTGTGATAACACACAGGGTGATGATGACAAGGTTGGAGATCCCACTTACTGTCAACCCACAGTCAGCCAGTCGATGAGGTCACCCGGGCCTTTGCCTGGCCTTGGGGATGTCGCGGTGGTCGGCTCCCTGGCCCGTACCATGGGGTCACTCTTTAAAAGGGTGGATAATTGTTAATTTTATAAGAGTTTGTGACGCCACCTGTGGTATCTGGTGAGAAGCACCAGAGCTGCAGCAGTGCACTGAGGCCCGTGATAAGGCAGCTCGATGGTATAGCTCCCCACAGGTGGAGCTAGGTCTCAGGGCAGCGTATGCAGGGGGAATGCAGGACAGGCGAGACCCAGCTGGGTCAGAGCAAGAACGGGAACGGACACGGTAGTCACTTCAGTACCTTTTACTGGAGGAAATTCAGTCACATCCCGGAGCACTGTACGGTGAAGGGTGCATATCAGGATCCTCCCCAATGAGCGGGTGTAGGGCCTACTGTTTCTTGCCTCTGCGTAGTAAGTTACTGACCTGCCTGGAGCTAGGCCTAACTTTGTCTCTATCCTGCGCTGGCTGACCTTGTGGTAGGGCCTTCTCTTGCAGTTCACGCTCCCAGTATGCGGGGCCTAAGCGTCTCCTGGCTCTGTTACGTATCAGCACCTTAGCGATCCTGGGACTTGTAGTTCTCCAGGGATTCCGGTTATGCCTTACTGGGTCATAGAGATCCCGGTAAGCTCGGATCCGGTGTCCGGTAAATGCTTCAGGGTGAGCTGGTTAAGCTCCTCTGCCCCTTATGTACTAACTCGCCACTCGCCTTCGGCCTACTTGGGCCCTCACTAGGCTATACACACTAACGGCAGCTTGCCGCGCTTCACCGATCTTATGGCGCCGGCACACCTTAAGCTCTATCTGGGCTCCCTGAATCTAGCTAGCAGGAGCCTCGTGCTCCACTGCTGAACTATTAACTAGACTAGACTGAGCTCCACTGCAGACTGGCCTCTCTTAGGCTTCTCTACTGCAGGAACTCTTCAGAGGAACTGAACTGCCTAGCTCCACCTTCCCTATTTATATCCCTAACGGGCTCCCTCTGCTGGTCTGAGGTGGAAGGTGGAGATGTGTGAATGTTTATGGGGGCCTCTTGTGGAGGATTCCATCAATACACTCTTCTAGGATCTGTGATACCAAGCGCAGCGGGGCGTCACAGATGCTATTGACGACGAGGTTAGGTTGCGCCTTCCTGGACAGAGACGGAGTACTGGAAGCACGTCAACAACTGCATCCTCAACCACAACTCTGCCTCTGACCACAAGTCATAGTGGCTCTTCAGGTCGCATGGGCTCTAAGCCTTGCATAGCCTGGGCATTTATTCAGATCGATAAGGATGACCCAACTCGTGTTATCTGTAATATTTGTCACTAAAAGCTAAGTAGAGGCCAAAAAATCCATAGTTTGAGTACTTCATGCATATACCGTCACATGGATATGAAGCATAAGTTGCAGTGGGAAGCTCACTGTGCTACAATGCGGCCAAGCAGGCTGGGCCAACCACCGTCTGCCCCATCTTGTGCATCCGCGGCCTCTTCATCCTCTGTGACTGGGGGGACAGCAGTCACACATGTTTTTGGACGCAGACCTGCCACCTCTTTACCTGCAACAGCCAGTGTGATTGGCAGGTCGTCAGTTCATTGGGAAGTGGAAACACCTGCTGGTGTTGAGCGCTCTCTGACATCGAGAGCACCACCTTTGGATCAAGGCAACCTAACATGTCTGCCTGCATCTTCCTCACAGACCAGCAGTTTGCTGGGGACACCCTACTCAACCCCGTCAAAGCACAACAGCCAGCCCTCGGTCCCTCAGATGTGGACAAGTAAAAGACCATTTCCTCCTAGCCATGAGAAAGCTAAGAGGTTGAATTTCACCATCTGCAAGCTGTTGGATACAGAAATGCTGCCTTTCCGCCTGGAGGACACAGTGGATTTTCGAGACCTTATGTCCGTCGCAGTGTCCCAGTACCAGATGCCCAGTCGGCACTACTTCTCAAAGAAAGGTGTGCCTGCACTCCACCAGCATGTCGCACACAGCATCACCGCTTCATTGAGAAACTCTGTGTGTGACAGGGTGCATTTCACCACAGACACTTGGACGAGTAGGCATGGACAGGGGCGTTACATGTCGCTGACTGGGCACTGGGTAACTATGGTGACAGCAGGACAAGGGGCTGCTGTCCAAGTCTTACCGTCCCCACGAGTTTTGCGTCAATCCTCTTTATCTCGAAGTTCCTCCACTGCTTCTGCCTCCTCAACCTCCTCTCGGTCCTCCACCTGCACCCAAAGCCTGTCTGGTAATGCCACCTGCTTTCTAACTGCGCAGAAGGAATCCTGCACACCTCCTTACTATGCTGGAAGCAGGGCTCAACGGCATCAGTGTTTACTTTGAAATGTCTGGGAAATGTGAGTCACACAGCTGAGGACTTGTGGTCAGCTCTGGAGACCCAGTTTCATGAATGGTTGTCTCCACTGGACCTGCAACCAGGGAAGGCCGTGTGCGACAATGCTGCAAACCTGGGTGCGGCCCTTCGCCGGGGCAATGTCACACACGTGCCTTGTATGGCTCACGTGTTGAACCTGGTTGTCCATCAATTTTTAGCCCACTATCCCGGACTAGATGGCCTTCTGAAGAGGGCACGGTCGCTGTGTGCTCACTTACGCCGTTCGCATCCCGCAGCTCAACGACTTACATCTCTACAGAAGTCGTTGGGCCTGCCAGTTCACCGGCTGAAATGCGATGTGCCGACACGGTGGAATTCAACTCTGCACATGTTGCAGCGACTATGGCAGCACCGACAAGCCCTGGTGCAATACGTTCTGACGTATAGCCTGGGCCAATGAGATCCAGAGGTGGGGCAAATCACACAGCAGGAGTGTTCTCAGATCAGGGACCTATGAAGTTGACGCGCCCCCTGAGCCGTGGGGTACCCGGAGCCTGGCCGGTAGACGGTGGGGGTTGTAGTCACTGTGGCGGTGACCCGGTCCGTGACCCAGGGCAGTCAATCCAATGGTAATTTGTATATATGGATTTTATAATGTCCGACTACGCCACCTGTGGAGTGCGGCCAAAAGGGCCGCCGCTGCGGAACAGTCCTCTGAAGCTGGTGGTTTTGCAGCAATGGTATTATTACTCACCATAGGAAGAGTGTAGCTTCAGGGCAGTGTGGGTGGATGATGGTGGTTGTAGTGCAGGGAGTCAATAATGAACACAGAGTCCGTGTGATGCAGTCCCAAGATCTTTACTCACAGTTGTTGCAGTCCAGATTACAGGTACCAGAGCAATCTCACCCGTCGTGCTGTGCGTACTCAGTGAGGGGCTCAGTCCACCCCCAGATAGCTCCGGAGTACTTAGCAGGACCCCCTTCTGTGTGTCCTTTCTCTGGCCTTCTCCCTGCACCTCACACCCAGTGACACTTCTATCCTGTATCCTCGGGCCTTGGCGGGCGACTTGTGTTCCGTCCCCTGGGTCCTATGTGGCTACCTTATTAGTGAGACTGGTGTGGACTTTTGCCTGCAGTACATGAAATGCTGCAGCCTCCGGTTTCTAGTTGAGCCTTGCTGTTTCTCCTCTAGTTGAGGGACCAGTTCCCTTTATCTGGCCTGACCCCTCTACCTCCTGGTAGCAGCGGGAGTACAGGTGGCCTTCTGCACGGCCCATAGCCCTAGGGTCCCTTCAGTTCCTGGAGCCTTCCTGCTCCCACTCCTCTCTTCTCTCCTTCAGTCCTGGGCCTCCCAGGCTAGGCCCGCCTCCGGAGCAGAGCTCATGCCGAGCCTCTGCTCCTGTCACTTTTCCTCCTCTGACTGGCTTGCTCTTTCTAAGATGGCTTCCTATTTATACTCTCCCTGTCATGTGCTCCCCTAAGCTGCTCCCCTAAGCACCCACTACTTAGGACCCTCCCACCAGCTAGGGACCTGGGACTGTGCTCTCCCTTAGGAGCAATCTCGCCCTACCCCCACTGCGGGTATGTGTTGGATGCAGGTGTTAGGGTCCCGAGCCATACGCCTTCCTTACCTGAGGGTGATATACCACACCTCTGGGTGAGATGCAGTAACTCTGTGGCGACTGAACCATCAGGGGCGCCACACACCCTTCTGCACAGTTTTGAAATGGCGACGAAGATGTTTAGTGTTGACGACGATGCCATTATCAGCATGACTATTCCGGTGATTTACATGCTGGAGCACACATTAAACAGAATTCAGAGTCAGGTGGTGGGACAAGAGGAGGTGGAGGAAGTAGAGGAGGAGTCGTATGCGGAAGGGATAACATCTCCAAGGTCCAGACGGTTGGCAGCACCAAGGCGGCAGGCATGGGAGGGTGGGGGAGAGGGATTAACCAGGGCGCATGGTAGCAGCCAAACTGTTGAGGAAGGTGCAGGAGCCGAGGAAGAAGTGGAGGATGAACTGGCGATGGGCATGGAAGACTCATCAGATGAGGGAGACCTTGATCACATTTCTGTTGTGCGAGGTTGGGGGGAGAGGGCAGAGGAAGGAAGCATGATTCTTACCTCGCTACCAACACAACAAGGACTTGGTCCTCCTGGATGCGCAAGACACATGAGTGCCTTCTTGCTGCACTACCTGCAACATGACCCTCAGATTGCATAATTCAAAGTAATCCCGACTACTGGGTTGCCACACTCTTAGATCCCCGGTACAAAAGTAAATTTGCCGAAATAATTCCTGCCATAAAAAGGGATTGACGCATGCAGGAGTATCTGCAGACGCTGTTGCAGAATCTTACATGTGCTTTTCCACAAAACACCAGTGGTGCACGAAGTGAATCTCACAGTTCTAACTTGCCAACCGTGGGACTGTCGAGTCTTCATCATTCAAACCGTAACAGTAACACAGTATCTGCTGGTAACAGCAATTTTGTGGAATCGTTTCACCACTTTTTTAGACCATCCTTTGCAAGGCCACAGGAGACAAGAAGTCTGACACCTAGTCAATGCCTAGAGAGGATGGTGCAGGAGTATCTCCAAGTGAACATCGAAGCCATGACTGTGTCACTGGATCCTTGCTCATTTTGGTATTCCAATCTGGAAAAATGGCCGGAGCTCGCCACTCACGCCTTGGAGATCTTGCCATGCCCTGCAGCCAGTGTTCTCTCTGAACGTGTGTTCAGCGCTGCTAATGGTTTGCTGACAGATAAGCGCACGCGGCTGTCCACTGAGAATGTAGACACTCACGTTCATAAAGATGAACAAATCATGGATTCGCAAGGACTTTTCTAACCCTGTGTTATCCTTGGGAGACTAAAAGCTTGAGGATTTGGTAATATCTCCTCACCAACCGTTTTAAGCAACTGTGGGGCAATTTATGCCACTTAACCCTAGAACGCATGACCATAAAAATCTACACTTTCATATACCTGGGGCCTTTTAGGCCCGTGTGCAAATAACATGGAATAACTCAAACTCAAATGACAAACAACTATATACATGAAGAATACCTAGAGTTTCAAAATTCTAACTAAAGTAATCTTGCAGAAAATAGAAAACAATTAACAGGGCGGGACTGCGAGGCCCCAGGTATGCGTTCTAGGGTTAAGTGGTGTCTGTGCCTCAATTTTGGGAAAAAATGGAGACTCTTTTGGGAGTCCCCTTGCTGTGTCTTACGTGACGTTGGCATCGTCAATTCCAGGTCGGTTGGGTCGCTCCCCCCCCCCCCTTTTAACTGTAAGAAACTACATACACTATGGCTTGGGGTAACACAGATGGTTGAGTCTGAAGAGCTGTTTACTCAGAGGTCTGCTCCAAATCTTCAGTGTCTGCTAGTCAGCGTAGAATTTTTAACTGCATCTAGCCTAGGCAATACTTTGGGCGTAGTAGCCCAGCTGCGAAGCAAGCTGCACCGCCTGTGTATCTAATAAGAATTTTTAAATGCATCTAGCCTAGGCAAACTGTGGGGACCCCCAACCAAACCCAGACGCTCTGCCCCCCTACCGCCCCCCTTTCCTTGACAATACAATAATGTAACTCTTACAACTGGATGGGTGAGAATCGGTCACAGCTTTATTAACTTTTTATACTCATTCCATTAGAAAGGCATTTTATTTCTAAAATAATTCAGCTTGTTGCAGCATGCCCTGGGTCTCCACTTCGGCAACTTGGCCAACAAGTGTAACTCTCAAACATGTCCTTTCTATTTCCAGGCCACGGAGGATCCTGCGTACTCGTATGCAGGACTCTGACCCCCACCCATCACTCTTAACGCTTGTTCCACTCCATCCTGGAGTCCTGACAGGAATATGTCCAGTCCAATATCCATTAAGTGAACACCGTCGGGCCGTATGAGGCCTGCTTTATCTCCTTCCAGTTGTCGGTGTCGTACCACTACACCGCCTCTGTCTCTTCTAAATTTTGCCATCCGAATATTTATTACCCGCCTTGTCCGTTCGATGGCCGTGATGTCACGCGCACCTTGCCATACCGCTATCGGCACAATCTTTGACCATACTATAGCTAGTTTTGTGAAAAATTCTCTGAAGCGCTCAGTGTCTAGTTTCATTATTGCCATTAGTTATGCGCTCTTGTGATGACCTAGGTTGTTTCCCCCGGCCTGTATAACTAAAATGACCGGACATCTTGCCTCTCTCCCTACCTTGATTACTTCCATTAGTACCTGTGGCCATAGCAGGCCTCTAATACCTCTCCAGTTGAAATATGTGTTATGAAACTCTAATTTCCTCCCGCCTGGGCGGACTTTCGCCCTTTAGTCTGCCCAATATATATACGAGTGGCCTATCACCCACACTGTTGGCTTAGCGTCACCTGTAAAAGAAACAAACCACGTTAGGATAACAAGTCCGGTCTTATGTATCTTGCCAAACATGTGGATCGCCATCTGCCTATCCTCTGAACTTCCGTTTCTGACAGTCCTGCTCTTGCTGCTTCCGTGGCCGCGCCTATGCGGAATGAGTGTGTCCCGTAATCTTTGGGGTGGTTCCCTGCCGATGTTATGCATTTATTAAATATAGCTTGGAACTGGTATCTTGATAATGGCGTCCCATCAATGTGTGATAGGAAGAAATTACTTTGTGATCTGATGGTTAGATATGTTTTTACTATTGTTACCCGACTCAGTGTACCGTTTGTGGGTTGTAGAAGTACCCAAGTGCCCCTGCCCGCTGGAACCATTTTCGATTTGTGTATGAGTAGACGTATTGCATTATTGGCTATGACTACGTCCTGGTGTAATAAGCCTCCACTGGTGCTAATTTTGGATTGAGGGACTAATTTGCCTATGCATAGCTCCCCGAAGAAGGCGATCACAAATGCAGTAGACAGTAGTGTTGCTTCAAATTGTGAGTGTCATGTTAATGGTGTTAGGGATATGATGTGAGAAATCAGTTTTAGTGACATGGGATGGGACGTCTACACTCCTGACTTGGCAGACCCCTTTTCCACCCTTTTATGGATTTTCTGATGATGAATCTTTGTCACATCTCCCCAATTCAGTAGTTGGAAGTGAAATGCTACTCCGGTCAGACACCGCTGCGCTGACGCCCCTGATATGCCCCTCATCATTAGCTGGTGGAGAAATTCTATGGTGACTTGTGATCTGGCTTGTTCACATTGGTCAACCCGTCTGCCTGCTACTAGTGGTGTCCACTCTTCCCATGACTTACCGTATGCTTGCCACGTCAACGGGGCAACTGACGCTCTGATTAATGGCATCAACTATTCGCCACTAGATCCCATAGGGAAGGTGGGCAACTGTTGTCCCGATGGGTGGGCGTTGTGGAAGAGCTCTGTGAAAATCTGCCAATTGAATTGTTATAAAGCGTTAGCAGCAGCTTTAGACCCCTCAGCATAGTGGCTAGCGCGGACCCATACATTGTGTTTTAGGCACAGGAATGCTAGCCTGGGTAGTAGGTCAAGCACTGGGAGAGACGATGATGCCATCTTATTAATGCAGTGCGCTAGGCTGGTGTTTTTTGTTATGAAGCGTATATTTTTGTAAGCCCCATATTTCTATTGCTACCACTATTGGGAAGAAAAATTATTTTCAGGGCTAGATACAGCTAAAAATTATTATTAATTGAAAAGCTGGTGGAGCTTGGTATAGATGGCCTAATACAATGAGTCCCACACACTGCTAGAAGGCCAAATATTTTTTCAGAGTTAGATGCAGAAAAAAATTATATTCAGTTTGCAACCTGATGGAGGTCAGTATAGATGGACTAATAGAACAAGTCCCACACACTGCTAGAAGGCCAAATATTTTTTCAGAGCTAGATGCAGACAAAAAATTATTTTGAATTTGCAACCTGATGGAGGTCAGTATAGATGGACTAATAGAACAAGTCCCACACACTGCTAGAAGGCCAAATATTTTTTCAGAGCTAGATGCAGATAAAAATTATTTTTAATTTGCAACCTGATGAAGGTCAGTATAGATGGACTAATAGAACAAGTCTCACACACTGCTAGAAGGCCAAATATTTTTTCAGAGCTAGATGCAGATAAAAATTATTTTTAATTTGCAACCTGATGGAGGTCAGTATAGATGGACTAATAGAACAAGTCCCACACACTGCTAGAAGGCCAAATATTTTTTCAGAGCTAGATGCAGAAAAATATTATATTCAATTTGCAACCTGATGGAGGTCAGTATAGAGGGACTAATAGAACAAGTCCCACAAACAGCTAGAAGCCCAAATATTTTTTCAGAGGTAGACGCAGAAAAATATTATATTCAATTTGCAACCTGATGGAGGTCAGTATAGATGGACTAATAGAACAAGTCCCACACACAGCTAGAAGCCCAAATATTTTTTCAGAGGTAGATGCAGAAAAATATTATATTCAATTTGCAACCTGATTGAGGTCAGTATAGATGGACTAATAGAACAAGTCCCACACACAGCTAGAAGCCCAAATATTTTATCAGAGCTAGATGGAGAAAAATATTATATTCAATTTGCAACCTGATGGAGGTCAGTATAGATGGACTAATAGAACAAGTCCCACACACTGCTAGAAGGCCAAATATTTTTTCAGAGGTATATGCAGAAAAAAATTATATTCAGTTTGCAACCTGATGGAGGTCAGTATAGATGGACTAATAGAACAAGTCCCACACACAGCTAGAAGGCCAAATATTTTTTCAGAGCTAGATGCAGACAAAAAAATATTTTGAATTTGCAACCTGATGGAGGTCAGTATTGATGGACTAATAGAACAAGTCCCACACACTGCTAGAAGGCCAAATATTTTTTCAGAGCTAGATGCAGATAAAAATTATTTTTAATTTGCAACCTGATGGAGGTCAGTATAGATGGACAAATAGAACAAGTCTCACACATTGCTAGAAGGCCAAATATTTTTTCAAAGCTACATCCAGAAAAATATTATATTCAATTTGCAACCTAATGGAGGTCAGTATAGATGGACTAATAGAACAAGTCCCACACACAGCTAGAAGCCCAAATATTTTTTCAGAGCTAGATACAGAAAAATATTATATTCAATTTGCAACCTGATGGAGGTCAGTATAGATGGACTAATAGAACAAGTCCCACACACTGCTAGAAGGCCAAATATTTTTTCAGAGGTAGATGCAGAAAAAAATTATATTCAGTTTGCAACCTGATGGAGGTCAGTATAGAAGGACTAATAGAACAAGTCCCACACACAGCTAGAAGGCCAAATATTTTTTCAGAGCTAGATGCAGACAAAAAATTATTTTGAATTTGAAACCTGATGGAGGTAAGTATTGACGGACTAATAGAACAAGTCCCACACACTGCTAGAAGGCCAAATATTTTTTCAGAGCTAGATGCAGATAAAAATTATTTTTAATTTGCAACCTGATGGAGGTCAGTATAGATGGACTAATAGAACAAGTCTCACACACTGCTAGAAGGCCAAATATTTTTTCAGAGCTAGATGCAGATAAAAATTATTTTTAATTTGCAACCTGATGGAGGTCAGTATAGATGGACTAATAGAACAAGTCCCACACACTGCTAGAAGGCCAAATATTTTTTCAGAGCTAGATGCAGATAAAAATTATTTTTAATTTGCAACCTGATGGAGGTCAGAATAGATGGACTAATAGAACAAGTCTCACACACTGCTAGAAGGCCAAATATTTTTTCAGAGCTAGATGCAGATAAAAATTATTTTTAATTTGCAACCTGATGGAGGTCAGTATAGATGGACTAATAGAACAAGTCCTACACACTGCTAGAAGGCCAAATATTTTTTCAGAGGTGGATGCAGAAAAAAAATTATATTCAGTTTGCAACCTGATGGAGGTCAGTATAGATGGACTAATAGAACAAATCCCACACACAGCTAGAAGACCAAATATTTTTTCAGAGGTAGATGCAGAAAAAAATTATATTCAGTTTGCAACCTGATGGAGGTCAGTATAGATGGACTAATAGAACAAGTCCCACACACAGCTAGAAGACCAAATATTTTTTCAGAGCTAGATGCAGAAAAAAATTATATTCAATTTGCAACCTTATGGAGGTCAGTATAGATGGACTAATAGAACAAGTCCCACACACTGCTAGAAGGCCAAATATTTTTTCAGAGCTAGATGCAGACAAAAATTTATTTTGAATTTGCAACCTGATGGAGGTCAGTATAGATGGACTAATAGACCAAGTCCCACACACTGCTAGAAGGCCAAATATTTTTTCAGAGCTAGATGCAAAAAAATATTATATTCAATTTGCAACCTGATGGAGGTCAGTATAGATGGACTAATAGAACAAGTCCCACATACAGCTGGAAGCCCAAGTATTTTTTAAGAAGTAGATGCAGAAAAAAAATATATTCAGTTTGCAACCTGATGGAGGTCAGTATAGATGGACTAATAGAACAAGTCCAACACACAGCTAGAAGCCCAATATTTTTTCAGAGCTAGATGCAAATAAAAATTATTTTTAATTTGCAACCTGATGGAGGTCAGTATAGATGGACTAATAGAACATGTCCAACACACTGCTAGAAGGCCAAATATTTTTTCAGAGCTAGATGCAGACAAAAAATTATTTTGAATTTGCAACCTGATGGAGGTCAGTATAGATGAACTAATAGAACAAGTACCACACACTGCTAGAAGGCCAAATATTTTTTCAGAGCTAGATACAGAAAAAAATTATATTCAGTTTGCAACCTGATGGAGGTCAGTATAGATGGACTAATAGAACAAGTCCCACACACTGCTAGAAGGCCAAATATTTTTTCAGAGCTAGATGCAGACAAAAAATTATTTTCAATTTGCAACCTGATGGAGGTCAGTATAGATGGACTAATAGAACAAGTCCCACACACTGCTAGAAGGCCAAATATTTTTTCAGAGCTAGATGCAGAAAAATATTATATTCAATTTGCAACCTGATGGAGGTCAGTATAGATGGACTAATAGAACAAGTCCCACACACAGCTAGAAGCCCAAATATTTTTTCAGAGGTAGATGCAGAAAAAATTATATTCAGTTTGCAACCTGATGGAGGTCAGTATAGATGGACTAATAGAACAAGTCCCACACACTGCTAGAAGGCCAAATATTTTTTCAGAGCTAGATGCAGACAAAAAATTATTTTGAATTTGCAACCTGATGGAATTCAGTATAGATGGACTAATAGAACAAGTCCCACACACTGCTAGAAGGCCAAATAATTTTTCAGAGCTAGATGCAGACAAAAATTATTTTGAATTTGCAACCTGATGGAGGTCAGTATAGATGGACCAATAGAACAAGTCCCACACACTGCTAGAAGGCCAAATATTTTTTCAGAGCTAGATGCAGAAAAATATTATATTCAATTTGCAACCTGATGGAGGTCAGTATAGATGGACTAATAGAACAAGTCCCACACACAGCTGGAAGCCCAAATATTTTTTCAGAAGTAGATGGAGAAAAAAAATATATTCAGTTTGCAACCTGATGGAGGTCAGTATAGATGGACTAATAGAACAAGTCCCACACACAGCTAGAAGCCCAAATACTTTTTCAGAGCTAGATGCAGATAAAAATTATTTTTAATTTGCAACCTGATGGAGGTCAGTATAGATGGACTAATAGAACAAGTCCCACACACTGCTAGAAGGCCAAATATTTTTTCAGAGCTAGATGCAGACAAAAAATTATTTTGAATTTGCAACCTGATGGAGGTCAGTATAGATGGACTAATAGAACAAGTCCCACACACTGCTAAAGGCCAAATATTTTTTCAGAGGTAGATGCAGAAAAAAATTATGTTCAGTTTGCAACCTGATGGAGGTCAGTATAGATGGACTAATAGAACAAGTCCCACACACTGCTAGAATGCCAAATATTTTTTCAGAGCTAGATGCAGACAAAAAATTATTTTGAATTTGCAACCTGATGGAGGTCAGTATAGATGGACTAATTAAACAAGTCCCACACACTGCTAGAAGGCCAAATATTTTTTAAGAGCTAGATGCAGAAAAATATTATATTCAATTTGCAACCTGATGGAGGTCAATATAGATGGACTAATAGAACAAGTCCCACACACAGCTGGAAGCCCAAATATTTTTTCAGAGGTAGATGCAGAAAAAAATTATATTCAGTTTGCAACCTGATGGAGGTCAGTATAGATGGACTAATAGAACAAGTCCCACACACAGCTAGAAGGCCAAATATTTTTTCAGAGCTAGATGCAGACAAAAAATTAATTTGAATTTGCAACCTGATGGAGGTCAGTATAGATGGACTAATAGAACAAGTCCCACACACTGCTAGAAGGCCAAATATTTTTTCAGAGCTAGATGCAGAAAAATATTATATTCAATTTGCAACCTGATGGAGGTCAGTATAGATGGACTAATAGAACAAGTCCCACACACAGCTAGAAGCCCAAATATTTTTTCAGAGGTAGATGCAGAAAAAATTATATTCAGTTTGCAACCTGATGGAGGTCAGTATAGATGGACTAATAGAACAAGTCCCACACACTGCTAGAAGGCCAAATATTTTTTCAGAGCTAGATGCAGACAAAAAATTATTTTGAATTTGCAACCTGATGGAGTTCAGTATAGATGGACTAATAGAACAAGTCCCACATACTGCTAGAAGGCCAAATAATTTTTCAGAGCTAGATGCAGACAAAAATTATTTTGAATTTGCAACCTGATGGAGGTCAGTATAGATGGACCAATAGAACAAGTCCCACACACTGCTAGAAGGCCAAATATTTTTTCAGAGCTAGATGCAGAAAAATATTATATTCAATTTGCAACCTGATGGAGGTCAGTATAGATGGACTAATAGAACAAGTCCCACACACAGCTGGAAGCCCAAACATTTTTTCAGAAGTAGATGCAGAAAAAAAATATATTCAGTTTGCAACCTGATGGAGGTCAGTATAGATGGACTAATAGAACAAGTCCCACACACAGCTAGAAGCCCAAATATTTTTTCAGAGCTAGATGCAGATAAAAATTATTTTGAATTTGCAACCTCATGGAGGTCAGTATAGATGGACTAATAGAACAAGTCCCACACACTGCTAGAAGGCCAAATATTTTTTCAGAGCTAGATGCAGACAAAAAATTATTTTGAATTTGCAACCTGATGGAGGTCAGTATAGATGGACTAATAGAACAAGTCCCACACACTGCTATAGGCCAAATATTTTTTCAGAGGTAGATGCAGAAAAAAATTATGTTCAGTTTGCAACCTGATGGAGGTCAGTATAGATGGACTAATAGAACAAGTCCCACAAACTGCTAGAATGCCAAATATTTTTTCAGAGCTAGATGCAGACAAAAAATTATTTTGAATTTGCAACCTGATGGAGGTCAGTATAGATGGACTAATAGAACAAGTCTCACACACTGCTAGAAGGCCAAATATTTTTTCAGAGCTAGATGCAGATAAAAATTATTTTTAATTTGCAACCTGATGGAGGTCAGTATAGATGGACTAATAGAACAAGTCCCACACACTGCTAGAAGGCCAAATATTTTTTCAGAGCTAGATGCAGATAAAAATTATTTTTAATTTGCAACCTGATGGAGGTCAGAATAGATGGACTAATAGAACAAGTCTCACACACTGCTAGAAGGCCAAATATTTTTTCAGAGCTAGATGCAGATAAAAATTATTTTTAATTTGCAACCTGATGGAGGTCAGTATAGATGGACTAATAGAACAAGTCCCACACACTGCTAGAAGGCCAAATATTTTTTCAGAGGTAGATGCAGAAAAAAAATTATATTCAGTTTGCAACCTGATGGAGGTCAGTATAGATGGACTAATAGAACAAATCCCACACACAGCTAGAAGACCAAATATTTTTTCAGAGGTAGATGCAGAAAAAAATTATATTCAGTTTGCAACCTGATGGAGGTCAGTATAGATGGACTAATAGAACAAGTCCCACACACAGCTAGAAGACCAAATATTTTTTCAGAGCTAGATGCAGAAAAAAATTATATTCAATTTGCAACCTTATGGAGGTCAGTATAGATGGACTAATAGAACAAGTCCCACACACTGCTAGAAGGCAAAATATTTTTTCAGAGCTAGATGCAGACAAAAAATTATTTTGAATTTGCAACCTGATGGAGGTCAGTATAGATGGACTAATAGACCAAGTCCCACACACTGCTAGAAGGCCAAATATTTTTTCAGAGCTAGATGCAAAAAAATATTATATTCAATTTGCAACCTGATGGAGGTCAGTATAGATGGACTAATAGAACAAGTCCCACATACAGCTGGAAGCCCAAGTATTTTTTTAGAATTAGATGCAGAAAAAAAATATATTCAGTTTGCAACCTGATGGAGGTCAGTATAGATGGACTAATAGAACAAGTCCCACACACTGCTAGAAGGCCAAATATTTTTTCAGAGCTAGATGCAGAAAAATATTATATTCAATTTGCAACCTGATGGAGGTCAATATAGATGGACTAATAGATCAAGTCCCACACACAGCTGGAAGCCCAAATATTTTTTCAGAGGTAGATGCAGAAAAAAATTATATTCAGTTTGCAACCTGATGGAGGTCAGTATAGATGGACTAATAGAACAAGTCCCACACACAGCTAGAAGGCCAAATATTTTTTCAGAGCTAGATGCAGACAAAAAATTTATTTGAATTTGCAACCTGATGGAGGTCAGTATAGATGGACTAATAGAACAAGTCCCACACACTGCTAGAAGGCCAAATATTTTTTCAGAGCTAGATGCAGAAAAATATTATATTCAATTTGCAACCTGATGGAGGTCAGTATAGATGGATTAATAGAACAAGTCCCACACACAGCTAGAAGCCCAAATATTTTTTCAGAGGTAGATGCAGAAAAAATTATATTCAGTTTGCAACCTGATGGAGGTCAGTATAGATGGACTAATAGAACAAGTCCCACACACTGCTAGAAGGCCAAATATTTTTTCAGAGCTAGATGCAGACAAAAAATTATTTTGAATTTGCAACCTGATGGAGTTCAGTATAGATGGACTAATAGAACAAGTCCCACATACTGCTAGAAGGCAAAATAATTTTTCAGAGCTAGATGCAGACAAAAATTATTTTGAATTTGCAACCTGATGGAGGTCAGTATAGATGGACCAATAGAACAAGTCCCACACACTGCTAGAAGGCCAAATATTTTTTCAGAGCTAGATGCAGAAAAATATTATATTCAATTTGCAACCTGATGGAGGTCAGTATAGATGGACTAATAGAACAAGTCCCACACACAGCTGGAAGCCCAAATATTTTTTCAGAAGTAGATGCAGAAAAAAAATATATTCAGTTTGCAACCTGATGGAGGTCATTATAGATGGACTAATAGAACAAGTCCCACACACAGCTAGAAGCCCAAATATTTTTTCAGAGCTAGATGCAGATAAAAATTATTTTGAATTTGTAACCTGATGGAGGTCAGTATAGATGGACTAATAGAACAAGTCCCACACATTGCTAGAAGGCCAAATATTTTTTCAGAGCTAGATGCAGACAAAAAATTATTTTGAATTTGCAACCTGATGGAGGTCAGTATAGATGGACTAATAGAACAAGTCCCACACACTGCTAAAGGCCAAATATTTTTTCAGAGGTAGATGCATTAAAAAATTATGTTCAGTTTGCAACCTGATGGAGGTCAGTATAGATGGACTAATAGAACAAGTCCCACAAACTGCTAGAATGCCAAATATTTTTTCAGAGCTAGATGCAGACAAAAAATTATTTTGAATTTGCAACCTGATGGAGGTCAGTATAGATGGACTAATAGAACAAGTCTCACGCACTGCTAGAAGGCCAAATATTTTTTCAGAGCTAGATGCAGATAAAAATTATTTTTAATTTGCAACCTGATGGAGGTCAGTATAGATGGACTAATAGAACAAGTCCCACAAACTGCTAGAATGCCAAATATTTTTTCAGAGCTAGATGCAGACAAAAAATTATTTTGAATTTGCAACCTGATGGAGGTCAGTATAGATGGACTAATAGAACAAGTCTCACACACTGATAGAAGGCCAAATATTTTTTCAGAGCTAGATGCAGATAAAAATTATTTTTAATTTGCAACCTGATGGAGGTCAGTATAGATGGACTAATAGAACAAGTCCCACACACTGCTAGAAGGCCAAATATTTTTTCAGAGCTAGATGCAGATAAAAATTATTTTTAATTTGCAACCTGATGGAGGTCAGAATAGATGGACTAATAGAACAAGTCTCACACACTGCTAGAAGGCCAAATATTTTTTCAGAGCTAGATGCAGATAAAAATTATTTTTAATTTGCAACCTGATGGAGGTCAGTATAGATGGACTAATAGAACAAGTCCCACACACTGCTAGAAGGCCAAATATTTTTTCAGAGGTAGATGCAGAAAAAAAATTATATTCAGTTTGCAACCTGATGGAGGTCAGTATAGATGGACTAATAGAACAAATCCCACACACAGCTAGAAGACCAAATATTTTTTCAGAGGTAGATGCAGAAAAAAATTATATTCAGTTTGCAACCTGATGGAGGTCAGTATAGATCGACTAATAGAACAAGTCCCACACACAGCTAGAAGCCCAAATATTTTTTCAGAGGTAGATGCAGAAAAAAATTATATTCAATTTGCAACCTTATGGAGGTCAGTATAGATGGACTAATAGAACAAGTCCCACAC
This sequence comes from Phyllobates terribilis, assembly GCF_046119375.1. Taxonomy (NCBI): domain Eukaryota; kingdom Metazoa; phylum Chordata; class Amphibia; order Anura; family Dendrobatidae; genus Phyllobates; species Phyllobates terribilis. The sequence goes on along the minus strand of NW_027362764.1, from coordinate 202,203,207 downwards.
ACTGCTAGAAGGCCAAATATTTTTTCAGAGCTAGATGCAGACAAAAAATTATTTTGAATTTGCAACCTGATGGAGGTCAGTATAGATGGACTAATAGACCAAGTCCCACACACTGCTAGAAGGCCAAATATTTTTTCAGAGCTAGATGCAAAAAAATATTATATTCAATTTGCAACCTGATGGAGGTCAGTATAGATGGACTAATAGAACAAGTCCCACATACAGCTGGAAGCCCAAGTATTTTTTTAGAAGTAGATGCAGAAAAAAAATATATTCAGTTTGCAACCTGATGGAGGTCAGTATAGATGGACTAATAGAACAAGTCCAACACACAGCTAGAAGCCCAATATTTTTTCAGAGCTAGATGCAGATAAAAATTATTTTTAATTTGCAACCTGATGGAGGTCAGTATAGATGGTCTAATAGAACATGTCCAACACACTGCTAGAAGGCCAAATATTTTTTCAGAGCTAGATGCAGACAAAAAATTATTTTGAATTTGCAACCTGATGGAGGTCAGTATAGATGAACTAATAGAACAAGTACCACACACTGCTAGAAGGCGAAATATTTTTTCAGAGCTAGATACAGAAAAAAATTATATTCAGTTTGCAACCTGATGGAGGTCAGTATAGATGGACTAATAGAACAAGTCCCACACACTGCTAGAAGGCCAAATATTTTTTCAGAGCTAGATGCAGAAAAATATTATATTCAATTTGCAACCTGATGGAGGTCAATATAGATGGACTAATAGAACAAGTCCCACACACAGCTGGAAGCCCAAATATTTTTTCAGAGGTAGATGCAGAAAAAAATTATATTCAGTTTGCAACCTGATGGAGGTCAGTATAGATGGACTAATAGAACAAGTCCCACACACAGCTAGAAGGCCAAATATTTTTTCAGAGCTAGATGCAGACAAAAAATTATTTTGAATTTGCAACCTGATGGAGGTCAGTATAGATGGACTAATAGAACAAGTCCCACACACTGCTAAAGGCCAAATATTTTTTCAGAGGTAGATGCAGAAAAAAATTATGTTCAGTTTGCAACCTGATGGAGGTCAGTATAGATGGACTAATAGAACAAGTCCCACAAACTGCTAGAATGCCAAATATTTTTTCAGAGCTAGATGCAGACAAAAAATTATTTTGAATTTGCAACCTGATGGAGGTCAGTATAGATGGACTAATAGAACAAGTCTCACACACTGCTAGAAGGCCAAATATTTTGTCAGAGCTAGATGCAGATAAAAATTATTTTTAATTTGCAACCTGATGGAGGTCAGAATAGATGGACTAATAGAACAAGTCTCACACACTGCTAGAAGGCCAAATATTTTTTCAGAGCTAGATGCAGATAAAAATTATTTTTAATTTGCAACCTGATGGAGGTCAGTATAGATGGACTAATAGAACAAGTCCCACACACTGCTAGAAGGCCAAATATTTTTTCAGAGCTAGATGCAGATAAAAATTATTTTTAATTTGCAACCTGATGGAGGTCAGTATAGATGGACTAATAGAACAAGTCCCACACACTGCTAGAAGGCCAAATATTTTGTCAGAGCTAGATGCAGATAAAAATTATTTTTAATTTGCAACCTGATGGAGGTCAGAATAGATGGACTAATAGAACAAGTCTCACACACTGCTAGAAGGCCAAATATTTTTTCAGAGCTAGATGCAGATAAAAATTATTTTTAATTTGCAACTTGATGGAGGTCAGTATAGATGGACTAATAGAACAAGTCCCACACACTGTTAGAAGGCCAAATATTTTTTCAGAGGTAGATGCAGAAAAAAAATTATATTCAGTTTGCAACCTGATGGAGGTCAGTATAGATGGACTAATAGAACAAATCCCACACACAGCTAGAAGACCAAATATTTTTTCAGAGGTAGATGCAGAAAAAAATTATATTCAGTTTGCAACCTGATGGAGGTCAGTATAGATGGACTAATAGAACAAGTCCCACACACAGCTAGAAGACCAAATATTTTTTCAGAGCTAGATGCAGAAAAAAATTATATTCAATTTGCAACCTTATGGAGATCAGTATAGATGGACTAATAGAACAAGTCCCACACACTGCTAGAAGGCCAAATATTTTTTCAGAGCTAGATGCAGACAAAAAATTATTTTGAATTTGCAACCTGATGGAGGTCAGTATAGATGGACTAATAGACCAAGTCCCACACACTGCTAGAAGGCCAAATATTTTTTCAGAGCTAGATGCAAAAAAATATTATATTCAATTTGCAACCTGATGGAGGTCAGTATAGATGGACTAATAGAACAAGTCCCACATACAGCTGGAAGCCCAAGTATTTTTTTAGAAATAGATGCAGAAAAAAAATATATTCAGTTTGCAACCTGATGGAGGTCAGTATAGATGGACTAATAGAACAAGTCCAACACACAGCTAGAAGCCCAATATTTTTTCAGAGCTAGATGCAGATAAAAATTATTTTTAATTTGCAACCTGATGGAGGTCAGTATAGATGGACTAATAGAACATGTCCAACACACTGCTAGAAGGCCAAATATTTTTTCAGAGCTAGATGCAGACAAAAAATTATTTTGAATTTGCAACCTGATGGAGGTCAGTATAGATGAACTAATAGAACAAGTACCACACACTGCTAGAAGGCGAAATATTTTTTCAGAGCTAGATACAGAAAAAAATTATATTCAGTTTGCAACCTGATGGAGGTCAGTATAGATGGACTAATAGAACAAGTCCCACACACTGCTAGAAGGCCAAATATTTTTTCAGAGCTAGATGCAGAAAAATATTATATTCAATTTGCAACCTGATGGAGGTCAATATAGATGGACTAATAGAACAAGTCCCACACACAGCTGGAAGCCCAAATATTTTTTCAGAGGTAGATGCAGAAAAAAATTATATTCAGTTTGCAACCTGATGGAGGTCAGTATAGATGGACTAATAGAACAAGTCCCACACACAGCTAGAAGGCCAAATATTTTTTCAGAGCTAGATGCAGACAAAAAATTTATTTGAATTTGCAACCTGATGGAGGTCAGTATAGATGGACTAATAGAACAAGTCCCACACACTGCTAGAAGGCCAAATATTTTTTCAGAGCTAGATGCAGAAAAATATTATATTCAATTTGCAACCTGATGGAGGTCAGTATAGATGGATTAATAGAACAAGTCCCACACACAGCTAGAAGCCCAAATATTTTTTCAGAGGTAGATGCAGAAAAAATTATATTCAGTTTGCAACCTGATGGAGGTCAGTATAGATGGACTAATAGAACAAGTCCCACACACTGCTAGAAGGCCAAATATTTTTTCAGAGCTAGATGCAGACAAAAAATTATTTTGAATTTGCAACCTGATGGAGTTCAGTATAGATGGACTAATAGAACAAGTCCCACATACTGCTAGAAGGCCAAATAATTTTTCAGAGCTAGATGCAGACAAAAAATATTTGGAATTTGCAACCTGATGGAGGTCAGTATAGATGGACCAATAGAACAAGTCCCACACACTGCTAGAAGGCCAAATATTTTTTCAGAGCTAGATGCAGAAAAATATTATATTCACTTTGCAACCTGATGGAGGTCAGTATAGATGGACTAATAGAACAAGTCCCACACACAGCTGGAAGCCCAAATATTTTTTCAGAAGTAGATGCAGAAAAAAAATATATTCAGTTTGCAACCTGATGGAGGTCAGTATAGATGAACTAATAGAACAAGTCCCACACACAGCTAGAAGCCCAAATATTTTTTCAGAGCTAGATGCAGATAAAAATTATTTTGAATTTGCAACCTGATGGAGGTCAGTATAGATGGACTAATAGAACAAGTCCCACACATTGCTAGAAGGCCAAATATTTTTTCAGAGCTAGATGCAGACAAAAAATTATTTTGAATTTGCAACCTGATGGAGGTCAGTATAGATGGACTAATAGAACAAGTCCCACACACTGCTAAAGGCCAAATATTTTTTCAGAGGTAGATGCAGAAAAAAATTATGTTCAGTTTGCAACCTGATGGAGGTCAGTATAGATGGACTAATAGAACAAGTCCCACAAACTGCTAGAATGCCAAATATTTTTTCAGAGCTAGATGCAGACAAAAAATTATTTTGAATTTGCAACCTGATGGAGGTCAGTATAGATGGACTAATAGAACAAGTCTCACGCACTGCTAGAAGGCCAAATATTTTTTCAGAGCTAGATGCAGATAAAAATTATTTTTAAGTTGCAACCTGATGGAGGTCAGTATAGATGGACTAATAGAACAAGTCCCACAAACTGCTAGAATGCCAAATATTTTTTCAGAGCTAGATGCAGACAAAAAATTATTTTTTTAAATTTGCAACCTGATGGAGGTCAGTATAGATGGACTAATAGAACAAGTCTCACACACTGCTAGAAGGCCAAATATTTTTTCAGAGGTAGATGCAGAAAAAAAATTATATTCAGTTTGCAACCTGATGGAGGTCAGTATAGATGGACTAATAGAACAAATCCCACACACAGCTAGAAGACCAAATATTTTTTCAGAGGTAGATGCAGAAAAAAATTATATTCAGTTTGCAACCTGATGGAGGTCAGTATAGATGGACTAATAGAACAAGTCCCACACACAGCTAGAAGCCCAAATATTTTTTCAGAGGTAGATGCAGAAAAAAATTATATTCAATTTGCAACCTTATGGAGGTCAGTATAGATGGACTAATAGAACAAGTCCCACACACTGCTAGAAGGCCAAATATTTTTTCAGAGCTAGATGCAGACAAAAAATTATTTTGAATTTGCAACCTGATGGAGGTCAGTATAGATGGACTAATAGACCAAGTCCCACACACTGCTAGAAGGCCAAATATTTTTTCAGAGCTAGATGCAAAAAAATATTATATTCAATTTGCAACCTGATGGAGGTCAGTATAGATGGACTAATAGAACAAGTCCCACATACAGCTGGAAGCCCAAGTATTTTTTCAGAAGTAGATGCAGAAAAAAAATATATTCAGTTTGCAACCTGATGGAGGTCAGTATAGATGGACTAATAGAACAAGTCCAACACACAGCTAGAAGCCCAATATTTTTTCAGAGCTAGATGCAGATAAAAATTATTTTTAATTTGCAACCTGATGGAGGTCAGTATAGATGGACTAATAGAACATGTCCAACACACTGCTAGAAGGCCAAATATTTTTTCAGAGCTAGATGCAGACAAAAAATTATTTTGAATTTGCAACCTGATGGAGGTCAGTATAGATGAACTAATAGAACAAGTACCACACACTGCTAGAAGGAAAAATATTTTTTCAGAGCTAGATGCAGAAAAATATTATATTCAATTTGCAACCTGATGGAGGTCAGTATAGATGGACTAATAGAACAAGTCCCACACACAGCTAGAAGTCCAAATATTTTTTCAGAGGTAGATGCAGAAAAAATTATATTCAGTTTGCAACCTGATGGAGGTCAGTATAGATGGACTAATAGAACAAGTCCCACACACTGCTAGAAGGCCAAATATTTTTTCAGAGCTAGATGCAGACAAAAAATTATTTTGAATTTGCAACCTGATGGAGTTCAGTATAGATGGACTAATAGAACAAGTCCCACACACTGCTAGAAGGCCAAATAATTTTTCAGAGCTAGATGCAGACAAAAATTATTTTGAATTTGCAACCTGATGGAGGTCAGTATAGATGGACCAATAGAACAAGTCCCACACACTGCTAGAAGGCCAAATATTTTTTCAGAGCTAGATGCAGAAAAATATTATATTCAATTTGCAACCTGATGGAGGTCAGTATAGATGGACTAATAGAACAAGTCCCACACACAGCTGGAAGCCCAAATATTTTTTCAGAAGTAGATGCAGAAAAAAAATATATTCAGTTTGCAACCTGATGGAGGTCAGTATAGATGGACTAATAGACCAAGTCCCACACACAGCTAGAAGCCCAAATATTTTTTCAGAGCTAGATGCAGATAAAAATTATTTTTACTTTGCAACCTGATGGAGGTCAGTATAGATGGACTAATAGAACAAGTCCCACACACTGCTAGAAGGCCAAATATTTTTTCAGAGCTAGATGCAGACAAAAAATTATTTTGAATTTGCAACCTGATGGAGGTCAGTATAGATGGACTAATAGAACAAGTCCCACACACTGCTAAAGGCCAAATATTTTTTCAGAGGTAGATGCAGAAAAAAATTATGTTCAGTTTGCAACCTGATGGAGGTCAGTATAGATGGACTAATAGAACAAGTCCCACACACTGCTAGAATGCCAAATATTTTTTCAGAGCTAGATGCAGACAAAAAATTATTTTGAATTTGCAACCTGATGGAGGTCATTATAGATGGACTAATTAAACAAGACCCACACACTGCTAGAAGGCCAAATATTTTTTCAGAGCTAGATGCAGAAAAATATTATATTCAATTTGCAACCTGATGGAGGTCAATATAGATGGACTAATAGAACAAGTCCCACACACAGCTGGAAGCCCAAATATTTTTTCAGAGGTAGATGCAGAAAAAAATTATATTCAGTTTGCAACCTGATGGAGGTCAGTATAGATGGACTAATAGAACAAGTCCCACACACAGCTAGAAGGCCAAATATTTTTTCAGAGCTAGATGCAGACAAAAAATTATTTTGAATTTGCAACCTGATGGAGGTCAGTATAGATGGACTAATAGAACAAGTCCCACACACTGCTAGAAGGCCAAATATTTTTTCAGAGCTAGATGCAGAAAAATATTATATTCAATTTGCAACCTGATGGAGGTCAGTATAGATGGACTAATAGAACAAGTCCCACACACAGCTAGAAGCCCAAATATTTTTTCAGAGGTAGATGCAGAAAAAATTATATTCAGTTTGCAACCTGATGGAGGTCAGTATAGATGGACTAATAGAACAAGTCCCACACACTGCTAGAAGGCCAAATATTTTTTCAGAGCTAGATGCAGACAAAAAATTATTTTGAATTTGCAACCTGATGGAGTTCAGTATAGATGGACTAATAGAACAAGTCCCACATACTGCTAGAAGGCCAAATAATTTTTCAGAGCTAGATGCAGACAAAAATTATTTGAATTTGCAACCTGATGGAGGTCAGTATAGATGGACCAATAAAACAAGTCCCACACACTGCTAGAAGGCCAAATATTTTTTCAGAGCTAGATGCAGAAAAATATTATATTCAATTTTCAACCTGATGGAGGTCAGTATAGATGGACTAATAGAACAAGTCCCACACACAGCTGGAAGCCCAAACATTTTTTCAGAAGTAGATGCAGAAAAAAAATATATTCAGTTTGCAACCTGATGGAGGTCAGTATAGATGGACTAATAGAACAAGTCCCACACAAAGCTAGAAGCCCAAATATTTTTTCAGAGCTAGATGCAGATAAAAATTATTTTCAATTTGCAACCTGATGAAGGTCAGTATAGATGGACTAATACAACAAGTCCCACACACTGCTAGAAGGCCAAATATTTTTTCAGAGCTGGATGCAGACAAAAAATTATTTTGAATTGGCAACCTGATGGAGGTCAGTATAGATGGACTAATAGAACAAGTCCCACACACTGCTAAAGGCCAAATATTTTTTCAGAGGTAGATGCAGAAAAAAATTATGTTCAGTTTGCAACCTGATGGAGGTCAGTATAGATGGACTAATAGAACAAGTCCCACACACTGCTAGAATGCCAAATATTTTTTCAGAGCTAGATGCAGACAAAAAATTATTTTGAATTTGCAACCTGATGGAGGTCAGTATAGATGGACTAATTAAACAAGTCCCACACACTGCTAGAAGGCCAAATATTTTTTCAGAGCTAGATGCAGAAAAATATTATATTCAATTTGCAACCTGATGGAGGTCAATATAGATGGACTAATAGAACAAGTCCCACACACAGTTGGAAGCCCAAATATTTTTTCGGAGGTAGATGCAGAAAAAAATTATATTCAGTTTGCAACCTGATGGAGGTCAGTATAGATGGACTAATAGAACAAGTCCCACACACAGCTAGAAGGCCAAATATTTTTTCAGAGCTAGATGCAGATAAAAATTATTTTTAATTTGCAACCTGATGGAGGTCAGTATAGATGGACTAATAGAAGAAGTCGCACACACTGCTAGAAGGCCAAATATTTTTTCAGAGCTAGATGCAGACAAAAATTATTTTGAATTTGCAACCTGATGGAGGTCAGTATAGATGGACTAATAGAACAAGTCCCACACACTGCTAGAAGGCCAAATATTTTTTCAGAGCTAGATGCAGAAAAATATTATATTCAATTTGCAACCTGATGGAGTTCAGTATAGATGGACTAATAGAACAAGTCCCACACACAGCTGGAAGCCCAAACATTTTTTCAGAAGTAGATGCAGAAAAAAAATATATTCAGTTTGCAACCTGATGGAGGTCAGTATAGATGGACTAATAGAACAAGTCCCACACACAGCTAGAAGCCCAAATATTTTTTCAGAGCTAGATGCAGATAAAAATTATTTTCAATTTGCAACCTGATGAAGGTCAGTATAGATGGACTAATAGAACAAGTCCCACACACTGCTAGAAGGCCAAATATTTTTTCAGAGCTGTATGCAGACAAAAAATTATTTTGAATTTGCAACCTGATGGAGGTCAGTATAGATGGACTAATAGAACAAGTCCCACACACTGCTAAAGGCCAAATATTTTTTCAGAGGTAGATGCAGAAAAAAATTATGTTCAGTTTGCAACCTGATGGAGGTCAGTATAGATGGACTAATAGAACAAGTCCCACACACTGCTAGAATGCCAAATATTTTTTCAGAGCTAGATGCAGACAAAAAATTATTTTGAATTTGCAACCTGATGGAGGTCAGTATAGATGGACTAATTAAACAAGTCCCACACACTGCTAGAAGGCCAAATATTTTTTCAGAGCTAGATGCAGAAAAATATTATATTCAATTTGCAACCTGATGGAGGTCAATATAGATGGACTAATAGAACAAGTCCCACACACAGCTGGAAGCCCAAATATTTTTTCAGAGGTAGATGCAGAAAAAAATTATATTCAGTTTGCAACCTGATGGAGGTCAGTATAGATGGACTAATAGAACAAGTCCCACACACAGCTAGAAGGCCAAATATTTTTTCAGAGCTAGATGCAGATAAAAATTATTTTTAATTTGCAACCTGATGGAGGTCAGTATAGATGGACTAATAGAACAAGTCGCACACACTGCTAGAAGGCCAAATATTTTTTCAGAGCTAGATGCAGACAAAAAATTATTTTGAATTTGCAACCTGATGGAGGTCAGTATAGATGGACTAATAGAACAAGTCCCACACACTGCTAGAAGGCCAAATATTTTTTCAGAGCTAGATGCAGAAAAATATTATATTCAATTTTCAACCTCAAGGAGTTCAGTATAGATGAACTAAGAGAACAAGTCCCACACACAGCTAGAAGCCCAAATATTTTTTCAGAGCTAGATGCAGAAAAAAATTATATTCAGTTTGCAACCTGATGGAGGTCAGTATAGATGGACTAATAGAACAAGTCCCACACACAGCTAGAAGGCCAAATATTTTTTCAGAGCTAGATGCAGAAAAAATTATATTCAATTTGCAACCTTATGGAGGTCAGTATTGATGGACTAATAGAATGATGCTATGCCCAAAATGTTTTACTTCACTAGGTGCAGTAAAAAAATTGGTATTCTATACACAGGTGGTGTAGCTTGCAACACAGATAGGCTACTCCACTGACTAACACACTCCGCAATAGGCCAAAAAGGATTAGCTTTGCTAGATTTAGCCAAATGCTGTGAAAAAAACTTGCACAGCACTGGCACAGACCTGCCTGGCAAAAACTGATAGGAACTGATGTTACTTAGTCCTGAAAAGGACTGCAATTACAATTAGTCTTTACTCCCACAACCTATCTATTTAAGAGCACAGACCTGCCTGATAAAAGTCGTAGGAAATGCTGTAACCTAGTCCTTAAAAGGACTGCAATCACAACTCTTCCCTACTCCCAAGCTATCTGTAGATTTGTGCGAAAATTGGCTTGAAATTAACAAGGTATAGCGCACAAAGCAACAGCGGTGCCGTCTAACACGCAGCTGCAGCAGTGAGAAAATGGTGGCGACGGGGAAAATGGCTGGGTCTTATAGGGCAAGGACATGTGACATACACTGCCAATGACACATGCCCTTGCTTGTGTGAAAAAAAGCACTTCGCTCCGTGTGTGCGCTGCTGATAGGCTGACAGATTGCACCTCCCCACTGTAAATGCGGGAAAGAGAAAAAAAAATGGAGATCTTCATTATTCCTGAAGAGATCCATCCCCTGCCCCTCCCCCTGCCCCGCTGTACACTCAAACTGCGTATTAACATTAATTTTTATCATTACTGAGAAAAAATACAGTTATGATTTTGGTGCACGAACAGTTATCGAACATAACCTCGAACAGTCGAATTTTTTTCAAATCGTTCGTGTTCGCCGAACGGCTCGAACACCGCCCAAAACAGCTCGAATTTGAGATTGGCGAACAGTTCGAGTCGAACAACTCTCATCTCTATACATTACAAGTGAAATTAAAGCACATAAACTAATGAGCAAGAAGAACATTAATAAAACGCAGCAAGTAAATCTCTAATAAAGCACAACAATAAGATTGACAGAACCCGTGCCCTGTGCTGGAAAAAGTCTGCATCCCTTAGAACCATGGACTCCTCTCCATGTGCCTTGGTTCAACAGTCTTAGAGCAAGGGCAGCTCCTGACAAGATTCATCTCAGCGAGTGTAAACATTGAGGGGAATATTTTTGGAAAAGCATTCTTTAGGCCTCATTCAGACGTTTCACATACATGTTCTATTCGTGATTTTCTGTGTATCCATGCAGACATCACAGAGACATGTTATTTTTTTTCTGGCATTGTGGATGAACAGTACTAATTACAAATAAGTGAATAAATTTGAGTGGAATTATAATTTACTCAAATTTTACAAAAATCAGAATGCACCAAATTGCAGATTTTTTTTATAATTCACGTCTGTGTGCACTCAGCAAAATGGCAGCCAATGGCCATCATTTTTCTGAACTGTAACTGGCCATCAAAATGGCTTCCACGTCTCCTGTCTGGTCCTCGCTGCATCTTCAGATTGCTGCCGCTCGCACTGAAATCCACAGTCCTCTAACTGTCACGCAAGGTGTGGGAAAGACTTAGTGCAACACAAAGGGAAGAGGGAAGAGGGAAAGGGAGCCCAGACTCTAGGGAAAGGGGGAAAGTGGAGACCTGCTAGGTTGATCTAGCGTCACCCTGTCTCCCCTAACGTCCCTGTATTGGCTCTTCACCAATCGCCGCACGAGTGCCTCGCCCTGTCTTTCCCTGGCGTATGGCTAAGGCTAGGGAAGGGAGGAGATGAGCACTAGTCGATCTCCACTAAACACTAAAGACAACAAGGGTGGACAAACAGGGGAATTTGCTTAGCTTTAGACGAATCCAGACAAATGCGCACACGTCCTCAAGCTCCAGAGAGGATGAACTACTGCTCTGCTAAAGCCTTCACAAGTAGTAATGAATACCCTCGGCACCTCCCTCTGAAACACAGCAGGTATTTATACACCCAGGCAGGATGTTACTTAGCCAGAGGGAGGTAGCCACTGGTCCTACAGACAGCCTCTAAGAAGATGTCTCTAATGCCAAATATAGAGATCTCCTGAAACCAACTGCAGGATGACTGTCTGTCACCTCTGACACGCCGTGACACTAACACTGGGCCGGGAATTTTGGCTTTGATGAAGCCTGGTAGGATTTTGTACAGGCACACAAAAGGTCATGGCGTCATGACATCTCTGTGTGCACTATGACCTTATTCACACATGCATAGAACCCTTCCACGCCTCTTAAAATTCAGAGGTCCCAGTCCAGTGTGAGAGGCACAGGGTTTTCAGTGTGAGCAACAGCGATCTAAAGATGCATCAAAGACCAGACTGGTGGTGGAGGGGAGCGGAGGGGCTGGATAGATGAATGGTGAGGTGATAATAATAAGCATTTTTTTTATTTTTTACATCTAACGTTTATTATGCCCAAAGCATGAGAGACATTAAATCCATGGAGAATAACTTCTCTATAAATCTAATTTCCAGGGAAAATCTATGTGAACCACCAAATTCAAATTTTGCCTGATTTGCTCATCTCTAGAACAAGTCTATGGGTCTGTGAAAATCATGTGTATCACACAGATGCTGTCAGTGTGGCATCCCTGTGCTGTTCGTGATTAACATTGCAAAAGATAAACTTTGTAATTTATTTAACTGTACATGAAAATAACTGATGAAACACTGATGGTAAAAGTATGTGGCAAAACACAGCTGTCTGAATAAGGTCTTAAGCAAACAAGATGAGCCTAATTTAATAAGAGTAGAGATGAGCGGATTGATCCACAAAGGATCAAGTTTGGGTCGAATTTCTTGGAATCTAAGAGGTAAGTTTTCTCCTTGCTAAGAGTGACATGTCAGGTCTGGAATGCCAGTATGAGGAGACTTAAACGCCTTGCATGCTCCTCTGGGAAATTAAATAGGCAAATTGTCTCTTAAGAGAGTAAGAGGACTTAAACTCTAGTGCCACCTAGTGGAAGTAGCAATCCTACAAGTCAATATCGACCCTTTAATGAGCCTTGCAACATGACCTAGGATAAAAGCCAAATCAGAATCTCAGTTTGCAGACACAGTGTTTTGGGTTATTGCCCCTCATCAGTGCAAAGAATGAGATCTGATTTGGCTGAGTGAGAGGCTAAGACTGGGATCTAAGGGGTAAGTTTTCTCCTTATGGAGAGTGACATGCCAGGTCTGGCATGCCAGTATGAGAAGACTTAAATGCCTTGCTCTTCTGGGAAATTAAATATGCAAATTATCTCTTTAAATTTCTTGAAATTCATGGCTCCATGTGAATTTAAACAATTTGAGATTTAATTTGCGATTCACCAAAAAAAACCTGCCCAGCACAATTTCCCACACTGTTGAAGCATCAAAGAGCAGGTTAATGTTTTTTTGGGTGGCCGAGCAGGCTTCTCCATAATGTCCAGCAGCTGTTAAATCACATCTCAGTTTATAAGGCAGTATTTTCATACATTGTACAGTAATGATGCTTAGTACACCACTGGGTCATCAGAAATCAGTGGTTCCCAGTGGAGTATGTATGACAGCGTTGGACTCCATATCCAGATCCACCGGGTAAGTTAATTAGACAGGTTATATTGAAAGAAAATGTATTTTTCTGGTGCTCTCTCTCTTTTACTGTACATCTTCCATGCAGCTCCATTTTTTAGATCAGCACAAATTTAGTCCCTTAATTTTTGGGGAAATTTCAGTGAAGTTGGCGAATTCGAATTTCAAATGATCCGCTCATCTCTACATAAGAGTCATCCTTAATAAAGTATCCCTTGCAATATGTGCCTATGACCATATATCAAATACTCTATTGCTGGTGTAGATTTGCATTTTAATTTGCATCACTTTCTAGCATAAATTATAATATATTTATAGGCCTATATTTAGCTAAGCTTGTATAGTAAGTTTGACTTTACTAATCATCTCTGATACAGATTTATATATTATCTTTAGAAACAATGTTCAACTCCATTTGATTTTACTTTAGCTAAATTACTCATAAATTAATTATAGAAACTGTGGCTGAATGTGTTTACAAGGTCCAGGCTTTACCATCAGCATAAGAAATGCATGTTATTTGCTAAGTATGAAGAATGATTACTGATAAGTAGCATTTCATATGTCATCAGCAACAAGCCGTGAGTGATGAACGGTAACGGATGAGTTTTGAATGGCAAGTGATGATGTGTATGTGACAAGGGAAGAACAATGTGTAAATATGTGAAATTATTATTTATGCCAATGGATAAAACGTGATGAAACCAATCATCAGCAGATTTCATTTTACTGCACTCTCTTGTCTGGTTTTATTCATCTAAAATTACTGGATCTCCATGCTATTAAAGAAAACAATGTTGACCTTCTATCAGTATCCTAATCCCAAGAAAATAATATATGGGGGGTTTAAAAAAAAATCAGTAAAGCCCCAGAGACAAGACAAGACGACAGATTCCTAAAGATAATAATTTGCCAATTTTATTGAATTCCAAAAATAACTATTTTATTGGTCCAATACAATAAGCCTATATCTATCCATGGTTGCAGACTACAGACAAGCCCTTTATAGTCCTTGTTCTGGAAAATTCACTGAAGTCAACCCATAAATTCAAATCATTCTAAATAAGCTTCAGTCTAAATGGAAGATGCCCCAAAAAGATGTTTATTATGCTCTGATATCACTATAGACCTAAAGGAATAATAATGGAATGGGAGGAAATGGGATTAAAGGAATAAAATATTATAAGGCTGCCCAGTCTTCCCCGCTCTCTCTCTCTGATGTTTGGATCTTCTGGCGTTGTCTAGGCCTCAAAGCATAAAGGGCGCAATGCAAGTCTATGAGCTGGGTCATTCCACACAATCACGTAGGGTGCATTACATGTCATTGACAACAAAAATGCTTGTCACTCACCACGTGACAGCATGAGGCATTGTCTGTATGAGTGAAGTACAGTGGCAGAACAGGGGGAGGTCGGCCCAGGATAGGTGAATATAATCTTCTATTATTTTTTCAAACCCTTCCCGGCCCTCACAGGTATCCAGAAAAATGGCATCTGGCTGGCAACTAATTTGCTAGTTTCATGCAAATCAAATGTCGAAAAACTTGGGTTCTGGTAAATCTAAACTTCGGAAAATTCACAAGTTTGATTTATTTTGAATCAATTCATTCAATTGTTAGCACCCAGTTGTTATAATTTTCATAAACTTTTAATATGAATAACAGAGTTAAGAGTTAAAAAATAAAAAATAATTATGTGGAATGCATGTATTCACTAAAATAAACATGTCAGGACAACAGGTTGTCTTTAAAGGGAATCTGTCACCAGCTTTTTGCTGCCTAGAGATAGCAGCATAATATAGAGACATTGACCTTAATTCCCGCAATGTGTCACTTACTGGGCTTCTTCCTGTAGTTTTGATATAATAACTGTTTTACCAGCAGGAGATCATCACTAGAGGACTAGTAAACCTGCTGCTAGATAGTCGAGCTTATTCATCAGTGCTGTATAACTCCACCTGCACTGTTGATTGGCAGTTTCCTGTGTACACTGTGCATGGGCAGAAAGCTGCCAATCAGTGGTGTGGGCGGGGTTATACAGAGCTCAACATTCAGAGAACGCTAGATTTCCAGCACAAACATCAGAGATTTTATCAACATGACAGTAAGCCGCTCCATAAGTGTTACATCAATGGAATCAGGGTCTCTGCCCCCACATTATGCTTTTCTAAGATGGGGTAGGAAAAACCTGGTGACATTCCCTTTAAAGCTCTGTGGCGCACTTATGCTATTGCTTAAAATTATAGAGCTCTGAGTATATACTGAACACTAAGTTTTATGGGTAGCAAAACCCACAGCTAAGTGCTTGTTGAAAATATTTCATTTAATGATAAATCATTATTGTACATCGTATACGTGATGAACATAAAAATGAGTAACAAAAGATGAGGTGCACACCAATGATCAAATGTGTTTGCATTTGTATTTTATGTTTTGACTTCACTCGCTTATATGTGATAAATTCATTGGAACCCGATAATCTGGGTATTTTGACAACACGGACAAGCGTTATTTGTTTATTTCAGGGCTTTTTCACATTTTGTTCCAAATAATGACGATGAATTGACAAACAATCTTCTTTATTTAATTCTATTGACTCATTTATTCCTCTGTTAATGGGAAAAACTGACCCTGTGCTAGACGGCCAGAGTTGATAGATGAAAGCTAATCTGGGACACACGAATTTGAAGTGACAAGGTTAATTGAAAACATGGCAGACTGTATTTATATTTCAATGCATTAAATCTTGAAATGGCTGTTTATAAAACTTTGTAATGAAGGCTTCACATTCATCTCTTTCATTTGGCTCTCACTTTTATTTTCTTGTAGTAGTACAAGATGAAATGTTCTGACTATTCAGAGCATTTTCATATACTGCAAGATAATGGGTCATGTCCACAACTTTAGTGTTTCTCTATTATTGCAAAAAAATAAGGATTTGATAAATAGATGTTGAGGTTTTTGCTAATAAATAATCTTGTTTAGTTACCTTTTTTAATTTATCTATATAGAGACGTTTTTGAGGTGTATGCATACAGGCTCAGACTGGCCCACCGGGGAACTGGTGAATCCCCCTGTGGACCCGTGTGCAATAGTAAACTACTCCCCCCAATATTAGCAGAGGTTGGCCTAATACATTTGATTCACTATGTACAGACAAAGGGAGCATCTCATTTTTCATTCATCAAGCAACCCAGTTTATTATCATATAAATAGCATAGGCAAGTTGGTTAACCCTCCGTCACATACAATATCGGTTCTAACGAGTTCACATACAATGTGACTGTCAGGCGCAGGCTAGAAAAATACCTATAATATCTAATGTTTGCAATTTCAGTGCTCTAAAAGTGATCAGTGACCTTCATAGGGATGTAATAAAAGAGACTACACATAATCAGGTGCAAAAAAAAAACATTTACTTAACATAAAACTAATAACTGAAATACAAACATTTCAAAACTCCCGCCAAATAGTCCCCAGTTCGACTCTGTCCAAAAACTTTACAAAGAAAATTTATGGAAACAAACTTAATTTTAAGGTACCTTAAGTACTATTAAACACATATTCAATCAGAATTAGATCCTGAAGTTTCCCCAGAAAAATTACACTTGCAGAGCAAAGAGCAAGAGTTACACATCATTTTTGCATGTGTCAGGCAGATTGCATTATGACATTTGTGACATTCATAATTAGAAAGCCTTCTGATTCCGCTTTCCGTGGTGCAGGTAGTGCATCTTCTTCTTTTGGGAGGTGGTGCAGGTGGTGAATTTTCACTATCATCTTCTGGGAGGAATCTTTTGAGCTGAACTTGAAGGCGAGAGGGGATACCGATTGTTTTCATACTTCTCCTGCGTAGCTCTCCAAGCACTAGTTCATGGGCCAATTTTTTCAGATAGAATCGACTACGGAGTGGTTCAAGCTTGTTTTCAAGGTAAATTACTTGTGAATTTATACCACCCAAATTCAACATAGCAAAAAATATGACCATTGGCCAGCGTTTGGTGTTTCTGCTGACGTTGAAAGTTGAGCACATCTGATCAGCTGTATCAACACCCCCTTTGGTTGCATTATAAAATGTAATTATCTCCATTTTTTTTTTGTGCCTCAGTCCCAGGATCGATGGCATCATCATCATGAAGTGTTGATAGAAGAAGTACAATTTTTTTTGCTTGTGGTACATAGGAAACCAAAACCTTTCCACTATGGAATGCAAACATACTGCTGTACTATTGTCTCCCTTTCACACTTACAAACTGTGTAGGCAATTCTTTTTTATTTTTTCTTACAGATTCGACATATGAAAGCTTCTGCATTTTCAGATAATCAATCAGATCACAATTTGAAAACCAATTGTCAGCTGTTATATTGCGACCCGATCCAAATAAGGGCTCAGCCAGTCTTTTTACAACATCACTGGGTTTGTTGCTGACACAGTAAGGACCTTCTGGTTGTTTTGCTGCATAAACTTCCAGGTTGTAAGTGTAGGTCTTACTGGCATCAACAAGGGCATACATTTTTATTCCATATTTGTTAGGCTTTGATGGAATATATTGACGAAAGGCACATTTACCACGAAAACCAGGGAGCATTTCGTCAATAGTGAGATTCTCCCCAGGGCAATAACTTTTTTTACAGTTTTCAACAAATTTTTGGAATATATCACGAATTGGAGCAAGTCGGTCATGTGTTTTATGTTCGGTTCGGGTAGTTCTGTCGTCAAACCGAAGGCAGCGAATTAGAAGCTTGAATCTGTTTATGGACATAACAAGGCCAAATTTTTCAACTCCATCCCAATCTTTACTCCAAAGTTCCTCCAAACTTTGTCTATTTGCCCTATAAGCTCCTGCAAGGTATAATAATCCAAAAAAAGCACGCAGTTCTATTTCATCTGTGGCCTTGATGGTTCTGTTGCAGATGAACTTGTCCTTTATAATGTCTATATATTGGTTGGTATATGTGACAATAGAGTCCAGAATGTCATCTGTGAATAAACTATTCCAGCATTCAACTGCAGTTTTTGCATTACTTGCAGTTCCTATAACTGCAGGAAGGTGAGTAATAATGTTTTGAGGTTCCCTATGTTTTTTCTGGAGTGGCTTCTTGTTCCATGGGTTTTTTTTATCTTTTCCCATATAATAAGATTCTACATCTTCATCCTCATCACTGTCACCATCTTGCTCTGTTTCAGAATCCACTTCACATACTTCCACCTCATCATGAGAATCAATCTCACTTTCCTCTCCTAAATCCTCATTCAGTGTGGGGTCTGCATCATCTAACAGCATGTTTGTTATTTCCTCAACATCAAGGTTTTTTGATAAATTGTACATTTTCCTCTCCATTTCAGCAGATAATCTGAAGCAAGAGAAGGAATATGTGTTAGGGAACTACTGTATATGCCTGAGCAGCACACTTTCTTTTTTAATCTGCCTTATTTCTATGAAATATCCTCACACTTTGTGCTATACATTCATAAAACAAGCTAAATAAACAATTGTGATGAATAAAAACATAAAATACCAACCTTATTGAGTGTGACGTGTTCACATACAATGAGCCTGAGAGATTAGCGCAGTTATATCTGTCCTCCTGAAGCTCTGCAATCCAACTGTGGTATGAGGTTTCACAGAGCTGCTAGAGACAGGAGACTACCTGGAGGGAGGGGATTTCCTCACAATCTGGTGAGGAAGGAGAAATGAAAGTAAAGGAGATGTGCCTGTCAGGCCTATTGTATGTGACGGAAGGTTAAAGAGGATAATGTAATATTTGCACGCAGCTAAACAGTTGCCCCACAGAGTCAATGGTACAGGTGAGGCCTTGCCATCCCAGTCTGACACTGTATTGCACATTACCAGAAACATATTGTAAGCCATATATAGTCCATGTGAAGTGTAGTCTATCAGACAGATCCTAAATACAAGAAAAAAGACAGAGGCGCTCCCTTGTGTGAACCCACTCAGACTGACATATTGGAGCCGATTGTGGACAGGCTTACCTAGATAAATTGCACAATCACAGGCACAACTCTGGTATAGGCAGACTGCAGAACTCGTCATCAATCCCAGCAGAAATAATGGAATCCAAGGAACCAGAAAAGAAAAAATTATGATCTAAAGGCGCTGTCTCACCAGATTAATTTAAAATAACTGTTTTTATTAATAAAACAACGCGTTTCTAGAGTGGACTGCTCTCTTCATCAGGTACAAATAAAAACATACATACAGAGTGAACTGAAATCTTAGTACATAAAACGAGGTGTAAGTGTTTAGATTCATTAACTAGTTAAGCCTTACCATGTAATCACTTTTCAGTACAAAAATATACTTCCAGATATTACACAGAGCGGTTAACAATAACAAACAAAAATCAATACATCTCTATTCAACCTATATGGTCTATACATTCAGGAACTAATGTGGACAATTTAAAAATCCAGAAACTTTCCCTATTCACTAATCTTTGATATATATTAGTATGACTAGCCAGTTTTTGTTCTATTATAAGCGATTTATAGACGACTTGTTTTTTATTTAGATCGGTACATTAGAAGAGGCAAACCACTTTCTCCAAGAGCTAAACAATAATAAATGGGGTCTGAAATTCACATCCACCTTTTCCCTTACCGCTATTGAATTCCTGACTATTGTGGACTATATATACTGGACTATTCGGACGTGCATCCTTTTTAAACAGGTAGATGTAAACAGTTACTTTGACTTCACAAGTAGACATCTACCCGGTTGCGTGAAAAATATACCTTATGGCCAATTTTGGCAGATTCGTAAAAACTGTACATCTGAAGTTGATTTTTATAATGAATCCAGGATCCTAAGGGATAGATTTTTGGAAAAGGAATACCCCAAACAACTTATAAAAGATACCTTTGAAAAAAACTATAAGGTTGAAACAAAAAGATTGTATAGTTACAAGATCTGAAAAGTAATCCTGTTTGGGGAATATTAGATTCTAGTTTAGTTTTGTAACAACTTTTAATAAATCATATAGAAAAGTGAAAGAAACTCTTAAAAAATATTGGTTTATTCTGAATGGAGACCCCATTTTATCAAAAATTTGCCTGAGGATCCTGTTGTAGTATATAGGCGAAATACAAATCTGAAAAACATAATATCACCCAGTCAAATTAATAAGAAAATCAATTATGGAATAGGGGGTTATAAAAATGAAGGGACTATTCTGGAAACTTGTGGAACCTGTA
Source organism: Phyllobates terribilis (assembly GCF_046119375.1). Taxonomy (NCBI): domain Eukaryota; kingdom Metazoa; phylum Chordata; class Amphibia; order Anura; family Dendrobatidae; genus Phyllobates; species Phyllobates terribilis. The sequence goes on along the minus strand of NW_027362764.1, from coordinate 202,182,743 downwards.
AATGTGGTAATCAGAAATGTATGAGCTGCAAATGGATACACTCAGGTAGAAAGCAATTTGTATCAGTTGCTGCATATGAAAGTTTTTTAGTAAAATGTTTTTTAAAATGTGACAGTTCGTATGTAATTTATGTATTGCATTGTCAATGCAAATTGCAATAGATGGGAGGGAACACTACACCAATATATTTCAGGATGAATAAGCACAGGTCTAATATAAAAAATTTAATTTTGAATCACAGTTTGTAGAGGTATTTTTTCATGTACATGATAAAAACTCATTATAATAGAACAAATAGTGGCTAGTCATACCTAGAGATATCAAAGATTGGTGAATAGGGAAAGTTTCTGGATTTTTAAAGTGATTACATGGTAAGGGTTAAATAGTTAATGAATCTAAACACCTACACCAGGTTTATGTACTTAAAAGAATACAATTCACTTTGCATGTTTGTTTCATTTTACCTGATGAAGGGAGTGGTCCGCTCTAGAAATGTGTTGTTCTATTAATAAAAATAGTCATTTTAAATTAATCCGGCGAGACAGCACCTTGAGATTGTCATTTTTTCTTTTTTTGGCTCCTTAGATCCTAAATAGTCATGCCTGTAAAACCATACAGATGAGAGTGTAGTTGGCTGACAAGCATGCTTTGCTAGCTCCACATACTTTACCCTTCTTGCCCCCTAACATCCATAGTCAGGGGAAGTCTCAATACTCACAGATTAGTTGACTAAGCTCTGATTAAGACACAACTGTATCAATGTAGCATACCTTTAGTGCCCTGAAAAATAATTGCTTTTTTTTAATTAAGTTTTTCGTAACCTGACGATCAGTACGATGAGGGATGACAAAATGGTATTTATCCTAGGTTAAAGCACAGTTGGAAAATAATGTTGCATAAATTTTACAACATGATTCTCCTTTATATTGAAACCTTATACCCTTCCTTTGTATCACATGGATAAAATGTGGAATCTAAAGAATTATTTCGGTTCATTCTGTACTTGTATGTACCTCTGACGTGATCTGGACTCTGGAGACACACAGAATTTTTTTTTAAGGAAAAAGTGCTATGTCTTATTATATGCACTAAAGAAGAATACAGAAACTCACAGAAGCACCATACGCACTATACTCCATTAGTATGGCTGTGTTCTCAAGCTCCAGAACTTAATATTAGAACAGTGGTTCTGAATCCATGCTTGAAATACTTTTAAGCATACTGTTGTGCTCAAGAGTTAACATACCCCGGCAGAATTTTTCCTTTCTTGGCCTTGTTTCAGAGAATATTAATGATAACAAAAAAAAAATTTCTCCACTCATGGTTATTGTAGTTTGACAATAAATGGCTTCACCCAACCAATAACCACGAGTGGAGAAAAAATTTTTTTGTTATCATTCATATTCTCTGAAATAAGGCCAAGAAAGGGTATGTAAACTTTTGAGCACAATTGTACCTTTTTAAAGGGTATTTCCAAGATTAGTAAAAAAAAAAAAGTACAGTGCTGCACATCCATGTGACCTCTGCAGTCCATCGCTATCCTCAGAGGTCTTGTGACATATTTGCATATATCACTGCTCTGGCCAATAATTTGCTGCAACAAAGAAGAAATACAATAGTGGGAAACACAAGAACACCAGAGCAATAACACTGGATGGGATTTAATTGGTGAGTAATTTTTATATTATCGTATTCCCTGCGCAGGTAAAAAAAAAAATTCTGGATAATCCCTTTAAGGACACACAGATTTCTAAAATAATGGGAAACTGATACTACACTGAAGATACAATTGCTGGCCTAAATGATATGCTGTAAAAGTTAACTACACTTCATAAACCTTGACAAGTAGTATATAACATTATTATTTATTACCTAGTTGTTGTAAGCCATTATTGATGTGCAAGCCTTAACTTATAACATGCACAGCAATCTGTCTAGCATGCTTTTCTTGTATTAAAATACGTCTATATAACCTTAGTCATTTGCTTGGTAGCTCATACATTTGTCTTGTTTTAAGGTCATCCAAGATTCTTCAATCAGTTGTATGGGGGAATGGATCATTACTCTTTAGCAGCACGTTTTATTACTGAAGCTTTGAACCCAAGTGTGTACGTAGCATTATTTTTAATAGCAATTAAATTGATGCACTGATCCATAGAGGGAGTGTTCATGTTCCATATATTAATGCAGTGAATTTCATTAATTTCTTTTGTAAATATTGCTTTTCTTGGCCAATAAGTAATTAATTCTGGACGGCAAGTCAGAAAGCTATGGCAGGTGATGGGGCATAATCGACAGCATAAAGTGATCGTTTTTTAATTTCATTGAACCAGTAGTTTTGAGGTAGTGGCATAAGATTAAAAAAAATGTTTAACATTTTTTTATATTTTTTTTAAAGAGACAGTGATACTCTTCATTATAATCTGTGTTTGATTTTGAACCACAGCCCAATTCTTAGCAGCAGTACTGCTCATGTAATAATTAGAATTTTTATTTCTATTACTTTATTTCTCAGCACTTTCCAAAAATTTACCTTTTTTTCTAAAAAATAGTAGACCCCATTTTTTTTTTTAGCTAAAACATATTTTAAAAAGTAGAAAGAAATGTAGTGTGAAGAAATTAATGCTTTGTAAAAAGTAAAGATGTAAGTTTTGGCAATATAAACTTGTTTTTATCTTTTTTCATCTAGGTACACTTATGAAGTATCCCCTGTATTTATACTAACTGAGGAGGCTGTCCTGTTGAAGATGATGGAATTTCTAGGTTGGAAGGAAGGAGATGGCATATTTAGTCCAGGTATGTCTCTCAGGTTACTCAGAGGTGCAGCTGCGAGAGGTAGCGTGCAGCTGGGTGAGGACAGTTCTTCTACTAGGGCATGTGGGCCAACAACAAATTTTTCCTTTTCCTGCATATTTAGAAACAGCAAAACTTTGCCAGAGGTGAAAGAAATCCTATATATTGCTCTGGTATGTCTGGAATATTGTTTTTAGTCTCAGGTCTCATCTTTTTTGGAGATCCAATTGAGCTCTGACATTGCAAGTTTTATTATTTTAGATGAAAACTAGAACTGCATGCTGAGATATTTTACCATTAAAACATAGGATATTTTGGATGAACCCAGTGGACCCCATTATAAACCATGAGTGTCATCTATAGGCATTGCACAATGGATGTGCTGTGGCATTGTGCCTTTCAATATAAGTGTAAGCTACAACGCAGGTGTGATTAGAGCATTGCTTCTTACATGATGGGAACTAAAGAAGAGCAGTATTTCTTTCATATTATGGTTAGAGATGAGTGAACTCAAACTTTAAAGTTCGGGGTTCGTACCAGAGAGTCAGTGTCTGGTGCTAGACAACAATCACGGACTTCTCCCGGAAGTCCGTTGCAATGATCGGAGTTCCAGGGGAAGTCCGTTGCAGAGAGAGATATTTTACAGCTCTAAAGTTTGGCCCTCATTTTTTTTTAATGGGGTTTCGGTCCTGGTTCAAGTTTGGGTACAGTTCTGGTACCCAAACCGAACTTTGGAATAAAGTTCAGGTTATGTACCAGAAAACGAACTTCCACGGGTCCACTCATCCCTAGTTATGGTCATACTAATAGAATGTTCTGTTATGTTCACACTTCCAAGCTCATAGACTGATCTTTTTTGTAGCCCATAATAGGCCTGAAGTGTGGCAAAGAATATCTAAGTATGAAAGGCATATAATTATTGATTCCAGTAATCTTTTGTGGCATCCTGTATCTAGAGTTTTTTTAAAAATTGCTATTTTATTAGTAGAATAATCAAAAATACACAGTGCAAGATATAATACAGCTCACGTGTTTCTATCGTGTTCACGCACTTATTCACAGCAAACGACCAAGAACAAACGGGTGTGTCTGATTACACTTACATCAGAAAACCCATTCATTATGATCATTAGAACAAACCACATTAAGACATTTATAATGGCAGAAAAAACTGTCATCAAAAATAAACATGTGTATTATGACACAAGTCATGACACAAGTCAGTAATACATGATATCCCACTTCAAATTTAAACCCATAGGAACAATTGTACTAAGACAGTAAATTGAAAAAGCTACGATATTCAAAAGAGCCTTTCTTATATCAACTCTACACACGTTTACAAACAAGTTAAATGCCATAAGCGCAAATGCTATTAGTCCTCCGATGATGCATGTCCGTAAAATGTTCAGCAGCACCAGAGATATTATTGTGTTTTTGAATATTAAAAATATCTTTAAATTGATTAAGAATCCTAATTTCTAAAAGTTGGCCTGTATAGACGACATACAAGAGCTTATAATTGGTGCACTCAATAATCTATAAAACATTAATGGGGTTATTCTGGAGTATTTCATTTTTTTATGGGCCTAAGAACTTACAGATAGGAAGTTGCTAACTAACTGCTTGTTATGCCCGACAGAAATCTCTGCCACTTCAGAGCAGTCATGGACAGTGTAGCTGCTTCTCTTCCACTTTCCTCTGTTGACATGGTGAAGCCATGCTGATAGACAGCTTGCTTTCCGCTGCATAACTGCAAGTAGCTAACTGTCAATCAGCATAACGTCGTCAGTTACTTCCCGTTTACAGAGATGCCCAGAAGAAAATGAGCTGCTCTGTTGACGTATAACAGCAGAATCTCTGGCAGGAGCGTTCTGTGACCGTTCTGAGCCAGAGTTGGGCAGAACAGGTAGGTAATTAGCAACTACATGCCTGTCAGTTCTGAACCCCATGAGAAAATAATAAAATATTCCCAGATAACCCCTTTAAAAGAATTGCAATCGATATAATGTTGAATTACAGTGCCTTGAAAAAGTATTCATACCCCGTGAACTTATCCACATTTTTTCACGTTACACAGAAAGCATCTGTGAACAGCAATTTTCAAGTTTTGACACAGATTCTCAATGAGATTTATGTCTGAACTGTGACTGGGCATTCAAACACATGTGTATGCTTTGGTCTAAACCATCCATTGTAGCTCTGGCAGTATGTTTAGGGTCGTTGTCCTGCCGAAAGGTGAAAATACACCCCAATGTCAAGTAATTTGCAGCCTTTAGCAGGTTTTCTCCAGGATTGCCCTGTATTTAGCCCAATCCATTTCCCTATCACCTCTGACCAATTTCCCTGTCCCTGCTGAAAAAAAAATCCATACTGTATGATTCTGCCACCACCATGTTTGGCGGTGAGTATGGTGTTTTCAAGATGATGTGCAATGTTAGTTTTCTGCCACATATAACATTTTGCATTTAGCTATAAAGTTACTTTTTGGTCTCATCTGACCAGAGCACCTTCTTCCAAATGCTAACTGCATAGCTTTTGCAAACTGCAAACATGATTTCTTATGGCTTTCATTTTAAAATGGCTTTTTTCTTGCCACTCTTCCACAAAGGCCAGATTTGTGAAGTTGATGACTAACAGTTGTCCTGTGGACAGATTCTCCCACCTGAGCTGTTGATCTCTGCAGCTCCTTCAGTGACCATGGTCCTTTTGGCCGCATTTCTAATTAGTGCTCTCCTTTCTCGGGATGTCAGTTTAGGTGAATGACCACGTTTTGGTAGGTTTGCAGTTGTGCCGTATTCCTTCCATTTTTGAATGATGGATTGAACAGTGCTCCGTGAGAGCTTGGACTATTTTTTTATAGCCTAACCCAGCTTTACTCTGTCTTCTCCACAACATTACCCCTGATCTGTCTGGTGTGTTCCTTGGTCTTCACTATGCTGTTTGATCCCCAATGTTCTCAAACAAGCCTCTGAAGCCTTCACAAAACAGCTGTAGGTAAACTGAGAATAAATTACACACAGATATACTCAATTTACTACTTATGTGACTTCTGGAGGCAAATGGTCACTCAGGATTTTATTTAGGTGTATCAGACTATAGGTGGCTGAATACAAATGCAAATCACAATTTCAGATTTATATTTTTTAAATAATTAAATGTATTATTTAACTTACACTTCATTAAAACGTGCTACTTTGCGTTGGTATATCACAAAACGTCCCAATAAAATACATTTAAGTTTGTGGGTATAATGTGAAAAAATGTGGAAAAGTAAGCAGGGTATGAATACTTTTTCAAGCCACTGTAAAAAAAGCATTATAAAACTTGAAATTAAAAGTTCCTTGCACTTTTTATTATATTGTTACATTTCACAGGAATTGTTATCAGTTCTCAATTAAGAAAATCCTTTGTTATACAACCAAGTCTGTTTCTTTTGCTTTGGAATATACTGACTAGGTGATAATTTGTTGCCAATAGTAGTGGCATGTTTAGAGAAAATTCTATACCCATTGCTCAAAATTAATTGCAACTTCGAATCCTCATTTAGAGCTGGTAAGTAATTCAGAACCATGCTTTTTATTTTATTTAACTGCTCAGTATAAGTCAAAGTCAGTATTGGTTTGTGTATATCATTCCTTGAGATTATTGAATGAGATTTATGAACAATAAGATCCTTATGCTCTTTTCTTTCGACTGTATAAGTAGTCAGTTTTAGTAGTCATGTTGGATATCTTCCACCAACCATTAGTCTTTGTTGTATTTTTTTGTGATTCTGTCGCAAAGGTTAGGTCAGATATACAATTACACTTTACACATGTCAATTCTCCCACCAGTATAGACTTTCTTGTAAAACATGTATAATCATGTAGAATTGTATTCCTGGCAGTTGTTATACTATATATAGAAGTACGAACTAGGTTTATAATTACCCCTTTCAGATGAAAGTCCAGAAATTATATTTCAACTGATGTGTAGTAAAGGTGAAAGAAAGATTATGGACTTTTCAATTAATATACTTAATTCTCAGGTACAGCAAGTACATCTCCAGGTTAAAATATCAATCATTACAGAAAAAGAATGGTATTGACCAAAAATTGTGAATTATTCCCACCAGTACATTGTTAAAGAGAACTTGTCACCTCCAGAAACACTATTACCTGGAGATCCACTGGTAATCTGCACAGAATATCATTTAGGCTGCGTGCCCACGTTGCGGATTACAAGCGTTTTTGATGTGGAATTTCCGCAGCGGAAACGCTTGTAAAACGCTAGGTAATCCGCTCCCCATGGTCCCCAAGGGGATTCCGCAAGTTCAATGCCCACGCTGCGGATTTTTCCACAGCGTTTATGCTGCGTTCAAACATCCGCAGCATGTCAATTAATTTTGCGTTTCCGCAAGCGGAATTGCCTTGAGCTATGCATAAAAAGCGCAAGGCAATTCCGCATGTGGAAAACGCGCGATAAACGCACGAAAAATGAGCGATAAACGCGTGCGGAATTCCGCATGCGTTTTTCCGGGAGAGGACTTGCAGAAATGAAGCAGAAATTTTCTGCTTCATTTCTGCAACGTGGGCACATAGCCTTATAGCATACCTTGATGACTTACTGGAGCAGTGGCTAGAGGGAGAAAAGTAAGTTATATTCTCCCTGCAGCCACTCGCTTTCAATAATTGGGCAGTGCGGGTGACTCGCCCCCTGGGCCTAGTGTGCACATGTAGTGGGTTACCCGGAAACTGGTCTCTGGGGGATGCTTGGGTTTGTAGTCTCCGTGGTGGCGACCCGGTCCCGTGGCTCAGGGTGGTCAAACCAGTGGCAGTCTATTTGTAAGGTTTTAATTTAATTATCCGACTACGCCACCCGTGGATTGCGGTCAGTGCGGACAGCCGCTGCAAGGCAGACCGCTGGGGCTGATGGGGTATGCAGCTGAGGTAGTGTGAATCCCCACGGGAGGAGTGCAGCCCCAGGGCAGTGAATGTGGATGATGGGAGTGATGGTGCGCGGGAGTCCCAGCACTAGTAGTGCTGGTGCGGCGATGAAGCAGGAACGACTCAGAGTCTTTGCAATGCAGTTCAGGGTCTTTACTGGTGATGTTAAGGCAGACCCTCCCGGGAGTACTGGCTAACATAAGGGGCCTGGTCAGTCTGCAAGCAAACAGGAGCTCCCCTGGCCAGGTGGAGTTGTAGGCCTCCCCGTCTATCTGCACTCTTTCTGGCTACCTTGCTGTACGCGGGTAGAAGTAGCCCACGTCCCTGAGTATGCCGTGTGGTGCTCACCCGTATGGCTGGTGACTTGGGGCCTTCTGTTAGCCTCCGCTCTTGGATGGCGGTGCTGGTCCCTTCCTTGTGACTGAGCCTCCGGGCTTCTTTGTCCAGAGGACCTGGAATCCCCTGCCGGCTGGTTTCTCCTGCTGGGTGGATATCACTCCCCACAGCCTCGGGCTCCGGTGTCCGGTTATCAGATTCTTCTGCCAGGGCGAGCTATATCTCTGCTTAGCTTCCAGCCCCCGGTCTTCTGCTCCTAGCTCCTACAGAGCTCCTGCTGTAACTTTCCATCTCCAGGCTCTGACTCAACTGACTAATCCCGCCCCAGACCCAGTTTATAAGGGCAGATTCCTCCCCTCCCAGGTCTGGGCAGGAAGTGTTGCATGCTTTAGGGCTCCTGACCAGAGAAACCTCCCACCTGCTCTCAGACGTAATATTTCTATTACTGTGGCAACCAGACCCCTGGCATACAACTGCTACAGTCTCCACTCACTGTGGAGAATATAAAGTGCAATTTGATTATGGCATTTTGTAATCACTCTCCTGCACCTTTACTGACAGCTTGCTCTGCTCACACACATGCAGAAACACAGACTACAGAGGAGGCCATCAATCAAAATGCCGGGAGTGATTACAGCATGCTTACAGTATGGTGAGTGGCTACAGGTATAATATCGCTTAATTTTCTCCCTGAAGCCTCTGCTCCTTTAAGCAAGAAGGGCATGAAATAAACTCTATTTACCTGCAGATTTCCACTACAGTATATAGCATTTTTGGAGGAAACAGATTCCCTTTAAATTCACAAGACAAGGGGAATATTAGTCCGCCTCTTATACGCCTTGAGTTTGAATAGTGGGCTCCACAAATGTAATAATAAATAAATAAAAGGGTGCTACAAAAGGCTATGCAAAATTGAGAACTGTGAGAAGCTAGAAAAAGCTACACTGCAATTGAGAGTGTACACCTACATGACGTGTAAAAGATTAAACATGGTTTTAATGAGTATCAAAAATAATGCTGACAAATAAACGGATGACAGAAATAAAAACAATTAAAAGAGAATATGTAAATAGCAGAGGGATATGATAATCCAAAATCATCTCCAAAACACCAGGCATACGTGAATGTAATAAATTATGTTATGGGTAATGATACACTCATATGCAAATAAAATAAACAAAGTTAAAAAGTAAACTAATAGATACATGAATAAATAAATTAATAGATAATAAATCAGTAAGTTATATAAGTGTTATAATAATAATTGAAACAAATATATACAAAGGCAATCAATGAAAAACAAAATATAACCTGCAGGTGGAGCATCGATATATGAATCCCAGCAAATGAGAGACCAAGAGAACATGCAAATATGCAAGAAAATGCCTGGAAGAAGAGACCTGAACCCTGCGAGTATCGCTACGTAACGTAGCCTTGTTAGGTGTCTTCATCATACTCCCAACAAAGCTACATTAGGTAGCGACGCACGTTGTGTTCAGGTCTCTTCCACAAGGCATCGTCTTGCATATTTGCATGTTCTCTTGGTCTCATTAGCTAGTATTTATATATTGATGCTCCACCTGCTGGCTATATTTTGTTTTTCGTTAATTGCCTTTTAATATATTTGTTTCAATTATTATTATAGCACTTATATGTCTTGCTGATTTATTTATATATTATCTATTAATTAATTAATTCATTTATCCATTTATTTACTTTTACACTTTGTTAATTTTACCTGTATATCTGAGTGTATCATTACCCACAACATCATTTATTACATTTACGTATGCCTGGTGTTTTGGGGATCATCTTTGATTATTATATGCCTCCCCTGTTCTGATATTTACATATTTTCTTTTATATGAATTTATTCTTGCCCTCCATTTGTTTGCCAGCATGATTTTTGATACTCAGTAAAACCATGTTTATTTTTATTTTTTTACATATCATTTGGGTGTGCACTCTCATTGCTGTGCAACTTTTTTCTTTTGTTTCTCTGAGTTTGAATATGCTGATTCTGATTCTTAGTCATGTTTGGCCATAGGACACCCTATAGGCTGTTTCTCGCTATCCTTCCTTATTTTCCATGCCTTTTTTCTATTTCCTGATGTTTATTCCCATGTCATTCTTGATAGTATCTAGCCAGTGGCACTCCCCTGTTTCCTTTCGATGACTGATCATTCCAAGTAGAATCTCCCTTTCTAGTGAATTAGCCCTCATCACATGTTCGAAACAGGTCTGTTCCTATTTGGTAATCTTGCCTTCCAGGGACAGCTCTGAGTTTAAATAATCAAGAACATCTTAATTGGTGATCCTAACAGTCCTTTCGTTTCGAAGAATTCTTCTCCCTCACCACAATCACAGAACACATAGGCATCAATTTTTCTTCTGTCTACTTTCACGAATGTCTATATCTCACATTCATGTCGCAATTGTCAACACATATGTCGGAATTATAGTAACCAGTCTTTGTTTGATGGTGATTGAGATGTGCTTTTATGTCCTTATTTTGTCCATGCTCACCATGGATGCACGTCCCAGTACTATTTGACACTTGATCTTTTCTGTCATATCGCTACTGTGATTAATGAGGAACCAAAGGGAAACAAAGCCATTGATCATTAATATTTATTCATTGTTGATCTTTATATGGACTTCTTTTTTGGTGGTAGTCTTGATTTTGGTCTTCTTGATGTTCATGTAAAGTCTCATCTTCTCTCTTTCTTTAATCTTTAAGATTAGCTTTTTCAAGTCCTTCTCACTGTCTGCTATGAGGGTTGTATCATTTGCATATCTTAGATTACTGATGGTCCCATTTTTACCCCAACACTGGAATCATCTATGTCCAGCTTCCTCATGATTACTTCAGCATAGAGGTTAAAAAAAAGGAAAGTGAGGATGCGTCCTTGTCTTGTGCCATTTTTGATCTTGAATAGTGATGAGCGAGCATGCTCGCCACTGCTCGGTACTTGCCTGAGCATTTTAGTACTCGAGATGCTCAGAGCTCGCCGAGTACTTTCGAGATGCTCAGGCGGGAGCTCGGGTCCCTGTCCTGCATGTCTGGCGCTATTTAGAGCACCAATCATGCAGAGATTGTCTATCACTCACTGTAATGCCGCAGCCATGGTGGTTGTGGCATTACAGTGATTGCCCAAATCGATGGGAACAGTGCTCATAGTGAAACATGAAAAGCCGGCAATTCATGAGCGGCATACACCGGTACCCGACAATTTAGAACAGAAAGAATAGAGCATCACACATAGATTAGATAGATAGAAACATGTCAGTCACATATATAATAAGTACAGTGACAGTGTTGGTTACTGTACTTGTCATTTAGTGTTAAAATAAAGGATTTATTTTAAAAAAATAATAGTGTTTTCATGCACCCGTCTCTTTAAAAAAGCCGGCCGGCAATTCATCATCTGTACCCGACAATTTAGAACAGAAAGAATAGAGCATCACACATAGATTAGATAGACAGAAACATGTCAGTCACATATATAATAAATACAGTGACAGTGTTGGTTACTGTACCTGTCATTTAGTGTTAAAATAAAGGATTTATTTAAAAAAAAATTGGTGTGGGGTTCCCCGTAATTTTAGTCTCTAGCGGAGGTTAAGCAGACGGCTGGGGCAGATGTTTGAAGCCTGGGAAGGGGGTAATACCCACGGAGCTTCCCAGGCTACTAATGTCAACCCCCAGCTGAATACCTAGCCTTTCCTAGCTATTAAAATGGGGGACCCCCCAAAAAAAATGATGTGGGGTCCCCCCTATTTTAATAGCTAGAAAGGTTAGGCAGACAGCTGGGGGCTGATATTAATAGCCCAGGAAGGGTGCCATGAATATTGGCCCCCTCCCAGGCTAGAAACACCAGCCGTCAGCAGCCCCAGAAATGGCGCATCCATAGGATGCGCCAATTCTGGCACTTAGCCTCGCTCTTCCCACTGCCCTGTAGCGGTGGCAGTGGGGTAATAGGGCTGGGGTTGATGTCAGCTTATAATGCCAGCTGACATCAAGCCCAGGTTAGTAATGGAGAGGCGTCTATAAGACACCCCCATTACTAACCCCATTGTGAAAGTTAAAAAAAAGCACAAACACCCAGAATAAAGTCCTTTGAAATAAAAAATTGAAATAAAGACACAATTCTTTATTGTTCTAAATTAAACCATACTTACCATCACGCCCATTCCAGCTGAAGCTAACGATCTCCTGCAATAAAAGTAAAATAATAAAGCAACATCATCCTTACCTTTCCATGGTTCCCACGACAGCTGGAAGATGGTCTTTCATCTCAGATGTTACTCCCCCCCACCGCGGGGGGGCTCGACCCACCAGCGGACAGGCACCAGTATTGGGAGAGGGGGGCTGGCCGTCAGGGTCCACCGCGGCTCTGGCACAAAACCGGCGACACGGAGGTGGCACGGGCAGGAACGGACTGGTCGTGTCGGCTTCTCACTTTTTGGATTTTAGAAGAGCATGACATGCCTATATCTGTGTCTCCCCCTCCTTTTACTCCTCCACCTCTTTTCTTTTCGCATGACTATATGTACTTGTCACTTTTCCATGTGTTAGTTATGTCTTCTGAGCAGTTTGTCAGCTTTTGGACACCTTTGAAGGTGTTTTCTATGTGTTTCTATGTGTTTTTGTTTGCCTGCCATTGGTTTTAACGGTGTTCGAAGGTGTTCAACGAACAGTTCGACGAACAGTTCGGCGAACACATGGGTGTTCGACGAACCGAACCGAACTCGAACACTACGGGGGTGGCTCAACACTACTGATCTCCTCCTTTGGCCTTGTTCAGATCCTCCAAATCTTCAAACATAGTGCTGTCAGTACAGCGCTTGGGACTGGTTGAGCAGATCCACAGGAATATCATCGATGCAAGGTGCTTTGTTGTATGGCAACTACCACATCACCCAATCCACTTCACTATCCAATTTGTCTGGTTCTGGCTCCTCTTGGACCATATGCTACTCATGATGGTCAATTCTGCCACTGGCATATAGTTACATGGAGTTTCTTGGTGAATGTTTAATGAGGTAGGTCACCAGGTCTTTCCACAATCCATATCACTTAGTCACACAACTGCCACAGTTGGTATGTCATGTATTACCACTCTTCTGGCACTTTGAATACATTAGCTACTATTAAGCATAAAAGAATAATGCATTAACAAAAGATATGTAATTTAAATAATGTATTAATTTTTTTTTAGATTTGTGCTATAATTATTGTAATTGTCCATATGTTACTTTAGTGCTTGTAATATGGAGTTATGCAGGATTCATATGTATAAAGCTGAAACATCACAGCTCAACCATAGAAACTCATGTGTCCATTTGACATCATATAGTTGTTTAAAAACATCTCTTGTGTCTATTTTGTCTCTGAACCAAAGTCTGGGAATGGCTGTCCAGCCACTCTCCCAGCCTTTCACTCTCAAACCTCATGCTAGAGATAATAGGTATAACGCAGAAAGCTTTGGACTCACTGCGCCAAGGGCCGGTCTTGCCCTGGAAGTGCGTAACTAAGTAACTACTGGGTATTCACTAAAGCCTATGATGGTGAGGATAGGCTTGGCAGTCAATAGTCACCAGGTACCACTCCAGGTCTGTCCCAAGATCTGCAGCAGCTGACCTGAAAGTCAGAGAAATGGGTACGAGGTAAAGGTGGACGGAGACAAAGATGTGGTCAGACAATTCGAGGTTAGGGCAGGAAGCACAAGTTCAAGTGAATAGGTCAGAATAAAGTAGGCAGGCCGGGTCAGAACACATGAGAAACAATACAAGAAAGCACCTTGCAGGAAACTAGACAGGAACTTAACTAGCACTTATATCAGGCAAAGAGTGGTTTGAGGAGCTGCTTAATAAACCCCCTTCTGCTTGGGAAAAGGCAAGAGAATTTCACCAATGCCGGCCACAATGGGGTTAAATGCCTGCAGAATGTGGTCGCGTTTCCCTATAGCCAGGTGGAGACTTACCAGCAGCAGGAGGATGAAGAAGTGTTGGAAATGCTACAAGAGGCAGCTCAGTGTGACAACCTGAGACTGGGAAGAGCAGAGCAGTGAAAGCAGTGACAGTAGGTCTGAATTGTAACAGAGAAATACCTTTAGGAACTTTAGGCAATGTATGCATTATTAGAATGATTGGATGAGGTGAAATAAACACTTTTAAACATTGTCATAATACTAAGAGATAGCCCATCATCATTAATTCTAGAGATCTGTTCCCAAAATTGGCTGTGGGGTCATGTGGCAATAAATTATAAACATTTGAATCTCATGACATCAACTCTATTGTTGTACAATACTTTTTCTCATTCAAAAGTACGACCATTCCATCATTATCAGATATTTGAATAACAATCCACTTCATTGTTTGCTTATCGGTTATATTATTACTGTGATTGTTATTTTGTAACTTCAAATAATTTTTGTAAATCATTTTTTAATAGTTGCTGAAAATGGTTTATCTCTGGCAACAATCCTTGCAGAGGTTCGCACTGTTGCTTTGCGGTCCTGGGTTCAAATCCCACCAAGGAGAACATCTGCGAGGAGTTTGTATTTTCTCCTCCTAAGGGTTTCCTCCATATATTAATGTTTCCCCCCCACACTCGAAAGGGAATTTAGATTGTGAGCCCTATTAGGGACTGCGATGATAATGTATGTGAATGCTGTGGAATATGATAGCACTATATAAGCAATGCATAATAAATAAGAATAATATCAGCTGTAATTGATTAAAGGTTCATAAATTGTTCAGTGTACTGATTGTAAACTCTTATAAGTCAGCTGTACAGGCCAACCTCTGAAAGATAGAATTCTTGAGCACCTTAATGATATTTCTAATATTCAAAAATGTCTTAATATCTCTGGAAGTGCATAACATATTACATGAAGATCAAATTAATAGCTTGTGTGCTTACGACATTGAATTAATAAAGAAAAAAAGCATGCGTGCGGAGGTTATATAAGAAGAGCTGTTTCGAATTCTGAGTATTTTTGAATTTTCTATCTTAAAGTGAATCTGTCAGTAGGATCAATCCTCCTATACCGTTTATATGAGCATACTGGTCATAGAAAGCTGAACAAAAATGATACCTTGACATCTGTGATCCAATGTCTTATTCCAGAGTAATTTTTCTTAAAGGGTTAGTTCAGTACCTAAAATGTCCTTTTTAAATATTTATCTTTATACCCTAACCGCAATGTGTTTTTTTTTACTTCACTTCCTGTGACATTTCGCTAAAAAGGAGTCTTAAAAAGGAAGTCACAGGAGCCTGGGGCTGTACTCATTCCTCGCAGCATCCATCGCCCCTCCAGGAGCAGGATGTCACCAGGGGTCAGAGCTGCAGTTATGTGCTACTCTTTCTTGCATCGTGCCCTCTGAAGATGTCCTGGATCCATGGTGATAGAACTGTGGGAGAGGTGAGTGCAGCGCCCACACTCTGCTTCTATCTCTGACGTTGTATGTTCAGTGGACCCGGGACATACTCAGAGAGCTGCGATGCATCAAAGTAACTGCAGCGCTGCCCGCTGATGATGTCTTGTTCTAGGCAGAAATATAGGGTATTGTATAATAAAGCTAATTAAATAAGTGATTTAGGGTGTTAAGATAGATATTTAGAAAGGACATTTTAGGTACTGGACAAACCCTTTAATATGTAAATGAGCTGTTAAAATCTATGGGCTGGACATAGCTTTCCCTGATAGACTACCGCCAGAGATTATTTTAAATGAGGGTATTACCAGCATGAGACATGTAGATCAGGAGAGCGGACTATCAGTCGTTACATGTCTCACACTGGTAACTCCCCCTTTCATTTAAAATAACCTCTGGAGACAGATTCTCAGGGAGATCAGTGTCCGGCCCATAGATCTTAACAGCTCATTTACATATTAAAGGGTTTGTCCAGTACCTAAACTGTCTTTTCTAAATATCTATTAACAGCTCATTTACATATTAAGAAAAATGTGTATTTCTCTGGAAAAAGATATCGGATCATAGATATCAAATTATCATTTTATTCAGCTTTTTATCCCCTACATGCCCATATAAAATGGCTTAGGAGAGTTGATTCTACTGACAGATTCTCTTTAATACGTGATTTCCTTTTCACATTTCAATCCATAGGAACAATTGTTTTATTACTGACTTATAGAATTTGTATGGCATTTTTTTTATTTTTCATGACTGTTTTTTTTATCATTGTAAAAGACAACATATTCTGTTCTTAACAGTCTTGGCGGGTGTGTTTTGTGACGTATATGTAATCAGATATCACCTGTTTTTTAGCTCAGTTTGTGCTTAGCACCATTTGCACTTTGCCATTTGCTTTGAGCAGCACCATCGATACATTAGAAACATGAAAGTTGAGCAGAGATACTGTGTCTTGCACTGTGAATTTGCAATTGTTACTAATAAAAAAATGAACTTTTTTCAACTCTCAATGCTGGACTCAACAAAAAAAAATCTTTAAAGCTTTAACTTGGACCCTGGTCAGAGGTCGAGACCATGCAGGGAATGGCATTTGCTAACATAGGTGAGTTATTAGCAAAATTACTATTTTGATATAATTATTGATGTCAGGGCTATATGTTCAGTGTATACTGCAGGAGATTATACTATGGACAGAGCCTAAGACAACAGTGACAGAAATAGGAATCACTATTAAAGCATCAGCTATATTGGCCATATTTAGTTTTATCATTTAAATTCATTTCTATTGTTTTAGAGAAACAGTATATGAAAAAAAACATGGTGGTCATTAAATTAGTCCTGCACACCTTTTAAAGGGAATCTGTCACCAGGTTTTTGCTACCTCGTCTAAGATATGTATCACTTATTGAGCTGCTTGTTGCAGTTTTGCTAGAAAAAAAAAACTGCGGCAGATCTACCAGATCTCTAAATGCTGCTTTCTATATAACTCCGCCCACACCGCTGATTGACAGCTTCCTGTGTACATAGGCAGCTTTCTGTCAATGCACAATCAGTGGTAGTGTCGGGGTTATACAGAGTTCATGAATATGGAGGACTACATGGAAGAAGGTTTACTAGTCTTCAAGTAATAATTTACTGCTAATAAAACAGTGATTTTAATGAAACTACAGCAAGGAGCCCTGTAAGTGACACATCACTGGAATCAGGGTATCTGTCTCTACATCATGATGCTCTCAGATTAGGTGTCAAATACCTGATTACAGGTTCCTATTAATAGGAAGAAAAATGTAAAGAATTTGCTGACTTGACCAGGCAGCAGCATTAGTGTGAAAATTAAATTATACTGTGACTTCCATGCATGACTCCATGTAAAATGTTTTCTAATTAATCTCTAGGTGGCTCCGTATCCAATATGTATGCTGTAAACTTAGCGAGGTACAAGTTCTGTCCTGACATAAAAGAGAATGGGCTGTCAAGTGTTCCCCGACTTGTCATGTTTACTTCCGAAGAGGTATGATGTGAATCTGAGACCAAGAGAATTAGAAAAATGAAAAGTGCATCCTCTGTGTTGCGTGTAGTAATATAGTTTTCTATTTTGTATGACAAAAGCATAAATGCATAAAGTAAATATAAGGGAAGCAGGTCTCCATTGCTGTACAAGGTTGAGAGAAATAAAAAGATCACCTCCGGGTCTAAATGGCTGATTTTGACTGTTAAAGGAATCTGTCACTAGGTTTTCGCTACTCCATCTGAGGGCAGCATGATGTAGGAGCAGAGGCCCTAATTCCAGTAATGTATCACTTACTGGGCTGATTGCTGTAGTTTTGATAAAATCACTGTTTTATCTGCTGCAAACCTACTAATCTACTTAATTGTGATCTCTGTATGACCCCCATGCACATCACTGATTGACGGCATTTTATGTGCAATGTATATGGGTGGAAAATTGCTAATCATGTGTGGAAGTGGGGTTATAGAGAGCTCATGAATATGGAGGACTACATGGCAATAGATTTACTAGTCCTCTAGTGATAAACTCCTGCTGATAAAACTGCAACAAGCAGCCAAGTAAATGACACATCGCTGCAATCAGGGTCTCTGTCCCTATATTAAGGTGTTCTCATATTAGATGGCAAACACCTGGTGACAAATTCCCTTTAATGTAGAAGAGTGACTACCAGTCACAGCCACTCTCCTATTCCTGATCACCAAGGTATCCTGCAGGAAGCGCATAACGCAGATAACGTACATGTCTGCCATTTATGGGACGGAAGATAAAAAAATGTCTCGGCTAAAACAATGCACTATGTTATATTTAGTTGTGAGACCCAAGGGTGCACCGCTATGTCTTGCTGCACAGGTCTGCATTAGACATAACTCAGTTTGTTCATTAAGAAGGCAACATTTAGTGCCTAATGAATTGAATACTAAATGTCACAACTGAACACTAAATGTTACAATCGCCTTTTTGGAAGTGAATATTCCGTATTTCATACTTACATCCAGCATATATCACAATAACGTTACATTATTTTTATTTTTACCGTTTTACAAATTTATATCTCTAAAACATTTCTGCTGTCCCCTCATCTTTGCAATATTGATGGCACTTGATGTACTTAATTATTCCAGATGAATTGAATTAAGTCCTAATAAAATAAAGTATGTCTAATGAATACAAATGAACCGGACAAATGTAATTTGTTAAGCAAAACATAGAAAAGATTAAATTTAGTTTGATCAGAACTGGCCAGCTATATTTCCAGTGCTCCTAAAAGGTATTTAATTACTTAGGTTCATTCCTGCTTTAATATTTAATAACAGTGAATTGCCATGGATAACAAATATGTCATAACAAGAAGAAACCTTTCAAATTAATATAACATAAGATAAAACAATGCAAAATGACTATTCACCTTCATTCCCATAAAGTACGTATGTATCATAGCTGCAAAGACATATTGTTTAAAGTAAAAGGAGTTGTGTGGTCTAAAGCTACAAGTCTGCAATCATCCTATTTGACTGCAGACTTGTGAATTTTCACATCGTGTGCAATATGCACTGTGGGGATTCTCTGGTGTTAGCGTCGGGTGTGGGGGAACACGTGACCAGCAAGTATGCAATATGAATACTCCTGGCCACATTCCACTAGTGTATTGAGTGAGGCCAGAAATAGTCTAGTTGGAATGTGGCCAGGAATATGCCTATCGCATACTTGTGGGCACATGACCACCTACTCCCGGTGACGGCACAATAGAATTCTCACGGCGCGTTGTGCGTGAAATGTGAGGATTCACAAGTCTGTCGTCAGATAGAAACCTTTAAGGAAAATTTATCAATTATCGATATCCAAGTAGTGGTCCGACCACAAGACCTTCTACTGATTGGCAGAATAAGGACCTTTTATCCCTATTTGAATGGAGTGACAGTGGACTTACTCAAAAATCTCCATTTGTTCACTATGGGCAGGGCCGGCGTTAGGGGGAAAGCAGACTAGGCATCTGTCTAGCGCCCCCGCTCCCGGAAAGGTCCCCAGGCAGTGGCGTGCCACTAATAGCGGCACACCACGTGGCCACTTTGGGGTCTATGAGTCAGAGGGGCCTGGCACCAGCGCCGACCCCCCTCCTGCATTCAACTGTATCAGCATCATAGATACCGATACAGCTGAAAGCAATGATGGAGGAGGTAGCGTCATGTGATGCTCCCTCTCCCATCATTCCCCCTCTGCCTCTGAAGCAGCGTGCGCGATTCTGTCACCAAGCTGTACAAGCAGTGGAGCTGCTGAGACGGGTTGCAGAGTCCGGAACAGTGGGGGAATGAGGAGAGGTAAGTATTGTATTTATTTTTCTTTATATATACAGTATATCAGTGAGTACATGGTGGTCATAACACTGCAGGACTATGGGGGCTACATTATACTATATAGGGGGCTGCATTAAACTATGAGGGGGCTGAATTATACTTTATGATGGGGCTGCATTATACTCTGAGGGGGACTGCATTATACTTTATGTGGGGGCTGCATTATACTTTATGAGGGGGGCTGCAGTATACTTTGATGGGGCTGCATTATACTTTGAGGGGTGACTGCGTTATACTCTGAGGGAGGCAGCATTATACTCTATGGGGTTGCTGCATTATACTCTATGAGGGGGGCTGCATTATACTCTATGGGTGGGCTGCATTACACTCTGTGGGGGGCTACATTATACTTTGTAAGGGCTGCATTATATTTTATTGGGTAGCTGCATTATATTCTATGGGGAGTTGCATTATACTATACGGGGTCTGCATTATACTCTGAGGGAGGCTACATTATACACTATGAGGGGGGTTACATTATACTGTATTTGGGAGCCGCATTATACTCTATGAGGACTATGGGGTGCATTATACTTTATGGGGTCTGCATTATACTATATGGGGTCTGCATTATACTATATGGGGGCTGCATTATCCTCTATCAAGGACTATGGGGAGGGCATTATTCTATTTTACTATATGGGACCTGCATTATACTGTATCGAAGACTATGGAGAATGTATTATATCATATGAAGGACAATGGGGTGCATTATACTATGGGGAGTGTGTTGTACTATATGGAGGACTATGGGGTGTGCATTATACTATATGGCGGACTATGAAGAATTCATTATACTATATTGAGGACGATGTGGAGTGTAGTATACTATAGGAAGGGTATGGTGCTGTCCATTATAATTTATGGAGGACAATGGGGAGTGTTTTATACTATATGGAGGACTATGGGGAGTGTTTTATACTATATGGAGGACTATGGAGAGTATGTTATACTATATGGAGGACTATGGAGAGTGTAGTATACAATATGGAGGACTATGGGGAGTGCATTTTACTATGTGGAGGACTATGAGGAGTGTGATATACTATATGGAGAGCTATGGGGAGTGTATTGTACTATATAGAGGATTATTGGGAATGTATTATACTATATTGGTGCTTTATTCACATCACCATATTTTCACAGAGAGGTAGATTACATTTGGGGTGTAGAAAAGCCAACAGATACCATATTTTCACAGAGAGGTAGATTACATTTGGGGTGTAGAAAAGCCAACAGATACACTTCCTTTTATTAAAAAATTATATCTTTATTGAAAATATAAATCAACACAGAAGAAAACACATTAAAAACAATAAACAAGATTGTATCGCAGTAAACACAGGTAAATATGCATACAGATATTATGTCAGTCCAAGATATATTTCTTAATGTCGACTATTTCCTGCTAATGACCTATATGGAGAAAATATATTACATTTTATACTTCAGTTAGAAATGGGTATTAGGTCTCCATCTAGTGGCCAAAAAGAGTACTTACTACAACAAGTAGGTAGATTCGTATAATCCCCATTTCATAAAGTGCATGTGCTAAATAAAAGGCCATTATGAGGAGTGTTAAATAAAAATAATCCTAATGATCAGATGCTCCATTACCTCAAACAAGCATATATATTAAAGAAGTTGTCCGGTACTTTTTTTAAATTGCCCAATGTATTCAGCATGTGGGCATAAGTATATTTGTAAATACCTTGTGTTGCTTTTAATGCCTGTGAGAAGCGCTATCGGTGGCCGGTCACAGGCATCATGTGACCCCGCGCTGACGTCACGACAAGTGAGGCGTGACTCAGCGCTGGGGTCCCAGCGGTGGCTGCTGGGTTGTGGGCGGGGTCACCCCCCGCGTCACACCCAGCATCCACCGCACGCTCTCCCTCTCCCCATTCATTGGGAAAGCGTGCGGTGGATGCCGGGTGTGACGCAGGGGAATAACCCCACCCACAACCCAGCAGCCACCAGTGGAACGCGGAAGAGGGACCCTCGGCTGCAGCCTGGGCTTGTCGTGACATCAGCGGATGTCAGCGCCGGCTGCAGCCGGGGGTCATGTAATGCCTGTGAGCGGCCAGTGATAGCGTCGATCACAGGCATTATCTGCAACACAAGGTAATTACAGAGATACTTATGCCCACATGCTGAATACATTGGGCAATTTAAAAAAAAAGTACCGCAAACCCCTTTAACAATAAGGTGCAAGTGCATGAAAACAGGTAAGTAGAGGAACGAGGAGCATCAGACCAGAAGTTAAAGGTTATTCAGCCAACATTACACATTGCAGAGGACAAGAAAAGACATTTCCATATTTACCATCTATAAGCCCTTTAACGCACATTTCACAGAATGCTTCATCAGAAATGTTGTGTCAACCAAGGCAGTGCACAATATTTAAATGATCAAACAGCCAATCCCGTTGGTCCCATTCAGAAATTCCGAAAAATCTTTTGGACTGACATAATATCTGTATGCATATTTACCTGTGTTTACTGCAGTACAATCTTGTTTATTGCTTTTAATGTGCTTTCTTCTGTGTTGATTTATATTTTCAATAAAGATGTACTTTTTTAATTAAAGGGAGTGTATCTATTGACCTATCCAGTTTAATACTTCCTTATTAGTGTTGAGAGAACATGCTCGACACTGCTCGGTACTCACCCGAGCATCACGCTACTCGGGATGTTTGGCGAGCACCGAGCATTTCCGGGTTACTCGGGCGGGAGCTCGGGTCTCCGCTCTGCATGTTTGGCGCTCTTTACAGAGCCAATGAACATGCAGGGATTGCCAGCCAGTCACTGTAATGCTGCAGCCATGTTGGTTGTGGGCATTACAGTGATTGGCTGGCCGCACAGCGTCACCTCGAGTATTTAAAACGGGGCGCCGCCATCTTGGACACAGTCGCTCCGGATTAGACAGTGTAGGGACAGCGCTGCTGATTTAGGGAGAGATATAAACTGCGAAATAATTAGTATAGGGTCTGTAAAGGCTGCCAGAACAAACAAACAGTCCTTTTCAGGACTAATATCCATCCCTGATACCAGGCAGGCAGGCTGTATAGGAGACACAGTGGTTATACCAGTAAACGCTGCATTACAGTCCTGTGTGCTCCTGTTGCTGAAATTGCTGGACTTAGCACCAGGTGTCGGGGGCCAGGAAAAATCCTTTTTTTTTCATCTAAATCCTCCTTTTTTTTTTCCTCCTTCACACTGTACAAATACCCGTCTTATTAACCTTTTGGTGTCCCCCCTCCCACAAAAAAAAAGCGTGTCTCTGATTTTTTAGACACAAATATATCTGTTGAAAATAGTCTTGTGAAGGCCTGACATCCCAGTGTGGTTTCGCAGTTCCACGGGTCAAATCGCTGTACTATCCAGTTTTGGGCCTTTGGTATCTAAAAAAAAAGCAGTTTGAGTGTGTCGCTCACTGTTCAGCCGCAAATATCTCTATTTAAAAAAGTGTGGTATACCCCAGTAAACAATAACTGTGGTTTTGCCATCCCATGGTAAAAAATCTCTATTATTCAGCCTTTGGTAGTTTTTTCCGTAAAGAAAAACAGTAGTGTCTCCTGACTGTTGTGACACAAAAATATATTTGTGGAAAATAGTCTTGTGTAGGCCCAACATCCCAGTGTGGTTTCGCAGTTCCACGGGTCAAATCGCTGTACTATCCAGTTTTGGGCCTTTGGTATCTAAAAAAAAAGCAGTTTGAGTGTGTCGCTCACTGTTCAGCCACAAATATCTCTATTTAAAAAAGTGTGGTATACCCCAGTAAACAATAACTGTGGTTTTGCCATCCCACGGTAAAAAATCTCTATTATTCAGCTTTTGGTAGTTTTTTCCATAAAGAAAAACAGTAGTGTCTCCTGACTGTTGTGGCACAAAAATATATCTGTTGAAAATAGTCTTGTGGAGGCCCGACATCCCAGTGTGGTTTCGCAGTTCCACGGGTCAAATCGCTGTACTATCCAGTTTTGGGCCTTTGGTATCTAAAAAAAAAAGCAGTTTGAGTGTGTCGCTCACTGTTCAGCCGCAAATATCTCTATTTAAAAAAGTGTGGTATACCCCAGTAAACAATAACTGTGGTTTTGCCATCCCACGGTAAAAAATCTCTATTATTCAACTTTTGGTAGTTTTTTCCGTAAAGAAAAACAGTAGTGTCTCCTGACTGTTGTGACACAAAAAATATATCTGTTGAAAATAGTCTTGTGTTGGCCTGACATCCCAGTGTGGTTTCGCAGTTCCACGGGTCAAATCGCTGTACTATCCAGTTTTGGGCCTTTGACCGAATTACTAGGGAAGCACAGAACAACACCAGTATTGAGAACTGATCAGTGTGAACAGGTTATTAATTGGATAGCAGATAATACTTCCAGTTACATAGGCACCACCACCTCCGGTCTGTCTTCCACACAGTTAACTCTTAGTAGCCGTGAGTCTCGACCGCATACTCCTCCTCACCCTGATGCTCCTTCCTCCCACCATGCCGAGTGTCGTCAGACAGCAAGTGATCCCACACTTGGACACTCTGAAGAGCTGTTCACTGGTCCATTTCCATATTTGGGCCCCTCGCCTGATACTCTTGAAGTGGTGGAAGAGGAGATCCCATGTTGCGATGCCCAAATATTTGAACAGCCACGGCCACAGGAAGTCGACGTTGGCAATCTGTCACAAGAGGTGGACGATGACGAGACACAATTGCCAGGAAGTGAGGAGGAGGATCGTGGTGCGCAAGTGGAAGAGGAGGAGGTGGTGGATGATCTAGTAACTGACCCAACGTGGAAGGAGAAGATGCAGAGTGAGGCCAGCAGCACACAGGGGGAGGGAGGCAGAGTACCACAACAGGCAGGAAGAAGCAGTGTGGTGGCCGCAGACAGAAGGCAGGTAACCGTTCCCCGTAACACCAACACGAGGGACGTTGCCAGTACAAGCGGTAGGTCTTTCAGAGTCTGGAATTTTTTTAAAGACTCTGCTGATAACCCCAAAAATGCCATATGTTCCACCTGTCATGCCAGAATCAGCAGGGGTGACAAAACTAGCAGCCTGACCACCACCAGCATGATCAGGCACATGGCAGCAAAGCACCCGACTTTGTGGGGCGAAACCCAGGGTCCACGACCAGTGTCAGCGGGTGCCACCACTGCTTCTTCCACTGTTGTGCGTGCAATAGAACCCCCTGTTGTGTGTGCAAGGCAATCCCCTGTCCATACTGCATGTAAAGATGCCCCCTCCTCTCAGTCTTCACTTGTTATGGCAGTTTCTCAAGAAACAGCATCAACGTACACGTCCACGTCCCACCGCAGCGTTCAATTGTCCATATCCCAGACCTTTGAACGAAAGAGGAAATTCGCAGCTAACGCCCCACAAGCCACAGTCCTAAATTCGCACATTTCACGACTGCTTGCATTGGAAATGGTGCCTTTTATGATGGTGGAGACGGAATCCTTCCGCAATCTTATGGCGGTGGCCGTCCCTCGGTACTCAGTCCCCAGCCGACACTATTTTGCCCGGTGTGCCATCCCCGCACTACACAAGCACATGTCCCAAAGCATCTGCCATGCCCTCAACAACGCAGTTACTGGGAGAGTCCACCTGACAACGGACACGTGGACAAGTGCTAGTGGCCAGGGACGGTACATCTCTCTGACGGCACACTGGGTAAACATAGTGGAAGCCGGGACCCAGTCGGACCTTGGGACGGAACACATCCTCCCCACACCGAGGATTGCGGGTCCTATGTCAGTCAGAGTTGCCCCCACAGTGTACAGCTCCTGCGCATCCTCCTCCTCCTCCTCCTCCTCATGTTCAGCCTCCATCTCAGATATCACCACATCAGTTACAAGCTGGAAGCATTGTAGTACTGCCTCCGCCAAGCGGCAACAGGCTGTGCTGAAACTCATAAGCTTAGGTGATAAACCTCACACTGCTTGTGAGTTGTGGACAGCTGTGAAAGAGCAGGCAGATCTGTGGCTGAGACCGCTGAACCTACATCCCGGCATGGTCGTGTGTGACAATGGCCGTAACCTGGTGGCGACTCTGAGGCGAGGTGAGATCACACACGTACCATGCCTGGCTCATGTGCATAACCTCGTGGTTCAGCGGTTTCTTAAATCGTACCCCGAGTTGCCAGATCTGCTCGTGAAAGTATGCCGCCTGTCAGCTCATTTTCGCAAGTCGGCTACAGCTTCCGCCGCCCTTGCTGTGTTGCAGCAGCATTTGCAGCTTCCGGCACACCGACTGGTGTGTGATGTCCCCATACGTTGGAACTCTACCCTCCACATGTTGCAAAGGATTTGTGAGCAGAAGAGAGCAGTTGTGGAGTACCAGCTGCAACAAGGCCGTCGATATTCAGGTCAGACTCCACACATAAGACCTCAGGAGTGGACCTGGATGTCTGACATATGTACCATCCTGACAAACTTTGAGGAGGCCACCAAGATGGTGAGTGGTGATGACGCCATCATTAGTGTCAGCATCCCACTTGTCTATCTTTTGCAACGCTCTCTGCAGAGAATTAAAGAGGAGGCATTGCAGCCAGAGTATGATGAGATGGATCAAGAAGCCGTAGCGGGCGATTACACACAGCCCAGCCTCATCTCATCCCAACGTGCATTGGGGGACAATGAGGGAGAGGAGGAGGAGGAGGAGGAAGAACAGGAGCTGCTATCATGAGTTGTAGACGGTAGTACCTGTACAAGTGTCATACAGTTGGTTCAGCGTGGGTGGCCTGAGGACAGGGGGGAGGAGGAAGAGGAGGAGGAGGAGGAGGAAGAGAGCATGGTCAGTCGTCATCTTGGTGAGGACACGGAAATCTTGCCCGTTACCAGTCTTGCACGCATGGCTGACTTTATGTTACGCTGCCTTAACCGTGACCCTTGCGTTGTCAAAATGTTGGGTGACAGTCATTACTGGTTGGTGACACTTGTAGACCCCCGCTACAAGGAGAACTTTCACTCTCTTATTCCTGAGGTGGAGAGGTCTACAAAAATGGGGCAATACCAGAAGGCCCTTGCTGCAGAACTCTTAAAAAAATTCCCATCTGAACATGCTAGCGGCAGAGGTCACAGTTCGTTGCCCAACCAAGGCGTACAGGCGAGAGAGATGCAACTCCAATCCAGCAGAGGCAGGGGAACACTGTCAACGTTCTGGGACAGTTTTCTGACACCCGCCCAGCTTACAGGCCCTGAGGCGCGGGGTACTCTCACAAGGAGTGGAAAGTTTCAAAAGATGGTGAGGGAGTACCTTGCCGATCGTACTAGCGTCCTCCGTGATTCCTCTGTGCCTTTTAATTATTGGGTATCCAAGCTGGACACTTGGAATGAACTCGCTCTGTACGCCTTGGAGGTCCTGGCCTGCCCTGCCGCTAGCGTGTTATCAGAGCGTTTTTTTAGTGCCGCTGGGGGAATTATAACTGATAAGCGCACTCGCCTGTCAACTGACAATGTTGACAAGCTGACCCTTATCAAAATGAACAAGGGCTGGATTGGGCCAGACTTCTCATCACCACCGAATGACAGCAGAGTAACATAAAGTCAAATCCACTGTGTTATTTCGGGGGGTGTATTCACATGCACCGCTTCACACCCACACATGGGTATATGCTTCCTCGTTTCGGCTGTTTAATCTTCTTCTCCTTATCCTCAGCCTCCACCACCACTATACCACCAGGGTGCAAGCATTGCAAGTTCCTCCGTCCTTATTTTTGGCAGCTTTTGCTTGCAAGGCATAAGCAAATACTATGGGACACCCACTCCCCAATAATGGGACTTATGTTTGTAATATGCTGTACTGCATGGCTCTTGTAAGGGGCATTGCAAGTTGCTCCGTCCTAATTTTTGGCAACTTTTGCTGGAAAAGCATAAGCAAATACTATGGGACACCCACTCCCCAATAATGGGACTTATGTTTGTAATATGCTGTACTGCATGGCTCTTGTAAGGGGCATTGCAAGTTGCTCCGTTCTAATTTTTGGCAGCTTTTGCTGGGAAAGCATAAACAAATACTATGGGACACCCACTCCCCAATAATGGGACTTATGTTTGTAATATGCTGTACTGAATGGCTCTTGTAAGGGGCATTGCAAGTTGCTCCGTCCTAATTTTTGGCAGCTTTTGCTGGGAAAGCATAAGCAAATACTATGGGACACCCACTCCCCAATAATGGGACTTATGTTTGTAATATGCTGTACTGCATGGCTCTTGTAAGGGGCATTGCAAGTTGCTCCGTCCTAATTTTTGGCAGCTTTTGCTGGGAAAGCATAAGCAAATGCTATGGGACACCCACTCCCCAATAATGGGACTTATGTTTGTAATATGCTGTACTGCATGGCTCTTGTAAGGGGCATTGCAAGTTGTTCCGTCCTAATTTTTGGCAGCTTTTGCTGGGAAAGCATAAGCAAATACTATGGAACACCCACTCCCCAATAATGGGACTTATGTTTATAATATGCTGTACTGCATGGCTCTTGTAAGGGGCATTGCAAGTTGCTGCTTCCTAATTTTTGGCAGCTTTTGCTTGGAAAGCATAAGCAAATACCATGGGACACCCACTCCCCAATAATGGGACTTATGTTTGTAATATGCTGTACTGCATGTGACGCGCCCCCCCGACCGTGTGTACACGTGTGTGGGATACCCGGTGCTGGGTCTCTCTTGTCTGTAGTCTCCGTGGCGGTAAACCGGTCCCGTGGCTCAGGCTGGTCAAACCAGTGGCAGTCTTTCTTAGGTTTTGAGGTTAATTGTCCGACTGCGCCACCCGTGGATTGCGGTCAGGGAGTACCACCGCTGCGAGACAGACCGCTGAGGCTGGTGTTGTGTGCGCAGCATAGAATGGGATAACTCCCCTCGGGAGGAGTATAGCCTCAGGGCAGTGAGTGTGGATGATGGGGGTGATGGTGCACGAGCGCAGCAGGAATGACTCAGAGTCTTTGCAGTGCAGTTCAGGGTCTTTACTGATGATTATAAGGTGGACCCTCCCAGGAGTACAGGCTAGCATAAGAGGCCTGGTCAGTCTGTGAGCAAGCAGGAGTTCCCCTGGCCAGGTGGAGTTGTAGGCCTCCCCGTCTGTCTGCACTCTTCCTGGCTACCTTGCTGTAAGCGGGTAGAAGTAGCCCACGTCCCTGAGTGTACCGTGTAGTGCTCACCCGTATGGCTGGTGACTTGGGGCCTTCTGTTAGCCTCCGCTCCACGACGGCGGTGCTGGTCCCTAGCTTGTGACTGAGCCTCCGGGCTTCTATGGCCAGAGGACCTGAAATCCCCTGCCGGCTGGTTTCTGCTGCTGGATATATAAGTCCTCACAGCTTCGGACTCCTGTGTCCGGTTCCTATTGTCTTCTGCCAGGGCGAGCTCTGCTCAGCTTCCAGCCCCTGGTCTTTAGCTCCTAGCTCCTACAGAGCTCCTTGCTGTTACTTTCCCTTGCTCTCACTCTGACTCTCACTGTTCTCTGACTCACTCAACCCCGCCCCAGATCCAGTTTATAAGGACAGAATTCTCCCCTCCCAGGATTAGGGCAGGAGGATGTTGCATGTTTAAGGGATCTTGACCAGGAAACCTCCCACTTGCTCTCCGACGTAATATCTCTATTACTGTGGTGACCAGACCCCTGGGGTGCCACACATGGCTCTTGTAAGGGGCATTGCAGTTCCTCATAATTTTTGGAAAGCCTTCCATTCACTGCTTAGGCCAACATTGCACAGGAGACCCAGTTGCTATAAATGGAAAAAAAGGTTTAGTTAACACCCTCTGACCTCCATGTCATTCCCAAGGGGCATTGGAGTGGCTCGAAAATTTTGGTAGCCATTGCACTCACTGTATGCCCTATAACTGTGTAGCCGAACCGCTCCTTTTGTTACAGAAACATATCCTACAAGACATATCTGGTTGACTGGCCTGATATTGATGTGAATGGTCCCTGATCCTCCTGCTCTTTCTCCTTTGCCACTACCTCATCCATCATTTATCACCTGAAGCTTTGTTTTAACGGGAGTCATAGAACTTGGATAGTAGCAGGAAAACATCCAGCAATCCTCGGAGGAGGTAGGATATGTGCCAAAACGCTGACCTCCTCAGGCCTAGCCGCTACTACATACATGCGCTTGCATTACAACAAAACAAAGCAGATGCTAACTTCTATCATCCTCATCATGCTCCTCACCTTGGCACTCTCAACTCCCCTGATGGAGAAGCCAGGGCCCACCGGAGGAGTCTGATAGTCCGGTGGGCTCGACCAATGCTGCCCTAAAGCAGGCCAGACTAAGAAAAGTGTGGGAAAGGTTACTGGGACAAATAGGGGTGGCTGGGGACCGAGTATGGACACCCGGCCACCCCCTGGAGGCTGGGGAGCAAGCGGGGACACCCGGCCACCAGGCGGCTGGGGACTGAGTATGGATACCAGGCCGCCGACACAGCCATGGCGTGGTGGCCAGATTCTGCCTCCACATGCCTAAAATGCCCAATTTAAAGTGCAAGCAAGCAAGCAGTATGGTATTGCAGCCTGGGGGTGGGTGGGTGGCAGGCTGCATACTTGCTCTTGCATTGCAAGGAATGGGAGAGGTACAATTGAACACTGCCCTGGGACAAGGACTTGAATGGGGATAGTTGCAAGTCTGCAACGACAGGTGCAAGGTTGCAAGGTGGGAGGCATCTTCGCATGTACCATGAACAGGGGTTTGGCAAGCACACACTACAGCGGAATAGGCTCTCCTTCCCACTAAATGCACTGGGGAGGGCACAGGTAATGTTTTGGTATACGCGCTTAATCTTATGTATAAGGCACACCAGGACAAATATGGGCGGCTGGGGACTGAGTATGGATACCTCGCTGCCAAAGCAGCCATGAGGTAGTGGCCAGCTTCGGCCTCCTCCAAACTAAAAGGCCCCATTTCAAGTGCAAGCTAGCAGTATGGAGTTGCAGTCTGGGGGTGGGTGGGTGGCAGGCTGCACACTTACACTTGCATTAAAAGAAAACATAGCAGATGCTAACTTCTGTCATCATCATCATGCTCCTCACCTTGGCACTCTCAACTCCACCGATGGAGAAGTCAGGGCCCGCCGGAGGAGTCTGGTTCTCTGGTGGGCTCGTCCAATGCTGCCTAAAGCAGGCCGGGCTAAGAATAGTGTGTGGGGGGATGTTCCAAGGAAAAATAGGGGCGGCTGGGGACCGTTTATGGACACCCGGCTGCCCCCAGGCGGCTGGGGTCCGAGTATGGACACCCGGCCGCCGGGCGGCTGGGGACTGAGTATGGATTCCAGGCCGCCAACACAGCCATGACGTGGTGGCCAGATTCCGCCTCCACATGCCTAAAAGGCCCAATTTCAAGTTCAAGCAAGCAAGCAGTATGGTATTGCAGCCTGGGGGTGGGTGGGTGGCAGGCTGCATACTTGAGCTTGTATTGCAAGCAATGGGGAAGGTACAATTGAACACTGCCCTGGGACTAGAACTTGCATGGGGATAGTTGCAAGTCTGCATCTTCTGATGCGGTAAGGATCACTTATGATGGGCACACTTTTAGACAGTGACCTGGGAGTCAGAGATGCTTCCAGGGGTCTTCCCCATGCTGTTCCCTTGTCTTTTCAGCACTTTATGCATGTGTCACACAGCACATGGCCAGATAAGGTTGTAAAATGTTAAAATGACATTTCACGGTGAATGCATTGTCATAGTTGAAAGCAATACAAAAGTGCAAAAACGCATAAAAAATGCTACTTGTGAACATAGCCGAAGGTGTAGAGGAGTATTTTTGTTTTTGGTCATTTATTTTAACTTATACACAAGTCTTTACCCTGGAAAGGATGTTCCTTAACATATTTCACAGGTAAAAAGTTTCACTTTCGTTTTTGAACGTTTTATTGTGAGCCTGTAAAAGTGGCTTAATACCTCTGACCACGTTGTTGACAGCAGTGACCTGGGGGTCAGAAATGCTTCCTGGGGCGATCCCCATGCTGTCCCCATGTCATTTGAGCACTGTCACTATCGTTTTGGGCACTTGTTAGGCTTTTAAAAGACTGCCGGGGGTGCCACCGCAAAAATGCTCGAGTCTCCCATAGACTAACATTGGGCTCGTTGCTCGGGTCGAGCAACCGAGTATCACGGCGAGCTCGGCCCGAGCTTCGAGCACCCGAGCATTTTAATTCTCGCTCAACACTATTCCTTATACTTAGGACCTTTGTTTAGGTATCTACATTTGTGGTGTGTTAATGCACCTATACACATGGAACATTGAGTTTGGGTAGGACAGGCCGGTCCTTGTCCTTAGTTAGATTCAAACTCAAGACTCAGTGCTACAAGGTAACACTGCTATGGCCCTTGAGGCGTTAACCATTAAAGCGAAACAGGGGGAAAATTTACTTCCCAATGATACATTTCTGACACATTTTAGCACACAAAACATGTTATATCTTTCAAAAATGCCAAATTCAAAATCCTAAATTAAAGTTGATAATCCATCATGGTAGTGCAAACCCATCATTCCCTTTCAAAACTTAAAAAGGGATGCCAAATTTTGTATTTTATTGGGCTCTACAGACTCTTTTTAACCTGCACATGTATCTTTAATGTGGTTGGAGGTCATAAATCAGATAAAAGATGCCCCAAAAACGACAGACAAAAGATAAATGTGTATGTGTATTAGTGATGGGCGAGCATTAAAATGCTCGGGTGCTCGATGCTCGGATCGAACACATTGGAATACTCGGGTGCTTGACCCGAGCAACGAGCCAAATGTAAGTCTATGGGAAGCTCGAGTATTTTTCAGGCGGCTCTCCCCGATGGTCTTCAGAGGGCCTAAAAATTCCCCAAATTGATGGGAACAGTGCTCAAATTACATGGAAACAGCATGGGGAAGACCCCTGGAAGCATTTCTGTCCCCCAGGTCACTGCTGTGAACAATGTTGTTAGAGGTATTAAGTAGTGTTGAGCCACCCCCGTAGTGTTCGGGTTCGGTTCGGTTCGTCGAACACCGGGATGTTCGAGGAACTATTCGTCGAACTGTTCGTCAAAGACCTTAGAACACCGTCGAACACCGTTAAAACCAATGGCAGGCAAACAAAAACACATAGAAACACATAGAAAACACCTTCAAAGGTGTCCAAAAGCTGACAAACTGCTCAGAAGACGCTCTCTTTAAAAAAGCCGGCCGGCAATTCAGCAGCGGCATACACCGGTACCCGACAATTTAGACAAGAAGGAATAGAGCATCACACATAGATTAGATAGATAGAAACATGTCAGTCACACATATAAGAAGCACAGTGACAGTGTTGCTTACTGTACTTGTCATTTAGTGTACAGGATTTATTAAAAAAAATAATAGTATTTTCGTGCACCGTCTCTTTAAAAAAGCCGGCCGGCAATTCAGCAGCGGTACCCGACAATTTATAACAGAAAGAATAGAGCATCACACATAGATAGATATAAACATGCCAATCACATATATAATAAGTACAGTGACAGTGTTGGTTACTGTACTTGTCATTTAGTGTAAAGGATTTATTTAAAAAAATAATAGTGTTTTCATGCACCGTCTCTTTAAAAAAGCCGGCCGGCAATTCAGCCTCGGTACCCGACAATTTAGAACAGAAAGATAGAGCATCACACATAGATTAGATAGATAGAAACATGTCAGTCACATATATAAGAAGTACAGTGATAGTGTTGATCACTGTACTTGTCATTTAGTGTTAAAATAAAGGATTTATTAAAAATAAAATTGGCGTGGGGTTCCCCGTAATTTTAGTCTCTAGCGGAGGTTAAGCAGACGGCTGGGGCAGATGTTTGAAGCCTGGGAAGGGGGTAATACCCACGGAGCTTCCCAGGCTACTAATATCAGCCTCCAGCTGAATACCTAGCCTTAACTAGCTATTAAAATGGGGGACCCCCCCAAAAAAATGACGTGGGGTCCCCCCTATTTAAATAGCTAGCAAAGGCTAAGCAGACAGCTGGGGGCTGATATTAATAGCCCAGGAAGGGTGCCATGAATATTGGCCCCCTCCCAGGCTAGAAACACCAGCCGTCAGCTGTCCCAGAAATGGCGCATCCGTAGGATGCGCCAAATCTGGCACTTAGCCTCGCTCTTCCCACTGCCCTGTAGCGGTGGCAGTGGGGTAATAGGGCTGGGGTTGATGTCAGCTTATAATGCCAGCTGACATCAAGCCCAGGTTAGTAATGGAGAGGCGTCTATAAGACACCCCCTTTACTAACCCCATAGTCAAAGTTAAAAGAAAACACAAACACCCAGAATAAAGTCCTTTAATTGAAATAAACACACAATTCTTTATTGTTCTAAATTAAACCATACTTACCATCACGCCCATTCCAGCTGAAGCCAACGATCTCCTGCAATAAAAGTAAAATAATAAACCAACATCATCCTTACCTTTCCATGGTTCCCACGACAGCTTCAGCTCTGCTACATCGAGATGACAGGCTGGACCGCAGCAGAACGCTGCCATCCAGCCTGTCATCCCGCAGACACTGAGAAGCGCAGGCTTGCTTGCGCTCCTCAGTGTCTGGCTGTGACGGCATAAAGATGAGCCGAGGTCATGTCCAATGAGCTCGGCTCACCTCATGCACGTCACTGACAGCGTGGGAGAATTCTCACGCTGAAGCGCTGAGTGCAGGAGAATTTTCCCACGCTGTCAGTGACGTGCATGAGGCTGATATTTAAATTTGGCGCACAAATCGGTGATTGGTCGCGGGCAGCGTCCGCGACCAATCAGCACAGTAGTGTTTAACTTTGGCGGCAAGATCAGTGATTGGTCACGGTCAAGACGGCGACCAATCACCGATTTGTGCGGCACATTTAAATAGCGGCCGTGACCAATTGGATGTCAGCACCGCTCCCCGGTCCTCCCTTCACGCCCTAGCCGCATGGATGTCAGCGGCGCTGCCTGTGCGGATACTTCCGCTGCGAGAACCCGGGACATGAGCGGGCGCTCGGAGCAGAAGTATCCCGACCCGCAGCGCCGCTCCCCGGTCCTCCCTTCACACCCTAGCCGCTGATGTCCCCACAGTATCCCCAGGCAGCGGCGCTCCCCGGTCCTCACCAATACGATTCGCTGATTGGTCGCGCTCTCCGCACGCGACCAATCAGTGATCTTGGCGCTAAAGTTAAACACCGCTCTGCTGATTGGTCGCGGAAACTGCCCGCGACCAATCACCAATTTGGGCGCCACATTTAAAAAAGCGGCCGCGACCAATCAGTGAGATTGGCGCCATATTTAAAACAACGCTCTGCTGATTGGTCGCGGACTCTAGCCGTGACCAATCAGCGAGATTGGCGCCAAATTTAAACCCCGCTCTGCTAATTGGTCGCGGATGCCGGCCGCGACAAATCAGCATTATTGGCGTCAAATTTAAACACCGCTCTGCTGATTGATCGCGGTCGCCGTCCGCAACCAATCAGCAGTATTGGCGCCAAATTTAAACCCTGCTCGGCTGATTGGTCACGGTTGCCGGCCGCGACCAATCAGCAGTATTGGCGCCAAATTTAAACCCCGCTCTGCTGATGGGTCACGGTTGCCGGCCGCGACCAATCAGTGATTTTGGTGCCAAATTGAAACACCGCTCTGCTGATTGGTCGTGGCCGGCGATTGCGACCAATCAGCATTATTGGCGCCAAATTTAAACCCCGCTCTGCTGATTGGTCGCGACCGCCGGCCGCGACTAATCAACATTGTTGCCGCCAAATTTAAACACCGCCCTGCTGAATGGTCGCGGTCGTGACCAATCACCGTTATTGGCGCCAAATTTAAACACCGCTTTGCTGATTGGTCGTAACCGCAACCAATCAGCATTATTGGCGCAAAATTTAAACACCGCTTTGCTGATTGGTCGCGACCGCGACCAATCAGCATTATTGGCGCAAAATTTAAACCCCGCTCTACTGATTAGTCGCAACCGCCGGCCGTGACCAATCAGCGATATAGTCGCCAAATTTCAACACCGCTTTGCTGATTGGTCGCGGTTGCTGGCCGTGACCAGTCAGAGATTTTGGCGCCAAATTTAAACACCGCTCTGCTGATTGTGCCGGGTCTGCCACATACATATTCTAGAATACCCGATGCGTTAGAATCGGGCCACCATCTAGTTTCATGAAATAATTTAAAAAAAAATTGACGTGGGGCTTCGCACTATATTTGTGTCCAGCCAGGTACAGCAGGCAGGAACGGGCTGCCCCCAACCACCAGCTGCCTATTTGTACCTGGTTGGACACAACAATATAGGGAAGCCCTTTTTTTCTTAATGATTTCATGAATTTCATGAAATAATTAAAAAAAAAAATATGTGGGGCTTCGCCCTATTTTTGTGTCCAGCCGGGTACAACTAGGCAGCTGGGAGCTGGAATGTGCAGCGCAGGGAGGCCCAAGCTTTCTGGGTCCCCCCCGCTACAAATTGCAGTCCGCAGCCACCCCGGGAAATGGTGCGTTCATAGAAGCGCCATCTTCTGGCGCTGTACCCAACTCATCCAGGGCCCTGGTGCGGTGTCTCACTGGGTAATAAAGGGGTTAGGGCCAGCTTGGCATTATCAGCTGGCCCTAAGCCCAAAATTCATGGGGTCACGCCAATATTAGACATGACCGCCATGAATTTCTAGTAAAGTATTTAAAAAAAACACAACACCCAGAATAAAGTCCTTTAATTGAAATAAACACACAATTCTTTATTGTTCTAAATTAAACCATACTTACCGTCACGCCCATTCCAGCTGAAGCCAATGTCTTCTGCAATAAAAGTAAAATAATAAAGCAACCTCATCCTTACCTTTCCATGGTTCCCACGACAGCTTCAGCTCTGCTACATCGAGATGACAGGCTGGACCGCAGCAGAACGCTGCCATCCAGCCTGTCATCCCGCAGACACTGAGAAGGGCAGGCATGCTTGCGCTCCTCAGTGTCTCGCTGTGACGGCATAAAGATGAGACGAGTTCATGTTCAATGATCTCAGCTCACCTCATGTACGTCACTGACAGCGTGGGAAAATTCTCCTGCACTCAGCGCTACAGCGTGAGAATTCTCCCACGCTGTCAGTGACATGCATGAGGTGAGCTGAGATCATTGGACATGAATGAGCTCACCTCATGCACGTCACTGACAGCGTGGGAAAATTCTCATCTCTAGTATTAAGCCACTTCTACGGACTCACAATAAAATAAACAAAAATGAAACCAAAATGGATTTTTCTGGGAAATATGTTAAGGAACAACCTTTCCAGGGTAATGACTTGTATATAAGGCAAAATAAATAACCAAAAACAAAAATACTCCTCCACACCTTGGGCTATGCTCACACGTAGCGTTTTTGATGCGTTTTTGCACTTTTGCATTGCTTTCAACCAAGACAAATGCGTTCACCAGGAAATGTCATTTTAACATTTTACAACCTTATCTGGCCATGTGGTGTGTGACACATGATCAGACACATCCTGTTTCATTTAAGAAGGAGGGCCTCTGAAAGTCACAAAGCCTATTTTTATAGGGCCATCAGGCGGCCTTTACTATTCTTAAAGGGTCAGCTGTCGGCCCTCACTATTCTTCGAGAGCCATCAGCCGGCTATGCTTAGTTGTTCCCATTAATAAAGAGTGGGTCTCCTATACTGTTATTGCGTATGCAGTGAGTGGCAGGTGTGCCCTAAATTTGGATGTACCCCAATACCCCTTTGAAGAAACTTAAAGGAGGGCCTCCTGAAAACAATGTTCCCATTATTAGAAAGTGGTTCTCTCATACTGTTTGCCTATGCAGTGAATGCAAGGGTTCCCAAAAATTTGGAGGCACTCCAATGCCCCTTGGGAGAGATGTGGAGGTCAGAGAGCCTCCTGAAAACAATGTTATCATTATTAGGAAGTGGGTCTCCCATAGTGTTGGCCTATGCAGTGAGTGCAAGGCCTGTGAAAAATTGGGAGGTACTCCAATGCCCCTTGGAAGAGATGTAGAGAGCCTCATGAAAAAATGTTCCCATTATTAGGAAGTGGGTCTCCCATAGTGTTGGCCTATGCAGTGAATGCAAGGGCTGAAAAAAAAATTGTGAGGCACTCCAATGCCCCTTGGAAGACACGTGGAGGAGGGCCTCATAAAATAATGTTCCCATTAGAAAGGAACGGGTCTCCTATACTTGTAATGCCCATGCACTAAGTGTATGGGCTGACAAACATTTACCCCTGGGGAATATACATGAACATACTGTATAAAAAAAAATTTTTACGGGCATCATTAACACCCTTTAAAAAAATTATGAGGGTGTTGCATCATGGACCACGGTCACCCTGGTGATATGGTTGTGGAGGATGAGGATGAGGAGAAGGAGGAGTACAAGAGAAAATAGCCAAAATCAGGAGGCGTATACCCATGTGTGGGTGTGAAAAGGTGCATGGGAATACACCTCCCAAAAAAAGACACTGGATTTGAGTTAATGTTACGCTGCTATCATTCGGTGGTGTTGAGAAGTCTGACCCAATCCAGCCCTTGTTCATTTTTATAAGAGTCTGCCTGTCAGCATTTTCAGTTGACAGGTGGATGCGCTTATCAGTTATAATTCCACCAGCGGCACTAAAAACCCGCTCTGATAAACTGCTGGCAGGGCAGGCCAGGACCTCCAAGGCGTAGAGATCCAGTTCATTCCACGTATCCCACTTGGATACCCAATAATTAAAAGGCACAGAGGAATCATGGAGGACGTTGGTAAGGTTGGCAAGGTACTTCCTCAGCATCTTCCCAAACTTTGCAATCCTTGTGAGAGTACCTCGCGCCTCAGGGACTGTGCGATGGGAGGATCTGAGAAAACTCTCCCAGAACTTTGACAGCGTTCCCCTGCCTCTGCTGGATTGGAGTTGTGTCTCTCTCGGCTGTACCCCTTGGTTGTCCAACGAACTGTGACCTCTGCCGCTAGCGTTTTTATATGGGAATTTTTTCTTAATAGTTACGCAACAAGGGCCTTCTGGTACTGCCCATTTTTGTAGACCTGTCCGCCTCAGGAATAAGAGATATAAAGTTCTCCTTGTAGTGTGGGTATAGAAGTGTCACCAACCAGTAATAACTGTCACCCAAAATTTTGAGAACGCGAGGGTCACGGGAAAGGCAGAGTAACATAAACTCAGCCATGCGTGCCAGACTGCTAAAAGGCAAGACTTTCTTGTCCTCACCAAGAGGACAACTGACCATGCTCTCCTCCTCCACCTTTTCCTCCTCCCTGTCCCCAGGGCATCCACGCTGAACAGACGGTATGACAGTTGTGCAAGTAGTACCGGCAATAGCGCATGAAACTAGCTCCTGTTCCTCCTCCTCCTCCTCCTCTTCCTCATTGTCACCCAATCCATGTTGGGATGAGATGAAGCTGGGCTGTGTGTAATCACCCTGTACGGTTCCTTGCTCCATCTTATTGTGCTCTGCCTGCAATGCATCCTCTTTGATTGTGAGCAGAGAGGGTTTCAGAAGACAGAGAAGCGGGATGATGACGCTAATTATGGCGTCATCGCCGCTTACCATCCTGGTGGAGTCCTTGAAGTTTTGGAGGATGGTACACATGTCTGACATCCATGTCCACTCCTGAGGTCTTATGTGTGGAGTCTGAACTGAATACCAATGGCCTTGTTGATGATGGTACTCAACAACTGCCCTCTTCTGCTCACAAATCCTTCCCAACATCTGCAGTGTAGAGTTCTAACGCTTGGGGACTAGAGATGAGCGTTGTTCTACTCGAACTGTTCGCCAATCTCAAATTCGAGCTGTTTTGGGCGGTGTTCGAGCCGTTCGGCGAACACGAACAATTTGATAAAAATTCGGCTGTTCGAGGTTATATTCGATAACTGTTCGTGCACCAAAATCATAACTGGATTTTTTCTCAGTAATGATGAAAATTAATGTTAATACGCAGTTTGAGTGTACAGCGGGGTGGGGGGAGGGGCAGGGGATGGATCTCTGCAGGAACAATGAAGATCTCCATTTTTTTTTCTCTTTCCCGCATTTGCAGTGGGGAGGTGCAATCTGTCAGCCTATCAGCAGCGCACACACGGAGCGAAGTGCTTTTTTTCACACAAGCAAGGGCATGTGTCATTGGCAGTGTATGTCACATGTCCTTGCCCTATAAGACCAAGCCATTTTCCCCGTCGCCACCATTTTCTCACTGCTGCAGCTGCGTGTTAGACGGCACCGCTGTTGCTGTGTGCGCTATACCTTGTTAATTTCAAGCCAATTTTCGTACAAATATACAGAGAGCTTGGGAGTAGGGAATAGTTGTGATTGCAGTCCTTTTAAGGACTAGGTTACAGCATTTCCTACGACTTTTATCAGGGAGGTCTGTGCTCTTAAATAGATAGGTTGTGGGAGTAAAGACTAATTGTAATTGGAGTCCTTTTCAGGACTAGGTTACATCAGTTCCTATCAGTTTTTGCCAGGCAGGTCTGTGCCAGTGCTGTGCAAGTTTTTTTCACAGCATTTGGCTGAATCTAGCAAAGCTAATCCTTTTTGGCCTATTGCAGAGTGTGTTAGTCAGTGGAGTAGCCTATCTGTGTTGCAAGATATACCACCTGTGTATAGAATACCAATTTTTTTACTGCACCTAGTGAAGTAAAATCTTTTGGGCATAGCATCATTCTATTAGTCCATCTATACTGACCTCCATCAGGTTGCAAATTAAAACTAATTTTTATCTGCATCTACAGTACCTCTGAAAAAATATTTGGGCTTCTAGCTGTGTGTGGGACTTGTTTTATTAGTCCATCTATACTGACCTCCATCAGGTTGCAAACTGAATATATTTTTTTCTGCATCTACCTCTGAAAAAATATTGGGCTTCTAGCTGTGTGTGGGTCTTGTTCTATTAATCCATCTATACTGACCTCCATCAGGTTGCAAACAGAATATAATTTTTTTCTGCATCTAGCTCTGAAAAAATATTTGGCCTTCTAGCAGTGTGTCGGACTTTCTCTATTAGTCCATCTATACTGACCTCCATCAGGTTGCAAATTAAAACTAATTTTTATCTGCATCTACAGTACCTCTGAAAAATTTTGGGCTTCTAGCTGTGTGTGGGACTTGTTGTATTAGTCCATCTATACTGACCTCCATCAGGTTGCAAACTGAATATATTTTTTTCTGCATCTACCTCTGAAAAAATATTGGGCTTCTAGCTGTGTGTGGGACTTGTTGTATTAGTCCATCTATACTGACCTCCATCAGGTTGCAAACTGAATATATTTTTTTCTGCATCTACCTCTGAAAAAATATTGGGCTTCTAGCTGTGTGTAGGTCTTGTTCTATTAATCCATCTATACTGACCTCCATGAGGTTGCAAACTGAATATAATTTTTTTCTGCATCTAGCTCTGAAAAAATATTTGGCCTTCTAGCAGTGTGTCGGACTTTCTCTATTAGTCCATCTATACTGACCTCCATCAGGTTGCAAATTAAAACTAATTTTTATCTGCATCTACAGTACCTCTGAAAAAATATTTGGGCTTCTAGCTGTGTGTGGGACTTGTTGTATTAGTCCATCTATACTGACCTCCATCAGGTTGCAGATTAAAAATAATTTTTATCTGCATCTACAGTACCTCTGAAAAAATATTTGGGCTTCTAGCTGTGTGTGGGACTTGTTGTATTAGTCCATCTATACTGACCTCCATCAGGTTGCAAACTGAATATATTTTTTTCTGCATCTACCTCTGAAAAAATATTTGGGCTTCTAGCTGTGTGTGGGACTTGTTGTATTAGTCCATCTATACTGACCTCCATCAGGTTGCAAACTGAATATATTTTTTTCTGCATCTACCTCTGAAAAAATATTGGGCTTCTAGCTGTGTGTGGGACTTGTTGTATTAGTCCATCTATACTGACCTCCATCAGGTTGCAAACTGAATATATTTTTTTCTGCATCTACCTCTGAAAAAATATTGGGCTTCTAGCTGTGTGTGGGACTTGTTGTATTAGTCCATCTATACTGACCTCCATCAGGTTGCAAACTGAATATATTTTTTTCTGCATCTACCTCTGAAAAAATATTGGGCTTCTAGCTGTGTGTGGGTCTTGTTCTATTAATCCATCTATACTGACCTCCATCAGGTTGCAAACTGAATATAATTTTTTTCTGCATCTAGCTCTGAAAAAATATTTGGCCTTCTAGCAGTGTGTCGGACTTTCTCTATTAGTCCATCTATACTGACCTCCATCAGGTTGCAAATTAAAACTAATTTTTATCTGCATCTACAGTACCTCTGAAAAAATATTTGGGCTTCTAGCAGTGTGTGGGACTTGTTGTATTAGTCCATCTATACTGACCTCCATCAGGTTGCAAACTGAATATATTTTTTTCTGCATCTACCTCTGAAAAAATATTGGGCTTCTAGCTGTGTGTGGGACTTGTTGTATTAGTCCATCTATACTGACCTCCATCAGGTTGCAAACTGAA
Organism: Phyllobates terribilis; assembly: GCF_046119375.1. Taxonomy (NCBI): domain Eukaryota; kingdom Metazoa; phylum Chordata; class Amphibia; order Anura; family Dendrobatidae; genus Phyllobates; species Phyllobates terribilis. The sequence goes on along the minus strand of NW_027362764.1, from coordinate 202,140,479 downwards.
TATATTTTTTTCTGCATCTACCTCTGAAAAAATATTTGGGCTTCTAGCTGTGTGTGGGACTTGTTGTATTAGTCCATCTATACTGACCTCCATCAGGTTGCAAACTGAATATATTTTTTTCTGCATCTAACCCAGCCAATAGTTTTGGAATAATACCACAGTTTGGCCACTCAGCTCTGCTCGGTTACCATCCATTGTTTTTTTGTGCAAACAACTCCAGAGTTGTGAATTAGTTAACCACCAAAATGAGTGGAAAAAGGCCTGCTGCTGGTGGAAAGGGGAATAGGCGTGTTGGGAAGGGGAAAAAAGGTTGTGTCTGTGGGGTAGGTGTTAAAGCAATAGTAACATCTGCAGAAGAAAGACCATCTTCCAGCCAAACTAAAATGTCTACTTCTTTTAGCGGACAATGTGATAAGATCCCTTTCTTACGGCCACGCCAATCGCTACAAATTCCAGATGAGGCACAAAAACAGCAGGTGCTTCAACGGATATCAAGTGCTCCTTTAAGTGGGCTCTCCTCCACATCAACTTCAACATCACAAATACTCCAGTCCTCAAAGGTGTCACCCAAATCGCACTTGCTTCCTCACAGCTCCCAAATCTCCAGCTGCCCGTCTGAGTATGAGGTAGAACAGATGGTTGAGTCTGCAGAGCTGTTTACTCATACTATAGCCTGGGAATCAGAGGTCGACTCCAGCGCTTCTGTGAATCCAGACGAGGAAATGATCTGCACTGATGCCCAGAATCTTTATGAGTCGGATCCAGGACCAGACGCAGAAGGTTCTGACCATAATGTAGACCCTCATTCCCAAACTGTAACTCCTGTTGGTGGAGACAATGAGGAAGACGATGATAAGACTCAAATACCTGATTGGAGCGACAACTTTAGTTTTTTGTCAGGGCAGGAACAGGTTGGCTCTGAGGACGACGGGTGTGATAACACACAGGGTGATGATGATGAGGTTGGAGATCCCACTTACTGTCAACCCACAGTCAGCCAAGAGATGAGGTCAGCAGAGGAGGTGGAGGAAAATGCTAGTGACGACGAGGTCAGGTTGCGCCTTCCTGGACAGAGACGTAGTACTGGAAGCACGTCAACAACTGCATCCTCAAACACAACTCTGCCTCTCACCACAAGTCGTGGTGGCTCTTCAGGTCGCATGGGTGCTAAGCCTTGCATAGCCTGGGCATTTTTTCAGATCGATATAGATGACCCAACTCGTGTTATCTGTAACATTTGTCAGCAAAAGCTAAGTAGAGGCCAAAAAATACATAGTTTGAGTACTTCATGCATGAACCGGCACATGGACATGAAGCATAAGTTGCAGTGGGAAGCTCAGTGTGCTACAATGCGGCCTAGCCGGCCGGGCCAACCACCGTCTGCCATATCTTGTGCATCCGCGGCCTCTTCATCCTCTGTGACTGGGGGGACAGCAGTCACACCTGTTTTGGGGCGCAGACCTGCCACCTCTTTACCCGCAACAGCCAGCGTGATTGGCAGGTCATCATTTTCTTTGGAGGTGGTAACAGCAGCTGGTGTTGAGCGCTGTCCGACATCGATAGCACCACCTTTGGATCAAGGCAACCTAACATGTCCGCCTGCATCTTCCTCACAGACCGGCAGTTTGCCGGGGACACCCTTATCAACCCCGTCTAAGCACAATAGCCAGCCCTCGGTCCCTCAGATGTGGACAAGTAAAAGACCATTTCCTCCTAGCCATGAGAAAACTAAGAGGTTGAATTTCACCATCTGCAAGCTCTTGGCTACAGAAATTCTGCCTTTCCGCCTGGTGGACACAGAGGATTTTCGAGACCTTATGTCCGTCGCAGTGCCCCAGTACCAGATGCCCAGTCGGCACTACTTCTCAAAGAAAGGTGTGCCTGCGCTCCACCAGCATGTCGCACACAACATCACCGCTTCTTTGAGAAACTCTGTGTGTGACAGGGTGCATTTCACCACAGACACTTGGACGAGTAGGCATGGACAGGGGCGTTACATGTCGCTGACTGGGCACTGGGTAACTATGGTGACAGCAGGACATGGGGCTGCTGTCCAAGTCTTGCCGTCCCCACGAGTTGTGCGTCAATCCTCTTTATGTCAAAGTTCCTCCACTGCTTCTGCCTCCTCAACCTCCTCTCGGTCTTCCACCTGCACCCAAAGCCTGTCTGGTCATGCCACAAGCTTTTTAACTGCGCAGAAGGGATCCTGCACACCTCCTTACTATGCTGGCAGTAGGGCTCAATGTCATCAGGCGGTTTTTACATTGAAATGTCTGGGAAATGTGAGTCACACAGCTGAGGAGTTGTGGTCAGCTCTGGAGAACCAATTTCATTAATGGTTGTCTCCACTGGACCTGAAACCAGGGAAGGCCGTGTGCGACAATGCTGCAAACCTGGGTGCGGCCCTTCGCCGGGGCAATGTCACACATGTGCCTTGTATGGCTCAAGTGTTGAACCTGGTTGTCCAGCAATTTTTAGCCCACTATCCCAGACTAGATGGCCTTCTGCAGAGGGCACGGTCACTGTGTGCTCACTTCCGCCGTTCGCATCCCGCAGCTCAGCGACTTACATCTCTGCAGAAGTCGTTGGGCCTGCCACTTCACCGGCTAAAATGCGATGTGCCTACCCGGTGGAATTCAACTCTGCACATGTTGCAGCGACTGTGGCAGCACCGACAAGCCCTGGTGCAATACGTTCTGACGTATAACCTGGGCCAACGAGATTCAGAGGTGGGGCAAATCACGCTGGAGGAGTGGTCTCAGATCAGGGACCTATGCACCCTTCTGCACAGTTTTGAAATGGCGACGAAGATGTTTAGTGCTGACGATGCCATTATCAGCATGACTATTCTGGTGATTTACATGCTGGAGCACATGTTAAACAGAATTCGGAGTCAGGTGGTGGCACAAGAGGAGGTGGAGGAAGTAGAGGAGGAGGAGTTGTATGCGGAAGGGCTAACATCTGCAAGGTCCAGACGGTCGGCAGCACCAAGGCGGCAGGCATGTGAGGGTGGGGGAGATGGTTTTACCAGGGCGCATGGTAGCAGCCAAACTAGTGAGGAAGGTGCAGGAGCCCAGGAAGAAGTGGAGGACGAACTGATGGAAGACTCATCAGATGAGGGAGACCTTGATCACATTTCTGTTGTGCGAGGTTGGGGGGAGAGGACAGAGGAAGGAAGCATGATTGTTACCTCGCCACCAACACAACAGGGACTTGGTGCTCCTGGATGCGCAACACACATGAGTGCCTTCTTGCTGCACTACCTGCAACATGACCCTCGAATTGTGAGAATTAGAAGTAATCCTGACTACTGGGTTGCCACACTGTTAGATCCCCGGTACAAAAGTAAATTTGCAGAAATTATTCCTGCCATAGAAAGGGATGCACGCATGCAGGAGTATCAGCAGAGACTGTTGCAGAATCTTACATGTGCTTTTCCACAAAATACCAGTGGTGCACGTAGTGAATCTCACAGTTCCAACTTGCCAACCGTGGGACTGTCAAGTGTTCAGCACTCAAACCGTAACAGAACCACAGTATCTGGTGGTAACATCAATTTTGCGGAATCATTTCACCACTTTTTAAGCCCATCCTTTGCAAGGCCACAGGAGACAAGAAGTCTGACACATAGTCAACGCCTAGAGACGATGGTACAGGAGTATCTCCAAGTAAACATTGAAGCCACGACTGTGTCACTGGACCCTTGCTCTTTTTGGGCTTCCAATCTGATAAATGGCCGGAGCTAGCCACTTACGCCTTGGAGATCTTGTCATGCATCGCAGCCAGCGTTCTGTCTGAACGTGTGTTCAGCGCTGCTGGTGGTGTGCTGACAGATAAGCGCACGCGGCTCTCCACTGATAATGTAGACAGACTCACGTTCATAAAGATGAACAAATCATGGATCCGAAACGACTTTTCTACCCCTGTGTCATCCTGGGGAGAGTAAAAGCTTGATGATTGTTTAAAATCACCCTACCAACCGTTTTAAGCTTTCAAATTACTAATCATGTTTATCTGTATCTTGACTGGAAAATAATTTGGGCTTTGTAGCAGTGTGCAGCACTGATTCTATTAGGCCATCTATAATAAGCTCCACCAGATTTAAAATTAAAAATAATTTTTAGCTGCATCTAGCCCGGAAAATAATTTTGGGGCTCCGAGATGCGCAAGACACATAAGTGCCTTCTTGCTGCACTACCTGCAGCATGACCCTCATATTGTCAGAATTCGAAGTAATCATGACTACTGGGTTGCCACACTCTTAGATCCCCCAAAACTTTTCGATCAACCTTTTCATTTTAATAAAGACCAAAAAAATGGTCATTTTTGAAATTATAAGCATTAGCAGGTTGTTAGAAACTGAAACCAAACAGTTTTCAACTCAAAACATTATTCTAGGTGATGTTACATTTTCACATAGGACCCCTTGTTCGAAAGGAGCTTCTGAACTCTCTCGTCCATTGAATTTGTCAGGTTTTGGATGGTTTCTGCTTCAATTGTTTTGCATGAGGACAGAATACCCTCCCAGAGCTGTTGCTTAGATGTGAACTGCCTCCCGCCATCATAGACACTCCTTTTAATGATGCTCCAAAGGTTCTGAATGGGGTAGAGGTCAGGGGAGCATGGGGGTCACACCATAAGTTTGTCCCCTTTTATGCCCATATCAGCCAGAGATGCAGATGTTTTATGTGCAGCATGAGATGGTGCATTATCATGCAGAAAAATGATCTTGCTGTGAAATACACGGTTCTTCTTCTTGAACCATGGCAGGAAGTGCTGCTTGAGAAAATCCACATACATTATGGAGTTCATCTTTAGCGCCTTCAGGGATCCTAAAGGGGCCGACAATCTCTCTCCCCATGATTCCAGCCCAAAACATTACTCCACCTCCTCCTTGTTGGCGCTGTAGCCGTGTTTGCGTGGGGTGTCCATCAACCAGCCATCCTCCACTCCATCCATCTGGACCATCGAGCGCTGCACGGCACTCATCCGTGAACAAAACAGTTTTGAAATCAGTCTTCATGTAATGTTTGGCCCACTGGAGCCGTTTCTGCTTGTGTGAAGTGGATAGAGGAGGTCGACAGGATGGCGTATGCACAGCTGCAAACCTCTGAAGGACCCTGCATCTTGTTGTTCGGGGGACGTTGGAGGCACAAGCAGCTTCAAAAACTTGTCTGCTGCTATGACAAGGCTTTTTTGCCGCTGCTCTTTCAACCTGACATAATTGCCTGTAGGAAAGAGTCCTCAATTTGCCCTTATCAGCACGCACACGTGTGTACTGTGAATCAGCTACATACTTCTTGATTGCCAAGACACTTCATCCTGATCATCGCACAATGTTGATTGTAGTCATGCCTTGACCTAAACACTCCACAATTTGTTGCTTCTCAGCAGCCGACACATCCTTTTTCTTTCCCATTTTGGCAGAAAATGTAGGCTGCTGAATAATGTGAGAGAGCCTTCTTAAGTAGTCTTGCCTTTCATTGGACACACCTGCCAAACTAATTAGCACTGGTGTCTGCAATTGCTTACAGTGATATAAAGAGCCCTGACACACATCACCATCAATGAGTTTAACTGACAAACAAACAAATTCTTCCCTTATCACTCCTAAACACTTTTTGCATAATAATTTGGAACACAGTGTACATGTGCTTTTCCACAAAACACCAGTGGATCACGTAGTGAATCTTACAGTTCTAACTTGCCAACCGTGGTCTGTTTGGAGTTGTTCAATAAAGGGCCCAAAATTAAGATAACATAGATGGGAGAGGTCTCTATGAATAGAAATTCCTAAGTATTTGATACCCTGTGAGGGCCAGGCAAAGGGAAAGTTGGACTGGATGGAATCCTATATGGATTTGGGGAGGGAGACATCGAGGGCCTCAGACTTCGCTGCATTGATTTTAAAATTTGACCATGTAACAAAGTGATCTATTTCAGCCATAACAGCATGGATGGATATATGTGATTGAGTGATATATACTAGGACATCATCAGCAAATAGAGAGCACTTGTACTCGGTGCCTCCCACCTCAATCCACCTAATATTGGGGTTATGGCGAATTGATTGAGAGCAGGTGCTCCGTCACTAGGATGTATAAGAGAGGGGACAGAGAACATCCCTGCCTTGTCCCATTGGTGATTGTGAAAGGTGATGAAAATGTTCTGACGCGCCCCCTGGGCCTTGGGACACCCGGAGCCGGACACTTTTTGGTGGATGCTGGTGGTTGTAGTCTCCGTGGCGGCAACCCGGTTCCGTGGCTCAGGGCGGTCAAACCAGTGGCGGAACTATTTATGTGGTTTTGATGTTTAAATGTCCGACTACGCCACCCGTGGATTGCGGTCAGAGTGAACCGCCGCTCCAGGGCAGACCGCTGAGGCTGGTGTTGTGGGTGCAGCAGAGCATAGCATAACTCCCCACGGGAGGAGTATAGCCTCAGGGCAGTGTATGCGGAGGATGGGGGTGATGGTGCAGGGCAGCAGCAGTAATGACACGGAGTCAGGGATGCAGTCCAGGGCCTTTACTCACAGTTCTTATTATCCAGACCACGTCTGCAGGTAACGGCTGCCCACGTCGTACTGTGCTCACCAGGTGAGGGGCTCAGACAACTCCCAGATAACTTTGGAGTGCTTCACAGGACCCCCTTTGTGTGTCCTTTGTCTGGCCTTTCTTACCAACCCTTCTGTCCGGCTGCCTCGGGCCTCCTCTTGGTAAACTTGGCGCCAGTTTCCCTGACCCTATGTGGTGCCTTCCTAGCGGGTGTAGCGAGGGGCTGCGCCACATAAAATGTCACAGCCTCCTGTTTCTAGCTGAGGGTCGTTTCCTGCCTCCACTAGTTTCGGGGACCGGTCTCCCCCTTTGGCCTGACCCCTCCACGCAGGTGGATTCTGGCGTGCGGTGGCGACTCGCCCGTCCGCACCCCTGAGATCCCTTCGTTCCTCGTTCCTGGAGCCTTCTCCGCTCCTCTTCCTTCCTTCTCCCTCTTCCAGGCCTGGGCCTCTGTTACTAGGCCCGCCTCCGGAGCAGAGCTCATGCAGAGCCCCTGCTCCCTGCCACTTCTGCTCAGACTTCTCTGCACTGAACTAAGATGGTGCCCACCTTTTATACTCCCTTCTCAATGCACCCAGGAACTGCTTCCTCCCTGCTCCTGCACTACAGGGTTCCCCTTCCTCAGTGTTCCCTCCCCCCACTCCAGCCAGGGACAGGGACTGTCGTGCCCATCTCAGGGGCATATTGGTCGCCCTGCCCCACGGCAATGTGGTGTAATGCATGCAGGTGTCGGGTCCTGATCCACACTACATCCTTACCTGAGAGTGAGATATCACACCTCTGGGTGAGGTGCAATACCTCTGTAGTAACCGAGCCCTCAGGGTGCTACAGTTCCATTTATCTTCAGCCTAGGTGACGTATTGCGATACAGGGCCGTGATTTTGGCTATAAAAGGGTCCCCTAGACCCCTACCCCAAGCTTTTTAAGAGAATCATATATGGCGTGCCAGGAGACTCTATGGAATGCTTTCTCAGCATCCAACGAGAGTATCTAATTACAAATTTTTAACTGCATCTAGCCCAGGAAATACTTTGTGCCTAGTAGCAGGGTCTGCTAGTCAGCGGATTATCCCGGCTGTTAAGCAAGCTACACCACCTGTAGTTTGGACACTTCATTTTTTCAAAGGAAATGCTTCGGGACCACGGGATACTCAGTGAAGAGCATCAGGAGGCACCCCAAGGCATAGGGGCTGGGACTGGCAGTAGGATGCCTTGCGGTGGACAGCCGAGCTCGATCCTTATAAAAGCTTTTTAACTGCAGCAGCTTTAGTGGACGCTACTGGAGCTGGAATTACGCGGCTGCTGGCATGAGACTTGCCCTCCAATAGATCCTTGTAAATGGATTTAAAGTGTATTCATTCAAATTAGAGAGACAATTTAAATTAAAAAGATTAGAGCTGCCTCCACCACAGGGGGGCTCGCTCGACCCACCAGCGGACAGGCACCAGTATTGGGAGAGGGGGGCTGGCCATCAGGGTTCACCGCGGCTCTGGCACAAACCCGGCGACACGGAGGTGGCACGGGCAGGAGCGGACTGGCCGTGTCGGCTTCTCACTTTTTGGATTTTAGAAGGGCATGACATGCCTATATCTGTGTCTCCCCCTCCTTTTACTCCTCCACCTCTTTTATTTTCGCATGACTATATGTACTTGTCACTTTTCCATGTGTTAGTTATGTTTTCTGAGCAGTTTGTCAGCTTTTGGACACCTTTGAAGGTGTTTTCTATGTGTTTCTATGTGTTTTTGTTTGCCTGCCATTGGTTTTAACGGTGTTCGAAGGTGTTCGACGAACAGTTCGACGAACAGTTCGGCGAACACACGGGTGTTCGACGAACCGAACCGAACTCGAACACTACGGGGGTGGCTCAACACTAGTGGGGACATCACACACCAGTCGATGAGCCAGAAGCTGCAAGCGCTGCTGAAGCATGGCAAGGGCGGCGGAAGCTGTAGCTGACTTTCTAAAATGGGCACACAGGCGGCGTACTTTGACAAGCAGATCCGGCAGCTCCGGGTAGCTTTTGAGAAACCGCTGAACCACGAGGTTAAGCACATGAGCCAGGAATGGTACATGTGTGAGCTCGCCTCGCCTCAGAGCTGTCACTAGGTTCGGGCCATTGTCACACACGACAATGCCTGGCTGTAGATTCAGCGGTGTCAGCCACAGATCTGCCTGCTCTTTCAGAGCTGTCCACAACTTTTCAGCATTGTGTGATTTGTCAGCTAAGCATACTAGCTTCAGCACAACCTGTTGCTGTTTGGCTGAGGCAGTGCTGCAGTGCTTTCAGCTTGTGAATGATGTGGTCATTTTGTAGATAGAGGCTGAGAGGAGGAGGAGGCTGAGGAGGATGAGGTGCAGAAGCTGAAGACTGTGGGGACAACCCTGATTGACCTAGGGCCCGCAATCCTCGGCATTGGGAGGATGTGTTCCATCCCAAAGTCCGACCGGGTCTCGGCTTCCACTATGTTAACCCAGTGTGCTATCAGCGAGATGTACCTCCCCTGCCCACAAGCACTTGTCCACGTGTCAGTGGTTAGGTGGACTTTCCCTGTAACTGCATTGTTGAGGGCACGGCTAATGTTGTGGGGCACGTGCTTGTATAATGCGGGGATGGCACACGGGGAGAAATAGTGAAATAGTGGCGGCTGGGGACCGAGTACCAAAGGACGGCCGCTGCCATCAGGTTGTGGAAAGCTTCCGTCTCCATGAGCCTAAAAGGCAACATTTCGAGCGCAAGCAGTCGGAAAATGTGGGAATTTAGTAGTGTGGCCTGTGGGGCATTGGCTGCGTATTTGCACTTGCGTTCCAAGGACTGGGGTATGGACAGCTGAACACTTCGCTGGGACAAGGACGTGCTTGATGATGGTACTAGTTGAGAGTGTGCAACGACAGGTGCATGGCAGGAGGCATCTTCGCATGCACCATGGACAGGGGATTGGCTTACATGCACAACAGCGGAAGAAGCAATGGTGCCACCCGCAGACACTGTTCCTGGACCCTGGGGTTCGGCCCACAAAGTCGGGTGGTTTGCTCCCATGTGATTGATCATGCTGGTGGTGGTCAGGCTGGTCGTTTTGCCACCCCTGCTTATGCTGGCCTGGCAGGTGGTGAAAATGGCCTTTTTGGGGTTATTGGCAGAGTTGTTAAAAAACAACCAGACTCGGGAAGACCTAATAGTTGTACTGGCAACTTCCGTTGTGTTGGTGTTACGGGGAACAGTTGCCTGCCTTCTGTCTGCGGCCACCACACTGCTTCTTCCGGCCTATTGGGGTGTTCTGCCTTCCTCCCCCTGTGTGCTGCTGTCCTCTCTCTGCATGTCCTTGTTAGAACCCTCCTGTTAGTTTTTTCTATCTTGTGTTTTGCGGTCACGTGACCATCTGCCTATATATTCCAGCTCCGCCCTTCTAGCTTTGCTGGACTTCAGTGTTGTTTGACTGTCTTGCTAGCCTGGTGCTTCAGTGCCTATGTCTGTCAGTTCGCTTGGTCCTCTGGGACCTCTAGTACTTTTTGTCAGTTTGTCTTTTGTGTTCTACAACAACTTCTGTTTAGGAGGTGTCCCATTTTTGTCCCAGTCCTTAGTTCTTTTAGGGACCCCTCCCTTAATTCTATAGGTCTTCGTTCAGACTAGCCGAGGACGAAGGCGGGTCTGTTCACTAGGAACAGGCAGGCCCCTCCATCGTAGGGATTCAGCTTAGTCTTACTGTAGGGACAGCTTTCCCCTATCTTTCCTTAGTTCTTGTTGCAGATCATAACAGTAAGTCCAGCCCAAAAAAACTCAAAGGAAAGAAATTTGGGGATCAGTATGGTTTCCGTCCAGGAGTTGGCTCAACGCTTGCAGGGATTATCTCTGGAGGTGGTCGAGCTCCAGCAACACATGAGTAGCTGTTCTGGAGCGCATTTTGTCAAACCCAAGGTAGGATTGCCTGATGTTTTTTGTGGTAAACAGCAAAATTTTTTATCCTTTAAAAATGCTTGTTTGTTATATTTTCATTTGAGACCAATATCCTCTGGGAATGAATCACAGCGCATTGGTTTTATTATGTCACTTTTGCGCAAGGAACCACAGGGGTGGGCCTTTTCTCTCCAACTTAATGATCCGTGTTTTGGGTCTGTTGAGGAATTTTTTTCTGCTATGGGGCTATTATATGACGATCCTGATTGAATCTCATCTGCTGAATCAGAACTTAGACGTTTGAATCAGGGGTCAGATGATGTTGAAAATTATTGCACACACTTCAGGAGATGGGCATCAGAAGTTAAATGGAATGATTCTGCACTGAGATGTTTATTTCTTGCTGGTCTGAGTGAAAGGGTTAAGGATTTGCTAATTTCATTCCCTGCACCTGAGACACTGCAGGAGGCTATGCAGTTAGCTGTTCGTGTGGACAGGAGACTGAGGTCCAGGGTGAATGATGTAAAAATTCCTGTAACGTCAGGTCCTAGTTCCATGAAAATCTGCTCTGACAGCGGAGAACCAATGGAGGTGGGGGCAATGTCTCTCCGCTCTCAGGAAAGAGACTAGAGATTCGCCGAAGGTTTGTGCCTTTATTGTGGTAAAGCTGACCATTTGATTAAGTATTGTGAGCATCGTTTAAGTAAAGAAAAAAAAGGTCAGTTACGCCCGTATAGCTTGTTTACGCTCTGCAGGAGTATTTCTTTCTGTGAGTACCACTCTGCAGGGAGATTTGATTGAATTTCAGGTATTTGTGGATTGTGGTTCAACACTTAATGTGATTGATAAAGGGTTTTTGGAAAACCTTAAATTGAAATCCAAACCTTTGTCATCACCTATTTCTGTGGTTGCAATTGATAACACTCCTTTGAAATGTATTACTCACAAGACTGCTGCATTTTCCCTCACTATCAATGGAGTTCACCAAGAAATTTTGGACTTCGTTGTTTTGGATAATTTGCCCTCTCCAGTTGTTCTAGGATTGCCTTGGTTAAAACTGCACAATCCTTTATTGGACTGGTCTACTAATGTGATTAAGTCTTGGAGTCCGAAGTGCTATGATAAATGTTGTAATGGTCGCATTGTGGCTGTTATAAAAGGGGAATTACCTGTACCTATTAAAGATTTTTGGAGGGTTTTTTCGGAGGAGGAGTCGCAAGTTTTACCTCCTCATAGGGATTATGATTGCGCCATTGAGTTTGTTCCGGGTGCCACTCTTCCCAAAAGTCGCTTGTTTAATTTGACTATCCCTGAAAGAAAGGCTTTGGAGGAGTACATAGAGACTAGCCTGGCTGCTGGTCACATTAGACCTTCTAAGTCGCCGGTGGCAGTTGGATTATTCCTTGTTAAAAAAAGGACGGCGGTTTACGTCCATGTCTGGATTTTCGTGAAATTAATAAGATTACCGTACGCAATTCCTACCCATTGCCGTTAATTTCTGACTTGTTTAACCAGATAGTGGGAGCCAAGTCGTTCTCAAAAATTGATCTCCGGGGGGCATACAATTTGTTACGAGTGAAGGAGGGTGATGAATGGAAAACTGCTTTTAACACTCCGGTAGGTCATTTTGAGAATCTGGTGATGCCTTTTGGTCTTACCAATGCATCTGCATTTTTTAAGAACCTTATTAACGACGTCCTGAGACCTTTGATTGGTAAGAATGTGGTTGTGTATTTGGATGACAATTTGATTTATTCACCAGATCTGGAGTCCCATTGGCAGAGTGTACGTGAAGTTTTGCAGTTATTGAGTGATAATTCACTCTTTGCTAAGCTGGAGAAATGTGAGTTCGCTGTACTGAAAATTAGTTTTTTGGGCTAGATTGTCTCCAGCGAGGGCTTTGAGATGGACCCTGTGAAGGTTCAGGCTGTGCAGGAATGGCCTAGGCCTATTGGTTTGAAATCTATACTGAGATTTTGGGGTTTTGCCAATTATTACAGGAAATTCATTAAGAATTTTTCTGTAATTGTTAAACCTCTAACGGATCTCACCAAGAAAGGTGCGAATACGGCCCAGTGGACTACTGAGGCCATTGAAGTGTTTGAGTATCTCAAGGAGAGGTTCAGTTCTGCCCCTATCCTTATGCAGCCTGATGAGACCAAGCCTTTTTTGGTCGAGGTCGATGCTTCATCGGTGGGGGTCGGAGCAGTTTTGTCTCAGGAGAACAAGGGTGGAGTACATCCTTGTGCCTTCTTTTCGAGGAAATTTTCAGACACCGAACTGAATTATGATGTTGGAAATCGGGAGTTGCTGGCTATTAAACTTGCGTTTGAACATTGGCGTCATTTTTTGGAAGGCGCTAGATTTCCTATTCAGGTTTTCACAGATCATAAGAATTTGATCTATCTGGATGCTGCCAAGCACTTGAATGCTCGTCAAGCTAGGTGGGCACTTTTTTTTTCTCGGTTTCATTTTTCTGTTACCTATATCCCGGGTACTAAGAATGTTAAAGCCGATGATTTATCTCGCAGTTTCTCTCCTACGGTCGGTGCCGAGGAGGAGGAGAGCATTTTACAGAAAGGAGTTGTGGTGGCGGCTTTGGACTCCGTTTTGGAGAATGGGATTCTGAAAGCTCAAGATGATGCTCCATCTAACACTCCCCATGGGAGGTTGTTCGTGCCTAGAGCCTTTAGGAGAGATTTGTTTGTTGAGTGTCATGAGTCTCGGTTGGCAGGTCATCCAGGAATTTCGGAAACTAAGAGACTTATCAGTCGCAGTTTTTGGTGGCCTGGATGGCAGAAGGAAGTCATCAAGTGGGTGCGTCAGTGTACGGTGTGTGCTAGGTCTAAGGCTTCACATACTCCTGCTGCGGGGTTGCTTTGCCCTCTGGAAGTTCCTAGTGCGCTTTGGACGCATCTTACAATGGATTTTATTACTGATCTTCCTGTGTCCGAGGGTTTTACTGTCATCTGGGTGGTTGTGGACCGTTTTAGTAAGATGTGTCACTTGGTTCCATTCATTAAGTTGCCCTGCGCCAAGACACTTGCTAAGGCGTTTGTTAAGGAGATTGTCAAACTCCATGGCCTTCCCACAGATATTGTTTCTGATAGAGGACCTCAGTTTGTGGCTCGCTTTTGGTGTGCTTTTTGTGACAGGTTGGGAGTCCATTTGTCATTTTTGTCTGGTTATCATCCTGAGTCTAATGGACAGACTGAAAGAAAGTACCAGGGTGTTGAACAGTTTTTGCGGAGTTTTGTGGCAGACAATCAAGAGGTGTGGTCTGAGTTTCTGCCTCTCGCAGAATTTGCTCTTAACAATCATACATCCTCCTCTGCTGGGTGTTCTCCTTTTTTTTGTTGTACTGGGAGACATCCGTCTTTTGGTTCGTTCTCCAAATTAGGGTCGGCGGTGCCAGAGGAAGAGAATTTTTCCTGTGATTTGGAGAGAGTTTGGACTAATGTACATTTCAACCTTCAAGAGGCTAACAAGAAATCCAAGAAGTATTTTGACAGGAAACGTAAGGAGGTTTTGTTTACTGTGGGTGACATGGTTTGGTTGTCCTCGAAGAACCTGCGGTTGAGGATTCCCTCTAAAAAACTGGGTCCTAAGATTGTGGGTCCATTTAAAGTGCTTCAGGTTGTTAACCCATCTGCTGTTAGGTTGTATGTCCCTACTTCCTGGAAGCTTAATCCTGTGTTTCATGTTTCCTTGTTGAAAAAGGCTGACGTTTCTGATAGGGACGACACTGTCACAGTTCCTCCTGTGGTGGAAGACGGCGAATTTGAGATTTCGCGTATCTTTAATTCTAGATGGCATAGAGGGAGATTACAGTATCTTGTCTCCTGGAAGGGTTTCGGTCCCGAAGACAACTCCTGGGTAAGGACGGATGATGTCTCTGCTCCTAGGCTTGTTAATGCTTTCCACAGGAGGTTTCCGGATAGGCCTGGGTCTGGAGGATCCGGAGGATCCGGAGGAACCTCATAAAAGAGGGGGTACTGTTAGAACCCTCCTGTTAGTTTTTTCTATCTTGTGTTTTGCAGTCATGTGACCATCTGCCTATATATTCCAGCTCCGCCCTTCTGGCTTTGCTGGACTTCAGTGTTGCTTGACTGTCTTGCTAGCCTGGTGCTTCGGTGCCTATCTCTGTCAGTTCGCTTGGTCCTCTGGGATCGCTAGTACTATTTGTCAGTTTGTCTTTTTTGTTCTACAACAACTTCTGTTTAGGAGGTGTCCCATTTTTGTCCCAGTCCTTCGTTCTTTTAGGGACCCCTCCCTTAATTCTATAGGTCTTCGTTCAGACTAGCCGAGGACTAAGGCGGGTCTGTTCACTAGGAATAGGCCGTCCGCTACATCGTAGGGATTCAGCTTAGTCTTACTGTAGGGACAGCTTTCCCCTATCTTTCCTTAGTTCTTGTTGCAGATCATAACAGTCCTCCTGCCAGGTTGGGTGAGTTACTATATTATCCACCACCTCGTCTTCCACTTCTGCACCCTGGCCCTTTTCCTGACTTTCTGGCAATTGTGTCTCATCATCGTCCACCTCTTGTGCCACTTTCCCACCGTCGCCTTCATATGACCAAGGCTGCTCAAATATTTGTGCATCTCTACATGTGATCTCCTCTTGCCCCGCTTCAAGTGGACCAGGTGAGAGGCCCGAATCTATAAATGGAAAAGTGAACAGCTCTTCGAAGTGTCCAAGTGTGGGATCAGTTGTCTCTGGGGACTCGGCATGGTGGGAGGAAGGAGGATCAGGGTGAGGAATATGCGGTCCAGACTCACGGCTACTGAGATTTGACCGTGTGGAAGACAGGGTGGTGGTGGTGGTGGCTAAGTGACTTGAAGCATTATCTGCTATCCAACCAATAACCTTTTCACACTGTTCTGTATTCAATAGTGGTGTTCTGCGGTCCCCTATTAATTGGGACAGGAAGGTCGAGCGAGAAGATGTGGGTGTTTGTTGTGGCACAATTTCAGCTTGCCCACGACCTCGACCTCTGCATGCACCATCACCATCACGTCCAGTTCCCCGTCCCTTGCCACGTGCCTTGCCCATTTTAAATGGAGGACAATATCTTCCACGCTCACTACAAATGACTGAATTTGAAGCGAACTTATATGTGACCTGTGTGACGGACAAACCACAGTTTTAAATAGCTGGTCTGTAGGTAACTATTTTTAACAGCAAACTGATGTCAATAACTTCACTGACACACTGAAACAAAATTTTAATGGAGGCCAGAAAATGCAACATTTTCAGTGCAATTAAATGTGATCCGTGTGACGGGCAAACCACAGTTTTAAATAGCTGGCCTGTAGGTAACTATTTTAAACAGCAAACTGGTGTCAATAACTTCACTGACACACTGAAACAAAATTTCAATGTAGGCCAGAAATGGCAATATTTTCAGCGCAATTTTATGTGATCCATGTGACGGACAAACCACAGTTTTAAATAGCTGGATTTTTAGCACTGTAATATGGAAAAGACCTGGCTGTATTCTGCAGTGCCATCAAGCAAATGGCACAGAAAAATGGTGTTATCTGGATTGCTTTTTAAGCAAATAATCAGGATTAAGATAAAAAAAAAATATTCCTGGCCCCTGATACCTGGGGCTATTTATAGATATATCTGTAAAAGCACAAGCAGCAGACAGAACTGGAATGGACCGTCTTGCTATGTGCACTGCAGTCTGCTATATACCCTGCCTGCCTTGCATTGATATCTGTGCAGCTGGATTAGTCCTCAGAAGGACTGTTTGTTGAGATGAAAATGTGTCTGTAATATAGTCTGGTATACCTACACTAACTAGAAATAATCAAATCTCTCCCTAGCTCAGCCGCAGCTCTCCCTACACTGCCTGATTCCGGAGTGACTGACGAGCATGGCGGCACAAGGTCTGATATAGACCTGATGACGCTGTGCGGCCAGCCAATCACTGTAATGCCACAACCAACATGGCTGCGGCATTACAGTGTGTGGCTGACAATCCCTGCATGTTTATTGGCGTTCTAAAGGGTGCCAAACATGCAGGGTGGGGACCCGAGCTCCCGTCGAGGAACCTCGGAAATCCTCCGCGAGCACCGAGCATCTCGAGCAGTGAGATGCTCGGGCGAGCACCGAGCAGTAGTGAGCATGCTCGCTCATCACTAATGTGTATACATATATATGTATATGTATATATATATGTGTATATCTACAGTGGCATGTAGAAGTTTTGGCACCCCTGGTAAAAATTACTGTTGTGGACAGTTAAAAAGTTGAAGATGAAATAATCTTTAAAAGGCCTAAAATTAAAGATGACACATTTCCTTTGTATTTTAGACAAAAAAATATATATATATATATATATACACATACATACATATATATATATATATATATATATATATATATATATATACATATATCATAATTATTTTCATTTTAAAAATTACAAAATGGGAATGGGCCGAAGCAAAAGTTGGGCACCCTATATGTTTAGTTCATAGTAGCAGTTTTGCAAGTTTCTCAGCCTGTAAGCGCTTTTTGTAGCCAGCCAAGAGTCTTTCAATGCTTGTTTGAGGGATTTTCATCCATTGCTCCTTGGAAAATTCTCAAAGTTCTGTGAGATTCCTTTTTCATCTTGCATGCACTGCTATTTTGAGGTCTAGCCACAGATTTTCAATGATGTTCAGATCAGGGGACTGTACTGTGAGGGCCATTGTAAAACCTTCTGTTAGAACCCTCCTGTTAGTTTTTTCTATCTTGTGTTTTGCGGTCACGTGACCATCTGCCTATATATTCCAGCTCCGCCCTTCTGGCTTTGCCGAACTTCAGTGTTGTTTGACTGTCTTGCTAGCCTGGTGCTTGGGTGCCTATCTCTGTCAGTTCGCTTGGTCTTCTGGGACCTCTAGTACTTTTTGTCAGTTTGTCTTTTGTGTTCTACAACAACTTCTGTTTAGGAGGTGTCCCATTTTTGTCCCAGTCCTTAGTTCTTTTAGGGACCCCTACCTTAATTCTATAGGTCTTCGTTCAGACTAGCCGAGGACTAAGGCGGGTCTGTTCACTAGGAACAGGCTGCCCGCTACATCGTAGTGATTCAGCTTAGTCTTACTGTAGGGACAGCTTTCCCCTATCTTTCCTTAGTTCTTGTTGCAGATCATAACACCTTCAGCTTGTCCATTGTGGATTTTGACATGTGTTTACTATCATTATCCATTTGTAGAAGCCATCCTCTTTTCAAATTCAGCTTTTTACAAATGGTGTTATGTTTGCATAAAGAATTTGTTGAAATTTCATTGAATCCATTCTTCACTCTACCCGTGAAATGTTCCCTGTGCCATTGGCTGCAACACAACCCCAAAGCATAACTGATCCACTCCTATGCTTAATTGTTGGTGGGATGTTATTTTCCTGAAATTCTGTACCTTCTTCTCAACACATACCTTTGATCATTGTGGCCAAAGAATTATATTTTAACCTCACTGGTCCACAGGACTTGTTTCCAAAATGCATCAGGCCTGTTTAAATGTTCTTTCGCATACATCCGATGCTAAATTTTTCTGGTGAGGATGAAGGAGAGGTTTTCTTCTGATGACTCTTCCATTAAGGCCTTATTTGTGCAGGTGTCTATGTAGAACAATGTACCACAACTCCAGAGTCTGCTAAATCTTTCGGAAGGTCTTTTGCAGTCAAGCGGGGATTTTGATTTGCCTCTCTAGCAATCCTACAAGCAGCTTTCACTGAAATTTTGCTTGGTCTTTCAGACATTATTTTGACCTCTACTGTTCCTGTTAAGATTTCTTAATTACATTTCGATCTTAAGAAAAGGCAACTTGAAAACGCTTTGCTATCTTTCTTATAGCCTTCTCCTGGTTTGTGGGCCTCCACTACTTTCATTTTCAGAGTGCAAGACAGCTGCTTAGAAGAACCCATGGCTGCTGTTTTTTGGCACAAGGTTAGAGGAGGCTGGGTTTTTATAAAGCTGGGAAATTTGCATCACCTGGCCTTTCCTAATGATAATAGTGAACAAGCCATAATCCTAACAGGCTAATTAAGGTCCAAAACTTTGGTCAAAGTTATCTGTGCACACAAATCTCCAAGGGTGCTCAAAATTTTGCATCAGTCCATTTCCTTTTTGCAATTTGTAAATACATATATATATATATATATATATGTATATTGCCTAAAATACAAAGGAAATTTGTCATCTTTAACTTTAGCCCTTTTAGAGATCATTTCATCTTCAACTTGCTTAGTTGTTCACAATAACAATAATTTTGACCAGTGGTGACCAAACTTTTACATGCCACTGTATGCTAAAGGATAACCCCTTTAATTGGTCTCTTTGGCACTGGATCTAATTTTCCGATGGAAACAAATGGGCCCGGGATGCTGGCCAACAAGTCTCTCTCTCTCTATACGGGCTGCGTATCTCCAGAAGCACGAGTTGGGCACAATGCATGGGGCACTACAATGTACTGGGCATTATAATGTACAGATTTGCATTTTTCACTCAGCAACATCCATTGCTGCTTGTTTTCTGTAAAACACCCATGAAGTCAAAATTGTCAGTACACCTGTAGATAAATTCCCAGAGGGGTGTAATTTCCAAAATGGGGTCACTTGAGGGAGAATTTTGCTCTTCTGGCACTTAGGTTCTCTATATATGGGGTTCGCAAAAACTGCCATAATAAGCAGAAACTGGGTGACAAATTTTGGTGCCATTTTTTACCCATTTCCATTTGTGACAATGAAAAATCTGGGTTTAAACAAAAATTTTGTGTTAAAAATGTATTTTTTTTTTTCACCACTCAGTGGTATAAATTTTGCAGCATGCCTGTGGCATCAATATCATCACAACACCCTTAGATGAATTCATTTAGGGGTTCAGTTTGTAAAGTGGGATCACTTATGGGTGCTGCTGCTGTTTTGGCACCTCAGGGCCATTTCCAATGTGACATGGCACCCTCAAACCATTCCAGCATAATCTGAAATCCAATACGGCACTCCTTTCCTTCTGAGCTTTGCACTGTGCCTCAAAAATAGTGTTAGACCATGTATGGGGTATTGGCATACGCAGGAGAAATTGTTTAACAAATTGTATTGTTCGATTTTTCCTATGATCCCTTTTGAAAATTAAAAACTTGGGGCCAAATTTTAGTGTAAAAATGGTAATTTTTCATTTACTCAGCCCAATGTTATGCAACTCTGTGAATCGCTTGAGTGATAGATATGCTCACTACACACCTAGATGAATTACTCAAAATGTGTAATTTCAAAAATGATTTCACTTGTGGGAGTTTCTGCTGTTTTGGCATATCAGTGGCTCTTCAAATGTGACATGGTGTCCTCAATCAATTCCAGCCAAAATGGCGTTTCAAAATTCAAATAGTGTTCCTTCCCTTCTGAGCCCTGTCATGAGCCCAAACAGTAATTTTCCTCCACATATGGGGTATTGGTGTATTAAGGAAAAATTGCATAACAATCTGTATGGTCCATTTTTTCTTGTCTCCCTTGTGTAAATGAAGAATTTGGGGCTAAAAAAATTTTGCGGAAAAAATGTTTTGTTTTTTCTTATTTTCACGGTTCAACGTTATAAAATTCTGTGAAGCACCGGTGCTCACCACACCTCTAAATAAATTCAATGTGGGGTGTAGTTTCCAAAATGGGGTCACTCACTGGTGGTTTCCACTGTTTAGGCACATCAGGGCCTCTGTAAACGTCCCCTATCTACTTCAGTCAATTTTGCGCTCCAAAAGTCGAATAGTGCTCCTTCCAAACTGATCCCTGCCGTGTACTCAAACAGTAGTTTTGTCACCAGATACAGGTATCGGAGTACTCAAGAGAAATTGTACAACAAACGGTATGGTCCAATTCTTCCTGTTACCCTTGTGGGAAAAAATGAAATGTTCATCTTTTCCTTCCACATTCCCTTATTTTCCGTAATGCACCTAAAGGGTTAATAAACTTCTTAAATGTGGTTATGAACACTTTGAGGGGTGCAGTTTTTAAAATGGTGTCACTTTTCACTATTTTCTGTCACATAGGCCCCTCAAAGTCACCTCAGATGTGATTTGATCCCTAAAAAAACTTTTTGGAAATTGTTTGAGAAAATTTAGAAATTGCTGACAAACGTTTAACCTTTCTAACTTCCTAACAAAAAAATTAAATTATGTTTAAAAAATATTGATATAAAATAGACATGTGGTAAATGTTATTTATAAACTATTTTGTGTGATATAATTCTCTGGTTAAAGGACATAAAAATTCAGAGTTTGAAAATTGCGAAATTTTCTAATTTTTTGTGAAATCTTTGATATTTTCATACATAAACACAAATTACATCAACCCAAATTTACCATTAACATGAAGTACAACATGTTATGAAAAAACTTTCTCAGAATTACTGGGATATGTTGTAGCGTTCCAGAGTTATTACCTCATAATGAGGTCTGAATGAGCCAGAGAGGGGTGAGCTGTAAGGCAAGTTTAAGTATTTTCTTTTATTTTTTAACCTTTTGAGGGCCCTTTCCAATTGAGCAAAATGGCAACCTGCCAGTTGCCACCTTGCTGAATCCTTACAAAAGTGCAAAAATTACAAAAATGCATTTGGCGAATGTAGGCTTTTGTAATATTCAAGAAGAATTAAACTCCACTAGAACAAATTTGATCATTTCTAGCTATAGGTATTGAAAAAGCATACCACAGAGCAGAGCATTAGATACAGGATGGCTTTAGAGGTGTGTGTTTGTGCAGCAGTGCTGTGTGAGTGTGCATATGTATGCAGCAGAGCTGTGTGTGCAGCAATGCTTTGTGCTTGTATGTATGCGGCATAGCTGTGTGAATGTGCAGCAATGCTGTGCAAGTGTGCTTTTGCATACAGCAGAGCTGTGTGTGCAGCAGTCCTGAAGTGTATATGTATTCAGCAGACTGAGCAGCAGCTCTTTGTATGTGTCTGTGTTGAGCAGTGATGTGTGTATGCATCTGTGCGGAAGAGCTGCAAGTGTAGAAGTGCTGTTCGTGTGCAACAGTGCTGACTGTACTGTGTGTTTGTTCATCTCCTGTGTGTGCAGAAGTGTTGTGTGTGCATGTGAATTGCAGTTATTTGTGTGAGAATTTTGTCTACTTGCTCTGTATTGCAGACTCTGACTCCACAGGCAGATTATACTGATAAAAATACACTGCTATGTGTAATGTATGTATTTGTATTCTAGAAGGAGAACAAGAGATTTTTTCATCCTTTAAAATTACTAAAAAATGATAATGATAAACACTTGATAATGAACAAAATAATGCAATTTTTAATGCGTTTTTTTTAAATAATGTGCCTGTAATCGTAAAGACCCGCGCAACAAGGCGATCAAATTATTTACGGGGATCAGTTAATGACGTAAAAAAAAATGGCATGATTGATATTTTTCCTCTATGAAACCCATAAAAATGTAATAAAACTTTAATGCTGAGGTCATGTTCACATGTACCGTAAAAGCTGCATTCTTTCTGGTGCTTTTCTTCTGCAGGTGTCTTCTCCACATAATGCAATAACAATCTTCTCTAATTATTGCATGTTTGCTGCGTTTCTTTTATGCATTTTACCCTTATTTGATGCGATTTCGGTGCAGATGTGAAGCAGAGTTTTTAATGCTTTTTTAATAGTACAGAAAAGTTTTCATTCTGAGCTTAAAAATACAACAGCTCAGAAGAAGCCTATAAAGAAAAAATATACCAAAACCGCAGAGTTCAGCAGCATCTTCAGACCACAGAGGGCAGAGATTTCATGGAATGGCATCCACTTCCAAATTTAGACCTTGCTCACATGTAGTGTAAATGTTGTGTATTTTCTGCTGCTTTTTTTGCACAAAAATTCTACTGTGTTTAACTGTTGAAGCAATGTGGATGTGATTTCATGAAAACTGTGCCAGCTGTGCTCCCAAGGACGCTGCTGAACTGTGCGGTTTTGGTGCTTTTATTCTCTCTTGTCTTCTATGTTGAGCCTAAAAAAAGTGCATGTAAAAAACTGCAGTTATTTTTTTTAAGAGCAGAATCAAAGCTTTTCTGTACTATAAAAACCTATTAAAAATGCAGCTTCACATCTGCACTAAAAAGTCATCAAAAAAGGGGGAGAAGATTGTTATTATGTAGTTTGGTGAGGACATCTGCAGAAAACAAGAAACACAGTATTTCTGCAATGTGTGAACAAGACCTTACAGACACAAAAAAGCCAGATGTCATTTAGTGAAACTACATAAAGATGAGAAAGTTCTGGCGGCTCTGACTGTGAATGAATAAACAAAAATTAAATACATAGGTCCCAACTAGAGATGAGCAGGACACATGGATGACTTCCCACCAGCTCGCCGGGGACGCCGGAAGGTTAGAGATTCGCAGACCTCTCATCAAGCTGCCAGGTAGCAATGATCTGGACGCTGCACCAGAGACCCGTGAATCCATCGGCTCATCTATAGTCTCAACTGTCCTGGATAAAGCGGACAGTCCCAGATTTGAGTCTGTGCCCTGCAGTCTTGAGAGTCAGCTGAATTTACCTCACTACCACCGCTCCTCTCACATCTCCTCTTGCCAGGGAAGAAAGAAATGGTAAATGGGCATGGATTTGGGTGTGGCCTTGGGCGTGGCCAAATTTTTCCATGGCGCTCTGTGCGCGCCTCATGATCTGGACCTCTTTCTCTTCTTCAAAAGTTGAGAGGTATGAGTATGTGCTACATAGAAACACTACAAGAGATTTCCGTCAACTAATACCCCCAATTATTTACACAACCAATGAATATTTTCTAATGTCTAAACCTGGTATATGTCTTACAGAAAAGTCCATCCTATCGTCAGAAAAATACAATATATTACCTGGGCATGCTGCTCTGCACTAGTGTCAGGATAAGATGAAATATCAAATATCCCCTTAGATGTCCTCCTTATACATCAGTGCCCAAAATTGTACATAATATTTATTTTGTTGTTCTGAGCAGTCATTTGTGTGACCCCTTTAGTGAATCCCCTTAGTGAACATTGTAAAAAAAAAAAAAAAAAACGAGGCAAAAAACAATGCTTTATCATCGTACTGCCGAATAAAAAGTGGAATAAAACGCAATCAAAAAGACAAAT
Source organism: Phyllobates terribilis (assembly GCF_046119375.1). NCBI lineage: Eukaryota > Metazoa > Chordata > Amphibia > Anura > Dendrobatidae > Phyllobates > Phyllobates terribilis. The sequence goes on along the minus strand of NW_027362764.1, from coordinate 202,116,936 downwards.
GTAACTAAAAATGATATTGCTGAAAACGACAACTTACCCTGGTAAAAACAAGCCGGCATACAGCTCCATCAGCCAAAAGACAAAAAAGTTATAGCTCTCAGAATAAAGCGATGCAAACATTTTTTTTCTATAAAATAGTTTTTATTGTGTAAAAGTGACAAAACATAAAAAATATAAATGTAGTATCGCTGTAATCATACTGACCTGAAGAATAAAGTTGCCTTATCAATTTGACCATACACGGAACGGCATAAATAAAAAAACAAAAAAACAATTCCTAAATTGTTGTTTTTTGCTTATTCTGCCTCCCAAAAATCGAAATAGAAAACGATCAAAAAATGTCACGTGTCTGAAAATGTTACCAATAAAACGTCAACTCGTCATGCAAAAATCAAGCCATCAAATAACTCTGTTGGCTGAAATAGGCAAAAATTATAGCTCTCAAAATATGGCGATCTTTTAATATAAGCGTCTTTTAGTGTGTGACAGCAGCCAAACATAAAACCCATTATAAATCTGGTATCGCTGTAATCGCACCGACCCGAAGAATAAAGTCATCTAATCACTTATACCGCACGAGGAACAGCGTAAAAAATAAATAAAACCAATTCTTCACCTGCTGCTGATTTGTTCATTCTGCCTTCCAAAGATCGTAGTAAGGCTCGGCTCACATTTATCCTGTGCTCTGCGCTGAGCCCTTACACTGGGGTTTCTGTGTAAATCTCTGAAATATGTGATTCAGATGGAACCCACTGCGGAAGGTTTCCTATAATTAGGCAGATGGAGGCTGTGTGGACTCCGTCTGGTCTGTGATCCCACGATATCTGTCTTTTTATTAGGCGTGCATAAAAGTGCCATCAACCACAGTTTTGTGAACCTCTGAAAAAAAGGACACCCCTGAACAGAGGCCAGACTGAGTCCAGAATAACTCTGCTGCCTCATTATAGTGAATGGATCCGTCGGGGTTTCATCTGAATTACGTCACTCAGAGATTTAAATGGAAACCTCAATATCAGTGATCATCATAGAGCACAGGATAAATGGGAACATTTTACATAACATTTTGGATCATAATAAAAGCTTTGACTCAATCCACAAAAAAAGCAAGTCCCCAATCAGGTCCGTCATCTGTTAACAGAAATATAGGGGGCTTCCACGTTACTAGTAGTACAAAGGCTCTGGAAAAGCAAAATTTACTTTGCCCCCAAAACAAATTCAGCATATTCTGTGCTCCCAAATCCAAATACCCAACACCCTTCTGATCCCCACAGTGTGCCTTAACCGCAGTTAGCGTCCACATGTTTGACATTTCTGTAGCGATGAGAGCCCGGGTGCATGTCTCCAGAGGCACAAGTTGGGCATAATGTACTGATCACTACAACGACAGTTTGCAATTTTCACTCAGCAATATCCACTGCTGCTTGTTTCTGGAAAAAATCCATGTAGTTAAAATCCTCACCACACCTGTAGATAAATTTCCAAAGAGGTATAATTTCCAAAATGGTGTCACTTGAGGGGGAATTTTGCTCTTCTAGCACTTTGGGTCTCTGTATATGGAGTCTCCATACTATTCTAGGAAAATATGCGCTCCAGGAGGCAAATAGCGCTCTGTCCCTCCCGAGTCTCACCGTGTGGTTAAGCAGTACTATACAACCACATATGGGGTATTTCTACATTCAGCAAAAATTGTGGGACAAATTTTGGTGCCATTTTTACACATTTCCCAGTGTGAAAATGTAAAATCTGGGGTGAAAAAAACTTTGGTGGTAAAAATATAATTATTCTTTCTTCACCATCCAATGGTGTCAAATTCTGAGGCACATGTGGTGTTAATATGCTCACTTCACCCGTAGATGAATTCATTGATAGGTGTTGTTTGTAAAATGGAGTCTCTTATGGGGAGTTCTGCTGTTCTGGCACCTTAGGGTCTCTGCCAATGTGACATGGCACCATGAAGCCAGCCCAGCAAAATATGAACTCCAATATGGCGTTTCTTCCCTTCTGAGCTTGCAGTGTGCCTCAAAAGTAGTGTTAGACCAAATATGGGGTATCAGCATACTCAGGAGAAATTGCACAGCAAATTTTAGGTTCCATTTTCTCCTGTTACCCTTGTGAAAATAAAAAAATTGATGCTAAAAGAGCGTTTTTGTGGGAAAATATATTTATTTTCACGGCTCAATGTTATAAACTTTTGTAAAGTAAATAGGGGTTCAAAGTGCTCACCACACATCTAGATAAGTTCCCCAAGGGGTCTAGTTTCCAAAATAATGCCACCTGTGGGGATTTCCATTGTTTAGGCAAATCAGGGGCTCCCCAAACTCAGCATGGTGTCTACTAATTATTCCAGCAAATTTTGCCTTCAAAAAGTCAAATTGCGATCCTTCCCTTCCAAGCCCTGCTATGCTCCCAAACTGTAGCTTTTTTTCCACATATTTGGTATCGGCGTACTCAGTAGAAATTGCACAACAAATTGTATGGTGCAATTTTTCCTGTTACCCTTATGAAAATAAAAAAATTTGGGTCTAAAGTAAAATTTTTGTGAAAAAAAAGTTAAATGTTCATTTTTTTCTTCCACAATCCAAAAATTCCAGTGAAGTACCTGAAGGGTTAATATAATTCTTGAATGTGGTTTTGAGCACCTTGAGCGGTGCAGTTTTTAGAATGGTGTCACTTTTGGGTATTTTCTGTCATGTAGACCCATCAAAGTCACCTCAAATGTGATGTCATCCTTAAAAAAATGGTTTTGTAAATTTTGTTGGAAAAATGAGAAATCGCTGGTCAACTTTTAATCCTTATAACTTCCTAACAAAAAAATATGTGTTTCAAAAATGTTGCTGATGCAAAATACACATGTGGGAAATGTTATTTATTAACTATTTTGTGTGACATGACTCTCTGATTTAAGGGCATAAAAATTCAAAGTTTGAAATTTGCAATATTTTCAAAATTTGTGGCCAAATTTCTGTTTTTTTTTTACAAATAAAAGCAAATCATATTGAAGAATTTTATCACTATCATGAAGTACAGTATGTAATGAAAACACAATCTCAGAATTAGTGTGGTCCATTGAAGCATTCCAGAGTTATTACCTCATAAAGTGACACTGGTCAGAATTGTAAAAATTGGCCTGGTCATTAATGTGCAAACAGCCTTGGGGGATAAAGGGGTTAAATACAAGAGAAGCATGAACTGAGTTATAGATTTAACAGTACTGACCGAACCATTGTTCAACCAAATGTGCTGCAGACGCAGATAAGTTACAAACAAGCCCATTCTTAATTGTACCATAAGTCACAGTTGCATGCATGTCTATATAAAAGCCAAATGGACCAATCATAGCAAATTATAATGTAACTCAAAAGCAAACTCCAAATTACTGATCACTTAAAACTACTATAATTGCAATACCCATTTCATGGAAAATACTTACTGAAATAAAGTTCCACTGTAATGATAATAGACATGAAGAAGATAATACCTACAAATTGGACCCTTAGAAAATGTGATGCGAGTCCTTTCTAGCTGATTTGATCTTCGACAATATGTAAAATGTCACTGGTCATTTTTTGGGTGCAAAATCACAGCTGGTTTGAGTTCACCGGCATCTACGAATTTAATGAACTTTGACACAAAGTCGATTTGGAAATTGGGTTTTACTAGTCCAATTTTTTCACAAGCCAATTTGCATTGAATTGATTCACTAATCTCTACTATTTACCATCTTGGATTTGAGACATTTTTAAAATACATCATTTAATCAATTATAAGTTCCAGTTCTCATATTTATATTTTTACTTGCCTTCGTAGTATACTAAAAGCTTTAATACATGTTTTTTTCCCTCCTAAAGGGGTTGAGCCAACTGTACAACCCCTTTTTAGCTGTAAAAATAAAACAAATGTATATAAAAAAAAAATGTCTCCTAAAGGACCCTTCCTTTTTATGCCAGAAGAGAAAACCTCTGCAAAGAGTGGCTTCCACTTTGGTGGACTCAACATCCATTTATTTTAGCTCTCCCCTGAGATAATAGCTTAGGCACCCTGAATCTAAGATAGCATGGTTCAGATAGAAAAGTCTTTGTAAAGTGTTGACCCTATAAAATACATTTATAGCATATCCAGAGAATAGAATAGTCTACAAATATTAATGTAACTTACATAGAATATAATTAAAAAAGTAATGAACTTGCTTGATCAGTTCTATCCTGTCTCTTCTCCCCTTTATGTCTCCCACAGGCAAACATCTACAGGCATAAAGAAACTGGTTTCCCAAAACATAGGGGTTCAAGAGGTTGAACTGCCAAACTCCAACCTATAAGATATATATCAGATATTCATTTTGTCAGAATACACCAATGAAGCTACTCAGTTTCATTAAAAAGATAGTGTTGGTTTTTACAGATCCATTTAATTTAGTGTAGAAATTCTTTACTTTATGTAAATAAAATTAATTTTTCCATTTCTCAAATGATTAACATTTCAATGAAAATGGATAACGTGAAGGCAGACGTAGATAAAGAACGAAAACCCTAAGAAGTTACGAAAGAGGGAGATTTATTATTTAAGTGGTGATTTAGAAAATGCTGGTGGATGCTTGGCAGTGGTATTAAATATTTCATGCAGCTAACAGCCTGGTCTGTGGAATTTAAAGAGATTGATTTTTAGATTGTGAAAAATGCTTTATAGAATCATTTGGGAGAGAATTAAAACAAAACCTCGGCAAACAATCCCTTTGTAATTAACATTTTTTCATTCTGTTCTATGACAAATCTGGAGAGACCAATTTATTACAAACCGCATTGGCTTATCTGGAGAATACAAGAATCTATAGACTTTAGGGAACACAAATCACGGATCATTGGGAATTGGACTCATTTAAAAATATTTAAATGAACGAGTATGAAGAAATGTATATTCTGAATGACATCTCTAAACCCTTTCCTTTCAACCATTTTTTCAAGCTAAAACAGATTGCAGACTCTCAGGCAAAAATGAATCACAAAGTCAGGAACCAGTTTGCATTTTCAATGAGGTTTCTTATTGAGATGAACATTGACAAGTATCAGGGCTTTTTAATATTTGTGAAAAATTGTATGTTTGTGTGCCACAAAATATTTTAGAGGTTGTCACTTATATTTTGACCACTCTGAAATGTCTTGTGAATGGAGCTTTGTTATGAGAAGTCGTGTGCTACATTTTACTGTTCTTTCTAACCTGTACACTTTACATAGGTAAAAGATCAAAAAACAATATAATGAGTCAGAGGCCACAGTAATCGCTCCATCTAATTGCAACATGAGGAATTTCCACAGCTTATACACTCCTCAACATTGAAATTGCAATACCAAGAAGGAACAGTTGTGAAATTATGGAACTCATAGGATCGATAGACATGTTAATTATATGAAAATTCTGAAAACATGTAAGCAAAATTTTCAAAATATCTCAATTTATTTAGTATCGACTCAGATATGAGCTTCACGTTTAAAAACACACACACACACACTTACACATCTTGAAATGCTATAAATGAGCTCATTAGTGGCTGTCTGAGGAATGTTCTGCCACACGGGATTCCCATGGGCATGCAAATCATCAAGATCCTTTTCTAGCAATTCCCTTTGTAACTGCCGACCAATTATATCCCATATGTGCTCAATGGTAGAAAAGTTCAGAGATTCTTCAGGCTATGGTGGCATATCTAGGCTGCTCACAGAAGTCTAAGTAAAATACAGTCTGGGGTCTTGTTGGAAAATGGCTCCTGGTACACTAAGGAGAAATGTCTGTTCCATTGATTCCACCACCTAATCAATGTAACATCCAATTGATAGTGTAACTGGAATGAAGATTAAAGGGATCCCACTACTGTTCAGTATGCCACGCCACACTACAATCCAGGGAGTAGTACCATTGTGACTTTCCCTTATGAAGGCTTTTTTATGGAGTGGTCCATGTGGATTCCAGACCAGAGGCTCTAATGGAGCTATTGAGACTGAAATTGAGGTCTAATCTCTTCAGCGATGAGTGCAATGATTGCTGGAGATGGGTCTGGAGACAATGTGGGCATCACTATGAAGAGGCCACCATGAGAGATTTTCATACCAGGATTATTGTGTGGAATGGCATAATGTACAAAAGCTGGACATCTCTAGTCTTTGTTCCAGGTACACTAACTGCTTGATATTACATTGATTTGGTTGTGGAACCACTGGTATGGTCATTTCTGCTAAGTGTCCCAAAAGCTGTTTTTCAATATAACAATCCTAGGCCGCATGTTGCTCTTCCTACTGTGAGCAACCTGTGTGGACTAAACATGCTTTTATGGCCTGTAGCCTTTCTCGACTTGTCTCCCAATGAGGACAACTGGCCGGCAATTGCAAATGGAGCTAACAGAAGCAGATTTTGATGATTTTCTTGTCTAAGCACATTCAATGTTGCAGAAAATTACTCAGACAACCATTAATAACCTCAATAAAAGCATGACAAAGTGTATAAGTGGAGGAATTTCTGTGCTTGACGATTATACTCAATGCAAAATAATAAATAGAGATTTAGCAATTTTGTTTTCATTTTTTTCATCATTTGTATACCATTGACATGTCTATCGATCCTATGATTTCCATAACTCTACAAATTTTTCTTCTTGATATTACAAATTGAATGTTGAGGAGTATATAACGTGCATACAGAGCACAAAGTCTGAGCTGTAGCCAATAGTTGGGTGATGTCCATACATTTCTACAGCTGTACAGACAAGAAATATGCAGCCATTCTATTTCCTATATTATAAAGGACCCTTGGTGTGTGCAGCACACTGAAAACTTGCTTTTGATGTTTCAAGAAAGTGAAAAAAGTAATTTCAATCATACTGAATACTACTGTATAATTATTTTCCACATTTTTACATTACGTTACTTTTGATAAAGTACATTGAATACACAATAAGCACAAGCAGTTTTCTTATAAAGCAGACACACAAAAAAGGTTTGCAAAATAATTTGTATGTAGATATTGTCATCATGCTTATTATTATTATTATTATTATTATTATTATTATTATTATTTACCACTGCTGCTACTAAATGCAAAAAAAAATATTATTGTTAGATTGTATCTGATTAAAACAAATTATACAGACTTAGCAATTACCACCTCGATGGGCAGTGATACGTGAGTGGCTTAGTGCACCGTGCTGTCCACACAATTAGAAATGGGCAGCCTGGTCCACAAATTGCTTAGGCGCGCTACGCTGCAGCAACTATCAAAATAACATCTCCATCAGCTATATATTTTCTTCACAGGACAAATTTATGTACAAATTTAATACATATAAGAGGGAATCTGTCTGCACAGTTTTTCAGCTGACGTTATGATTGTATAGTGGAGAATAAATACCTTTGTAAACTTGTACATATGGGATTCGGATGATTGACTAAGAGGTAGAAAGTGAACTTATATCACCACTGTGAACTTCTTGGTACTAGTCTTCTGGGCAGAGCTGAAGCTATGAACAGAGGCGGCCGTAATCAGGTTTGTTGCCGTAATCGCCCCCACTGTTCATTGATTGGCTTCCTGTTCCATGTGTGAATATGCTGAGCTGGACGTCAATCAAGGAAGAGTGGACATGATTACGGGAAAGACCTTAATCACAGAGTTGTTCACTGCTTCTGTTCCACCCTGATGACTGAAGCAGATTGACCCTTGCCATTGACATACATTAACTTTTTTGCTCCCTCCCAGTCATACATTTAATCTTTACTTGGACCTGCTCACAGAGCTACTCATTGTACAGCCATGAAAATATCTGCTGATAGGCTCCTCTTAAGTAGTTTGTAATGTTATATTATTCTATGGGCTATGAATATCCATTTAAATATATTTTCAAATGTGTTTACTCTTAGAAACAGTTGCAATCATTACATGATACCGTGTCCATATAGTAATGAATAAAACATGTACTTCACTTCATTATTCATTATGTATATTTACTTTTTCCATATATGTTAGACTATCTAATTCTTCCATTTACACAATAGTTCTGTAAATCTTTCTGTTAATTTTCCATCTGTATGTACAGTCATTATTTTGTTTTCAACAGTGTCACTACTCCATGAAGAAGGCAGCTGCTTTCCTTGGTATTGGCACATACAATGTGTATTTTGTTAAGGCTGATGATCAGTAAGTGGATATGTAATTTAAACTTTGATTTTTTATTAATCATACAAAGTGTTTGCAATTTTACAAAGCGTCATTCACATGCTTTATAAGCATTTTCTTGACTGATACTTTCCTCAAAAAGAATGGGCGTTGGAATGTAGTTTGCATTTTCAATTATCATTGACTCCACTAAAAACATTTATCAAAAAGATATATAGGTTTGTTTTCCAACAGCTGTATATGGTAGAAGTATATTTAATCTATGGAACTGATCACCTTGTTATCAAAGCTAGTACAGTATGAATGCTCACTAAACAGATAAAAATAAAGTCTAAAAGTAGAAAAACACATTTTATGTTAATTGGTTTTTCTGTTTCAAGCTGCTCAAAAAAAAAAATGTTGGGTACTCATTAAAACAGGCATACATGGAGAAACCTTACCCCTGGAGAAACCTTAGCCCTTAGATCCCAGTCTTAGCTGCTCACCTAGCCAAATCAGATCTCATACTTTGCACTGATGAGGGGCAATACTCTGAAACACTGTGTCTGCAAATTGGGATTCTGGTTGGGCTTTTATCCTAAGTCATATTGAAAGGCTTGTTAAAGGATCGATATTGACTTGTAGGATTGCTACTTCCAATAGGTGGCACTAGAGTTCAAGTCCTCTTCCTATCCAAAGAGACAATTTGCATATTAAAACAGGCATAGTGAATTAAAGGAGTTCTTGGTGTTATTAATAGTGGCACTGGCAGCCATGATGGGAGGGGAACTGGCAGTCGCCACTGAGATTGTAGTGGAAATCTGAGTCAGAGCAAATCTAGACGTTGGAATAAAAAAGGTAGCAAGAAGTTCAGAACTTTTTAACCCCTTTAAAGCCCATGACATATTAATACGCGTCTGTGCCCTGGGCTTTAAGAGCCTAACCCGTATTAGTACGTCATGGCGATCGCCCGTGCACACAGGCTGTGCGGGCCAGATCGTCGCTGGGTGTCAGCTGATTATCACAGCTGACACCTGGTACTATGTACAGGGAGTGGTCCCGCACCGCTCCCGGCACATTAACCCCCGCAATGCTGCTATCGAAGTCGATCGCAGCATTGCGGTGGCTAAGGGGAGGTGATCGGTATACTCACCTCCTCTTCCGGGCTCTAGCGCTGTCTGCTGCGGCTTCCCGGATGTTGCCATGACGACCCGATGTTGTCATGACAACATCCGGGTCACCAGATAGCAGAAAGATTTTTTGGTCATGCGCAGTACATGACCAAACTATCTTCTCACTGTGCAGCGCTGACAGCCTGCATGGCACAGGGATGGTGCTCCATCCCTATGCTATGCAGGCGATCAGAATAAAAAAAGTGAAAGTCCCATAGTGGGACAAAGTATACAAATAAAAAAACTGTCAGAAAGTGAAAAAAAAAATTAAAAAAAATTATAAAAATTTAAAAAAAATAATCCACCAAAAATAAAAATATAATGTACCCATCAATAAATATTATGAAAAAAAAAAACAATAAAAGTACACATATTTGGTATCGCTGCCTCCTGAACGATGTGCCATATAAAATTGTCCCACTAGTTAACCCCTTCAGTGAACACGGTAAAAAAATAAATTAAAAAACGAAGCAAAAAACAATGCTTTATCATCATACTGCCAAACAAAAAATGGAATAACACGCAATCAAAAAGACAAATATAAATGAAAATGGTACTGCTGAAAACGTCATCTTGTCCCGCAAAAAACAAGCTACTATAGAGCTCCATCAGCCGAAAAATAAAAAAGTTATAGCTCTCAGTATAAAGCGATGCAAAAAAATAATTTTTTCTATAAAATAGCTTTTATTGTGTAAAAGCACCAAAACATAGAAAAACAATATAAATGTGGTACCACTGTAAATGTACTGACCTGAAGAATAAAGTTACCTTATCAATTTTACCACAGGTGGAGCAGAATAAAAAAATTAAAAGAAAAACAATTCCTGAATTGTTGGTTTTTTATTTTTCTGCCTCCCAAAAATCGGAATAGAAAGTGATCAAAAAATGTCACGTGCCTGAAAATGGCAACAATAAAAACATCAACTCATCCCGCAAAAAACAAGCTATCACATGACTCTGTTGGTCAAAATATGGAAAAATTATAGCTCTCAAAATATGGTGATGCAAAAACTAGATTTTACAAAATATGTGTCTTTTAGTGTGTGACAGCTGTCAATCATAAAAACCCGATATGATTCTGGTATCTCTGTAGTTGCACCGACCCAAAGAATAAAGTCATCTAATTACTTATACCGCACGAGGAACAGCGTAAAAAATAAACGCTAGGGCTGGGGTTGGGGTTAGGGCTGGGGTTAGGGTTGTTTTTTTTTCTCAAAAGTAAAAAAAAAAAAAAAAAAAAAAAAAAAGATGACGATATGGCAACTAGTGTTGAGCGCAAGTGCTCACTACTTTAGTTTGCATCGGGTGCTCGGGTATGCACTGAGTATCGCGGATGCTCGAGTGACATGCTAGAGTCTCCGCCCCATATGCTTCGCGGAAAAAAAAAACTCTCGGGGATTGCCTGCCATGCACGAGCGATCCCCGCATGGTTTTTTTGGGGTGTCTAATAACCGTGAAACATGCGGGCAAGGACTCGAGCATGTCACTGAAGCACCCTTGATACATTGTGCATACCTGAGTACGCGATGTAAACTCAAGTAGTGAACACTTGCGCTCAAGACTAATGACAACTTATTCAATATGATGACCTAATGTTATCAAATTCTGTGTTGTACCTCTGGGTTCAAAATGTTCACTATACCCCTTGATAAAATCCTTGAGGGGTGTAGTTTCCAAAATGGGGTCACTTGTGGGGGGTTTCCACTATTTAGGCACATCAGGGGCTCTCCAAACGCGACATGGCATCCGCTCTCGATTCCAGTCGATTTTGCGTTCAAAAAGTTACACAGTGCTCCTTCTTTTCTGAACTCTGCCATGCACCCAAACACTGTATTTTCCCCACATATGGGGTATTGGCGTACTCATGAGAAATTGCGCAAAAGGTTTTGGGGTCCATGTTCTCCTCTTAACCTTGTGAAAATAAAAAAATTGGGGCTAAAACATCATTTTTGAGGAAAAAGTTAGATTTTTTTATTTTCACGGCTCCATGTTATAAACTTATGTAAAGGACTTTGGGGTTCAAAGTGCTCACCACACATCTAGATAAGTTCCCTGAGGGGTCTAGTTTCCAAAATGATGTCACTTGTGGGGGGTTTCCACTGTTTAGGCACATCAGGGGCTCCCCAAATGCAACATGGTGTCCGCTAATTATTCAAGCAAATTTTACAATCAAAAAGTCAAATGGCGCTCCTTCCCTTCCGAACCCTGCCGTGCGCCCAAACAGTGGTTTTCCCCCACATATGGTGTATCTGCTTACTCAGGAGAAATTGCACAACAAACTGCATGGTGCAGTTTCTCCTGTTACCCTTATGAAAATGCAAAACTGGGGGCTGAAAAACATTTTTGTGGGAAAAATGTGAAAATTTTATTTTTACAGCTCAATGTTATAAACTTCTGTGAAGCACCTGGGGGTTCAAGGTGCTCACCACACATCTAGATAAGTTCCCTGAGGGGTCTAGTTTCCAAAATGATGTCACTTGTTGGGGGTTTCTACTGTTTAGGCACATCAGGGGCTCTTCAAATACAACATGGCGTCTCGTAATTATTCAAGCAGATTTTACATTCAAAAAATCAAATGGCGCTCCTTCCCTTCCGAACCCTGCCGTGCACCAAAACAGTGTTTTTTCCCCACATATGGGGTATCTGCGTGCCCAGGGGAAATTGCACAACAAATTTTGGGGTCCATTTTTTCCTGTTACCCATGCAAAAATAAAAAAACTTGAGTCTAAAGTAACATTTTTTTGAAAAAAGTTAAATGTTAATTTTTTTCTTCCACATTCCAAAAGTTCCTGTGAAGCATTTGAAGGGTTAATAAAGTTCTTGAATGTGGTTTTGAGCACCTTGAGGGGTGCAGTTTTTAGAATAGTGTCACTTTTGGGTATTTTCTGTCATAAAGACCCCTCAAAGTGACTTCAAATATGATGTGGTCCCTAAAAAAATGGTTTTGTCAATTTTGTTGGAAAAATGAGAAATCGCTGGTCAAATTTTAACCCTTATAGCTCCCTAATAAAAAAAAATTTGGTTCCAAATTGTGCTGATGTAAAGTAGACATGAGGGAAATGTTATTTATTAACTATTTTGTTTGACATATCTCTCTGATTTAAGGGGATAAAAATTCAAATTTTAAAAATTGCAAAATTTTAAAAATTTTTGCCAAATTTCCATTTTTTTCACAAATAAACGCAAGTGATATCGAAGAAATTTTACCGCAATCATGAAGTACAATATGTCACGAAAAAGCAGTCTCAGAATCAGGGGGATCCGTTGAAGCGTTCCAGAGTAATTACCTCATAAATTGACAGTGGTCAGAATTGTAAAAATTGGCCTGGTCATTAACGTGCAAACCACCTTGGGTTGTAAAGGGGTTAAAAAAAAATTATTAACTTTATTTAATTTAATTTTGTTTCTTTTTTTTCTTAATATAGTTGAAACCAGAAGTTCACATACACTATATAAAAAGACACATATGCATGTTTTTCTCAATATCTGACATGAAATCAGAGTAAACATTTCCCATATTAGATCAATTAGGATTACCATAATTTTTAACCCCTTAATGACCAGAGCATTTTCCATTTTTGTGTTTTCGTTTTTTGCTCCCCTTCTTCTCAGAGCCATAGCCTTTTTATTTTTCGGTCAATATGGCAATGTGAGGGCTTATTTTTTGCAGGACAAGTTGTACTTTTAAACGCCATCACTGGTTTTACCATATCGTGTACTGGAAAATGGGAAAAAATTACAAGTGCGGTGAAATTGCAAAAAAAATGCAATTCCACGGTTGTTGTTTTTTTTTACCACGTTCACTAGATGCTAAAACTGACCTGCCATTACTATTCTCCTGGTCATTACGAGTTTGTAGACACCAAACATGTATAGGTGGTTTTTTATTTAAGTGGTGAAAAAAAAAATCGAACGTTTGCTTAAAAAAAAAAAAAAAAAACGCCATTTTCAGAGACCCGTAGTGTCTCAATTTTTCAGGATCTGGGGCCAGGTGAGGGCTTATTTTTTGTGCGTTGAGTTGACATTTTTATTGATACTATTTTGGGGCAGATGTAATGTTTTGATCGCCCGTTATTGCATTTTATTTCAATGTTGCGACAACCAAAAAAACGTAATTCTGGCGTTTAGAATTTTTTTCTCATTACGCTGTTTACCGTTTGGATTAATTATTTTTTTATATTGATAGATTGGGCGATTTTGAAGGCGGTGATACCAAATATGTGTATGTGGGTTTTTTTTTAATTATTTTATTTTGAATGGGGCGAAAGGGGGGTGATTTAATCTTTTATTTCTTTATTTTTTTTATGCTTTTAAAAACATTTTTTTCCACTTTCTGCATGCTTCAATAGTCTCCATAGGAGACTAGAAGCTGCAGTTATCTGCTCGGCTCTGTTACACAGAGGCGATGAGCAGATCGCCTCTGTGTAGCAGAAATGCTCACTTGCTATGAGTGCTCATAGCAAGCGAGACATGACAACCACAGGGGTCTGCTGCAGACCCCGGGTTGTGATGCCCACCCATCGGTGACCCGCGATCACGTGATGGGGTCACCGATGGGAGGAGCTAATGCCGTGCTTCCAGTGCGATGCTGTTAAATGCCACTGTCAGAGATTGACAGCGGCATTTAACTAGTTAACAGCCACGGGTGGATCGCGATTCCACCCACTGCTGTTGCGGGCACATGTCAGCTGTAAGAATCAGCTGACATGTGCCCTGTTCAGTGCGGGCTCAGTGCCGGAGTCCATGCTGAACCGCCCCAGGCCAATAAGGGGTTAATATTTGCCAAATGCCAGAATAATGAGAGAGAATGTTTTAAGGCATTTTTATTACTTACAACAAAGTCAAAAGTTTACATACATGTCATTAGTATTTGGTATCATTGCCCTTAAACTGAATGACTTAGGTCAAACATTTGGGATATCCTTCCAAAAGCTACTCACAATAGTTGGTCGGAATTTGGGCCCATTCCTCCTAACAAAACTGGTTTAACTGATCCAGATTTGTAGGTCGCCTTGCTCGCACCTGCCTTTTCAGCTTTGCCCATAAATTTTCAATAGGATTGAGATCAGGGCTTTGTGATAGCCACTCCAAAATATTGACTTTGTTATCCTTAAGCCACTTTGTTACCATTTTGGCAGTATGCTTTAGGTCATTGTTCATTTGTAAGACCCATTTCCGCCCAAGCTTTAACTTCCTGGCTGATGTCTTGAGATGTTGCTTCAGTATTGACACATTATCTTCTTTTCTCGTGATGCCATCTATTTTGTGAAGTGCACCAGTCCCTCCTGCAGCAAAACAACCCCACAATATGATGCTGCCACCCCCGTGTTTCACAGTTGGGATGGTGTTCTTAGGCTTCCAAGCTTCTCCCTTTCTCCTCCAAACGTAATGATGGTCATTATGCCCAAAAAGTTAAATTTTAGTTTCATCAGACCACAGGACATGTCTCCAAAAATTAAGGTCTTTGTTCCTGTGTGCATTTGCAAACATTAATCTGGCTTTTTTATGTTTTTTTTTGGAGTAGTGGCTTCTTCCTGGCAGAGTGGCCTTTCAGCCCATGTTGATACAGCACTCATTTCACTGTGGATATTGACACAATCTTACCAGTTTCCGCCATCATCTTAACAAGGTCTTTTGCTTTTGTCCTTGGGTTGATATGCACATGACGGACTAAAGCACGTTCATCTCTGGAACACAGAATCCATCTCTTTCCTGAGTGTTATGATGGCTGTACATTCCCATCTTGTTTGTACTTGCATATAATTGTACAGATGAAAGAGGCACCTTCAGGTAACTTGAAATTGTACCCAAGGATGAGCCAGACTTGTGCAAGTCCATAATTCTCTTCCTGATATCTTGGCTGATTTCTTTAGACTTTCCCATGATGCTACACAAAGAAGCAGTGTGTTTCAGGTGTGCATTAAAATGTATCCACAGGTGTGTCTCTAATTAACTCAGATATTGCCAAAAAACCTATTAGAAGCTTCGAAACACAAGACATCATCATATGGGCAGTTCAGAATTGTTTAGAGGCATAGTAATCTTAGTGTATATAAACTTTTGACTTTGCAGTAAGTAATAAAAATGCCTTGAAACATTTTCTCTCTCTCATTATTCTCGCATTTGGAAAATATTAAAATATATTAATCCTAATTGACCTAAAACTTTTTATATAGTACATGTAAACTTCAAGGTTTCAACTGTATGTAGTCCTATTTTTCTTGTTTTGCACTAGTTGCACCTTTCTTTGCGCTTGGACACTTGCACTTGCACTTTGTTGTTCACTATTTTATATTGCAATATATTTTTTATTTTCATTGATCCCTTTCCCTTTACAGCCCTTTTCTTCACATTTACTGCCTTTTAATCTGATATTTTTGTTGGCGGAACTTGTTTCTTATGCCCATACTTCCATGCATGCGTAGTAATCCTCTTTGGCGGCTTCGCCACAATGTGCAGCCGACGCTGCACAATTGTGATGGCGTTTACAATTTACTAATAAGTGCAGTTACATTATATATACCTTCCATGACTGACGTTTGACTGACCACCTCAGTCGAAACTACACATGGTAACGATACACATTGGGCTTAGGCTCCATACCGGATATACTATTATTTGTATATATGTCCCTTTGGTACTTACTGCAGGTATTTTTCACGTCCATGTTTTTGCAGGATCAGTGGCTTTAATATTCTTCTGCCCCTTGTCTTTAGGAGTTCAAGTTCCTTAAAGGATACATTATTATTCATTACAGATCATTTTGGAATCATTTAGGCATTTCATTTATTTCCTTTAGGATATTAGGCACTTTTCACTTTAATTGTTTATCTTTATTAGCACCTGCATTATTCATTTGCTATTTCAAGCATTCATATATCCTTATGTATGATTTGTTTCAGTTCTAATCCTATTGTGTTAGGAGCCTCTGCACTTAGCACTTTACATTGACCTATATCTACCATTTTTTTGTGCTCTATATATACTTTTGATACTAATATACTTCTTAATATTCTGTCCTGCTCTTACATGAATTGTAACCTTGGACATTGTCTTCATAAAACATCTAATCTATACCTGTTTGGCGGGGTGTTTTTTTTTATATACATATATATATATATATATATATATATATATATATATATATATATATAGTACAGACCAAAAGTTTGAACACACCTTCTCATTTAAAGATTTTTCTGTATTTTCATGACTTTGAAAATTGTACATTCACACTGAAGGCATCACAACTATGAATTAAGACATGTGGAATTATATACTTAACAAAAAAGTGTGAAACAACTGAAAATATTTCTTATATTTTAGGTTCTTCAAAGTAGCCACCTTTTGTTTTGATGACTGCTTTGCACACTCTGGGCATTCTCTTGATGAGCTTCAAGAGGTAGTCACCGGAAATGGTCTTCCAACAATCTTGAAGGAGTTCCCAGAGATGCTTAGCACTTGTTGGCCCTTTTGCCTTCACTCTGCGGTCCAGCTCACCCCAAACCATCTCGATTGGTTCAGGTCTGGTGACTGTGGAGGCCAGGTCATCTGGCATAGCACCCCATCACCCTCCTTCTTGGTCAAATAGCCCTTACACAGCCTGGAGGTGTGTTTGGAGTCATTGTCCTGTTGAAAAATAAATGATGGTCCAACTAAACGCAAACCGGATGGAATAGCATGCCGCTGCAAGATGCTGTGGTAGCCATGTTGGTTCAGTATGCCTTCAATTTTGAATAAGTCCCCAACAGTGTCACCAGCAAAGCACCCCCACACCATCACACCTCCTCCTCCATGCTTCACGGTGGGAACCAGGCATGTAGAGTCCATCCGTTCATCTTCTCTGCGTTACACAAAGAGACGGTGGTTGGAACCAAAGATCTCAAATTTGGACTCATCAGACCAAAGCCCAGATTTCCACTGGTCTAATGTCCATTTCTTGTGTTCTTTAGCCCAAACAAGTCTCTTCTGCTTGTTGCCTGTCCTTAGCAGTGTTTTCCTAGCAGCTATTTTACCATGAAGGCCTGCTGCACAAAGTCTCACCTTAACAGGTGTTGTAGTGATGTTTCTGCTGCTAGAACTCTGTGTGGCATTGACCTGGTCTCTAATCTGAGCTGCTGTTAACCTGCGATTTCTAAGGCTGGTGACCCGGATAAACTTATCCTCAGAAGCAGAGGTGACTCTTGGTCTTCCTTTCCAGGGGTGGTCCTCATGTGAGCCAGTTTCTTTGTAGCGCTTGATGGTTTTTGCAACTGCACTTGGGGACACATTCAAAGTTTGCCCAATTTTTCGGACTGACTGACCTTCATTTCTCAAAGTAATGATGGCCACTCGTTTTTCTTTACTTAGCTGCTTTTTTCTTGCCATAATACAAATTCTAACAGTCTGTTCAGTAGGACTATCTGCTGTGTATCCACCTGACTTCTGCACAACACAACTGATGGGCCCAACTAGAGATGAGCGATGTTCGACTCGAACTGTTCGCCAATCTCAAATTCGAGCTGTTTTGGGCGGTGTTCGAGCCGTTCGGCGAACACGAACGATTTGAGAAAAATTCGGCTGTTCGAGGTTATGTTCGATAACTGTTCGTGCACCAAAATCATAACTGAATTTTTTCTCAGTAATGATGAAAATTAATGTTAATACGCAGTTTGAGTGTACAGCGGAGTGGGGGGAGGGGCAGGGGATGGATCTCTGCAGGAATAATGAAGATCTCCATTTTTTTTTCTCTTTCCCGCATTTAAAGTGGGGAGGTGCAATCTGTCAGCCTATCAGCAGCGCACACAGGGAGCGAAGTGCTTTTTTTCACACAAGCAAGGGCATGTGTCATTGGCAGTGTATGTCACATGTCCTTGCCCTATAAGACCAAGCCATTTTCCCCGTCGCCACCATTTTCTCACTGCTGCAGCTGCATGTTAGTCGGCACCGCTGTTGCTGTGTGCGCTATACCTTGTTAATTTCAAGCCAATTTTCGCACAAATCTACAGATAGCTTGGGAGTAGGGAATAGTTGTGATTGCAGTCGTTTTAAGGACTAGGTTACAGCATTTCCTACGACTTTTATCAGGCAGGTCTGTGCTCATAAATAGATAGATTGTGGGAGTAAAGACTAATTGTAATTGCAGTCCTTTTCAGGACTAGGTTACATCAGTTCCTATCAGTTTTTGCCAGGCAGGTCTGTGCCAGTGCTGTGCAAGTTTTTTTCACAGCATTTGGCTGAATCTAGCAAAGCTAATCCTTTTTGGCCTATTGCAGAGTGTGTTAGTCAGTGGAGTAGCCTATCTGTGTTGCAAGATATACCACCTGTGTATAGAATACCAATTTTTTTACTGCACCTAGTGAAGTAAAATCTTTTGGGCATAGCATCATTCTATTAGTCCATCTATACTGACCTCCATCAGGTTGCAAATTGAATATAATTTTTTTCTGCATCTAGCTCTGAAAAAATATTTGGCCTTCTAGCAGTGTGTGGGACTTTCTCTATTAGTCCATCTATACTGACCTCCATCAGGTTGCAAATTAAAAATAATTTTTTGTCTGCATCTAGCTCTGAAAAAATATTTGGCCTTCTAGCAGTGTGTGGGACTTTCTCTATTAGTCCATCTATACTGACCTCCATCAGGTTGCACACTGAATATAATTTTTTTCTGCATCTACCTCTGAAAAAATATTGAGCTTCTAGCTGTGTGTGGGACTTGTGAAATTGACCTCCATCAGGTTGCAAATTAAAAATAATTTTTATCTGCATCTACCTCTGAAAAAATATTTGGGCTTCTAGCTGTGTGTGGGACTTGTTCTATTAGTCCATCTATACTGACCTCCATCAGGTTGCAAACTGAATATATTTTTTTTCTGCATCTACCTCTGAAAAAATATTGGGCTTCTAGCAGTGTGTGGGACTTTCTCTATTAGTCCATCTATACTGACCTCCATCACGCTGCAAATTCAAAATAATTTTTTGTCTGCATATAGCTCTGAAAAAATATTTGGCCTTCTAGCAGTGTGTGGGACTTTCTCTATTAGTCCATCTATACTGACCTCCATCAGGTTGCAAATTAAAAATAATTTTTATCTGCATCTACCTCTAAAAAAATATTTGGGCTTCTAGCTGTGTGTGGGACTTGTTCTATTAGTCCATCTATACTGACCTCCATCAGGTTGCAAACTGAATATAATTTTTTTCTGCATCTAGCTCTGAAAAAATATTTGGCCTTCTAGCAGTGTGTGGGACTTTCTCTATTAGTCCATCTATACTGACCTCCATCAGGTTGCAAACTGAATATATTTTTTTTCTGCATCTACCTCTGAAAAAATATTGGGCTTCTAGCAGTGTGTGGGACTTTCTCTATTAGTCCATCTATACTGACCTCCATCACGCTGCAAATTCAAAATAATTTTTTGTCTGCATCTAGCTCTGAAAAAATATTTGGCCTTCTAGCAGTGTGTGGGACTTTCTCTATTATTCCATCTATACTGACCTCCATCAGGTTGCAAATTAAAAATAATTTTTATCTGCATCTACCTCTGAAAATATATTTGGGCTTCTAGCTGTGTGTGGGACTTGTTCTATTAGTCCATCTATACTGACCTCCATCAGGTTGCAAACTGAATATAATTTTTTGTCTGCATCTAGCTCTGAAAAAATATTTGGCCTTCTAGCAGTGTGTGGGACTTTCTCTATTAGTCCATCTATACTGACCTCCATCAGGTTGCAAATTAAAAATAATTCTTATCTGCATCTAGCTCTGAAAAAATATTTGGCCTTCTAGCAGTGTGTGGGACGTTCTCTATTAGTCCATCTATACTGACCTCCATCAGGTTGCAAATTCAAAATAATTTTTTGTCTGCATCTAGCTCTGAAAAAATATTTGGCCTTCTAGCAGTGTGTGGGACTTTCTCTATTAGTCCATCTATACTGACCTCCATCAGGCTGCAAATTAAAAATAATTTTTATCTGCATCTACCTCTGAAAAAATAATTGGCCTTCTAGCTGGGTGTGGGACTTGTTCTATTAGTCCATCTATACTGACCTCCATCAGGTTGCAAACTGAATATAATTTTTTTCTGCATCTACCTCTGAAAAAATATTGGGCTTCTAGCTGTGTGTGGGACTTGTGAAATTGACCTCCATCAGGTTGCAAATTAAAAATAATTTTTATCTGCATCTAGCTCTGAAAAAATATTTGGGCTTCTAGCTGTGTGTGGGACTTGTTCTATTAGTCCATCTATACTGACCTCCATCAGGTTGCAAGCTGAATATATTTTTTTCTGCATCTACCTCTGAAAAAATATTGGGCTTCTAGCAGTGTGTGGGACTTTCTCTATTAGTCCATCTATACTGACCTCCATCACGCTGCAAATTCAAAATAATTTTTTGTCTGCATCTAGCTCTGAAAAAATATTTGGCCTTCTAGCAGTGTGTGGGACTTTCTCTATTAGTCCATCTATACTGACCTCCATCAGGTTGCAAACTGAATATAATTTTTTTCTGCATCTACCTCTGAAAAAATATTGGGCTTCTAGCTGTGTGTGGGACTTGTGAAATTGACCTCCATCAGGTTGCAAATTAAAAATAATTTTTATCTGCATCTACCTCTGAAAAAATATTTGGGCTTCTAGCTTTGTGTGGGTCTTGTTCTATTAGTCCATCTATACTGACCTCCATCAGGTTGCAAACTGAATATATTTTTTTTCTGCATCTACCTCTGAAAAAATATTGGGCTTCTAGCAGTGTGTGGGACTTTCTCTATTAGTCCATCTATACTGACCTCCATCACGCTGCAAATTCAAAATAATTTTTTGTCTGCATCTAGCTCTGAAAAAATATTTGGCCTTCTAGCAGTGTGTGGGACTTTCTCTATTAGTCCATCTATACTGACCTCCATCAGGTTGCAAATTAAAAATAATTTTTATCTGCATCTAACTCTAAAAAAATATTTGGGCTTCTAGCTGTGTGTGGGACTTGTTC
Organism: Phyllobates terribilis; assembly: GCF_046119375.1. Lineage (NCBI taxonomy): Eukaryota > Metazoa > Chordata > Amphibia > Anura > Dendrobatidae > Phyllobates > Phyllobates terribilis. The sequence goes on along the minus strand of NW_027362764.1, from coordinate 202,095,664 downwards.
TATTAGTCCATCTATACTGACCTCCATCAGGTTGCAAACTGAATATAATTTTTTTCTGCATCTAGCTCTGAAAAAATATTTGGCCTTCTAGCAGTGTGTGGGACTTTCTCTATTAGTCCATCTATACTGACCTCCATCAGGTTGCAAATTAAAAATAATTTTTATCTGCATCTAACTCTAACAAAATATTTGGGCTTCTAGCTGTGTGTGGGACTTGTTCTATTAGTCCATCTATACTGACCTCCATCAGGTTGCAAACTGAATATAATTTTTTTCTGCATCTAGCTCTGAAAAAATATTTGGCCTTCTAGCAGTGTGTTTGACTTTCTCTATTAGTCCATCTATACTGACCTCCATCAGGTTGCAAACTGAATACATTTTTTTTCTGCATCTACCTCTGAAAAAATATTGGGCTTCTAGCAGTGTGTTGGACTTTCTCTATTAGTCCATCTATACTGACTTCCATCAGGTTGCAAATTAAAAATAATTCTTATCTGCATCTAGCTCTGAAAAAATATTTGGCCTTCTAGCTGTGTGTGGGACTTTCTCTATTAGTCCATCTATACTGACCTCCATCAGGTTGCAAATTCAAAATAATTTTTTGTCTGCATCTAGCTCTGAAAAAATATTTGGCCTTCTAGCAGTGTGTGGGACTTTCTCTATTAGTCCATCTATACTGACCTCCATCAGGCTGCAAATTAAAAATAATTTTTAACTGCATCTACCTCTGAAAAAATATTTGGCCTTCTAGCTGTGTGTGGGACTTGTTCTATTAGTCCATCTATACTGACCTCCATCAGGTTGCAAACTGAATATAATTTTTTTCTGCATCTAGCTCTGAAAAAATATTTGGCCTTCTAGCAGTGTGTGGGACTTTCTCTATTAGTCCATCTATACTGACCTCCATCAGGTTGCAAATTAAAAATAATTTTTTGTCTGCATCTAGCTCTGAAAAAATATTTGGCCTTCTAGCAGTGTGTGGGACTTTCTCTATTAGTCCATCTATACTGACCTCCATCATGTTGCAAACTGAATATATTTATTTTCTGCATCTACCTCTGAAAAAATATTTGGGCTTCTAGCTGTGTGTAGGACTTGTTCTATTAGTCCATCTATACTGACCTCCATCAGGTTGCAAACTGAATACAATTTTTTCTGCATCTACCTCTGAAAAAATATTTGGGCTTCTAGCTGTGTGTGGGACTTGTTCTATTAGTCCATCTATACTGACCTCCATCAGGTTGCAAATTGAATATAATTTTTTTCTGCATCCAACCCAGCCAATAGTTTTGGCCTAATACCACAGTTTGGCCACTCAGCTCTGCTCGGTTCCCATCCATTGTTTTTTTGTGCAAACAACTCCAGAGTTGTGAATTAGTTAACCACCAAAATGAGTGGAAAAAGGCCTGCTGCTGGTGGAAAGGGGAATAGGCGTGTTGGGAAGGGGAAAAAAGGTTGTGTCCGTGGGGTAGGTGTTAAAGCAACAGTAACATCTGCAGAAGAAAGACCATCTTCCAGCCAAACTAAAATGTCTACTTCTTTTAGCGGACAATGTGATAAGATCCCTTTCTTACGGCCACGCCAATCGCTACAAATTCCAGATGAGGCACAAAAACAGCAGGTGCTTCAACGGATATCAAGTGCTCCATTAAGTGGGCTCTCCTCCACATCAACTTCAACATCACAAATACTCCAGTCCTCAAAGGTGTCACCCCAATCGCACTTGCTTCCTCACAGCTCCCAAATCTCCAGCTGCCCGTCTGAGTATGAGGTAGAACAGATGATTGAGTCTGCAGAGCTGTTTACTCATACTATAGCCTGGGAATCAGAGGTTGACTCCAGCGCTTCTGTGAATCCAGACGAGGAAATGATCTGCACTGATGCCCAGAATCTTTATGAGTCGGATCCAGGACCAGACGCAGAAGGTTCTGACCATAATGTAGACCCTCATTCCCAAACTGTAACTCCTGTTGGTGGAGACAATGAGGAAGACGATGATGAGACTCAAATACCTGATTGGAGCGACAACTTTAGTTTTTTGTCAGGGTAGGAACAGGTTGGCTCTGAGGACGACGGGTGTGATAACGCACAGGGTGATGATGATGAGGTTGGAGATCCCACTTACTGTCAACCCACAGTCAGCCAAGAGATGAGGTCAGCAGAGGAGGTGGAGGAAGATGCTAGTGACGACGAGGTCAGGTTGCGCCTTCCTGGACAGAGACGTAGTACTGGAAGCACGTCAACAACTGCATCCTCAAACACAACTCTGCCTCTCACCACAAGTCGTGGTGGCTCTTCAGGTCGCATGGGTGCTAAGCCTTGCATAGCCTGGGCATTTTTTCAGATCGATAAAGATGACCTAACTCGTGTTATCTGTAACATTTGTCAGCAAAAGCTAAGTAAAGGCCAAAAAATACATAGTTTGAGTACTTCATGCATGAACCGGCACATGGACATGAAGCATAAGTTGCAGTGGGAAGCTCAGTGTGCTACAATGCGGCCTAGCCGGCCGGGCCAACCACCATCTGCCATATCTTGTGCATCCGCGGCCTCTTCATCCTCTGTGACTGGGGGGACAGCAGTCACACCTGTTTTGGGGCGCAGACCTGCCACCTCTTTACCCGCAACAGCCAGCGTGATTGGCAGGTCATCATTTTCTTTGGAGGTGGTAACACCAGCTGGTGTTGAGCGCTGTCCGACATCGATAGCACCACCTTTGGATCAAGGCAACCTAACATGTCCGCCTGCATCTTCCTCACAGACCGGCAGTTTGCCGGGGACACCCTTATCAACCCCATCTAAGCACAATAGCCAGCCCTCAGTCCCTCAGATGTGGACAAGTAAAAGACCATTTCCTCCTAGCCATGAGAAAGCTAAGAGGTTGAATTTCACCATCTGCAAGCTCTTGGCTACAGAAATGCTGCCTTTCCGCCTGGTGGACACAGAGGATTTTCGAGACCTTATGTCCGTCACAGTGCCCCAGTACCAGATGCCCAGTCGGCACTACTTCTCAAAGAAAGGTGTGCCTGCGCTCCACCAGCATGTCGCACACATCACCGCTTCTTTGAGAAACTCTGTGTGTGACAGGGTGCATTTCACCACAGACACTTGGACGAGTATGCATGGACAGGGGCGTTACATGTCGCTGACTGGGCACTGGGTAACTATGGTGACAGCAGGACAAGGGGCTGCTGTCCAAGTCTTGCCGTCCCCACGAGTTGTGCGTCAATCCTCTTTATGCAAAATTTCCTCCACTGCTTCTGCCTCCTCAACCTCCTCTCGGTCTTCCACCTGCACCCAAAGCCTGTCTGGTCATGCCACAAGCTTTCTAACTGCGCAGAAGGGATCCTGCACACCTCCTTACTATGCTGGCAGTAGGGCTCAACGTCATCAGGCGGTTTTTACTTTGAAATGTCTGGGAAATGTGAGTCACACAGCTGAGGAGTTGTGGTCAGCTCTGGAGAACCAATTTCATGAATGGTTGACTCCACTGGACCTGAAACCAGGGAAGGCCGTGTGCGACAATGCTGCAAACCTGGGTGCGGCCCTTGGCCGGGGCAATGTCACACATGTGCCTTGTATGGCTCACGTGTTGAACCTGGTTGTCCAGCAATTTTTAGCCCACTATCCCAGACTAGATGGCCTTCTGCAGAGGGCACGGACGCTGTGTGCTCACTTCCGCCGTTCGCATCGCGCAGCTCAGCGACTTACATCTCTACAGAAGTCGTTGGGCCTGCCACTTCACCGGCTAAAATGCGATGTGCCTACCCGGTGGAATTCAACTCTGCACATGTTGCAGCGATTGTGGCAGCACCGACAAGCCCTGGTGCAATACGTTCTGACGTATAACCTGGGCCAACGAGATCCAGAGGTGGGGCAAATCACGCTGGAGGAGTGGTCTCAGATCAGGGACCTATGCACCCTTCTGCACAGTTTTGAAATGGCGACGAAGATGTTTAATGCTGAGGATGCCATTATCAGCATGACTATTCCGGTGATTTACATGCTGGAGCACATGTTAAACAGAATTCGGAGTCAGGTGGTGGCACAAGAGGAGGTGGAGGAAGTAGAGGAGGAGGAGTTGTATGCGGAAGGGCTAACATCTGCAAGGTCCAGACGGTCGGCAGCACCAAGGCGGCAGGCATGTGAGGGTGGGGGAGATGGTTTTACCAGGGTGCATGGTAGCAGCCAAACTAGTGAGGAAGGTGCAGGAGCCCAGGAAGAAGTGGAGGACGAACTGATGGAAGACTCATCAGATGAGGTAGACCTTAATCACATTTCTGTTGTGCGAGGTTGGGGGGAGAGGACAGAGGAAGGAAGCATGATTGTTACCTCGCCACCAACACAACAGGGACTTGGTGCTCCTGGATGCGCAACACACATGAGTGCCTTCTTGCTGCACTACCTGCAACATGACCCTCGAATTGTGAGAATTAGAAATAATCCTGACTACTGGGTTGTCACACTGTTAGATCCCCGGTACAAAAGTAAATTTGCAGAAATTATTCCTGCCATAGAAAGGGATGCACGCATGCAGGAGTATCAGCAGAGACTGTTGCAGAATCTTACATGTGCTTTTCCACAAAACACCAGTGGTGCACGTAGTGAATCTCACAGTCCCAACTTGCCAACCGTGGGACCGTCAAGTGTTCAGCACTCAAACCGTAACAGAACCACAGTATCTGCTGGTAACATCAATTTTGCGGAATCATTTCACCACTTTTTTAGCCCATCCTTTGCAAGGCCACAGGAGACAAGAAGTCTGACACATAGTCAACGCCTAGAGACGATGGTACAGGAGTATCTCCAAGTAAACATTGAAGCCATGACTGTGTCACTGGACCCTTGCTCTTTTTGGGCTTCCAATCTGGATAAATGGCCGGAGCTAGCCACTTACGCCTTGGAGATCTTGTCATGCCCCGCAGCCAGCGTTCTGTCTGAACGTGTGTTCAGCGCTGCTGGTGGTGTGCTGACAGATAAGCGCACGTGGCTCTCCACTGATAATGTAGACAGACTCACGTTCATAAAGATGAACAAATCATGGATCCGAAACGACTTTTCTACCCCTGTGTCATCCTGGGGAGAGTAAAAGCTTGATGATTGGTTAAAATCACCCTACCAACTGTTTTAAGCTTTCAAATTACTAACCATGTTTATCTGTATCTTGGCTGGAAAATAATTTGGGCTTTGTAGCAGTGTGCAGCACTGATTCTATTAGGCCATCTATAATAAGCTCCACCAGATTTAAAATTACTAATCATGTTTATCTGTATCTTGACTGGAAAATAATTTGGGCTTTGTAGCAGTGTGCAGCACTGATCCTATTAGGCCATCTATACTAAGCTCCACCAGATTTAAAATTAATAATAATTTTTAGCTGCATCTAGCCCGGAAAATAATTTTTGGGCTCCGAGATGCGCAAGACACATAAGTGCCTTCTTGCTGCACTACCTGCAACATGACCCTCATATTGTCAGAATTCGAAGTAATCATGACTACTGGGTTGCCACACTCTTAGATCCCCCAAACTTTTCGATCAACCTTTTCATTTTAATAAAGACCAAAAAAATGGTCATTTTTGAAATTATAAGCATTAGCAGGTTATTAGAAACTGAAATCAAACAGTTTTCAACTCAAAACTTTATTCTAGGTGATGTTACATTTTCACATAGGACCCCTTGTTCGAAAGGAGCTTCTGAACTTTCTCGTCCATTGAATTTGTCAGGTGTTGGATGGTTTCTGCTTCAATTGTTTTGCATGAGGACAGAATACCCTCCCAGAGCTGTTGCTTAGATGTGAACTGCCTCCCGCCATCATAGACACTCCTTTTGATGATGCTCCAGAGGTTCTGAATGGGGTAGAGGTCAGGGGAGCATGGGGGTCACACCATAAGTTTGTCCCCTTTTATGCCCATTTCAGCCAGAGATGCAGATGTTTTATGTGCAGCATGAGATGGTGCATTATCATGCAAAAAAATGATCTTGCTGTGAAATACACGGTTCTTCTTCTTGAACCATGGCAGGAAGTGCTGTTTGAGAAAATCCACATACATTATGGAGTTCATCTTTAGCACCTTCAGGGATCCTAAAGGGGCCGACAATCTCTCTCACCATGATTCCAGCCCAAAACATTACTCCACCTCCTCCTTGTTGGCGCTGTAGCCGTGTTTGCGTGGGGTGTCCATCAACCAGCCATCCTCCACTCCATCCATCTGGACCATCGAGCGCTGCACGGCACTCATCCGTGAACAAAACAGTTTTGAAATCAGTCTTCATGTAATGTTTGGCCCACTGGAGCCGTTTCTGCTTGTGTGACGTGGATAGAGGAGGTCGACAGGATGGCGTATGCACAGCTGCAAACCTCTGAAGGACCCTGCATCTTGTTGTTCTGGGGACGTTGGAGGCACCAGGAGCTTCAAAAACTTGTCTGCTGCTATGACAAGGCTTTTTTGCCGCTGCTCTTTTAACCTGACGTAATTGCCTGTAGGAAAGAGTCCTCAATTTGCCCTTATCAGCACGCACACGTGTGTACTGTGAATCAGCTACATACTTCTTGATTGCCAAGACACTTCATCCTGATCATCGCACAATGTTGATTGTAGTCATGCCTTGACCTAAACACTACACAATTTGTTGCTTCTCAGCAGCCGACACATCCTTTTTCTTTCCCATTTTGGCAGAAAATGTAGGCTGCTTAATAATGTGAGACAGCCTTCTTAAGTAGTCTTGCCTTTCATTGGACACACCTGCCAAACAAATTAGCACAGGTGTCTGCAATTGCTTACAGTGATATAAAGAGCCCTGACACACATCACCATCAATGAGTTTAACTGACAAACAAACAAATTCTTCCCTTATCACTCCTAAACACTTTTTGCATAATAATTTGGAACACAGTGTACATGTGCTTTTCCACAAAACACCAGTGGTTCACGTAGTGAATCTTACAGTTCTAACTTGCCAACCGTGGTCTGTATGGAGTTGTTCAATAAAGGGCCCAAAATTAAGATAACATAGATGGGAGAGGTCTCTATGAATAGGAATTCCTAAGTATTTGATACCCTGTGAGGGCCAGGCAAAGGGAAAGTTGGACTGGATGGAATCCTATATGGATTTGGGGAGGGAGACATCGAGGGCCTCAGACTTCGCTGCATTGATTTTAAAATTTGACCATGTAACAAAGTGATCTATTTCAGCCATAACAGCATGAATGGATATATGTGATTGAGTGATATATACTAGGACATCATCAGCAAGTAGAGAGCACTTGTACTCGGTGCCTCCCACCTCAATCCACCTAATATTGGGGTTATGGCGAATTGATTGAGAGCAGGTGCTCCGTCACTAGGATGTATAAGAGAGGGGACAGAGGACATCCCTGCCTTGTCCCATGGGTGATTGTGAAAGGTGATGAAAATATTCTGATGCACCCCCTGGGCCTTGGGACACCCGGAGCCGGACCCTTTTTGGTGGATGCTGGTGGTTGTAGTCTTCATGGCGGCGACCCGGTTACGTGGCTCAGGGTGGTCAAACCAGTGGCGGAACAATTTATGTGGTTTTGATGTTTAAATGTCCGACTACGCCACCCGTGGATTGCGGTCAGAGTGAACCGCCACTGCAGTGCAGACCGCTGAGGCTGGTGTTGTGGGTGCAGCAGAGCGTAGCATAACTCCCCACGGGAGGAGTATAGCCTCAGGGCAGTGTATGCGGAGGATGGGGGTTATGGTGCAGGGCAGCAGCAGTAATGACACGGAGTCAGTGATGCATTCCAGGGCCTTTACTCACAGTTCTTATTATCCAGACCACGTCTGCAGGTAACGGCTGCCCACGTTGTACTGTGCTCACCAGGTGAGAGGCTCAGACAACTCCCAGATAACTTTGGAGCGCTTCACAGTACCCCCTTTGTGTGTCCTTTGTCTGGCCTTTCTTACCAACCTTTCTGTCCGGCTGCCTCGGGCCTCCTCTTGGTAAACTTGGCACCAGTTTCCCTGACCCTATGTGGTGCCTTCCTAGCGGGTGTAGCGAGGGGCTGCGCCACATAAAATGTCACAGCCTCTGGTTTCTAGCTGAGGGTCGTTTCCTGCCTCCACTAGTTTCGGGGACCGGTCTCCCCCTTTGGCCTGACCCCTCCACGCAGGTGGATTCGGGCGTGCGGTGGCGACTCGCCCGTCCGCACCCCTGGGATCCCTTCATTCCTCGTTCCTGGAGCCTTCTCCGCTCCTCTTCCTTTCTTCTCCCTCTTCCAGGCCTGGGCCTCTGTTACTAGGCCCGCCTCCGGAGCAGAGCTCATGCAGAGCCCCTGCTCCCTGCCACTTCTGCTCAGACTTCTCTGCACTGAACTAAGATGGTGCCCACCTTTTATACTCCCTTCTCAATGCACCCAGGAACTGCTTCCTCCCTGCTCCTGCACTACAGGGTTCCCCTTCCTCAGTGTTCCCTCCTCCCACTCCAGCCAGGGACAGGGACTGTCGTGCCCATCTCAGAGGCATATTGGTCGCCCTGCCCCACGGCAATGTGGTGTAATGCATGCAGGTGTCGGGTCCTGATCTACACTCCATCCTTACCTGAGAGTGAGATATCACACCTCTGGGTGAGGTGCAATACCTCTGTAGCAACCGAGCCCTCAGGGTACTACAGTTCCATTTACCTTCAGCCTAGGTGACGTATTGTGATACAGGGCCGTGATTTTGGCTATAAAAGGGTCCCCTAGACCCCTACCCCAAGCTTTTTAAGAGAATCATATATGGCGTGCCAGGAGACTCTATGGAATGCTTTCTCAGCATCCAAAGAGAGTATCTAATTACAAATTTTTAACTGCATCTAGCCCAGGAAATACTTTGTGCCTAGTAGCAGTGTCTGCTAGTCAGCGGATTATCCCGGCTGTTAAGCAAGCTACACCACCTGTAGTTTGGACACTTAATTTTTTCAAAGGAAATGCTTCGGGACCACGGGATACTCAGTGAAGAGCATCAGGAGGCACCCCAAGGCATAGGGGCTGGGACTGGCAGTAGGATGCCTTGCGGTGGACAGCCGAGCTCGATCCTTATAAAAGCTTTTTAACTGCAGCAGCTTTAGTGGACGCTACTGAAGCTGGAATTACGCGGCTGCTGGCTTGAGACTTGCCCTCCAATAGATCCTTGTAAATGGATTTAAAGTGTATTCATTCAAATTAGAGAGACAATTTAAATTAAAAAGCTTAGAGCTGCCTCCACCACAGGGGGGCTCGCTCGACCCACCAGCGGACAGGCACCAGTATTGGGAGAGGGGGGCTGGCCGTCAGGGTTCACCGCGGCTCTGGCACAAACCCGGCGACACGGAAGTGGCACGGGCAGGAGCGGACTGAACGTGTCGGCTTCTCACTTTTTGGATTTTAGAAGGGCATGACATGCCTATATCTGTGTCTCCCCCTCCTTTTACTCCTCCACCTCTTTTCTTTTCGCATGACTATATGTACTTGTCACTTTTCCATGTGTTAGTTGTGTCTTCTGAGCAGTTTGTCAGCTTTTGGACACCTTTGAAGGTGTTTTCTATGTGTTTCTATGTGTTTTTGCTTGCCTGCCATTGGTTTTAACGGTGTTCGAAGGTGTTCGACGAACAGTTCGACGAACAGTTCGGCGAACACACGGGTGTTCGACGAACCGAACTCGAACACTACGGGGGTGGCTCAACACTACTGGAAACCACATCAAAGTGAATTGGAGGTGATGTCATCAAAGGAGGAGAGCGGTGGCATCTGTGTTAAAGATTGGAGCTGACACTTGGTTAAAATACCTTGCAGGATCTGCTCTGCTTCTTATGCAGTTATATCTGGAGTAGGCAAATTATCTAGAGGACTAGAACTCTAGTGCCACATATAGGAAGTAGCAATCCTTGAAGTCAGTATCAACTCTCTAACGAGCCTAGTCACATGACTTAGAATAAAAGCCAGAATCAGAATCTCAATTTGCAGACACTGTGTTTTGGGGTACTGCCCCTAGTCAGTGCAAAATGTGAGATCTGGTTTGGCTGGGTGAGAGACGTCTGACCGGGATCCAAGGGGTAATGTTTCTCCTTGGAGAAAGTGACATGTTAAGCATGTCAAGGTGAGGAGACTTTTAAGCCGCAATGCTCCTCTCGGAAATATGCAAATTGTCTCTGGAGTAGCTAATGCAAAGCTGATATTGGTGGAGGAGGAATTTCATCAGTGCTTGAAAGCTCTGGTGGTAGTCACTGTGGCATGATCTATGTGCTGTCATCTAAAGTGTGACAATCCCATGTTGCCAGCCAATGAATCTTTTGCAGTGTTCAGGCTCTGCAGGAAAAAAACAAGCCATAAACGTCCTGGCACAAATCTTCTTGAAACATCATCACATGAAGCAAGATCACTTGGAAAAACAATCTGGTCAGCAATATGGCTCAAGCTTTCCACCTAACTGCATCAAAGGATACATGATCTGTGCAGGAGAACATGGTCTGCTCCCTGAAATTGTCAATGAGTATGAAAGTGCACTGCACTAATGACATGTTGAGCTAAAATTAAGGACAATTCCAGGAAATGTCTTTCATTGGATACTGGGTCAAAGTTTTGAGTGGCAGTGATGCACCACAGCAACCAGGACAGGTGGTGAAGCCTCTACGGTTGGGCATTAGGTCTTTTACCAATTCAAGGCAGCTCTTCTCTATCTCCTCTTACAATTCTGCCACATCCTTACTTTTTGACATGTCATGGGAGATCAAAGCCATACAGGTGTTTAGTTCCTCCTTTGCATCAAGCGGCAAATCTTACTCAGGATTATTCCCTCTCAATTACATTTGGCCATTATAGTAAGCCCAGACAATGTCCAGAACATTTTCATGCACTAAGTTTGGGTAAACTAAAACATGCTCTGTGCATGACGCACATCCTACATTTTTTCAAGAAATATACTCTCCCAAAGAAGGGGGTAACCATAAACAGGAGACTCTCTGGGCTTTTCATCCATTCTTATGTGGCAGAGAATGCTTTTTAGACTGTCCAAAACTGCCTGATTTGAGACATTGCTATGTAAAGGAATTCAATGCTACATATTTTGTAGCATTTGTATAAGCAGCGTAAAGCAATGACTGATTATATCATGTAAGCAGGCAAACTGGAGCTTGGGTTACCATGAATTCCACCATTGAAAGCTGATGTTGCCTATTGAGACCCTTCCAAGAGGCTATTAAAATTGTCAGTTGGACGAACTGTGACATCAACAAAGTTATCACCCTCATATTCGTATTGGAAAAAAACACTGAAAAGAATGGAGAAACAGCAGGTGTATGTGTAGAAGACATTGAGTTACCCTAGACACTGTCAGGGGACAAGGCCATCAGTGTAAAATTGACCATCATGACGATGATGACGCTGTTCACTATGATGACCAATCTTTACAGCAAAGAAGGAGTGGGGTGTGAAGAAATTGAACCAATAGGACCTTAATTCAGGCTAAGAAGGGCAAGTAGCATTTTGATTGCTTGTAGGTTGACAGGCATATTGTTATCATCAAGCAGAGTGATGACTATTAGATAGTAATGCTTTTAGACCCTTGGGGGATTATTTTTCTGGCTTCTGAATTGTCATATTACCAGAATAAGCTGCTTTCCATGCTCAGCTAAGCTTTTACCAAGAAAATGTCTTATGATTGCATGTTTGAATAGGTAACCCATCTCCGCTAACCGCAGAGCAACATTCTCCTGACTGATACACTGCTACCACTATTAAAAGTAGCCAAAGCAACAGCGATTACAGTATATATAACATGATGGAGTAGATATTTTACACACTTCAACAAATAGAGACACACAACCTGAACAGTCAGGTTCAAGCTTACCTGGACTGTGTCCGTTCTCTGGCAGATACCCTAAGCTCCGACCCAAGGGGCTTCTGGGTCAGTAAACTTGACCTGTGGCAAGAACGGGTCTTTTTTCTTGTGTTCAAAACTTTCTTGTTTGTTTTTTTGCTACCACTAGTGCTAGTACCCATACACAGCTGAGCATCTCCTGCCTGTCCATCATGTTCTATCTATACTGTGCTGCTGTTGCTGCCTTTGCTGTTATTACACAAATGCACATCCCCTGCCTGTGTACTGTATCTTATTATTAACAGTTGTTGCCACTGCCGCTTTGAAAAAGAAGCCACACATCTCCAGCCTTTCCAATGCTCTATATCGTTATCTCTAGTGCATTTCAGCTGCTTCACGGGCTGCCAGAGCTGGTAATACACAGCCATACATCTCCTTGCTTGTCCTTTGATATTCTATACTGCGTGTTTGCTGCTGGTGCCACTGTTGACAGCCACACATCTCCTGCCCATACATTGTGTTCTATATCTATACTGTACTGCTGCTGGGAATCCATGCCATCACAGGTTAAATAAAAATGAAACTGTTCCCAAAAAAACAAAATTGGTCATTAAAGATGTAATATAAACAAAGTGCATAACGAAAAGATAAGCCTATAGGGTCACAATCAGGCCCCAAGGTTTATCAAAAATCACTCCATTATAATTGAACAAACGCAAAGAAAAAGGAGTACATGATTTAAGCAAAAAGATGTAAGAAAAGTTTGTTGAAAATTATACTTACATAAAAAATGCTGAATTAAAACGAGGACAGCAAGAGATAAAACATGTTAGCTCTGTACACAATAGTAAAGTGACAATAGTGCTCAAAGATAGTCCGTAGTGCGCTGCAGCAATAACATTGTGTGCTGCAGATAACACCTAAGCAGTGCAAAAAGTACTTAGGCACAATGCACTATGCCTCTTCCTGGAGAGAGCCACAGGGGTCAAAAAAAGCATATGTCAATCGTTTAAAGACCAAGTGGCCAATGACAGTAATAACAACGCTGTTACCTAAAGATGTGTGCAGAGGTACTGGCAGGAGAAGAACCAAGTGAAGGGGCAATCCCCACATGGGCCTCCGACGCGTGTTGTTTTATCAAGGAGGAGGGTGCCATGTCTGGAGTACGGGCAAGGACCTTTTTAAAGGTGGGGTCGAGAGGTCTCGTGGCGCCCCACATGACCAATCATCATATCCATCAGGGCAGCTCCCGAAAAAAAAAAATGGATGGGTATTTTAAAAACGAAAAAAAGTAAAAAGCCATTGCTTCTTCACTTTTCAAACAGCAAACTTTTTTCTACCCCTCAAAAAGAGACAATTTCTAGACATTTTTTTTACATTTTAAAAAGCATAAAAAGTCCAATGTTGCACTATGTTATGAAGTGGGCTGATGGGATACCACTCATTCCTAACTGTTTATTCATAGCCATACACTTTAACGTTACATTGACAATAGTTAGGCCCCTTTCACACGTACGTGTTTCCGGTACGTGTGGCTTCCATTTTCACATGTACCGGAGACAAGTACACACGCACACACATTATAATCTATGGGGCTGCGCACATGTCTGTGTTTTCACACAGACCGTGTGTAGACATGTCCATATTTTTCAATCGGCACCAATGACAATACGTGCCGCACACATGCACAAGGATGAAATAGAGTGTGACACGTGCCAGAATAGAATGCAGACTAGAAATTACAGATGTTCAGGTGTTAAAGATGTGTAAGATGTGTAAGATAGATGAATAGATAGCTAGATAAATATGCGTTAGATATATAATTAGTTCCTTGTGTGTGTTGGTTACCATGCATCTATTAAACTAATAAATAAATGAAAAAAAATGATGTGAGGTCCCCCCTATTTTTCATAACCAGTATAGGTAAAACAGACAGCTGTGAGCTGATATTATCAGGCTGGGAAGGTCCACGGTTATTGGGCTCTAATGCACTAATTCTGGTGCTTTGCCCCTCTCTTTCCGATTGCGCTGGTGTGTTGGCAATTAGGGCAATGGTATTGGGGTTGATGTTGGCTGTGATTTGTCAACCATCGAACCGGACCATCCCACCCTGTAGGTGAATATTTTAAAAGGTCTTTTTTTGCTTTGCAGGGCAAATTGGACTTATATGTACAGGGTTTTAGAATGCTGTCATATGGAGCTGAAAGGTAGAGACCATAGGTTATATCGGAAAAAACGTGTGACAGGTTCCCTTTAACACCTAAACGTCTGTAATTTCTATTCTGCATTCTATTCACGTATGTGTCAAGTGGATGGTGCACACGGACGGCACAAGGCTGTCACACAGATGTCACACAGATGGTACACATGGATGGCTAATTGAAACTTACACAGATATTAAAAAAATGATCTTCAGACGGGAACGTTTTGAAGTGGACTGTGTTAGCTCTAAAGAGTTTGAAAGGAGTTATAGGAGACCTCAGAATGTCATACACATTTTTCTGGGTAATTGGAGGCTTTGCAGTAATTGTTATTTGTCATCAGTCAATTTAAAAAAGCATTGATAAAGCTGAACACTGGCGGACGCAGAAGAGGCACCTGTGAAAGAACAATATATGGACCCTTTGCCATCCAATAGATCATCATGATTGGAGATGAAAATAGGCCCCCTTACCTCTTGGGCTCCCGTGTGGTTGCACAGGTTGCACCAATGATATGTCCGCCCCTGAAGCTAAACTTGAATTACAAATTATTCGCTAATCTCTATGAAGCATGGATGATTATTATTGCTCTTAGACTTGGACTGTTTGTGTGCCAACATTTAGTCATGATCCTGTTCTGCACACAAGAAAAATGTGCACTAAAAAAGCTAACTGGCAAAAGAGTAATTAAAATATTGGTTTATTATTTATGGCTAGATCACGTGCACACGATAAAAAGCCTGTCAATTGTACAGTAGTTCTCAAACATAATTTTTCCCAAATAAATTATCTGCAACTCTATGTAATTGTTTAATCTTTTATATGCAACAAAATACAGTACATACTGCAAAGATACGAAATAAAAAAGACTTAAAACGATTCTCTGCTTTGCACAATTTTACTTGATAGAAGATTTACTTGACAGTAAGTGGATCACAAAGCGTCCACTTTCTGGGAATCCGAGCAATAAGCTGTCATATATGGAGAAACCTCGTAGTAAAACTGGCCTGGTTAATTAGATAAATATAATCTTGTACTTGGTTAATTAATTGTACATTGGATCACTTGTCCAAACAATCCAACCACCAACATGACTAACTGGGAGAGGAGGGTGGTGGCTTAAAATGGTTTTCAATTGTGCTGTAATCAGCGCTTCTCAAACCAATATACAATCTCTGTAACATTTCCTTAGTAATTCTTTATTGTTCCCTTACTGCCAGTATATCCTTGCATGTTATTCATAAAAACATCACACCGTGTCCTGTTATCAAAGATGCTAATGACATCTCATCCATAGTGATAACACACTTGGTTCCATGGACAGGTACAATGGTATCTTCACGAAAAATATTTAATTACACAGGGTTAAAAAAAAAATCATAAAAAAGGTGCTAACAAGGAAACAGTGAAGCATGTTACAAAATGTGTTGTTTTCCTAATTCTCAATTGTATGAACAATAGCAACTAAATTGAGAGTGTGGGGAAAGGGGTAATGACACTTAGGACGCAACTAAAATGACCTTTTTTTTGTCGATTTAATCTTTAATATTGTTTTAATATTCAGATGTGTTCAGATATTTGCAAATGATTAATAGGAGTCTGTAGTTAGCTGGTGGATTCTGACTATAAATAGTCTCTTTTGTAGTTAGGGGCAGTAAATATTCTGAGGATGGTGAGAGTGGAAGACTATGTTCACACGTTCAGTATTTTACATCAGTATTTGTAAGTCAAAATCAGGAGTGATTGAAAAATGCAGAAGTGGTGACTAGAGATGAGCGGTGTTCGACTAGAACTGTTCGCCAATCTCAAATTCGAGCTGTTTTGGGCGGTGTTCGAGTTGTTCGACGAACCCGAACGATTTGCAAAAAATTCGGCTGTTCGAGGTTATGTTCGATAACTGTTCGTGCACCAAAAGCGTGTCCTGCATGTCTGGCGCTATTTAGAGCACCAATCATGCAGGGATTGTCTGCCACTCACTGTAATGCCACAGCCATGGTGGTTGTGGCATTACAGTGATTGCCCAAATCGATGGGAACAGTGCCAACAGTGAAACATGAAAAGCCGGCAATTCAGCAGCGGCATACACCGGTACCCGACAATTTAGAACCGAAAGAATAGAGCTTCACACATAGATTAGATAGATATAAACATGTCAGCCACATATATACGAAGTACAGTGAAAGTGCTGCTTACTGTACTTGTCATTTAGCGTAAAGGATTTATCAAAAAAAATAATAGTGTTTTCATGCACCGTCTCTTTAAAAAAGCCGGCCGGCAATTCAGCAGCGGTACCCGACAATTTATAACAGACAGAATAGAGCTTCACACATAGATTAGATAGATAGAAACATGTCAGCCACATATATACGAAGTACAGTGACAGTGTTGCTTACTGTACTTGTCATTTAGCGTAAAGGATTTATCAAAAAAAATAATAGTGTTTTCATGCACCGTCTCTTTAAAAAAGCCGGCCGGCAATTCAGCAGCGGTACCCGACAATTTATAACAGACAGAATAGAGCTTCACACATAGATTAGATAGATAGAAACATGTCAGTCACATATATATGAAGTACAGTGATAGTATTGGTTACTGTACTTGTCATTTAGTATTAAAATAAAGGATTTATTATTAAAAAAATTGGCGTGGGGTTCCCCTTAATTTTAGGCTCTAGCGGAGGTTAAGCAGACGGCTGGGGCAGATGTTTGAAGCCTGGGAAGGGGGTAATACCCACGGAGCTTCCCAGGCTACTAATATCAGCCCCCAGCTGAATACATAGCCTTTACTAGCTATTAAAATGGGGGACCCCCCAAAAAAAATGACGTGGGGTCCCCCCTAATTTAATAGCTAGCAAAGGCTAGGCAGACAGCTGGGGGCTGATATTAATAGCCCAGGAAGGGAGCCATGAATATTGGCCCCCTCCCAGGCTAGAAACACCAGCCGTCAGCCGCCCCAGAAATGGCGCATTTATAGGATGCGCCAATTCTGGCACTTAGCCTCGCTCTTCCACGCTGCCCTGGTGCGGTGGCAGGGGGTAATAGGGTTGGGGTTGATGTCAGCTTATAATGCCAGCTGACATCAAGCCCAGGTTAGTAATGGAGAGGCGTCTATAAGACACCCCCATTACTAACCCCATAGTCAAAGTTAAAAAAAACACAAACACCCAGAATAAAGTCCTTTAATTGAAATAAAGACACAATCCTTTATTGTTCTAAATTAAACCATACTTACCGTCACGCCCATTCCAGATGAAGCCAACGATCTCCTGCAATGAAAGAAAAATAACAAAGCAACCTCATCCTTACCTTTCCATGGTTCCCACGACAGCTTCAGCTCTGCTACATCGAGATGACAGGCTGGACCGCAGCAGAACGCTGCCATCCAGCCTCTCATCCCGCAGACACTGAGAAGCGCAGGCTTGCTTGCGCTGCTCAGCGTCTCTCTGTGACGACATCCAGATGAGCCGAGTTCATGTCCAATGAACTCGGCTCACCTCATGCACGTCACTGACAGCGTGGGAAAATTCTCACGCTGAAGCGGTGAGTGCAGGAGAATTCTCCCACGCTGTCAGTGACGTGCATAAGGTGAGCTCATGTTCAATGAACTCAGCTCACCTCCTGCACGTCACTGACAGCGTGGGAGAATTCTCCTGCACTCAGCGCTTCAGCGTGAGAATTCTCCCACGCTGAAGCGCTGAGTGCAGGAGAATTTTCCCACGCTGTCAGTGACGTGCATAAGGTGAGCTCATGTCCAATGAACTCAGCTCACCTCCTGCACGTCACTGACAGCGTGGGAGAATTCTCCTGCACTCAGCGCTTCAGTGTGAGAATTCTCCCACGCTGAAGCGCTGAGTGCAGGAGAATTTTCCCACGCTGTCAGTGACGTGCATGAGGTGAGCCGAGTTCATTGGACATTAACTCGGCTCATCTGGATGCCCTCACAGAGAGACACTGTGGAGCGCAAGCAAGCCTGCGCTTCTCAGTGTCTGCGGGATGACAGGCTGGATGGCAGCGTTCTGCTGCGGTCCAGCCTGTCATCTCGATGTAGCAGAGCTGAAGCTGTCATGGGAACCATGGAAAGGTAAGGATGATGTTGCTTTATTATTTTTCTTTTATTTCAGGAGATCGTTGGCTTCAGCTGGAATGGGCGTGATGGTAAGTATGGTTTAATTTAGAACAATAAAGAATTGTGTGTTTATTTCAATTAAAGGACTTTTTTCTGGGTGTTGTGTTTTTTTTAAATACTTTACTAGAAATTCATGGTGGTCATGTCTAATATTGGCGTGACCCCATGAATTTCGGGCTTAGGGCCAGCTGATAATGCCAAGTTGGCCCTAACCCCTTTATTACCCAGTGAGCCACCGCATCAGGGCCCTGGATGAGTTGGGTACAGCGCCAGAAGATGGCGCTTCTATGAACGCGCCATTTTCCGGGGTGGCTGCGGACTGCAATTTGCAGCGGGGGTGGCCCAGAAAGCTTGGGCCTCCCTGCGCTGCGTATTCCAGCCCCCAGCTGCCTAGTTGTACGTGGCTGGACACAAAAACAGGGCGAAGCCCCACGTCAATTTTCTTTAAATTATTTCATGAAATAATTAAGAAAAAAAGGGCTTCCCTATATTGTTGTGTCCGGCCAGGTACAAATAGGCAGCTGGTGGTTGGGGGCAGCCCGTTCCTGCCTGCTGTACCTGGCTGGACACAAATATAGTGCGAAGCCCCACGTCAATTTTTTTTAAATTATTTCATGAATTTCCTGAAATAATTTAAAAAAATTGAAGTGGGGCTTCGCACTATATTTGTGTCCAGCCAGGTACAGCAGGCAGGAACGGGCTGCCCCCATCCACCAGCTGCCTATTTGTACCTGGCCGGACACAACAATATAGGGAAGCCCTTTTTTTCTTAATTATTTCATGAATTTCATGAAATAATTAAAAAAAATTGAAGTGGGGCTTCGCACTATATTTGTGTCCAGCCAGGTACAGCAGGCAGGAACGGGCTGCCCCCATCCACCAGCTGCCTATTTGTACCTGGCCGGACACAACAATATAGGGAAGCCCTTTTTTTCTTAATTATTTCATGAATTTCATGAAATAATTAAAAAAAATTGAAGTGGGGCTTCGCACTATATTTGTGTCCAGCCAGGTACAGCAGGCAGGAACGGGCTGCCCCCAACCACCAGCTGCCTATTTGTACCTGGCCGGACACAACAATATAGGGAAGGCCTTTTTTTCTTAATTATTTCATGAATTTCATGAAATAATTAAAAAAAAAGTATGTGGGGCTTCGCCCTATTTTTGTGTCCAGCCAGGTACAACTAGGCAGCTGGGGGCTGGAATCTGCAGCGCAGGGAGGCCCAAGCTTTCTGGGCCCCCCCCCCCGCTACAAATTGCAGTCCGCAGCCACCCCGGAAAATGGCGCGTTCATAGAAGCGCCATCTTCTGGCGCTGTACCCAACTCATCCAGGGCCCTGGTGCGGTGGCTCACTGGGTAATAAAGGGGTTAGGGCCAGCTTGGTATTATCAGCTGGCCCCAAGCCCAAAATTCATGGGGTCACACCAGTATTAGACATGACCGCCATGAATTTCTAGTAAAGTATTTAAAAAAAAACACAACACCCAGAATAAAGTCCTTTAATTGAAATAAAGACACAATTCTTTATTGTTCTAAATTAAACCATACTTACCATCACACCCATTCCAGCTGAAGCCAACGATCTCCTGCAATAAAAGAAAAATAATAAACCAACCTCATCCTTACCTTTCCATGGTTCCCACGACAGCTTCAGCTCTGCTACATCGAGATGACTGGCTGGACCGCAGCAGAACGCTGCCATCCTGTCTGTCATCCCGCAGACACTGAGAAGCGCAGGCATGCTTGCGCTCCTCACTGTCTCGCTGTGACGGCATCCAGATGAGCCGAGGTCATGTCCAATGAACTCGGCTCACCTCATGCACGTCACTAACAGCGTGGGAAAATTCTCACGCTGAAGTGCTGAGTGCAGGAGAATTCTCCCACGCTGTCAGTGATGTGCATGAGGTGAGCTCATGTCCAATGAACTCAGCTCACCTCCTGCACGTCACTGACAGCGTGGGAAAATTCTCCTGCAATCAGCGCTTCAGCGTGAGAATTTTCCCACGCTGTCAGTG
The DNA here is from genome assembly GCF_046119375.1 of Phyllobates terribilis. NCBI lineage: Eukaryota > Metazoa > Chordata > Amphibia > Anura > Dendrobatidae > Phyllobates > Phyllobates terribilis. The sequence goes on along the minus strand of NW_027362764.1, from coordinate 202,075,522 downwards.
ACGTGCATGAGGTGAGCCGAGTTCATTGGACATGAACTCGGCTCATCTGGATGTCGTCACAGAGAGACGCTGAGCAGCGCAAGCAAGCCTGCGCTTCTCAGTGTCTGCGGGATGACAGTCTGGATGGCAGCGTTCTGCTGCGGTCCAGCCTGTCATCTCGATGTAGCAGAGCTGAAGCTGTCGTGGGAACCATGGAAAGGTAAGGATGAGGTTGCTTTATTATTTTTCTTTTATTGCAGGAGATCGTTGGCTTCAGCTGGAATGGGCGTGATGGTAAGTATGGTTTAATTTAGAACAATAAAGGATTGTGTCTTTATTTCAATTAAAGGACTTTATTCTGGGTGTTTGTGTTTTTTTTAACTTTGACTATGGGGTTAGTAATGGGGGTGTCTTATAGACGCCTCTCCATTACTAACCTGGGCTTGATGTCAGCTGGCATTATAAGCTGACATCAACCCCAACCCTATTACCCCCTGCCACCGCACCAAGGCAGCGTGGAAGAGCGAGGCTAAGTGCCAGAATTGGCGCATCCTATGAATGCGCCATTTCTGGGGCGGCTGACGGCTGGTGTTTCTAGCCTGGGAGGGGGCCAATATTCATGGCTCCCTTCCTGGGCTATTAATATCAGCCCCCAGCTGTCTGCCTAGCCTTTGCTAGCTATTAAATTAGGGGGGACCCCACGTCATTTTTTTTGGGGGGTCCCCCATTTTAATAGCTAGTAAAGGCTATGTATTCAGCTGGGGGCTGATATTAGTAGCCTGGGAAGCTCCGTGGGTATTACCCCCTTCCCAGGCTTCAAACATCTGCCCCAGCCGTCTGCTTAACCTCCGCTAGAGCCTAAAATTAAGGGGAACCCCACGCCAATTTTTTTAATAATAAATCCTTTATTTTAATACTAAATGACAAGTACAGTAACCAACACTATCACTGTACTTCATATATATGTGACTGACATGTTTCTATCTATCTAATCTATGTGTGATGCTCTATCTTTCTGTTCTAAATTGTCGGGTACCGCTGCTGAATTGCCGGCCGGCTTTTTTAAAGAGACAGTGCATGAAAACACTATTATTTTTTTAAATAAATCCTTTACACTAAATGACAAGTACAGTAAGCAACACTCTCACTGTACTTATTATATATTTGACTGACATATTTCTATCTATCTAATCTATGTGTGAAGCTCTATTCTTTCTGTTCTAAATTGTCGGGTACAGATGCTGAATTGCCGGCCGGCTTTTTTAAAGAGACGGTGCATGAAAACACTAATATTTTTTTAATAAATCCTTTACACTAAATGACAAGTGCAGTAACCAACACTGTCACTGTGCTTCTTATATGTGTGACTGACATGTTTCTATCTATCTAATCTATGTGTGATGCTCTATTCCTTCTTGTCTAAATTGTCGGGTACCGGTGTATGCCGCTGCTGAATTTGCCGGCCGGCTTTTTTAAAGAGAGTGTCTTCTGAGCAGTTTGTCAGCTTTTGGACACTTTTGCAGGTGTTTTCTATGTGTTTCTATGTGTTTTTGTTTGCCTGCCATTGGTTTTAACGGTGTTCGACGGTGTTCTAAGGTGTTCGACGAACAGTTCGACGAACAGTTCCTCGAACATCCCGGTGTTCGACGAACCGAACCGAACCCGAACACTACGGGGGTGGCTCAACACTAGTGGTGACGTGTTTCTATTATACTTTATCATTAACTGTTCCTATCCTGATTTTGGCTTGAAAATACTGATGTGAAATACTGACAAAATACTGAATGTGTGAGCTTGGCCTTAGAAAGAAGATTTTCTCAGTGATGGACTACATTCACACGTTCAGTATTTGGTCAGTTTTTTACATCAGTATTTGTAAGCCAAAATCAGGAGAGGAACAATCAGAGGAAAAGTATAATAGAAACACGTCACCACTTCTGTATTTATCACCCAGTCCTGATTTTAGCTTACAAACACCTTGTGACATGTAGGATTGCTGCTTCCAATAGGTGGCGCTATAGAGTACAAGTCCTCTTTTACTCTGAAGAGGCAATTTGCAGCTTACAAATACTGAGGTAAAATATTGACCAAATACTGAATGTGTGAATGTGTCTTAAGAGAAAATGATCACATACAGGAAAGGAAGATGGAAATTGTATAGTTTACACCACAATGAAGTTTTCTGTGATAAAACAGTGATCACACACCAGAAAGAAGTTAACTTGACTTCTATGTAAATTTTTTCCAAATTGCCCAATTTTCCATTTCCCAATTTGAGTAGGTTAGAGTAACGTGAAAAAAAAAATCAAGACTGAAATAAATATGTGTGTAGCTCTGTCTGATGCTCCATTGAGACATAGCAATGTCCTATGCTTGATCCTCATTCGTAATTTTGTAATATTGTTGTTTGCAAACCACAGGTTAGATTAAACTTTGTTTTGGTTACTTATATTTTTAAAAGTTTTGATAACTTTAAATCCACTTACAGGATTAATTCTTTTTATGCTCGCACAGCATGGATATAATTTATGCATTTTCTATTGCATGTAGTCTGAGATGTTTCATTTCTGGGGGTGACTAGAACTCTAGTGCCATCTATTAGGGGTAGAAATCCTCAATATTGAACCCTGCCACATAACTTAGGATAAAAAGGCAAATGAGAAACTCGATTTGCAGACATGTTTCAGGGTGTTTGCCTCTCATCAGTGCAAAGCACACACCCCGAAACACTGGTCTGCAAGTTGAGTGTCTGCTTTGGCTTTTTATGCTAAATCATGTGGCAAGGCTTGTTAAAGGTTCAATATTGACTTTTAGGTTTTTCCACTCCTAAAAGGTTTTGCTAAAGTCTTAGTCTTTCTCTCTGGAGAGGATATTTGCATATTGTCTATAGTAGTAATAATAATAATAGCACATAAATCTTCATCGTGTATATCAACCCCTGCCATTAATGGGCTCACAGTCTATTGTATCTGAGAAATACACACATTGAAGACAATTTCATTAGAAACAAAATACCTAACAGAATAGTTATTTGGAATGTGGGAGAAATCTTAAAACTTAAGTAGTGATGGAAAGCGCATGTATCACGAAGGCATCATACAAACTCCATACAGATGTTACTCCAAGGATATGTGCACACAGCATCTTGTACCGAAGGCACAGAAAACTCTTCTGTTTAAAAAAAAACATCCACGGCCACATCAGTAGTTAGTTTGAAGTGTGGCAGTGGAAGTTTTTTTTTTTTAATTATACAGTAATAAGTATTGTGCTCCACTCAACATATTTTAATAGGGCAGGCATATCACCTAAGGTGTATGGCACATCACGACCCTCCCTCCAGTAGAAGACAAAATAATAAACAATTAAATGGGTTATCCCCTTTCAGAAAGTCTTTGTGGGTTTTTTTTTCATTGTGAAATTCAGATCCATTTGAGACAAAATTTGCTGTCAATATTTATCTGATTTTTAAACTGAACTAGGAATAAAAAAATCTTTTTTTCTGACATTATGTACACTAAATAGTCTTTAATACTGACAAACAGTACTAGCCGTCCTCTTTTGATGTGCACAAAATGTCTGCTGGCTTAATGCATTCTTCCATTCTCCCTGAAAGAAACTGCAAAAACCCCACACACAACAACAGACTACCGTAATTAAAAAATATACTTATTACGTGCACTATCTGCCAGTCAACACAATAAATTTCCACCACTTCATTATTCAATAAATTATTCTAACACCTTATAAGTGTAGCCATAAAGAACCATTAATATAACTATTGTTGATTTTTGTAACTATATCTGATGAATACAGATTTAGCTCTGAAATCTGAAGAATGATTTTGTGCTGAAGGCATGCAGAGAATACAATCTTGAAATTCACAGCTTCAGGGCATCCTTCGAGGTGAAAGAGCCCTCTAGTGCAAATCCATATGTCTTAGATCATGAGAATCAGACAGAAAGAAATAGTGGCATTCTCCACCAGGCTTCATATGATCAGACATTTTCCTTCTATAGGAGAATACCTCCGTAAATTATGATTACTATGAAGCCTGCACCACAGTGGATGTTGTATTTCTTTACACTAAAAACGCCAAACAAGCTCCATTTTTTGATATACAGGCTCTATGAACAAGGCATGCAGAGGAGTCATAAGGCTACATTGGCAGCATAAAATGTATTGCTTTACCTGGCCCCAAACTATATTGTATGGGCACCTCACATAGGTGCATGAAAACTACAGGTGTCTAGAACTAGGTTTATTGTCTATTACAACCATTTAGATTTCAGCTTTCATTTTTGCTTACACAAGTAAACCCATTTAAAATCATTTTTCATATAATTTTTCTGACTGTCTATTATCTTACCGAGACCATTATATTGAACTATAAGAACTATATGTTTGTGCCCATGTAGTCTAGAAGAAATATTGGGGCATATTCATCAATTTTGTTTAATTCTTCAGCAGTGCAAAATTAACACTGAGCAGTCTTAAATGCTCTAAATTTCGCGTGGTGGTTGGTTTACTTTGCGCCAGATCCTAATCCAGTTTGTGTCAAATTTTTAGGAGCCCTGTGATTTCAAACAATTTGCATTTTGCTTCAGGCAGATACAATGGCCTAAAATGGCTGTTGCTATTTTATACATTGCAGAAGATTGTATCAGCTAGAGAAAGATCTCATGACCTTAAGTACTCCATAATGTCTTGCAGTTAACTTATGGCATGGTTTAGCAATTCTTGGTCGATCTTTTTTGGGAAGGAGGCAAATGTGGTTCAAAACACAACTTAAGTATTTCTAGTAAAATAATGCATACTAAATGAAACTCTGGAAATGGATTGGGTAATGTAGAACAAGAAATAAAACACACAATATCTAAGGAAGATATTTCACAACAACTGTTTCCCAGTGATTTGTTGGATGAGAACCGTCAGCATTTGTTCTTAGGAGAGATGGGGCAGGAGAGGTGATGGACTTGATTTATATGGTATATGTCTTGGGGGTGGTAGTGGCACTGGCAGCTGTGGTGGTAGGGGCATTAGCAATGGCAGGCGGCATGTTAGTGGCATATTAGGTCAGGGCAAATGTAGAGGTGGGAATCAGGATGGGGTAAGAAGCTCAGAACATTAACAACATTGGCACAACTGTCTGCCATGACGGGGAATATGATAATGATGATTTAGTGGTAGACAGGATCTGAAAACCAGATAAGGGTGACAATATGGTAAAGTCATAAAAGAAAGAGGGTAGTGGCATATGCAATAAGGAACAGCGCTAAGATCCGGCAGTATGCAGGCTCTAAACTACAGCTTTCCGTCAGCACATGGAGCATCATCATCTGATCAAATGAAAAAGCAAACTTGCCAACAATATGAGCAAGTCTTAAGCTGTCTTGCTCTACCTTTTCCTCTTCCTGGTAGCCAGGTTGAATTGCCAAGCAGTACCTGGACGATGTCATTATCATCATCATTATCTGCTTTTTACTGTACTCTGATTATTCCTCTTCCCCCTAACCCAATTTCACCATCAGATATCCTCATCTGATTATATGACCAAGAAACATAATTAAATACCCAGTAATCTCTTGTGCCCCAACTGCCAACTGAACTCTCTCCTGGTTAAGTTTCTCCGGGTGCAGTAGATGCTTTACCCCTTAGTGGGTTCCACTGCCTTGCAGGAAATGATGACTTGCACTCAACATTGATGAAAGATACTCAGCTACCATTATTTGTCATGGAAAGTGGTGCCAGCTCTGCTCTCTCACATTAAGGAGGATATTGGCACTCCCTGGACATGTAATTGAGCTCGAAAGTGCACTACCAACACGTGGAACAGTAATAAAGGAAATTGAGAGTGCATATCTTTCACATCTCTGGGGGTCAATGATTTGAGTGGCAAAGATGCACCAAAGCAACAAGGACAGATCATGAAACCTTCATGGTTGGTCACTAATTCTAGCAAGAACACAAGATGACTTTTAGCCACCTACTCCACACCTCCACTACAATTTCCTCAGTGGAAATTAGTACATCCTTAACAGCAACATTCCAAGTTGCATCCACTCCCCACCCTAAGCCTTTTTTTTCTTGTAAGCTTAAATCACTACCAAGCTATAGGTACAGCTTATGAGCTTGGGCGACAAAGTCATACAGTGGATGAGTTAATCCTTTGCATCAAAAAGACAATCTCATGCTGGATGACTCCCTTTAAACTCCCTTTAGGCATTTTAGTAAGTGATAATGCTCGGAATAATGCTCGAGACACAGATATTCTCCTAAGAAAGATAAAACCTCACTTTTAATTTTATAAATATTCAGGTTCCCGGTTTACTAACCTCTTGAATTGACTGACAGCAAATTAGTTGTTCAATAATAAAATTAATTATCAAAAATAGAAGTTGCCTAATAAGTATGCACATAATGTACAGACATTCCCATCAAAAAAAATTAAAAATGTTTGGTTTATTAATTATTTCTCTTGTGTACAACTATACTATTTCCTTTTCAATTTGGAGAAATTGTTTGTTTCCTGATTTATTTTCTTTTAACCCCTTCACTCCTGAGCCATTTTATGTTTTTGCGCTTTCGTTTTTTGCTCCCCTTCTTCCCATAACTTTTTATTTTTCTGTCAATATGGTCATGTGGGTGCATACTGCTGTGCGAGATGTGAGCACGTTGTGCGTTTGGAAGCCCAGTTACTGGATATAAATGAGCAGCTGGCAACACTGAGATCCATTGACAATATGGAAAGGAGTCTGCTGCTCACTGAGCAGCTGCTCACTGGGGTAGATGTGGGGGAGGGTGCGAGTAGGGAGCTGCAGGACAGTGAGGCATCTAGCTGGGTGACAGTTAGAAGAGGGGGTAGAGGGAAGAGTGCCAGGGAGGCTAGTCCTGATCTGACACACCCCAATAAGTTTGCAAAGTTGGCACATGAGGGGAGTGTCGGTACAGGGGTAGCACTGCTGCAGCAAGGGAAATAGGAGAGCAGGGCAGGCCAGGCAGGTGCTGGTAGTGGGGGACTCAATTATTAGGGGAACAGAAAGGGCAATCTGTCTCAAAGACAAGGATCATCGAACAGTGTGCTGCCTACCTGGCACTCGAGTCTGGCACATCACTGATTGGGTTGACATTACTGGGAGGGGCTGGTGAGGACCCAGTGGTCATGGTGCACATTGGCACAAATGACAAAGTTAGAGGTAGGTGAAAGATCCTTAAAGATGATTTCAGGGAATTAGGCTGCAAGCTTAAAGCAAGGACCTCCAAGGTGGCATTCTCTGAAATACTACCTGTACCACATGCCACGCCAGAGAGGCAATGGGAGATTAGGGAGATAAATAAGTGGCTCAGGAACTGGTGTAGGAAGGAGGGGTTTGGATTCCTGGAGAACTGGGCTAACTTCTCAGTTGGCTACAGATTCTATGCTAGTGACGGGCTGCACTTCAATGGGGAGGGTGAAGCTGTGCTGGGGGAGAAAATGGCTAGAAGGTTGGAGGAGTGTTTAAACTAGGGATTGGGGGGGAGGGTGTTCATTTTATAGGTGGGGAAGATAGTGCAGATAGTGACCTGGGCACAAATAAAGAAATTGGGGGTGGGGTCAGAACAGTCAATATAGTAAGAAGGAATAGAGGTACAGAGAGATACATAAGATGCATGTACACTAATGCCAGAAGCCTCACCAACAAAATGGAGGAATTAGAATTAATTTTGTTGGAAAATAATTATGACATGGTGGGGATATCTGAGACATGGCTGGAAGAGAGCCATGACTGGGTAGTTAATTTACAGGGCTATAGTCTGTTCAGAAATGACTGTACAAACAAGCGAGATGGGGGAGTGTGTTTATATGTAAAATCATTCTTTAAACCCATCTTTCGTGAGAATATATCTAATGAAAACTTAGAGTCCCTGTGGGTGGAGATAAGGGGAGGGGGGAAAAATAATAAATTACTGATAGAGGTTTGTTATAAGTCTCCAAAAATAATGGAAGCAGTGGAGAATATCCTCATAATGCAAATAGATGAAGCCGCGACTCAAGGAGAAGTCATTATTATGGGGGACTTCAACTACCCTGAAATACATTGGGGAACAGAAACCAGTAGTTCAAGCAAAGGTAATATGTTTTTGACAACTATGAGAGACAATTACCTTTCACAACTGGTTCAGGACCCAACAAGAAGGGGGGCACCACTAGACCTAATATTAAACAACAGGCCAGACCGCATATCAAATATACGAGTTGGGGGTCACTTGGGTAATAGTGATCACAAAATAATACGTTTTCATGTATCCTTTAATAAGATGTATAGTAGAGGGGTTACAAGGACACTAAACTTCAGGAAGGCAAATTTCCAACGGTCAAGAGATGATCTTAGTGCAATAAACTGGGACGATATCCTGAGACATAAAACTACACAAAGCAAATGGGAGGTATTTATTAGCATCCTGAATAGGACCTGTGCACAATATATACCCTATGGGAATAAACATGCTAGAAATAGGAGGAAACCACTATGGCTAAATAGAGCTGTAAGGGGCGCAATAAGTGACAAAAAGAAAGCATTTAAAGAACTAAAGCAAGTAGGTAGTGATGAGGCATTAAATAAATACAGAAAATTAAATAAATTCTGTAAAAACCAAATAAAGGCAGAAAAGATTGAGACAGAGAGACTCATTGCCAGAGAAAGTAAAAATAATGCCAAAATATTCTTTAACTACATAAATAGTAAAAAACTAAAAATGATAGTGTTGGCCCCCTTAAAAATAGTCTGGGTGAAATGGTGGATGAGGATGAGGAAAAAGCTAATATACTAAATGATTTTTTTCAACAGTATTTACACAAGAAAATCGCATGACAGAAAACATGATTAGTGATGACAGAAATTCTCCATTAAATGTCACTTGCTTAACCCAGCAGGAAGTACGGCGGCGTCTAAAAATCACTAAAGTTGATAAATTCCCAGGCCAGGATGGGATACACCCGCGAGTACTGCAGGAATTAAGTAACGTCATAGAGAGACCATTATTTTTAATCTTTAAAGATTCCATAATAACAGGGTCTGTACCACAGGACTGGCATATAGCAAATGTGGTGCCAATATTCAAAAAGGGAACAAAAACCGAACTTGGAAATTATAGGGCAGTAAGCTTAACCTCTATTGTCGGTAAAATCCTGGAGGGTTTTCTAAGAGATGCTATACTAGAGTATCTGAAGAAGAATAACCTCATGACCCAATATCAACATGGGTTTACGAGGGACCGTTCCTGTCAAACTAATCTGATCAGCTTTTATGAGGAGGCAAATTCTGGACTGGACCAAGGAAATGCAGTGGATGTTGTGTATATGGACTTTTCAAAAGCTTTTGATACGGTTCCACACAAAAGGTTGATACATAAAATGAGAACAATGGGGATAGGGGAAAATATATGTATGTGGGTTAAGAACTGGCTTAGTGATAGGAAACAAAGGGTGGTTATTAATGGAAAGCACTCAGACTGGGTCTCAGTTAACAGTGGGGTACCACAGTGGTCAGTATTGGGCCAGCTTCTTTTTAACATATTTATTAATGACCTTGTAGGTGGCATACAGAGTAGTATTTCAATATTTGCAGATAACACTAAACTCTGCAGGGTAATCAATACAGAGGAGGACAATTTTATATTACAGGAGGATCTATGTAAACTAGAAGCTTGGGCTGATAAGTGGCAAATGAGCTTTAATGGGGATAAATGTAAGGTAATGCACTTGGGCAGAGGAAATAAAATGTGTAACTATATGCTTAATTGTAAAACACTGTGCAAAACTGTAACTGAAAAAGACCTGGGTGTATTGGTGGACAACAAGCTCACGTTTAGTGGCCAGTGTCAGGCAGCTGCTGCAAAGGCAAATAAAATAATGAGATGCATTAAAAGAGGCATAGATGCTCATGAGGAGAACATAATTTTTCCTCTATACAAGTCATTAGTGCGATCACACTTAGAATACTGTGTTCAGTTCTGGTCTCCGATGTATAAGAAAGACATAGCTGAACTAGAGCGGGTGCAGAGAAGAGAGACCAAGGTTATTAGAGGTCTGGGGGGGTCTCCAATACCAAAACAGGTTATTACACATGGGGTTATTTACTTTGGAAAAACGAAGGCTTAGGGGTGATCTTATTACTATGTACAAGTATATGAGGGGACAGTACAAAGGCCTTTCTATTGATCTTTTTACTCAAAGGCCTGAGACAGGGACAAGGGGGCATCTTCTACGTCTGGAGGAAACAAGATTTAATCATAATCACATACGCGGATTCTTTACTGTAAGAGCAGTGAGACTATGGAACTCTCTGCCGCATAATGTTGTAATGAGTGATTCACTATTAAAATTTAAGAAGGGCATGGATGCCTTTCCTGAAAAGTATAATATTACAGGTTATATATACTAGATTCCTTGATAGGGCGTTGATCTAGGGAACTAGTCTGATTGTCGTATGGAGTCGGGAAGGAATTTTTTTCCCCAATGTGGAGCTTAGTGTTTGCCACATGTTTTTTTTGCCTTCCTCTGGATCAACATGTTAGGCTATGGGTTGAACTAGATGGACTTAGTCTTCCTTCAACCTTAAAAACTATGTTACTATGTTACTGTTACTATATGAAGGCTTATTTTTTGCAGGACAAGTTGTACTTTTCAACGTCACCATTGGTTTTACCATATCATGTACTGGAAAATTGGGGGGAAAAAATTCCAGGTGCGGTGAAATTGCAAAAAAAGTGCAATTCCACAGTTGTTTTGGTTTTTTTTTTTATCACGTTCACTATATGGTATAGCTGACCGGCCATTATGATTATACAGGTCATTATTAGTTAGATGCCAAACATATATAGGTTGTTTTTTATTTCAGTGATGAAAAAAAATAAAAAATTTGCTAAAAAAAATTGCATTTTATTGCAAAGTTGCGGCGATCAAAAAAACATAATTCTGGTGTTTTGATTTTTTTTTCTCATTACACCGTTTACCAATCTGACTAATTCTTTTTATATATTGGAAGATCGGGCGTTTCTGAACACGGCGATACCAAATATGTGTATATTTGATTTTTTTTTATTGTTTTATTTTGAATGAGGCAAAAGGGGGGTGGTTTAAACCTTTAAATTTTTTTATTTTTTTAAATATTTTTAAAAACTTTTTTTTTTACTTTTCACTTGCTTCAATAGTCTCCATGGGAGTCTAGAAGCTGCAATTATCTGATTGGCAGTGCTACACACAGGCGATCATCAAATCTGTGTGTCGCAGAAATGCTCACTTGCTATGAGCGCCGACCGCTGACATGGGACATGGGCGCCGATGGGCAGGACTTATAACGTCCTTCCACCTCGGCCATGTTAAATGCCGCTGTCAGAGATTGACAGCAACATTTAACATGTTAACAGCCGCGGGTGGATCGCGATTCTACCAGCGGCTGTTAGGGGCACATGACCCACAGGATCAGCTGTCAAGTCCCCGGAAAGGTACAGGCTCATCGCCGGAACCCACACCAAAGGGAGAGACACGACATGTGGCGTACATGTACGGCACATGTTGGAAAGGGGTTAAAACATTTTTATTGTGTTTATGACATTTAAATTTTGCTTTTGTTTTACTGCAATATAATATTAACTTCACTGCCTATAATATGTATTCCTATTTTTAAAATTCCGAACTATTTGCATTAGTTTTTATTAGTCATTCATTCATTCTTAATATTCTTGTTTCATTTAGAGGAAAAATGATTCCAGAAGACCTGGAAAAGCAAGTACTGAAAGCAAAGGATGAAGTAAGTTAAAAAAAATGTGCACCGATTTTATTCCAAAAAAGTTTACAACTGCCAATAACTACCAGATGTTTGCTATTGAGGCCCCTTCCAAATTTAATGGGCATCACCTATGTCAGTGTTGAAGAAAAGCCCATTGAATTAAGATGTGTAAAATATATATACAGGGTGGTCCAAAAGTAGGTGGCAGAAAATAATAACATTTATTTTGATTTATATATAAAATTATATTTACTAACACAAGCATAACATTGACAATTAAATTTTATTCTGGACAATAATACAAAAGCCCTTAAATTTTATCAACGCAGGTGCTCAAACTGTTTTCCATTACAAGTTGCACAGCTTTGAAGTCTGCTTCTTACGCTTCGACAAACTTTTTTGCACAAGTCTCTTTGGGTATTAATTTCTTGAAATGCATCTCTTATGTAATTACTCAAATCACTGATACTTTTTGGTTTTCGACTATAAACTTTGTCCTGGAGTACTCCCCAAAAGAAAAAATCCATTGGGGTCAAGTCTGGTGAACGTGCCGGCCAATCAATTGGGCCTCTTTGGCCAATCCATTTATTAGGAAATGTTTCATTAAGATACTCGCGGACTACTCTTGAATAATGTGGAGGGGCCCCATCTTGTTGGAAATAAAGGTCATTTGAATTAGGCTGTTGCTGTAACTGGGGAACAACTTGATTCATTAGAATTTCGAGATACTTATCTTCTGTGACTGTTCCATCAAAAAATATTGGTCCTAAAACATCAAAACTTGAAATACCACCCCAAACATTGACACCAGGCTCATTTAGTTGCTGCTCTAATGTTAAATGCATGTTCTCATTATACCAGTAAATACAATTATGTCTGTTAATATGGCCGGATAATTTGAAAGAAGCTTCATCACTCCACATAATGTTATCTAAAATTACTGGATTTTGTTTGATAAATCTCCCCCTTCATAACCTGATGCGACTTTGCAAGGACAGGAGTACATTTCTGGCAAAAATGTTGCTGAATTTGCCACATCCCATCTCACTCAAGCTTTGCCCACTTTGGTTGTCTTAAGATCACTAAAATAATTCTAACACAGTGTTGATTCAGGCCTATAGATTTCTGTAGAGAATGTTTCTGAACACACACTTACAATCAAAATGATACAACCCACAATGCTAATTAGCTATTTTTTGAAAATTACAAACTTTTTGCTTTTTGTTAAAAAAAACAATCAAATACCTCATTACGAATACTTCTGCAACTGCCTCTCTCACACATCTCACAGCACTGTCAGTCTAGGGAGGGGGAGAAAAGCAGAACTGACAGCACAGTGAGATCTCTCATCTCTGCAACAGCAGACGTGTTTGTAATGACATTCAGATCTTCTCTTCTCACACTCCTCCTACACAGTGCCATGAGATGAGAGCTGCAACTGCAGAGGTGTTTGTAATGACATACAGATCTTCTCTTCTCCCACACAGTGCCATGAGATGAGAGCTACAACTGTAGAGGTGTTTGGAATGACACAGCTCCTCCCCATTTGTAATCACAGTAAATGCCAGCAGTGAGATCAGTGAGGAGAGCAGGACTGTGTGTCATTTCATGTCTTACACAGATAAATCAGATTCAAAGCTTCTTCGGGGGCATATTCTTTGTTTCTCCTCCTGCTTATGATTGGTTAACCTCTTACAGGGGAAAAAGCAACCTCCTTACTTTGCAATATATCGTATTAGAGAATTTTCTAAAGATACCAGTTCCACATTTTGTAATATACCCATATGTTAGCTACTCATCATAATATGTATACTAAGGAGAATCAGAGTCTATTTTGCTATAAAGTTATTTGAATTTTATTTAGAATAAGAAATAACATAAACAAAAAAATCAAAAATAAACATAGATAATTCATACTGAATATCATGGGTACATGAAAGTTTCAATGTTTAAAGTTTCTGCTTCTTTCTCTTTCAGCACTGATCATTCATTTTCAAAATTCTCAATTCATAGGTAAAATCTGGAGACGACAATTGTTACTAATAAGATTCTATGTAGAGGTGAGGGGGATGAGAAGAGAGGAGCTAGAGTCAGATCTCCTCCACCTTGTCATCTCCTCTCAGTAATGTAATAATCTGTCTGCACACAATACAGATTTTACCCCTGAATTTTCCTAGAGGAGAAATAATTGGATTTCTCTGATAGGATACACTATAAAATTATTTATTTTCATGTGTACCATTGATACGTGAAGGGAAAAAAAATAAAATGATGGTTAGATTACATTTTAAGTTTCTAAAATAAACTTGTTTCTATCCTATTTTTTGCAGGGAGCTGTGCCATTCCTTGTTGTTGCTACGTCTGGTACTACAGTGTTAGGAGCATTTGATCCTTTGGATGAGATTGCAGACATCTGTGAAAAGCATAAACTTTGGTTCCACGTTGATGTAAGTTAGAATATCATGTATTATGGCTATGTACTTTTACCCCTTCACCCTCGGACCATTTTCCATTTTTGTGTTTTTGTTTTTTGCTCCCCTTCTCCCCAGAGCCATAACTTTTTTATTTTTTGTTCAATATGGCCATGTGCAGGCTTATTTTTTGCGGGACAAGTTGTACTTTTGAAAGGCACCATTGTTTTTTTTTTATATAATTTTGGGGTAGATACAATGTTTTGTTCTCCCGTTATTGCATTTTATTGTAATGTTGAAAACCGTAAATCTGGTGTTTTGATTTTTTTTTCTCATTATGCCGTTTGCCGATCACATAAATTATTTTTATTGATTTTTTTTTGTTTTATTTTGAATGGGACGAAAGGGGGTTAATTTAAACCTTTATATTGTTTTAATTTTTTTTTTATATTTTTAAAAACATTTTTTTTTTTAATTTTTACATGCTTCAATAGTCTCCATGGGAGACTAGAAGCTGTGATCATCAGATTGCATGTGTGTAGCAGACATATTCACTTGCTATGAGTGCATCATAGCATCCTGGCAATGACAACAGCAGGGGTCTGATTCAGATCCCGGGTTGTCATGCCAACCCATCGGTGACCCGGGTCATGTGATATGGGCGCTGATGGGCCGGACTAGTGATGTTCTTCCACCACAGCCATGTTAAATGCCGCTGTCAGATATTGACAGCGGCATTTAACATGTTAACCGCCACGCGTGGATCGCGATTGCACCCACAGCTGTTAGGGGCACATGACAGCTGATCAAATCAAAAAGGGAGACACGCCATGTGCCGTACTTGTATGGCACATGTGTTTAAGGGGTTAATGGAGCACATCCAGATTTACAAGACATTCCCCTCTAAAAATTAAAAACCAAATCACTAATACATATGAGTCCTTGACTCATCGGTTTGTGGCCATTACAAAAGGTTTGAGGAACTTTAAACATTCCAGATTATGAAGATTTACAACTATTTATTCTAAGATTTGAAATCATTGTAATGTGATGAGTAAACTAAAACGTAACTGCAGTAATTATAATGATAGTTTTATTGAAATATATCTCATGAGTTTCTAAGAGTATGGCAAGGATTTCACATTTTTATTCCCCTTTTCTCAATTTTCAACAGCACTTCATAAAGGTACTCTCATATAGACAAACCCATTTATGAAAAAAACTCACTTCCATCAAAGTTTTTATGCTCTCAGTATAATGCAATCATCATACTATATAGCACTGTGTACTTACAATTGCTCATTTTGCCTTTCTACCAAGCAAATTATTCTCATTTTTCTGCTCTGTAGAAACAGGAAGTCTCTTGTCCCTGCATTTATCATTTCCCTCTTCAATTCCTGACCCAGCTGCCCCCTCCCCCCCCCCTGCCAGGGACTTTGGCAATGACTTATGACTCATATAGGAAAATTGACTTCCTGTTTCTACATAGAGCTTAGAAGGATTCAGCTAGTCAGTTTTCAATCACATGATGTCATAGACCTAATGAATAAGAGAAGAATTAGCTGGGTAGAAAAGCAAAATGAGAAAATGTAAGTATTGAGTAATTTATAATGTGATGATTGCAATATTTTAAGAGAATAAACATTTTTTTGGTGTTTTAATAGTTTTCACGGAATGGCTATACTCTCTAAATAGAGTGGGTCCCCTGCGGGGGTTCCCTGTATGAGAACTGTATGCACTTTTAAGGCATATGGGAAGGAATTGTCTTCATGACGCAATGCCTTTAAAGAGCAGACTAAAAGTAAAGTCTGTAATACATTCACATCCCTTTGTAAAATTATCTTAAAACTGTATTGTGACTATCCCTGAATAATACCGTTACATATTACTGCAGATTACATTGCTTCAGTATTAAAAAGGCTGTTTAAATTGTTAACAATTTGTTATATAATTCAGACCAACAATTTTATACATTTTTATGTTATTATTCTGTTTTCATATCTATATCCATTTGTTTGTAGGCATCTTGGGGAGGATCAGCGCTACTGTCACGAAAATATAGGAAACTGCTGCATGGAATCACCAGGTTCGTGCAGGTTCCTTCTTCGTGTTAGGTCTCGTTTTGATGTCAGTGATTTTTACCGTACGTAAAAATCGGTGTTTGGTTATGAATTTTATCATTTCTTTCAGCTTTAAACAGTGTTTTATTAATGATTTTCTCGCATGTAAAAATAAAAAAAAGTGACAAAGCTTCTCCTGCCCATTGCAATGATAATTACGGACAGTACACGAATGGCATCCATGTGCTGTCTGTGATTTTTACGGACCCATAGACTTGCATTGGCAAGTTTGATCTATGACTCAGGGCTTAGTCAGACGGTAGTATTACATCGACAACGATAGCATTGCAATGCTCGGACTGGCCACCGCTCTCCTGACCCGAGCGTGACAGCATGTATTTCTATGCAGCTGTCACGCTCAGATCAGGAGAACCGCCGGCCAGTCCGTGCATTGCAATGCGATCTCGTCCGTGTTATACGACCATCTGACTGCGCCTTCAGAAAAAAACGTATATGTCTTAGTTTACTTTTGAGGACCACATGATCTGCAAAAAAAATGACATGTGCACAGCTCTAAAGACAATTATGGGTATGAATTCTGTGGGTGAAAAACACAGGTGGGACGTATACATCAAAAATGACGCCTAACATTATATGGAATAATCTGGTTAACAAGAAGTGCATTTCGTAACAGCGCTATCTATTTTCTAACAGGGCTGATTCAGTGGCATGGAATCCTCATAAAATGTTAATGGCTGGAATCCAGTGCTGCGCTCTGCTGGTGAAAGACAATGCAGTAAGTCAAATAATCATATAAAAGAGGATCTCTCTCTCTCTCTCTTTCTTTCTCATCAGATCCATAGCTATGTTGTATTTGCTTTAAAAAAAAGAAAATGATCAAAATCCCAAATAAATTAATTAATAAATAAGTACAAATGAAGCTTTTTTACTCCCAACTTTAAATTACAATATGATAAAGCAGCAATCTCATTATAAAATTTAGACCCTCACCTGTTCACGGAGCGGAGAACCTACAAAGAAACCTATAGGAATATGCATGAAATAAATGCCATACTTAGAACGTGCTGTATTTTGTTAGAAGACAGTGCCCTAAAAAACAAGTCAAAAGGGAATAGTATGAATCAAAAACCACACTGGTGGTAGGACATTGAATATTTTTGTGTTGACTCATAATATCTAGACTCAGTGTTTTAGCTTAAATTTCTAGGAAAAAAACAAGAAAAAACATCAAAAGAAAACCTGATTATTTTTTTCTGAAAAAAGAAGATCTTGTGGAATTTCGCAAAATAGGGCTCTTGGGGCAATGTGGGGTTATTCAAAAAAAAGACTTGATGGCCATATATTTAGTTTACTCTGTACTCCAGAGAGCTAACTAAACATAACAATACAGTAGAAATGTGCAGATCAATTAGTGGAGGATCAAGTTTGAATCAAATTTCCTGAAATTGGTGGTTTCACAAGAGCACTTTGAAATTTGATTTGCAATTCGCAAAGGAAAACAAAATTTTTCCCACATTGCTGAAGCATCAGACAGTAGGCAAACATAATTTTGCATTACTGCGTGGGCTCTCCATAATGCCCTGCAGCAGTGACATCTTACGGATTTTCATACCGTGTACAGTAGGAGCCAGTACCTGGGTCATCAGAGATTAGTAGTTTCCAATGGAACATACTTCGTGCAGCAGAGACGTTTTCCATCTCCTGAGTCACTAAGCCTCTTTTTTCTATACAGTGTCAGCTCTTATGATCAGCGGGACCCTCTCTCTCTATTGTAGAATGTGAGCTCTTATCAGCCGGGTCCACCCTATCCCGTAGAATGTGAGCTCTCATGGTCAATGGGGTCATCTCTCTCTTCTGTAGAGTGTAAGCTCTTATGGTCACCAGGGTCTTCTCTATCCTGTAGTATGTGAGGTCTTATGGTCAGTGGGGTCCTCTCTCTCTTCTGTAGTGTGTAAGCCCTTATGGTCAGCAGAGTCTTCTCTATCCTGCAGTATGTGCGCTCTTATGGTCAGTGGGGTCCTTTCTCTCTTCTGTAGTGTGTAAGCCCTTATGGTCAGCAGAGTCTTCTCTATCCTGTAAAATGTGAGCTTTTAAGTTCAGTGGGGTTCTTTCTTGCCCATAAAGTGTTATCTTTAATGGTCAGCGGGATCCTCTCTTTCTTTCCTATAAAGTGTAATCTCTTATGGTCAGTGAGGGTCTCTCACTCTCCTATCCCCCACTTGTATTTTGCAAGCAATTACAATGAAAATGTTGGGGTAAAGCTCAGCAAAGTTGGCTCATTCAAATTTAAAAAGATCCGCTCATCTCTACAGTACAGCAAACCGTTTAGTAGATATTTTGCTACATTTCCTAGTCTATGAATGCATTTTGCTTCCTAAAATATGATTAATCCATTTAATTTTCCTCATAATGTTACATCATGATATTATCTCTCCTATTGTACCAGTCAGAAATACCAGATGAAAAAAACAAAAATCAGCTTCCTACTTGTTTTCAAATGAAAGGTTTTCGGCATACATTTATATCTTTCACTGTGTTAATTGAATTGTTTAGTACCTGATGACAATTACACGGTTCCCTGCCACCTACATCCCCATAATAAGCTCTTATCTTCCATCTCACTGTTTGCTACAGTAGACTGCAGGACCCTCTAATTTTCATCTGCTGCTCAGTTCTTTTGTCACTCAGAGTCCTTCATAGTAATTTATTATCATCGATATTTATCTATCAGTGGTGATTTGTTTCAATGAGACAAAATGTTTTTCTATTTTTTGAATATTCACGTACTTTTACCTGGTTAATAGCTAATGCATAAAAAAATAGAATTGTCCATTAAATCTAGCAGCTCACATCAAAGCTCATTAAATCTGCTCATTTAGGAGTCTCCGAATGTTGCCAATACTAAAATAGTGCTACGGTGATTACAGCACTTTGCCAGTTTGCACTCTTCAATTTACATGGCTGCTACCGTATATTTAGCTACTCCAGCAATCACACTGTGTATGGTTTCTTTAGCAAGCCGCACTTTTCTTCCTCATAGGAACAGATTTGTCTTTGTTATGCCTTGATATATTTGCTCTTAAGCTGCACTGACACCAAGCATGCTGACTGTTCATTAGGCGGGCTATCATTTCCACAGAGCGAGAAAGCTGCAGATGGCTAGTAGCATTACAGCAGCAAGAACCAAGCAGGATTATGACTTACTGTAGTATCTTTTTGCGTCTACAGCTTTGTTAGCTAATCTCGCCCTTGTCTTTAGGTAATGACTGCAATCACTCTTGGAAACTTGAGCTGAAGTTTAGAAAGATTGGGAGTGTTTATTTCTGACATGGTTCGCTGCCTAAAATCATAGACTCCATGTTTACGACTATCATTTTCTGCATTTTAAAGGGAACTGGCATCAATTAGTTGGTAAATTCCCCTAGTAATCCTCATAAAGGGATGGGTGAAGCGATTTGATGCTAATTGAAATTGTGATGAATTTTTAGGAATTCATTGTGTAGCACCCCGAGGGCTCGGCTGCTACAGGGGTATTGCACCTCAGACCAGAGGTGTGATATTCCACTCCCGGGTAAGGATGGAGTGTGGACCAGGACTCAGTAGCTGCATGCACCACACACACCCCATTTCCGAGGGACAGCTCAACGGTGCTCCCACTAGACAGAAGTGCAGGCACGACAGCTTCTGTCCCTGGCTGGAGTGGGGAGGGGAAGGAAAACCCAGTGGTGTAGGAGCAGATAGGGGTGGGTCTCTGGGCATAGGTAGGAGCCCATTGGTTGCTAGTCACCTGGGCTCATACACAGAGAGGGAGGTATAAAAGGTGGGCACAATCTTAGAACAGGGTTCAGTTCAGTTAAGAGTGAGAGAAGAAGACAGGAAGCAGAGCCTCTGCATGGGCTCTGCTCTGCAGGCAGGCCTTGTCAGAAGGCTGGAGCTTGAGAGAGAGAAGAAAGAACAGAAAGGAAAGTAAGAAAGGAACTGGAACAGAGGAGAAAGGAAGCAAGGAACACAGAGAAAGGCCCAGAGACACGAGGACAGAAGGAACCCCATATGCCCAGGAGATACAGGGTGAAGGGTTAGCAGAACAGGGTACCGGAACCCAAATTGGTGGAGGCAACAGATTCCTCAGCCAAAGACCGGAGGTTGTTACCACATCTTGGTGCGACCCCTCACTACATCCACCAGGAAAGCATACCACATAGGGTCAGGGAAACTGGAGATAGGTTTCGCCAAGAGAATGCCCGAGGAAGCTGGACAAAGGTGGGTCACTGGTGGGGACGGCCAGAGAAAGGAAAGGAAGGGAGCCCTGTGCCACGCTCTGGAATTGCCTGGGAGTTGGTCGAGCCCCTTGCCTGTTGAACGCAGCACGGCTCAGGTGGTCCCTCATGTGCACAAGTGACCAGAATAGCAACTGTGAGTAAAGCATTGGAAACTGCACCAGAAGTCTCTGTGTTTCAGTGCCGCACCAGCACCATCAGTACTGGGACGCTCACACCATCACTCCCATCATCCACATTAGCTGCCCTGAGGCAATACTTCTCCCGTGGGGAGTTATTCCATACTCGGCTGCGCAAACTACATCAGCCTCAGCGGTCTGCAGCGCAGCGGCGGTCCCCACTGACCGCAATCCACGGGTGGCGTAGTCGGACATTCTTATTACTTAAGATCGCCACTGGTTTGACCGCCCTGGGCACGGACCGGGTCACTGCCACGGAGAACTACAACCCCCAGCGATCCGGCTCCGGGTATCCCCCTGCACAGCACAGGCCCAGGGGGCGCGTCAACTTTTGGCGGGGTCGGCAGGATCTTTACCAACCTGCCACAAGCGGGTATTGCGTGCCTGAAGAAGATTGTACATGTACCTTGAAAAGAAGTCTCCCGCCATTTCCAGAAGTTTCCCGCCGTCCGGAGTCGTTTCCCGCCATCCGGAGCCGATTCCCGCCATCGGACGCCATCTTGGGTCATTTCCCGCCGTCTTCCCGCCATCCGCAGTCGTTTTCCCGCCATCGGGCGCCATCTTCGGGACGCTGCGCGGGAAGAAGAGGGGCGTGGACGCCTAAACGCGCGAGATCTGATGCTCCGCCCCACGCACCGACGCTGCGTGAGGTCCTGGAAGGGAGAGGGAGCGACGCTGACGTCACAGGAGCGCGACGCAAGGTCCTCAACCCCGACGATCGACTGCGGAGCCACGGCCTACGGAGGAAGATCAACGCAAGGTAGGCCACAGTCCACCAGGGGGGAGGAGGACACCAGGAACGGAGAGCAAGATGGCGGACCGGCAGCAGACTAAGCTGCCCAGCATCGGCAGTGCCCCAGCCGTCGCGGGCTCCGACCAGCACCAGGAGAAGACGCGTGATGCAGGAGCGGTCGCGGCAGCAAGTAAGAGGAGTCTCCCTGTCCCGGACGCTGCCAGCGTCAGCCTGCTCCCGGGCCCCCTGGTGGAGCCGCCGATCCCGGGCGCTGCAAACACCGACCTGCTTCAGACCCCGCAATAAGCCCTGCTGCCAAGCCCTCCAGCCCTGGTCGCTGCCGCCACCAGCCCGCGCACAGGCCCAAAGTCACACCCTCTGACCCCGGGCGTCATCAACAGCGACCTTCTCCAGGCCCTGTCGCAAGGCCTGCTACACAAGGGCGCAAAGGGACTGTATGCCCTCCATGTCCACCGTCTAACAGAGGAAGAACTGCGGTACCGCCCAGACATGGACTACCCTGAGGGTCCGGACGGATCTGCAGAGTACAAGGAGGAAGCATCAGGAGGACACCATTACCAGTGAACGGTAAATGGAACTGTATATAGTTACCCGTAAGGGTATAGAAACTGTTGCTGAGTGGAGTGTGGTCCCCGTTGGGACTGATATAGAACTGTGTAGAAGTTACCCCCTATATCCCTTATCTGTCTGGGGACTGAGAACAGCCATCCCTTTTTCCTAATCTGGCTGGGGACTGAGAGCAGCCATTCCCCTAAAAAGAAAGAACACCTGGTCGCAAGTTGCACCGCGGCCAGAACTCAAGAATGTGTTTTTGAAAAAAAAAAAAAAATGTTTTACTTAAGAATGTCTTATACTGAAAAAGTTTAATTTGGTGCTAAAAGAGCCTATAGTATTTTCCGTGTATGAAGAAAGTCTTATAATGTTTTATGAAAATGTTTTATACCAGTAACATTAAAAAGAGAAGAATACCTCCCATAAAGGGATGAGTGAAAAGTCAATGTCTTATATGCGAATGCATTCTAAAAATTTGTATGTTTTAAATTGTTTTGCTCTTTTCCAGCCCGAGGACGTGCTGTGATTTACCAGGGGGGAATGTAGCACCCCGAGGGCTCGGCTGCTACAGGGGTATTGCACCTCGAACCAGAGGTGTGATATTCCACTCCCGGGTAAGGCTGGAGTGTGGACCAGGACTCAGTAAGCTGCATGCACCACACACACCCCATTTCCGAGGGACAGCTCGACGGTGCTCCCACTAGACAGAAGTGCAGGCACGACAGCATCTGTCCCTGGCTGGAGTGGGGAGGGGAAGGAAAACCCAGTGGTGTAGGAGCAGATAGGGGTGGGTCTCTGGGCATAGGTAGGAGCCCATTGGTTACTAGTCACCTGGGCTCATACACAGAGAGGGAGGTATAAAAGGTGGGCACAATCTTAGAACAGGGTTCAGTTCAGTTAAGAGTGAGAGAAGAAGACAGGAAGCAGAGCCTCTGCATGGGCTCTGCTCCGCAGGCAGGCCTTGTCAGAAGGCTGGAGCCTGAGAGAGTGAAGAAAGAACAGAAAGTAAAGTAAGAAAGGAACTGGAACAGAGGAGAAAGGAAGCAAGGAACACAGAGAAAGGCCCAGAGACACGAGGACAGAAGGAACCCCATATGCCCAGGAGATACAGGGTGAAGGGTTGGCAGAACAGGGTACCGGAACCCAAATTGGTGGAGGCAACAGATTCCTCAGCCAAAGACCGCAGGTTGTTACCACATCTTGGTGCGACCCCTCACTACATCCACTAGGAAAGCATACCACATAGGGTCAGGGAAACCGGAGATAGGTTTCGCCAAGAGAAGGCCCGAGGAAGCTGGACAAAGGTGGGTCACTGGTGGGGACGGCCAGAGAAAGGAAAGGAAGGGAGCCCTGTGCCACGCTCTGGAATTGCCTGGGAGTTGGTCGAGCCCCTTGCCTGGTGAACGCAGCACGGCTCAGGTGGTCCCTCATGTGCACAAGTGACCAGAATAGCAACTGTGAGTAAAGCATTGGAAACTGCACCACAAGTCTCTGTGTTTCATCGCCGCACCAGCACCATCAGTACTGGGACGCTCACACCATCACTCCCATCATCCACATTAGCTGCCCTGAGGCAATACTTCTCCCGTGGGGAGTTATTCCATACTCGGCTGCGCAAACTACATCAGCCTCAGCGGTCTGCAGCGCAGCGGCGGTCCCCACTGACCGCAATCCACGGGTGGCGTAGTCGGACATTCTTATTACTTAAGATCGCCACTGGTTTGACCGCCCTGGGCACGGACCGGGTCACCGCCACGGAGAACTACAACCCCCAGCGATCCGGCTCCGGGTATCCCCCTGCACAGCACAGGCCCAGGGGGCGCGTCAACTTTACCCTGTAAATTTGAAAATTTATGATTTCTGTGAATTGCCTAAAATGTCTGGTGCTATTCTATACATTTTAAAAGATTTCATAAGCCAGAGAAAAATCACATGATCTCGGGTATGGCCAGAGGTAATTCTATGCCAGTGGAATTACATTTTTACTTGAATATTTAAAAAATCTTTTGGGCCAAAATTAAGATATCTTGTATTTTGCTTCTGTGCTGAACCGTAAAGGGCCCTCTAAAGGTAAAAAAATATATATGAACTAACATTACTGCTCACCTCTCTGGCTTCTCTGCTCCTCACCATCACCCATTTGACCCTCATTGCATCTTCTTATCACCAAGTGCTGAAATCACTGGGTCTCTTAAGTTAGGCCAGGAATTCTGGCTTTGATGAGGCCCGGGATGGTTGTGCAAGGTCTCTGTGGACATCCTGAAGTCATTACATCATGACCTTTTGTTTGAGCAGAATCCTCCCATGCCTCATCAGATCTGTAATTCCTGTCGTAGCTTGAGGAGGCCCGGGGACTCAGTGCTTGCAGTGGTGATAAGAATATGTAGCAAGGACTGGACGAGTGACGGTGAGTAGTGAGATGAGAATAAGTATTTTTTTTACATCTTACAGCTATTATGCTCTGGGGTCAGGAAAGACCCCAGAGCCTAATAAAGTACATTACATTGGAGGAGAAAAACTTCTCTAAGAATTGAATTTCCCGGAAAAATCTATGTGAACAGGTGAATTTGAATCCTGATCCACTTATCTTTAAAGCTGACCCATAATACCTAGCAATTATCACATCATATGGTATCGAACTGCAAATTAGGAAGAACTATTGTAGCCTGTATAAAAGCAGAAGCAGGAAATGCAGCAGCCATTTTGTGGTGACTTTAGAAAGTGAGGTCATCAAAGCTCAAGCTCATAGCTTAGCCATAGAAATAGGGAAATAAAGCCATGCATCACAGAGGAGACTAAACAGATAGTGAATGTAACAGCATAACAGTAAAGAAGTGTTAAGGGTTCACATGGTGAGGTTGATTTTCTAAGTTGCCTCTCAGGGTGCACAGCAACAATAAAAGGCAATGGAACAATGGGCAGGACTTGCAGGATAGTACATAAAACAGTGAAGATCAGGACAACTGGCAGACAAGAGGCACTGACTATAGCAGAAGACAGAGAAAGGAGCAGGACTTGCAGGATAGTACATAAAACAGTGAAGATCAGGACAACTGGCAGACAAGAGGCACTGACTATAGCAGAAGACAGAGAAAGGAGTGGCACACAGGAACTGAAGATGTATAATCAGGTCAGGACTAGCAGTAGCATTTACAATGTGAACATGTTCAGAGATTAATTTATTATGCTGACAGCAAACAAATACAGTATATAGCTGCTAGAAGTAGTGATGATGAGGCCAGCTTGTTTGTAAAGATAATACACTCTAATGCAGCAGTATTTGAAATGTGAACAAATCCAGTGATGGGTTTGTTATGCTTACAGCAGACAAACAGTTAGGCTGTGTGCCCACGATGTGTTTTTTAAGCGTTTCTGCAGCGGCAAAAATGCTGCAGAAACGCTTAAAAAATGCATGGTAGAAGGCCTGCCATGTTCCCCAATGATAATCCTCATGTGCTGTGCACATGCTGCGGAAATTTCCGCTGCGGATTATCATTGCGGAAAAAAACGCAGCACTACCAATTATTTTGCGGAAGTGCTACATTTTCTCCGCCATTGACTTGCATTAGACCACATGGATTACGCATCACTGTATATGTAGATGCGCATTCCATGCGTTCCAATGTGCGGATGGTACCCAGGTCTAGAGAAGAGGAGACCCTCCTCCGGACCCGGGTACCATAGAAACTGTAAAAAAAAGAATAAAATAAAAAATAAATATATACTTACCTTCTGGCGGCCCGCGGTGCGCTCCTCCTTGCTTGGCAGCAGTTCGCGATGGAATGAAGGACCTGCGCTGACGTCAGAGTCATGTGACGGGTCACGCGACGCTGATGTCGGCAGGTCCTTCACTCTACCGCTGCCGGCAGCCGGGACGGAGGGAATCAAGACAGCGCGGGCCATCGGAGGGTAAGTATACATTTATTTTTTTATTTTTTTACATTCTTTTGGGTCACAGTATATAAATCCATGCCGTTTGCACGGAGTTATATAGTGTGACCAAGTTGACAAGTACGTTCCAAGTGATGCTAAAATTGCTTGGAAAGCGCTTGACAACCCGCATGCGGAAATGCAAGTGAAGAACGCTTCACATCCGCATGTCCCTGGCAGGAAAACGCATGTACAATCCGCATGTACAATCCGCATGCGTTTTTTCTGCCAGGGAGATGCAGAAACGCTCAAAAAAAATCCTGAGCATTTCTGCATCGTGGGCACATAGCCTTAATTGCAGGTCTGAGCCAGGAGGTAAATGCAGATTATAGAAGCAAGAGTTTGCTGAAATGATAGTCAGCCGAGTGAGCTGGTGAGAAAAGCTACAAGGCACAATGAGGCTGAGCATAAAGCTTCTTAAGGGCTTGCTCATACTGGTATATAACACAGTCGAGTGCTATGTTATGTTTTATTGGATAGCACTCGGACCAATGTTATACTATGGGCTATTTTTTTCTTATGCTGATTCAGCATGAGAAAACAATCGCAGCATGCTGCGAGTGAATCTGAGAATCGGATCGCACACAATCATACAAGTCTATGGGTGAGTGTGAAACATCCGACTGCACTCAGATGTCATCCAAGAACAATCTGACATCCGTGGACACAGAGAACAAGGAAATTAAGTTCTCCATCTTCTCTGCACCTGTGCTAAATTCTCTCATAATAGAGAATCAGATCATACTCACATGACACTCGGCTCAAACTCTGAGAGAGTATCAGGTGAGTGTCATTAGCATAATTAGGTTATGGCCCCACTATCAGTATTTGGTCTGTATTTTTCATCAGTATTTGTAAGCCAAAACCAGGAATGGGTGATAAATGCAGAATTGGTGTACTTCTATTATACCTTTTCTCTAATTATTACTCACTTGGTTTTGGCTTACAAATACTGAGGAAAAATACCGACCAAATACTGATAGTGGGGCCATGGCCTTAGCCCAATTCTCTCGCATGAGAGAATATATGGCTCTGTGAGTGAGTCATAATACTCAGACACATGAGTGACAGAGTGCTCCTTAAAAGGCCTTGTGTGATGATGTCACTGAGGTTTGCTGGCCAACTTGTGAAACCCGAAGTGGAGCAGAGCAAACAGGGAAAGGGAGCAGGATAGTGAGTGAGGAAAAGAGAATAATACAGATTTAATCTTTGTTTAAGAAGACCTGTCACATGACTAAATGACGTCATGGAAGGTCCTTTTAGACCATCGCGAGCTGCCGGGGAGCCAGGATGCATCGCTAAGGAGACCGGGGGCCATCAGAAGGTAAATATAATGTTTATTTTTTATTTTAAAATCTTTTTTTTTTTACAAGTACTACTGTACCCGGGTCTGGAGAAAAGTCTCCTCTTTTCCAGACCCGGGTACCATCCGCACATTGAATCACTTAATATCCGCATGTGCAAATGTAGTCATGCAGATATTAAGTGATTCAATGCAAGTCAATGGCGGCAAAAACGCCGCGCTTACGCTAAATAATGGGTAGTGCTGCGGATTTTTCCGCAATGATAATCCGCAGCGGAAATGTTTCTGCGGCGGAATTGCCGCTGCGGAAACGCTTAGAAAAACGCATAGTGGGCACACAGCCTGTCCTCAACATATAGAAGGGGTGAGTAATGTGCACTGCACGCTATTGGTGTAGGGGCAATGATACTATGTGGGTTTAATACTGAGTGATGGTTGTGGAGGCCATCATACTGACAGATGTGGGGGTATTACACTCTGTGTGTGTGGGTGGGGGCATTTATGAAAGGATTAAACTCTATAATGGCCATGAAAAAGGTTTTGTAAGTGAGAACACTAAGAGGCTGGCATAATAACTGTATGCGTGCCACAATATATGTCCCTTTCCCTGTTTATAACTTTTGCTATAGAACCCCATACATTTTATGTACGCCTCTGTTTAGACTAGTACATATGTTGGGAGGGAAGGTGACATTGATCATCTACATCTCCTGCTGTTCTAGGCACTGAGACTGAATACACCCCATTTGGTTGGCAGCCACTTTTCTTAAGAATTTCTAAACACTCATTTATGCATTTTCATAAAGATATTACAATAACTTTATATATCACAACATCCAGCCCAACTTAAAGGTAATAAATAGTGTTGAGTGAAAGTGCTCGGATAATGTGCTATAAAGGGGTCCCCAACCTGTGGATCAGGAGTCACATGTGGCTCGCAGGCCCAAGATGTGTGGTTTGCGGCTTTCTGCCAGCTTGGAGCATTAGCACCAGGTCTAGCAACAAGCTATGTAGAATGGGTGTCCAAATTGTGACTTTTGTGAGTAGCCTTGCTCATAAGTAAAGACCTAGATGTGCATTTATTTGTATAGGGGATGGAGGTGAGAAATATACATGGTAAACTGGAGATAGGATGATACTGTTAGTTAGAGGGGAGCTTGAAGCTGGATAAGATAGAAAGGAGGGAGTGCTTGATACAAGAATGCCAAATGAGGGTAAAGTGGGAACTTTTGGATGTAATCATTCTGCCTATATAGGAGTGGGGTACAGGATCTAGTTTGCTTTCTGTGGATAAGCTTTGGCTTTCATCATACCAGTAATGGTGGGCTCTGAGTTTTACTACTGTGGGGGTGAGGGGGCACTGGATGTGGCTTGCGATCATCTCTCAGAGTTGAATGTGACTCGCAAGGTAAGAAAGGTTGGGTACCGCTGACCTAGTCCATCTAAAATGTGTACTGTATTACACATCTTTTGCTGTCTCCATTAATAACTACAGTAAACTGTTTCATCTAATTTTTTTAGGTATTATATTTTGCTGTGTTAACTCTTTTTGTGCAGCATGTTCCAGAGAAAATATTCATAGTAGTCATTGCTTCATTGGGACACAAGAAAAAAACAAAAGAGCCTAAGTTTAATTAGCCCTGAGGATGTAAAGCTTATAACACAATGAGAACAGTACCAAATAAAATATGTATATGAAATGTGCATGCAAATGCAAGATACGGCACACCAAGCAATACAAGATTATTAAAGTTTTAACTGTACCAGTGTAAGTCAAACACATGATGTGATCACGCACATAGACAATATTTGGCAAATTTTTCCTAAAAGTATATCAAATCAGACATTGAAGCACAATAAATGTGGCACTATCCACACAAAGATGTTTACTCAAAGAGAACCCTCTGGGATAAGTGAAAATGAATGGTCAAATGTACAAGAGCATGATATGTAGTATGTCAATAAATAGACACAAAATGGGAAAGAGCTGGGCATAAAGCAAGAAGTCAGGGCTGAGAATCTCGGCGGGAAGAGAAATTCCCCAAGCATATCACCGTATAAAGAAACAGCTTCCTCGCCTCATTGGGACAGATAATCTATTTTCATTTTTGCAGTCATCCTGGGCAAATTTAATAGGAAATCCAACTTGTTTTTGGAGTGTGAAAGGAAACCACAATGTCCAGAAAAAACCTACATAAATGTGATACGAAGATAAGGTTTTGGGGAAGATGTTAACCTGTTCTGGATTAAAACAATGAAACAATGTCCCTAATTTCATCCTTAAATATGGATTTTCAAAATCAATGACAGGATTTAGAGTCATTTAACCCCTTTAGAGCCCATGCCATATTAGTATGCACATTTGCGTACCCCCGGTTCAGTGAGGGCTGCTGCGCTGAGCCCTCACTGAACCGAGCACATGTCAGCTGATTCTTACAGCTAACATGTGCCCGCAACAGCCGCGAGTGGAATCGCGATCCACCCGTGGCTGTTAACCTGTTAAATGCCGCTGTCAATCTCCGACAGCAGCATTTAACGCGCGCTTCCTGGAAGCGCGTCCTAAGCCCCGCCCACCGGCGACCCCGTCACGTGATCGCGGGTCGCCGATGGGCGTGCATGACAACCCAGGGTCTGCAGCAGACGCCTGTGGTTGTCATGATCTGGTCGCTATGAGCGCCACCTAGTGGTCGGCGCTCATAGCACAGAACCAATTCTGCTATATGCAGGGGATCTGCTGGTCCCCTGTATGTAGCAGAGCCGATCAGACAACTGCTGCTTCTAGTCTCCTATGGAGACTATTGAAGCATGCAGTAAGTGAAAAAAAAAAGTTTTTAAAAAAATAAAAAAAATTAAAAAAATATAAAAATTTAAATCACCCCCCTTTTGCCCCATTCAAAATAAAATAATAAAAAATAAACCCCACATACACATATTTGGTATCGCCGCATTCAGAATCGCCCGATCTATCAATATAAAAAAAGAATTAATCCGATCGGTAAACGGCGTAACGAGAAAAAAATTCTAAGCGCCAGAATTACGTTTTTTGGTTCCCGCAAAATTGCAATAAAATGCAATAACGGGCGATTAAAACAGTGGATCTACCCCAACATGTTATCAATAAAAATGTCAGCCCGGCGCACAAAAAATAAGCCCTCAACCAGCCCCAGATCACGAGAAATGGAGACACTACAGGTCTCGGAAAATGGTGCTATTTTTTTTTTTTTTTTTTACCAAATTTTGGAATTTTTTTTCACCACTTAAATATAAAATAACCTATACATGTTTGGTGTCTATGAACTCGTAATGACCTGGAGAATAAGAATGGCAGGTCAGTTTTAGCATTCAGTGAACGTGGTAAAAAAAATAAATAAAAAACAACTGTGGTATTGCACTTTTTTTGCAATTTTACCGCACTTGGAATTTTTTTCCCATTTTCCCGTACATGATATGGTAAAACTAGTAATGGCGATGAAAAGTACAACTTGTCCCGCAAAAAATAAGCTCTCACATGGCCATATTGACCAAACAATAAAAACGCTATGGCTCTGGGAACAAGGGGAGCAAAAAACAAAAAAGCAAAAACGACAAAACCCAAGGTTGCGAAAGGGTTAAAAAATGTAATTATTTATATTACAAAAGTTCCTAAAATATCGGATGACCCTTAATGTAACTTGTTTTAGTTATTTTAAGGATTTGCATATATAAAACATAAATTATTAGTTTAAGCAGAAAATAGTATTTTTTAAAACGTTATCGATATTGGAAAATTAATAGAAATATCCAAAATCTTTACGCTACACTATATCTTTTAATCTTATAATTGTGTAATTTTGTTTTGAGCGGAAAAAAAAAATCGAAAACAAATTTGAAATGCAGACTGATAATCCACTCTGTCGCCCTTGTCAATACATACACTGACCTCTGCAAAAAGTTAGTCAAGCTTGTTTCAAGAAATCTATTTCTCCAAAAGATGTGATTTGCTTCAGCAATCTCTCTACCTTCCTGAAAATGTGTCATGCTTAAAAATGTGAGAAAACTGTACAGCATATTGGATTATTCAGTCCTTTAACATCTTCATGCTTCATCATTCATATTTTGGAATATTGAACACAAGTTACTATTATTAGTGCTCCTCATTAACATAGGTACAGTTGTGCTCAAAAGTTTACACACCCCTGTTGAATTTTTGCTTTCTTGGCCTTGTTTCAGAGAATTTGAATGATAACAAAAAAACTTTTTCTCCACTCATGGTTATTGGTTGGGTGAAGACATTTATTGTCAAACTACTGTGTTTTCTCTTTATAAATCTTAATGACAACCAAAAAAACCAAATGACCCTGATCAAAAGTTCACATACCCCAGTTCTTAATACCGTGTATTGCCCCCTCTAACATCAATGACAGCTTGAAGTCTTTTGTGGTAGTTGTGGATGAGGTTCTTTATTTTCTCATATGGTAAAGCTGTTCATTCTTTTGGCAAAAAGCCTCCAGTTCCTGTAAATTCCTGGGCTGTCTAGCATGAACTGCGCGCTTGAGATCTCCCCAGAGTGGCTCAATGATATTGAGGTCAGGAGACTGAGATGGCAACTTCAGAACCTTCACTTTGTTCGCCTGTAGCCAATGACAGGTTGACTTGGCCTTGTGTTTTGGATCGTTGTCATGTTGGAATGTCCAAGTACGTCCCATGCGCAGCTTCAGGGCTGATGAGTGCAAATTTGCCTCTAGTATTTGCTGATAACGTGCTGCATTCATCTTTCCTTCAACTTTTACCAAGTTTCCTGTGCCTTTGCAGCTCACACATCTCCAAAACATCAGCTATCCACCTCCATGGTGTTCCTTTCTTCATAGGCCTTGTTGACATCTCTCCAAATGTAACGTTTATGATTGTGGCCAAAAAGTTCAATTTTGGTCTCATCACTATTGTTGAGCGAATTTGTTCGGCATTTCAAATTCGTGTTTGTGTTTGGGGTTACGAATTGTTCGCACCAAAAAAACGGCTCTGCCCATGAACATCCCTGATTTCCACGCTGTCACGCAGATCATGGAATATGGCCTGAGGATTCTCTTATCCCGCAGTGAGTTCTTTATCGGGAGTATCATTTACCTTTGGACTTTGGTCCGGCTCTGGCTTTTATGGACTCTCTTATTGACTAATGGGTGTGTATGTTTCTGGAATATATACAACAACGTCTCAGATACTGACATTATACCCCTGAGGAAGCCATGTTTGGATGGCGTAACTCGTAGGATTCATATATTTGATATCTCCTGTCTTCTTCTGTGGATATATATGGTCTGTCTGTTATGATTCCTCCTTACCTTGGGACCTCTTTCCTTATCCCTTATTATATATATACTTATTAAGTATCCCATTTTCTCTGGGGCCATATATTGGGTATTAAGATGTGTAGTGGTCCTGGAGGGTTTATTTAAACTACTTTGTTAGCCAAATATCAGACCTATTAGGTTATTTTAAATATATCTGTCAAATATTTTCCACAGATCAATTGTTTGTTATAAAAGATCGTATTAGGTTGATATGTCAATTCATGTAAGGGGATTTTGCTGCTTATGTGTTTTTTTCTTGTCTTGCATGTTTTTTAATGATGTTTTTAATGGTTGTGTCTAGTGTCGTAATAAAATTTATATACCTTTTTCATGATATTTTATTTATATTTAACTATTTAGCGTGCTTGGTGCCTCTATTGTCCCTTTTCCCCTTCCTTTCTGAATCCTAATATAGGGCCCCATACAGCAAAGCTTTCACACCAGAATTCTGGCATTAAAAGCTTTGAAAAGTCACAAATTTAGGTGCAACTTAAAGTTACACCTAAATTTTGTTATTTTTGCCATTTTCACGCCAATTTCTCCCAGCTCCACCAAAATGGGTGGAACTGTAGCAGGACGAGGCACAATGGCTGCATAATGCCACAGCTTGCTTATTTCATGATGAGCTGTGGCACTCGCTATGCTAGAAATCTCAGTCCAGTACTTGACTACAGTAGGCCCCTCATGAAGACTGGCGTGAACAACACCGGTTTTGATGAATCAGGCAGGCAGTTTTGGTTTGTTGTGTATATATAACTGTAATAGAGCTATATATATACACTCCTGAATATTGAAATTTCAACACCTAGAAGGAAAAGTTGTGCAATTAGTCCACATTCACACGTTAAGTATTTGGTCAGTATTTTACATTTGGTATTTGTAAGCCAAAATCATGGGGCTCCCAGGTAATGGGGCATTACTACAAGATGAGGACCAGGATGGGGTACATTACTACAAAATGGGGAACAGGAGAGGGCACATTACTACAAGATGTTTGTCAGAATTAATATACAGTATGGCGCTGATTGTAAGACAATATTACTGTATGTGGCCAATTGGGGGAAACAAAAATGTAAAAATGTGAAAAAAAGATCAAAATAAAGCATGACAAAATATTTTTCAACTAAAAAATGCTGTTTTATATATAAACTAAAGTAAACCAAAAAAGTGCACTTTTGTTATCGCCACATTCCCCCAAAATGGTATCACTAAAAATGTCAATTTGTCCTGCAAAGAATGCGGCTCCCCAAATTCAATTTTTTTCTATGTGCGGCCCATATACCCAGCTGAGTTTGAGACCCCTGGTGTATAATCTATCTTACTTTGATTGCATTGCTTAGTCACTGTGTCAATTTCCTTTATAAAAATGGTCCTTTTAGTTTTAAAGAACATTTGACAAAGAATCATCTTGAAATATCAATTGTATGTATGTAACAAAAACAATCTAAACAATTACATTCTGTTTTCTCATGTGAGACAAACATTGCTTATCTATTTCTTTCAACTGTGTGTACATTAAAAATTTATGATATTTTGGTACCAATTCTAAAAACCTTCGTGTGTCAATTGATCCAGGAGTTTCATCAACATCAGAGGTAAGCTGGTATTTTCTAGCTCTCTAAAAAAAAATTCTTAAGGCATTCAACACTCAGAGCAATTTTTAACACTGTTGAAAGTGCATGTTTTAATGTTCAAAATAGTCAGATCTTGGCTAAATCTTAGAGTAAATTAAACCATTTAGGGCATGTTTTATCATAATGAAGTAGGGTAACTTGTTTTGCAGCTGCATATTAAACAGGATTTTACAAAAGAAGAAGCAAAACATGAGAGAAATGTTAGTAAATGAATGTAGTCATGGAAGCATGGCTATGACATGGCTCCAATAAAAATGATACATTTTTGTAGACAACCAATGAGCTAGTTATGAGAAATCTAGTGTAGAAGTCATGTGCAAACCCGTCTGGAAGTGCACTGGGGGCAAGTCAAAGTCAAGAAGCAGGCCAAATGCATTGATGCATCTACAATGCAATTCCAGTCTGATTTTTACATGGCTTTTACACTAGATTTATCATACATGGCATTTTAGTGGCACATTGAATCTCTACAAATGTTTTTATTGAAGGCCAAACGCCTATATAGCCATACTACAGCTTCCATATGTAAAAAACATGCTGACTGGTTTCTTTTAAAGGATGTGAAAAGCTTTTTTTATATTATGCATTTATGGCTAATAATAAATATTTTAGCATTATAAGTTTTGAAACATGTGGCTTTTTTAACTTATTTATCACATTACATAGCTGACTAGACAATGAGTTGAAGAGAAAGCAACAATGAGAAAGCAACCCACAGCCACCCACTCACAGAGCGTAATACTTCCATGGCATCTGTGAAAGAGATTCTAGTGCATCTTTAAGGCCACTGCTCTACTATCAGTATTTGGTCAGCATTCAGTCAGTATTTTTTCTCTGGAGTGGGAGCCATAAAACAGCTGACATCAACCCCACAAAAATTACTCCACTTGCCACCGCACCAGGGTAAGTGGGAAGAGCAATGCTAAGCGTCAGGTTTGATGCATCTTATGGATGCGCCATTTCTGGGGCAGCTGAGGGCAGATGTTTTTAGTCTGGGAGGGGGGCAAATATCCATGAATCCTTCCCAGGCTATTAATATCAGCCCACAGCTGTCTGTTTAGCCTTTCCTGGTTAGTAATTTTCGGGGGATGCTATGTCATTTTTTTTCTGGGTTCCCCCCCATAAACTAACCAGTAAAGGCTAAGCAAGCAGCTTTGAGCTATATAGTTATTAATAGCTTGGGAACCTTTAGGGCTTTTGGCCCCTTTCCCAGATAATTAACATCAGCACCCAGGTGCCGGCTTTCCCTTAGCTGTTTATGAAAATTAAAAGGAACCCCACGCCATTATTTTTTAAATTGATTTATTTAAATAATAAATACAAGTCAAGAAAAATAAGCACTGATTGTATATCACACTGACATACTTCTATCTATCATCTATCAAGTTCCTCATCGCTATCTATCTCTATCTTTCAACATCTTTATTACATAACACTCTTTATTTTCTATGCTGCATTTCATTCCATATGCGTCACACTGACAGCACATGGACTCACGGACATGAACAGCACACAGACACATGAATGTCACATACGTACACACGAAAGGCACATGGACACGGACCATGTATCTCACCAGTGCTGTTTTTTCCTGTACCAGAATCACCAGAATGTGTGAAGGATGCCTTGGGACACAGTCAGATGGCTGTATAAAATGGACGACGATTGCATCTTAATGCTCGGAATGGCCGTCGGTTCTCCTGACCCAAGCATGACCGCATGTACAGTGATGAAAATAAGTATTTGCTACACTGTAGATTTTGAAAGTTTTCCTACCTACAAAGAATGGAGAAGTCTGTAATTTTTATCGTAGATACACATCAACTGTGAGAGACAGAATCTAAAAAAATTCAGAAAATCACATTGTATAATTTTTACATAATTAATTTTCATTTTATTGCATGAAATAAGCATTTGATACAGTAGAAAAACACAGCTTAATAGTTGATAGAGAAACTTTTGTTTGCAATTACAGAGGTCAGACGTTTCCTGTAGTTCTTGACCAAGTTTGCACACACTGCAGCAGAGATTTTGGTCCACTACTCCCCACATAATTTCTCAAGATCTTTCAGGATTCAGGGCTATCACTTTGCAACACTGAGTTTCAGCTTCCTCCAAAGATTTTCTATTGGGTTTAGGTCTGGAGACTGGCTAGGCTACTCCAACACCTTGAAATGCTTCTTACAGAGCCATTCCTTTTTTGTGTGTTTCGGGTCATTGTCATGCTGGAAGACCCAGCCATGACTCATCTTCAATGCCCTTACTGAGGGAAGGAGGTT
The DNA here is from genome assembly GCF_046119375.1 of Phyllobates terribilis. NCBI lineage: Eukaryota > Metazoa > Chordata > Amphibia > Anura > Dendrobatidae > Phyllobates > Phyllobates terribilis. Next base: position 202,039,048 of record NW_027362764.1, on the reverse strand, counting down.
GTTGGCCAAAATTTCTCGATACATGACCCCATTCATCTTCCCTTCAATACTGTGCAGTCGTGCTGTCCCCTTTGCAGAAAAGCACCCCAAAGTATGATGTTTCTTCCACCAAGCTTCATGGTTGGGATAGTGTTCTTAAGGTTGTATTCATCCTTCTTCCTCCAAACACTGCGAGTGGAATTGATACCAAAAAGTTATATTTTTGTCTCATCCGACCACATGACCTTCTCCCATGTCTCTTCTGGATCATGTAGATGGTCATTGGCGATCTTCAAACAGGTCTGGACATGTGCTGTCATGAGCAGGGGAACCTTGTGTGCCATGCTGGATTTTAATCCATGACGGTGTAGTGTGTCACTAACGGTAATGTTTGAGACTGTGGTCCCAGCTCTCTTCAGGTCAATGACCCCTGTAGTTCTGGACTGATTCCTGAATCATCCATACCCTACGAGGTGAGATGCTGCATGGAGCCCCAGACCGAGGAAGATTGACAGTCATCTTGTGTTTCTTCCATTTTCTAATAATTGTGCCAACAGTTGTTGCCTTCTAACCAAGCTGCTTGTCTATTGTCCTGTAGCCCATCCCAGCCTTGTGCAGGTCTACAATTTTGTCCCTGGTGTCCTTCGACAGCTCTTTGGTCTTGGCCATGGTGGAGAGGCTGGAGTGTGGTTGAGTGAGTGTGGACAGGCGTCTTTTCTTCAGGTAATGAGTTCAAACAGGTGAAATTAATACAGGTAATGAGTGCAGAGTAGCAGCGCTTCTTTAAGAAAAACAGGTCTGTGAGAGCCAGAATTCTTGCTGGTTGGAAGGTGATCAAATACTTATTTCATGCAATAAAATGCAATTTAATTATGTAAAAATCTTACAATGAGATTTTCGAGATTTTATTTTTAGATTCTATCTCTCACAGGTGAAGTGTACCTATGATAAAAATTACAGACCTCTCCATTCTTTGTAGATGGGAAAACTTGCAAAATCGGCAGTGTATCAAATACATCATCATTATTGGCACCCCTTCATTTTTTTCAAAGACTGTGCAATATCTTCAGAAATAAATGGAAATGTACCAAATATATATCCTCAGGATTTTTTAACTAGCAATTAACAATAAAACATTGTTTTCCAACTTCCATGTTGCAATTTCAAAGAAAAAGCAGAATAAACAGCATGTGCAGCAATAAAGGCACCCCTAATTAATACTTGGTTGCACACCCTTTGGCATTGCTGACAGCCTCCAAATGGTTCTTGTGGTCTTCTATAAGCTTCTTGCACTTCTCAGCTGGAATTTTCTACCCCTCTTCCTTTGCAGTTTGTTCAAGCTCTTGAATGTTTGCAGGGTTCTTTTTCCCAATGACAGAATTCAGCTCAACCCAAAGATTTTCAATGGGATTGAGGTCAGGACTCATTGCTGGCCATTTTAAAACAGTCCATTTTTTTATTTTTCAACCACTCCTGTGTACTTTTTGTTATGTGCTTTGGGTCATTGTCTTGTTGGAGGACCCATGATCTTCTCCAACCAAGTTTTCTTTTAGTGGGTAGGACATTTCGCTCTAAAATCTCTTGATAATTCTCTGATTTGATGATTCCTGTGATACAGTCAAGGCCTCCAGAACAAGACGCAGCAATGCAACCCCTCAGCATTATGGATCCTCCACCCTGCTTAACTGTTGGTATGTTGTTCTTTTCCTTATAAGCTTCATTGCGCCATCTGTAAATAAACTGTTGCTTTGCATTGCCAAAAAGCTCTATTTTTGTTTCATCTGTCCACAGAACACTTTCCTAGAAGGATTGTGGTTTGTCAAGGTACTCTTTGGCAAAGATCAGTCGTTCCTTTTTGTGTCTTTTCTCCAGCAGTGGTTTCCTCCTTGCCTTCACCCATAAAGCTATGCTTTGTTTAGTGGGTGGCTTATGGTACTTGTTGAAACCATGACCCCAGATTGTTCCAGGTTGGCCTTCAGGTCTTTGGATGTTGACTTAGTGTTTTTTTTCCACTGTTCACACCAACCTTCAAAGACATCTCTTGTCAATGTTCTTTTTTCCCCCACGTCCAGGGAGGTTGCTGACAATTCTATGCTTGACAAACTTCTTAATAACACTGCGCCCTGTTGAAACTGGGATATCAATGTCTTTGGAGATGGCCTTATATCCTTTGGAAGTCTTGTGTTTGATATTAATAGCAGTTCTGATGTCCTCAGATAGCTCCTTACCATTGTGATAAAGAAACAGGGCCAACCATTTGGCTTTTTAAAACACTGAAGTCATCATTCATTGGCTACTTCATGTCACGTGGGCATCAACAATAAAATCACAGGTGAATCTCTTTTGTGATTTACCACAGGCGAGTCAAAATGTGTTTCCATACTAAATTAATGTAAAGGGTGCTAATACCAGTGACACAGCAAGCTTTAGGTTTTTCTATTTTTCCCTCTTATTGTTTTTTTGTTTTAAATTATTGTTTATCATTTGGTCTTTTGTATTTAACACGAGTGCTCTGTACAAAAAAACTGTTTCACTTGATTATTTTTTTTCAGGATATGCTCCACACTATGTACTTAAACTTCATGGGTGCCAATAATGATGAGCAGGACTGTACTTATTTTCCCCACTGTACTTCTATGCAGCTATCACGCTCGGGTCAGTAGAGCCACCAGCCACTCCATACACTGCGATGCGATGGTCGTCCGTGTTATATGATTGTCTGACTGAGCCTGTCCCTTACAGGTTGCAGAAAGTGTTAACTGAGAATCTGCCAGTAAGCTTATTCTGATGGTCTAGTTGAAGAGTTTGTAACTCTTTTACCTGCCTTTTTTGAGCTCTTATCAGCAGATAACGCTAGCTTACCGTACCAGCATAACATTTTGGAACAATTTGAATAAAATTAAAGGTTAGGACCCAAAGTTTATGGTAGCCTTATTAGGCACCGTTAAAGCTGCTTAGACTACACAGATATCATGCCTACCTAATACTATTCTTAAATGCCCAGTGAAAAGAGTTTTCATCCTGACAATTAGAACAAGCAATTGAAAAAAAGAATGATCTTCTTCACATTATTTGCTTATGTTTATCTATAACTACTATTTTTGCTATTAGAATATGTGCATGTTATTCAGATCTATGTCAACATATAAAGTCAATTCCAATTTTCTCATATCCATTTTTTTGGCATCAATGGATAGTGTTTTAAATTCATATCTTTAAAGTGCAACATTGTGATAATGAAAGCTTTCTGAAGCAAGATTTAAGCAGGATAATACCCAAGTATTTTTATTCATTAGTAGGAAATGGCTTAACATGTTTGATGAAATTAGCCTATTTTTGTTTGAATACAAAGTGCATCCAATAAACATAGCACAGATTGAAGAGAACTCTTGTGCATTCTGCTGTGACAGAGATACCAACATCAATTTCTATCACAGCAGGCTACAACCAAGCCTGGGACTTATTTCACATTAGTATCATCTGTAATGAGCACTCTGCAGTCATACGAGTAACTCAATATTAGAAACAACTCTCCTATCTCTTCTAAAACTGACCTAAAATCTCAACAATTAACAAATGATACCCTGTACATGTATGGTTGTTGCCTACAAGACATAAAACAATTATTTGCTTTGACATCTCAGGAAAAAAAAATACATTTCCATAAATTTCAGTACAAACTGTTGGGACTAAATGTATCAGGCAAGTACAATTAATATATCCTCTTCTCTAATTATTGAAAACTGCCTACTACTACTTTTTTTTACCCAAACAATGGCAGGTAGTATCTAAGTACAGTATATACATTTTGGTATACATGATTATTGGTATTAAATAAAGGTAAAGCCAGCCTATGTGACCATGTCATCAATTGACCTCTTGTCGTAAGTAGTAGAGGTGATGAATGATTACTGGAGATGAGCAGATACAGCAAAATTTGAATTCGCCAGATCGTGTGGCTTTTCCCAGGAGATTCAATTTGCAGCAAAATTGTTCTCCATGAATTTAAAGTACCTCATTATGTTCTGAGGTCTAGACAAAAAAAAAAAATCTTTAAAGCCCCTCTGCTCCTCACCGTCCCCTGTCCATTATTTGTCAAATCTTCTTATCACCGCCTTGGCACACTTGGTCAGGTCATCCAGTTCTGAGGCCCCGGCAAAGTTCTGTGCAGCACACGTAAAGTCACAGTGTATGTCATGACATTGTAAACTTACACGCATGCACAGAACTGTCCCAGGTCCCATCAGAGCCAGTAGTCCTGGTCTAGCATAACAAGGTCTGGGATTTCAGCACACAAGACAATGATAAGAAGATGCAGCAAGGTCCGTGAGAATCTTAGGAGTTGAGAATCTTAGTGAGTTTCCACTGCAGAAACGCACTAAAACGCATGTAATCTGCACATGACAGTATCAATAAAGCTTTGAGTCAGAGAGATGAGCGGTGCAGTGAATATAACTGTTTTTTTATTATAATCTTTTGAAGGCCCTTTATCATTTAACAAAGTGCTGAATCCATGCAGAAGTAAAATAAAAAATATCATCATTTTGGCAAATGCAGATTTTTGTAAAATTTGTTTAGAATTCAATGCCACTCAAATAAATTCTTTCATCTCTAGTGACTATGCACCAAATTCTCTTTACTGAAGTCTATTGGAGTCGGGATGGAGACAGCCAAGCCAACAACACACATCTTATCTTGGCATATATTATCCTAATAGTGTCCTTAAAATATAATTCAGATGGACTAACCCCTTCCTCATACGTGGAATGATTGGCTGGCCATCTAATGTGTATTTCAGTGTTTAAACTGTTTCTTGATGGAAAATGTTGAGTGAAGAAAGTATTTGTCATGGCCACTGCCAGACATTTCTGGCATCAGTTTATTTCCACCTCTGGGTTGGAAACACATGCACATGCAGTCTAACTGAGCATGCATGGGTGTGTGGGGGTCAGGAAAATTTTCTGCAAATCAAACAAGTGTTTGGCTGTCAGCTATTTAATAAGGACCAGAGCTTTTGCCGTTTTTGCGTTTTCGTTTTTTGCTCCCCTTATTCCCAGAGCCATAGCGTTTATATTTTTTGGTCAATATGGCCGTGTGAGGGCTTATTTTTTGCGGGACGAGTTGTACTTTTCAACGCCATTACTAGTTTTACCATATCGTGTACAGGAAAACAGGAAAAAAATTCCAAGTGTGGTGAAATTGCAAAAAAAGTGCAATACCACAGTTGTTTTTTATTTATTTTTTTTACCACGTTCACTGAATGCTAAAAATTACCTGCCATTCTTATTCTCCAGGTTATTATGAGTTAGTAGACACCAAACATGTACAGGTTCTTTTATATTTAAATGGTGAAAAAAAATTCCAAAATTTGGTAAAAAAATAAAATAAAAAATAGAGCCATTTTCTAAGACCTGTAGCATCTCCATTTTTCGTGATCTGGGGCTGGGTGAGGGCTTATTTTTTGCACGGGGCTGACGTTTTTATTGATTACATTTTGGGGTAGATCCGATGTTTTTATTGCCCGTTATTGCATTTTATTGCAATTTTGCTGCGACCAAAAAACTTAATTCTGGCGTTTAGAATTTTTTTCTCGTTACGCTGTTTACCGTTCGGATTAATTCTTTTTTTATATTGATAGATGGGGCGATTCTGAACGCGGCGATACAAAATATGTCTATGTAGGGTTTTATTTTTAATATTTTATTTTGAATGGAGCGAAAGAGGGGTGATTTAAACTTTTATATTTTTTTTATTTTTTTTATATTTTTAAAAACGTTTTTTTTTCACTTTGTGCATGCTTCTATAGTCTCCATAGGAGACTAGAAGCAGCAACTATCCCATCGCTTCTGCTACATACAGGGGATCAGAAGATCCCCTGCATATAGCAGAATTGGTCCTGTGCTATGAGCGCCGACCACTAGGTGGCGCTCATAGCGACCAGATCATGACAACCACAGGCGTCTGCTGCAGACCCTGGGTTGTCATGCCCACCCATCGGTGACCCACGATCACGTGATGGGGTCGCCGATGGGCGGGGCTTAGGACGCGCTTCCCGGAAGCGCTCGTTAAATGCCGCTGTCTGAGATTGACAGCGGCATTTAACATGTTAACAGCCGCGGGTGGATCGCGATTCCACCCGCAGCTGTTGCGGGCACATGTCAGCTGTAAGAATCAGCTGACATGTGCTCGGTTCAGTGAGGGCTCAGTGCCGCAGCCCTCACTGAACCGGGGGAGGAGTGCTATGACGTACTAAGACGTCATGGGTTGCAAAGGGGTTAATGTATATGTCCATATTAACAGTGCAAAAGATTGTATAGTTACCAATAAAAGATGAGCGGATAGATTTAATGCAAATCAGATTCACGTTAATGAAACTTGTTTTAGGAAATCCACTGGATTTGGCGAATTCAAACAATTTGTGATTCAATTCACGTAATTTTCCAAAAATGCCTGCCGCTTTTTTACACAATGCAAAAAATGTCATCATCTAGAGAAGGCTGAAATGACCTTGGGCATGATCGGACATGCTTCTCAATAATGCTTGGTAACATTCACATCACACAGTATAGTACATCACACAGTGTTGTCCCCACTGTACAAAAGAAGACTTGCTGTTTTATTTGGCCCCATTTCCACCCAACATGATTCGTTCCTGTTTTTTTTCAGTATATAGTATGGTAAAATGAATAATGTCTTTAAAAAAGTCATCTCACAATAATCAAGCTCTTATTTGGCAATTTTAGCAGCAAAGTAAAAAAAAGTTCTGGCTCTTGGAATGTGAGGTGGAAAAAAACGAAATAAAAAAAAGGCATTATCTCCAAGGGGTTAAATAGTCACTGTTATGTCAACAAACTTCGCAAATGTATTAGGAAGTAGTGTTGAGCGAGTATGTTCTGTTAACCCTTTCGCCGAGTATGCTCGGGCCCAACTCCGAGTTTTTACAGCTGCTCGGTGATATGGTTGAATCACTCCCGTGTGCATGATTTGCAACTGTTTGACAGCTTTATTACATGTGAGGAATGTGTAAGAAATAGACATTCCTCACATGTAATAAAACTGTCAAGCAGTTGCAAATCATGCACACGGGAGTGATTCAAGCATATCACCGAGCAGCTGTAAATACTCGGAGCTCGGCCCGAGCATACTCGGCGAAAGGGTTAACAGAACATACTCGCTCAACACTAATTAGGAGGCATGCACTTTTTGATAATTTTGGCTTAAATCTCAGTTTTAATATATCTGATTCAGAATGTTTGAAAGTAGCATTCTTTTTTTTGTATAGTAACTCTCGTAATAGTAATAAGTTGTTGGCGATATTGTAAAATTTAAATTAAAAAATGTCTATAACTTTGTAAATTGGGGGTTTCCACCACCCTTCCTCTTGAGCAGTTATCCCATCTAGATAACTCCATCCATGCCTGAGACTCTATCTTGCAATAAAAGGTTTAGTTACCACGATGAGTTTTTGACACTGCATATTTTCGTTGCGCAAAACATACAGCGTCTTACACCTCCAACAAAGTGGATGGGTTTTAAAGAAATCTCATACCCACTTTTTTTATTTTTTCTTGCTTTCTAAACTGACCTGCGGTGCGTTTTTGAAATCTGCAACACGTTACTTTCTCTTGCAGATCTGCTCAGTTTTTTTTGCGTATTTTTCCCATAGTATGGCAATAAATGAGGAAAATACACACGTAAGAAGCACATATGCATTTTTAGTGTATTCCCACTGCGGAAACGCACTAAAAACGCATGTAATCCGCACATGACAGTATCAATAAAGCTTTGTTAAAGCTAAATACCAGGAAGTGTCAAAAACAAAGCAGCTTTATTTAAAGAGAAGGTGCCGCGATTTTTATTTTTGTATTAATAATTATTGATTATACATTCAATTCTTTTTAATACAAAATTAAATGTACTACTTTAATCGTTTTTTATTTATTACTTTTTACTTCAGCCACTAGGGGCTTCCATTTGCATTTGGGGGTGTGTAAGTGTCTGAGCACGACACTTACATTCTTCAAATAAGGCAGCCTCTGGACATAAGAGACTGCAGCCACCGTCCGACCACATCTCTTGTATTGAGGCTGCTCCTCCAGCCTCTAGCTGTGACCTTGTCACTCCCCCTGGGCTGTCCAGGTCACAGCTGTGGGGAGGAGATTGGCGCTATCTTTGTGTAGCCGCGGGCTGCACTTTCCCCCTATCATCGCCCACACTTTCAGCAGCTGCTTCCCCTAGTGTTTAAAAGTGGAGATTCCAAACCTTTTTAAATTATTTTTCACATTTTACATCATTATGAACAATTGTAATATTAAAAAAAAAAAAAAACACAAATACTTTACAATTTTTCAATTTTGAAAAAAACATTTTTTGATGGCAACTTACCTTTAAAACATGACATACCAAAAAGAGACGAAAACCACAGCATCAAAAACCATGATGAAAACAAATGTAAAAAAAATGCACTCAAAAACCCAATTAAAAAAAACGCAACTAATCTAATTTACTTAATAGGAATCTGCAACATCAAAACACTCACCAAGTACTCATCGTGGGAGCATAGCCTGAGAGCGTTATTTGCATTGCTGGTTATAGCAAATTTGTGTTCAAGATAGGAAATAAAGTTTGAGCCCCTTAGGGCGAGTTACTAATGTGAATGATAACAGTCCATGTGTAATGCTGCTGAATAGGTTGAGGTAACTGTATATGAGCAATCTGAAATAAGTATATAATATTCGGCATTGGCATATTGACCTTTATAAAAGAAAAGTGTGTGACCGCAGGGGTTTTTTTGCTCATTATGTGGGTGTGTTGTGACACAATCTGCAGTAATTCAGAATAAAGTATAGTACAATAAAATTGCTTCATTGTAGCTGGATACTCTAATCTGTTTTTTGTGCTTCTGCCTTAGGCCCATATTTATTTCTAAAAGAATTCTCCACTTCACCAATTTTGTTGTATTCTTAATGAATAGAACTATTGCCACCTAATTTTTTCGCTTAAGGAACCATGACTCTTACTCCATTGTAAGATAAACTGATCGATTTACCTGTCTTTTAAAGAACTGCAATTCTGCAGTCAAAAAGTAATTTTCTACCTGGATCAACCTGTGACTATCACAGTGGGAAAATAAAAAAAAGTCTTCACTTGTATGAATTCATTATCTTTAGCGAGTCTGTTCTTCCGTATAATCAGTACAGGTTTTCTCATTTTCAGGCTCTTTTCAAGTCTGTCTTTTTCTATACATATCTTTCTATATCGCTCCAAAAAGTCTCCACTTAAAATTACTATGTAAAGACACCTGTAAGCAAAATTGCTTCATCTAGAAGTTTTACTGCAAAAATATAATAGGTGTTTGTTTATACCTGAGACATAGAGAGAGGTGTACCCTTGGACCCAATCTAAAATCTGTTACAGAGCCCCACACCTGTCATTTATACATCTAGTGTGTTTTGATGTGGTAGAAGGACCTTCGGGCCCTATTAAATACCATGGCACAGGTGCTATTTCCATCTTTGCACCTAATGGAGCTATTCCCTTGCAATTGGTTTAGATACTTGTGTTAGAATTGTTAAATCCACTTGCATTATAGCTAAAAATAATGTATTTTTTATTATATGTAGCATATATGTAGAATTTTCTGTGCATTGACCTTTAGATTTTAATGTTAGAATACAAAAATTGTCATCTCGGGATTTGTCAAGAAAATTAAAGTCTTTCTTTTGCTGTGATATGATATGTCTAGTACTCGAGAAAGATTGGATTTTTTTTTCACATCCAGTATTTAATGCACTGTTGAAATACTGTCAACTTTTATAGCAGAAATGTACAGAGCAGCCAACTTATATCATAAAGCAAAAGGCATAGAAAACAGATGGCATTTCTTTGGGGACTATAGCAATCATTACTGAGATTGGATTGGTTTGTATTATGCCGAGTGAAAGAATTTCCTATCACAGCCCAATATGATTTGCAACAATTCTCATTATTCATAAAACTAGGAGTAATGCTAGAAATTTAGCATGCTCTGTCATTTCTGGTAGCAGGCGCTACACTATACGATCATTAAAGCCAGCAACAGCAGCTGGTCTAAAAATATGATAAAGAGGAACAATGGCTAAATGTATTTATATCTATCACGCCTACACAAAAGTTGGCTGGGTGATTAGAAGCACTGGCGGCAGCAATTATGTTAAAATCTCAGTGTAAATGAGTTGTCTGCCTACAGTATTGTCTGTTACCTTTCTGCGTGTCTAGAACTAGGTTGTTAAAATATACAAAATAAATTGTACTTAAAGGGAAATATAGCTTATTTGCAAAACAAATAAAAAAATCCAAATGTTGCAAAGAGGAAATGCTTTACAGAATTAGAAATGTTTATAGCTTTTTATTACCACCCTTTGCCTTCAAAACAGTATAAAATCATCAATTCTTCTAAGTACACTGGCACACAATTTTTGAAGGAACTCAACAGGGAGGTTGTTCCAAACATCTTGGAGAACTAACCACAGATCTTCTGTAGTCATAGGCTTGTGAAAATCCTTCTGTCTCTTCATGTAATTGCAGACTAGATAATATTGAGATGAGAGGTCTGTGGGGGGCCATATCATCGCTTCCAGGACTAGAATCCTTTAAAGGGACTTTGTCAGCAGGATTTCACACCCCAAACTATCTTTATACGAATGTAGTGTTTTCAAATACAAGTCAAACAATGCATTTGTAAGACGTGCCATTATTGCGAATAACATCAATAATGAATGACGTGGATGCTGAACAATAACAAAATCAAGAAATATTATTATCAACAACACCAATATCAAATGATAAGAATATGGAACAACAAAACCTAAGATAAAAACAAAATGAGCAAATACCTTGTCAATAGTAAGTAAATAAATGCAGTAAATAGTAATTGTACATGTAACTAACATAGGGTACTTAGGTATCACTACTTTGATCAAAAAATTGTAAAAGCCATTCCACCTCGACAAGTTCTACCCAATAAGGACGGTCCTATGTCTATCTGTATTGCTTGGAACATAAGACAGGGTCTTATATTATTTTTTGCTCTGAAAAATGGGTTAGGGATTATTTTCATGGAATGGCACTTTCACAAAATTATATCATCCTACAAAGAGACAGAAGCAAGAGTCATCCAAATTCAAATATAATAGACTTTATTGATCAAAATCAAGATATATAAAACACTAAAAACAAGGGGAAACAACACAGAATTAACTACGTCAATAAAGTCTATTGTATTTGAATTTGGATGGCTCTTGCTTCCATCTCTTTATAGGTTGATATCATCACATGACCAGTTTGCCGCCTCCCACACCAAACACCAGTACTGACTGTACCTAAGGTCTATTTTTGGAGTAGGGCTTATTTTTCAAGCATACTCCAAAAATCCTGTTAAATCATGCTAGGGCCTATTTTTTAGGTAGGTCTTATTTTCGGGGAAACACAGTATTAAGTCTTTCTATGTGTTTACAGATCCCAAAATAGATGGGGCAGAGAAGGACCCAGAACCGACTGTTCAGACACCTGCCCGTGGAAAGCTATATAGATAAAATGCCCAGCCCAAGAAGGGGGAGCCACACCCCTGTTTGTACAAAGTACAAAAAACGAATGCAAAACCAAAGAAATGAGCCATAACCTATGTTGGTATAAGTGCAATGAGTAGGTACACATTCATACTGTGGCCGTTTAACTGACAAAACTCAGGATAAAAACATGTAAATAACATAGTTTTTGATTGAGTTGAGGTCAGAGGACTGTGGGGGCCAATCCAGCACCTCTACTTCATTGTCACTGAACAATTTCTTCGTCAATCTCGACATATGCTTTGGGCCATTATCCTGCTGGAACACTATGTCGCCCTTTTCATACCCATAGTACTGGAGTGTGCGAAGTAACTCGTCTTTTAGCATACTCACATAAGGCTCAGCAATAAGACCACCATTGATCCTGGTCAAGTATCCAATGCTTTTGGTTGTGAAACAACTCTATATCAGGGCAGCACGGTGGCTCAGTAGTTAGCACTGCAGCCTTGCAGCGCTGGGGTGCTGGGTTCAAATTCCACCAAGGACACCATCTGCAAAGAGTTTGTATGTTATCCCCATCTTTGCGTGGGTTTCCTCCCACATTCCAAAGACATACTGATAACAAATTTAGATTGTGAGCCCCAATGGGGACAGTGTTTATAATGTCTGTAAAGCACTGTGGAATTAACAGTGCTATATAAGTGAGTAAAATAAATAAAATATCAGGCTTCCCCCATAGAACTTGACAGTTCCTTCAATTTCTCAATCCGTTAGCCCCTTTTTCCCTTGTTTCTTCCAGACCCATTTGCACCCATCACAGTCTAGTCTATTGACTCTCCTCTCATCAATCCATATCACCCATTTCCAATCTTCTACTGTCCACTTTTTGTACTTTTTTGTAAACTCAAGCCTTTTTCAGGCCACCATTCCAGACTTGTGTAATGTGCGTTGCAGAGTACTTGCATGAGCGTCTGTGATCTCACTATTACAAAGCAAATGAGCCATCTCCACTGCCATGTTTGTCACACTAGAACAGATAGACCTTGTAGTGAGCCGACCTGTTGACTCCAATATTTTGCCTGGACGTCCACCTCTTGGCTTTTGAATGGATGGATTGACTTCATTTCATATTCTTCCAACTGTCATGGCACTCACATGATACAGTTTGGCAATTTTCTAGGCCGAGAGACCGCTATCGATGAGCTGGATGATGCTGTTTCTCTTTTCTTGGGAAATCTTCTCCATTGCTGCTCCTCAATTTGAACCAGTGTCCATTCTCTTGGGAATCAAACTAATAACACACTGAGCTATTAGGGAATGTGAGAACAGATTGTAATTTGTAGTATACAGGAAGAAGAAAATGTTTCTACCAACAGGAGCAAGACAGTAACAATGCAGCGACATGACAAGAATCTGCGTAACTAATCAAATGCTAAATAGTTGCAAGTCAAATCTATGTATGAGATAGCCAAGATATGGAACCTGAAAGTCGAAAGTTCAAAACATTGTTACCTTTTTGCTAATCAGTGTATTACAAAGTTGCTTATTTTTATGTGTACTATTAATTTATGTAACAAAAATAAAAATGACAGTTACACTTTAAGCTTATAGTCATTTCCATCATGCTACCAGAAAGGAACCTTTCATATAGTGCCTCCTGGTTATTTCATCTTGTTTTGGCCCTAATCTCCTTGCAATGTCTTTTCCTTGGTATGGCCTATCTCTCTCAGCAACTCATCCCTGAATGTCAAACTTCATCTCCCCATCCCCTCTCTTGTTATGCTTGGGTCTTTATACCCCATCTGGTATGCACATTTTTCACTTTCCCCTTAATCCTGGAGACACTGTATCTCACTTTGTGATCAAATAACTGCTTTGATCTACCTTTTCTTTCCCTAAAATATGCTTTCAAAAGACCTTAAAATCATATCTTCCCCAGTTAGCATTTTGAATGACATCCTGGTTAATTTTCAATAACACACTGTATTGAAATTACACAGAGATGTGTTGGTCAGGTGGTATCCTCCCCTACTGATTGTAATGCTATGGGGAATTTCTTATGGTCTCAGGAGCTTTTGTACTTTAAGATACTGTAAACATTGATATGAGCATCCTGGTTACCACTTCTAAGGCCCTTTTAGATATTGCCCAAGACCTAACTTTTAGCTACAGAACGCAAAATAATATATACCCATATTTCAATAACTTATATCTGTATATCTTACAGCTTTGCATGGCCAATCTGTTCCTCTGTTGCTGAGAACTCAGCTTTTGAATTGATATGCAAATGAGACTTTAGACCAGAAGCCTTTGTCACTCCAGCTCTATTTCCCACCCAACAACTCCTTCTCATGCTTGACTGACAGCCCTTATGATGTTTGTCTTCAGGCAAAGGGGCCATCGGTCAAGCAGGAGGAGGCAATGCTGGGTGGGGAATACATCTGGTATAACAGAGGCTTCATATCTACACAGTCTCATTTGCGTATGAATTCAAACACTGATTTCTCAGTAATGGAGGAAAGGACAGTCTGGGTAAAGATATTGCTAGAATTTTCTTTGAAAAAGGTACATACAAATATAAATAGTTTGGGGTGTGAAATCCTGCTGACAGATTTCCTTTAAAGCAGTTCTTAGTTATATTGGCTGTATACTTGGGTTCATTGTCCTACTACAGAATAAATTTAGACTCCTCCCTAATGGTATTACATGATGGATACATAATTTCTCATTATTGAGCACATCATTAATCTTCACAAAATCCACAACTCTATTTGCTGATATTCAGTTCCAAACTTGCAAGTAACCCCCACCGTGTTTCACTGTTGCCTACAGAAACTCACTATTGATCTCAAACCTTTCAGCCCTAAACCTGCCCTCTGTTAGAGACAAACATTTCACATTTTGACTCATCTGTCCAGAGCACTTCCTGTCATTTTCCTACACGTTTTTATGCTTCCATGCATAGTTAAGTCACTTGGCTTTGCTTCAATGTTGAATTTATGGTATTCGACCACAGTTCCTCCATGGAGGCCACTTTCGGCAAGACTTCTCTTGAACTGTAAATCAATGTAGCTGGGTCCCACTGGTTGTTGCCAGTTCTGACCTGAGGGAACTACTAGACATCTTCTGATTTCAAAAGGAAGTAAGCATCATGTGTTTTTCATCTGCTGCACTTTGCTTGGTCAACCACTACACGTATGGTCATCGTTATTGCTCATTTCTTTGTGTTCTAAATGATAACAAATACAGGCAGATACGTATTCATCATACAATACCATCAGGGAGACATTTGATGGGCTCCAAATTTATTCTACAGCATAAGAACTACCTTTAGCATAAAGTAGAACAAGAAATCCTAGAAGTGGTTATATGGTCCCATAGATTCCTGATCTCAACATCATTGAATCTGTGTGGGATTACATAAAAAGAAAGAAGGATTTGTGCCAGCCTACAGCCACATGAGATCTGAGGTCAGTTCTCCAAGATATATGGAGCAATTTCACTGCCATGTTCCTTCACAAACTGTGTGCAAGTGGAAATAGAAGAATTAAAGAATTCATTTTTTGGAGTTACTAACCTTTTGCCTTCAAAATATCATCAAATATTTATTTGATTTCTCTTATTGTTCATTCACTTTGCAATTGAATTGATAAAAATAAACAACTAACTCTATATTTGGAAGTATTCTCAGTATTTGCAGAATTTTTTTTCACACCTGCCTAAAACTTTTACACTAAACCGTACTTGTCTTTGTGTGTGAGAGTATATGTATGCTATATATATAAATACACACATAAAGACATATACAGTATATGTGTGTGTGTGTCTATATATAAATATACATAAACTGGTGGCACCATTTTACTGGATTATGAAGGTTAAGAAAATGAAATAACTATACTCCATAATTCCATGACCTGTCCCGCCATGTAGCCCTTCTCCACTCCAGTTTTCTTTGCTCCTGTCTTCTGTGAGCCATCCTCAGTATCGGCCGGCACCCACCATCTTACCTTCTTCTTTGCTTCCTGTGCAGACTAGGTCCCGTTATGTGCCGAGACAGATGATATACTTTATTCTTTTGTTGCTTTAATCTACGTTTATTATGCTCTGGGGTCTGGAGAGACCTCAGAGCATAATAATGCACATTTGATTCTCTCTGAATAAATTTGATACAAATCTTATTTTGCGGACATATTTGAGCAAATCTGCAAATTTAATTTTTTTGCAAATTTGTTAATCTTTATTTCTAATCCAATGATCATTTGCAATTCTATCAAACAATTCTCACTTGGGGGGATTTTTTCACTTATCCAATATTGAAATACTATTTTAATGGGAACAAATAATGTAATAATATAAATAATGCCATGTGCTGAAATAAGGGCTTAGAAAATATTACCCTGCTTACTGCTGCTGTTTGCATTATTTTTACAAATAACTCATTTATAGATTTGTAATCAGATGTTTAGCTATAGGGGGTGAAGAGGATACAGCCTACACAGGGGCTGGGGGGCCCAAAGGCCCTTTGTCACAAATGAAGACATCAATAGTTTAAATACAGTGGTGTGAAAAAGTGTTTGCCTCCTTTCTAATTTCTTATTCCTTTGCATGTTTGTCACACTTAAATGTTTCAGATCACAAAACAAAATTAAATATTAGACAAAGATGACACAAGTAAACACAGTTTTTAAATGAAGGTCTTTATTATTAAGGGAAAAAGAAATCCAAACCTACAGGGACCTGTGTGAAAAAGTGATTGCCCCTAAACCTAATAACTGGTTGGGCCTCCCTTAGCAGCAACAACTGCAATTAAGCGTTTGCGATATTTATGGCTGTTAGGCTATGTGCCCACAATGCAGAAATGAAGAAAATTTCTGCAGCATTTCTGCATCTCCCTGGCAGAAAAAACGCATGCAGATTGTGCATGCATTTTTTCTGCAGAAAACATGCGGAATACATGCGGATTCACATGCATACCCACATGCGTTAACGCATGTGTTTCCGCATGCGGACTGACAAGCACTTTCCAAGCGATAGCATCACTTAGAAAGTGCTTGACAACTAGGTCACACTATATAAATCCATGCAAATGGCATGGATTTTTATAGTGTGACAGTAAAAATAAAAAATTAAAGCTATACTTACCCCCGATCCCCCACCGCGTGTGCTGTCGCGCTCGTCCTGGCTTCTTCCGGGTTGCTGACATCTCGCGAGACAGCCTCGCGAGACCACGACGTCATCTCAGGTCCTGGAAGGAGAAGCGCTGCAGGGGCCGCCGGACAGGTGAATATAAACTTTATTTATTATTTTATTCTTTTTTTTACAGGTACAATGGTACCCAGGTCTGGATGAGAGTCTTCTCTCCTCCAGAACTGGGTACCATCCGCACATAGAGACGCATATTATCCGCTTGTACAAATGTACAGACACGGATTCTATGCGTCTCAATGCAAGTCAATGGCGGCGCTTCCGCTGCGCTTCCTCAAAATTAATGAACATACTGCGAATTTATTTGCGCTGCAGAAACGCTGTGGAAAAATCCGCAGCATGTGCATTGACATTGCGGAATGCCATTGGGGACCATGGGGTGCGGATTACCATGCGTTTTTGATGCGTTTCCGCTGCGGAAATTCCGCAGCATAAACGCATGAAAAACGCATCGTGTGCACGCAGCCTTAGACAGCCTAATAACATGTGAGGATTTCCTAGCAAACAGGCAATCATTTCATGCGTTGAGGCTGTCTTGTGACCATAAATCATGCAGACGCAGGGACTCGAGCATAATAGCAGGCCGAAGATACTCGGTAAGCACCCAAGCATGCTCGGTGAAAGGGTTAAACAAGCATGCTTGCTGATTACTACTGGCAATGAGTCTTTTATAACACTCTGGAGGAATTTTGGCTCACTCATCTTTGCTAAATTGTTGTAATTCAGCCATATTGGAGGGTTTCCCAGCATGAACCGCCCTTCTAAGGCCATGCCACAGCATCTCAATCGGATTAAGGTTACAACTTTGACTAAGCCACTCCAAAGTCTTAATTTTGTTTTTCTTATGCCAGTCAGAGGTGGACCTGCTGGTGTGTTTTGGATCATTGTCCTGCTGCATAACCCAAGTGCGCTTCAGCTTGAGGTCAAGAACAGATGGCCGAGCATTGTTCTTCAGGATTTTTTGGTAGACAGCAGAATTCATGGTTCATTTACCACAGCAAATCTTCCAGGTCCTGAAGCAGCAAAATGACCCCAGACCATCACACTACCATCATCATATTTTTCTGTTGGTATAATGTTCCTTTTCTGAAATGCTGTGTTACTTCTATGCCACATGTAAAGGGTCATACACCTTCCAAAAAATTCAACTTTTGTCTCGTCGGTACATAGAGTATTCTCCCAAAAGTCTTGTCAAATCAAGATGTTTTATGGCAAAACTGAGACAAGCCACTATGTTCTTTTTGCTCAGCAGTGGTTTTAGTCTTGGAACTCTGTCATGCTTGCCATTTTTGCCCAGTCTCTTTCTTATAGTGAAGTCATGAACACTGACCTTAACTGAGGCAAGTGAGGCCTGCAGTTCTTTGTTTGTTGTTGTGAGGTCTTTTGTGACCTCTTGGATGAGTCAACGCTGCGCTGTTGTTATAATTTGGTCAGTCGGATAAGGTTCACCAATGTTCCATGTTTTCGCCATTTGAAGCTAATGGCTCTCACTGTGGTTCACTGGAGTCCCAGAGAACAAATGTCTTATAGCCTTTTCTAGACTGATAGATCCCAATTACTTTGTTTTTCATTTGTTCCTGAATTTCTTTTGATCACAGCATGATGTCTACCTTTTGAGGATCTTTTGGTCTAATTCACTTTGTCAGGCAGGTCTTATTTAAGTGAATTTTTGATTGAGAAAAGGTGTGACAATAATCAGGCCCATGTATGGCTAGGGAAAATGAACTCAGCTTCCCAAAGATGTGATAAACCACAGTTAATTTATGTTTTAGGGTGGGGGGGGGCAATCACTTTTTCACACAGGGCCCTGTAGGTTTAGATTTGTTTTTCCCTTAATAATAAAGACCTTCATTTAAAAACTGTGTTTACTTGTGTTATCTTTGTCTAATATTTAAGTTTGTTTTGTGATCTGAAACATTTAAGGGTGACAAACATGCAATAGAATAAGAAATCAGGAAGGGGGCAAACACTTTTTCCCACCACTGTATAACCCTGCCCAAAGGACCATGTTACAAATTTTGCAATAAGCCCAGAAAAAGTTAAATCTCCTTATGTAATACCTTCAGTGCTCTATTGAAGTCTTTGTATTTCCACGTGCTCTGAAAGACTATGTTCAGATCATATTTGAATCCATTGTAATGATATAAAATCTACAGTTTAATACTGGTTATGTCACAATGCAATTGTTACACAATTTAGCTTGAATTACAATGACGGCGGTTTCCTAGTGTAATCAGAATGCATACAATCCACTGTTATAGTTTTATTATGTTTTCTTTATCTTTTCAGGACTTGCTCAAAAGATGTCATTCAGCGGAAGCCTCCTATCTCTTCCAGCAGGATAAATTCTATGATGTTCGATATGACACTGGGGACAAGTCTATTCAGTGCAGTAGACGAGCAGACGCATTCAAATTCTGGATGATGTGGAAGGCTTTAGGGACCATAGGACTCGAGGAGAGGGTGAACCGCGCACTAGCATTATCCAAGTAAGAGAATAAGATGCATTAGTTTGTATAATTAGGTGTAATTTATTTGTACTTACAATACTTTAGCATAACTACTCCAAATATGTGCCCCTTGTACGCCATAAAACACTGTAACTGAAACGTGACCAACTATATTATTTACAAAAGGTAATGTCTATCCTTCCATAACATGGATGCAAAACATATGTGATGCTTGAATATATATGCAGTATTTGTTCCGAAATAAGTCAACAGATGATAGTCCACTATTTCAACCTTGTTTGGTATTTCAAGGAATTTGTCAGGTACGCCTGTGTATGCTTAAAGGGGTGGTCCGAATTCCAGTTTAGTTTTCATCCTAAATCTATCTTTCCGTATCTATTTAATGCCTTAATCTAAACTATTTTCTAATGTACTTGAATTAAAAATTACCTATCCTTCCATAACTAAACTTTTTTTCCCACTTCCTTTTTAAAGACACTTTGTTTGAGAATCACAGTGCATGCTGGGATACTCAAACGAAGTGTCATCAGGGGACAGAGGCAGAGGTCTCTGCCACAGCCTCTGCCCCCTTCTTAATACGAAGCAGCATCAGTGATGCTCGTTTAGGGGCTGGGTTAGTCCCTGCGAGATATGCACAATTACAGCAAGCTCTCTCGATGGGTCAGATCAGCTGTAATGAGCAGGCAACAGAGCACGTTGTCAGAATAAACGATGTGCAGAGACCAGTGCTGCCCCCGCAAGTGACATTACTGGTCTCTGCACGTTGGTTATTCTGACATCGCACTCTGTTGCCTGCTCATTACTGATGTTCTGAGCTGGCAACACAGAGCGTGTTATCATTGTGCAAATCGTGCAGGGACTAGCCCAGCTCCTGAAAAAAGGTCACTGATGACACTTCATTTCAGAGAGGAGGCAGAACTTTCAGCAGTTAACCCAGTTTCTGCCACATGATGACTCTTTATTTGAGTATCCCAGCCTGCATTGGGATTATCAAACAAAGTGTCATTAAAAAGGAATTGAAAACAAAAATAGAAATGCATTTAAATAGTGCAGTTAGGGAAGGATAGGGAATTTTTAATTCAAGTATATTAGAAAATTGTTTTGATTATGGCATTAGATACGAATTTAGGATGAAAATAAATTTAGATTTTGGACCACTCCTTTAAAGAAATGACTGGTGAATAGTGATGAGCGAATGTTCTCGCCACTACTCGGTATTCGCCCGAGCATCATGGTCCTCGACAAGCTCGGCGAGTATTTCCGGGTTGCTCGGGCTTGAACTCGGGTCCCCTCCCTGCATGTTTGGCGCTCTTTAGAGAGCCAATGAACATGCCGGGATTGCCTGCCATGCACTGTAATGCCGTAGCCATGTTGGTTGTGGGCATACAGTGATTGGCTGGCCGCACAGCATCATCGGGTCTATATCAGACCTGGCGCCGCCATGCTGGTCACAGTCACTCCGGATCAGACAGTGTAGGGAGAGCTGCTGCCGTGTCAGGGAGAGATTTGATCGTGTATTAGGTAGAGTAGGGAGAAAAACCATACATTACACATATCCATCTTAACAAACAGTCCTTCTGAGGACTAATCCATCTGCAGAGATATCAGGGAGGCAGGGTGTGTAGGCATGCGGTGTATATAGCAGACTGCAGTGCATATAGCACAAGAGGCTCCATTTCAGTTCTGTCGGCTGCTGCTGTTAGATATTTCAGGAAATAGGCCCAGGCCTCAGGGACCAGGAATAATTTTTTTTGCATCTTAATCCTCATTATTTGCTTAAAAAGCAATTCAGAGAACACGTTTTTTCTGCACCATTTGCTTGTTGGCACTGCAGAATACAGCCAGGTCCTTTCCATATTACAGCGCTAAAAATCCAACTATTTAAAATGTGTTTTCTCCATCACACGGATCACATATACGTTTTCAGAAAATACTGCCATTTCTGGCCTCTATTAAAAAATTTTTTCAGTGTATCAGCAAAGTTTTTGACACTGGTTTGCTGTTCAAAACAGTTACCTACAGGCAAGGTATTTAAAACTGTGTTTTCTCTGTCACACGAATTACATATACGTTTTCAGAAAATACTGCCATTTCTGGCCTCCATTAAAAAAAATTTCAGTGTGTCAGTGAAGCAATTGACACCAGATTGCTGTTCAAAATAGTTACCTACAGGCCAGGTATTTAAAACTGTGTTTTCTCTGTCACACGGATCACAAATAAATTTGCTTCAAACTCAGTCATTTGTAGTGAGCGTGGAAGATACTGTCCTCCATTTAAAATGGGCAAGGCACGTGGCAAGGGACAGGGTACTGGACGTGATGGTAATGGTGCATGCAGAGGCCGAGGACAAAGCCGCGGGCAAGCTGAAATTGTGCCACAACAAACACCCACATCTTCTCGCCTGACCTTCCTGTCCCAATTTCTAGGGGACCCCAGCACACCACTTTTGAACCCAGAGCAGTGTCAAAAGGTTGTTGGCTGGATAGCAGATAATGCTTCCTGTCACTTAGCCACCACCACCACCCTGTCTTCCACACGGTCAAGTCTCAGTATCCGTGAGTCTGGACCGCTTATTCCTCACCCTGAACCTCCTTCCTCCCACCATGCCGAGTACCCAGAGACAACTGATCCCACCCTTGGACACTCTGAAGAGCTGTTCACTTTTCCATTTATAGATTCGGGCCTCTCGCCCGGTCCACTTGAAGCGGGGCAAGAGGAGATCGCGTGTGGCTATGCCCAAATATTTGAGCAGCCACGGTCACACGAAGGCGACGGTTGGAAAGTGTCACAAGAAGTGGACGATGATGAGACACAATTGCCAGAAAGTCAGGAGGAGGACCAGGGTGCGGAAGTGGAAGACGAGGTGGTGGATGATATAGTAACTGACCCCACCTGGCAGGAGGACATGCAGAGTGAGGACAGCAGCACACAGGGGGAGGGAGGCAAAGCACCCCAACAGGCAGGAAGAAGCAGTGTGGTGGCCGCAGACAGAAGGCAGGCAACCTTTCCCATAACACCAACACGAAGGAAGTTTCCAGTACAACTGTTAGGTCTTCCCGAGTCTGGTTGTTTTTTAAAGACTCTGCCGATAACCACAAAAAGGCCATTTGCAACACCTGCCAGGCCCGCATCAGTAGGGGTGGCAAAACGACCAGCCTAACCTCCACCAGCATGATCAGGCACATGGCAGCAAAGCACCCGACTTTGTGGGCCGAACCCCAGGGTTCAGGAACAGTGTTTTCGAGTGGCACCATTGCTTCTTCCGCTGTTGTGCATGCAAGCCAATTCCCTGTCCATGGTGCATGCGAAGATGCCTCCTGCCCTGCACCTGTTGTTGCACACTCTCAAGTAGCAGCATCAGGAAGCACGTCCATGTCCTTGTCCCAGCGCAGCGTTCAGTTGTCCATACCCCAGTCCTTGGAATGCAAGCGCAAATAAGCAGCCAACGCCCCACAGGCACACTACTAAATTCTCATATTTCACGACTGCTTGCGCTCTAAATGTTGCCTTTTAGGCTCATGGAGAGGGAAGCATTCCGCAACCTGATGGCGGCGGCCGTCCCTCGGTACTCGGTCCCCAGCCGCCACTATTTCTCCCTGTGTGCCATCCCCGCATTACACAAGCACATGTCCCAAAACATTAGCCATGCTCTCAACAACGCAGTTACCAGTAAAGTCCACTTAACAACGGTTTGTGGGAAGGGATGGTACATCTCGCTGACGGCACACTGGGTTAACATAGTGGAAACCGGGACCCAGTCGGACCTTGGGACGGAAGACGTCCTCCCAACGCCAAGGATTGTGGGCCCTAGGTCAATCAGGGTTGTCCCCACGGTCTACAGCTCCTGCACCTCATCCTCCTCAGCCTCCTCCTCCTCTTCAGCCTCCATCTTCGAAATGACCACATCAGTCAGTAGCTGGAAGCACTGCAGCACTGCCTCGGCCAAGCGGCAACCGGCTGTGCTGAAGCTAATATACTTAGGTGAAAAACCTCACAATGCTGAAGAGTTGTGGATAGCTCTGAAAGAGCAGGCAGATCTGTGGCTCCCACCGCTGAACCTGCAGCCAGGCATGGTGGTGTGTGACAATAGCCGGAACCTGGTGGCGGCTCTGAGGCGAGGCGAGCTCACACACATACCATGCCTGGCCCATGTGCTTAACCTCGTGGTTCAGCGGTTTCTCAAATCCTACCCAGAGCTGCCAGATCTGCTTGTTAAAGTACGCCACCTGTGTGCCCATTTTACAAAGTCAGCTACAGCTTCCGCCGCCCTTGCAGTGTTTCAGCAGCATTTGCAGCTTCCAGCACACAGACTGGTGTGTCATGTCCCCACGCTTTGGAACTCTACACTGCAGATGTTGGGAAGGATTTGTGAGCAGAAGAGGGCAGTTGTTGAGTCCCAGTATCAACAAGGCCATCGGTATTCAGTCCAGACTCCATACATAAGACCTCAGGAGTGGACATGGATGTCAGACTTATGTACCATCCTCCAAAACTTTGTGGACTCCACCAAGATGATGAGCGGCGATGACACCATAATTAGCGTCACCATCCCGCTTTTCTGTCTTCTGAAACACTCTCTGCTCACAGTCAAAGAGGATGCATTGCAGGCGGAGCACGATGAGATGGAGCAAGGAACCATACAGGGTGATTACACACAGCCAAGCCTCATCTCATTCCAACGTGGATTGGGTGACAATGAGGAAGAGGAGGAGGAAGGACAGGAGCTAGTTTCATGCACTATAGATGGTACTACCTGGACAGCTGTCATGCCATCTGTTCAACGTGGATGACCAGAGGACAAGGAGGAGGAGGAGGATGAGAGCATGGTCAGTCATCCTCTTGGTGAGGACGCGGAAGTCTTGCCTGTTGGTAGTCTGTCATGCATGGCCGAGTTTATGTTACGCTGCCTTTCCCATGACCCTCGAGTTCTCAAAATTTTGGGTGACAGTCATTACTGGTTGGTGACACTTCTAGACCCACGCTACAAGGAGAACTTTCTATCTCTTATTCCTGAGGCGGACAGGTCTACAAAAATGGGGCTGTACCTGAAGGCCCTTGTTGCGGAACAATTAAAAAAATTCCCATCTGAAAATGCTGGCGGCAGAGGGCACACTTCGTTGGACAACCAAGGAGTACAGGCGAGAGAGACACATCTTCAGTCCAGCAGAGGCAGGGGAACACTGTCAAAGTTTTGGGAGAGTTTTCTCAGACCCTCCCATCACACAGGCCCTGAGGCACGGGGTACTCTCACAAGGAGTGCAAAGTTTGGGAAGATGCTGAGGGAGTACCTTGCCGACCTTGCCGACCGTACCAACGTCCTCCGTGATTCCGCTGTGCCTTATAATTATTGGGTATCCAAGCTGGATACATGGAATGAACTGGCTCTCTATGCCTTGGAGGTCCTGGCCTGTCCTGCCAGGTTTTTAGCGCCGCTGGTGAAATTATAACTGCTAAGCACATCCGCTTGTCAGCTGAAAATGCTGACAAGCTGACGCTTATAAAAATGAACAAGGACTGGTTTGGGCCAGACTTCTCAACACCACCGAATGATAGCAGCGTAACATAAACTCCAATCCAGTGTCTTTTCTTGGGAGGTGTATTCCCATGCACCTTTTCACACCCACACATGGGTATACGCTTCCTGATTTTGGCTATTTCCTCTTGTCCTCTTCCTTCTCTTCATCCTCCACAAACATATCACCAGGGTGACCGTGGTCCGTGATGCAACACCCACCTAATTTTTTTAAAGGGCTTTTAGAATGCCCGTAAAAAAAAAATTTTATACAGTATGTTCATGTATACCCCCCAAGGGTAAATGTTTGTCACCCCATACACTTAGTGCATGGGCAATACAAGTATAGGAGGCCTGCTCCTTTCTAATGGGAACATTTTGTTATGAGGCCCTCCTCCACGTCTCTTCCAAGGGGCATTGAAGTGCCTCCAAATTTTTGGCAGCCCTTGCATTCACTGCATAGGCCAACACTATGGGAGACTCTCTCCTTTCTAATGGGAATTTGTTGTTACTGTGGCCCTGCTCTGTGTGTCTTTAAATTCTTAGAGGGGTTTTTCGGAAAATTGGTCAGCCGTTGGACTAACTGCATACCCTATAACAGTATAGCAGACTCTATCCTTTCTAATGGGAACATGTCCTACCTTGTTACTGTGGCCCTGCTCTGTGTGTCTTTAAATTCTTAGTGGGGTTTTTCCTATAATTGTCAGCCGGTGGACTCACTGCATACCCTATAACTGTATAGCAGACCCTCTCCTTTCTAATGGGAACATGTCGTACCTTGTTACTGTGGCCCTGCTCCGTGTGTCTTTAAATTATTAGTGGGGTTTTTCCTAAAATTGTCAGCTGTTGGACTTACTGCATACCCTGTAACTCTATAGCAGACCCTCTCCTTTCTAATGGGAACATGTCGTACTTGTTACTGTGGCCCTGCTCCATGTGTCTTTAAATTCTTAGTGGTGTTATTACTAAAATTGTTCAGCCATTGGACTCACTGCATACCCTGTAACTGTACATCAGACCCTCTCCTTTCTAATGGGAACATGTCATACCTTGTTACTGTGGCCCTGCATTTTTTTTTACTGAGACCCTCCTCTATGTCTCTTCAAAGGGGTATTGGGTTGCATCCAAATTTTTGGCAGCCCTTGCAGTCACTGTATACGCAGTAACAGTATAGAAGACCCACTTGTTAATAATGGGAACAACAAGCATAGCCGGCTGATGGCTCTCTAAAAATAGCCAGTCCTTTCACCGAGCTAAATAATATGGCTGTGGTGAAATACAACTCACACTGAGAAGCTGTTTCAGATGGAAAAACATTGTGCCCACCAGAGGATTTGATTCTGGGGGTTAACCTTTCTCCCCCCGCTCAAGAGCCCCATAGCAGCTGCAAAGTTAGAGCTATCATGAACTTTCCTGAGGTAGAAGCCAAGGCACACCAGAGGATTCTCTGGTGGGACTGTCCAACCCTGCCAAGAAGCAGTCCTGGCTAAGAAAAGTGTGTGGAAAAGTTCCCGGACACTCTATGGCTGCTTTTTTACTGAGGAGGAAACACACGCAAACACAGGGTGAACATACAAAGTCCTTGCAGATGTTGTCCTTGCTGGGATTTGAACCGAAGATGTGTTCGGGAACCTTCCCCCACACTTTTGTTAGCCAGGGCTGCTTTTCGGCAGGGTTGGACGGGCCCACCAGAGAACCGGAGACTCCTCCGGCGGGCCCTGGCTTCTCCTTCAGGAGAGTTCATAGTGCCGAGGTGAGGCCATGATGATGATAGAGGCCACCATCAGCTTAGTTTTCTGTTACTTGGAATGCAAGTGCAAGTATGCAGCCAGCCACCCATGCACCCACCCACAGGCAGCAACACTAAACTGCCAGATTTCTGGGCAGCTTTTTGCACTTGAAATATGGCCTTTTAAGTTTGTGGAGGCGGAAGCTTTTCACAACCTCATGCCGGCGACGGCCGGGTGTCCATACTCGGTCCCCAGCCACCACTATTTGTCCCGGTGTTGTCTCTGTCTTTCACAAGCACGGGTCCCACAACATTACCCATGCCCACCCCAGTGCACTTACTGGGAAGGACCGCCTAACCACAAACACATGGACAGGTGAATGTGGCCAGGGATGATACGAAGCCAGTCCGCAACTTTTTTTTGCTGAGAGTTGTATTTAGCTCGGTGAAAGGACTGGCATAGAGGGAAACCCTATCTACCCTGCGTGTCATTTCTCCCAGGAAGTCCTGTAATTGAGCTTGTTGCAGAAGCAATGGCAGCCCGTCCAACATCAACTCGCCTTTGTCGATGGTGCTTTGACACACAAACATCTTTCTTTGCGCATTTAATGTCTTGAATACAGAGTTGGACAATTGTCTTATCTGTAATGCGTTTTGAGAAATAACATGCATAAGCATGGCCGATCCACATTAAAAAAGCAGCAATAGAGTATCCGGGAACCTTCCCCCACATTTGTCTTAGCCAGGGCTGCTTTTTGGCAGGGTTGGACGGGCCCACCAGAGAACCAGAGATTCCTCCGGCGGGCCCTGGCTTCTCCTTCAGGAGAGTTCATAGTGCCGAGGTGAGGCCATGATGATGATAGAGGCCACCATCTGCTTAACTTTCTGTTACTTGCAATGCAAGTGCAAGTATGCAGCCAGCCATCCACCCACCCACAGGCTGCAACACTAAACTGCCAGATTTCTGGGCATCCTTTTGCACTTGAAATATGGCCTTTTAAGCTCGTGGAGGCGAAAGCTTTTCACAATCTCATGCCGGCGGCAGCCGGGGGTCCATAATCGGTCCCCAGCCGCCACTATATTTCCCGGTATTGCCTCCGCCTTCCACAAGCATGGGTCCCACAAAATTACCCGTGCCCTCCCCAGTGCACTTACTGGGAAGGACCGCCTAACCACAAACACGTGAACAGGTGAATGTGGCCGGGGACGGTATGGAGCCAGTCCACAACTTTTTTTGCTGAGAGTTGTATTTAGCTGGGTGAAAGGACTGGCATAGAGGGAAAGCGTATCTACCCTGCGTGTCATTTCTCCCAGGAAGTCCTCTAAAGCTGCTTGCACTTGAAATGTTGCCTCAACATTACTGCTGGTACTTTCTGTGGGAATTTGCTTGCCTCCTACCAGCTTGGAATATTTCCAGCAAACTATGGTACAACGCCATGGTATTAGCACTGCCCCCAGTACCAGTAGGGAATCCATCCCCAATTTCCTTCTCAGGAATTTTATTTGGTAGACTGAGTGGCTGCGCAAATACATTTTCTCACAAAGGAGCTGAAGATAGAGTAGCAGTAGGTGCAAACTTCTCCAGCCTGTTAGATATTAGAGGGTGAACAGCAGCACATTGGATCAGTGGTTAGCACTGAAGCCTTGCCGCGCTGGGATCCTGGGTTCAAATCCCAGCAAGGACAACATCTGCAAGGACTTTGTATGTTCACCCCATGTTTGCATGTGTTTCCTCTTCAGTAAAAATAGAGTGTACGGGAACCTTCCCACACACTTTTCTTAGCAAGGACTACTTCTCGGCAGGGTTGAACGGTCCCACCAGAGAATCCTCTCGTGTGCCTTGGCTTTTACCTCAGGAAAGTTCATGATAGCTTTAACTTTGCAGATGCGGGTGAGAAAGGTTATCCCTCAGAATCAAATCCACTGGTGGGCACAATGTTTTTCAATCTGAAACAGCTTCTCAGTGGGAGTTGTATTTCACCACAGCCATATTCTTTAGCTCGGTGAAAGGACTGGCATAGAGGGAAACCATATCTACCCCGGCTGTCATTTCTCCGTCACCAGGTTCCGCCCATTGTCACACACGACCATGCCTGGCTGTATCTTCAGCGGTGAGAGCCACAGATCAGGCTGCTGTGTTGCAGCTTTCAACTAGTGTTGAGCCACCCCCGTAGTGTTCGAGTTCGGTTCGGTTTGTCGAACACCCGTGTGTTCGCCGAACTGTTCGTCGAACTGTTCGTCGAACACCTTCGAACACCGTTAAAACCAATGGCAGGCAAACAAAAACACATAGAAACACATAGAAAACACCTTCAAAGGTGTCCAAAAGCTGACAAACTGCTCAGAAGACACAACTAACACAAGGAAAAGTGACAAGTACATATAGTCATGCAAAAAGAAAAGAGGTGGAGGAGTAAAAGGAGGGGGAGACACAGATATAGGCATGTCATGCCCTTCTAAAATCCAAAAAGTGAGAAGCCGCTCCTGCCCGTGCCACCTCCGCGTCGCCGGGTTTGTGCCAGAGCCGCGGTGAACCCTGACGGCCAGCCCCCCTCTCCCAATACTGCTGCCTGTCCGCTGGTGGGTCGAGCGAGCCCCCCTGTGGTGGAGGCAGCTCTAAGCTTTTTAATTTAAATTGTCTCTCTAATTTGAATGAATACACTTTAAATCCATTTACAAGGATCTATTGGAGGGCAAGTCTCATGCCAGCAGCCGCGTAATTCCAGCTCCAGTAGCGTCCACTAAAGCTGCTGCAGTTAAAAAGCTTTTATAAGGATCGAGCTCGGCTGTCCACCGCAAGGCATCCTACTGCCAGTCCCAGCCCCTATGCCTTGGGGTGCCTCCTGATGCTCTTCACTGAGTATCCCGTGGTCCCGAAGCATTTCCTTTGAAAAAATTAAGTGTCCAAACTACAGGTGGTGTAGCTTGCTTAACAGCCGGGATAATCCGCTGACTAGCAGACACTGCTACTAGGCACAAAGTATTTCCTGGGCTAGATGCAGTTAAAAATTTGTAATTAGATACTCTCGTTGGATGCTGAGAAAGCATTCCATAGAGTCTCCTGGCACGCCATATATGATTCTCTTAAAAAGCTTGGGGTAGGGGTCTAGGGGACCCTTTTATAGCCAAAATCACGGCCCTGTATCGCAATACGTCACCTAGGCTGAAGATAAATGGAACTGTAGCACCCTGAGGGCTCGGTTGCTACAGAGGTATTGCACCTCACCCAGAGGTGTGATATCTCACTCTCAGGTAAGGATGTAGTGTGGATCAGGACCCGACACCTGCATGCATTACACCACATTGCCGTGGGGCAGGGCGACCAATATGCCCCTGAGATGGGCACGACAGTCCCTGTCCCTGGCTGGAGTGGGGGGAGGGAACACTGAGGAAGGGGAACCCTGTAGTGCAGGAGCAGGGAGGAAGCAGTTCCTGGGTGCATTGAGAATGGAGTATAAAAGGTGGGCACCATCTTAGTTCAGTGCAGAGAAGTCTGAGCAGAAGTGGCAGGGAGCAGGGGCTCTGCATGAGCTCTGCTCCGGAGGTGGGCCTAGTAACAGAGGCCCAAGCCTGGAAGAGGGAGAAAGAAGGAAGAAGAGCGGAGAAGGCTCCAGGAACGAGGAACGAAGGGATCCCAGGAGTGCGGACGGGCGAGTCGCCACCGCACGCCCGAATCCACCTGCGTGGAGCGGTCAGGCCAAAGGGGGAGACCGGTCCCCGAAATTAGTGGAGGCAGGAAACGACCCTCAGCTAGAAACAGGAGGCTGTGACATTTTATGTGGCGCAGCCCCTCGCTACACCCGCTAGGAAGGCACCACATAGGGTCAGGGAAACTGGCGCCAAGTTTACCAAGAGGAGGCCCGAAGCAGCCGGACAGAAGGGTTGGTAAGAAAGGCCAGACAAAGGACACACAAAGGGGGTCCTGTGAAGCGCTCCAAAGTTATCTGGGAGTTGTCTGAGCCCCTCACCCGGTGAGCACAGTACGACGTGGGCAGCCGTTACCTGCAGACGTGGTCTCTATAATAAGAACTGTGAGTAAAGGCCCTGGACTGCATCACTGACTCCGTGTCGTTACTGCTGCTGCCCTGCACCATCACCCTCATCCTCCGCATACACTGCCCTGAGGCTATACTCCTCCCGTGGGGAGTTATGCTACGCTCTGCTGCACCCACAACACCAGCCTCAGCGGTCTGCCCTGGAGCGGCGGTTCACTCTGACCGCAATCCACGAGTGGCGTAGTCGGACATTTAAACATCAAAACCACATAAATAGTTCCGCCACTGGTTTGACCGCCCTGAGCCACGGAACCGGGTCGCCGCCACGGAGACTACAACCACCAGCATCCAACAAAAAGGGTCCGGTTCCGGGTGTCCCAAGGCCCAGGGGGCGCGTCAGAACATTTTCATCACCTTTCACAATCACCAATGGGACAAGGCAGGGATGTTCTCTGTCCCCTCTCTTATACATCCTAGTGACGGAGCACCTGCTCTCATCAATTCGCCATAACCCCAATATTAGGTGGATTGAGGTGGGAGGCACCGAGTACAAGTGCTCTCTATTTGCTGATGATGTCCTAGTATATATCACTCAATCACATATATCCATCCATGCTGTTATGGCTGAAATAGATCACTTTGTTACATGGTCAAATTTTAAAATCAATGCAGCGAAGTCTGAGGCCCTCGATGTCTCCCTCCCCAAATCCATATAGGATTCCATCCAGTCCAACTTTCCCTTTGCCTGGTCCTCACAGGGTATCAAATACTTAGGAATTCCTATTCATAGAGACCTCTCCCATCTATGTTATCTTAATTTTGGGCCCTTTATTGAACAACTCCATACAGACCACGGTTGGCAAGTTAGAACTGTAAGATTCACTACTTGAACCACTGGTGTTTTGTGGAAAAGCACATGTACACTGTGTTCCAAATTATTATGCAAAAAGTGTTTAGGAGTGATAAGGGAAGAATTTGTTTGTTTGTCAGTTAAACTCATTGATGGTGATGTGTGTCAGGGCTCTTTATATCACTGTAAGCAATTGCAGACACCTGTGCTAATTAGTTTGGCAGGTGTGTCCAATGAAAGGCAAGACTACTTAAGAAGGCTGTCTCACATTATTAAGCAGCCTACATTTTCTGCCAAAATGGGAAAGAAAAAGGATGTGTCGGCTGCTGAGAAGCAACAAATTGTGGAGTGTTTAGGTCAAGGCATGACTACAATCAACATTGTGCGATGATCAGGATGAAGTGTCTTGGCAATCAAGAAGTATGTAGCTGATTCACAGTACACACGTGTGCGTGCTGATAAGGGCAAATTGAGGACTCTTTCCTACAGGCAATTACGTCAGGTTGAAAGAGCAGCGGCAAAAAAGCCTTGTCATAGCAGCAGACAAGTTTTTGAAGCTGTTGGTGCCTCCAACGTCCCCCGAACAACAAGATGCAGGGTCCTTCAGAGGTTTGCAGCTGTGCATACGCCATCCTGTCGACCTCCTCTATCCACTTCACACAAGCAGAAACGGCTCCAGTGGGCCAAACATTACATGAAGACTGATTTCAAAACTGTTTTGTTCACGGATGAGTGCCGTGCAGCGCTCGATGGTCCAGATGGATGGAGTGGAGGATGGCTGGTTGATGGACACCCCACGCAAACACGGCTACAGCGCCAACAAGGAGGAGGTGGAGTAATGTTTTGGGCTGGAATCATGGGGAGAGAGATTGTCGGCCCCTTTAGGATACCTGAAGGCGCTAAAGATGAACTCCATAATGTATGTGGATTTTCTCAAACAGCACTTCCTGCCATGGTTCAAGAAGAAGAACCGTGTATTTCACAGCAAGATCATTTTTTTGCATGATAATGCACCATCTCATGCTGCACATAAAACATCTGCATCTCTGGCTGATATGGGCATAAAAGGTGACAAACTTATGGTGTGACCCCCATGCTCCCCTGACCTCTACCCCATTCAGAACCTTTGGAGCATCATTAAAAGGACTGTCTATGATGGCGGGAGGCAGTTCACATCTAAGCAACAGCTCTGGGAGGGTATTCTGTCCTCATGCAAAACAATTGAAGCAGAAACCATCCAAAACCTGACAAATTCAATGGACGAGAGAGTTCAGAAGCTCCTTTCGAACAAGGGGTCCTATGTGAAAATGTAACATCACCTAGAATAAATTTTTGAGTTGAAAACTGTTTGATTTCAGTTTCTAACAACCTGCTAATGCTTATAATTTCAAAAATGACCATTTTTTTGGTCTTTATTAAAATGAAAAGGTTGATCAAAAAGTTTGGGGGATCTAAGAGTGTGGCAACCCAGTAGTCATGATTACTTCGAATTCTGACAATATGAGGGTCATGCTGCAGGTAGTGCAGCAAGAAGGCACTTATGTGTCTTGCGCATCTCGGAGCCCCAAAATTATTTTCCGGGCTAGATGCAGCTAAAAATTATTATTAATTTTAAATCTGGTGAAGCTTTAGTATAGATGGCCTAATAGGATCAGTGCTGCACACTGCTACAAAGCCCAAATTATTTTCCAGTCAAGATACAGATAAACATGATTAGTAATTTTAAATCTGGTGGAGCTTATTATAGATGGCCTAATAGAATCAGTGCTGCACACTGCTACAAAGCCCAAATTATTTTCCAGCCAAGATACAGATAAACATGATTAGTAATTTGAAAGCTTAAAACGGTTGGTAGGGTGATTTTAACCAATCATCAAGCTTTTACTCTCCCCAGGATGACACAGGGGTAGAAAAGTCATTTCGGATCCATGATTTGTTCATCTTTATGAACGTGAGTCTGTCTACATTATCAGTGGAGAGCCGCGTGCGCTTATCTGTCAGCACACCACCAGCAGCGCTGAACACACGTTCAGACAGAACGCTGGCTGCGGGGCATGACAAGATCTCCAAGGCGTAAGTGGCTAGCTCCGGCCATTTATCCAGATTGGAAGCCCAAAACGAGCAAGGGTCCAGTGACACAGTCATGGCTTCAATGTTTACTTGGAGATACTCCTGTACCATCGTCTCTAGGCGTTGACTATGTGTCAGACTTCTTGTCTCCTGTGGCCATGCCAAGGATGGGCTAAAAAAGTGGTGAAATGATTCCGCAAAATTGATGTTACCAGCAGATACTGTGGTTCTGTTACGGTTTGAGTGCTGAACACTTGACGGTCCCACGGTTGGCAAGTTGGAACTGTGAGATTCACTACGTGCACCACTGGTATTTTGTGGAAAAGCACATGTAAGATTCTGCAACAGTCTCTGCTGATACTCCTGCATGCGTGCATCCCTTTCTATGGCAGGAATAATTTCTGCAAATTTACTTTTGTACCGGGGATCTAACAGTGTGGCAACCCAGTAGTCAGGATTATTTCTAATTCTCACAATTCGAGGGTCATGTTGCAGGTAGTGCAGCAAGAAGGCACTCATGTGTGTTGCGCATCCAGGAGCACCAAGTCCCTGTTGTGTTGGTGGCGAGGTAACAATCATGCTTCCTTCCTCTGTCCTCTCCCCCAACCTCGCACAACAGAAATGTGATCAAGGTCTCCCTCATCTGATGAGTCTTCCATCAGTTCGTCCTCCACTTCTTCCTGGGCTCCTGCACCTTCCTCACTAGTTTGGCTGCTACCATGCGCCCTGGTAAAACCATCTCCCCCACCCTCACATGCCTGCCGCCTTGGTGCTGCCGACCGTCTGGACCTTGCAGATGTTAGCCCTTCCGCATACAACTCCTCCTCCTCTACTTCCTCCACCTCCTCTTGTGCCACCACCTTACTCCGAATTCTGTTTAACATGTGCTCCAGCATGTAAATCACCGGAATAGTCATGCTGATAATGGCATCGTCAGCAATAAACATCTTCGCCGCCATTTCAAAACTGTGCAGAAGGGTGCATAGGTCCCTGATCTGAGACCACTCCTCCAGCGTGATTTTCCCCACCTCTGGATCTCGTTGGCCCAGGCTATACGTCAGAACGTATTGCACCAGGGCTTGTCGGTGCTGCCACAGTCGCTGCAACATGTGCAGAGTTGAATTCCACCGGGTAGGCACATCGCATTTTTGCCGGTGAAGTGGCAGGCCCAACGACTTCTGTAGAGATGTAAGTCGCTGAGCTGCGGGATGCGAACGGCGGAAGTGAGCACACAGCGACCGTGCCCTCTGCAGAAGGCCATCTAGTCTGGGATAGTGGGCTAAAAATTGCTGGACAACCAGGTTCAACACGTGAGCCATACAAGGCACGTGTGTGACATTGCCCCGGTGAAGGGCCGCACCCAGGTTTGCAGCATTGTCGCACACGGCCTTCCCTGGTTTCAGGTCCAGTGGAGACAACCATTCATGAAATTGGTTCTCCAGAGCTGACCACAACTCCTCAGCTGTGTGACTCACATTTCCCAGACATTTCAATGTAAAAACCGCCTGATGACGTTGAGCCCTACTGCCAGCATAGTAAGGAGGTGTGCAGGATCCCTTCTGCGCAGTTAGAAAGCTTGTGGCATGACCAGAGAGGCTTTGGGTGCAGGTGGAAGACCGAGAGGAGGTTGAGGAGGCAGAAGCAGTGGAGGAACTTTGACATAAAGAGGATTGACGCACAACTCGTGGGGACGGCAAGACTTGGACAGCAGCCCCTTGTCCTGCTGTCACCATAGTTACCCAGTGCCCAGTCAGCGACATGTAATGCCCCTGTCCATGCCTACTCGTCCAAGTGTCTGTGGTGAAATGCACCCTGTCACACACAGAGTTTCTCAAAGAAGCGGTGATGTTGTGTGCGACATGCTGGTGGAGCGCAGGCACACCTTTCTTTGAGAAGTAGTGCCGACTGGGCATCTGGTACTGGGGCACTGCAACGGACATAAGGTCTCGAAAATCCTCTGTGTCCACCAGGCGGAAAGGCAGCATTTCTGTAGCCAAGAGCTTGCAGATGGTGAAATTCAACCTCTTAGCTTTCTCATGGCTAGGAGGAAATGGTCTTTTACTTGTCCACATCTGAGGGACCGAGGGCTGGCTATTGTGCTTAGATGGGGTTGATAAGGGTGTCCCCGGCAAACTGCCGGTCTGTGAGGAAGATGCAGGCGGACTTGTTAGGTTGCCTTGATCCAAAGGTGGTGCTATCGATGTCGGACAGCGCTCAACACCAGCTGGTGTTACCACCTCCAAAGAAAATGATGACCTGCCAATCACGCTGGCTGTTGCGGGTAAAGAGGTGGCAGGTCTGCGCCCCAAAACAGGTGTGACTGCTGTCCCCCCAGTCACAGAGGATGAAGAGGCCACGGATGCACAAGATATGGCAGACGGTGGTTGGCCCGGCCGGCTAGGCCGCATTGTAGCACACTGAGCTTCCCACTGCAACTTATGCTTCATGTCCATGTGCCGGTTCATGCATGAAGTACTCAAACTATGTATTTTTTGGCCTCTACTTAGCTTTTGCTGACAAATGTTACAGATAACATGAGTTGGGTCATCTTTATCGATCTGAAAAAATGCCCAGGCTATGCAAGGCTTAGCACCCATGCGACCTGAAGAGCCACCACGACTTGTGGTGAGAGGCAGAGTTGTGTTTGAGGATGCAGTTGTTGACGTGCTTCCAGTACTACGTCTCTGTCCAGGAAGGTGCAACCTGACCTCGTCGTCACTAGCATCTTCCTCCACCTCCTCTGCTGACCTCATCTCTTGGCTGACTGTGGGTTGACAGTAAGTGGGATCTCCAACCTCATCATCATCACCCTGTGCGTTATCACACCCGTCGTCCTCAGAGCCAACCTGTTCCTGCCCTGACAAAAAACTAAAGTTGTCGCTCCAATCAGGTATTTGAGTCTTATCATCGTCTTCCTCATTGTCTCCACCAACAGGAGTTACAGTTTGGGAATGAGGGTCTACATTATGGTCAGAACCTTCTGCGTCTGGTCCTGGATCCGACTCATAAAGATTCTGGGCATCAGTGCAGATCATTTCCTCGTCTGGATTCACAGAAGCGCTGGAGTCGACCTCTGATTCCCAGGCTATAGTATGAGTAAACAGCTCTGCAGACTCAACCATCTGTTCTACCTCATACTCAGACGGGCAGCTGGAGATTTGGGAGCTGTGAGGAAGCAAGTGCGATTGGGGTGACACCTTTGAGGACTGGAGTATTTGTGATGTTGAAGTTGATGTGGTGGAGAGCCCACTTAAAGGAGCACTTGATATCCGTTGAAGCACCTGCTGTTTTTGTGCCTCATCTGGAATTTGTAGCGATTGGCGTGGCCGTAAGAAAGGGATCTTATCACATTGTCCGCTAAAAGAAGTAGATATTTTAGTTTGGCTGGAAGATGGTCTTTCTTCTGCAGATGTTACTGTTGCTTTAACACCTACCCCACGGACACAACCTTTTTTCCCCTTCCCAACACGCCTATTCCCATTTCCACCAGCAGCAGGCCTTTTTCCACTCATTTTGGTGGTTAACTAATTCACAACTCTGGAGTTGTTTGCACAAAAAAACAATGGATGGGAACCGAGCAGAGCTGAGTGGCCAAACTGTGGTATTAGGCCAAAACTATTGGCTGGGTTAGATGCAGAAAAAAATTATATTCAATTTGCAACCTGATGGAGGTCAGTATAGATGGACTAATAGAACAAGTCCCACACACAGCTAGAAGCCCAAATATTTTTTCAGAGGTAGATGCAGAAAAAATTTTTATTCAGTTTGCAACCTGATGGAGGTCTGTATAGATGGATTAATAGAACAAGTCCCACACACAGCTACAAGCCCAATATTTTTTCAGAGGTAGATGCAGAAAAATAATATTTTCAGTTTGCAACCTGATGGAGGTCAGTATAGATGGACTAATAGAGAAAGTCCCACACACTGCTAGAAGGCCAAATATTTTTTCAGAGTTAGATGCAGACAAAAAATTATTTTGAATTTGCAACCTGGTGGAGGTCAGTATAGGTGGACTAATAGAACAAGTCCCACACACTGCTCGAAGGCCAAATATTTTTTCAGAGCTAGACGCAGAAAAAAATTATATTCAGTTTGCAACCTGATGGAGGTCTGCATAGATGGATTAATAGAACAAGTCCCACACACAGCTAGAAGCCCAAATATTTTTTCAGAGGTAGATGCAGATAAAAATTATTTTTAATTTGCAACCTGATGGAGGTCAGTATAGATGGACTAATAGAGAAAGTCTCACACACTGCTAGAAGGC
The DNA here is from genome assembly GCF_046119375.1 of Phyllobates terribilis. Classification (NCBI taxonomy): domain Eukaryota; kingdom Metazoa; phylum Chordata; class Amphibia; order Anura; family Dendrobatidae; genus Phyllobates; species Phyllobates terribilis. The sequence goes on along the minus strand of NW_027362764.1, from coordinate 202,001,418 downwards.
CAAATATTTTTTCAGAGCTAGATGCAGATAAAAATTATTTTTAATTTGCAACCTGATGGAGGTCAGTATAGATGGACTAATAGAGAAAGTCCCACACACTGCTAGAAGGCCAAATATTTTTTCAGAGCTAGATGCAGATAAAAATTATATTCAATTTGCAACCTGATGGAGGTCAGTATAGATGGACTAATAGAACAAGTCCCACACACAGCTAGAAGCCCAAATATTTTTTCAGAGGTACTGTAGATGCAGATAAAAATTATTTTTAATTTGCAACCTGATGGAGGTCAGTATAGATGGACTAATACAACAAGTCCCACACACAGCTAGAAGCCCAATATTTTTTCAGAGGTAGATGCAGAAAAAAATATATTCAGTTTGCAACCTGATGGAGGTCAGTATAGATGGAGTAATAGAACAAGTCCCACACACAGCTAGAAGCCCAAATATTTTTTCAGAGGTAGATGCAGATAAAAATTATTTTTAATTTGCAACCTGATGGAGGTCAGTATAGATGGACGAATAGAGAATGTCCCACACACTGCTAGAAGGCCAAATATTTTTTCAGAGCTAGATGCAGATAAAAATTATATTCAATTTGCAACCTGATGGAGGTCAGTATAGATGGACTAATAGAGAAAGTCCCACACACTGCTAGAAGGCCAAATATTTTTTCAGAGCTAGATGCAGATAAAAATTATATTCAATTTGCAACCTGATGGAGGTCAGTATAGATGGACTAATAGAACAAGTCCCACACACAGCTAGAAGCCCAAATATTTTTTCAGAGGTACTGTAGATGCAGATAAAAATTATTTTTAATTTGCAACCTGATGGAGGTCAGTATAGATGGACTAATAGAGAAAGTCCCACACACTGCTAGAAGGCCAAATATTTTTTCAGAGCTAGATGCATAAAAAAATTATATTCAGTTTGCAACCTGATGGAGGTCAGTATAGATGGACTAATAGAGAAAGTCCCACACACAGCTAGAAGCCCAATATTTTTTCAGAGGTAGATGCAGAAAAAAATATATTCAGTTTGCAACCTGATGGAGGTCAGTATAGATGGACTAATACAACAAGTCCCACACAGAGCTAGAAGCCCAATATTTTTTCAGAGGTAGATGCAGAAAAAAATATATTCAGTTTGCAACCTGATGGAGGTCTCTATAGATGGATTAATAGAACAAGTCCCACACACAGCTAGAAGCCCATTATTTTTTCAGAGGTAGATGCAGAAAAAAATATATTCAGTTTGCAACCTGATGGAGGTCAGTATAGATGGACTAATACAACAAGTCCCACACACAGCTAGAAGCCCAATATTTTTTCAGAGGTAGATGCAGAAAAAAATATATTCAGTTTGCAACCTGATGGAGGTCTGTATAGATGGATTAATAGAACAAGTCCCACACACAGCTAGAAGCCCAATATTTTTTCAGAGGTAGATGCAGAAAAAAATATATTCAGTTTGCAACCTGATGGAGGTCAGTATAGATGGACTAATACAACAAGTCCCACACACAGCTAGAAGCCCAATATTTTTTCAGAGCTAGATGCAGAAAAAAATTATATTCAATTTGCAACCTGATGGAGGTCAGTATAGATGGACTAATAGAACAAGTCCCACACACAGCTAGAAGCCCAAATATTTTTTCAGAGGTACTGTAGATGCAGATAAAAATTATTTTTAATTTGCAACCTGATGGAGGTCAGTATAGATGGACTAATACAACAAGTCCCACACACAGCTAGAAGCCCAATATTTTTTCAGAGGTAGATGCAGAAAAAAATATATTCAGTTTGCAACCTGATGGAGGTCAGTATAGATGGAGTAATAGAACAAGTCCCACACACAGCTAGAAGCCCAAATATTTTTTCAGAGGTAGATGCAGATAAAAATTATTTTTAATTTGCAACCTGATGGAGGTCAGTATAGATGGACGAATAGAGAATGTCCCACACACTGCTAGAAGGCCAAATATTTTTTCAGAGCTAGATGCAGATAAAAATTATATTCAATTTGCAACCTGATGGAGGTCAGTATAGATGGACTAATAGAGAAAGTCCCACACACTGCTAGAAGGCCAAATATTTTTTCAGAGCTAGATGCAGATAAAAATTATATTCAATTTGCAACCTGATGGAGGTCAGTATAGATGGACTAATAGAACAAGTCCCACACACAGCTAGAAGCCCAAATATTTTTTCAGAGGTACTGTAGATGCAGATAAAAATTATTTTTAATTTGCAACCTGATGGAGGTCAGTATAGATGGACTAATAGAGAAAGTCCCACACACTGCTAGAAGGCCAAATATTTTTTCAGAGCTAGATGCATAAAAAAATTATATTCAGTTTGCAACCTGATGGAGGTCAGTATAGATGGACTAATAGAGAAAGTCCCACACACAGCTAGAAGCCCAATATTTTTTCAGAGGTAGATGCAGAAAAAAATATATTCAGTTTGCAACCTGATGGAGGTCAGTATAGATGGACTAATACAACAAGTCCCACACAGAGCTAGAAGCCCAATATTTTTTCAGAGGTAGATGCAGAAAAAAATATATTCAGTTTGCAACCTGATGGAGGTCTCTATAGATGGATTAATAGAACAAGTCCCACACACAGCTAGAAGCCCATTATTTTTTCAGAGGTAGATGCAGAAAAAAATATATTCAGTTTGCAACCTGATGGAGGTCAGTATAGATGGACTAATACAACAAGTCCCACACACAGCTAGAAGCCCAATATTTTTTCAGAGGTAGATGCAGAAAAAAATATATTCAGTTTGCAACCTGATGGAGGTCTGTATAGATGGATTAATAGAACAAGTCCCACACACAGCTAGAAGCCCAATATTTTTTCAGAGGTAGATGCAGAAAAAAATATATTCAGTTTGCAACCTGATGGAGGTCAGTATAGATGGACTAATACAACAAGTCCCACACACAGCTAGAAGCCCAATATTTTTTCAGAGCTAGATGCAGAAAAAAATTATATTCAATTTGCAACCTGATGGAGGTCAGTATAGATGGACTAATAGAGAAAGTCCCACACACTGCTAGAAGGCCAAATATTTTTTCAGAGCTAGATGCAGATAAAAATTATATTCAATTTGCAACCTGATGGAGGTCAGTATAGATGGACTAATAGAGAAAGTCCCACACACTGCTAGAAGGCCAAATATTTTTTCAGAGCTAGATGCAGATAAAAATTATATTCAATTTGCAACCTGATGGAGGTCAGTATAGATGGACTAATAGAACAAGTCCCACACACAGCTAGAAGCCCAAATATTTTTTCAGAGGTACTGTAGATGCAGATAAAAATTATTTTTAATTTGCAACCTGATGGAGGTCAGTATAGATGGACTAATAGAGAAAGTCCCACACACTGCTAGAAGGCCAAATATTTTTTCAGAGCTAGATGCATAAAAAAATTATATTCAGTTTGCAACCTGATGGAGGTCAGTATAGATGGACTAATAGAGAAAGTCCCACACACAGCTAGAAGCCCAATATTTTTTCAGAGGTAGATGCAGAAAAAAATATATTCAGTTTGCAACCTGATGTAGGTCAGTATAGATGGACTAATACAACAAGTCCCACACACAGCTAGAAGCCCAATATTTTTTCAGAGGTAGATGCAGAAAAAAATATATTCAGTTTGCAACCTGATGGAGGTCTGTATAGATGGATTAATAGAACAAGTCCCACACACAGCTAGAAGCCCAATATTTTTTCAGAGGTAGATGCAGAAAAAAATATATTCAGTTTGCAACCTGATGGAGGTCAGTATAGATGGACTAATACAACAAGTCCCACACACAGCTAGAAGCCCAATATTTTTTCAGAGCTAGATGCAGAAAAAAATTATATTCAATTTGCAACCTGATGGAGGTCAGTATAGATGGACTAATAGAGAAAGTCCCACACACTGCTAGAAGGCCAAATATTTTTTCAGAGCTAGATGCAGATAAAAATTATATTCAATTTGCAACCTGATGGAGGTCAGTATAGATGGACTAATAGAGAAAGTCCCACACACTGCTAGAAGGCCAAATATTTTTTCAGAGCTAGATTCAGATAAAAATTATATTCAATTTCCAACCTGATGGAGGTCAGTATAGATGGACTAATAGAACAAGTCCCACACACAGCTAGAAGCCCAAACATTTTTTCAGAGGTACTGTAGATGCAGATAAAAATTATTTTTAATTTGCAACCTGATGGAGGTCAGTATAGATGGACTAATAGAGAAAGTCCCACACACTGCTAGAAGGCCAAATATTTTTTCAGAGCTAGATGCATAAAAAAATTATATTCAGTTTGCAACCTGATGGAGGTCAGTATAGATGGACTAATAGAGAAAGTCCCACACACAGCTAGAAGCCCAATATTTTTTCAGAGGTAGATGCAGAAAAAAATATATTCAGTTTGCAACCTGATGTAGGTCAGTATAGATGGACTAATACAACAAGTCAAACACACAGCTAGAAGCCCAATATTTTTTCAGAGGTAGATGCAGAAAAAAATATATTCAGTTTGCAACCTGATGGAGGTTTGTATAGATGGATTAATAGAACAAGTCCCACACACAGCTAGAAGCCCAATATTTTTTCAGAGGTAGATGCAGAAAAAATATATTCAGTTTGCAACCTGATGGAGGTCAGTATAGATGGACTAATACAACAAGTCCCACACACAGCTAGAAGCCCAATATTTTTTCAGAGCTAGATGCAGAAAAAAATTATATTCAATTTGCAACCTGATGGAGGTCAGTATAGATGGACTAATAGAATGATGCTTTGCCCAAAAGATTTTACTTCACTAGGTGCAGTAAAAAAATTGGTATTCTATACACAGGTGGTATATCTTGCAACACAGATAGGCTACTCCACTGACTAACACACTCTGCAATAGGCCAAAAAGGATTAGCTTTGCTAGATTCAGCCAAATGCTGTGAAAAAAACTTGCACAGCACTGGCACAGACCTGCCTGGCAAAAACTGATAGGAACTGATGTAACCTAGTCCTGAAAAGGACTCCAATTACAATTAGTCTTTACTCCCACAATCTATCAATTTAAGAGCACAGACCTGCCTGATAAAAGTCGTAGGAAATGCTGTAACCTAGTCCTTAAAAGGACTGCAATCACAACTATTCCTTACTCCCAAGCTATCTGTAGATTTGTGCGAAAATTGGCTTGAAATTAACAAGGTATAGCGCACACAGCAACAGCGGTGCCGTCTAACACGCAGCTGCAGCAGTGAGAAAATGGTGGCGACGGGGAAAATGGCTTGGTCTTATAGGGCAAGGACATGTGACATACACTGCCAATGACACATGCCCTTGCTTGTGTGAAAAAAAGCACTTCGCTCCGAGTGTGCGCTGCTGATAGTCTGACAGATTGCACCTCCCCACTGTAAATGCGGGAAAGAGAAAAAAAAAATGGAGATCTTCATTGTTCCTGCAGAGATCCATCCCCTGCCCCTCCCCCCACCCCGCTGTACACTCAAACTGCGTATTAACATTAATTTTCATCATTACTGAGAAAAAATCCAGTTATGATTTTGGTGCACGAACAGTTATCGAACATAACCTCGAACAGCCGAATTTTTCTCAAATTGTTCGTGTTCGCCGAACGGCTCGAACACCGCCCAAAACAGCTCGAATTTGAGATTGGCGAACAGTTCGAGTAGAACAACGCTCATCTCTACTTTCAACAACTCTGCAGTGCTGGGCGGTTTGCCAATTAAGCATTAAGCATGTTATCTTCTGCACAGCCTGTTGCCGCTTGGCCAAGGCAGTGCTGCAGTGCTGTCAGCTTGTGACTGATGTGGTCATTTCGGAGATGGAGGAGGTGCATGAGCTGAACATTGTGATTACAATGAGGTTAAATTGGTGACGCTGTTTTTTATACTATAGAAAGATCTTATTGTTTTGGGGGTTTTTACGTTATTTTTTAAGATAAATGCATTCACCGGGAAATGTTATTTTAACATTTTACAACCTTATCTGGCAATGTGGTGTGTGACACATCATTAGACACATCCTGTTTTATTTATGAGGGAGGGACTCTGAAAGTCATAAAACCTATTTTTATAGGGCCATCAGACGGCCCTTGCTATTCTTAAAAGGCCAGCAGTTGGCCCTAGCTATTGTTCGAGAGCCATCAGCCGGCTATGCTTTGTTGTTCCCATTATAAACAAGTGGGTCTTCTATACTGTTATTGCGTATCCAGTGACTGCAAGGGCTGCCAAAAATTTGGACGCAACCCAATACCCCTTTGAAGAGACATTGAGGAGGGTCTCAGTAAAAAAAATGTTCCCATTATAAAGAAGCGGGTGGTAATGCCCATGCTGTGTCTGCAAGGGCTGTCAAAATTTGTGAAAAACCCCACTAAGAATTTAAAGACACATAGGGCAGAGCCACACCACAGTAATGACAAATTCCACTTAGAAAGGAGAGAGTCTGCTATACAGTTATAGGGTATGCAGTGAGTCCAACGGCTGACCAATTTTAGGAAAAACCCCACTAAGAATTTAAAGACACAAAGAGCAGGGCCACAGTAACAAGGCATGACATATTCCCATTAGAAAGGAGAGGGTCTGCTATACAGTTATAGGGTATGCCGTGAGTCCAACGGCTCACCAAATTTAGGAAAAACCGTACTAAGAAATTAAAGATACATAAAGCAGGGCCACAGTAACGACAAATTCCTATTACCAAAGAGCGAGTCTGCTATACAGTTATAGGGTATGCAGTAAGTCCAATGGCTGACCAATTTTAGGAAAAACCCCACTAAGAATTTAAACACACACAGAGCAGAGCCACAGTAACAAGTACGACAAGTTCCCAAAAGGAAGAGGGTCTGCTATACAGTTATAGGGTACACAGTGAGTCCAACGGCTGACCAATTTTATGAAAAACCCCACTAAGAGATTAAAGACACATAGAGCAGGGCCACAGTAACCACAAATTCGCATTATAAAGGAGAGGGTCTGGTATACAGTTATACGGTATGCAGTGAGACCAACGGCTGACCAATTTTTGGAAAAACCCCACTAAGAATTTAAAGACACACAGAGCAGGGCCACAGTAACAAATACGACATGTTCCCATTAGAAAGGAGGGTGTCTGCTATACAGTTATAGAGTATGCAGTGAGTCCAACGGCTGACCAATTTTAGGAAAAACCCCACTAAGAATTTAAAGACACATAGAGCAGGGCCACAGTAACAAGGTACGACATGTTCCCATTGGAAAGGAGAGGGTCTGCTATACAGTTATAGGGTATGCAGTGAGTCCAACAACTGACCAATTTTAGGAAAAACCCCACTAAGAATTTAAAGACACATAGAGCAGAGCCACAGTAACAAGTACGACAAGTTCCCATTAGAAAGGAGAGGGTCTGCTATACAGTTATAGGGTACACAGTGAGTCCAACGGCTGACCAATTTTAGGAAAATCCCCACTAAGAGATTAAAGACACATAGAGCAGGGCCACAGTAACCACAAATTCGCATTATAAAGGAGAGGGTCTGGTATACAGTTATACGGTATGCAGTGAGTCCAACGGCTGACCAATTTTTGGAAAAACCCCACTAAGAATTTAAAGACACACAGAGCAGGGCCACAGTAACAAATACGACATGTTTCCATTAGAAAGGAGGGGGTCTGCTATACAGTTATAGAGTATGCAGTGAGTCCAACGGCTGACCAATTTTAGGAAAAACCCCACTAAGAATTTAAAGACACATAGAGCAGGGCCACAGTAACAAGGTACGACATGTTCCCATTGGAAAGGAGAGGGTCTGCTATACAGTTATAGGGTATGCAGTGAGTCCAACAACTGACCAATTTTAGGAAAAACCCCACTAAGAATTTAAAGACACATAGAGAGGGGCCACAGTAAGGACAAATTCCCATTAGAAAGGAGAGAGTCTCCCATAGTGTTGGCCTATGCAGTGAATGCACGGGCTGCTAAAAATTTGGAGGCACTTCATTGACTCTTGGAAGAGACGTGGAGGAGGACGTCATAAAAAATGTTCCCATTAGAAAGGAATGGGCCTCCTATACATGTAATGCCCATGCACTAAGTGTATGGGCTGACAAACATTTACCCCTGGGGGGTATACATGAACATACTGTATAAAAAAAATTTTTTACGGCATCATAAACACACTTTAAAAAAATTATGTGGTTGTTGCCTCACGGATCATGGTCCCCCTGGTGATATGGTGGTGGAGAATGAGGAGAAGGAGGAGGACAAGAGCAAATATCCAAAATCAGGAAGCATATACCCATGTGTGGGTGTGAAAAGGTGCATGGGAATACACCTCCCAAGAAAAGACACTGGATTGGAGTTTATGTTACGCTACTATCATTCGGTGGTGTTGAGAAGTCTGGCCCAATCCAGCCCTTGTTCATTTTTATATGAGTCAGACTGTCAGAATTTTCAGTTGACAGTTGACTGGTGGTATAATTCCACCAGTGGCACTAAAAACCTGCTCTGATAAAACGCTGGCGGAAGGGCAGGCCAGGATCTCCAAGGCATAGAGAGCCAGTTCATTCCACGTATCCAGCTTGGATACCCAATAATTATAAGGCACAGCGGAATCACGGAGGACATTGGTACGGTCGGCAAGGTACTCCCTCAGCATCTTCCCAAACTTTGCACTCCTTGTGAGAGTACCCCGCGCCTCAGGGCCTGTGCGATGGGAGGGTCTGAGAAAACTCTTCCAGAACTTTGACAGTGTTCCCCTGCCTCTGCTGGATTGAAGTTGTGTCTCTCTCGCCTGTACTCCTTGGTTGTCCAACGAAGTGTGCCCACTGCCGCCATCGTTTTCAGATGGGAATTTCTTTAACAGTTCTGCAACAAGGGCCTTCTGGTACAGCCCCATTTTTGTAGACCTGTCCGCCTCAGGAATAAGAGATAGAAAGTTCTCCTTGCAGCATGGGTCTATAAGTGTCTCCAACCAGTAATGACTGTCACCCAAAATTTTGAGAACTCGAGGGTCATGGGAAAGGCAGCGTAACATAAACTCAGCCATGCGTGTCAGACTACTAACAGGCAAGATTTCCGTGTCCTCACCAAGAGGATGACTGAACATGCTCTCCTCCTCCTCCTCTCTGTCCTCTGGCCATCCACGCTGAACAGACGTATGACAGCTGTGCAGGTAGTACCGTCTATAGTGCATGAAACTAGCTCCTGTCCTTCCTCCTCCTCCTCCTCTTCCTCATTGTCACCCAATCCACGTTGGGATGAGATGAGGCTTGGCTGTGTGTAATCACCCTGTATGGTTCCTTGCTCCATCTCATCATGCTCTGCCTGCAATGCAGCCTCTTTGACTGTGAGCAGAGAGGGTTTCAGAAGACAGAGAAGTGGGATGGTGATGGTAATTATGGCGTCATCACCGCTCACCATCTTGGTGGAGTCCTCAAGGTTTTGGAGGATGATACATATGTCTGACATCCATGTCCACTCCTGAGGTCTTATGTGTGAAGTCTGAACTGAATACCGACGGCCTTGTTGATGTTGGTACTCAACAACTGCCCTCTTCTGCTCACAAATCCTTCCCAACATCTGCAGTGTAGAGTTCCAACGCGTGGGGGCATCACACACGAGTCTGTGAGCCGAAAGCTGCAAACGCTGCTGAAGCACAGCGAGGGCGGCGGAAGCTGTAGCTGACTTTCTAAAATAGGCACACAGGCGGCGTACTTTAACAAGCAGATCCGGCAGCTCCGGGTAGGATTTGAGAAACCGCTGAACCACGAGGTTAAGCATGTGGGCCAGGCATGGTATGTGTGTGAGCTCGCCTCGCCTCAGAGCCGCCACCAGGTTCCAGCCACTGTCACACACGACCATGCCTGGCTGTAGGTTCAGCGGTGGGAGCCACAGATCTGCCTGCTCTTTCAGAGCTGTCCACAACTCTACAGCATTGTGCAGTTTTTCAGCTAAGTATATTAGCTTCAGCACTGCCTGTTGCCGCTTGGCCGAGGCAGTGCTGCAGGGCTTCCAGCTTGTGACTGATGTGGTCATTTCGGAGATGGAGGCTGAAGAGGAGGAGGAGGCTAAGGAGGATGAGGTGCAGGAGCTGTAGACTGTGGGGGCAATCCTGATTGACCTAGGGCCTGCAATCCTTGGCGTCGGGAGGACGTCTTCCGTCCCAAGGTCCGACTGGGTCCCGGCTCCCACTATGTTAACCCAGTGTGCCGTCAGCGAGATGTACCGTCCCTGCCCACAAGAACTTGTCCACGTGTCCGTGGTTAGGTGGACGTAACCGGCAACTGCGTTGTTGAGAGCACGGCTAATGTTTTGGATCACGTGCTTGTGTAATGCGGGGACGGCACACCTTGAGAAATAGTGGCGGCTGGGGATTGAGTACCGAGGGACGGCCGCCACCATCAGGTTGCGGAATGCTTCTGTCTCCATGAGCCTAAAAGGCAACATTTCGAGCGCAAGCAGTCGTGAAATGTGAGAATTTAGTAGTGTGGCTTGTGGGGCGTTGGCTGCATATTTGCGCTTGCGTTCCAAGGACTGGGGTATGGACAACTGAATGCTGCGCTGGGACAAGGGCATGGACGTGCTTCCTGGTGCTGCTACTTGAGAGTGTGCAACGACAGGTGCAGGGCAGGAGGCGTCTTCGCATGCACCATGGACAGGGGATTGGCTTGCATGCACAACAGCGGAAGAAGCAATGGTGCCACCCGCAGACACTGTTCCTGGACCCTGGGGTTCGGCTCACAAAGTCGGGTGCTTTGCTGCCATGTGCCTGATCATGCTGGTGGTGGTCAGGCTGGTCTTTTTGCCACCCCTGCTGATGATGGCCTGGCAGGTGGTTCAAATGGCCTTTATGGGGTTATCGGCAGAGTCTTTAGCAAACAACCAGACTCGGGAAGACCTAACAGTTGTACTGGAAACTTCCTTCGCGTTGGTGTTACGGGGAACGGTTGCCTGCCTTCTGTCCGCGGCCACCACACTGTTTCTTCCTGCCTGTTGGGGTGCACTGTTTCCCTCCCCCTGTGTGCTGCTGTCCTCATTTTGCCTGTCCTCCTGCCATATTGGGTCAGTTACTATATCATCCACCACCTCGTCTTCCACTTCCGCACCCTGGTCCTCCTCCTGACTTTCTGGCAATTGTGTCTCATCATCGTCCACCTCTTGTGACACTTTCCCACCGTCGCCTTCGTGTGACCGTGACTGCTCAAATATTTAGGCATCACTACACGCCATCTCCTCTTGCCCCGCTTCAATTGGACCGGGCGAGAGGCCCTAATCTATAAATGGAAAAGTGAACAGCTCTTCAGAGTGTCCAAGGGTGGGATCAGTTGCCTCTGGGTACTCGGCATGGTGGAAGGAAGGAGGATCAGGGTGAGGAATATGCGGTCCAGACTCACGGCTTCTGAGACTTGACCGTGTGGAAGACAGGGTGGTGTTGGTGATGGCTAAGTGACTGGAAGCATTATCCACTATCCAACCAACAACGTTTTCACACTGCTCTGGGTTCAATAGTGGTGTGCTGCTGTCCCCTAGAAATTGGGACAGGAAGGTCAGGCTAGAAGATGTGGGTGTTTGTTGTGGCACAATTTCAGCTTACCCACGGCCTTGTCCTCGTCCTCTGCATGCACTATTACCATCACGTCCAGTTCCCCGTCCCTTGCCATGTGCCTTGCCCATTTTAAATGGAGGACAGTATCTTCCACACTCACTACAAATGACTGAGTTTGGAGCGAACTTATATGTAATCCGTGTGATTGCGAAAACAGAGTTTTAAATACCTGGCCTGTAGGTAAGTATTTTGACCAGCAAACTGCTGTGAATTGCTTCAATGACACACTGAAAGAAATTTTTAATGTAGGCCAGAAATGGCAATATTTTCTGACAACGTATATGTGATCCGTTTGACGGAGAAAACACAGTTTTAAATAGCTGGATTTCTAGCGCTCTAATATGGAAAGGACCTGCCTGTATTCGCAAGTGCCAACAAGCAAATGGCGCAGAAAAAATGGTGTTCTCTGGATTGTTTTTTAAGCAAATAAGGAGGATTAAGATCCAAAGAAAAGTATTCCTGGCCCCTGAGACCAGGAGCAGAAGGCAGAATTGGAATGGAGCCTCTTGTGCTATATGCACTGCAGTCTGCTATTTACCCTGCCTGCCTGTTTATATACACTGCCTGCCTGATATCTCTGCAGATGGATTAGTCCTCAGAAGAACTGTTTGTTAAGATGGATATGTGTAATGTACGGTTTTTCTCCCTACACTACCTAATACACAATCAAATCTGTCCCTGACGCAGCAGCAGCTCTCCCTACACTGTCTGATTCGGAGTGAATGTGATGAGCATGGCGGCGCCAGGTCTGATATAGACCTGATGACGCTGTGTGGCCAGCCAATCACTGTAATGCCCACAACCAACATGGCTACGGCATTACAGTGCATGGCAGGCAATCCCTGCATGTTCATTGGCTCTCTAAAGAGCGCCAAACATGCAGGGAGGGGAGCCGAGTTCCTGCCCGAGCAACCCGGAAATACTCGGTGAGCGCCGAGCATCTCGAGCAGTGAGATGCTCGGGCGAGCACCGAGCAGTAGCGAGCATGCTCGCTCATCACTAATCCTGACACTAATTAAAATTATATGTGATTCTTCTAGTTTTATCTTGCTTAGCTATTTCTTTCTATCTGAATATTCCTGGAATCTTTGTCTTCAGTTAGGTTATGTGATCTACTGTTCACCCCTTGCTGTCTCCCCTCTCCAGTACACTATAGAATACATGCAGAATGGCTAGGTCACTCCATGACCTTAATGTGCTTCTTTCTGAGCCACTCCTTTGTTGCCTTGGCTGTATGTTTTGGGTCATTGTCTGGCTGCCCAACCCAGCCATGACCCATTTTTAATGTGCTGGCGGAGGGAAGGAGGTTGTCACTCAGGATTTTATGTCTCTCATTTTGGAAATGGGGATGCTGTAGGGCTCTCATGCAGAACATGGGGAGGCTGTAAGGCTGTCATGCTGAACATGAGGAGGCTGTGGGGCTCTCTGCTAGACATAGGGAGGCTGTGGGGCTCTCTGCTAGACATAGGGAGGCTGTGGGGCTCTCATGCTAGACATGGGGAGGCTGTGGGGCAATCACGCTGGACATGTGGAAGCTGTGGGGCTCTCATGCTGGACATGGGGAGGCTGTGGGGCTCTCATGCAGGACATGGGGAGGCTGTGGTGCTCTCATGTTGGACATGGGGAGGCCGTGTGGCTCTCATGCTAAACATGGGGAGGCTGTGAGGCTCTCATGCTAGACATGGGGAGGCTGTGGGGCTCTCATGCTAGTTAATTTTCTCCCCACTGCATTTGGCTGTGTGCAGGCACCGGGCAGCAGAATAACACTATTAACCTGCAGATTAACCTCATATCTGCAGGTTAATAACGTTATTTCTGGTGACAGGTGTCCTTTAATTTCGTAGTATAATATTTCAACAAAATGATGCCAGATTCAGCATGTGCGCATACCACGCTATCCGATGACATATTTTTGAAGACCCTGTGTCTGAAAATTTGCATTTAGTGTCTTCAATAAAATAGCGCCGGAGATCACGGTATGTGCATGCGCCATTTTATTAAAATAATGAACTACAACGTCAACATAGCAGTGCACATGCACCGGCCATTGCCAGTATCCCTATGGCCAGCACGGGCGCCATTTCATTGAAGACACTATATATGCGAATTCGCAGACAGTGTCTTAAAAAAAATGGAGCCAGAAATGTACCAATAAAAATGCTCATCACCTGGGCGTAGAATGGGTTCAATAGCTAGTGTGTATATATACGGTACGGTATGGAAAGTACGGAAAGTATTCAGACCCCTTTAAATTTTTCACTCTTTGTTTCATTGCAGCCAATTGGTAAATTCTAAAAAGTTAATTTTTTGTCTTTTTGTCTCATTAATGTACACTCTGTACCCCATCTTGACTGAAAAAAGGACAGAAATGTAGACATTTTTGCAAATTTATTAAAAAAGAAAAAGTGAAATATCACATGATCATAAGTATTCAGACCCTTTGCTCAGACACTCATATTTAAGTCACATGCTGTCCATTTCCATGTGATCCTCCTTGAGATGGTTCTACTCCTTCATTGGAGTCCAGCTGTGTTTAATTAAACTGACAGGGCTTGATTTGGAAAGGCACACACCTGTCTATATAAGACCTCACAGCTCACAGTGCATGTCAGATCAAATGAGAATCATGAGCTCAAAGAAACTGCCCAAGGAGCTCAGAGACAGAATTGTGACAAGGCACAGATCTGGCCAAGGTTACAAAAGAATTTCTGCATTACTCAAGCATTTACTTTAATTACTAAGAGCACAGTGGCCTCCATAATCCTTAAATGGAAGAAGTTTGGAACCACCAGAAGTCTTCCTAGACCTTGCCGTCTAGCCAAACTGAGCAATCGTGGGAAAAGAGCCTTGGTGAGAGAGGTAAAGAAGAACCCCAAGATCACTGTGGCTGAGCTCCAGAGATGCAGTAGGGAGATGGGACAAAGTTCCACAAAGTCAATTATCACTGCAGTCCTCCACCAGTCGGGCCTTTATGGCAGAGTGGCCCGACGGAAGCTTCTCCTCAGTGTAAGACATATGAAAGCCCGCATAGAGTTTGCTCAAAAACACATGAAGGACTCCCAGACTATGAGAAATAAAATTCTCTGGTCTGATGAGACGAAGATAGAACTTTTTGGTGATAATTCCAAGCGGTATGTGTGGAGAAAACCAGGTACTGATCATCACCTGCCCAATACAATCCCAACAGTGGCAGCATCATGCTATTGGGGCGTTTTTCAGCTGCAGGGACAGGACGACTGGTTGCAACTGAAGGAAACATAAATGCAGCCAAGTACAGAGATATCCTGGATGAAAACCTTTTCCAGAGTGCTCTGGACCTCAGAGTTGGCCAAAGGTTCACCTTTCAACAAGACAAGGTCCCTAAGCACACAGCTAAAATAACAAAGGTGTGTCTTCAGAACAACTCTGTGACCATTCTTGACTGGCCCAGCCAGAGCCCTAACCTAAACCCAATTGAGCATTTCGGGAGAGACCTGAAAATGCCTGTCCACCAACGTTCACCCTCCAACCTGACGGAATTGGAGAGGATCTGCAAGGAATAATGGCAGAGGATCCCCAAACCCAGGTGTGAAAAACTTGTTGCATCATTCCCAAGAAGACTAATGGCTGTACTAGCTCTACTCAATACTGAGCAAAGGGTCTGAAGTTATGACCATGTGATATTTCAGTTTTTCTTTTTTAATAAATTTGCAAAAATTTCTACATTTCTGTTTTTTTCAGTCAAGATGGGGTGCAAAGTGTACTTTAATGAGAAAAAAAATGAACTTTTTAGAATTTACCAAATGGCTGCAATGAAACAAAGAGTGAAAAATTTAAAGGGGTCTGAATACTTTCGTACCCACTGTATGTTGTAGGGTTATACTCACTCAGCTGCGTTTGAGGTAGGCACAGGAAGCGGTTTCTTAAAAAATTGTCCAAGGCAGGTTTATTATTCTTCATAAACCACACTTTAGAAGTAAACAAAACACAGCCTTGTCCGGCACAGAGTAACAAAACAGAAAATAAACAGTCCATACAGTATTGCGGGTTCACCCGCTCATGGTCAGTGTCCTTTAGCACAAACACGCTGGAGGTCTCCACACCTCCAGCCACAGACACTGAATGAGACACTTGGTCCCCATTTTATTAGCAAAAACCACGCCCTGGGGGTAGGGAAATGTGAACAGCCATTCCCTCCCATCTATTATGATTGCTCGTAAAACCCTGCCCTGGTACGCCCTATTAAACTTCTCAGCACTATGCGTGCTAGAGCATGTTTTCCTGCTGGTTTACATCACCGAAGCTACCAACCTTGGTGATACATATCTCTCCTCAAGGACCTGTCCGGCAGCCATCTTGCAATATATATATATATATATATATATATATATATATATATATATATATATATACTGTAGTGTGGCGGTGTTCACACAGTGCGATTTAACAGCCAGTGACCCAAGAATGTCCAACTTAAAGTTTTTATTGTCCGAAAACTCACAGAGTGAAGGCAGCTTTATCCTCCGTATCGCAGCCGGGTTGTCCACAATAGTCCGTACAAACAAAACACCATTGCCGTGGGCGACTGCACTGCTGTATCACTCTGAGGTGCATCAGAAGCTTTGCCTACTTGGGGCTCTGTGTTCATGTCACACAGGCCTGTGTAGCTCAGAGTCTCCTGCTCTGCAGCTTGCTAACCAAAGACTGACACACCTAATCCTTTGCTGTAGGTTTTTAAATGAAAACTGTGTACTAGAGATGAGCGTTGTTCTACTCGAACTGTTCGCCAATCTCAAATTCGAGCTGTTTTGGGCGGTGTTCGAGCCGGTCGGCGAACACGAACAATTTGAGAAAAATTCGGCTGTTCGAGGTTATGTTCGATAACTGTTCGTGCACCAAAATCATAACTGGATTTTTTCTCAGTAATGATGAAAATTAATGTTAATACGCAGTTTGAGTGTACAGCGGGGCGGGGGGAGGGGCAGGGGATGGATCTCTGCAGGAACAATGAAGATCTCCATTTTTTTTTCTCTTTCCCGCATTTGCAGTGGGGAGGTGCAATCTGTCAGCCTATCAGCAGCGCACACACGGAGCGAAGTGCTTTTTTTCACACAAGCAAGGGCATGTGTGATTGGCAGTGTATGTCACATGTCCTTGCCCTATAAGACCAAGCCATTTTCCCCGTCGCCACCATTTTCTCACTGCTGCAGCTGCGTGTTAGACGGCACCGCTGTTGCTGTGTGCGCTATACCTTGTTAATTTCAAGCCAATTTTCGCACAAATATACAGATAGCTTGGGAGTAGGGAATAGTTGTGATTGCAGTCCTTTTAAGGACTAGGTTACAGCATTTCCTACGACTTTTATCAGGCAGGTCTGTGCTCTTAAATAGATAGATTGTGGGAGTAAAGACTAATTGTAATTGGAGTCCTTTTCAGGACTAGGTTACATCAGTTCCTATCAGTTTTTGCCAGGCAGGTCTGTGCCAGTGCTGTGCAAGTTTTTTTCACAGCATTTGGCTGAATCTAGCAAAGCTAATCCTTTTTGGCCTATTGCAGAGTGTGTTAGTCAGTGGAGTAGCCTATCTGTGTTGCAAGATATACCACCTGTGTATAGAATACCAATTTTTTTACTGCACCTAGTGAAGTAAAATCTTTTGGGCATAGCATCATTCTATTAGTCCATCTATACTGACCTCCATCAGGTTGCAAACTGAATATAATTTTTTTCTGCATCTAGCTCTGAAAAAATATTTGGGCTTCTAGCAGTGTGTGGGACTTGGTCTATTAGTCCATCTATACTGACCTCCATCAGGTTGCAAATTAAAAATAATTTTTTTCTTCATTTAGCTCTGAAAAAATATTTGGGCTTCTAGCAGTGTGTGGGACTTGGTCTATTAGTCCATCTATACTGACCTCCATCAGGTTGCAAATTAAAAATAATTTTTTTCTGCATCTAGCTCTGAAAAAATATTTGGGCTTCTAGCAGTGTGTGGGACTTGGTCTATTAGTCCATCTATACTGACCTCCATCAGGTTGCAAATTGAATAAAAAAAATTTCTGCATCTAGCTCTGAAAAAATATTTGGGCTTCTAGCGGTGTGTGGGACTTGGTCTATTAGTCCATCTATACTGACCTCCATCAGGTTGCAAATTAAAAATAATTTTTTTCTGCATCTAGCTCTGAAAAAATATTTGGGCTTCTAGCAGTGTGTGGGACTTGGTCTATTAGTCCATCTATACTGACCTCCATCAGGTTGCAAATTAAAAATAATTTTTTTCTTCATTTAGCTCTGAAAAAATATTTGGGCTTCTAGCAGTGTGTGGGACTTGTTCTATTAGTCCTTCTATACTGACCTCCAGCAGGTTGCAAATTGAATATAATTTTTTTCTGCATCTAGCTCTGAAAAAATATTTGGGCTTCTAGCGGTGTGTGGGACTTGGTCT
This sequence comes from Phyllobates terribilis, assembly GCF_046119375.1. NCBI lineage: Eukaryota > Metazoa > Chordata > Amphibia > Anura > Dendrobatidae > Phyllobates > Phyllobates terribilis. Next base: position 201,983,380 of record NW_027362764.1, on the reverse strand, counting down.
ATTAGTCCATCTATACTGACCTCCATCAGGTTGCAAATTAAAAATAATTTTTTTCTGCATCTAGCTCTGAAAAAATATTTGGGCTTCTAGCGGTGTGTGGGACTTGGTCTATTAGTCCATCTATACTGACCTCCATCAGGTTGCAAATTAAAAATAATTTTTTTCTGCATCTAGCTCTGAAAAAATATTTGGGCTTCTAGCAGTGTGTGGGACTTGGTCTATTAGTCCATCTATACTGACCTCCATCAGGTTGCAAATTGAATAAAAAAAATTTCTGCATCTAGCTCTGAAAAAATATTTGGGCTTCTAGCGGTGTGTGGGACTTGGTCTATTAGTCCATCTATACTGACCTCCATCAGGTTGCAAATTAAAAATAATTTTTTTCTGCATCTAACCCAGCCAATAGTTTTGGCCTAATACCACAGTTTGGCCACTCAGCTCTGCTCGGTTACCATCCATTGTTTTTTTGTGCAAACAACTCCAGAGTTGTGAATTAGTTAACCACCAAAATGAGTGGAAAAAGGCCTGCTGCTGGTGGAAAGGGGAATAGGCGTGTTGGGAAGGGGAAAAAAGGTTGTGTCCGTGGGGTAGGTGCAGAAGAAAGACCATCTTCCAGCCAAACTAAAATGTCTACTTCTTTTAGCGGACAATGTGATAAGATCCCTTTCTTACGGCCACGCCAATCGCTACAAATTCCAGATGAGGCACAAAAACAGCAGGTGCTTCAACGGATATCAAGTGCTCCTTTAAGTGGGCTCTCCTCCACATCAACTTCAACATCACAAATACTCCAGTCCTCAAAGGTGTCACCCAAATCGCACTTGCTTCCTCACAGCTCCCAAATCTCCAGCTGCCCGTCTGAGTATGAGGTAGAACAGATGGTTGAGTCTGCAGAGCTGTTTACTCATAGTATAGCCTGGGAATCAGAGGTCGACTCCAGCGCTTCTGTGAATCCAGACGAGGAAATGATCTGCACTGATGCCCAGAATCTTTATGAGTCGGATCCAGGACCAGACGCAGAAGGTTCTGACCATAATGTAGACCCTCATTCCCAAACTGTAACTCCTGTTGGTGGAGACAATGAGGAAGACGATGATAAGACTCAAATACCTGATTTGAGCGACAACTTTAGTTTTTTGTCAGGGCAGGAACAGGTTGGCTCTGAGGACGACGGGTGTGATAACGCACAGGGTGATGATGATGAGGTCGGAGATCCCACTTACTGTCAACCCACAGTCAGCCAAGAGATGAGGTCAGCAGAGGAGGTGGAGGAAGATGCTAGTGACGACGAGGTCAGGTTGCGCCTTCCTGGACAGAGACGTAGTACTGGAAGCACGTCAACAACTGCATCCTCAAACACAACTCTGCCTCTCACCACAAGTCGTGGTGGCTCTTCAGGTCGCATGGGTGCTAAGCCTTGCATAGCCTGGGCATTTTTTCAGATCGATAAAGATGACCCAACTCGTGTTATCTGTAACATTTGTCAGCAAAAGCTAAGTAGAGGCCAAAAAATACATAGTTTGAGTACTTCATGCATGAACCGGCACATGGACATGAAGCATAAGTTGCAGTGGGAAGCTCAGTGTGGTACAATGCGGTCTAGCCGGCCGGGCCAACCACCGTCTGCCATATCTTGTGCATCCGCGGCCTCTTCATCCTCTGTGACTGGGGGGACAGCAGTCACACCTGTTTTGGGGCGCAGACCTGCCACCTCTTTACCCGCAACAGCCAGCGTGATTGGCAGGTCATCATTTTCTTTGGAGGTGGTAACACCAGCTGGTCTTGAGCGCTGTCCGACATCGATAGCACCACCTTTGGATCAAGGCAACCTAACATGTCCGCCTGCATCTTCCTCACAGACCGGCAGTTTGCCGGGGACACCCTTATCAACCCCGTCTAAGCACAATAGCCAGCCCTCGGTCCCTCAGATGTGGACAAGTAAAAGACCATTTCCTCCTAGCCATGAGAAAGCTAAGAGGTTGAATTTCACCATCTGCAAGCTCTTGGCTACAGAAATGCTGCCTTTCCGCCTGGTGGACACAGAGGATTTTCGAGACCTTATGTCCGTCGCAGTGCCCCAGTACCAGATGCCCAGTCGGCACTACTTCTCAAAGAAAGGTGTGCCTGCGCTCCACCAGCATGTCGCACACAACATCACCGCTTCTTTGAGAAACTCTGTGTGTGACAGGGTGCATTTCACCACAGACACTTGGACGAGTAGGCATGGACAGGGGCGTTACATGTCGCTGACTGGGCACTGGGTAACTATGGTGACAGCAGGACAAGGGGCTGCTGTCCAAGTCTTGCCGTCCCCACGAGTTGTGCGTCAATCCTCTTTATGTCATTTTTCCTCCACTGCTTCTGCCTCCTCAACCTCCTCTCGGTCTTCCACCTGCACCCAAAGCCTGTCTGGTCATGCCACAAGCTTTCTAACTGCGCAGAAGGGATCCTGCAAACCTCCTTACTATGCTGGCAGTAGGGCTCAACGTCATCAGGCGGTTTTTACATTGAAATGTCTGGGAAATGTGAGTCACACAGCTGAGGAGTTGTGGTCCGCTCTGGAGAACCAATTTCATGAATGGTTGTCTCCACTGGACCTGAAACCAGGGAAGGCCGTGTGCGACAATGCTGCAAACCTGGGTGCGGCCCTTCGCCGGGGCAATGTCACACACGTGCCTTGTATGGCTCACGTGTTGAACCTGGTTGTCCAGCAATTTTTAGCCCACTATCCCAGACTAGATGGCCTTCTGCAGAGGGCACGGTCGCTGTGTGCTCACTTCCGCCGTTCGCATCCCGCAGCTCAGCGACTTACATCTCTACAGAAGTCGTTGGGCCTGCCACTTCACCGGCTAAAATGCGATGTGCCTACCCGGTGGAATTCAACTCTGCACATGTTGCAGCGACTGTGGCAGCACCGACAAGCCCTGGTGCAATACGTTCTGACGTATAGCCTGGGCCAACGAGATTAAGAGGTGGGGCAAATCACGCTGGAGGAGTGGTCTCAGATCAGGGACCTATGCACCCTTCTGCACAGTTTTGAAATGGCGACGAAGATGTTTAGTGCTGACGATGCCATTATCAGCATGACTATTCCGGTGATTTACATGCTGGAGCACATGTTAAACAGAATTCGGAGTCAGGTGGTGGCACAAGAGGAGGTGGAGGAAGTAGAGGAGGAGGAGTTGTATGCGGAAGGGCTAACATCTGCAAGGTCCAGACGGTCGGCAGCACCAGGGCGGCAGGCATGTGAGGGTGGGGGAGATGATTTTACCAGGGCGCATGGTAGCAGCCAAACTAGTGAGGAAGGTGCAGGAGCCCAGGAAGAAGTGGAGGACGAACTGATGGAAGACTCATCAGATGAGGGAGACCTTGATCACATTTCTGTTGTGCGAGGTTGGGGGGAGAGGACAGAGGAAGGAAGCATGATTGTTACCTCGCCACCAACACAACAGGGACTTGGTGCTCCTGGATGCGCAACACACATGAGTGCCTTCTTGCTGCACTACCTGCAACATGACCCTCGAATTGTGAGAATTAGAAATAATCCTGACTACTGGGTTGCCACACTGTTAGATCCCCGGTACAAAAGTAAATTTGCAGAAATTATTCCTGCCATAGAAAGGGATGCACGCATGCAGGAGTATCAGCAGAGACTGTTGCAGAATCTTACATGTGTTTTTCCACAAAATACCAGTGGTGCACGTAGTGAATCTCACAGTTCCAACTTGCCAACCGTGGGACCGTCAAGTGTTCAGCACTCAAACCGTAACAGAACCACAGTATCTGCTGGTAACATCAATTTTGCGGAATCATTTCACCACTTTTTTAGCCCATCCTTTGCAAGGCCACAGGAGACAAGAAGTCTGACACATAGTCAACGCCTAGAGACGATGGTACAGGAGTATCTCCAAGTAAACATTGAAGCCACGACTGTGTCACTGGACCCTTGCTCTTTTTGGGCTTCCAATCTGGATAAATGGCCGGAGCTAGCCACTTACGCCTTGGAGATCTTGTCATGCCCCGCAGCCAGCGTTCTGTCTGAACGTGTGTTCAGCGCTGCTGGTGGTGTGCTGACAGATAAGCGCACGCGGCTCTCCACTGATAATGTAGACAGACTCACGTTCATAAAGATGAACAAATCATGGATCCGAAACGACTTTTCTACCCCTGTGTCATCCTGGGGAGAGTAAAAGCTTGATGATTGGTTAAAATCACCCTACCAACCGTTTTAAGCTTTCAAATTACTAATCATGTTTATCTGTATCTTGACTGGAAAATAATTTGGGCTTTGTAGCAGTGTGCAGCACTGATCCTATTAGGCCATCTATAATAAGCTTCACCAGATTTAAAATTAAAAATAATTTTTAGCTGCATCTAGCCCGGAAAATAATTTTGGGGCTCCGAGATGCGCAAGACACATAAGTGCCTTCTTGCTGCACTACCTGCAGCATGACCCTCATATTGTCAGAATTCGAAGTAATCATGACTACTGGGTTGCCACACTCTTAGATCCCCCAAACTTTTCGATCAACCTTTTCATTTTAATAAAGACCAAAAAAATGGTCATTTTTGAAATTATAAGCATTAGCAGGTTGTTAGAAACTGAAATCAAACAGTTTTCAACTCAAAACTTTATTCTAGGTGATGTTACATTTTCACATAGGACCCCTTGTTCGAAAGGAGCTTCTGAACTCTCTCGTCCATTGAATTTGTCAGGTTTTGGATGGTTTCTGCTTCAATTGTTTTGCATGAGGACAGAATACCCTCCCAGAGCTGTTGCTTAGATGTGAACTGCCTCCCGCCATCATAGACACTCCTTTTAATGATGCTCCAAAGGTTCTGAATGGGGTAGAGGTCAGGGGAGCATGGGGGTCACACCATAAGTTTGTCCCCTTTTATGCCCATATCAGCCAGAGATGCAGATGTTTTATGTGCAGCATGAGATGGTGCATTATCATGCAGAAAAATGATCTTGCTGTGAAATACACGGTTCTTCTTCTTGAACCATGGCAGGAAGTGCTGTTTGAGAAAATCCACATACATTATGGAGTTCATCTTTAGCGCCTTCAGGGATCCTAAAGGGGCCGACAATCTCTCTCCCCATGATTCCAGCCCAAAACATTACTCCACCTCCTCCTTGTTGGCGCTGTAGCCGTGTTTGCGTGGGGTGTCCATCAACCAGCCATCCTCCACTCCATTCATCTGGACCATCGAGCGCTGCACGGCACTCATCCGTGAACAAAACAGTTTTGAAATCAGTCTTCATGTAATGTTTGGCCCACTGGAGCCGTTTCTGCTTGTGTGAAGTGGATAGAGGAGGTCGACAGGATGGCGTATGCACAGCTGCAAACCTCTGAAGGACCCTGCATCTTGTTGTTCGGGGGACGTTGGCGGCACAAGCAGCTTCAAAAACTTGTCTGCTGCTATGACAAGGCTTTTTTGCCGCTGCTCTTTCAACCTGACGTAATTGCCTGTAGGAAAGAGTCCTCAATTTGCCCTTATCAGCACGCACACGTGTGTACTGTGAATCAGCTACATACTTCTTGATTGCCAAGACACTTCATCCTGATCATCGCACAATGTTGATTGTAGTCATGCCTTGACCTAAACACTCCACAATTTGTTGCTTCTCAGCAGCCGACACATCCTTTTTCTTTCCCATTTTGGCAGAAAATGTAGGCTGCTTAATAATGTGAGAGAGCCTTCTTAAGTAGTCTTGCCTTTCATTGGACACACCTGCCAAACTAATTAGCACAGGTGTCTGCAATTGCTTACAGTGATATAAAGAGCCCTGACACACATCACCATCAATGAGTTTAACTGACAAACAAACAAATTCTTCCCTTATCACTCCTAAACACTTTTTGCATAATAATTTGGAACGCGGTGTACATGTGCTTTTCCACAAAACACCAGTGGTTCACGTAGTGAATCTTACAGTTCTAACTTGCCAACCGTGGTCTGTATGGAATTGTTCAATAAAGGGCCCAAAATTAAGATAACATAGATGGGAGAGGTCTCTATGAATAGGAATTCCTAAGTATTTGATACCCTGTGAGGGCCAGGCAAAGGGAAAGTTGGACTGGATGGAATCCTATATGGATTTAGGGAGGGAGACATCGAGGGCCTCAGACTTCGCTGCATTGATTTTAAAATTTTACCATGTAACAAAGTGATCTATTTCAGCCATAACAGCAGGGATGTATATATGTGATTGAGTGATATATACTAGGACATCATCAGCAAATAGAGAGCACTTGTACTCGGTGCCTCCCACCTCAATCCACCTAATATTGGGGTTAAGGCGAATTGATGAGAGCAGGTGCTCCGTCACTAGGATGTATAAGAGAGGGGACAGAGGACATCCCTGCCTTGTCCCATTGGTGATTGTGAAAGGTGATGAAAATGTTCTGACGCACCCCCTGGGCCTTGGGACACCCGGAGCCGGACCCTTTTTGGTGGATGCTGGTGGTTGTAGTCTTCGTGGCGGCGATCCGGTTCCGTGGCTCAGGGCGGTCAAACCAGTGGCGGAACTATTTATGTGGTTTTGATGTTTAAATGTCCGACTACGCCACCCGTGGATTTCGGTCAGAGTGAACCGCCGCTACAGGGCAGACCGCTAAGGCTGGTGTTGTGGGTGCAGCAGAGCGTAGCATAACTCCCCACGGGAGGAGTATAGCCTCAGGGCAGTGTATGCGGAGGATGGGGGTGATGGTGCAGGGCAGCAGCAGTAACGACACGGAGTCAGTGATGCAGTTCAGGGCCTTTACTCACAGTTCTTATTATCCAGACCACGTCTGCAGGTAACGGCTGCCCACGTCGTACTGTGCTCACCAGGTGAGGGGCTCAGACAACTCCCAGATAACTTTGGAGCACTTCACAGGACCCCCTTTGTGTGTCCTTTGTCTGGCCTTTCTTACCAACACTTCTGTCCGGCTGCCTCGGGCCTCCTCTTGGTAAACTTGGCGCCAGTTTCCCTGACCCTATGTGGTGCCTTCCTAGCGGGTGGAGCAAGGGGCTGCGCCACATAAAATGTCAGAGCCTCCGGTTTCTAGCTGAGGGTCGTTTCCTGCCTCCACTAGTTCGGGGACCGGTCTCCCCCTTTGGCCTGACCCCTCCACGCAGGTGGATTCGGGCGTGCGGTGGCGACTCGCCCGTCCGCACCCCTGGGATCCCTTCATTCCTCGTTCCTGGAGCCTTCTCCGCTCCTCTTCCTTCCTTCTCCCTCTTGCAGGCCTGGGCCTCTGTTACTAGGCCCGCCTCCGGAGCAGAGCTCATGCAGAGCCCCTGCTCCCTGCCACTTCTGCTCAGACTTCTCTGCACTGAACTAAGATGGTGCCCACCTTTTATACTCCCTTCTCAATGCACCCAGGAACTGCTTCCTCCCTGCTCCTGCACTGCAGGGTTCCCCTTCCTCAGTGTTCCCTCCCCCCACTCCAGCCAGGGACAGGGACTGTCGTGCCCATCTCAGGGGCATATTGGTCGCCCTGCCCCACGGCAATGTGGTGTAATGCATGCAGGTGTCGGGTCCTGATCCACACTCCATCCTTATCTGAGAGTGAGATATCACACCTCTGGGTGAGGTGCAATACGTCTGTAGCAACCGAGCCCTCGGTGCTACAGTTCCATTTATCTTCAGCCTAGGTGACGTATTGTGATACAGGGCCGTGATTTTGGCTATAAAAGGGTCCCCTAGACCCCTACCCCAAGCTTTTTAAGAGAATCATATATGGCGTGCCAGGAGACTCTATGGAATGCTTTCTCAGCATCCAACGAGAGTATCTACTTACAAATTTTTAACTGCATCTAGCCCAGGAAATACTTTGTGCCTAGTAGCAGTGTCTGCTAGTCAGCGGATTATCCCGGCTGTTAAGCAAGCTACACCACCTGTAGTTTGGACACTTAATTTTTTCAAAGGAAATGCTTCGGGACCACGGGATACTTAGTGAAGAGCATCAGGAGGCACCCCAAGGCATAGGGGCTGGGACTGGCACTAGGATGCCTTGCGGTGGACAGCCGAGCTCGATCCTTATAAAAGCTTTTTAACTGCAGCAGCTTTAGTGGACGCTACTGGAGCTGGAATTAGGCGGCTGCTGGCATGAGACTTGCCCTCCAATAGATCCTTGTAAATGGATTTAAAGTGTATTCATTCAAATTAGAGGGACAATTTAAATTAAAAAGCTTAGAGCTGCCTCCACCACAGGGGGGCTCTCTCGACCCACCAGCGGACAGGCACCAGTATTGGGAGAGGGGGGCTGGCCGTCAGGGTTCACCGCGGCTCTGGCACAAACCCGGCGACACGGAGGTGGCACGGGCAGGAGCGGACTGGCCGTCTCGGCTTCTCACTTTTTGGATTTTAGAAGGGCATGACATGCCTATATCTGTGTCTCCCCCTCCTTTTACTCCTCCACCTCTTTTCTTTTCGCATGACTATATGTACTTGTCACTTTTCCATGTGTTAGTTGTGTCTTCTGAGCAGTTTGTCAGCTTTTGGACACCTTTGAAGGTGTTTTCTATGTGTTTCTATGTGTTTTTGTTTGCCTGCCATTGGTTTTAACGGTGTTCGAAGGTGTTCGACGAACAGTTCGACGAACAGTTCGGCGAACACACGGGTGTTCGACGAACCGAACCGAACTCGAACACTACGGGGGTGGCTCAACACTACTGTGTACATGAGTCACTTGTAAGACCCGGCCGGAGCGAGCGACCTGCCCCACTTCCATTCTGTAGATCACTCCAAAAATAAAAGCCCATGCTGGATTTTCTTAATCTGACTTGGTCAAATAGCTTGAACAAGTTCAATTTACTTTTAGTTTGCATTGCAACCACAGCTGTGCCTGTGATTGCAATGCATTCCAGCGGGTTCAAAATGCCTCTATGCGCATACATACCGTCCCTCGTATATGATCCCCCTCACTGACTCACAATACATATATACCTACCCTCACCTACTGTATCCTCACCCATCCCTTGTAGACTGTGAGCCCTCGCGGGCAGGGTCCTCGCTCCTCCTGTACCAGTCGCCGTCACATTGTGTTCAAGATTATTGTAACTGTTCTTGTATGTATACCCCTTCTTCACATGTAAAGCGCCAAGGAATAAATGGCGTTATGGTAATAAATAATAATAATAATAATATATTCTGATTCCACTTCCTAAAGCTCCGTGGACTTTTGTCATTACCTCAACTCTCTCTAATTTTTTTTTTATTTGTTACAATGTATTATGAAACCAGTAAATCACTGTAGATTTTTATGAGCGAGTACTCAAGCTATACCTCTGTTATTTGTACTTGTGTGACACAATATATATATATATTGTAGGGGTTTGGTACTCACTCAGCCACGGTTCAGGTAGGAACAGAAAACGTTTTCATACAAACCACGCCGTGGGGTGGGGATATGTGAGCAGCCACTCCCACCCATCTCTTATGACTGCTTGTAAAAAACGGCCCTGATACGCCCTATTAACCCTCACAGCACTATGTGTGCTGGAGCATGCTTTCCCAGTTTTATATCACTGAAGCTGCCAACCTCAGCGATACATATCTCCCCTCAAGGACATGTCCAGCAGCCGTCTTACTATATATATATATATATATATATATATATATATATATATATATACAGTTATATGAAAAAGTTTGGGCACCCCTATTAATCTTAAGCTTAATGTTTTATAAAAAATGGTGTTTTTGCAACAGCTATTTCAGTTTGATATATGTAATAACTGTTGGACATAGTAATGTTTCTGCCTTGAAATGAGGTTTATTGTACTAACAGAAAATGTGCAATCTGCATTCAAACAAAATTTAAATGTATTTTACTGGGATTTTATGTGATAAACCAACACAAAGTAGCAAGTATTTTCAAAATGTAAAGGAAATGAAACACAATTTTGTAATTATTTTAAAAATATAAATCTGAAAATTGTGACATGCACTTGTGTTCAGCCCCTCTGAGTCAATAAACTTGGTCTTGCTCAGTGAGATTGGATGGAGAGTGTCTGTGAACAGCAATTTTCAAGTCTTGCCACATATTCTCAACAGGATTTAGGTTTGGACTATGACACATGAATATCCTTTAATTTTAACAACTTTTACTTCAGGATTGCCCTGTATTTAGCTGCATTCATGTTCCCATCACCTCTGACCAGCTTCCCTCTTCCTGCAAAAGAAAAGTATCCCCACATCATGATACCACTACCACCATGTTTGACAGTGGGAATGATGTTTTTATGGTTATGTGCATTGTTAATTCTTCGTCACACATAGCATTTTGCATTTAGGTCAAAAAAGTTCTACTTTGGTCTGATCTGACCAGAGCACTTTCTTCTACATGCTACCTGTGTCCCCTACATGGATTTTTCCAAACTGTAAATGGGACTTTTTATGGCTTGATTTCAAAAATGGCTTTCTTTTTGCACTCTTCCATAAAAGACAGATTTGTGGAGTATACGACTAATAGTTGTCCTGTGGACAGATCGTCCCGCCTGAGCTGTGGATCTCTGCAGCTCCTACAGAGTGACCATGAACCTCTTGGCTGCTTCTTTAATTAGAGCTTTCATTGCTTGGAATCTCAGTTTAGGTGGACGACCATGTCTTGGTAGGTTTGCAGCTGTGCCATACACCTTCCATTTTTGGATGATGGATTAAACAATGCTCCATGAGATGTTCAGAGATTGGGTTATTCTTTTATAAACTAACTTTATTATTCTCCACAACTTTATCCCTGACCTGTCCGGTGTGTTCCTTGGTTTTCATGATGCTGTTTGATCCCTAATTTTCTCAAACAAACCTCTGAGGACTTCACAGAACATCTGTAGTTATACTGAGAATAAATTACACACAGGTTGATTCAATTTAGCAATTATGTGACTTCCGGTGGCAATTTATTTGTTATTTAAGATTTTATTTAGGGGTGTCAAACTACAGGGGCCTGTATACAAAGACACGTCACTTTTTTCAGATTTATATTCTTAAAATATCTAAAATATTTTTAAAATATTTAGTATTTAAAGAACTATGTATCATTTCTATGTACACTTCACAAATACTTGCTACATTTTGGTGGAATATCACATAAAATTCCAATAAAATACTTTTTAGTTTGTCGGTATAACATGAACAAATGAGTAGTTCACGTGGATGCGAATGCTTTTTCAAAGCACTGCATATATAAAAATTGTATATAGTAAAATGTATACTTTAAAATTGTCTTCAAGGGAATGCAAAGCAATAAGCTTTCAGATAAATCATAGTAGAAAATAATCTACTTTTAAGTCACATAGGAGCACAAGTTCCTAAATTTATGATTCAAGGTAACCTGTTCTTAACATTTATTTACAACATAAGCATTAGATTTATAAAGCATAAACATTTTTATATGAGTGAAACATTTTTATGTTTTATTTGTTGCTTTGCTTTCTAATCACTAAGTGTTCTTGACACTGCACTCATTTATCTTAAACCGAGTTTTGCATCAATCCATTGCCTTATTAGTAAAGTGTAATAAATAAAGTCGACCTAACATCCCGCCTTTATACTCTAATTGAAAACAAGATCTCATGATAAGGCTTTTAGAGAACACTTTGCAGCACTACATCTTGTCCAGTTGTCTTCTGGTTCTAACCTTTTAACATAATGTTGTCATCACTTTTGTTTGTTTCGAGAGCAAATTGTAACATTAATGAGATTATTGCATCAGTCAAAGCTTTTATAGCCACAATCTTATCGGATGCAGTTACATAAAATGCTCCAATTTGCTTTTGCCATTGCCCTGATAGGATTTGATACGGTTTTACCGTCTCTGTCAACTGTCTGTTTTATTTTTCGATTTCTTTTATCCAACTTTTCAGCTTTTTTGGCTTGTTGAACTGCTCATGTCTTGCTGATATATTACATTGGGGATTACTTGAAGGATACAGAACTAATGTGCCTCGGAGTCTGAAAATAGATTTGGCTTTGTGAGTTTGTCTTCTGACCTTATATCTTAAGGACAGTTCTTTTCCACTGCACAAGGCCAACTTTGAGGTGTTAAAGTTGTCATAGGTGTCATTTTTTCACTGACTCATTCTTTCAAGTCGTCCCAGGGAAAGTACAGTTACATCAATTATGTGTTATTAGTTTGAGCTTTATTTTTATGATCCATCAGGGAGATATATCTCATGACTGTCACGCTAAAGAGGAATGAGTTCATTTTTCTCAATTTGAAAATCTTGGAACTTCACTGACTTTTCTACAGTGTAATAATGAGGGCTTGTTAAACAATTTTGTCAAGGACAGGAAAACAACATTTATATGGTGTCAGAGAAGAACTCTTAACGTACAAACCTGTTCTAGTCAAACGTATGTCATCATAACCTAGTGGTTTTCTTAGTGTATACCTAGAGTATTAATAGTGATTTTCTTTGTGTATACCTAGAGTATACCAAATGATTTTCATAAAAAATGACACCATGTTTTTTTTCCAGAATTCCTTTATAATGAAAACCATAGTAGACTAGAGAGAGTTGAAATATCTGTTGATGCATATTGAACTAACATAAGCTAAATACCTGTAGATCCCCATTTATAGTTTGAACCTGCCATCATGTATTACCTCTCTGCTTCTTCTTACTATCGTTTTCTATGTAAAAGAATGCATAAGATGGAATAAGGATTAAAAGAAGGGCGAACATCTAATGACTTGCTTTCCCGGTTAATACCGTATGTGTCCATTCCAACAACTAAAGAGATAATTTTGATTCCCAGACACCTTTGAGGCCCGTAAAAGGGATGAAGCAGAGTCTGCTACCTTTTTTTATTACAATTGGAGACTTGTGCTATCTGAACCCAATTGTTTAATTTTGGACTATAAAGGTCTTTCATATCCTTTGTTTTTGGATAACTTACCTTTGGCCCTTTTGAGGTGGAGATACCATCTGGTGCCTAAGTAGTCTTATTTGTGCTAATTTGAGTTGTGTACACCCCTGACACTGTTACTGCTCAGTCTTATGCCTGTTTTAGTTCTTAGATATATAATATTAATAATATTTATTATTGCTGTTTTCGTGATAGGTACTGCCTAATGTCACATACAGAATAGTGTGTATCTATCTATCTATCTATCTAAAGAAAAAATAGTAGAGACAGCACTCCAAAATAGATGGTTTATTAGCTCAAAAGAGCTGTGGCAACACCTCTTTTGAGCTAATAAACCATCTATTTTGGAGTGCTGTCTCTACTATTTTTTCTTTATATAAGAAGGTTTGGTATTTACCTGAAGGACGGGCACCCAGCTATTCACATTTTGCTTGCTTGTGCTGCTTTTTCCTCTTCTTTTCTATCTATCTTTCTATCTATCTATCTAAATGGAAAAAATCAGGCCGCACTCCAGTTCAAGGTAAAATTGTGGACTTTAATCCAGCAGGAAGCGGTGCAACGTTTCGATCTCACAACACGGTCTTTGTCAAGATCTATCTAGCTATCTACAGTGGTGGCCAAAAGTATTGGCACCCCTGCAATTCTGTCAAATAATACTCAGTTTCTTCCTGAAAATGATTGCAGTCACAAATTCTTTAGTCTTATTATCTTAATTTAATTTGCTTGCAAGAAAAAAACACAAAAGAGAATGAAGCAAAAATCAAATCATTGATCATTTCACACAAAACTCCAAAAATGGGCCAGACAAAAGTATTGGCACCCTCAGCCTAATACTTGGTTGCACAACCTTTAGCCAAAATAACTGCGAACAACCGTTACCGGTAACCATCAATGAGTTTCTTACAATGCTCTGCTGGAATTGTAGACCATTCTTCTTTGGCAAACTGCTCCAGGTCCCTGATATTTGAAGGGTGCCTTCTCCAAACTGCCATTTTGAGATCTCTCCTTCTGTGTTCTATGGGATTCAGGTCTAGACTCATTGCTGGCCACCTTAGAAGTCTCCAGTGCTTTCTCTCAAACCATTTTATAGTGCTTTTGGAAGTGTGTTTTGGGTCATTGTCCTGCTGGAAGACCCATGACCTCTGATGGAGACCCAGCTTTCTCACAATGGGCCCTACATTATGCTGCAAAATTTGTTGGTAGTCTTCAGACTTCATAATGCCATGCACACGGTCAAGCAGTCCAGTGCCAGAGGCAGCAAAGCAACCCCAAAACATCAGGGAACCTCCGCCATGTTTGACTGTAGGGACCGTGTTCTTTTCTTTGAATGCCTCTTTTTTTTTCCTGTACACTCTATGTTGATGCTTTTTCCCAAAAAGCTCTACTTTTGTCTCATCTGACCAGAGAATATTCTTCCAAAACGTTTTAGGCTTTCTCAGGTAAGTTTTGGCAAACTCCAGCCTGGCTTTTTTATGTCTCGGGGTAAGAAGTGGGGTCTTCCTGGGTATCCTACCATACAGTTCCTTTTTATTCAGACGCCGACGGATAGTACGGGTTGACACTGTTGTACCCTCGGACTGCAGGGCAGCTTGAACTTGTTTGGATGTTAGTCGAGGTTCTTTATCCACCATCCGCACAATCTTACGTTGAAATCTCTCGTCAATTTTTCTTTTCCGTCCACATCTAGGGAGGTTAGCCACAGTGCCATGGGCTTTAAACTTCTTGATTACACTGCGCACGGAAGACACAGGAACATTCAGGTCTTTGGAGATGGACTTGTAGCCTTGAGATTGCTCATGCTTCCTCACAATTTGGTTTCTCAAGTCCTTAGACAGTTCTTTGGTCTTCTTTCTTTTCTCCATACTCAATGTGGTACACACAAAGACACAGGACAGATGTTGAGTCAACTTTAATCCATGTTAACTGGCTGCAAGTGTGATTTAGTTATTGCCAACACCTGTTAGGTGCCACAGGTAAGTTACAGGTCCTGTTAATTACACGAATTAGAGAAGCATCACATGATTTTTCAAACAGTGCCAATACTTTTGTCCACCCCCTACGTTAGGTTTGGTGTGGAATTATATCCAATTTGGCTTTAGGAGAATTCTTTTTGTGTTTTTTCATTGAAGACAAATTAATTGAAGATAATAATACCAAAGAATTTGTGATTGCAATCATTTTCAGGAAGAAACTGAGTATTATCTGACAGGATTGCAGGGGTGCCAATACTTTTGGCCACCACTGTATGTATATTTATTTATATACATACATAGATACATACATATGTACTAAGGCAGAACTGAGTTATCGTTTATTACAACTGAAGTGCAACACTGCAACAATTTTTGGGAATGCTGCAATGTCATTGAATAAAAATGAATGATAGAAACACCTTAGGTCAATTGCAAGGACTGAAGGGTGTGCCCTCTCCTAACAAACAGGCATTCCTCACATGTATTAAAGCTGTCAAACAGTTGCAAATCATGCACACGGAGTGACTCAAACATAACATTCGAGCACTCCGAAGATACTAGGAAAACACTCAAGCATGCTTGTAAATCTCGAGTAATGAGCATGCTCGCTCATCACTAATGGTAACCTATCTCTAAAGTAAAGTATCTCTATGGCATCAAGGTCAACTTTACCCCATAGCAGCCAGAGAGAGATTTCTCAGTCCTGGACAGTTCAGAACATAACAGGTAGTTAGTTCAAGTAGTATAAGTCCTTACTTTTTACAAGAGGCCGGTGGACCCTTTTCGACCCACTTACAGTTTTTGCCCTATTTTTACCATAATTGTTCTTAATAGTATTATGAATGTTATCTACTGTATATCTGAAAAATTGGTGGCTAAATATCAAAGCATCTGTTTAATGGCATCTATGCAGAGCATTTGCTCTTGAGATTTAACATTAACAGGTAATATATTCTTGCATAATCCTATTCTGAGATCATATTTCCATTTACTTTTATAAAAATTGCCCTTTTGTTCAAAATGTCATTATTTATAATAAGGAACAATATTACATAAGAATATTCACATAATAAAATAAAACCTACAAGTATGTTCTCCTTTCTATCTGAGAAGACAATGCTTACAGATGTCAATACATCAAGTTTTGAAAAGATAGTCTTGGCATTATTGTTTTCTTCTCCTTTGTGAGCCTGTTTCAAATGTCAGTTCATTAGAACAATGTTTTACCTACTCACTCTTGGTTATTCTTATCTGTATCTGATGGAAGAAATAGAAAATTTCTATTAAATGAGATTTACTCTTACAATACTAGACAACTTAGTAGTAGTGTTGAGCCACCCCCGTAGTGTTCGAGTTCGGTTCGGTTCGTCGAACACCCGTGTGTTCGCCGAACTGTTCGTCGAACTGTTCGTCGAACACCTTCGAACACCGTTAAAACCAATGGCAGGCAAACAAAAACACATAGAAACACATAGAAAACACCTTCAAAGGTGTCCAGAAGCTGACAAACTGCTCAGAAGACATAACTAACACATGGAAAAGTGACAAGTACATATAGTCATGCGAAAAGAAAAGAGGTGGAGGAGTAAAAGGAGGGGGAGACACAGATATAGGCATGTCATGCCCTTCTAAAATCCAAAAAGTGAGAAGCCGACACGGCCAGTCCGTTCCTGCCCGTGCCACCTCCGTGTCGCCGGGTTTGTGCCAGAGCCGCGGTGGACCCTGACGGCCAGCCCCCCTCTCCCAATACTGGTGCCTGTCCGCTGGTGGGTCGAGCGAGCCCCCCTGTGGTGGAGGCAGCTCTAAGCTTTTTAATTTAAATTGTCTCTCTAATTTGAATGAGTACACTTTAAATCCATTTACAAGGATCTATTGGAGGGCAAGTCTCATGCCAGCAGCCGCGTAATTCCAGCTTCAGTAGCGTCCACTAAAGCTGCTGCAGTTAAAAAGCTTTTATAAGGATCGAGCTCGGCTGTCCACCGCAAGGCATCCTACTGCCAGTCCCAGCCCCTATGCCTTGGGGTGCCTCCTGATGCTCTTCACTGAGTATCCCGTGGTCCCGAAGCATTTCCTTTGAAAAAATGAAGTGTCCAAACTACAGGTGGTGTAGCTTGCTTAACAGCCGGGATAATCCGCTGACTAGCAGACCCTGCTACTAGGCACAAAGTATTTCCTGGGCTAGATGCAGTTAAAAATTTGTAATTAGATACTCTCGTTGGATGCTGAGAAAGCATTCCATAGAGTCTCCTGGCACGCCATATACGATTCTCTTAAAAAGCTTGGGGTAGGGGTCTAGGGGACCCTTTTATAGCCAAAATCACGGCCCTGTATCGCAATACGTCACCTAGGCTGAAGATAAATGGAACTGTAGCACCCTGAGGGCTCGGTTGCTACAGAGGTATTGCACCTCACCCAGAGGTGTGAAATCTCACTCTCAGGTAAGGATGTAGTGTGGATCAGGACCCGACACCTGCATGCATTACACCACATTGCCGTGGGGCAGGGCGACCAATATGCCCCTGAGATGGGCACGACAGTCCCTGTCCCTGGCTGGAGTGGGGGGAGGGAACACTGAGGAAGGGGAACCCTGTAGTGCAGGAGCAGGGAGGAAGCAGTTCCTGGGTGCATTGAGAAGGGAGTATAAAAGGTGGGCACCATCTTAGTTCAGTGCAGAGAAGTCTGAGCAGAAGTGGCAGGGAGCAGGGGCTCTGCATGAGCTCTGCTCCGGAGGCGGGCCTAGTAACAGAGGCCCAGGCCTGGAAGAGGGAGAAGGAAGGAAGAGGAGCGGAGAAGGCTCCAGGAACGAGGAACGAAGGGATCTCAGGGGTGCGGACGGGCGAGTCGCCACCGCACGCCAGAATCCACCTGCGTGGAGGGGTCTGGCCAAAGGGGGAGACCGGTCCCCGAAACTAGTGGAGGCAGGAAACGACCCTCAGCTAGAAACAGGAGGCTGTGACATTTTATGTGGCGCAGCCCCTCGCTACACCCGCTAGGAAGGCACCACATAGGGTCAGGGAAACTGGCGCCAAGTTTACCAAGAGGAGGCCCGAGGCAGCCGGACAGAAGGGTTGGTAAGAAAGGCCAGACAAATGTGACACCCCAGGGGTCTGGTTGCCACAGTAACGTAATGTTATGTCTGAGAGCAGGTGGGAGGTCCTTTAGTCAGGGATCCTGTGCATGCCACACCTCCTGCCCAGTCTTGGGAGGGGAAGAACTTCCCCTATATAAACCTGGGGCTGAGGCAGGCTGAGTGAGTAGAAGAAGAGAAGAAGTAGAGACAGCATAGGAAGAAACAGCAGTTACAAGGAGTCAGGGGCTGGCAGCTGCAGAGTTCGCCCTGACTAAGAAGACTTTTTACCGGACCCGGAGTCCGAGGCTGTGGGGACTAATTCCTGCCCAGCAGCAGAATCCGTCAGGCAGGGGATTTCAGGTCCTCTGGCCCAGAAGCCCGAAGGCACGGTCACACGCGTGGGACCAGCACCGCCATCGTGGAGCGGAAGCCATTAGAAGGCCCCGAGTCACCGGCCATACGGGTGAGCACCACACGGTACACTCAGGGACGTGGGCTACTTACATCAGCTCCTAGCAAGGTAGCCAGAAGAGTACAGTCAGTTTGGGAGGCCTACAACTACGCCTGGCCAGGGGAGATCCCATCTGCTCAAGGACTGACCAGGCCCCATCCGCTAGCAAGTACTCCGGGAGGGTCTTTTGTTGTTACCAGTAAAGACCCTGAACTACACCGTACCGTCTCTGAGTGGTTCCTGCTACCCCCATCATCCACGTCGGCTGCCCTGAGGCCATACCCCTCCCGTTGGGGGTTATACTATCACGCTGCACAATCCCACCATCGGCCTCAGCGGTCTGCCCTGCAGCAGCAGCCCCCTGGCTGCACTCAACGGGTGGCGTAGTCATCAACCATTTACTACTAATGGACTGCCGTCTAGTTTGACTCCCTGGGCACGGACCGGGTCACCGCCACGAGACTACAACCCTCCACAGATCCGGCTCCGGGTAAGCTCCCGCATGCGCAGCGCAGCGCGACACAGGCCCAGGGGCGCGTCAACTTTGGCGTAGTCGGCAGGATTTCGTGCCCGCAACCACCGGGTACTGCGTGCCTGAAAAGCAAAGACTGTTCAAACTTACCAGTGGTGAAGATTCCCGCTATCCGTGGAGGTTTCCCGCCATCCGGCGCCATCTTCTACCTTCTTCCCGCCATCCGCGAAGTTTTCCCGCCATCCGGCGCCATCTTCGACCTTCTTCCCGCCATCCGTGGAGTTTTCCCGCCATTGGACGCCATCTTGAGGACGCCGCGCGGGAAGAAGAGGGGCGTGGACTCCGAAAGCGCGCGAGAACTGAAGCCCCGCCTCACGTCCGGACGTTGCGTAAGGTCCTGGAAGGAGCCCAGCAGACGCCGAAGTCACAGGAGCGCGACGGAAGGTCCTCAACCCTGACGATCCACTGCGGAGCCGCGGCCTACGGAAGAGGATCATCGCAAGGTAGGCCACGGTCCACTAGGGGGGAGGAAGATGTCGGATACGGAGGAGAGCTTCACTGCCTCAACCCCCGCCAGCGCTACCGCTGCTGCAGTTATGCCCTTCACCATGCCCTATATCCCGGGAGCAGCTTGGCTACCCCAGTACTCAGGGGAGTCACATACCCTGCATGACTTTAGAGAAAAGCTGGATAGCCTCTTCCAGGTGTACCCCCTCACAGAAGAGCAAAAAGTGAGCATCCTGGTGGCCCAACTAACCGGGGCAGCCAAAAGAGAAGTAAAATCTTGGCCACCTGGGAGGAGGACTGTCGCAGAGATACTAACCCGGCTGAGGGACACCTTCGATACCCGCACCTCAGCCGAGATCAAGCTTAGATTCTACGGGTGCAAGCAGCGAGCGCATGAGAGTATAAGGGACTATGCACTAAACCTACAAGAGGCTCTGAGGGCCATAAAGCAGACCGACCCTGATGGGGTGGGAAACGAGGACAGGCTGTTGACTGAACAATTTATAGAGGGTTTATATTGCAATGCCCACCGAACCCAGTTGCGGGCAATGGCCTTACAGGATCCCCATCTGGACTTTGCACAGTTCAAGGATAGAGCTATCCGGGTGCTCCGAGAACCAGCACCGGGTGGCGTTGTGACCCACAGGCGCCCAGCTATCACTTACCACCAGGAGGCGGCGCCCTTGTCGACAGGGCCTGTGGGAGCTCATGCGCAGGCTTTGGACAATGACCCGGCTCCAGACCTACACCATCAGGTCCAAGAGCTAGTTAAGAGCGTTGCTGCGCTAACCCGAACTGTGCAGTCTTTACAGGTTTCCACCCCAGGGAAGATCCAGCTGGCATCCGGACCGGAGGACATCCCGTGGCGTCGACCAAGGAGGACCCCACCGGCCAGAGGAAGACCCAGTGACCGATACAGCGAGGACGGACGACCCATCTGCCGCCGCTGCAATCAACCCGGACATATGGAAAGGTACTGTTCTTTAAACGGGCACAACCTGGGGTAGAGGGCCAACCCCCAGGAAAAAGATCACCAGGCCCATCGAACTGGCGCGACAGATATGTGGGAGGACGTCCAGTCTTGCCTGTGGTACTGGATGGCATTCCCATGAGTGCCCTACTGGATACCGGGTCACAGGTCACCACCATCCCGTACGTGCTCTTCAAGCAGTACTGGAATGACTCGGATATTACTCGCTACCCTGACGACGACTTGAGTATCATCGCCAGCAATGGCCAGCCCGTGCCACAAATCGGATTTAAAGAGGTGACCCTCAAAATCGGTAGAGTCGAACTGGCCGCACAGGGACTGATCATTGTAGATATTGATAAACATGAGAGTCACCCAAAAATAACTCTAGGAACTAACGTAATTGAAAATTGTCTTGCAGAGGTGATTTTCCTTTTACAGCAGGTTGCCAAGAACGCCAGCTCCGGCGAGCAGCGGGTGCTCCAGAAAGAGATCCGGGCACTGATGCAACGGCAACAAGTGGAACTCTCCGGCGGTGAGATTGGTAGCGTAAGAATGTGTGACCCTTTTCCTATTGCCATGCCCCCAAAAAGTGAAATGATGATTTGGTGCCGGGCAGCTATTGGTCTGAGAGGTAGAGATTACCAGGCAATGGTAGAACCAGTTTACTCAGACAGTAGGCCCACCATTTTGACAGCACGGGGGGTGGTCAATGTACGCCATGGGAGGGTGCCCGTTCGCATAATAAATATCGGGGAGAGGGAAGTGTACCTGCCCCGGTATGCCACGCTAGCCAAATTATATACCACTAATCAAAATTCTATACAATCTGTGGAACCCTTGCCTCCATCTCACCCGGAGGAAGGTAACGGCTCTAAGAAAGACATGGAAGACTGGTGTCAGCAACTACATCTGGGTACTGACTCCACTCCCTCACATCAGAAACAAGGAGTCTATCGGGTGGTTCAAGAGTATGAGAGAGTGTTTAGTAAACACCCGTTAGACTTCGGGCGAGTCAAGGGGGTAGAACACCGCATCCCCACGGGAGATCATCCTCCCATAAAAGAGAGGTATCGACCCGTACCCCCTGCACATTACCAACACGCCAAGGGGATGCTTAGAGACATGAAGGAGGCTGGGGTAATCCGGGATAGCTGTAGCCCCTGGGCAGCCCCACTAGTTTTAGTCAAAAAGAAAGACAACACCATGAGGATGTGTGTAGATTACCGGAAAATCAACCGTATCACACACAAGGATGCGTACCCCTTACCAAGGATAGAGGAGTCATTGGCTGCTTTAAGATCTGCTAACTTCTTCTCTACCTTGGATCTCACTAGCGGGTACTGGCAGGTTCCTGTAGCAGAGGCGGACCGGGAGAAGACCGCATTCACCACCCCGATGGGACTTAGCGAGTTCACCTGCATGCCGTTCGGACTCTGCAACGCCCCAGGAACCTTACAACGATTAATGGAGTGCTGTCTGGGCCACAGAAACTTCGAGACGGTCCTGTTGTACCTGGACGATGTCATCGTATACTCCAAAACTTATGAGGACCACCTGAAACACCTGGCGGAGGTGTTCGAAGCTCTGGCGAGTTACGGCCTAAAGGTGAAACCCTCCAAGTGTCACCTCCTGAAACCAAAGGTGCAATACCTGGGACACGTGGTGAGCGCTGACGGAGTGGCTCCCGACCCCGATAAGATCACCGCAATTAAGGGATGGCCAAGCCCCTCCAGCGTAAAAGAAGTGCGGCAGTTCCTAGGGTTGGTAGGCTACTACCGAAGGTTTATTCCCGGTTTCACCAAAAAGGCAGCACCTATGCAGGACCTCCTGATAGGCCAGTCCCGGAAGGCCAAGAACCAGAAGCCGCCCTTCAAATGGGAAAAGCTAGAAGAAGAGTCCTTCCGCCAGCTGAAGATGGCCCTCACGGGGGATGAAATCTTGGCGTACCCGGACTATAGCCAGCCCTTCATCCTCTACACCGACGCCAGTAACATCGGGCTAGGAGCCGTACTGTCCCAGATTCAGCAGGGGAGAGAACGGGTAATCTCCTATGCCAGCCGAAAACTGCGACCCACCGAAAGGAACCCCGAAAATTACAGCTCATTTAAGCTAGAGTTCCTGGCCGTGGTATGGGCAGTCACCGAGCGCTTTAGGCATTACCTCGCTTCTTCCCGGTTCACCGTATACACGGATAACAACCCGTTGACACACCTGGACACGGCAAGACTCGGTGCCCTGGAGCAGAGGTGGATGGCCCGTCTGTCCAACTACGAGTTCACAATCAAATACCGGGCAGGACGCTCCAATACTAACGCGGACGCCCTGTCCAGGATGCCCAACCTGCCGGACGAAGGAGAAGATCCGGAGGGACTGGAAGAAGTTGAACTCCCTGCGTTCCACCGTCATGGGACTATCCAGTATTCCCACCGGGTAAGGGGTAAGCAGGCTGCTACGTTGAACCCCTTACCCCACTACAACTGGGCGGAAACGCAAGACAGCGACCCTGCCGTCCGACTGGTGAAGGAGATGCTGACTCGGCCGGAGGCTCGCCTTGAACCAGACGCTCCGGAGGAAGCCAAACAACTATGGGCGGAGAAGAGTCGACTATTCCTTTACAAGGGGAAGTTGTGCCGCAGAATGGTCAACTCCCGGACGCAGCCATGGTGATGGAGGCATACCACGACGGAGCTGGACACTTCGGGTGGAAAAAGCTGGAGTTCCTGCTGCGCGAGCGGTTCCACTGGGTAGGCATGAGGGGAACCATCGAGAAGTGGTGCAGAGACTGTGGCCCGTGCAATCTGAGAAGGAAGGACCGGGCCAGCCAGAAGACTCCCCTGCAGTCCATCGTCACCCGGCAACCGTTGGAACTGGTAGCCTTGGATCATGTAAAACTGACCCCAAGCAGAAGTGGCTACGTCTACGCGTTAACCATCGTGGATCATTACTCCCGGTTCTTGGTTGTCGTCCCCGTCAAGGACTTAACGGCTCAAACAGCAGCTAGGGCCTTCCAGCAGCACTTCTGCCGTCCACACGGGTACCCGGACCAAGTGCTGACGGACCAGGGACCTGCCTTTGAAGCGGAGGTCTTCCAGGAATTCTGCAATCTGTATGGCTGCCGGAAGATAAGGACGACACCCTACCATCCGCAAACTAATGGACTTTGTGAAAAAATGAACCAGGTGGTAATGGATCTTCTAAAAACATTGCCCCTGGAAGAACGCAGTCTGTGGCCTGAGAAGTTGCCCGATCTGGTGGACCTATACAACCACATCCCGGTAGGTTCCACCAACTGTACCCCGGCTTACCTAATGAGGGCGAGACCTGGTAAGTTACCTGTTGACCTGGAAATGGGAGTCCTGACACCTGAGGACACTTCACCAGAAACAGACTGGGACACAGAGAGGCAGCAGCAGTACCGGAGAGTACAGGAGAGCGTGGAGCGAAGTCTCTGTCAGGCTAGGGAAAGACAAGAGAAGACTTACAACCAGTATGCTCCCGCTGTTCCCCTGGTACCCGGAGAGCAGGTCTTGAAGAGGAAAAGACGGCTCCACAAGTTGGATGACCAGTGGGAGAAGGACCCGTACACCGTACTGCCCTCAAGCCACGAGAACCCGAAGGTCTGTACCATCAGTAAAGACGGAGGGGAAACCACAGCCATTGTATCCCGGGACCACCTGAAGAAGTGTCCCGAACAACTGAGGAACCCTGAAGAGGAACAAGAAGACCATCGACCCGTGGGAGAAAGGGAAGATATGGTTAGTACCGTGCTCGGGGACTTCCCTCGGTCTTGGACTCAAGTCAATGGTGCAGTTGTGGTACCCGTACTCACCTTCCTCCAACCATCATCCCAAGAACCTACGGAGCAACGGGTAGAGCTGGAAGAACAGCCGGTCCAGGAGGCAGAAGACTCCACACAAGTAGAACAGGAGAATCAACCCTCTGCTTATAGTGAGCCTGCCGTACCCCTAGTGAGACAAAGAGCCGGTAGACAGCTGCCCAGTTTACCCTTGACAGCTCCTACACCCTGTAGTTCAGGGCCAGACAGTCAGCTCCGTAGGTCCACTAGGGCCACTAGAGGCCAGTTACCCGCACGTTGGAGGATCTAAATGTTTAAGCTATTTTATAATGTTTACCTGTCTATAGTTGCTTGTGTGTAATTTTGTATTTCTAGTTGTTTTTAGGAATCCTTGGTGGATTTACCGGGAATCCTTGTATATAGTTGGAGCGTAACCCAGGATGGACTAAAGACTGTCAAGGACTCGGGGTAGAACAGACCCCTACCTGGTTACGTCTCCCTGTGTTGGTGAAATGGACACCTTGCTTTCTTCAGAGACTGCACCCGGTTGCGGACACGCCGTAACCATCTTTATGTGTTTTCTTATTGTATTATTAATGTTTTGCCTTGTTATGTTTTCTAAATGTGTTTAGTCCCGGAGTACTAAATTTTACTAGGGGGGAATGTGACACCCCAGGGGTCTGGTTGCCACAGTAACGTAATGTTATGTCTGAGAGCAGGTGGGAGGTCCTTTAGTCAGGGATCCTGTGCATGCCACACCTCCTGCCCAGTCTTGGGAGGGGAAGAACTTCCCCTATATAAACCTGGGGCTGAGGCAGGGTGAGTGAGTAGAAGAAGAGAAGAAGTAGAGACAGCATAGGAAGAAACAGCAGTTACAAGGAGTCAGGGGCTGGCAGCTGCAGAGTTCGCCCTGACTAAGAAGACTTTTTACCGGACCCGGAGTCCGAGGCTGTGGGGACTAATTCCTGCCCAGCAGCAGAATCCGTCAGGCAGGGGATTTCAGGTCCTCTGGCCCAGAAGCCCGAAGGCACGGTCACACGCGTGGGACCAGCACCGCCATCGTGGAGCGGAAGCCATTAGAAGGCCCCGAGTCACCGGCCATACGGGTGAGCACCACACGGTACACTCAGGGACGTGGGCTACTTACATCAGCTCCTAGCAAGGTAGCCAGAAGAGTACAGTCAGTTTGGGAGGCCTACAACTACGCCTGGCCAGGGGAGATCCCATCTGTTCAAGGACTGACCAGGCCCCATCCGCTAGCAAGTACTCCGGGAGGGTCTTTTGTTGTTACCAGTAAAGACCCTGAACTACACCGTACCGTCTCTGAGTGGTTCCTGCTACCCCCATCATCCACGTCGGCTGCCCTGAGGCCATACCCCTCCCGTTGGGGGTTATACTATCACGCTGCACAATCCCACCATCGGCCTCAGCGGTCTGCCCTGCAGCAGCAGCCCCCTGGCTGCACTCAACGGGTGGCGTAGTCATCAACCATTTACTACTAATGGACTGCCGTCTAGTTTGACTCCCTGGGCACGGACCGGGTCACCGCCACGAGACTACAACCCTCCACAGATCCGGCTCCGGGTAAGCTCCCGCATGCGCAGCGCAGCGCGACACAGGCCCAGGGGCGCGTCACAAAGGACACACAAAGGGGGTCCTGTGAAGCGCTCCAAAGTTATCTGGGAGTTGTCTGAGCCCCTCACCTGGTGAGCACAGTACGACGTGGGCAGCCGTTACCTGCAGACGTGGTCTGGATAATAAGAACTGTGAGTAAAGGCCCTGGACTGCATCACTGACTCCGTGTCATTACTGCTGCTGCCCTGCACCATCACCCCCATCCTCCGCATACACTGCCCTGAGGCTATACTCCTCCCGTGGGGAGTTATGCTACGCTCTGCTGCACAACATCAGCCTCAGCGGTCTGCCCTGGAATGGCGGTTCACTCTGACCGCAATCCACGGGTGGCGTAGTCGGACATTTAAACATCAAAACCACATAAATAGTTCCGCCACTGGTTTGACCGCCCTGAGCCACGGAACCGGGTTGCCGCCACGGAGACTACAACCACCAGCATCCACCAAAAAGGGTCCGGCTCCAGGTGTCCCAAGGCCCAGGGGGTGCGTCAGAACATTTTCATCACCTTTCACAATCACCAATGGGACAAGGCAGGGATGTTCTCTGTCCCCTGTCTTATACATCCTAGTGACGGAGCACCTGCTCTCATCAATTCGCCATAACCCCAATATTAGGTGGATTGAGGTGGGAGGCACCGAGTACAAGTGCTCTCTATTTGCTGATGATGTCCTAGTATATATCACTCAATCACATATATCCATCCATGCTGTTATGGCTGAAATAGATCACTTTGTTACATGGTCAAATTTTAAAATCAATGCAGCGAAGTCTGAGGCCCTCGATGTCTCCCTCCCCAAATCCATATAGGATTCCATCCAGTCCAACTTTCCCTTTGCCTGGCCCTCACAGGGTATCAAATACTTAGGAATTCCTATTCATAGAGACCTCTCCCATCTATGTTATCTTAATTTTGGGCCCTTTATTGAACAACTCCATACAGACCACGGTTGGCAAGTAAGAACTGTAAGATTCACTACGTGAACCACTGGTGTTTTGTGGAAAAGCACATGTACACTGTGTTCCAAATTATTATGCAAAAAGTGTTTAGGAGTGATAAGGGAAGAATTTGTTTGTTTGTCAGTTAAACTCATTGATGGTGATGTGTGTCAGGGCTCTTTATATCACTGTAAGCAATTGCAGACACCAGTGCTAATTAGTTTGTCAGGTGTGTCCAATGAAAGGCAAGACTACTTAAGAAGGCTGTCTCACATTATTCAGCAGCCTACATTTTCTGCCAAAATGGGAAAGAAAAAGGATGTGTCGGCTGCTGAGAAGCAACAAATTGTGGAGTGTTTAGGTCAAGGCATGACTACAATCAACATTGTGCGATGATCAGGATGAAGTGTCTTGGCAATCAAGAAGTATGTAGCTGATTCACAGTACACACGTGTGCGTGCTGATAAGGGCAAATTGAGGACTCTTTCCTACAGGCAATTACGTCAGGTTGAAAGAGCAGCGGCAAAAATGCCTTGTCATAGCAGCAGACAAGTTTTTGAAGCTGCTTGTGCCTCCAACGTCCCCCGAACAACAAGATGCAGGGTCCTTCAGAGGTTTGCAGCTGTGCATACGCCATCCTGTCGACCTCCTCTATCCACTTCACACAAGCAGAAACGGCTCCAGTGGGCCAAACATTACATGAAGACTAATTTCAAAACTGTTTTGTTCACGGATGAGTGCCGTGCAGAGCTCGATGGTCCAGATGGATGGAGTGGAGGATGGCTGGTTGATGGACACCCCACGCAAACACGGCTACAGCGCCAACAAGGAGGAGGTGGAGTAATGTTTTGGGCTGGAATCATGGGGAGAGAGATTGTCGGCCCCTTTAGGATCCCTGAAGGCGCTAAAGATGAACTCCATAATGTATGTGGATTTTCTCAAACAGCACTTCCTGCCATGGTTCAAGAAGAAGAACCATGTATTTCACAGCAAGATCATTTTTCTGCATGATAATGCACCATCTCATGCTGCACATAAAACATCTGCATCTCTGGCTGATATGGGCATAAAAGGGGACAAACTTATGGTGTGACCCCCATGCTCCCCTGACCTCTACCCCATTCAGAACCTTTGGAGCATCATTAAAAGGAGTGTCTATGATGGCGGGAGGCAGTTCACATCTAAGCAACAGCTCTGGGAGGGTATTCTGTCCTCATGCAAAACAATTGAAGCAGAAACCATCCAAAACCTGACAAATTCAATGGACGAGAGAGTTCAGAAGCTCCTTTCGAACAAGGGGTCCTATGTGAAAATGTAACATCACCTAGAATAAAGTTTTGAGTTGAAAACTGTTTGATTTCAGTTTCTAACAACCTGCTAATGCTTATAATTTCAAAAATGACCATTTTTTTGGTCTTTATTAAAATGAAAAGGTTGATCGAAAAGTTTGGGGGATCTAAGAGTGTGGCAACCCAGTAGTCATGATTACTTCGAATTCTGACAATATGAGGGTCATGCTGCAGGTAGTGCAGCAAGAAGGCACTTATGTGTCTTGCGCATCTCGGAGCCCCAAAATTATTTTCCGGGCTAGATGCAGCTAAAAATTATTTTTAATTTTAAATCTGGTGGAGCTTATTATAGATGGCCTAATAGGATCAGTGCTGCACACTGCTACAAAGCCCAAATTATTTTCCAGTCAAGATACAGATAAACATGATTAGTAATTTGAAAGCTTAAAACGGTTGGTAGGGTGATTTTAACCAATCATCAAGCTTTTACTCTCCCCAGGATGACACAGGGGTAGAAAAGTCGTTTCGGATCCATGATTTGTTCATCTTTATGAACGTGAGTCTGTCTACATTATCAGTGGAGAGCCGCGTGCGCTTATCTGTCAGCACACCACCAGCAGCGCTGAACACACGTTCAGACAGAACGCTGGCTGCGGGGCATGACAAGATCTCCAAGGCGTAAGTGGCTAGCTCCGGCCATTTATCCAGATTGGAAGCCCAAAAAGAGCAAGGGTCCAGTGACACAGTCGAGGCTTCAATGTTTACTTGGAGATACTCCTGTACCATCGTCTCTAGGCGTTGACTATGTGTCAGACTTCTTGTCTCCTGTGGCCTTGCAAAGGATGGGCTAAAAAAGTGGTGAAATGATTCCGCAAAATTGATGTTACCAGCAGATACTGTGGTTCTGTTACGGTTTGAGTGCTGAACACTTGACGGTCCCACGGTTGGCAAGTTGGAACTGTGAGATTCACTACGTGCACCACTGGTATTTTGTGGAAAAGCACATGTAAGATTCTGCAACAGTCTCTGCTGATACTCCTGCATGCGTGCATCCCTTTCTATGGCAGGAATAATTTCTGCAAATTTACTTTTGTACCGGGGATCTAACAGTGTGGCAACCCAGTAGTCAGGATTATTTCTAATTCTCACAATTCGAGGGTCATGTTGCAGGTAGTGCAGCAAGAAGGCACTCATGTGTGTTGCGCATCCAGGAGCACCAAGTCCCTGTTGTGTTGGTGGCGAGGTAACAATCATGCTTCCTTCCTCTGTCCTCTCCCCCCAACCTCGCACAACAGAAATGTGATCAAGGTCTCCCTCATCTGATGAGTCTTCCATCAGTTCGTCCTCCACTTCTTCCTGGGCTCCTGCACCTTCTTCACTAGTTTGGCTGCTACCATGCGCCCTGGTAAAACCATCTCCCCCACCCTCACATGCCTGCCGCCTTGGTGCTGCCGACCGTCTGGACCTTGCAGATGTTAGCCCTTCCGCATACAACTCCTCCTCCTCTACTTCCTCCACCTCCTCTTGTGCCACCACCTGACTCCGAATTCTGTTTAACATGTGCTCCAGCATGTAAATCACCGGAATAGTCATGCTGATAATGGCATCATCAGCACTAAACATCTTCGTCGCCATTTCAAAACTGTGCAGAAGGGTGCATAGGTCCCTGATCTGAGACCACTCCTCCAGCGTGATTTGCCCCACCTCTGAATCTCGTTGGCCCAGGCTATACGTCAGAACGTATTGCACCAGGGCTTGTCGGTGCTGCCACAGTCGCTGCAACATGTGCAGAGTTGAATTCCACCGGGTAGGCACATCGCATTTTAGCCGGTGAAGTGGCAGGCCCAACGACTTCTGTAGAGATGTAAGTCGCTGAGCTGCGGGATGCGAACGGCGGAAGTGAGCACACAGCGACCGTGCCCTCTGCAGAAGGCCATCTAGTCTGGGATAGTGGGCTAAAAATTGCTGGACAACCAGGTTCAACACGTGAGCCATACAAGGCACGTGTGTGACATTGCCCCGGCGAAGGGCCGCACCCAGGTTTGCAGCATTGTCGCACACGGCCTTCCCTGGTTTCAGGTCCAGTGGAGACAACCATTCATGAAATTGGTTCTCCAGAGCTGACCACAACTCCTCAGCTGAGTGACTCACATTTCCCAGACATTTCAATGTAAAAACCGCCTGATGACGTTGAGCCCTACTGCCAGCATAGTAAGGAGGTGTGCAGGATCCCTTCTGCGCAGTTAGAAAGCTTGTGGCATGACCAGACAGGCTTTGGGTGCAGGTGGAAGACCGAGAGGAGGTTGAGGAGGCAGAAGCAGTGGAGAAACTTTGACATAAAGAGGATTGACGCACAACTCGTGGGGACGGCAAGACTTGGACAGCAGTCCCTTGTCCTGCTGTCACCATAGTTACCCAGTGCCCAGTCAGCGACATGTAACGCCCCTGTCCATGCCTACTCGTCCAAGTGTCTGTGGTGAAATGCACCCTGTCACAAACAGAGTTTCTCAAAGAAGCGGTGATGTTGTGTGCGACATGCTGGTGGAGCGCAGGCACACCTTTCTTTGAGAAGTAGTGCCGACTGGGCATCTGGTACTGGGGCACTGCGACGGACATAAGGTCTCGAAAATCCTCTGTGTCCACCAGGCGGAAAGGCAGCATTTCTGTAGCCAAGAGCTTGCAGATGGTGAAATTCAACCTCTTAGCTTTCTCATGGCTAGGAGGAAATGGTCTTTTACTTGTCCACATCTGAGGGACCGAGGGCTGGCTATTGTGCTTAGACGGGGTTGATAAGGGTGTCCCCGGCAAACTGCCGGTCTGTGAGGAAGATGCAGGCGGAC
This sequence comes from Phyllobates terribilis, assembly GCF_046119375.1. Classification (NCBI taxonomy): domain Eukaryota; kingdom Metazoa; phylum Chordata; class Amphibia; order Anura; family Dendrobatidae; genus Phyllobates; species Phyllobates terribilis. The sequence continues at coordinate 201,952,576 of NW_027362764.1, read as the reverse complement.
ATGTTAGGTTGCCTTGATCCAAAGGTGGTGCTATCGATGTCGGACAGCGCTCAACACCAGCTGGTGTTACCACCTCCAAAGAAAATGATGACCTGCCAATCACGCTGGCTGTTGCGGGTAAAGAGGTGGCAGGTCTGCGCCCCAAAACAGGTGTGACTGCTGTCCCCCCAGTCACAGAGGATGAAGAGGCCGCGGATGCACAAGATATGGCAGACGGTGGTTGGCCCGGCCGGCTAGGCCGCATTGTAGCACACTGAGCTTCCCACTGCAACTTATGCTTCATGTCCATGTGCCGGTTCATGCATGAAGTACTCAAACTATGTATTTTTTGGCCTCTACTTAGCTTTTGCTGACAAATGTTACAGATAACACGAGTTGGGTCATCTTTATCGATCTGAAAAAATGCCCAGGCTATGCAAGGCTTAGTACCCATGCGACCTGAAGAGCCACCACGACTTGTGGTGAGAGGCAGAGTTGTGTTTGAGGATGCAGTTGTTGACGTGCTTCCAGTACTACGTCTCTGTCCAGGAAGGCGCAACCTGACCTCGTCGTCACTAGCATCTTCCTCCACCTCCTCTGCTGACCTCATCTCTTGGCTGACTGTGGGTTGACAGTAAGTGGGATCTCCAACCTCATCATCATCACCCTGTGTGTTATCACACCCGTCGTCATCAGAGCCAACCTGTTCCTGCCCTGACAAAAAACTAAAGTTGTCGCTCCAATCAGGTATTTGAGTCTTATCATCGTCTTCCTCATTGTCTCCACCAACAGGAGTTACAGTTTGGGAATGAGGGTCTACATTATGGTCAGAACCTTCTGCGTCTGGTCCTGGATCCGACTCATAAAGATTCTGGGCATCAGTGCAGATCATTTCCTCGTCTGGATTCACAGAAGCGCTGGAGTCGACCTCTGATTCCCAGGCTATAGTATGAGTAAACAGCTCTGCAGACTCAACCATCTGTTCTACCTCATACTCAGACGGGCAGCTGGAGATTTGGGAGCTGTGAGGAAGCAAGTGCGATTTGGGTGACACCTTTGAGGACTGGAGTATTTGTGATGTTGAAGTTGATGTGGAGGAGAGCCCACTTAAAGGAGCACTTGATATCCGTTGAAGCACCTGCTGTTTTTGTGCCTCATCTGGAATTTGTAGCGATTGGCGTGGCCGTAAGAAAGGGATCTTATCACATTGTCCGCTAAAAGAAGTAGACATTTTAGTTTGGCTGGAAGATGGTCTTTCTTCTGCAGATGTTACTGTTGCTTTAACACCTACCCCACGGACACAACCTTTTTTCCCCTTCCCAACACGCCTATTCCCCTTTCCACCAGCAGCAGGCCTTTTTCCACTCATTTTGGTGGTTAACTAATTCACAACTCTGGAGTTGTTTGCACAAAAAAACAATGGATGGTAACCGAGCAGAGCTGAGTGGCCAAACTGTGGCATTAGGCCAAAACTATTGGCTGGGTTAGATGCAGAAAAAAATATATTCAGTTTGCAACCTGATGGAGGTCAGTATAGATGGACTAATAGAGAAAGTCCGACACACTGCTACAAGGCCAAATATTTTTTCAGAGGTAGATGCAGAAAAAAATTATATTCAGTTTGCAACCTGATGGAGGTCTGTATAGATGGATTTATAGAACAAGACCCACACACAGCTAGAAGCCCAATATTTTTTCAGAGGTAGCTGCAGAAAAAAATATATTCAGTTTGCAACCTGATGGAGGTCAGTATAGATGGACTAATACAACAAGTCCCACACACAGCTAGAAGCCCAATATTTTTTCAGAGGTAGATGCAGAAAAAAATATATTCTGTTTGCAACCTGATGGAGGTCAGTATAGATGGACTAATACAACAAGTCCCACACACAGCTAGAAGCCCAAATATTTTTTTCAGAGGTACTGTAGATGCAGATAAAAATTATTTTTAATTTGCAACTTGATGGAGGTCAGTATAGATGGACTAATAGAGAAAGTCCGACACACTGCTAGAAGGCCAAATATTTTTTCAGAGCTAGATGCAGAAAAAAATTATATTCAGTTTGCAACCTGATGGAGGTCAGTATAGATGGATTAATAGAACAAGACCCACACACAGCTAGAAGCCCAATATTTTTTCAGAGGTAGATGCAGTAAAAAATATATTCAGTTTGCAACCTGATGGAGGTCAGTATAGATGGACTAATACAACAAGTCCCACACACAGCTAGAAGCCCAAATATTTTTTCAGAGGTACTGTAGATGCAGATAAAAATTATTTTTAATTTGCAACCTGATGGAGGTCAGTATAGATGGACTAATACAAAAAGTCCCACACACAGCTAGAAGCCCAAATATTTTTTCAGAGGTACTGTAGATGCAGATAAAAATTATTTTTAATTTGCAACCTGATGGAGGTCAGTATAGATGGACTAATACAACAAGTCCCACACACAGCTAGAAGCCCAAATATTTTTTCAGAGGTAGATGCAGAAAAAAATATATTCAGTTTGCAACCTGATGGAGGTCAGTATAGATGGACTAATACAACAAGTCCCACACACAGCTAGAAGCCCAAATATTTTTTCAGAGGTACTGTAGATGCAGATAAAAATTATTTTTAATTTGCAACCTGATGGAGGTCAGTATAGATGGACTAATACAACAAGTCCCACACACAGCTAGAAGCCCAAATATTTTTTCAGAGGTACTGTAGATGCAGATACAAATTATTTTTAATTTGCAACCTGATGGAGGTCAGTATAGATGGACTAATAGAGAAAGTCCGACACACTGCTAGAAGGCCAAATATTTTTTCAGAGCTAGATACAGAAAAAATTATATTCAGTTTGCAACCTGATGGAGGTCAGTATAGATGGATTAATAGAACAAGACCCACACACAGCTAGAAGCCCAAATATTTTTTCAGAGGTAGATGCAGAAAAAAATATATTCAGTTTGCAACCTGATGGAGGTCAGTATAGATGGACTAATACAACAAGTCCCACACACAGCTAGAAGCCCAAATATTTTTTCAGAGGTACTGTAGATGCAGATAAAAATTAGTTTTAATTTGCAACCTGATGGAGGTCAGTATAGATGGACTAATAGAATGATGCTATGCCCAAAAGATTTTACTTCACTAGGTGCAGTAAAAAAATTGGTATTCTATACACAGGTGGTATATCTTGCAGCACAGATAGGCTACTCCACTGACTAACACACTCTGCAATAGGCCAAAAAGGATTAGCTTTGCTAGATTCAGCCAAATGCTGTGAAAAAAACTTGCACAGCACTGGCACAGACCTGCCTGGCAAAAACTGATAGGAACTGATGTAACCTAGTCCTGAAAAGGACTCCAATTACAATTAGTCTTTACTCCCACAACCTATCTATTTAAGAGCACAGACCTCCCTGATAAAAGTCGTAGGAAATGCTGTAACCTAGTCCTTAAAAGGACTGCAATCACAACTATTCCCTACTCCCAAGCTATCTGTATATTTGTGCGAAAATTGGCTTGAAATTAACAAGGTATAGCGCACACAGCAACAGCGGTGCCGTCTAACACGCAGCTGCAGCAGTGAGAAAATGGTGGCGACGGGGAAAATGGCTGGGTCTTATAGGGCAAGGACATGTGACATACACTGCCAATGACACATGCCCTTGCTTGTGTGAAAAAAAGCACTTCGCTCTGTGTGTGCGCTGCTGATAGGCTGACAGATTGCACCTCCCCACTGCAAATGCGGGAAAGAGAAAAAAAAATGGAGATCTTCATTGTTCCTGCAGAGATCCATCCCCTGCCCCTCCCCCCACCCCGCTGTACACTCAAACTGCGTATTAACATTAATTTTCATCATTACTGAGAAAAAATCCAGTTATGATTTTGGTGCACGAACAGTTATCGAACATAACCTCGAACAGCCGAATTTTTATCAAATTGTTCGTGTTCGCCGAACGGCTCGAACACCGCCCAAAACAGCTCGAATTTGAGATTGGCGAACAGTTCGAGTAGAACAACGCTCATCTCTACTTAGTAGCTTATCACTGTATTACAATAAAGCTTGGATTTTTTTTAGTGTCACTATCAATGCTGATGTTACTTCACAATTAATGAACAAATTCAAATTTAAATACACAGGGAAATATTCACAGAACCTATTTGAAAGGCATATAATAAAAGCTAAAACGTGTGGTTTTCTATAGCATTTTTCCCATCAAAAAAGTACGTAAATGTCCTACAGCTAGGACATGCCATTATTGTCTAGACTGTCGTGAAGCAACTGATCGAAGCCACATGGTTCTCAGAATGAAGAAGCTGCTGTGGTAATTAAGCTCACTGACCCATAAACAGTTTTTCTACGCAGCATGGAAAGTTGTCTACGGCCTTGTTCACAACTCCTTTTTTCTAGTACGTGTATTACCCATTTTTTACACAGATAGACCACGTACACTTTATAATCTATGGTACTATGCACATGTCTGTGTTTTTAAATGGGCCATGTGTCCATGCAAAACACACCGAGACATGTCCGTTTTTTTTCCGGCAGCACGGATGACAAGGGCCAATAAAAGTATATGGGTCCATGCAAAAAATACGTACAGCACATGGATGACATCTGTGTGCCATCCGTGTGCTGTCCATGTCTAACATTGCAAAGTATAAGAGAAGCTTTGTAATTTAATTTTTTTTTTTATCTATACCGGAAAAACATTGATAGTAACTAGTGATGAGCGAGCATGTTTTGTTAACCCTTTCGCCAAGTATACTCGGGCGAGTATTTATAGCGTGCTCGGTGATATGTTTGAATCGCTCCCGTGTGCATGATTTGCGACGGTTTGACAGCTTTAATACATGTGAGGAATGTCTGCTTCTTACACATTCCTCACATGTATTAAAGCTGTCAAACAGTCGCAAATCATGCACACGGGAACGATTCAAACATATCACAGAGCACGCTGTAAATAGTCGGTGCTCGCACGAGTAGACTTGGCGAAAGGGTTAACAGAATATACTCGCTCATCACTATTAGTAACATAGTAACATTGGTTGAATAAATTCCTAGGTCCATCCAATTCAACCTTTCTCCTCCAATTGTTTTCCCTACATTAACATACTAACTTACTGGGACTAGGCCTCACAAATGTATTATGACACACTGATGGTAAAAACGGATACACTGATGGTAAAAACAGACACACTGATAAAACACTGATGGAAAACACTGATGATGATACCGGTACCATTTTTTAACATACTTGTTTTATAAGGACATGTGAAGTAGGCCTAAGAATAGCCACAAGGAATGGCTTCCACCACAGTTTCTTTCCAGTATCTGACTCTTATATCTTTTTGAATTCACTTAAGATGGGAATGACACAAAAGTGATGAAAAAGTATAATGAAAGCTTTAGAGTTCTTTAAGAATATGTATGCATTGTTGTTTTTTTATTATTTCTTTGCTTCCTAATTGCAAATCATTGTAAATAATCTTTACTAAAAATTTCTGACCGTTTTGTTGCTGTAGAGTCTATGTAACCTCCAAACATAGCAGGTTGTCCTGCTGTTTCTGACATCTATCCAGCAGCACTTTGCTCATATGTGTGTATGAGCTCTCATTTGTCCTTTATCTCATGGTTAGATGTGACCGCAGGGTGTGGAGAAGAGAGAAGGCATCCAAGTCTATAGGGAAAGAAGATCACTTTGACATGTAGTATATCAAACAGAAGATAGGGAGGAAAACATAAGCAAATCAGTCTGCAGGGAGTGAGGGAGATAACACTAGTTTTATAGTACAGGGAAAAAAAATTAAACAATCTCATTGCACACATTTTAGCATCCAATTCTGATAGAACAGAATGAGTAGATGACTCATGGACTGTAGAAGGGAAAGTAGCACAGGAATGCAGCATTGCTGATACATGATATTTAATGCAATCGTCAGCATTCTAGACACACAATGAGATATCCTGAATGTGGATTCCTAATATTAACATTAATTGTATTCAGTATCACTGTCTATCATAAAAAACAAACGGTACATTTACTTTTTCTTTCACAGGTACCTAGCTAATGAAATTAAGAAGAGAGATGGATTTGAACTTCTCTGGGAGGTATGTAATTACTTTAATGAAATCTACAATATATGGTATAGAATTGGATTCTAGTGTTTTCCCTTGACCTTGTTTCATGCAGAATTTCTCTATAATATGGGATAGAGTGTGTCATGTTTTTTCTCATTATTCTATAGAAAAGCTTGCATTCCTCTAATAGATTTCTATGGTATCGTTTTATAATATATTTATATAATATGTGTACACGAGTTTTTCAAGCAGAAAACGCTTCAGATAGCGCTGGAGTTTTTTTTTTCCTTTAGTGTTTTTGTGTAATTTTTGGGGTTATTTCCTGAGCGTTTTTTGATGGTTTTAGTTACTATTGTTTTTTTGGAGGTTTTGCCTATGGTTTCTGTGACATCATTTTTACTATAATTTTCCTTTAATTTTTTCACACGATTGAATAAGGCTATGTGCACACAGATTTTTTTTGCAAAGTTTTTGGAGCAGTAATTGAGCAGAACCTTCAAGTTTTTGAGGAGTTATGTGTCTTTGAGGAGGATTTGAAGACCTTCCGCTGAGTTTCTATTCTGAAAACTGAGATAATCAATATTTTTCACTTCACCTGTTATTAGTTTTAAAGTATGGTCTCATTGTACAGCCTGTCTCATACAGGCAAAGACCATGTCTGCGAGTAGGGGTGAGTGACAACAAAAATTCCCCAATAACGCGTCAATATTAATACAGGCTTGTGTACTCATTCACCACTACAGGTTGGATTAGCTTTTGGTCACATGAGGCAGCCGCAGTGTCAGGTCATAACCTAAAATCATTTTTAGGTGATGTGAATAATTTTAAATAGTTAGTTACATTGACAACTGTAAAGGAGTGTGTTATATTAGGCAGCAAACAGTCAGTTGTTGAAGCCTATGTGTAGAACGAAGAAAAATGATCAGTGAGTTGGAAGATTTGTGATGGCTAAAACTTTGAGTTAAGAGTATTTGTTCAATGGCTACTGGTAGTGATGAGCACAAGTGCTCGTTACTGGAGTTACCCGTGTACAGTACAGACCAAAAGTTTGGACACACCTTCTCATTTAAAGATTTTTCTGTATTTTCATGACTTTGAAAATTGTGCATTCACACTGAAGGCATCAAAACTGTGAATTAACACATGTAGAATTATATACTTAACAAAAAAGTGTGAAACAACTGAAAATATGTCTTTGATGACTGCTTTGAACACTCTTGGCATTCTCTTGATGAGCTTCAAGAGGTAGTCACCGGAAATGGTCTTCCAACAATCTTGAAGGAGTTCCCAGAGATGCTTAGCACTTGTTGGCCCTTTTGCCTGCACTCTGCAGTCCAGCTCACCCCAAACCATCTCGATTGGGTTCAGGTCTGGTGACTGTGGAGGCCAGGTCATCTGGCATAGCACCCCATCACTCTCCTTGCTTGGTCAAATAGCCCTTACACAGCCTGGAAGTGTGTTTGGGGTCATTGTCCTGTTGAAAAATAAATGATGGTCCAACTAAACGCAAACCGGATGGAATAGCATGCTGCTGCAAGATGCTATGGTAGCCATGCTGGTTCAGTATGCCTTCAATTTTGAATAAATCCCCAACAGTGTCACCAGCAAAGCACCCCCACACCATCACACCTCCTCCTCTATGCTTCACGGTGGGAACCAGGCATGTAGAGTCCATCCGTTCACCTTTTCTGCGTTTCACAAAGACACGGTGGTTGGAACCAAAGATCTCAAATTTGGACTCATCACACCAAAGCACAGATTTCCACTGGTCCCTTGTGTTCTTTAGCCCAAACAAGTCTCTTCTGCTTGTTGCCTGTCCTTAGCAGTGGTTTCCTAGCAACTATTTTACCATGAAGGCCTGCTGCACAAAGTCTCATCTTAACAGTTGCTGTAGAGATGTGTCTGCTGCTAGAACTCTGTGTGACATAGACCTGGTCTCTAATCTGAGCTGCTGTTAACCTGCGATTTCTGAGGCTGGTGACTCGGATAAACTTATCCTCAGAAGCAGAGGTGACTCTTGGTCTTCCTTTCCTGTAGCGGTCCTCATGTGAGCCAGTTTCTTTGTAGCGCTTGATGGTTTTTGCAACTGCACTTGGGGACACATTCAACCTTTGCCCAATTTTTCGGACTGACTGACCTTCATTTCTTAAAGTAATGATGGCCACTCATTTTTCTTTACTTAGCTGCTTTTTCTTGCTATAATACAAATTCTACCAGTCTGTTCAGTAGGACTATCAGCTGTGTATCCACCTGACTTCTGCACAACACAACTGATGGTCCCAACCCCATTTTTAAGGCAAGAAATCCCACTTATTAAACCTGACAGGACACACCTGTGAAGTGAAAACCATTTCCGGTGACTACCTCTTGAAGCTCATCAAGAGAATGGCAAGAGTGTGCAAAGCAGTCATCAAAGCAAAAGGTGGCTACTTTGAAGAACCTAGAGTATAAGACATATTTTCAGTTGTTTCACACTTTTTTGTTAAGTATATAATTCCACATGTGTTAATTCATAGTTTTGATGCCTTCAGTGTGAATGTACAATTTTCAAAGTCATGAAAATACAGAAAAATCTTTAAATGAGAAGGTGTGTCCAAACTTTAGGTCTGTACTGTATGTCAGGCAATCTCTGCATGTTTTGTGGCTGGCTAACAGTCACAAAACATATGGGCTTGGGAACTCGAACATGTCATTCGAGCACCCGTGATACTCGGTGCATACCTGAGCACCCTACGCAAACTCGAGTTACAAGCACTTGCGCAAATCACTAATGGCTAGTCTTGTTGGGTGTTACCAGTAGGGCTTAGGACCTACGAAAATTTGCTCCAAGAAAGAAAAGCAATTAAATCAGCATCAGTTTCACAGCGCCCAGGCTCATGCTACGTCTAGGAAGTGAGAGCTAGTCTATATGGTTCAGTCTTACAGAAGATACAATATTGCTCAAATTGCAAGAAGTTAATGATGGCTTTAATAGAAAGGTGTTAGAACACAGCCAATTGCATTTATCTGTATATGGTGCTACACAGCAACAGAAAGTCAGAATTGTCATCTGCAATGCCTTATGAAAGAAAATTGAAAAAAAAAATTACATGATGCTCCATAGTGAGCAGATCAGTTTTAATGGCAAAACCATCAAAGGTTTAAGGTAGTGTGCTCATCTTGTAAGGATGTGCTACTGCCAGGGACAATGCTGTTTCAAAGCTAAAGGTAGGTAAGTCATCAGCAGATTGATTCAAAATACTGATCAGTAATAACAATCAGCGGTGGTAGAATAAATATTTAAAAATAAAAAAAGGGGTAATAATAACCAATGGGGCTGCTGTTTTATGAAGAAATGTGGATAGTCAGAAATGGAAGCCACAAGTTTAACCATGATAAAACCTGCTTCCGTGCTGAAACTCATAGCCTATTTTATCATCATTAAACCTGTTATTTTCATCTCTGCTAATCTTCCATACTTCAAAAATCAGCAGGGCCTATGATTACCACTTTATTTTATTTTATATTTTGAACTGTTTAGAGTTCTTATCTAGACACCTATCCACATGAGCATTAGAACTAGACCATGGAGTAATGGAAGAAAGTTGCATAGCCTGGTAAACTTACTCACACCATTTGAATAGTTAACTGCATGTATTTCACCTACATATGGAATAGATAACACAAGCATGCACTATATGTGAAAGGCAAGAAGCTGGTTTAGGCACCACTTACCTAACTATTGTTGTAAATGAAGAAGACCCCTAATGGCAATTGGCTCGTTTAGCAGAATAGTCCACCCTGCACACTACAAAGTTAGTATAAGGAACATGAAAAAGTGATATAGGTGTTAATATTTTGATCTGATCAAACATCTTTAGGGTGCATTAGAGATCTATAGATTGGCCCCACAATGCAACTTAGGTGATTTAAATAATCTGTCACTAACGTCTTGGTGTAAGATGCCCCAAGACACTTTCTGAGATCTTGTGGAGTCCATGCTTTTAACAGGACAAGCTCCTTAGCAGGCCAATGTGGATCTATACAATGTTAGACAGGTGGTTATTATTATATGGCTGATTTGTGTTTAGTATTATTATCGTACTGTATCTAGGCCTCCAGCAGAACAATATAGATGTCATGAACTTGCCAACCCTCTAAAGATAATGCAATGATTCTCCTCATCCTGTGTCAGTGTAAAGGCTGACACATGAGCTACCGAGAACGCAAAGCATCAGCTTATTTTATTGCTCAATGCTTTTTCTGTGAAGCCATATTAAATATTTGTGATTTTTTTTAATTTTTAAATATAATTGTGTTTAAAAAGACTGGGTTCACTAGTCTCTTTTTTTCGGATGATACATTATTGAAAAGACACATCAGAAATAAGCTGGATGGGAAGGAGTTAGCAATATTATTTTCTTTTGACTACTTTTTTATTGGATTACTCCCACTTGTTAAGGAAACAATTCCACAATTATATTATATCATAAGTGCAGTTTCATCAAAGCTGATTATTCTAAAGAACCTGCTGGGTCAAGAACACAATGATCCAGAGTAAAATTTAACTTACCTCCTTTATCAGGAATGAGGTGAACAGAAGTGAAGGAATCTAAGACAGGATTATGTAAAACAATGCATTATCTCTCTGGCAAATCTAAAGTAATATATTCAATATTGGTGGAGGTGTGTGGGAAAAGTAAATTTAATATTATGATGAATCACATTATCACTCCATGAGATTGGCTTTAATAAAAAGTATTTATCAGATACCTGGTAATCCTATAATTTGCTCTATTATCCATCTATCTATCTATCTATCTATCTATCTATCTATCTATACACACGAGGGGGTACCCAAAAAGAGAGAATTCTTTTCTGTAGGCAAGTGGGTTGTCAGTGCTGCCCTCTCCCTCTAGGTGCTCTTAGTAGACACTCTCCCTGCTCAGTTGGCCAAGTGGGGTTCATGAGAAATCATTAAAATGGACAGACTATGTGTGCACGATGCGGAATTGAAGCAGAAATTTCCTGACTGTTTTTGCCTCTCCCTGGCAGAAAAAATGCATGTTGATTTACATGCGTTTTTGACGCGTTTTTACATGTGTTTTTTTTAAGCGTTTTTTGAAACATTTTTGTACATCAATGAATGCTTTTTGGAGCTAAATAAAGTTATTTGGTGGGACATTGCTTAAACCCTTGGATTAAGAACTGGGGTGAGTATATTGGTTCATTTAAATGACTAAAGAATGGGTCTGTTGTATTTCAAATAAAGTGTTAGCTATGTGTGTGCTTTTTTAACTTTACTTTAACTTTTTTAACTTTAACTTTACTTTATCTTTACTTTACTTTAATTAAGTTTGGTCATGAAAAGGTCTGATTGACACCTTGTCATCATCAAACAAAAGAGCTGGGTGTCAGCTAGTCCCATTCACCCAATCTTCATTAGCATTTCTGTTCCTGTAATTTCTGCAGCTGCTGTGAGCTGCTAATTTTAGCCTGGGAAGGTGCCAATAGGCAAACATTTTCCCTGGCCATAATTAACATCACACAGCTGGTTCATTAGCCGCTATGTTTGGGGATCAGCACTCAGCAGCGATTTGAACACAACATATCTATGTTGCATCCAAAACGTGGTGTTATAATGCAGCACTTTTGTTGTTGGTACATGTGAATCCACCGCATATAATGACACTTCAATCTGTCAAAATCTTCAGCGGAGACTAGTGTATCCGCTAGAAAGTATTGAATGCGGTAAATCTGCATGGTTCAGTGAACACATGTGAATTTACCTGTGTTCAATAGAATGCAACATTGGACGCAGCAAAAATTTGCATCCAAAGCGCTGCTACATCCGGATCGTGGGCACAGAGCCTAAAATTTTTAAAAACATGGCATGGGCTCCCGCCTAATTTTTATAACCAGCAGAGGGAAAGCCGACTGCTGGGGGCTGATATTAGTAGCCAGGGAAGGGACCATTAGCCAACAATGTTCCCTGGCTATTAATATCAGCCCACAGCTGTTTGTTTAGCCTTTACTGGCTAGATTATAGGAGGACCCCAGAAAAAAATTGACATGGGGTCCCCCTATAAAATCTAACCAGCAAAGGCTAAACTAGACAGCTGTGGGCTGATATTAATAGCCAGGGAAGGGACCATGAAGGGGCCATAAATACTAGCTCCCTCCATGGCTATTAAACACCCCTCAGCAATACCAGAAATGGCGCATCCATTAGATGCTCCAAATCTGGCGCTTAACCTCGCTCTTCCCACTGTAGCGGTGGCAGTGGGGTAATGGGGTTGTGGTTCACGTCAACCTTATATTGGCAGCTGACGTGAAGCCCAGGTTAGTAATGGAAGGCATCTATAAGACGCCCCCATTACTAACCGCGTGGTAAAATAGTCGCCGCCTTATCAATAAAAACACATCCGGAATAAAGTATTTTAATGAAATAAAAAACACGTTTTTTTTTTTTTAAAAATACTTTATTGTACACCTCCGTGAAGCCATCGATCTTCTGAAAATAAAGTAAAAAAACAAACAACCATATCCCTCTCCTGTCCGCCGTCAATGACGCAGTCCACGATCACCGCCGATTGTCCCTCGACAATCTGTGTCACTTCTACAACAGTGACATCAGCAATCACTGAAGACCAACTGATGAGCCCCAGTGAGCTAACCACCGTGGGAGCATTCTTGAGAATGCTCCCACAGGGGAGGTCACATGAGTATCAGCTGATCGGTCACGTGACCGATCAGCTGATCACTACAGTACAGTACCTGCCGTGACATGAGCATCAGATTACCGGTCGCATGACCGATCAGCTGATCACTGACATCACCGCAGGTCCTGGCAGCTCAGTACACTGCGGGGAGCGAGCCCGATCCCCACAGGGTGCCGCTAGCCTGTTATCAGCGAGAGCGGTGACCGGATGAAAGGAGTAGTAGCCTCCTCTCCCGCCCATGGTACCACACACAGCGAGTTTCCGCTGCGAATTCGCGGCCATTGACTTTAATTGAAACTCAGCAAATCCACTGGTTACCTGCAGGTTCAATTCAAGTCAATAGGTGTGAATTCACGTCGGAAACGCCAGAACAATGGTAGTGCTGCATTTTTTTAACACAATGCGAATCTGGAGTGGAAATTTCCGCATCATGTGCACAGCACATGCAGATTTGCATTGCAATGCATGGCAGACCAATTACAAGCATTTTTGATGCGTTTCCGCAGTGGGAAACTGGCCGCAAAAACGTTTCATGTGCACATAGCCTAAGGAGCAACATGCCAACATCAAATTCTGTTTCCTGTTAAAGAAAACGATGACAGAAACAGTTTCAATGCTTTGGGAAGCTTATGGGAAGGAAGCTCTTAGCCAGGCAATAATTTACGTGTGGTTTGCACTTTTCAGAAGCGGCCAAATGTCATCTAAAGATGAATCCTGTTCAAGTTGACGCTCAAAGTCCAGAACAGATGACAATGTTCAAAAAGTGCGTGATGCCATCATGTTTGATCGTCATAAAGCAATCAACAAATTGGAGTAAATAACTGTAATTTCCTGGAGTTCATATAAAAGAATCTTAACTGAAGATTTGAACATGAGATGCATCGCGGCAAAGTTTGTTCCACAACTGCTTTCCGATAACCAGGGGGTGGACTGTCTGAGAGTGTGTCAGGAATTGAAAGAACAGGCAGAAACTGATCCTGATTGTTTGTCAAAAGTCATCACAGGGGATGAATCTTGGAGTTACGTCTATGATCAAGTGAAATGTAATTTGAAGTCCATGATGGTTTGTGTTTTTGACATCGAAGGAGTCGTTCAAGTTGAATTTGTTCCTCAGTGCACCACAGTGAACCAACATCTGAATTGTGGCAATTGGGGGACAGGCTGCATCATCATAACAAAGCGCCTGTCCACACAGCATGGAAAATAAACCAGTTTTTGGCAAAAAAAAACGCATAATCGTGGTTTCTCTCTTACTTGCCTGAACTAGCACCCTTGACTTCTTCTTATTCCCAAGAATGAAGAAAAACCTAAGGGAAAGTATTTTCAGGACATAGAAGAGGTTAAGAAATAATAGCTGGAGGCACTTAACAGTATTAGTTCAGAAGAACCTAAAAATTGTTTCGAACAGTGGAAAAAACATTGGGACATGTGCATATCATCTAATGGACAGGATTTTGAAGGGTTTTCAAGATGTTATCTTGAATAAAAAAATATAAATAAGTAATTCTCAATTTGGGGGGTACCCCGTCGTACATATATATAGTATATATATATATGTAAATACTATAAATAAGAAGAGAAATTTCTAAGCAGAGACTTAACTTGCAGCCCTTGGGCCCCAATGCAAAATGTCCAACAGGACCCCCAACTATTGCAGGTCTTTAATATTAAAAGTCTTTTTATATGAACCAAAGGGACCTTTGGGGCACGTTAGCATTTGGGCCCCTTTGCGATTGCAACCCCTGCACCTATAGAAACTCCCCTGTTTCTAAGGAAAAAGTGAGATTTTAAGAAAAATAAATAAACAGTCAAGATGTGTCTAAGCATATAAATAGATGTGAGAAATGTAGACATTGTTACATCATTGTTTTGTTGTATGCTACTTTATTTTACTTACATGTATTTTTCTGTTTGCTCTTTTTAGCCACAATATGCAAATATCTGTTTTTGGTACATTCCACCAAGTTTAAGAAAAATGGATAAGGGACCAGAATACTGGCATATTCTGAACCAGGTAGGCATTCGGCAGTTCTTCACAGATACAGTATATTTGGAACTGTTAACCTTTTAGCTCAAAAATAATCTGTACAAAACTACAACACTGAACTGAAAAATAGTAATTGTTTAGGGAGTATTAAGTTTCTGACTCCCCCATGTGGTAAATGAGGACGAATGCAGGTAAGTATAAAGGAATCACAATCACCAGTGGTTTGACAAATCTTCCTTATTGTTTATAACATAGTCAGTCTCTTGGCTAACTACAGATTCTAATTATAGTAAAATAAAGTTTTGTGTTTTCTTCTTTTTCTACTCTATTTTTCTTTTCTAGTTACTTCTATTATGTGATTCTTTAGCTTCACTACTGTAAATAGTTTAACATAGAATATTAATTTCAGAACAATGTTTGCAAAGAGATTTGTGCTTTAATTCACATTTTAAATACACACAAGAGTTATACTTGTGTTGTGTGGCAGTTGTGAGACCCTGTTAAGGTCCATTTATACTACATGATTATTGTGAATAAGCATTTATTCCAATGCTTCTCTCATGATAATTGTGCCGTATAAACTGGCTGCTAATAACCCGACTAACGAGTAAAATACTCTTTTGTTGGGTGAAATGATCTTTAGCAAGCAGAACTCACATTACTAAGAGCATGGTATATTTAGCACACTGAAAGATTTATCAAAAATTGTTCACTACATGTCGGATGCGGGTCTTCCTATATAAAAAGGCTATTTAATGACCATTGATCATCAAGCAAGTAGCTGATTGGTCGTTATTTAGTGCCACTGGTCGGCTAATGTAAACTAACCTTTACAGTCTGTGGCATTTACATGCAAAGGTGTTTAACCATGGTCATGACCTTACGATTTTCCGTTTTTGTACTTTTGTTTTCTCCTCCCCTTATTCCAAGTGCCATAACTTTTTTTTTTTTTCTGTCCCTATGCAAGTTGTACTTTTTAATGAAGCCATTCATTTTATCATGTGATATCATGTGATGCCGAAATTGCTAATAAAGTGCAATTCCGCAGTTGTTGTTTTTTTTTTTTTGCCATTTTCACTATATGGTAAACCTGATCGGGCCATATGATTCTCCAGGTCAGCACGGGTATGTAAAAGTGAACAAATGTAATTTTCCCTACCTAGCAATGGTGATATGACACTCATATATATATATATATGAGGCATCGTCATATTATCCAAAGGTGTGTGTTCCTTTAAACAGAACCTTTCATCACAATATTCAGGTTGAACTGCATACACAATGTAATAGTGAATGGGCACGTTTTTGTATTTAAATTTTGCCTCTCCATTGGAAAGATATTAGCAGTCAAAGTATTTGTCCCCTAATGAGTTAATTTTCGTTAAGTCCAAGTGGGTGTTATCAGATAGTTTTCCCTGGGGGCATGTAGTCTTCCTGTATGATGTCAACCAACAATTAACAGCCAGCAACATTCAAAGGAAAGAAGAACACGTTCCCACCTTAGCTGAGAGCAGGTTTCTCAGTGTGTGAAGTGTGTGATAAAGCTCTGATCTTCTGGTCTAACCTCCTGCATGAGTCAATATGAGGGAAGGGGCAGTGCAGTTGAATTTAGCTATGTCACATTACGAACCCTTCTAATAGATCTCCTTATTTCATAGCACTTTCACCTCTGCTATGCTAGGAAAAAGAAGAACATGCCCCTCAATAGCTTAGAGCAAGTTTATCAGTGTGATATGTATAATGTCAGACATCTCTGATCTACTGGTCTAACCTACCGCATAAGTCAGTGTGGAGGAGGGGCAGTGCAGCTGAATTTAGCTGTGTCATATTACAAACCCTTCTATCGGCTCTCCTCCTTTCATACCACTGTTATTTCCACTCTACCACCCCCCCAACCACACACTGACTGTCCAGAGGTGTATCAGTAATCACACTTATGCCTGATATTCGCAAGCACCTTGTAAATGCTCTGTTCTAAAATCAGTGTTATTACATTTCACACATTTATTGTCTGCCTTTTGTGGACTACTCCTGTGTAAGGTATAATGACACCGTTCTCTGATCTGGCTACAGAGGGATTACAGGTTGCCCTGAGCACAGCAGACATAAGTGATTACTTATGCTTGACTGCATTTTTGTATCAGTTTGACCATCAGTTCTGATCTGTTGTATTGCATCAGGCTCCAAAAACTGAAGCATAAAATATATAAAAACCAACCAACATAGTAACATAGTTTTTAAGGTTGAAGGAAGATTAAGTCCATCTAGATCAATCCATAGCCTAACATGTTGATCCAGAGGAAGGCAAAAAAACCCATGTGGCAAACACTAAGCTCCACATTGGGGAAAAAAATTCCTTCCCGACTCCATACGACAATCAGACTAGTTCCCTGGATCAACGCCCTATCAAGGAATCTATTATTTATAACCTGTAATATTATACTTTTCAAGAAAGGCATCCATGCCCTTCTTAAATTTTAATATGAATCACTCATTACAACATCATGCGGCAGAGAGTTCCATAGTCTCACTGCTCTTACAGTAAAGAATCCCCGTCTGTGATTATGATTAAACCTTCTTTCCTCCAGACGTAGAAGATGCCCCCTTGTCCCCGTCTCTGGCCTCAGAGTAAAAAGATCAGTAGAAAGGTCTTTGTACTGTCCCCTCATATACTTGTACATAGTAATAAGATCACCCCTAAGCCTTCTTTTTTCCACACTAAATAACCCCAAGTGTAATAACCTGTCTTGGTATTGCAGACCCCCCAGTCCTCTAATAACCTTGGTCGCTCTTGTCTGCACCCGCTCTAGTTCAGCTATGTCTTTCTTATACACCGGAGACCAGAACTGTACACAGTATTCTAAGTGTGGTCGCACTAATGACTTGTATAGAGGTAAACTTATGTTCTCCTCATGAGTATCTATGCCTCTTTTAATGCATCCCATTATTTTATTTGCCTTTGCAGCAGCTGCCTGACACTGGCCACTAAACTTGAGCTTGTCGTTCATCAATACTCTTAGGTCTTTTTCAGTTACAGTTTTGCCCAGTGTTTTACAATTAAGCATATAATTATACATTTTATTTCCTCTGCCCAAGTGCATTACCTTACATTTATCCCCATTAAAGCTCATTTGCCATTTATCAGCCCAAGCTTCTAGTTTACATACAGTAGATCCTCCTGTTAAATCTGTTAATATTTCCCTGTCTTTTACATTTTCTTAATAAAGGGAATATTTTGATCTTACTTAAATACCTAAACAAATCTAGTTATGCAAATCAGTAAAACCAACATATGAGAAGATCCTATTAATCAATCTACATTTTCCTGTAAAAAATGTTTGGCCTCCTTCACCCTCATTTTTATATATTCCAAATATGCGATTTGCATCTTAAAAGAGAAAGAGGAATTGAACTCTAGTGCCACTTATTGGAGGCAGCAATTCTAAAAGTCAATATCAACCCTTTAACAAGCCTTGCCATAAGACTTAGGAAAAATGACAAACCAAAATCTTTATTGCCGACACATGTTTCAGGGTGTTGCCCATCCTCAATAAGTAATATGATTTGGCTATATGAGAGGCCTCTGACTGGGATCTAAGGAATAACATGTCTCCTTCTGGAGAGTGATGTGCCTGACATGCCAGTGTAAGGAGACTTAAAGGCCATGCAATGTTGGGAAGTTAAATATGCAAATCACCTCTTCAGAGAAGATGACTTGAACTTTATTGCCACTTATGGAAAATATCAATCCTAAAAATCAATATTGACCATTTAATGAGCCTTTCTACATGACAAGATAAAGTTCAAAAATTAATCTCTATTTGCAAACATGTGTTTCAAGGTGTTGCCCCTCCTCAGTGCAAAGTAAGATATCTGATTTGGCTGTATGAGATACCTTTGACTGGGGTCTAAGAGGTAATGTTTCTCCTGGGGGAGAGTGACATGTCAGTGTAAGGAGACTTAAAGGCCATGCAATGCTCCTCTGGGAAATTAAATATGCAAATTGCTTCTTCGGAAAGAAAGAGACTTGAACTGTAGTGCCACTTATTGGAGGCAGCATTCCTAAAAGTCAATATCAACCCTTTAATAAGCCTTGACACTTGACTTAGGGTAAAAGCAAAACCGGAATCTCTATTTGCAGAAACATGTTTTGGGATGCTACACCTCCTAAGTGCAAAGTAAGAGATCTGATTTGGCTGTATAAGAGTCCTCTGACTGGGGTTTAAGGGGTAACATCTCTCTTTGTAGAGAGTGACATGTCTGACATGTCTAAGTAGACTTATAAAAGATTCTTTTGGTCATATATTTTTGACGTGTCTTTTTTCACTTGTTTCTAGAGAAGCATTTGAAAAAATAAACATATGAATAAGTGCCACACCTAGAGCAAACTTAATAAAAGTCATACAAAAGCACTGTTTGAAGTACAGTTTATATTTCAATATTGCCTTACAGCTTATATATATGGCTGCATAGAATATGCCATAACATTCCTGGCAAAAATTGCGAGAAAAATAATGCTACAAAAAATGTTGCATTTTCCCAAAAAATGCTGTTTGTCCACAAGCCCTAAGTGGAGGGGTGGGGGGAAGGGCAGTGAAATTTCCATCCATAAGTATCAGGGCCAAGCTACTTCCCTTAAAAATATGCATATCTATTATTCTTTCACATATATAGCAGCTGAAAACCTTTTGAATTTAAACAAAGCACTAATTCGACAGGAATTTTTCTGTGAGATGAAAAAAAAAAGTTTCCAATTTGTAGTTAGCGTGCTTTATGTTTGAACTTTGTGCTGCATTTCCTTTAGAAAATAATGTGTTGTTCTGAAGTCAAATAGTTTTGCCTGAGGAACTCTAAAGATATAAACCTGGTAGTTTAGATTGAATTTTTGATTTCAGAAATATAGTACTTTTACTTTCTTTCTGATAATAAAGATATGCCATATTTTTTTTTATTTAGTCTCTTCCAACAAAAATACCTCCAGAGTACAAAAAAAGTCTCTATGATATAGTAACTATTACAGGGGAAAGAACTTTTAGAGGCTGCAATTACTGTGGAAATAAAATAACAGATGAAAAAGTATCCAAAATTGACATCTGTGCCTAGAAACATGAAGGGCTCGTGAATGCTCCATGTAGATATTACCCATGGGACTAGATTTGTTCTCTTTGTTACAGTGTCACAACAAATACAATTCTTCAATATGAAATAATATGCAATTTATTCATGAATATGAATAACTTATAATAATTTGATTAACTTTGTGAAACACAATGAAGAGTCAGATCAGCAAATTGGTAAATAGAACTCAAAATAAATAAGTAATATGGATCTTTATTTAATTTGTGATGAGGTAATGAGAATTCAGATTTGCCCTGTTCCATACCTAAAAATAAGCAAGTGAGGACCATTAATAATCGGCATTTATAATGACCAGTCTTGATGTTGTAATATACTTACCTCTCTGTGCTTCTGCACTGTCAGTTACAGAGGTAATATTAGTGGTGGTAGACATGCGGTACAAAATATGCAGTTCACGCAATTGTCCATTTATCTACTGTATGTACCTGATTAGCCAAAAAAAGATACCCCCAGATTGGCTGACCTGATAGTGCTAAGATCGGCTGATCGGCAGATCAGAAGGTCCAGTCACCTTGTCAATCAGTACTGAGAGCTCTGTTTGAATGTCCCATATACCAAAGTCTTCTGCCAATTCATACTTTGGATGTTTTTAGTATGCTATTATAAATATGCTTAAACGAAATCTGTCACTAGGTTTTTGTTAAGCCATCAGAAAGCAGCATGTTATAGAGGCCGTGATCTTGATTCCAGCAAAGTATCACTTGCTTTACTGGCTGCTGCAGTTTTGATTAAAATCTATTTTTTCTGCTGCAGTCCATTCAATTCTCTGAATGTTGAACTCTGCATAACCCCACCCACATCACTGATTGGCAGCTTTCTGTATACACTGTGCATAAGCTGAAAGCTGCCAATCAGTGTTGGGGGCGTGGTTTGAATACCTGGCAGCAGACCAAGTAGTCTTCTAGTGATAATCTCCTGATGATGAAACCTTAATTTTATTAAAACTACAGCACGCAGCAAAATACCATATTTTATGGACTATAAGACATACCAGACCATAAGACACACCCAGGTTTTAGAGGAGGAAAATAGAAAAAAAAATTTAAGCATGGTCATGATGCACTGTTAAGGGGGAGGGGATCTGCTGCTGACACTGTTATAGGGGTAATGTCCCCAATTCTGTTAATATCCCCCATCCTGGTATATATGGTCCCTCCTCTTCCTATTATATGTAGCCCCCATCCCCATCCTGGTATGCATGGCACCACTGATCCCCATCCTGTTATGCATTGCACCCCTGATCTTCATCCTGGAATGTATGCCGCCCCTGATCTCCATCCTAGTATGCAAGGCACCCCTCATCCTAGTATGCATGGCAGCCCTCCATCCTGGTATGCATGGCACCCCTGATCCCCATCCTGGTATACATGGCACCCCTGATCCCCATCCTGGTATGCATGGAACCCCAGATCTCTATCCTTGTATGCATGGCACCCCTGATCTCTATCCTGATATGCATGGCACCCCTCATTCTAGTATGCATGGCATCTCAATCCCCCATCCTGGTATGCATGGCACCCCTTCATCCTGTTATGCATGGCACCGCTGATCCCCATCCTGGTATGCATGGCACCCCAGATCTCCATCATGGTATGCATGGCACCCCTCATCCTTATCCTGGTATGCATGGCAACCCTCATCCTTATCCTGGTACAGTGAAGGAAATAATTATTTGATCCTCTACTGCCAGCACTCATCTTACCTTGTGAGAGGCGCATGACGTCACTGTCATGTGCCCTCACAAAGTGAGATGATTTGCCGGAATAGTCACTGCTCCCCACACCGGGACAGTGTGCGTGAGGAGCAGTGACTTCACTCACCTTAATAGCCGGCACACAGTGTAGCCTCAGTGCAGCTCCTGCTGCTGCTTGCGATCTTGTGTGCCTACTATTAAAGAGCATGAATAGTCACCCCTCTCCACGCCCATGCCAAGCAGCAGCAGGAGCCACGCTGCGGCTACACTGTGTGCCTATTATTAAGGAGAACGAATATTCAGTGCTTCCCATGTCTATGGGCATGAGAAGCACTGAATATTCATTTTCTATAGCAGTGGGCACACGCAGGAGCTGCAGTAGCACTCCTGCCTCCTGTGCCCCACTCCTCCACCTCTGCCTCTCCCACTGCCCCCACAACCCACAACAGCCACAGTGTGTGTATATATATTTGTATATATACACACCACATTCGGACTATAAAAAGCACTCCCCACTTTCCTCTAAATTTTTAGTCCAAAAAAGTGATACATATCTGGAATCAAGGTCTCTGCTCCTGCATTATGCTTCTCTTAGAATAGGTAGCAAAAACTTGGCGACAAATTCCCTTTAATGCATTGGCATCTATGCCAGTACATATAGTACATTTTTTTTAAAAAAATGTAAAAGTAACCTATTATAAGTTTTCTCTATGAAAGCCATTAACACCCTGTTTTACAGGCTTTTTATGTATTTCGAAAAAACAAACAAATTGTAAATGCAATAGTGTATTTTAATATAAAGGAAAGGAGTTCAGCTCAACAATCAGGTTCTTCTTTATTCAGATAAAATTCATGCAAAGGACAATAAAGAAGAACCTGTTCATTGAGATGGACTCATTTCCTTTCTATTTGCATTTCTGAGCTGTGGCAGAGACAGTGTCCGAGCTCCGTTCGGGTCGGGAGAACAACGGTGAGCTGGAATTGCTATTAGTGTATTTTAATGGTTGTCTCCAGATCATTCTCAGTGCCTCCTTTCTGTCTTGTAATGCCACCCATCCATGGAATAATAATGTGGATGATGTCTTCTACTTCATTCACACAACCGTCAAAGTTTCACGCCTGACGTCACCCATGTCAATCGTAGCTTTGCAAGGTTTGTGCCGAACATAGTCCGTAAAATAGAATACATCAGGACAACTTCAAAGCTTTTTTTTTAATGTATGCATTGCTCCCAGAGTGATATACAAGGCATGTTAGGAATAGATTAAAATCCTGAACTACAGGGTTACAACAGAAAAACATGACATGGTTCACTTGAAGTAGAGTTCAAAATAAAAATTTAAGTTTTGAAAAGAATCATTGGAAGCTTTCTAAGCACAATCCTGCTGACTGGTGTGCTTTAAGTTAACATTAAAATTAAAAGCACAATATTCTAAACACTATTCTAAAAATTCTTAGAGATATGCAAAAAGGAAAGTAGAACTTATTAAATATTTTATTTTCCTATGATTCTTTTCAAAACAACATTGATCTGTAGAACAAAATGGATGCCAATCCCATTTTAGACCTTCACCTTAAAATATCATGGAAAAATGGAGGTATGTTGCACATTAATATTTCTAAAAATCAATACCTCTTTATTAGGAATCCATATGAAAATAGCTAACACTTGTTATGTATATGGTATGCAAGGAGATGGATCCGCACTTTCGGCGGTGTGGTCCACCTTGACACGCACGCTGCCGATACATTGAAACACCCTGGTTCCTCCTTTGCTCCTGGCCTCATTTTCACACTACTTTGGAGGTAATTACCATATTTTTCGGATTAAAAGACGCACCATTTCCCATCAAATTTGAGAGGAAAAAAGGGGTGCATCTTATAATCGGAAGTTATCTTACCTGGGGGACTGTGGCAATGGAGCAGGGACACAAGAGCAAGGGTCCGCTGATTCAGGAGGTTGGCAATGGCAGGAGGAGTGGGGCGATGCTGCGGGCCCCGTCCTCTCAGAAGATGTTGGCGCTGGAGAGCGGGGATCTCTTCTCACTGGTGCCGACATCTTCTGAGAGGATGAGGCCTGCAGCATTGGCCCACTCCTCCTGCCACCACCGCCGCTGCTGACCTCCTGAATCAGCAACCCTTCGGAGATGATGGGGCCCACAGAATCACCCCACTCCTGCCATCACCGACCTCCTGAAGCAGTAACCCTGGTTCCCGAGACACCGTTCCACCGCCGTCGTCCCCCAGGTAAGCTACCGTTAAAACGGATCATAAGGCCCACCACGATTTTATTTAAAAAAATGTTTTCCTATTTTCCACCCCGAAATTTGGGGTGCATTTTATAATCTGGTGCGTCTTACAATCCGCAAAATACGGTATACTTCAGACTTGCATGTTCTAGATATTTATTATATATATTGATGCTTTACATTGCACTTTACCCCTGAGGAAGCCACATCTCTGTGGCGTAATGCGTGGGGTTTTTGACTCACTCGCTCTCTCACATTTTTCTGTGGGTTGGGAGTATTCAGGGCTCAATACTCTTAATGAGTATTTATATTATCTCATCCTGTTTATATTCCACTAGATCTATTTTGTTCATATAGACATTTCAGTATATTTAATGTGTTATTTATTCTGCCCTCTTGTTGGGACCATTGTTATTTTATCATCCTTTCATGTACTTCTTTGCATAATCCATGTGCAATTTTGTTCCTCGGCAACCCTTATGCATTCATTTATTTTTGTATTTTGTGTTCTTCTTGGGGATTGTCTTTTTCTACCTGTTTATTGTGACATAGAGATTGTTATTTTACCAAAGGTATTCCCCTACTTTTTGTTTTTTTAATTGATTTTATTGTGCACTTTGAAGGCTTAGGGTTCATTCTCATCTGCAAGAAAAATGGACTAGTGCAATCCGATAAAAAATCAGATTGCACTCTGACTAATGTTATTCAATGATTCTCTGCTTATCTCAGCTTTTTTTCTCAGCTCAGATCGGACTGAGGAAAAAGTCGCAGCATGCTGCGTGTGGCTGCATATATCGGATGAGACTTTCCAATGCAAGTCAATGGGTGCGATAAAAAATTTGCATGGTACTTAGACCATGCGTAGGCCTTCCAATTTTTCCAAACCCATCTCCTAGAAAACCCAACATTTCATCAGCCGAGTACAGTAAATTCACAGTATGACCCGTCACAATGGAATAGATATATACATGAATAGAAAGATGTCAGTGATCTATAGAATTAGTACAATGCGTGTGTAGTTTAATGTTCATGTATTTAGCTAATAATTTAATAAATTAAATAAAAAATGGCATGGGGTCCCCTTGAGATTTTAATAACCAGCTGAGGGAAAGCCGACAGCTGGGGGCTGATGTTTATAGCCTGGGAAGGGCGTAATACACATGGAGCTTCCCAAGCTATTAATATTAGCTCACAAGTGTATACTTAGCCTTTACTGGTTATTAAAATGGGGGACCCCCCAAAAAATTAGGTAAGGTCCCCCTATATTTAATAACCAGCAAAGGCTAAGCAGACAGCTGCGGGAGGATATTAATAGGCTAGGAAGGGCCCCTCCCAGACTAAAAACATCAGCTTTCAACCACCCCAGAAATAGTGCATCCATAAGATGTGCCAATTCAGGCGCTTAGCCTCCACTCTTCCCACTTGCCTTGGTGCACTGGCAAGTGGGTTAATAGTATTGGTGTTGATGTCAGCTTTGTATTTGGAGCTGACATCAAGCCCAGGGGTTAGTAATGGAGAGGCGTATATATGACGCCCCCATTACTAACCCCATAGTCATATTGTAAATAAAACACACCAAGGATAAAGTCTTTTTTTGAAGTAATGACCCAGACTCGTTTATTAAAATAAACATTCCCAGTCCCTCTTTTACTCATTTATTATGGAAAAAGGAAAAAATAATAAACCACCTTATTCCTCACCTGTCCGACAAGAATATAATCCATTGAAGCCTATGTCCCCTGTAAAAGTCAAAAAATAATAAACCACCATATTCCTCACCTGTCCGAGAAGATAATCCATTTGTCCCGCAACAAGTTTAGCTCTGCTACATATAGATGCCTTGCTGAATGGTTGCATGATGCCACCATTTAGCCTGTCATCCTGCAGAGACACTGAGCTGCACGTGCTAGCGCAGTATCAGTGACGTCCGGTGACGGAAATAAGATGAGCAGAGTTCATAGATATAAAGATATAAAAGATATAAAAATTGCATAGAAAATTCCAATAGTACTGGTAAAAAAACTTTAAGTAAAAAAAAGTCTTTAATGCTAGAAATTACTGTAAACAATGTCCAAATGAGGATCCAAGGGCCCACCAGTAACATTGACTCTGAGCCCCACTGTTCAACTACAAGCAAATATTACACTAATCTCATTTATAAATATACATCATATATAATAACATACTGGGTGGATTATTAATCGAAAGGTGAGATGCTGCCTTTGTCTGTTCAAAGGGAATTAAGTCTATTGTGCCAATTATTGCTCAAATAGGGGGTCGACTCCTGCACAGCAGCCCACCAGGGGATTGACCTGTTCATCTGTGGGTCAGTCTGAGCCTGGCTTTAAAATAAAAAGGGTTTAAAGCAGTACATACAATTTATCAGAAAGAAATATCAAAAATTGTCAAAAATTATGCACGGTGTGATTAAGAATCTGTACTCCATAAGGGGATAATGTAAAAATATCAGAACTGGAAGCTTTTGGCTATTTTGGGAGGGGGATAATGTAGTCAAAATGCTTAAATAAATGTTGTTAGATTGATTAAATGGTAAATGCTTATATAAATGGAAAGTTAAATTACACATGGAAATTGCATGCAGTTTCCAAATGTATTCACTAGATGGTGTTGAAATCTAGTGCATCAGTTTCCAAGGACACTGCGAACAGCTTACAAAAGGATTGCTGGATAGAACATATACATATATACATTTATTTAAGCAGGACCTCAGCCACCGGTTATGAAAATGATGTTTGTATATTATAAACTATAAAATAAATAAACTATTTTTGGTATGACTATAGCTACTTATATAATTTTTATTAGTAGTTTCAACCCTGGCAAACAAGTCAAATGTTACATTCCTGTTTTATGTAAAATTCTGTGCAAAAAAATGCTATAATAGACATGCACTGAAAATCAGGACTGTCTCCAGGGCATATTTGCCCAGGATCCCAAAGCCTGATGAGTCCTGGCCTCCATTCATCTATCATGACTGTAATTGGAAATATTAATAGTAAAGCTTTTATGATGTTATTATTATTATTATTATTATTAAATGTCATTAGTATTGTTTTTTGAAGATGATCATTATTGCTGAGGTTAATAATAAATCAGATTTTCCTTAAGTGTTTTTTGGGGGGCTTCTCATACTCATGGCCTATCATTAGTATAAGTCTTCAATATTAGATCAGTAGGTATCTGACTCCCAGTCTCCCCACCATTCATCTGGTATTGGATCTGGTGACTGCCAGATGTAAACAGTTATTGGAGCTGAACATCACAGCTCCATTCACTGTGTAGTGGCCCTGCCAAGGACTGCACATCATCTTCTCTTCTTTTCAATGAGCTGAGCTGCAGTTCTTATCAGTGGCCACTACACAGTCAGCGGCGCTGTGCTGCTCAGCTCCATTCTCTGTTTATCTGCTGCCACTGATGAAGCTGACAATAGCTGATCGGTGTGGATGCTGGTGATTAGACCACAACTCACCCGATATTGTTCATTAATTCTAAGGGTAAGTGATAAGTATCATAATGTCAGACACCTCCTTTAAATTATACCTTAAAATAATTATTACACAAATTAACTCATGCATAAAGAAAGTACACCCTCCTTAAATTGTATATATTTATTTTTAGCATGAGGCGCTTACCTTCAGAGCAACAAATAATAAATGACCATCTTTTATCATTAAAAAAAGGATAAGGGAGGATAAAGTTTAGAATCACAGTGCGGAGACATTTCATTGGGACTGCAACACAGTTTAGCAGCTGATATCTCACATGATAAATTAGATACACGGCTCTGCAGAATACATCACACAATAGAATAAAATCCATGGCTCTGCGTCCTGTATCGCACACGATAGGATGATATACATGGACTGTAGCACACTTGATAGAAGATATATTGCTCTGTGGAATGTATCTCACATGGTAGGATTAGATATACGGACTGTAGCACATGTGATAGGATTAGATACTGTGCCCTACATTACACATGATAGAATCCACAGAGCCGTGTATCTAATCCTATCTCAAATAAAAAAAATAGATACACAGCTCAGTGGATTATCACACATAATAGCGTTAGATACATGGCTCAGCAGACTTTATCACATATGATAGGATTAGATACACAAATCAGAAGACTGTATCATACATGACAGAATTAGATACATAGCTCTGCAGACTGTATCACAAATTATAGGATTAGATACATGGCGTTGCAGAATGTATCACATGTTTGGATTAGATACACAAATCAGCAGGCTAAATCACACATGATAGCATTAAACAAGTGGCTATTTGGACTGTCTCACACATGATAGGATTAGATACATGGCTTTGTGGAATGTACCACATGCCAGAATTAGATACATGGCTCTGTGGGCTGTATCACACACGATAGAATTAGATACATGGCTCAGTGGACTGTATCACACACGACAGAATTAGATACATGGCTCTGTGGACTGTATCACACACGATAGAATTAGATACATGGCTCTGTGGACTGTATCACACACGATAGAATTAGATACATGGCTCTGCAAACTGTATGTACTGTACTCACGTGATCAGATTAGACACATGGCTCCGTGGACTCCAACTCAGGATTAGATACATGGCTCAATGGACCGTATCACAAATGATAGGATTAGGTACATGGCTCTGTGGACTATATCTCACATGATCGATTTACTCACGGCTCTTTGGAGTCTCACAAATGATAGGATTATATACACAGCTCAGCGGACAATTACAGTTATCTGAGCAGAGCTGTCATGTCATTGTGTCTGCTGCTCTCAGATCACAGTGATGAACGCACACCAGGTCCAGGTATCAGCACATCAGTGGTGATTTTGTCCATTGATGCGTATTCACCGCTGGATGAAGACACTGCTTGCAAATGCAGCAGTAAAACCTCATTCTTACGTTCCTGCATCATGGACGTCTGAATGAGTCTTTACATTGATTGAGCAGAGCTGAGTCTTCAGATTGACAGCAATCTCCTATAGCCCGGGGCTGCCATATTTGCAGAGTGTAAGTGTCGTGCTCTAACACTTACCAGCAAATAAAAATGGCAGCCCCCCAGCAGCAGCAGAAAGAAAAAAGAATAAAAGAATAAATGTTAAAACAGTACATTTAATGTAGTTTTAAAAATAAATGATTATGTAATTAATAATTATAAATTCAAAAATAAAAATCGTGACACCTTCCCTTTAACAGGCATATACAATTTTATTTTAGCTCAAAATAGTATAGTGCAGTGTTTCCATAAAGAGACCAGATAAACCAGTCAAGAAACAAATCAGTAAAGCATACACTCCAGTAACATATAGACTCAGCTTTATCTGATTTAAACCTAAACTGATTTAATGTATTCCCATCTCACATATCCACAGGATATGCCATAAATCTATCTTCCGAACTTGTCCCTGATGCACGCTGCTCATACTGAAACGGTGGTCAGAATTCTTACACAAATAAATGTGAATTCCGATCACGGATCCACTAAGAAGAGCGTACATCAAGGCTCCGTTCTCGAGATAGAAGCGGGACTAGTTGGTGGGATACTCATATACTGTACATTTATGACATAACCTTTGAGTATAATAATGTTTTCTGTAGCTTAGCTGCCTTTCGCATCATTTTGAAAAAATGTTGTCTCACTGTTTCTTTACACTATAGCACCAGTTCATTTGTGTTTAAAGTGGAACTGTTGTTTCAAGAGAACTTATAGCAAAATTTTTGTGCCTGCCTCTAGCTCCTCCTCCCCTCTCCATAGAACTTTATGGGCACCAACTGTCATCTCCTATCTCAGTAATGTGAAAATCTGTCTTCCTTGAACACAGATTTTATCCATGAATTGAGAGTAAAAGATCAATATGACGCGCCCCCTGGTCTGTGGGGTACTCGGTGCCGGGCCGGTCGTTGTAGGGGATGTCACAGTGGCGGTGACCCGGTCCGTGACCCAGGGCGGTCAATAAAAGGGGATTTATAGAAAAGGATTATAGTTTTTATATTTAATGTTCGTGACGCCACCTGTGGTATGTGGCTATATGGAGCCGCCGCTGCGGAGCAGGTCCTCTGGAGCTGATGTTAATGCAGCAGAGTTGGTTCAGCTCTCCACAGGTAGAGCTTAGCTCCAGGGCAGTGTAGATGTTGTATGAGGTAGATGTGATGGGTGCTGTGTAGCACAGGCAGGTGATGGCGCAGCAATTATTCACAGAGACAGTGGGGTGCAGTCTTCAGGGTTTTACTCACAGTTTGCCAAGATTCCAGGTTACAGTTACCGGTGTATAACCTCCCACGTCGTCCTGTGTCTACTCAGGGAGGGGTTCAGCATACCCTCAGGTAATTTGAGAGCACTTAGTGGGACCCCATTCTGTGTGCCTTTTCTGGTCGACTTCCTGCGCTGGTTCTCATCCTCCTGCCCTGCGCCTCACACCCAGTGTCCCAAGCCAGTGACCGCGGACCTTGTCGGGTGACATCTTCTCTGTCCCCTGGGCCCTCTATGGCCTCCTTCTTGGCGATTAGGTGTGGCTGTGTGGCTGTAGCACCTGAAATGCTGCACCCTCTGGTTATCTAGTTGAGACTTGAAGAACTCTGCTAGATTAGGGGCCGGTCCCCTCTCTACAGCCTGATCCTTCCACTCCTGGTGGGTTCGGGCGCACAGGTGGCATCCGCACTGCCCGTGCCCCTGAGATCCTTTCTGTTCTGAAGCCTTCCTTCCTGCTCCTCTCCTCTCTTCAGTCTGTCCTGGGCCTCTCTCACTAGGCCCTCTTCCCTGAGCAGAGCTCCTGCAGAGCTCCTGCTCCTCCTCTGACTGAACACTCTGACTGACATGATGGCTTCCCTTTTTATATTACTCCTTCTCAAGTGCTCCCCTGAACTTCTTCCTCCACCCACACCCTCTACATGGTTCCCCCTCTCTTGGTTCCCCCCACTCCAGCCAGGGTCAGGGCTCAGCAGAGGAGCAGCGCATCTTGCCCCTACTGCTGGTCTGGAGTAGTGTAGTGTTGGATGCAGGTGTTTGGGTCCCGGGCAGTACTCCATCCTTACCTGAGAGTGAGATACCACACCTCTGGGTGAGATGCAGTACCTCTGTGGCGACTGAACCCTCAGGGGCGCCACAAATACATGAGATGAAGCAAGCTAATTTTTCTGATTGCAAAGTTGCTTATTTTCACAAGTACTGTTGATTTATGAGACAAAAATTAAAATTACGGTTACTATGTAGATTAGGATCATATGTATTTTTTATCATCCGAGAAAATCAGGCCAATTATTCTAATCACACTATGATCAAAGAGTTTAATCAGGGTATGATCATAGTGTGATCTGTTTTTATCGGGTGAGGAGAAGATAAAGAAAAAAATTTCTCCATATTCTCCATTCTGTCATTCCAATTATTCTCCATCTTCTCTATTCTGTCAGTCCGTGAAAATCGGACTGCACTCGGATGTCACTTATTGACTTGCATGGCCAAGTGCAATATCAGATGAAAATCGTGCATGTTGCAATTTTTGACTTGGACAGACTCAGTCCAAGCAAAAAAAATCGGACATGTGCACAGCCTCACAGAATAACATTGATCTGCTGTTTTGTCTGGTGGCGTTCGAAACAAAAATTCAGTCACTTGGACGAATCCTTAAAGAGGTGGTCCACTACATTGTATAATGCCCCCCATTGATTTACATCTTTTAACTAAGTATTTTTGTAAAAACCTTCTGCTTCCATATGTGCCCGTAAGTGGCGCTATCGCTGACCGCTCAGTCAGCATCACGTGACCCTGGCTGAAGCTGCCGCTGACATCCGCTGATGTCACATCAACTTCCTGATCTCCTGGATTTCCCCAGGCGTGACCCAGTCACACACACTCCTCCTGATTGATGGGTTGCGGTGACAGCCCTTCTCCTCTGCTTTCATTGGCCGCAAGTGCGTGCTTGATACTAGGCTTTGAAACACCGCCCACAACCCAGTCAATCAGGGGGAATGCGTGTAACTGAGTCACGCCTGGGGGCATCCAGGAAATGCGGAAGTTGATGTAACATTAGCGGATGTCAGCGGCGGCTGCAGCCAGGGTCATGTGATGCAGACTGAGCGGACAGCGATAGCGCAGCTCATAGGCACATATGGAAGCAGCAGATAGTTCCAAAAATACTTAGTTAAAAGGTGTAAATCAATGGGGGCATTATACATTGCAGTGGAACACCTCTTTAAGCCTCATTCACACATCAGTATTTTGCATCAGTATTTGCATGCCAAAACTAGTAGTGGAACTTACAGAGAAAAACTATAACTGAAAGATTAACACCTGTTCTGTGTTTTGGAGACACTCCTGGTTTTGACATATAAATACTGATGAAATACTGATCAGAAATACTGATATGTGAATAAAGCCTAAAGGTGTGCATCTTGGTGCTTTAACACCAAATTGATGGTATGCAGGGAAAATTTCAATGGTGATTGTATGTACAGAGTCTACCAAAAGAGTAACCTAGCATGCACTGGAGGTATATATCCATTTGTTTTCAAATTAGCTTAGTTTAGTGTTTCCAATGTGAGATGTAAACCATGGCAGGAAATACTCCGGTGTCCCAACAAATCTGTGGAATGCTCATGTGATATGAACCAGGTCTACATTGGCAATACAGAAAATTAAAAAATAAATAATGCATAGGCTCTAATGATTAGCTAAGAAAGAGAAGGGATAAAGGTTCATTTAGATGATATTTTATTACAGGTTAATGTTCTAAGGTGCTGAAATGGGTTTATATGAGAGTCTTTAGAGGTCTAGGGAAGTAAGGGGGTTATTTTCAGGATCTCTTGTGGTCTAAGGCAGTGAAAATATGTTTATGTTAAAGCCCTGGATGTCCAGGCAGTGTCGTACTGCCAATGGCGTCAGGCCACGCCATTGCTATGGGGCCCAAGAGCCGAGAGGGGTCCCGCCTCCGACCGTTAGCATCCCCACTGCCTGGCTGTCAGCCGGCAGAAGATGCTGGGGGTGGAAATGTCTGCTTATGCTCCTTCATCCACCACCATTGCTCGCACTGATGGCCGGAGGTGGGGCCCAGTGCAAGCAATGATGATGGAGGAGGGAGCGTCAGCAGACTGGACCATCAGTTGGAACCAGGAAAGGTGAGTACTGTATTTATTTTTTTTAAATCAGTGACCAGTGGCCATAATACATTATGGGGGGTGCATTATATTGTGTGGAGGACCATGGGGGGATGCATTATATTGTGTGGAGGACCATGGGGGTGCATTATGTTGTATGGAGGACTATGGGGGTGCATTATGCTATATAGAGGACCAAGGGGGTGCATTATGCTGTATGGAGGACCATGTGGAGTGCATTATACTGTATGGAGGACCATGGGGGTGCATTATGCTGTATGGAGGACCATGGGGGGTGCATTATGCTGTATGGAGGACCATGGGGGGTGCATTATACTGTATAGAGGACCATGGGGTGCATTATGCTGCATGGAGGATCATAGAGGTGTATTATACTGTATGGAGGACCATGGGGGTGCAGTATGTTGTATGGAGGACCATGGGGGGTGGAATATACTGTATGGAGGACCATTGGGGGTGCATAATA
The DNA here is from genome assembly GCF_046119375.1 of Phyllobates terribilis. Lineage (NCBI taxonomy): Eukaryota > Metazoa > Chordata > Amphibia > Anura > Dendrobatidae > Phyllobates > Phyllobates terribilis. Next base: position 201,919,135 of record NW_027362764.1, on the reverse strand, counting down.
TTGCATGGAGGACCATGGGGGTGCACTATATTGTATGGAGGACCACGTGGAATGCATTATACTGTATGAATGACCATGGTGGTGCATTATACTGTATGGAGGGCCATGGGGAGTGCATTATATTGTATAGAGGACCATGAGGGTTGCATTATACTTTATGGAGAGGACCATGGGGGTGCATTATATTGTTTGGAGGACCATGGGGGGTGCATTATATTGTATTGAGGATCATGGGGTGTGCATTAAATTGCATGGAGGACCATGGGGAGGTGCATTATATTGTATGGAGTACCATGAGGGGTGCATTATACTGTATGGAGGACCTTGGGGGTGCATTATGCTGTATGGAGGACCATGGGGAGGTGCATTATATTGTATGGAGTACCATGAGGGGTGCATTATACTGTATGGAGGACCTTGGGGGTGCATTATGCTGTATGGAGGACCATGGGAATGCATTATGTTGTATGGAGGACATGGAGGAACATTTTAATGTATGGAGGACCATGGGGGTGCATTATACTGTATGGAAGACCATGGGGGTGCATTATACTGTATGGAGGGCCATGGAGAGTGCATTATATTCTATGCAGGACCATGGGGCTGCATTATATTGTATGGAGGACCATGGGGGTGCATTATATTGTATGGAGGACCATGGGAGGTGAATTATACTGTATGGAATACCATGGGAGTGCATTGTACTGTATGGAAAGCCATAGTTGTGCATTATACTGTATGGAGGACCATGGGGTGTGCATTATATTGTAAACAGGACCATGAGGGGGGCGCATTATACTGTATGGAGGACAATGGGGGTGCATTATATTTTATGGAGGATCATGAGGAGTGCATTATATTGTATGGAGGACCATGGGGTGTGCATTATATAGTCTGGATGACCGTGGGGTGTGCGTTGCATTGCATGGAGGACCATGGGGGGTGCATTATATTGTATGGAGGACCATGGGGGTGTGCATTATATTGTATGCAGGACCATGGGGGGTGCATTATAATGTATGTAGGACGATGGGAGGTGAATTATACTGTATGGAATACCATGGGAGTGCATTGTACTGTATGGAAAACCATAGTGGTGCATTATACTGTATGGAGGACCATTAGGTGTGCATTATATTGTAAACAGGACCATGGGGGGGCGCATTATACTGTATGGAGGATCATGGGTGTGCATGATATTGTATGGAGGACCATGGGGAGTACATTATATTGTATGGAAAACCATGGGGAGAGCATTTTATTACATAGAGGACCATGGGAAGAGCATTTTACTATATAGAGGACCATGGAGGGTGCATTATATTATATAGAGGACCATGGGGGGTGCATTATATTGTATGCAGGACCATGGGGGGTGCATTATATTGTATGGAAGACCATGTAGAGAGCATTTTACTATATAGAGGACCATTGAGGGTGCATTATATTGTATAGAGGACCATGGGGAGTGCATTATATTCTTTAGAGAGCCATGGGGAGTGCACTATATTCTATGGAGGACCATGTGGAGTGCATTATATTGTATGCAGGACCATGAGGGGTGCATTATATTGTATGGAGGACCATGTGTAGAGCATTTTACTATATAGAGGACCATGGAGGGTGCATTATATTGTATAGAGGACCATGGGGAGTGCATTATATTCTATAGAGGACCATGGAGGGTGCATGATATTGTATAGAGGACCATGGAGGGTGCATTATATTGCATAGAGGACCATAGGGAGTGCATTATATTCTATGGAGAACCATGGGAAGTGCATTATATTCTATGGAGGACCATGTGGAGTGCATTATACTATATGGAGGATTAGGAGGGGTGCATTATACTATCGGGAAGGTTATGTGGGGCCATTATAATATGTGGGGCTCCATTATACTGTATGCAAGCAATTATCAAGTGTGAAGGTTTGAGTGGGTCCATCATACTGTGTGGGGGGCGTTATACTGCATGGAGGGCTAGTGGGGATCATCCTGTGTAGGGGTCACCATACTTTGCCTTGGGAGTTGAAGTGGGGTACAGTAGAGTCATTATACTGTGCATGTGGGGGAATTCACCATGGGGGTATCATACTGTCCTTGGGGGGCACTATTGTTGGCATCATACTTTATGGGGGCAATGAAAAAGGGATCTAGGACTTCAGCAGGAGGAAAATTACTATGTAAAGGCTGGAAAGTCGTGAGATATGCTCTTCTGTGACCCCGACAATTATTTATTTATTTATTTTTGGGGGGTGGGGGGACAATTAGAACTTCTGCTATGGGGCCCCATGATTTCTATGCACGCCCCTCTACAGTCCAGGGCTATATATGAGCTAACTTTAGGAACCCTAATGGTCCGGGGACATAAAATAGTTAATATTATGGTCACTGGTATAGAGGTTAATATTTCATACCTGAGGTTCACTGGATTAATCACCTATCCAAGCTGTAGCTGAAATCTACACAGGGAGCTCTGCCCGATCATTAGGGTTGATGGGCACACTTTCCCTGAGCAGAGGGAGCGTTCTTGGTTTTTGTTAAGGGAACAATGCCTTTTAGATGTAATAAATGAAATTAATTTAGAAATTACAGTTAAAATAAGAACCAATCTGAAAAAGAGTGGAAACATAAGGCCAGATGAAATTAGTAGTACGGCAATATAATACTTTTCCAAACATGATGGTTAAGAAACTAGAGAACACGCTCTGGTGATGTAAATGTATTAAAACCATAAAAATAACACTTTTTCCATCTGCTTTAGTGAAGTAACTAAACTGTTCAGATTATCACAGCTTGATGCCATTGAAGCATTCTGTGGCATATGAGGCAACTGCATTATATAAAATGAAAGAACAGAAATTTCACTATGTCCTTATATAACCCTGAGTGTATTGTACAGTTATCAGGAAAATGTCAATGTGAATCGTCCCTTTGTGTGATGGTTTTTTTTACGTAATCAGTTATATCTGGTTTCTAATGACCTCTGTAACTGAAGTGCGGCTTGTGACGAGGATTTTCACAGATCCACAATCACACATAGCTCTTTAAATTCTGCATTCAATGATATTCATACACAGAATCAGTCATCACAAGATAAGGATTTTGTGGTGCTGCAATATGTGTACTTACCATTGGGAGAAGGAGCACGGATGGAAGTAATGGAAGGACCCTACGACACAATGATGGCACAATTTAGGGAAATCTGATTGGATTATACTTACTCTTTAATGGTGGGCACTAGAGATGAGAAAATTCATATTTGTCAGTGGGGATTATACCTGGAAATTCGATTCACAGAAAAGTTACTCTCCATAAATTGAAAGTCCCTTATTATGCACTGTGGTCTCTCCAAACAATAGAGCATAATAAACGTAAGATGTACAAAATAAAGAATACTTATACTCACATCCTCACACAGCTCTCCGGCCGCCCCCTCTGTCACATCCTTCATGGAGGATATTGTAAAGTGTTCCTATTTGTGTTTTTCATCACTTTCTTCTAAAAGTTGTGACTCTTTTAGTTTTTTTTATTTAGCTGTTTGATGGTTTATTTTAGTGCTAGAGCCTGGGATTGTAACTCCTAATTGCACCACTTTGAGATATATACAGTATAATGCATTGAATAACTTTTTGGGATTACTTTCACTGTGCTTCATTGTTCAGTATAATTGACATGTTGTCTTGATCACAGTAAAATCAGATTATATAAAGTGACATATTATTTTGATCACAGTAAAATCAGATTGGAAGCACGAGGCTAGTTGTCCTCTAGTGACAATCTCCTGCTGATAAACCACTGATTGTATTGAAAAATGAAAAAAAAAAACGTGTAACTGACACATCCCTGTAATCAGGCTCTCTTCCACTATATCATGGTGCTCTCAGATTGCATAGCAAAAACATGCTGACAGATTCCCTTTAAAGCCATACCAATCATGTACAGTTTGCTCACAAACATTTTGTTAGTCCCTAAGTTAGACTCGAACTTGCGATGTTACTTCAGTTTATTAATGGCTTAATAATTTCTATGATGCATTGGAATAAGAAAGACCCTTCTTTTGAAAAAAAACTTAGATGCTGCAGTCAACACAGTTTAGATACCACGGGTCAAACAGCCAGGATTTGGGTTATCTGTGACCCCGCCATTTCAGCAGTGTCAGCTGTATGAAATGTACAAAATGATTCTGTTTGATGAAATAATAATCCAGCCACTCCATAGTGTATCATATTTTGCTTTGTACATACAAGTGGATACTGTACTTAAAAAAAAAAAAAACGCATCTGACATTAGGGAAAAAATATATAATTTATTGGTTAAAATAACATTTCATACTTTCAGGCCACAATCCTTTCGATACAGAACTCTTAACTCAGCTAAATGTCCTCATGAGAGTTATGAACCAGTGAGGAAATGCGTTTGCTACAAAGAGAACATTATTTTGTAGGCAGTAACAGCATTTTGTTGGCAGGAACACCTTCATTTCCCAATATTGAAGGGGTGATCCTGCCAACAATAATAATGGTATCTGGAGAGTAGAGAATGTTCCATTTCCAAAACAAATGTCCTTGCCAGTCTGTGAGATACAGCACAAACACATTACTACAGAATTCTACTTTTCTGTATTAGTCTGAGCTATTCTTTTTTTTCCACTTTAATTAAATGAAAAATATATCCAGTTATAAATATCCCAGCCATTGTTCTGCATACTGAGCACTCACTTCATAGGATGTTTCTAGTTTCCCAATGCGCAATGACTGAGAGGCTTTCCTTGATCACGGCATTGTCTTGGGAACATGGAATAACTTGGTAATTGTTATAGTCTCTTTTAACTCAACTTTTATTATAGGCAGAAAGCAGTATCTAGTTAAATGAAATGCAAGCATCATTTGACAATTCTACATAAATTTGTTCATACTATTATGGAGTTCCATTTTTGGGGATTTTCAGTAGTTTTGTCAGCAAGAACAATAGCTTGCACCGGGTTAAAAAGTAGAAAAGGCTCAAAAATATGTTCTAAATGTCACCATCACCAACAACATTTATCACCTATCTATAGGAGATGTGATAGAGTTGAGCAAAATGATATGCAAGCACCAGGGGCGTACATAGAAATCATGGGGCCCTATAGCAGAAGCTCTAATTGGGCCCCCCTTCCCACAAAAAATAAATAAATATTTGTCTGTGTCACAGAAGAGCAGATCTCACAACGTTCCAGCCTTTACATAGTAATTTTCCTCCTGCTGAAGTCCTAGATTAATCTTTCACTGCCCCCATGAAATATGATGCCAATAAAAGTGCCCAACAAACACAGTATGATACCCCCATGGTGCATTCCTCCACATTAGCCTCCACATGCACAGTCTAATGACCCTGTTGTACCCCACCTCAACTCCCAAGGCAAAGTATGGTGACCCCAACACAGTATCATCCCCCAACTGTGACTCCCACACAACCCTCCATACGGTATAATGGGCCTACATACAGTATAATGGCCCGCGCTAGCCCTCCAAACAGTATAATGGCCCCACACAGCCCTCCAAACAGTATAATGGACCCCACACAGCCCTCCAAACAGTATGATGGACCCCACACAAACCTTCACACCGTATAATTGCTTTCATACAGTATAATGGCCCCCATATAGCCCTCAAAATAGTATAATGGCCCCACATAGCCTACCATATAGTATAATATGCCACCCATAATCCTCCATATAGTATAATGCGCCCCCCATAATTCTACATACAGTATAATGTGCCCCCCATAATCCTCTATATAGTAATATAGTATAATGAACTTCCCATGATCCTCCATAGAATATAATGCACTCCCCATAGTCCTCCATATAGTATATTACACACCCCATAGGGTAAAATTCAGCCCCTATATACTATAATGCACCCCACAGTCCTGCAGTATTATGGGCACCACGTACTCACTGATTTCAAAATACAGTGCATTTTAAATAAGCCGATCCGAGTATAAGCTGAGGCCCCTAATTTTACCACAAAAAAAATGGGAAAACGTATTGACTCGAGTATAAGCCTAGGGTGGAAAATGCAGCAACTACTGGTAAATTTCCCCATCCTGGTATGTAAGGCACCCCTCATCCCTCAATCCTGGTACATATGGCACCCCTCATCCCCCAATCCTGGTACGCATGGCACCCCTCATCCCCCAATCCTGGTGCGCATGGCACCCCTCATCCCCCAATCCTGGTATGTATGGTAACCCTCATCCCCCAATCCTGGTATGTATCAGACCTCTTATATCCCAATCCTGGTATGCATGGTCTCCTCATCCCCCAATCCTGGTATGTGTGGCCCCCCTCATCACCCAATCCTGATATGTATGGCCTCCTCATCCCCCAATCCTGGTATGCATGGCCCCCCTCATCCCCCAAACCTGGTATGCATGACCCCCTCATCCCCCAATCCTGGTATGCATGGCCCCCCTCATCCCCCAATCCTGGTATGCATGGCACCACTCATCCCCGATCCTGGTATGAATCGCCCCCTCATCCCCCAATCCTGGTATGCATGGCCCCCTCAACCCACAATCTTGGTATATATGGCTCCCCTCATCTCCCAATCCTGGTATGCATGGCCTCCTCATCCCCCAATCCTGGTATGCATGGCCTCCTCATTCCCCAATCCTGGTATGCATGGCCAGCTCATCCTCCAACCCTGGTATGCATGCCACCTCATCCCCCAATCCTGGTATGTGTGGCTCCCCTCATCCCCCAATCCTGGTATGCATGGCACCACTCATGCCCAATCCTGGTATGAATCTCCCCCCTCATCCCCCAATACTGGTATGTATGGCCCCCCTCAACCCCCAATCCTGGTATATATGGCACCCCACATCCCCCAATCCTTGTATGTATGGCCCCCTCATCCCTGAATCCTGGTATGCATGGCCCCGTCATCCCCCAATCCTGGTATGCATGGCCCCCTCATCCCCCAATCCTGGTATGCATGGCCCCCTCTTCCCCAATCCTGGTATGCATGGACCCCTCATCCCCCAATCTTGGTATGCATCGTCTCCTCATCCCTCAATCCTGGTATGCATGGCACCACTTATCCCCCAATCCTGGTATGCTTGGCCTCATCATCCCCCATTCCTGGTATGAATGGCCTCCTCATCCCCCAATCCTGGTATGCATGACGCCCTCATCCCTAAATCCTGGTATGCATAGCCTCCTCATCCCCCAATCCTGGTATGTGTGGCCCTCCTCATCCCCCATTCCTGGTATGCATGGCACCCCTCATCCCCCAATCCTGGTATACATGTCACCACTCATCCCCAATCCTTGTATGAATCGCCCCCTCATCACCCAATCCTGGTATGCATGGCCCCCCTCAATCCCCAATCCTGGTATATATGGCACCCCTCATCCCCCAATTCTGGTTTGCATGGCCTCCTCATCCCCCAATCCTGGTATGAATGGCCTCCTCATCCCCCAATCCTGGTATGTATGGCACCCCTCATCCCCCAATCCTGCAATGTGTGACCCCCCTCATCCCCCAATCCTGGTATACATGTCACCACTCATCCCCAATCCTTGTATGAATCGCCCCCTCATCACCCAGTCCTGGTATGCATGGCCCCCCTCAATCCCGAATCCTGGTATATATGGCCTCCTCATCCCCCAATTCTGGTATGTGTGGCCCCCCTCATCCCCCATTCCTGGTATGCATGGCACCCCTCATCCCCAAATCCTGGTATGAATGAACTCTTCATCCCCCAATCCTGGTATGTATGGCACCGCTCATCCCCCAATCCTGCAATGTGTGACCCCCCTCATCCCCCAATCCTGGTATACATGTCACCACTCATCCCCAATCCTTGTATGAATCGCCCCCTCATCCCTCAATCCTGGTATGCATGACGCCCTCATCCCTAAATCCTGGTATGCATGGCCTCCTCATCCCCCAATCCTGGTATGTGTGGCCCCCCTCATCCCCCATTCCTGGTATGCATGGCACCCCTCATCCCCCAATCCTGGTATGAATGAGCTCTTCATCCCCCAATCCTGGTATGTATGGCACCCCTCATCCCCCCATCCCGCAATGTGTGACCCCCCTCATCCCCCAATCCTGGTATACATGTCACCACTCATCCCCAATCCTTGTATGAATCGCCCCCTCATCACCCAATCCTGGTATGCATGGCTCCCCTCAATCCCCAATCCTGGTATATATGGCACCCCTCATCCCCCAATTCTGGTTTGCATGGCCTCCTCATCCCCCAATCCTGGTATGAATGGCCTCCTCATCCCCCAATCCTGGTATGCATTGCCACCTCATCCCCCAATCCTGGTAAGCATGGCCACCTCATCCCCCAATCCTGGTATGCATGGCCCTCTCATCCCCAATCCTGGTATGCATGGCACCAGATCCCTTATCTTGGTATGCATGGCCTCCTCATCCCCAATCCTGGTATGCATGGCCCCCTCATCCCCAATCCTGGTATGCATGGCCCCCTCATCCCCAATCCTAGTATGCATGGCCCACTCATCCCCCAATCCTGGTATGCATAGTCTCCTCATCCCCCAATCCTGGTATTTATGGCCCCCTCATCCCCCAATCCTGATATGCATGGCCTGCTCATCTCCCAATCCTGGTATGTTTGGCCTAATCATCACCCAATCCTGGTATGTGTGGCCCCCTCATCCCTCAGTCCTGGTATGTGTGGCCCCCTCATCCCTCAGTCCTGGTATGTGTGGCCTCCTCATCACCCAATCCTGGTATGTATGGCACCCCCTGGGGCTGTGGCGTACTCGGCGCTGGGCCGGTCGGTTCTTTTGGCATAGTCACGGTGGCGTGACCCAGTTCATGGCGCCAGGCGGTCAGTAACAGAGGGGAATAAAGTTTTGGGGACAAAGTTTTGTGACACCACCCGAGGTATGGGGCTATAGGTTGCCGCCACTGCTGTTCAGATCCACTGGGGCTGTTGGTGATGCAGCAGAGATAGTTCAGCTCTCCACGGGTAGAGCTAGGCCCCAGGGCAGTTAAAGAGGTAGCTTTGTTGTTGGTATAGTGCAAGGCAGGTGACGCAGCAATTAAGTCAAGGACACAGTGGGGTGCAGTCTTCAAGTTTTTACTCACAGTTCTTATGATGTTCCAGGTTACAACTGCCAGTAGGTTAGAACAGCCCACCGAGTCCTGTGTCCTCCGGGGAAGTGATCCAGCCAACTCTCAGATAACTTGGGTGCACTTGATCTGGACCCCCTTCTTGTGTACCTTTTCCGAGTCGTCTCTCTCTGCGCTGGCTCTCGCCCTCCTGCCCTGCACCTCACACACAGTGTCCCGAGCCAGTGGCTACGGGCCTTGTCGGGCAACGTCCTCTCTGACCCCTTGGTCCTATATGGCCACCTTTTCAGCAAAGGTGTGTGGTTTTGGCTATGGCACTTAGAGATACAGCAGCCTCTGGTTTGCTAGCTAAGTCTTGCAGTCCTCCACTAGTCTGGGGCTTTTCCCCTACTGCGACCTGATCCCTTCTCCCGACTACAGTTGGAGAGAGTTCGGGCACACAGGTGGACTCCGCACTTCCCGCGCCCCTAGGATCCCTTCTCTGTCTCTGGAGCCCTTCTCTGACTCCCTCGCTCCTCTCGTTCTATCTCCTACTCGGCCCCTCTGACTGGGCCCTCACTCTGTCTGGACCCTACTCCTCAATGGTCCTCACTCACTGGGCGCCTAGATGTTTCTACCTGTCTTGTTATACTGTCTGTCATGTGACCCACGTCACTAACTGTCACTCTATGTGGTCCCCTCTACATTTAGTCCTTCCTTGTGTGCTCCCCTAAACTACTTCCTCCACCCACCTCCCCTACCTAGTTCCCTCCTCCAGACAGGGACAGGGACTGTGCTCTCTCTCAGGAACAATCTCGCCCTTCCCTACTGGAGTGATGTGGTGTTGGATGTGTGAGTCACCGGGAAGTGCTCCCTCCTTACCCGAGAGTGGGGTACCACACCTCTGGCTGAGATGCAGTACCTCTGTGGCGACTGGACCCACAGGGGCTCCACATATGTATGGCCCCCTCATCCCCCAATCCTGGTATGTATGGCCTAATCACTGCACACATAAAACAAATAAACCCTAATACTCACCTTCCTTCCTTGCCTCTGCTCCAGCGCTGCGTCCTGTCTGCCAGCAGCTCATGTCAGCATCTGAGCAGTGCACTCTCTCAGATGCTGATGTGAGCTGCCGGCATATTCACTCCTCTCCACGCCGGGACTATGTGCGTGGAGAGGAGCGAATATGCATTTTATTTAGTAGCGGGCACTGTCAGCAGGAGCCGCGGCTCAGCGCTCCTCCGTGCCCGCTGATAAAGAGAATGAATATTCATTCTTCTCCACGCCCATGGGAGTGGAAAAGAGGGAATATTAATTTCCCTTTAGCAGCGGGCACACGCGGTAGCTGCAGCAGCGGCTACCGCGTGTGCCCGCTCCTCCGCAGCCGCAACGTCCCTCCCCCCCAAAACTCACCTATCCTCCTCGTTCCCCCGCTGCTTCAGGGCTCTCCCGGCTCACGGGCCCCATAGCAGTGTCAAGGCCTGCCCACATTGGCGGTACGCCACTGGCAAGCACCCTGGTTCATGGCCACTAACCAGAGCTCTGCAAACCTCCTTTTGATCAGTAGGACCAGAGCGACATCTCAAGTATGTCTTGAAGCAACAATGAAGTTGTGCTGGACCTATAAATCAGAAGAAGCACAATGGATTCTGGCTGGTAGGAGGTAGACTGCAGGGCCCTACTCAACAGCCATGGACTACTGACATAGCTGTGGGTCCAGGGTCTTATGAAATGTTACGATCATCTCTAATGGTAAATGTATGATTGGTGAGATTCGTACAGCAGAGACTGTCACCAACCCTGAAAACATTGATTTTGCAGATTTTTCCCTCCTGTGGGCAAGTGCAGCTACTACACTATTTAATGTCTATAAGAGCAAAGGTCACACTTCCACACTCTACTCCTATAGAAGTAAATGAAGTCCCATAGAAGTAAATTTGTCCAAACTTGTGCACACTACATTCACATAGGTGATATAGGACTTCTATTTACTGTCCCACTGTCTGTTTACTCTTTTGCTCCCCCCCTACCCAGGAGATGTGGTATGATCAAACCAGGTTCCTGCATGATCAGACACAACCATTACACAGTACACAGCAGGGGCACATTTATAAAATTATCTCAGCACAGGAACATTATTTTTAATCACTTCCAATTGTGAAACTTATTTTATAGCAAGATCTAGTGAATCAAATGAACATGTGTTTGTGGGAAAATCCCTTTAAGAATCCCCAATATTAAATAATATCTACAATAAAGGGGTTGTCCAGTCAAAAGTGATAAGTCTGCAGTCACTCTGTGTGACTGCAGACTTATGAATCCCCCCCAGCGCAGGCATTGTGTGCTATGAGGATTCGCTGGTTTCAGACCCGGGGACCAGAGAGTATCTGTGAGTTACATATACCCCCAACCAGTGGGTGTGGCCTCGCTCTCCATACACTTGTATTGAGCAAGGCCACGCCTTCTAGTCGGATGCACCCACTGGCTGTCTGCCTCACTAGACACGGCTTGGCCTCGCTCTATACAAGTGTATGGAGCGAAGCGGTGCTGAATGGCTGGGGGTATGTATAACTTATACATAGCCTCCGGTCCCAGGTCTGAAACCGGTGAATCCCCGCAGTGCACAGTGTTTGCGCCGCTGGAGGGATTCATAAGTCTGCAGACACACAAAGTGACTACAGACTTATCACTTTTGACCGGACAACCCCTTTAAGGCTAGGGCTCAATGCTGTCACTTTAATCTGTAAAATGTATTATTATGCATTTTGTGCTCTCAATGTTTCCTATAGGCCATTTTCACAGCATTTTGGTCATTATTTTGTATCCCTGAAAGCCAAAAATCATGAGTAAGTCAAAAATATAGAAGAGGTAAAAATATTTCTATTCTAACTTTTTTTTGTATATGTTCCACTTATGAAGCAGATGAGAACATATCCATTCCTTACATCATAATGTAGCAAAAAACAGCTGAAAAATGTATATGTGTGAAACCAATTATACTGTATATTACAAGATGTGTGATCGTTGTACTAGATATAACCATGAGTTTTCAGTAAAGAAAGATTGTGCAACTTTTTTATTAATAATGATAATTTATAAAAGTCTGACGCAATCAGAGATGTTTGATCTCTCAGTAAATCCACATATGTTTCAGCCCAGTTATAGAGTCCTCTGAGGACGTGTTCTGAGAATCAGTCCCAAGAGCAGATAGTACAAGTGCTTTCTCTGTTTTCAACTTGTTCCAGACAAGCAAATAAGTGAAATATTTACTGGCACAAACCAGATTCACAGCTTTAGTGGAAAGGGATGTTCCATATAGCTTGTTATAAAAGCAGTATTGCAACATGTAAAGTGAATAGAAATGTATCTGGAAAGATTTCAGTAACCCAGAGAACAACATAAATTACCTTACAAGGCAGAAAGTACGATTGTGATAGAATAAATTGGATCCTGTTATTGCTTTGTTCTCTTTCCATGGGGTTTTCTTAACTAACTTACTGTATACAGAAGAGACTAAATGTGTTTTGAATGAATAAATAACAGTTTACATTCCCTTTATGATGAAAAGTAATTGTCAGAGAATTCTATATGTTTAAATCATATTGTTCTAAAAACAGTTTTTATACATGATATTTATTTAGTTTTCTATTTTACTTCTGCTGTAAAGCCTTTCCTGTTTTCTGAAGATCGCTATTCGGCTTTTCTGGATAGACTGGTACTAAGTCGGCAGAGTCATTAGAGAATTTAACAGCTGAAATATGTTACTGCTGGAAGCCTAGATAAAGCAAAAGAGCAACAAAGTTCAGACACATATTGATCTGCGTGCATGTTCTCAAGTGGCATCTTCAGGAGTGCACCACTCCGCAGGTTGACACACCACATTCAGTGATGCTGACCTATATGTAGTTACCTGATGTAGTTTTCCTAAGGAATCTACATCAATAAGTAAGATGTCACTAATTTTAAATTTATGGCCATTTTTTTTTTACAAAAATAGGCACTATTAAAGAGCACCCATCGCCAGATAAAGTGACCAATTTTTGCTCTTATTTTATTACTGCTTCTCCCTTGAGTAAATGAGTAAACTGGTTGTTTTTTTTTGTTGTTCTATTTTAATCCATCATATGGTTCCTGGGACATGGACCTCATTATTTAGTGAACATTTTTATGTTCTTTACCAAGAGGTATGGCTCATAAAATTATCTGGTGTATGTTTCTGCTCTGAATAGTTACCCTGTTAGCTCCTTCCTCTTGGTAAAGACCATGACAATTAGCACTAAATAATAAGGGGAAAAGCAAGAATAAAATAAAAGGGAAAAATGTGCAATTCTCGACTTGGTGACAACTCCTCTTTAAGTTAATTTATTGGGAGCAAGAAGTTGGGAGTAAATTTGACAAAGGCCAAATTCAAACTCCTAGATGACTGGATTTGAGCATCTCCCAAATGCTAGGTCCTATTGTAAAGTGACCGCGTGCGGTAGCCATGGTCGAGCTGTTGCTTCATAATGCCCTGGTTTTTTACAGGAAAAGATAGGTCCTGGCTGGGTGTTGGTAATGTGAGGGCTTTGCCCCCATGCAGGCCATATTTAGCCGATGGTATTGACTGGCCAAGACGATGAATTCCACAGGTTAATAAAAGAGACTCCCATTCAAACATGGGGACTTTACTGAACTTGATAAGGGTAATGTACAAGGGATAGCAAGTACACAGTCTTAAGCATGTTTCCTTCACAATGAAAAGCATTTTCACACATATCATTTCCTTCCATTGTAGTCTAATCGGGGCCAGTGACGCACACTGTTTCGACCTGTTTTGCCACAACCCAACTTCTAGGCCACAGTCTTGATCAGAGAGTTTCTCTCTACTTGCTCAGTGGTTCTGTGTATTATTACTATGGACATACTGGATCTACCGCTCCAGACCCCCACTAGTCCCACACACTCAGTCCTCTTTAGGTCCGTTACCTTCAGCCCTAGCAAGCTCTCAGGTTTCTCGTGGCCTGTTGTCCTTACTAAGGACCCCTTTAAGGTGGAAGGCCACTCTGTCTCATCAGTAATTCTCTTCAGGATCTCACTATCCCTGTTCGTATGTCTCTTTATGCTGTGGATCACCCCTCGGCAGCACTGCGCACTTGTTACTTCTGCAGACTCTAACTCCTATGTGACTCTAACCAGGAAACACAGTCCTTTCCCTATCAAGAAGCCCCCCCCCTATAAGTCTATAAAATGCAGCAAATATAATGCAACAGTATAATATGTACTAGGATGTTGTATGACCAGTCTGTTTCTGCAGATATGTAGGTAAAATCTGAAGCAAAACTCCTCGTAGTCAGAATGACCTGTCCTGGTGACTGCATATCATTGCTTGCCAAGTGTATTTTGCTTTTAAATATTTCATCAGGAAAATTAGTAAAATGCGTTAATAGGCTCTCACTGCATGAGCCAAAAGAACATATACAATAAGTGAACCCTTTGGAATTACTTATTTCTGCATTAATTACTTATCAAATATGGTCAGATTGTTTCTAAGTTACACTTACAGACAAACACAATCTAACAATTGTAATGTTCATGTCTTTTATTGAGCACATTATGTAAACATAAAAGTTGAGATGAATGGATTGATGATTTATTTGAGTGGAATTTAATTCTACTCAAAATTTACAAAGAAAAATAGTATTCTCCAGAATGTGGATTATATGCAATTCACCCTAAGTGAATTCAAGCAAATGGCAGCAAGCTGTGTCCACCATTTAACTGAATCATAAAGAGCCAGTAAAAAGGGTAAAATAAATAATACTTAGCCACTCACCCATCCCACCAGTCCCAAAGCCTGCCATCTGATCCTCCGGATCTCTTCTTTTCACCTTTGCCTTCTTGGGCATTTTCATTCCATGCCCTGGCTTCCAGCTCGACTAGGCCTCTGAGTTGACTGCATGCTGTGTCATCATGGAGGCTGTCATCAAGATGACACTACATTAAGACGCATGTCACCAGAACAATGGCTTTGTATGCAGTGAAATCAGAGTTTTAGTCCAGCCGGAAGCAAGGTTATGGAGTAAACAGGCCAAACAGGATGCATGTGACGGGGGGGAAAGGAAAACAAAAAAATACTTGTGAGATACAGTAGGGTGGAGAATGATACGGTATGTCCAGCATAAGCCATTGCTCTAGAGCAGGGATGAGGAACCTTCTTTCTGCCAAGGGCCATTTGGATATTTATATCATCCTTCGGGGGCCGTATAAATTGTGCGCTAACACCGCCCACAAAGTAAGTCTTGTTGCTGGCACTGGTGTCAGGACGTAATTTTTCATTGGATGTGTTCAGCGTTCAGTAGTGAATGCTGCGTGTGCGTGCTCACAGAGAAAGAAGATGTTAAAAGACTGGTGGCCATCAAAACACTGTGGTTCCCTGGAATCCCCCCGGGGCAGGAAAAAAGGTTATCGTGGGCCCTTGGGCCTGAGGTTCCCCACCTTAGATATCTGGATTTCTTCAGGTTATTTGGCTCTAATTCCATTGGGGACCAGAACTGGTTTGAATTGTTGTATTATCTCTACAGTGCAGCAGAAAATGTTTGTGCCATAAAAGTTATTTCTAAGTAATATTATCTACTGTCTTTATGAGAAATGACCATTTTGTTCACGCATAAATAAAATATAGCTATATCAATACATTTTGACAAGCTTTCTTAGTTATGCAGAGTGCATACATCATTACTTCATTGGAGTTTATTTTTCTTATAGAGCGCAAAGCAGTAGGAGGGCAGGAGGCAAGGTCCTCCTCTGTGTATTGCTGTAGAAAAGTACTATGTGTGCTACAGACAGAACGAGAACGCTCAAAGCCTTGCACAAATTAGCAGCCAAAAGAGAAGACATGTTTGATTTGTGGATAATTCCTAATTCCTTTGTCCCAGATGACAACTGACAAATAATGGCATTTGTTTCAAATTAGCATACGAAGAGAAACTCTGCAACTAATCTGTATCTGCAGCTAATTTTATACCCAAACATTACAAATGTCTTTTTTGAAGTCACAGATTAGCACATGCTGAATGAACTAGTCCCAGTATTTACTGCCTCCAGATTCAGTGAGCAAACACAATACTGGATCTTGGTTTGATCACTATGACGCCCTTTATAGTATTATGAGGTTGGGTATATCAGAAATTCCCATAGCATACACAGCAGTGTGGATTGTGGAGATTAGAAGTGAAGGTCAACAGACAACAGTGCATTATTTCTCAATAAAAGCTGATATTTACATACTCATTATTCTACACCGCACTAAGATACAGTATGAGAGTGATTTGTATTGTAAATTAAACACTGGCATTCAAACATTGGATCAATTATTCATCTAACAACATAAGTAACGAAAGAGAGATGTCAGCTGAGGCTTCCAATTGTTTTAACTAAATGGTAATTTTTTAAATATCAGCGCTGTAGTTTACTGTATAGTCCAATAATGTCGTCCCCAACCCTAAAAAATAAGGTTTTACTAAAGGCTATCTATCTCCAAATTTTATGACTTTAAACTACCACAGTATTGGTATACTTGACAGTAAAACATTTCCAATGATGGCCGTATCTTAAGTGGATAAAGTACAGTAGTTATAAAGCAGTATGTGCTGTAAATTAGAGATGAGCAGATCTTTTGAAATGCAAATTTGCCGGCTTTGTTAAATTTTCTCAAACAACTCCATTTGTGGCAAATAAATTAGCGCTAATTTCAATACTAGCAAGCCTGAGAATGCATGTGATGGATAAGAAAGGAGAGAAAGAGAAAACTTCCTGACCATAAGAGTTTACACTCAATAGGAGAGACAAAGGATCTCATTGATCATAAGAGTTAAAGTCTACAAAGTGAGAGAGAGACAGAAGACCCCACTGACTATGAGAGCTTACACTCTCCAGGAGAGAGAGGACCCTACTGACCCATAAGAGCTTATACTCTCCAGGAGAGAGGGAGGACCCCACTGACCATAAGAGCTTACACTCTCCAGGAGAGAGCGAGAGGACCCCACTGACCATATGAGCTTACACTCTCCAAGAGAGAGAGAGGACCCCACTGACCATAAGAGCTTACACTCTCCAGGAGAGAGAGAGGACCCCACTGACCATAAGAGCTTACACTCTCCAGGAGAGAGAGGACCCCACTTACCAAAGGAGCTTACACTCTCTGGGAGAGAGAGAGGACCCCACTAACCATAAGATCTTATACTCTCCAGGAGAGAGGGAGGACCCAACTGACCATAAGGGCTTATACTCTACAGGAGAGAGAGAGGACCCCACTAACCATAAGAGCTTATACTCTCCAGGAGAGAGAGGACCCCACTGACTACAGGAGCTTACACTCTCCAGGAGAGAGAGAGAGAACCCCACTGACCATAAAAGCTTACTCTCTGCAGGAGAGAGAGGACCCCACTGACCATAAGAGCTTACAGTCTACAGGAAAGATAGATAGATAGATAGATAGATAGATAGATAGATACATAGATAGATAGATAGCCTGAGAATGCATGTGATGGATAAGAAAGGAGAGAAAGAGAAAACTTCCTGACCATAAGAGTTTACACTCAATAGGAGAGACAAAGGATCTCATTGATCATAAGAGTTAAAGTCTACAAAGTGAGAGAGAGACAGAAGACCCCACTGACTATGAGAGCTTACACTCTCCAGGAGAGAGAGGACCCTACTGACCCATAAGAGCTTATACTCTCCAGGAGAGAGAGAGGACCCCACTGACCATATGAGCTTACACTCTCCAAGAGAGAGAGAGGACCCCACTGACCATAAGAGCTTACACTCTCCAGGAGAGAGAGAGGACCCCACTGACCATAAGAGCTTACACTCTCCAGGAGAGAGAGAGAACCCCACTGACCATAAGAGCTTACACTCTCCAGGAGAGAGAGGACCCCACTGACCAAAGGAGCTTACACTCTCTGGGAGAGAGAGAGGACCCCACTAACCATAAGATCTTATACTCTCCAGGAGAGAGGGAGGACCCAACTGACCATAAGGGCTTATACTCTGCAGGAGAGAGAGAGGACCCCACTAACCATAAGAGCTTATACTCTCCAGGAGAGAGAGGACCCCACTGACTACAGGAGCTTACACTCTCCAGGAGAGAGAGAGAGGACCCCACTGACCATAAAAGCTTACTCTCTGCAGGAGAGAGAGTACCCCACTGACCATAAGAGCTTACAGTCTACAGGAAAGATAGATAGATAGCCTGAGAATGCATGTGATGGATAAGAAAGGAGAGAAAGAGAAAACTTCCTGACCATAAGAGTTTACACTCAATAGGAGAGACAAAGGATCTCATTGATCATAAGAGTTAAAGTCTACAAAGTGAGAGAGAGACAGAAGACCCCACTGACTATGAGAGCTTACACTCTCCAGGAGAGAGAGGACCCTACTGACCCATAAGAGCTTATACTCTCCAGGAGAGAGGGAGGACCCCACTGACCATAAGAGCTTACACTCTCCAGGAGAGAGAGAGGACCCCACTGACCATATGAGCTTACACTCTCCAAGAGAGAGAGAGGACCCCACTGACCATAAGAGCTTACACTCTCCAGGAGAGAGAGAGGACCCCACTGACCATAAGAGCTTACACTCTCCAGGAGAGAGAGAGAACCCCACTGACCATAAGAGCTTACACTCTCCAGGAGAGAGAGGACCCCACTGACCAAAGGAGCTTACACTCTCTGGGAGAGAGAGAGGACCCCACTAACCATAAGATCTTATACTCTCCAGGAGAGAGGGAGGACCCAACTGACCATAAGGGCTTATACTCTGCAGGAGAGAGAGAGGACCCCACTAACCATAAGAGCTTATACTCTCCAGGAGAGAGAGGACCCCACTGACTACAGGAGCTTACACTCTCCAGGAGAGAGAGAGAGGACCCCACTGACCATAAAAGCTTACTCTCTGCAGGAGAGAGAGGACCCCACTGACCATAAGAGCTTACAGTCTACAGGAAAGATAGATAGATAGATAGATAGATAGATAGATAGCCTGAGAATGCATGTGATGGATAAGAAAGGAGAGAAAGAGAAAACTTCCTGACCATAAGAGTTTACACTCAATAGGAGAGACAAAGGATCTCATTGATCATAAGAGTTAAAGTCTACAAAGTGAGAGAGAGACAGAAGACCCCACTGACTATGAGAGCTTACACTCTCCAGGAGAGAGAGGACCCTACTGACCCATAAGAGCTTATACTCTCCAGGAGAGAGGGAGGACCCCACTGACCATAAGAGCTTACACTCTCCAGGAGAGCGAGAGGACCCCACTGACCATATGAGCTTACACTCTCCAAGAGAGAGAGAGGACCCCACTGACCATAAGAGCTTACACTCTCCAGGAGAGAGAGAGGACCCCACTGACCATAAGAGCTTACACTCTCCAGGAGAGAGAGAGAACCCCACTGACCATAAGAGCTTACACTCTCCAGGAGAGAGAGGACCCCACTGACCAAAGGAGCTTACACTCTCTGGGAGAGAGAGGACCCCACTAACCATAAGATCTTATACTCTCCAGGAGAGAGGGAGGACCCAACTGACCATAAGGGCTTATACTCTGCAGGAGAGAGAGAGGACCCCACTAACCATAAGAGCTTATACTCTCCAGGAGAGAGAGGACCCCACTGACTACAGGAGCTTACACTCTCCAGGAGAGAGAGAGAGGACCCCACTGACCATAAAAGCTTACTCTCTGCAGGAGAGAGAGGACCCCACTGACCATAAGAGCTTACAGTCTACAGGAAAGATAGATAGATAGATAGATAGCCTGAGAATGCATGTGATGGATAAGAAAGGAGAGAAAGAGAAAACTTCCTGACCATAAGAGTTTACACTCAATAGGAGAGACAAAGGATCTCATTGATCATAAGAGTTAAAGTCTACAAAGTGAGAGAGAGACAGAAGACCCCACTGACTATGAGAGCTTACACTCTCCAGGAGAGAGAGGACCCTACTGACCCATAAGAGCTTATACTCTCCAGGAGAGAGGGAGGACCCCACTGACCATAAGAGCTTACACTCTCCAGGAGAGAGCGAGAGGACCCCACTGACCATATGAGCTTACACTCTCCAAGAGAGAGAGAGGACCCCACTGACCATAAGAGCTTACACTCTCCAGGAGAGAGAGAGGACCCCACTGACCATAAGAGCTTACACTCTCCAGGAGAGAGAGAGAACCCCACTGACCATAAGAGCTTACACTCTCCAGGAGAGAGAGGACCCCACTGACCAAAGGAGCTTACACTCTCTGGGAGAGAGAGAGGACCCCACTAACCATAAGATCTTATACTCTCCAGGAGAGAGGGAGGACCCAACTGACCATAAGGGCTTATACTCTGCAGGAGAGAGAGAGGACCCCACTAACCATAAGAGCTTATACTCTCCAGGAGATAGAGGACCCCACTGACTACAGGAGCTTACACTCTCCAGGAGAGAGAGAGAGGACCCCACTGACCATAAAAGCTTACTCTCTGCAGGAGAGAGAGGACCCCACTGACCATAAGAGCTTACAGTCTACAGGAAAGATAGATAGATAGATAGATAGATAGATGGATAGATAGATATATAGAGCTTACACTCTCTTATGGTCAGTGGGGTCTTCTCTCTTCATCTATCTCTGTCAGGGACGGAGAACCTTTTTTCTGCCTAAAGCCATTTGGATATTTAAACCATCCTTCAGGGGCCGTACAAATTGTGTGCTAACTCCGCCAACAGAGTTAGCCTTGATGCTGGCACTTTTGCCAGGACGTAGTCTTTCATTGAATGTGCTCAGCTATCAGTAGTGAATGGTGCATGCTCGTGCTCTCAGAGAAAGGAGATGTTAAAAAGCTGGTGGCCATCAAAACACAGCTGCCGGCCCAAGCAATATGGTACGCAGGAATCTGCCCGGGCCAGAGAAAAGGTTATTGTGGGCTGTAAATGGCCTGCAGGCCTGTGGTTCTCTATCCCTGATCTACGATAGCTAGATAGATAGAGAAAATCATAATTAAAGAAGTTGTCCTCAACATTTTATTATCCCCCCAATGTATTCAGCCGGTGCCCATAAGGGTTTTTGGTAATTACCTTTAGTTATCCATTTTGCCTGTGAGTGGCGCTATCCTTGGCCGCTCATAGGCATCACATGACCCCCTGCTCATGTTACGTCAAGTGAAGTGTGACATCAGTGACGCGGTCCCTGCAGTGGCTGCTGGGCTGTGGACAGGGTTACCCCACGCGCCACACCCAGCATCCACCGCGCACTTTCCCAATGAATGAGGAGATGGAAAGCGCGTGGTCGATGTTGGGTGTGATGCACAGGGTAACCCCGCCCACAACCCAGCATCCACCATGAAATGCAGAAGTGAGTCACCCCCGGCTGCAGCCGGAACTTGACATGACATCAGTCGATGTTAGAGCTGGCTGCAGAAGGGGGTCATGTGATACCTTTGAGCGGCCAGTGATAGCGCCTCTCACAATCCATAAGGACAGCAGAAGTAATTACAAAAACCCTTATGGGCACTGGCTGAACGCATTGGGGGGATAAGAAAAAGTAGTGGACAACTCCTTTAAGTTTCCAATTCTTAAATATTTTACTTTTAAAACTATATACCTAGATGTAAGGCTCTACCAACTGCTTCTGACATCCCAACTTTTTTTATAATATTTTTAAAGTGTACAATTAGGCCTATTTGTAGGTGTAATATAAAGATATCCACTAACTGATATTATTGATGAAGCTTTCCCCATCACCAGAGCTCAAAATGTGGATCTTTTAGACTTTTGCATATTGCTTACAGTGTACAAAATCCCATGTGCCGTCTGACGTAATATCAACAACTGCACCATATGGACCAAAAGAAAATTGTCATGAAAAGGACACAATTTATTAATGTCATCAAGGAGCATAGGCGGATTATAATGAGGGCAATCCGTGCTACCGCCCGGGGCCTCGAGGCTCCAGGGGGCCCGAGGCTCTGGGGTGTCTATGGCCAGATTGCCCTCATTATATGTGCGGCGCCGCGGCACATACTGGCAGACAGTGGCGGGGGGGCCCCCGGACCGCTCCCCCAGCAGCGCCGCACGGACGCTGCTTCTTCTCCGGCCGGGCCAGCACTGCAGCAGTTAACTTCCCTGTGCTGGCCCGGCCACGTCACTGCTAGGAGACACGGCCCTGTGCGCGGCCGTGTCTCCTAGCTGTGACGTCACGCAGTGCGCGCCCTGCACTGCTACTTACCACCAGAGAGGAGCAGGACTGGAGCCGAGCCGGGGGATGATGAGTCTGTGTGTGTCTGTGTGTGTGTGTGTTTGTGTCTGTATCTGTGTGTGTGTGTGTGTGTGAGTGTGTGTGTGTGTGAGAGTGTGTATGTGTGATTGAGTGAGTGTGTGTGTGTGTGCAGGCAGATATCATTGTGTGATGACTGTTTATATGTATTTTTGTGCTTCAAATGTGTTTATGCGTGTATGTATATGTCTGTATATGTTTGTGTGTGCGTGACTGCGTGTGGCCTCCCGCTGTCTCTGGGGGGGGGGCGCCGTGCGGCCTCCCGCTGTGTATAGATGGCGCTGTGCTGCCTCCTGCTGTGTATAGATGGCACTGTGCAGCCTCCTGCTGTGTATAGATGGCTACATGCAGCCTCCCGCTGTGTATAGATGGCACCATAAGGCCTCCCGCTGTGTATAGATGGCGCCGTGCGGCCTCCCGCTGTGTATAGATGGCGCCGTGTGGCCTCCCGCTGTGTATAGATGGGTACGTGCGGCCTCCCGCTGTGTATAGATGGCGCCGTGCGGCCTCCCGCTGTGCATAGATGGTGCCGTTCGGCCTCCCGCTGTGTATAGATGGCCCCGTGTGGCCTCCCGCTGTGTATAGATGGCTACGTGAGGCCTCCCGCTGTGTATAGATGGCGCCATGCGGCCTCCTGCTGTGTATAGATGGTGCCGTGCGGCCTCCCGCTGTGTATAGATGGCTATGTGTGGCCTCCCACTGTGTATAGATGGCTACGTGCGGCCTCCCGCTTTGTATAGATGGCTACGTGCGGCCTCCCGCTGTGTATAGATGGCTACGTGCGGTCTCCCGCTGTGCATAGATGGCTACGTGCGGCCTCCCGCTGTGTATAGATGGCTACGTGCGGCCTCCCGCTTTGTATAGATGGCTACGTGCGGCCTCCCGCTGTGTATAGATGGCTACATGCGGCCTCCCGCTGTGTATAGATGGCTACGTGCGGCCTCCCGCAGTGTATAGATGGCTACGTGCGGCCTCCCGCTGTGTATAGATGGCTACGTGCGGCCTCCCGCTGTGTATAGATGGCTACGTGCGGCCTCCCGCTGTGTATAGATGGCTACGTGCAGCCTCCCGATGTGTATAGATGTCTACGTGCGGCCTCCCGCTGTGTATAGATGGCCCCGTGTGGCCTCCCGCTGTGTATAGATGGCTACGTGAGGCCTCCCGCTGTGTATAGATGGCGCCATGCGGCCTCCTGCTGTGTATAGATGGTGCCGTGCGGCCTCCCGCTGTGTATAGATGGCTATGTGTGGCCTCCCACTGTGTATAGATGGCTACGTGCGGCCTCCCGCTTTGTATAGATGGCTACGTGCGGCCTCCCGCTGTGTATAGATGGCTACGTGCGGTCTCCCGCTGTGCATAGATGGCTACGTGCGGCCTCCCGCTGTGTATAGATGGCTACGTGCGGCCTCCCGCTTTGTATAGATGGCTACGTGCGGCCTCCCGCTGTGTATAGATGGCTACATGCGGCCTCCCGCTGTGTATAGATGGCTACGTGCGGCCTCCCGCAGTGTATAGATGGCTACGTGCGGCCTCCCGCTGTGTATAGATGGCTACGTGCGGCCTCCCGCTGTGTATAGATGGCTACGTGCGGCCTCCCGCTGTGTATAGATGGCTACGTGCAGCCTCCCGATGTGTATAGATGTCTACGTGCGGCCTCCCGCTGTGTATAGATGGCGCCGTGCGGCCTCCCGCCGTGTTTAGATGGCTACGTGTGCTCAATATTGAGTCATACAATTAATGTAAGGCTATGTGCCCACGATGCAGAAATGCTCAGGTCCCTGGCAGAAAAAACGCATGCGGATTTTACATGCGTTTTTCCTGCCAGGGACATGCGGATGTGAAGCGTTCTTCACATGCATTTCTGCATGCGGGTTTTCAAGCGCTTTTCCAAGCGATTTTAGCATCACTTGGAAAGTGCTTGACAACTTGGTCACACTATATAAATCCATGCAACCAGCATGGATTTATATAGTGTGACCGTAAAAGAATGGTAAAAAATAAATATATACTTACCTTCTGATGGCCTGCCAATGTCAGCGGTCGCGTGACCCGTCACATGACTAAATGACGTCACGGCAGGTCCTTTTCAGACCATCGTGAGCTGCCGGCATGCCAGGACGCATCGGATAAAGGCACCGGAGGCCATCAGAAGGTAAGTATAATATTTATTTTTTATTTTATTCTTTTTTTACAGGTTGTATGGTACCTGGGTCTGGAGGAGAGTCTCCTCTTCTCCAGACCCGGGTACCATCCGCACATTGAAACGCATGGATTCTGCATGTACAGATGCAGTGATGCGGATTCCATGTGTTCCAATGCAAGTCAATGGCGGCGAAAACGCCGAGCTTCCGCAAAATAATTGGTAATGCTGTGGATTTTTCCGCAATGATAATCCGCAGCGGAAATTTCCGCAGCATGTGCACAGCACATGCGGATTATCATTGGGGAACATGGCAGACCTTCTACCAAATGTTTTTTAAGCGTTTCTGCAGTGGAATTGCTTAAAAAACGCATAGTGGGCACACAGCCTAAAAAAAATGATAATTAATATTGTGCCAAATTTCACGTGAACTATCACATGATCTATCACAGGGGATCATGTGACGTGATACATCAGGTGTGTGTGTGGGGGGGGAGGGGCGCGCCTTCTAAACTGCCCGGGGCCCTTGCTACTCTTAATCCACCCCTGTCCAGGAGTGCTAGGAAATGGCTAAAAGTGGTTCCAGGCATTGAGACTCTATGGGTATTGCTTGATTCCTGATAGATCTTTATTCTGGATGCTGTATTTGATTTTGTGGAACTTGCACATTTAATATTTGCTATAATTACTACCTTTTTTAGGTTTCTCCTTTCATGCTGAAGGATAATGACTCTTTTCAGGGCCACATTCCTTCACCTCAGACTGTTGACACCTGACATCACTCACTTGCTGATACACGCTTTATGTCTGTCATTATCACAAGCAGTCGGGAAAACATGTTAATTACACCGCCGCAGGAATATTACTTGTCTTTTTTTTCTTTGGCATCATCTGCAAGGCTGAAACAGTAAAACTTCTTCAAATTCTCTTACATCGAGGATTGCTGGTTGAGTAGTTTCTATAAACAGACATGGGCAGATGAAAATTATGAGGCCACAATTGTGGATATTTATAAATCCAATCATTATTCTGGTACAGTTGCACTGACAAAATTGTGTCTACATCAAGCTCCACCACTCTTTTTACTATGCAAGATAAATGTCCGAAAAAAGGCCCTGATTTCTTATACGGTTTTATAACCTTGTGAAGTTCAATAGCTTTCATCATGTGCCTCAATAAATGTGTCTAAGGCCCCCTTCACATGTCTGTTTTTTTTGTTTTTTATGCGGTCCATTTTTAAGGACTGCAAATAAGGACACACGCACACTCAATGTATTCAATGGTGCACATCTCAGGCGTTTCACACGGACCGTGTCTATGTAAAAAACCCGCAGGCATGTCCTTTTTTATCCGGCATCATGGAGGAAATGCGCGCCACACATGTGCACACTGATGACATATGTATGACAGCTGTGTGACCTGTACCGGAATAAAAAGCTCCGGTGGCTGGGAAAAGCAGTACAGTTAGCAATTTTCCCAGGCACCGAGTGCTGACTTCAACTCTCATCATTCTATGATCGCAGGGAGATCAGGCGGCGCTGATGATCGTTGTAGTCAGCTCATTAAATAAATAAATAAACTTAAAAAATGGTGTGGAATCCCCACTATACTTTAAAATAGCCGCCATAGAATTGGCACATCACATTAGATGCACCAATTCTGTTTTACATGATTTATCCTGATGCCCTCGTGCGCTGACAATCAGAGTAATATATCGGTTTGATGACAGCTGTCAAAAATCGCTATCAAGCCCTGGGGTTAGTAATGGGGATGTGTCAGTCAGACAGCCCCATTACTAACCCCATTGTGAAAAGAAATAAACACACACAGAGAAAACTCCTTTAATTGTAAAAATTACCCCTCGACAATTACCGTCATCTAACAATTTATTATCAAAAAAATAATCCACAGGGATCCGCATAAATCCATAATAAAGAGGTCCCATGACGATCCCTGACTCTGCTACATCCAGATGCTGTGGTGAGCAGTGACATGAGTAATGTGAACGCTCACCACGGTAGCCGAAAAACACTGACAGTAGCATGACAGCTCTGCTGCAGTGACGAGAGGTGACGTAATTAAGGTTACCGCAGGTCACAGGTGACGGTTCTCATGGTAACCTCTGTGCGAGCCAACCTGTGAAATGTGGTAACCTTTCTCGCAGAATTTCTCACGCTGAGACACGGATGGCACATGGACATGGACCACGGGCTTCACCGGTAATGGTTTTTCCAGTACCGGAAACCTCAGAATGTGTCAAGAGGGCCTAATGTTGGGCATACGGTGTATGTCACATTGTAATTGCTGGTTCATGGTACTCCTGTATTAGTACACATGAATGTACGACATCTATTGTGAAAGAAGATAGAGAAGAGCGCTCCGTGTGTGGATCAACAAAGATAAATTTTGGTAGATGAAAAGTGTTTCACTCACTTAATGTGGTTGTGCAAGGCCGGCACAACACTCTGTATTATCAGGGTAAATTCCTCTAAAAGGCTGCTGCTGTGACCGCTAGTTACTGGACTCATGAATGCCAGAAATGAAGACCTTCGATTTGCTGAAAAAAAAATTAGCCGATATAGGGAGCGTTTCCAAGGATGTAGATCTGGAGGAGATATGGTAAAAAATCTTTAGTAAAAGATAAGCTACATGTTATGGATCTTCGTAACGCATAGCTCATGCTTTAACAAAGTTTTTTTTTTACAATATCTCCTTCAGATCTCCTACATCCTTGGCAGCGCACCCCAGATCTAC
Source organism: Phyllobates terribilis (assembly GCF_046119375.1). NCBI lineage: Eukaryota > Metazoa > Chordata > Amphibia > Anura > Dendrobatidae > Phyllobates > Phyllobates terribilis. The sequence goes on along the minus strand of NW_027362764.1, from coordinate 201,891,874 downwards.
TATTTTTTTTTCCTGCGAATAGACGATATCTATTGTGGGAACATGTTAGTGAATCTCTACAACCAATCACTGGTAAATGGAGGTCTTGGGCTTAGAAATGATTGAATAAATTTGATGCAAAGCGAATTCAAATAGAATTTTCTGAAATGCACAGGTCACGGTGAACTCTAACAACTCTATTTAAGCGACTGGCAAAAAATGCTAGCCATTATTTTACTCTTTTGCAGAAGATTGCATTAGTCCCAGAAAACTGACAAAACCTCAAATGTGATCAGTCAGGATTCTCCATAATGTCTTGCAGCTATCACATCATATGGTATAGCACAACCAATAAGGAAGGATTATCAGAGTGCATATAAAAGCCTAAGCTGGGAATGCAGCAGCCATTTTAGTGTGGTTTATAGTTCCAATAAAGGGATGCGCCTTGTCGCTGGCTTTTGGGCTCACACAAAATGGTCTATTTGTGCGCAAAGTACCTTTATTTTTTAGCATGTTTTCTACAGCAGTAATGCAGTTCTAATTTCATACATTCAATGTTTACATATTATAGCACTTCAGAGTATAGCTTTAATTTCTTAGTTATATAGAATGGGTCTTTTTGGTTGAACCTGTTCACACTTGTTTATTTCTGTTTGGAAGTGCTGGTCAGTTTTTTGATATTTTTTTACAGACAAATTTAAAAATCAAAGTGAATGATAGAAAATGTATATGTTATACATGTCTCTAGCTCAGGGATTAAACTCAAACACACAGAGGGCCAAATTGAAGAACTTGGACAAAGTCGTGGGCCAGCCAGTATACAGAATGATGGGCCCCACATAGTCCTCCATTCAATATTATGGGCATCATATAGTTCTCCATGCAAAATAATGGGCCCCACATAGTCCTCCATACAGAATAATAGCCCCACATAGGGGTGTTGGTTCTGGTGTCCCAGACCAAATTAAACCCCCTTGCTGTCCAGATTTGGCCCATGAGCCAGAGTTTGACATGTATGCTCTAGCTCAATATCCTGATATGAACTTGGAGCTGTTAATTACAATGATAAGACCTGCTCATGTACTCAAAAAAAAATAGATGCATCGTTTTTTGTTTCCACTTGCACAGGAAATAGGCAACTATTATTGTGGACAGTTGGTAATTTATGCTGAGGCCCAAACCCCTTCACTTTTTATACTTCCTATTGTAACACAAAGAGTGAAATGAGTGTTTCCACACATAAAACTATGAATTGTACTATTAAAACTGAAAATGAGCAGGACTTCCCAGATAGTGGATCTCTAGAATAGAGCAAACATAAGAGATGATATTTTAAAGGATAAATATTTCTGTAAGGAGTATATTTCCCATCAGATAAATTTATATACAATATATACATTTATGTCCAATACGGACATTTCAGCTTTTCTTTCATTATTGCTATTGTGTATGTCTTTCTTAAGCAAGTTTTTCACTTTCAGGACAGTGGACCCTAAACATCGTAAAATAAATAAAATAACAAAGGTCAGGTATTCCGCCTCCCCGGGTCCAACTTTGGGTCCACACAACTGCTGGGGTTTGGCGTTTTGGTTTCAGCAGTGATTTCACATTGACAGTGTGCATCACCGCTATAGCCAAACACTGAGTTTAGCGGCTGTGCCGAGATAGATGGCACAAGCCACTGAACTCAGTGATTGCCTACAGCAGTGATTTGCTCTGTTGACATAACGTCACAGCTGCAGCTTAAACACTGAGACCGAAGCAGTGGCGAGGAATGGCGCTGGACCAGAGGAGGGTGAGTACCCGCTCTTTGGTGGTGGTGTGGGGGGGGGGGGTTGTTTGTTATTCTATAATATTTGGGGTCCACTGAAAGTGGAAAACCTCTTTAATTTTTATGCTTTGCGAATAAGCAGTGACAAATATATTCACAATCTTGTTCATATTTCTATAGTGATTACATGTGGGAAAGAAAGTATTGTTGCATCATTCGACCTCTAGTTCTTTTATATCCTTTTGTTGCAACATGTCTTCTAACAACTCCCCCACCTCCTCCATATTTCTCCATCTCCACAGCCTCGCGGCGGTCTGTTGTTCATCAGTAGCATTAAAAGTGACAAGTTGTCAAGGCTGAGGGACAATAGTTATAAAGTCATTATTGCATTTGTGGGAACATTCTCTTCCAACTGAGGAACAGCAAAATATAATTTGTACAAAAATAGACCATTTCTATTGGAACATAAAGTTCAGAAATGCAAAATGTTAATAATAGTAATAATAATGATTTTTTAATGATGTTTTAATGATTTTTTTTTGCCTGTGTAAAAGCTGAAATATTTTATGTCTTGATTATTTTTTCAAATTGCTTGACAGCAACAGTAATTGCTATTTTATAATTTATCTATAATACTAACATTATTTTTTAAAGTGTATCTGTCATTGTAATATTATTACCCGAGTGATAATCCACAATATTCATAAACCTGGCACCCCCATCCCTTACATGTCCCAACCACCATCCATCAGTCATACAGGTTCTCCTCTGGTCTTGTTTGTGCAGACTTCCTCACCGACTGCACAACTCTCCTGTCCATAAAATGGCATCTGGTGGAGAAGCATGTCTATGGGCTACTCCAAATTAAACGTCCAATATTTGTGGCTAAAAATAATTTTTGAAATTGGGCTTCATTAAAGCACCACTCCAGCATTTAGGGTTTTTTATTTCAGTGCTGGAGTGGTGCTACCCCTAATATTATACTTACCTGCCACCGTCTTCAGTTCCTCCCAGCGTCACTCGGGTCCTGCGCTGTCATTGTGTGATCGCAACTTCTGACTGACCAGAAGTCAGAGGTAACGGTTGCAAGCTCTCAATGCAAGTCTATTAGAGCCTCGTTCTGGCCTCATTCTTGTTATTGTAAAAATAATTGAAAAATAAAAAAATATTGTTCCCAAAAGTAGTCAACCCTTTAACCAGTTGATGGCTGGACAATTTTCCACCTTTCCTATCCATGCAAATCTTCAGGTTTTATCATATACCGCATTTTTCAGACTATAAGATGCACTGGACCATCTTTTAGAAGATGGAGTCCGTCTTATAGTCTGATTAGGTATCTTACCTGGGGGGTGGTGGAGCAGGATCGCAGGTCCCTCCATTCCCTGCCTCAGGAACCCGGCGGCAGCAGAAGAGATGAGATGCCAGTGTCTGGTTGGGGCCTGTGGACTGGGGCCTGGCTTGGCCTGTGGACTGGGGCCCGGCCTGGGGCTTGTGGACTGGCCTGGGGCTTGTGGACGGGCCTGGGGCCTGGCCTGGCCTGTGGACTGGGGCCTGGCCTGTGGCCTGTGGACTGAGGCCTGGCCTGTGGCCTGTGCACTGGGGCCTGGTCTGTAGACTGGGGCCTGGCCTGTGGATTGGGGCCTGGCCTGGTCTGTGGCCTGTGGACTGGGGCCTGGCCTGGCCTGTGGACTGGGGCCTGACCTGGTCTGTGGACTGGGGCCTGGACCTGTGGACTGGGGCCAGTACCTCTGCTGGTGTCTGGCAGTGAGGCAGAGGAGCCGGGGCCTCTGCCGGGCAGTGAGCAGCGTCCGGCGGTGAGGCAGAGGAGCCGGGGCCTCTGCCGGGCTGTGAGTGGTTTCCGGCGATGCGGCAGAGCAGCTCTGGCGACCAATTTCCCATGGATTACGGCCTCGGGAAGATGACCACGGCCACCAGAAGCTGCACACGCTGCACACCGCTCACAGCCCGGCAGAGGCCCCGGCTCCTCTGGCTCACCGCCGGACACCAGCAGAGATACAGGCCCCGGCTTCAGCCGCATCTCACCTCTGCCGCCGACCCTGCGATCCCCGCTCCACCACCACCACCGGTAAAGTACCGTTCGGGCCATAAGACCCACTTTCCTTCCAAATTTTGGGGAAAAAAAGTGCGTCTTATGGTCCGAAAAATACGGTATGTGCTTTTAACAGCACTAAAAAAATTTCAAATAATTCCTGATAGATGAGGCATAATTTGTATATAGTTTGTATATAATTTTTATATTCTTTTTTTTTTGCTGACTTTAAGAGAGAAAGTGTAAACACATACCTATCTTTTACTTTTTTAATTTTGTTTTCTTATGCAACCACAAAGGACCACTAAAAACATTTAAATTGTGTCCCTTTTTTAAAAAAATATTTGCATATATTGGACATATTTTTTTAATTGGGGGCAATGCTAGAAACAGTGATTTATAATAATAATAATAATAACCTTTATTTTTATATAGTGCCAACATATTCTGCAGCGCTTTACAGACATTATCATCGCTGTCCCAATTGGGGCTCACAATATAGATTCCCTATCAGTATGTCTTTGGAAGAAACCCACACAAACACGGGGAGAACATACAAACTCCTTGCAGATGTTCTCCTTGATGGGATTTGAACCCAGGACCCCAGTGCTGCAAAGCAACAGTGCTAACCACTGAGCCACCATGCTGCCGATAGTGTTTCAGAATAGCAGTGCCTCTTTGTTTGTTTTTCTATCTTATTTTTTTATTTTATTTTTTATTTATCATACACACAGTGCCCCTTATAATGTCTTGACCTTCGCAGGGCATTTTAACATGTTAATACATTCTTTTTTATTGCTTATTTCCCCTGTTACTGGGTGTAGGGAAAGAGCTTCTGCTCTTTGTCCTACACCCAGTGATCACATGGATCACATCACAAGGAGGAATCACTGTCAGTGCTTTTGCTTTCTAATCTGTATACACAAGCACTGCTTCAGCACTGTGTACAGTCATGGCCAAAAGTATTGAGAATGAGACAAATAGTAATTTTTCCAAAGTTTACTGCTTCATTTTTTGTAATGGCAATTTGCATATACTCCTGAATGTCAAAGAGTGATCAGCTTAACAGCAATTACTGTACTTGCAAAGTCAATATTTGCCCAGAAAATGAGCTTTAACCCCCAAAACACATTTCAACATCATTGCAGTCCTGCCTTAAAAGGAGCAGCTAACATCGTTTTAGTGATTGATCCATTAACACAGGTGTGGGTGTTGATGAGGACAGGGCTGGCAATCAATCAGTCATGATTAAGTAAGAATGACATCACTGGACACTTTAAAAGGAGGCTGGTTCTTGGTATCATTGTTTCTCTTCAGTTAACCATGGTTATCTCTAAAGAAACACGTGCAGCCATCATTGCACTGCACAAAAATGGCCTAACAGGGCCAGCTACAAAGATTGCACCGCAGTCAACAATCTATCGCATCATCAAGAACTTCAAGGAGAGAGCTTCCATTGTTGTCAAAAAGGCTCCAGGGCGCCCAAGAAAGACCAGCAAGCACCAGGACCGTATCTTAAAACTGTTTCAGCTGCGGGATCGGACTACCAGCAGTGCCGAGCTTGCTCAGGAATGGCAGCTGTTACAACTCTCCTGTTAGGTTTTTTTTAGTTTGCTGGTCACATGACCATTTTTGTCTATTTAATCCGGCTCCGCCCTCCTGGCTTTGCTGGACTTCATTTGTATTTACTACTGTTGAGCTAGCTTGTTGCTCTATTGCCGTTCTCTGTTAGTTTTGCTAGGTCTTCTGACCTCTATGCTTTTTGTTGTGTATTTGTCTTTGACTGCTACTATTTCTGCTAGGAGGTGTCCAACTTATCCCAGTCCCTAGATCTTGTAGGGATCCCTCCCCCACATCTATAGGTCTGCGTTCAGACTAGCCGAGGACTTTAGCGGGTCTGATCGCAGGATCAGGTTCCCCGTTACATCGTAGGGATCTAGTTTAGTTCTATTGTAGGGACAGAGGACAGATCTCCTGCCTTTCCTTAGTTTCTGTAGCAGATCATAACAGTAAGTCCAGCCATATATAAAAAAAAAAAAAAAGGAAAAGGATTTTCTCTGGGGAAAGACCTCCAGTTTTCCATCATGATCTCGGTGCAAGATTTGGCTCAACGCTTGCAGGGACTCTCTCTGGAGGTGACCAAGCTCCAACAACACGTGAGTAGCTGCCCTGGAGCGCATTTTGTGGAACCAAAGGTACGTCTGCCTGATCTATTTTTTGGCGAACAAGATTTTTTTTCTTTTAAAAATGCTTGTCTATTATATTTTCGTTTGAGACCCGGATCCTCTGGTGATGAATCACAGCGCATAGGGTTCATAATGTCACTTTTGCGCAAAGATCCTCAGGGATGGGACTTCTCTCTCCAACCTAGTGATCCGTGCTTTAGTTCAGTGGATAGTTTTTTTTCTGCTTTGGGTTTGTTGTACGATGATCCTGATCGTGTCTCATCTGCTGAGTCTGAATTAAGACGTTTGAGGCAGGGATCAGGTAATGTGGAAAAATATTGTTCTCACTTTCGTCGGTGGTCTGCCCAGGTGGGGTGGAACGATTCAGCTTTGAAAAGCTTGTTTCTTGCAGGGCTAGGTGAAAGGGTTAAGGATTTACTGATTGCTTATCCCACACCTGGAAACTTGCAGGAGGCAATGCAATTAGCTATACGGGTGGACAGGAGACTGCGTGCAAGGGTTAAGGAGAGCAAATCCTCTGCTATGTCAGCTTCGAGTCCTGACAGGTTCTGTGCTGACAATGGAGAGCCGATGGAAATTGGGGCGATGGCGCCCCGCTCTCAGGAAAAGGACCGCCGACTTTCTGAAGGCTTGTGTTTCTATTGCGGAAATTCTGTTCATCTTATTAAGAGCTGTGTGCTTCGTATGAAGAAAGAAAAAAAAATGGTCAGTCATGCCCGCATTGCCTGTTTAAATTCTAAGGGGGTATTCCTATCTGCCACTACTGCTGCTCAGGATGAATTAATTGAATTTCGGGTATTTGTGGATTGTGGATCTACTCTGAATGTGATTGATGGGGGATTCTTGGAAAAACTTAGATTAGAACCTAAAACTTTGTCATCCCCTATTGCTGTGGTTTCTGTCAATGGCTCTCCCTTGAAGAGTGTTACTCACAAGGTCTGTGAATTTCCCCTCACTATTAATGGTATTCATCAAGAGAATTTGGATTTGGTGGTATTGGATAATTTGCCTTCTCCAGTAATATTGGGGTTACCCTGGTTAAAATTGCACAATCCTGTACTGGATTGGTCTACCAATGAAATTAAGTCCTGGAGCCCTAAGTGTTATGACAAGTGTTGTAACGGGCGCATTGCTGCTGTGGATAAAGGGGAATTGCCTGTACCTATTCAGGATTTTTGGAGAGTTTTCTCTGAGGAGGAGTCGCAGGTTTTGCCTCCCCATAGAGACTATGGTTGTACCATTGAATTTGTCCCTGGAGCGACTCTTCCTAAGAGTCGTTTATTTAATCTTACTATTCATGAAAGAAAGGCTTTGGAAGAATACATACAGACAAGCTTGGCCGCCGGTCACATTAGGCCTTCTAAGTCTCCTGTGGCTGTTGGATTTTTTTTTGTAAAAAAAAAAGATGGCGGTTTACGTCCTTGTCTGGACTTTCGTGAGATTAGTAAAATTACTGTACGCAATCCTTACCCACTGCCATTGATTCCTGATTTATTTAACCAGTTAGTGGGGGCCAAGTGGTTCTCTAAAATTGATCTCCGGGGGGCATACAATTTGTTGCGCATGAAGGAGGGTGATGAATGGAAGACTGCTTTTAACACTCCTGTGGGTCATTTTGAGAGTCTGGTTATGCCTTTTGGTCTCACCAATGCTCCTGCATTTTTTCAGAATCTTATTAATGATATCCTTAGACCTTTAATCGGCAAAGATGTGGTTGTGTATTTGGATGACATTTTGATTTATTCGCCGGATCTGGAGTCTCATTGGCGGAGCGTACGTGAGGTATTACAGTTATTAATGGACAATTCGCTTTTTGCTAAGCTGGAGAAATGTGAGTTCGCTGTACAGAGAATTAGTTTTTTGGGCTACATTGTCTCCAGTGAAGGTTTTGAGATGGACCCAGTTAAAGTTCAGGCTGTACAGGAATGGCCTAGGCCTATTGGTTTGAAATCGATACAGAGGTTTTTGGGTTTCGCCAATTATTACAGAAAATTCATAAAAAATTTTTCTATTATTGTCAAACCGCTGACCGATCTCACCAGGAAAGGTGCTAATGCGGTTCAGTGGACTTCTGAGGCCATTGAAGCTTTTGTGTTTTTAAAGGAGAGGTTCACCTCTGCTCCCATCCTTATGCAGCCTGATGTGACTAAGCCGTTTTTGGTTGAGGTTGATGCTTCTTCGGTGGGGGTTGGTGCGGTGTTGTCTCAGGAAAACAAGGATGGTGTACATCCCTGTTCCTTTTTTTCAAAAAAAATTTCCGAGACTGAACTTAATTACGATATTGGTAATCGGGAATTGCTGGCGATTAAACTCGCATTTGAACACTGGCGCCACCTCTTGGAAGGTGCTGAATTTCCCGTTCAGGTTTTCACTGATCATAAAAATCTGATCTATCTTGATGCTGCCAAGTGCTTGAATGCCCGTCAGGCTAGGTGGGCACTTTTTTTCTCACGGTTTAATTTTTCCGTTACTTACATCCCGGGTACCAAGAATGTTAAAGCGGATGCTTTGTCTCGCAGCTTTTCTCCCATGGTCGGTGTTGAGGAGGAGGAGGAGACCATTTTACAAGAAGGTGTTGTGATTGCTGCTTTGGACTCCGTTTTGGAGGATGAGATTCTTAAAGCACAGGAGAATGCCCCATCTAACACTCCCCATGGGAGGTTGTTTGTGCCTAGGACCTTTAGGAGAGATTTGTTTGTTGAGTGTCATGAGTCTCGGTTGGCAGGTCATCCAGGATTTTCTGAGACCAAGAGACTTGTGGGTCGCAGTTTTTGGTGGCCTGGATGGCAGAAGGAAGTCATTAAGTGGGTGCGCCAATGTACTGTGTGTGCAAGATCCAAGTCTTCGCATGCTCCTGCTGCGGGGTTGCTTTGCCCTCTGGAGGTTCCTAGTGCACCTTGGACACATCTGGCTATGGACTTTATTACTGACCTACCTCCCTCTGAAGGTTTCACGGTCATCTGGGTGGTCGTGGACCGTTTTAGCAAGATGTGTCACTTGGTTCCCTTCATCAAACTGCCTTGCGCTAAGACACTCGCTAAAGCCTTTGTCAAGGAGATTGTCAGACTACATGGTGTTCCTACTGACATTGTTTCTGATAGGGGACCTCAGTTCGTGGCTCGTTTTTGGCGAGCCTTTTGTGACAGGTTGGGAGTTCATTTGTTGTTTTCATCCGGATATCATCCTGAGTCTAATGGCCAGACAGAAAGGAAGAACCAGGATGTTGAGCAGTTCTTGCGTTGTTTTGTGGCAGACAATCAAGAGGGGTGGTCTGAGTTTCTGCCACTTGCTGAATTTGCTCTTAACAACCATACATCCTCTTCTGCTGGGTGTTCGCCTTTTTTTTGTTGTTCTGGGAGACATCCGTCTTTTGGGTCATTTTCCAAATTGGTTTCGGCTGTGCCTGAGGAGGAGAGTTTTTCCGGTGATTTGGAGAGAGTTTGGACGGATGTGCGTGGTAATCTTCAGGAGGCTAACAAAAAATCTAAGAGGTACTTTGATAGGAAACGGCAAGAGGTTTTGTTTGCTGTTGGTGACATGGTTTGGTTGTCCTCTAAGAATCTGCGATTGAGGATTCCTTCTAAAAAATTGGGTCCCAAGTTCGTAGGGCCCTTTAAGGTACTTCAGATAGTTAACAAATCTGCTGTTAGGCTGGAGGTTCCTACATCCTGGAGGATTAATCCGGTGTTTCATTTTTCTCTGTTGAAAAAAGCTGATGTGTCGGATGGTGACGCCTCTGCCACTGTTCCTCCGGTAGTGGAGGACAGGGAATATGAAATTTCCCGCATCCTAAATTCTAGACGGTATAGAGGGAGTTTGCAGTATCTCGTCGCTTGGAAGGGTTTCGGACCTGAGGATAACTCATGGGTGAGGGCGGATGATGTTTCTGCCCCCAGACTTGTCCGAGCGTTCCACAGGAGGTTTCCTGGTAAGCCTGGTCCTAGGGGATCCGGAGGATCCTCTTAGAAGAGGGGGTACTGTTACAACTCTCCTGTTAGGTTTTTTTTAGTTTGCTGGTCACATGACCATTTTTGTCTATTTAATCCGGCTCCGCCCTCCTGGCTTTGCTGGACTTCATTTGTATTTACTACTGTTGAGCTAGCTTGTTGCTCTATTGCCGTTCTCTGTTAGTTTTGCTAGGTCTTCTGACCTCTATGCTTTTTGTTGTGTATTTGTCTTTGACTGCTACTATTTCTGCTAGGAGGTGTCCAACTTATCCCAGTCCCTAGATCTTGTAGGGATCCCTCCCCCACATCTATAGGTCTGCGTTCAGACTAGCCGAGGACTTTAGCGGGTCTGATCGCAGGATCAGGTTCCCCGTTACATCGTAGGGATCTAGTTTAGTTCTATTGTAGGGACAGATCTCCTGCCTTTCCTTAGTTTCTGTAGCAGATCATAACAGCAGCAGGCTGGTGTGAGTGCTTCTGCACGCACTGTGAGGCGGAGACTCTTTGAGCAAGGGCTGGTTTCAAGGAGGGCAGCAAAGAAGCCACTTCTCTCCAGAAAAAACATCAGGGACCGACTGATATTCTGCAAAAGGTACAGGCAGTGGACTGCTGAGGACTGGGGCAAAGTCATTTTCTCTGATGAATCCCCTTTTCGATTGTTTGGGACTTCTGGAAAACAGCTTATTCGGAGAAGAAGAGGTGAGCGCTACCACCAGTCTTGTCTCATGCTAACTGTAAAGAATCCTGAAACTATTCATGTGTGGGGTTGCTTCTCAGCCAAGGGAATCGGCTCACTCACAGTCTTGCCTAAAAACACGGCCATGAATAAAGAATGGTACCAGAATGTCCTCCAAGAGCAACTTATCCCAACCGTCCAAGAGCAGTTTGGTGCCCAAAAATGCCTTTTCCAGCATGATGGAGCACCTTGCCATAAATCAAAGGTGATAACAAAATGGCTCATGGAACAAAGCATAGAGATTTTGGGTCCATGGCCTGGAAACTCCCCAGATCTTAATCCCATTGAGAACTTGTGGTCAATCATCAAGAGACGGGTGGACAAACAAAAACCAACAAATTCTGGCAAAATGCAAGCATTGATTATGCAAGAATGGACTGCTATCAGTCAGGATTTGGTCCAAAAGTTGATTGAGAGCATGCCAGGGAGAATTACAGAGGTCTTGAAGAAGAAGGGGCAACACTGCAAATATTGACTTGCTTCATTAACTCATTCTAACTGTCAATATAACCTATTGGTACTCATAATATGATTGCAATTATATTTCTGTATGTGATATAGACATCAGACAAACACTAATAAAAACCAGAGGCCAGCAGATCATGTGAAAATATAATTTTGGTGTCATTCTCAAAACTTTTGGCCATGACTGTATACAGAGGTCGACAAGGTGCATATAGTAATAACAATGTTTACCTTCTGTCTGGGAAGTCTGGCTGTGCCTGACAGCCAACTCCACACCCCCACAGCTGCACGACCTTAAAGCACCACTGCAGCGTTTTTTTTATTGCATCTCTGGAGTGGTGCTTTAAGGCTATGTGCCCACTTTGCGGAACTGAAGCATATTTTTTACGCTTCTCCCTGGCGGGAAAATCGCATGCGGATTTTACATGCGGTTTTCCCGCCAGGTAGAAGCGTTTGTGAGGCATCTTTGCAGCGTCTTTGCATGCATTTCCGCATGTGGGTTATCAAGCACTTCTCCAAGTGATTTAAGCATCACTTGGAAAAGTGCTTGACAACTTGTTCACACTATATAAATACATGCAACCGGCATGGATTTATATAGTGTGACCAAGTAATAGTTAAAAAAAGAATCAGAATGGTAAAAAATAAAAAAATAAAGTTTATACTCACCTACCGATGCATTCTCTGCCCCGTCCGGAGTCTTGAGCGGCTCACGCTGTTGTGTGCAGGACCTGCGGTGACGTCATTGAGTCTTGTGATGGGTCACATGACTCAATGACGTGGCAGGTCCTTCAGACAACAGCGCGACGGAGGGAAAACATCAGAAGATAAGTATAAACTTTATTTTATTCTTTTTTTTACAGGTTCTTTGGTACCCAGGTCTGGATGAGAGTCTCCTCTCCTCCTGACTTGGGTACCATCCGCACATTGATTCCGCATGCGGAAACGCAAAATTAATGAACATGCTGCCGATTTTTGACCGCAGCATATACGCTGCGGAAAAATCCGCAGCATGGACATTGACATTGCGGAATGCCATTGGGGACCATGGGGTGCGGATATACATGCGTTTTACAAGCATTTACGCTGCGGAAATTCCGCAGCATATACGCTTGTAATACGCAATGTGGGCACGCAGCCTAAATGTAATTCCCCTGCCCTCTGTCTTATACTCACCTGCTGCTGCCTTCATCGTTTTCCAGCATTGCTCCAGTGTTTCATGAAGCTGTGTGGAGGAGACTTTTCAATACAAGTCTATGAGAGCGTCGTTCTGGCCTCGTTCTAGCTCTCATACACTTGCATTGAGAGCCTGTGACGTAGCTTCTGACTTTTAGCCATTCAGAATCTGAACTCACAAGATGGCGTGGAGTGGTATTGAAAAATAGTGAAGACGCCAAAGAGTGTGTATATGACACTTAATATGCCACTCCAGTGCTGAAAAATAACCCCGCTGGATTGGTGCTTTAAGCAAGCTGCTTACACCGTATTGAAGTTTTAGAATGTTAATGCAGAGTAATTTGAGGACTTCCAAATGGTTTAAGTCTATGGGCAGTTCAGAAGTAGCTAGAGGTGTTGGAGGAGACTGATGGTCTGATCATAACCATTTTGTGTATAGAGGTATAGAGGTACACAGTCTGTGAGGACGGTGGCACTAAAAAGTGCAAGTGCAAGAAGCACCACATAGCCATTCTCTACAAAAAGGTGCAATGTTTAATGAGTGGATCCACTCAATCTCTGGTCTTCTTAATCACAGAAACCAAAGCAGCTGCTAACAATGCAGTTGCTCTGTAGAGGAAAGTATTGCATAAAGTATCGATGGGGATGGAACAAACCACCGATGGTGTTATACCTAATGCACTATGTTCTTACTGATTCAAACTCTTCCTGTCTAGAAATGAAAGCATCGATAGTCCAAGGATTGAGTTTGAGTCGAATTTCCTGAAGTTTACGGTTTCACACAAATTTGAATATTTTGATATTTGATTTGGTTCAAAAAAAAAAATAAAAACTTACTCAGTACTTTTTTCCACACTGCTGAAGCATCAGAGAGCTGGCAAATATCATTTTGCATTGTTCCATAGGCTTCCAATAATGCCTTGCAGCTATGACATCTTACGTACTATCACACCTTGTACAGTGGCGGTCAGTTCCTGGGCCATCAGAACTGAAGAGGAAAGTGGAGCACAGTTTGTGTGGCAGGGTAATTTTCCATTACTGGATAAGTCTCTCTGTTCTGTAGAATGTAAGCTCTCATGTAGAGATGAGCGGTGTTCGACTAGAACTGTTCGCCAATCTCAAATTCGAGCTGTTTTGGGCGGTGTTCGAGTCGTTCGACGAACGCGAACGATTTGCAAAAAATTCGGCTGTTCGAGGTTATGTTCGATAACTGTTCATGCACCAAAAGCGTGTCCTGCATGTATGGCATTTAGAGCACCAATCATGCAGGGATTGTCTGCCACTCACTGTCATGCCACAGCCATGGTGGTTGTGGCATTACAGTGGTAGCCCAAATCGATGGGAACAGTGCTCACAGTGAAACATGAAAAGCCGGCAATTCAGCAGCGGCATACACCGGTACCCGACAAATTAGAACCGAAAGAATAGAGCATCACTCATAGATTAGATAGATAGAAACATGTCAGTCACATATATAAGAAGTACAGTGACAGTGCTGCTTACTGTACTTGTCATTTAGTGTAAAGGATTTATTAAAAAAAAGATTAGTGTTTTCATGCACCGTCTCTTTAAAAAAGCCGGCCGGCAATTCAGCACCGGTACCCAACAATTTATAACAGAAAGAATAGAGCATCACACATAGATTAGATAGATAGAAACATGTCAGTCACATATATAAGAAGTACAGTGATAGTGTTGATTACTGTACTTGTCATTTAGTGTTAAAATAAAGGATTTATTAAAAAAAAAAATTGGCGTGGGGTTCCCCGTAATTTTAGTCTCTAGCGGAGGTTAAGCAGACGGCTGGGGCAGATGTTTGAAGCCTGGGAAGGTGGTAATACCCACGGAGCTTCCCAGGCTACTAATATCAGCCCCCAGTTGAATACCTAGCCTTTACTAGCTATTAAAATGGGGGACCCCCAAAAAATGATGTGGGGTCCCCCCTATTTTAATAGCTAGCAAAGGCTAGGCAGACAGCTGGGGGCTGATATTAATAGCCCAGGAAGGGTGCCATGAATATTGGCCTCCTCCCAGGCTAGAAACACCAGCCGTCAGCCGCCCAAGAAATGGCGCATCCATAGGATGCGCCAATTCTGGCACTTAACCTCGCTCTTCCCACTGCCCTGTAGCGGTGGCAGTGGGGTAATAGGGTTGGGGTTGATGTCAGCTTATAATGCCAGCTGACATCAAGCCCAGGTTAGTAATGGAGAGGCGTCTATAAGACACCCCCTTTACTAACCCCATAGTCAAAGTTACAAAAAAACACAAACACCCAGAATAAAGTCCTGTAATTGAAATAAAGACACAATTCTTTATTGTTCTAAATTAAACCATACTTACCATCACGCCCATTCCAGCTGAAGCCAACGATCTCCTGCAATAAAAGTAAAATAATAAAGCAACATCATCCTTACCTTTCCATGGTTCCCACGACAGCTTCAGCTCTGCTACATTTACATGACAGGCTGGACCGCAGCAGAATGCTGCCATCCAGCTTGCCATGCAGCAGACACTGAGAAGCGCAGGCATGCTGCGCTCCTCAGTGTCAGGCTGTGACGGCATAAAGATGAGCCGAGGTCATGTCCAATGAACTCGGCTCACCTCATGCACGTCACTGACAGCGTGGGAAAATTCTCAGCGCTCAGCGCTTGAGCAGGAGAATTCTCCCACGCTGGAATGGCATTGAGATGACAGGCTGGATCACAGCTGAGCGCTGCCATCCAGCATGCCATCATTCACAGACACTGCAGAGCGCAGGCATGCTTGCGCTCTGCAGTGTCTCTGAAGGATAACAAGTTGGATGGCAGCGCTTAGCTGTGATCCAGCCTATCATCTCAATGCCATCCCAGCGTGGGAGAATTCTCCTGCTGAAGCGCTGAGCGCAGGAGAATTCTCCCACGCTGTCAGTGACGTGCATGAGGTGAGCTGAGTTCATTGGACATGAGCTCACCTCATGTACGTCACTGACAGCGTGGGAAAATTCTCCTGCACTCACCGCATGCGCAGGAGAATTTTCCCACGCTGTCAGTGACGTGCATGAGGTGAGCTGAGTTCATTGGACATGACCTCGGCTCATCTGGATGCCATCACAGCCAGACACTGAGGAGCGCAAGCATGCCTGCGCTTTTCAGTGTCTGCCGCATGGCAAGCTGGATGGCAGCGTTCTGCTGCGGTCCAGCATGTCATGTGAATGTAGCAGAGCTGGAGCCGTCCTGTGAACCATGGAAAGGTAAGGATGATGTTGCTTTATTATTTTACTTTTATTGCAGGAGATCGTTGGCTTCAGCTGGAATGGGCGTGATGGTAAGTATGGTTTAATTTAGAACAATAAAGAATTGTGTCTTTATTTCAATTAAAGGACTTTATTCTGGGTTTTTGTGGTTTTTTGTAACTTTGACTATGGGGTTAGTAATGGGGGTGTCTTATAGACGCCTCTCCATTACTAACCTGGGCTTGATGTCAGCTGGCATTATGAGCTGACATCAACCCCAACCCTATTACCCCACTGTCACCGCTACAGGGCAGTGGGAAGAGCGAGGCTAAGTGCCAGAATTGGCGCATCCTATGGATGCGCCATTTCTGGGGCGGCTGACGGCTGGTGTTTCTAGCCTGGGAGGGGGCCAATATTCATGGCACCCTTCCTGGGCTATTAATATCAGCCCCCAGCTGTCTGCCTAGCCTTTGCTAGCTATTAAAATAGGGGGGACCCCACATCATTTTTTGGGGGGTCCCCCATTTTAATAGCTAGTAAAGGCTAGGTATTCAGCTGGGGGCTGATATTAGTAGCCTGGGAAGCTCCGTGGGTATTACCCCCTTCCCAGGCTTCAAACATCTGCCCCAGACGTCTGCTTAACCTCCGCTAGAGACTAAAATTACGGGGAACCCCACTCCAATTTTTTTTTTAATAAATCCTTTATTTTAACACTAAATGACAAGTACAGTAATCAACACTATCACTGTACTTCTTATAAATGTGACTGACATGTTTCTATCTATCTAATCTATGTGTGATGCTCTATTCCTTCTGTTATAAATTGTCGGGTACCGATGCTGAATTCCCGGCCGGCTTTCTTAAAGAGACGGTGCATGAAAACACTGTTATTTTTTTAAATAAATTCTTTAGCACTAAATGACAAGTACAGTAACCAACACTGTCACTGTACTTCTTATATATGTGACTGACATGTTTCTATCTATCTAATCTATGTGTGATGCTCTATTCCTTCTTGTCTAAATTGTCGGGTACCAGTGTCTGCCGCTGCTGAATTGCCGGCCGGCTTTTTTAAAGAGAGTGTCTTCTGAGCAGTTTGTCAGCTTTTGGACACCTTTGAAGGTGTTTTCTATGTGTTTCTATGTGTTTTTGTTTGCCTGCCATTGTTTTTAACGGTGTTCGACGGTGTTCTAAGGTGTTCGACGAACCGAACCGAACCCGAACACTACGGGGGTGGCTCAACACTACTCTCATGGCCAGTGAGGTCCTTTCTCTCTCTCCTGTAAAGTGTAAATTCTTATTATCAGTATGGACCGCTCTCTCCTGTAGAGTGTAAGCGCTATTGGTCAGCGGGGTCCTCTCATTCCTGTAAAGTGTCATCTCTTATGATCAGCGAGATCCTCTCTCTCCAGTAAACTGTAAGCTGTTACGGTATATTAGGTTCACTCTCACTCCTCTCGCCCACGTGTATTTTACGAGCAATTACGAGCTTTACACTATTGAAATCTGCGCAAATTATTTTGCTGCAAATTGAATTTTTTGGGAAAATTCTGGAAAGTCGGCGAATATGAATTTCAAAAGATTCACTCATCTCAATTCCTGTTCGAAAAAAATTGTAGTCTGTCAGAGAAAATTTGTTGCGTTTTCTATTTTTTTCTGTCTTCTATGATTAAATTGTGCATCCTGAATCTTCAAGGGCTATTTATAAGACATTGTCTTTGGAAATAAGGGCTGATTTACTGTTTCATTCAGGGTCCGACGTTGCAGGGTTCTGATGATTTAGTGGGCCCATATAAATAGACAACAGGTAAATTACGTGATAAGTGACGCCCTATTATTCCTCTGATATTAGTTGTGAGGCAGTGACTGGGATCGTATAAGAGGGACGTTATATATCCCCCAGAATGTGTACAAAGACCTATTAAATCCATTGGAGTGCATTGCAGTCACAAACTCACCCGCGGCTGCAATGCCGGAATGAAGGTGAGCATTGACCTGGTCAGGCTATCTGGCTAAGGCAGATTAGTAAAACCCGGCAGTGCCTTCATTTCTTGGAGGAAGTTACAGGAAGGCAGTGGGGCGGCCTCCTCCCTCCAACCCGGGTTTTCCAATGGCTCTTGCCACAGGTCCTTTACAAACCCTGCAGTAAGGATTAGTGTTGCTCAGTGTTGGGACCTGCTAGGAGGATAGCAGGAAAGCTTGGCAGGATTGTGCATAGATGAACCCACGCCTGGGAAGGCTCTGCACCCGTCAGGCTCTGAGCGGCCCGGCGCGGCGGTTGTGTATGGACTTCTGTTAACCCGGCTGCGAACCGGAGGACTTTCTGTTAACCCATGAGTTGCTGAAATAAAAGCTGTTTATGTTGGACTTGCTTGGGTCACTGCCTCAGTTACTGCACGGTGTGAACACCGCCGCCTTACATAGTCCAGAAATCTAGAAATGAACTTAGCAACCATGAACATACATATATTAAATTATACCATAAATGTATTTAGAAATTATATTTTTCTACTTTCTACTATAAAATGACATATTTACGGATCATAAATATGCCTCAACTGTAACTTTGTTTTTGGGGGGGGGGGGAGTTGTAAAGTAGAACCATATACAATTTTTTTTCAAGTAAAAACCTTACCTTTATGAATCTTAATAGCTTTATTTCTACACACTATTATTTATGTGATAACAAGAAGCAGAGTCTGCCAGCTTTAATTGGGAAAATCTTTAGAATATTGACCGTGTTGAGCTATAAACCTTCATGCAGTCAATACCGCGTAATATATGCAAACCTTGACTTTTCACAGTGCTTCACTTTAATGAGTCATATAGTAAATAGCGCGCACATGTACTTAGAAATCAGGGCATTAGTCACCTATGATTCATTCTTCAGATAATACAACTAAATTGTAGAATATTGCTTTAACTTTATTATTGTTTGTTACTAATGTACAGAATGACAAATATGATGGCACCTATTTCCTATACATAAGTACTGTATATTCATCTGTTATCTGCAGGTATATTTGTAATCGGAAAGTGTCAACTGTTTAAAAGGAAACTGTCACCCCTCCAAACTATTTATATGCGCATGTAGCTCTTTCAAAGACAGGTCTAGCAATACCTTTACATGGCCAGTCTGGTCCTCAGTATAGGGGCTGTCAGTCAAGCAGGAGGAGGTCGTGCTGGGCAGAGAATAGAGCTGGAGTTACAGGTACTTCAGATCTACCATAGTCCTTCAGCTTTATTTGCATATCAATTCAAATGCTGATTTCTGAGTAACAGAGGAAGGACTGGCCATTAGTGTTGAGCGATACCTTCCGATATCGGGAAATATCGGATCGGATGGGATCGGACCGATACCGAAAAAGTATCGGATATCGCCGATTCTGATACCGGAAACCAATGCAAGTCAATGGGACAGAAATATCGGAATGAAAATAAACCCTTTCTTTCCTTGTAGGTTAATTCTACATGAAGGAAAACAACTAAGAATAATGTAGAATGTATTGGGGGAGGTGGGGGAGACAATAAAGGCATAGAGGTTTAGCCCAATCAAATGGAATAGCAGGAATTAATATTTTTTTTAAGACGCTCTGAGTTACGGAAATATTGACTATGTTAAGTATTTTTATATTTTGTCAGATATTTATGTTTCACTACTTCCATGCTCTTCACCTTCTTTTTTACTTCTCCCACACTTTCTCCTCCATCATCCTCAGCATCTTTTTCATCCACTTCTTCTTCACCTTCTTCATCTTCTTCTTCTTCACCTTCTTCGTATTATTCTTTTTTTTTACATTCTTCATATTCTACTTCTTCATCTTCTTCATATTCTTCTTCGTGACAGGCATTCCTGTAGTTGTTATCTATAAAAGGTTGGACATTACACCTTTCGTTCTGCCCGTCACAAAAGATTTACAACAGGATTTGTCCGCGTTCAGTTTGGCCTGCAGCAGCAGGTCTTTTCCAGGGGCACCACGAGGAGGAACGGACTCACCCCCATACACTGCTTAGTCATCTTCTGCTTATAATTTAGATATTATCTTTTGCTCTGATTTTTAGTCTTATGCTTAATGTTCCTCCGCTTTTTGTTCTGCAGCTTCTTGTATTTCTGCTTCTTGGTTTTCTGTCTCTTGTTCTTCTGTATCTTGGTGCTTGTCTTCTCTTCTTTGTCCTCTTGGTCAACTTCTTCAGGGTCATCTTCTTGGTCTTCTTCGGGGTGGTCTTCAGGGTCGTTGTCTTCGGGGGTCCTCGTCTTCGGGGTCCTCGTCTTCTTCGGGTTGGTCTTCTGGGTCCTCGTCTTTGGGGTCCTCGTCTTCTTCGGGGTGGTCTTCAGGGTCCTCGTCTTCTTCGGGGTGGTCTTCAGGGTCCTCGTCTTCTTCGGGGTGGTCTTCAGGGTCCTCGTCTTCAGGGTCGTCGTCTTCGGGGTCCTCGTCTTCTTCGGGTTGGTCTTCAGGGTCCTCGTCTTCAGGGTCCTCGTCAGGGAGATCCAGAGTGATTACCAAGAACCATTTCAAAAATCTTGAACTTGGAAATGTAGCAGAAGGTACAAGAAGGCTGAGGAACTACCGAGGACCAGCTGACGGTACTGGAACCCGGATGGGTAGCAGAAGGTACAAGAGCCAATGGAACTGCCGAAGACCAGCTGACGGTACTGGTGTTAGAACTGTCCTGTTAGTTTTTTTTTAGTTTGCTGGTCACATGACCATTTTTGCCTATTTAATCCGGCTCCGCCCTCCTGGCCTTGCTGGACTTCATTGTATTTACTACTCTTGAGCTAGCTTGGTGCTCTGTTGCCATTCTCTGTTAGTTTTGCTAGGTCTTCTGACCTCTATGATTTTCGTTGTGTGTTTGTCTTTGACTGCTACTATTTCTGCTAGGAGGTGTCCAACTTATCCCAGTCCCTAGTTCTTGTAGGGATTCCTCCCTCACTTCTATAGGTCTTCGTACAGACTAGCCGAGGACTTTAGCGGGTCTGATCGCAGGATCAGGTTCCCCGTTACATCGTAGGGATCTAGTTTAGTTCTATTGTAGGGACAGATCTCCTGTCTTTCCTTAGTCCCTGTAGCAGATCTTAACAGTAAGTCCAGCCCTAAAAGAAAAAAAAAAAAAGAAAAATTTTCTCTAAGGAAAGACCTCCAGTATTCCATCATGGTCTCGGTTCACGATTTGGCTCGACGCTTGCAGGGACTCTCTCTGGAGGTGGCCAAGTTCCAACAACACGTGAGTAGCTGTTCTGGAGCACATTTTGTGGAACCAAAGGTACGTCTGCCTGATTTATTTTTTGGCGAACAACAAGATTTTTTTTCTTTTAAAAATGCTTGTTTATTGTATTTTCGTTTGAGACCCGGATCCTCTGGTGATGAATCACAGCGCATAGGGTTCATAATGTCACTTTTGCGCAAAGATCCTCAGGGATGGGCCTTCTCTCTCCAACCTAGTGATCTGTGCTTTAGATCAGTGGATAGTTTTTTTCTGCTTTGGGTTTCTTGTACGATGATCCAGATCGTGTCTCATCTGCTGAGTCAGAATTGAGACGTTTGAGGCAGGGATCAGGTAATGTGGAAAAATATTGTTCTCACTTCCGTCGGTGGTCTGCCCAGGTGGGGTGGAACGATTCAGCTTTGAAAAGCTTGTTTCTTGCAGGGCTAGGTGAAAGGGTTAAGGATTTACTGATTGCTTATCCCACACCTGGAAACTTGCAGGAGGCAATGCAATTAGCTATACGGGTGGACAGGAGACTTCGTGCAAGGGTTAATGAGAGCAAATCCTCTGCTATGTCAGCTCCGAGTCCTGAGAGGGTCTGTGCTGACAATGGAGAGCCGATGGAGATTGGGGCGATGGCACCCCGCTCTCAGGAAAAAGACCGCAGGCTTTCTGAAGGCTTGTGCTTCTATTGCGGAAATTCTGGTCATTTTATTAAGAACTGTGTGCTTCGTATGAAGAAAGAAAAAAAAATGGTCAGTCATGCACGTATTGCCTGTTTAAATTCTAAGGGAGTATTCCTATCTGCTACTACCGCTGCTCAGGAAGAATTAATTGAATTTCGGGTATTTGTGGATTGTGGTTCTACTCTGAATGTGATTGACGGGGGATTCTTGGAAAAACTTAGATTAGAACCTAAAACTTTGTCATCCCCTATTGCTGTGGTTTCTGTTGATGGCTCTCCCTTGAAGAGTGTTACTCATAAGGTCTGTGAATTTCCCCTCACTATTAATGGTATTCATCAAGAGAATTTGGATTTGGTGGTATTGGATAATTTGCCTTCTCCAGTAATATTGGGGTTACCCTGCTTAAAATTGCACAATCCTGTACTGGATTGGTCTACCAATGAAATTAAGTCCTGGAGCCCTAAGTGTTATGACAAGTGTTGTAACGGACGTATTGCTGCGGTGGAAAAAGGGGAATTACCTGTACCTATTCAGGATTTTTGGAGAGTTTTTTCTGAGGAGGAGTCACAAATTTTGCCTCCCCATAGAGACTATGATTGTACCATTGAATTTGTCCCTGGAGCGACTCTTCCTAAAAGTCGTTTATTTAATCTTACTATTCCTGAGAGAAAGGCTTTGGAGGAATACATACAGACAAGCTTGGCCGCCGGTCACATTAGGCCTTCCAAGTCTCCTGTGGCTGTTGGATTTTTTTTGTAAAAAAAAAGATGGCGGTTACGTCCTTGTCTGGACTTTCGTGAGATTAATAAAATTACTGTACGCAATCCTTACCCACTGCCATTGATTCCTGATTTATTTAACCAGTTAGTGGGGGCCAAGTGGTTCTCTAAAATTGATCTCCGGGGGGCATACAATTTGTTGCGCATGAAGGAGGGTGATGAATGGAAGACTGCTTTTAACACTCCTGTGGGTCATTTTGAGAATCTGGTGATGCCTTTTGGTCTTACCAATGCTCCAGCATTTTTTCAGAATCTTATTAATGACATCCTTAGACCTTTAATCGGCAAAAATGTGGTTGTGTATTTGGATGACATTCTGATTTATTCGCCTGATCTGGAGTCTCATAGGCGGAGCGTACGTGAGGTATTACAGTTATTAATGGACAATTCGCTTTTTGCTAAGCTGGAGAAATGTGAGTTCGCTGTACAGAGAATTAGTTTTTTGGGCTACATTATCTCCAATGAAGGTTTTGAGATGGACCCGGCTAAAGTTCAAGCTGTGCAGGAATGGCCTAGGCCTATTGGTTTGAAATCGATACAGAGGTTCCTACGTCCTGGAAGATTAACCCGGTGTTTCATGTTTCTCTGTTGAAAAAAGCTGATGTGTCGGATGGTGACGCCTCTGCCACTGTTCCTCCGGTGGTGGAGGACGGGGAATATGAAATTTCCCGCATCCTAAATTCTAGACGGTATAGAGGGAGTTTGCAGTATCTCGTCGCTTGGAAGGGTTTCGGACCTGAGGATAACTCATGGGTGAGGGCGGATGATGTTTCTGCTTCCAGACTTGTCAGAGCTTTTCACAGGAGGTTTCCTGGTAAGCCTGGGCCTAGGGGATCCGGAGGATCCTCTTAGAAGAGGGGGTACTGTTAGAACTCTCCTGTTAGTTTTTTTTTAGTTTGCTGGTCACATGACCATTTTTGCCTATTTAATCCGGCTCCGCCCTCCTGGCCTTGCTGGACTTCATTGTATTTACTACTCTTGAGCTAGCTTGGTGCTCTGTTGCCGTTCTCTGTTAGTTTTGCTAGGTCTTCTGACCTCTATGCTTTTTGTTGTGTGTTTGTCTTTGACTGCTACTATTTCTGCTAGGAGGTGTCCAACTTATCCCAGTCCCTAGTTCTTGTAGGGATCCCTCCCTCACTTCTATAGGTCTTCGTACAGACTAGCCGAGGACTTTAGCAGGTCTGATCGCAGGATCAGGTTCCCCGTTACATCGTAGGGATCTAGTTTAGTTCTATTGTAGGGACAGATCTCCTGTCTTTCCTTAGTCCCTGTAGCAGATCATAACAACTGGAACTCGGTTACTAAGCAGGAGGTACCTGTGCCAGAAAGCACTACCAAGGACCAGCAGACGTTGGTGGAACTTGGATACCGAGAAGGAGGCACCTAATCCAAAGGCACTGCCGAGAACCAGCTGACGGTATTGGAACCCAGATGGGTAGTAGAAGGTACCCATGTAAAAAAAAGTTTCAAGGCCGCGAGCCGGCCGCAGTTACCAAAACCCACAGTCCTACAGGGGGTGCTTGTCCTATTGGCACTATGGAACCAGCCTTCATTGCCAGATCCCGCAGCCCGCATAGGAGTCACCTAAACTGCAGGCACCATAGAGTCGGCTAACCCGACCGCAACACGACAGGACAACGCATTGGAGAAAAAGTGAGGTTGACACTACCCGGAAACAGCTGGCGTGCTGGAACCAGGCTGGGCAGGAGGGAGTACCCGTGCCAAAGACACTGCCGAGAACCAGCTGACGGTACTGGAACCCGGATGGGTAGTAGAAGGTAGAAGAGCAAATGGAACTACCGAGGACCAGCTGACGGTACTGGAACCCAGATGGGTAGCAGAAGGTACAAGAGCCAATGGAACTGCCGAGGACCAGCTGACGGTACTGGAACTCGGTTACTAAGCAGGAGGTACTTGTGCCAGAAAGCACTACCAAGGACCACCAGACGTTGGTTGAACTTGGATACAGAGAAGGAGGCACCTAATCCAAAGGCACTGCCGAGAACCAGCTGACGGTACTGGAACCCGGATGGGTAGTAGAAGGTACCCATGTAAAAAAAAGTTTCAAGGCCGCGAGCCGGCCGCAGTTACCAAAACCCACAGTCCTACAGGGGGTGCTTGTACTATTGGCACTATGGAACCAGCCTTCATTGCCAGATCCCGCAGCCCGCATAGGAGTCACCTAAACTGCAGGCACCATAGAGTCGGCTAACCCGACCGCAACACGACAGGACAACGCATTGGAGGCAAAGTGAGGTTGACACTACCCGGAAACAGCTGGCGTGCTGGAACCAGGCTGGGCAGGAGGGAGTACCCATGCCAAAGACACTGCCGAGAACCAGCTGACGGTACTGGAACCCGGATGGGTAGTAGAAGGTGCAAGAGCAAATGGAACTACCGAGGACCAGCTGACGGTACTGGAACCCGGATGGGTAGCAGAAGGTACAAGAGCCAATGGAACTGCCAAGGACCAGCTGATGGTACTGGAACTCGGTTACTAAGCAGGAGGTACCTGTGCCAGAAAGCACTACCAAGGACCAGCAGACGTTGGTGGAACTTGGATACCGAGAAGGAGGCACCTAATCCAAAGGCACTGCTGAGAACCAGCTGACGGTACTAAAACCCGGATGGGTAGTAGAAGGTACCCATGTAAAAAAAAGTTTCAAGGCCGCGAGCCGGCCACAGTTACCAAAACCCACAGTCCTACAGGGGGTGCTTGTCCTATTGGCACTATGGAACCAGCCTTCATTGCCAGATCCCGCAGCCCACATAGGAGTCACCTAAACTGCAGGCACCATAGAGTCGGCTAACCCGTCCGCAACACGACAGGACAACGCATTGGAAGCAAAGTGACGTTGACACTACCTGGAAACAGCTGGCGTGCTGGAACCAGGCTGGGCAGGAGGGAGTACCCGTGCCAAAGACACTGCCGAGAACCAGCTGATGGTACTGGAACCGGGATGGGTAGTAGAAGGTACAAGAGCAAATGGAACTACCGAGAACCAGCTGACGGTACCTGAATCCGGATGGGTAGCAGAAGGTACAAGAGCCAATGGAACTGCCAAGGACCAGCTGATGGTACTGGAACTCGGTTACTAAGCAGGAGGTACCTGTGCCAGAAAGCACTACCAAGGACCAGCAGACGTTGGTGGAACTTGGATACCGAGAAGGAGGCACCTAATCCAAAGGCACTGCCGAGAACCAGCTGACGGTACTGGAACCCGGATGGGTAGTAGAAGGTACCCATGTAAAGAAAAGTTTCAAGGCCGCGAGCCGGCCACAGTTACCAAAACCCACAGTCCTACAGGGGGTGCTTGTCCTATTGGCACTATGGAACCAGCCTTCATTGCCAGATCCCGCAGCCCACATAGGAGTCAACTAAACTGCAGGCACCATAGAGTCGGCTAACCCGTCCGCAACACGACAGGACAACGCATTGGAGGCAAAGTGACGTTGACACTACCCGGAAACAGCTGGCGTGCTGGAACCAGGCTGGGCAGGAGGGAGTACCCGTGCCAAAGACACTGCCGAGAACCAGCTGACGGTACTGGAACCCGGATGGGTAGTAGAAGGTACAAGAGCAAATGGAACTACCGAGGACCAGCTGACGGTACTGGAACCCGGATGGATAGCAGAAGGTACAAGAGCCAATGGAACTGCCGAGGACCAGCTGACGGTACTGGAACTCGGTTACTAAGCAGGAGGTACCTGTGCCAGAAAGCACTACCAAGGACCAGCAGACGTTGGTGGAACTTGGATACCGAGAAGGAGGCACCTAATCCAAAGGCACTGCCGAGAACCAGCTGACGGTACTGGAACCCGGATGGGTAGTAGAAGGTACCCATGTAAAAAAAAGTTTCAAGGCCGCGAGCCGGCCGCAGTTACCAAAACCCACAGTCCTACAGGGGGTGCTTGACGTATTGGCACTATGGAACCAGCCTTCATTGCCAGATCCCGCAGCCCACATAGGAGTCACCTAAACTGCAGGCACCATAGAGTCGGCTAACCCGACCGCAACACGACAGGACAACGCATTGGAGGCAAAGTGACGTTGACACTACCCGGAAACAGCTGGCGTGCTGGAACCATCCTGGGCAGGAGGGAGTACCCGTGCCAAAGACACTGTCGAGAACCAGCTGACGATACTGGAACCCAGGGTAAATACTAAAAACAGAGTGGAGCCAGAGGTGTATTTGGAGGAGGTTTTAAATCAGTAGAACAGTGGATGTGGACAAAGCAGGAGAATTTGCCGGACACACAGCTGGGGATCAGCTGACGTTACTGAACCCCAATAACACTGGAGCAAGCGTTGACTGTGCAGATGGCACTTCTGAGCAGCAACAAGCGGTATTGGAGCCCAGGGTAAATACTAAAAACAGAGGAGCCAGAGGTGTATTTGGAGGAGGTTTTAAATCAGTTGTACAGTGGATGTGGAAAAAGCAGGAGAATTTGCCGGACACACAGCTGGGGATCAGCTGACGTTACTGAACCCCAACAATACCGGAGCAAGCGTTGACTGTGCAGACGGCACTTCTGAGCAGCAACTGGCGGTATTGGAGCCCAGGGTAAATACTAAAAACAGAGGAGCCAGAGGTGTATTTGGAGGAGGTTTTAAATCAGTAGTACAGTGGATGTGGACAAAGCAGGAGAATTTGCCGGACACACAGCTGGGGATCAGCTGACGTTACTGAGCCCCAATAAAACTGGAGCAAGCGTTGACTGTGCAGACGGCACTTCTGAGCAGCAACTGGCGGTATTGGAGCACAGGGTAAATACTAAAAACAGAGTGGAGCCAGAGGTGTATTTGCAGGAGGTTTTAAATCAGTAGTACAGTGGATGTGGACAAAGCAGGAGAAATTTCCGGACACACAGCTGGGGATCAGCTGACGTTACTGAACCCCAATAACACTGGAACAAGCGTTGACTGTGCAGACGGCACTTCTGAGCAGCAACTGGCGGTATTGGAGCCCAGGGTAAATACTAAAAACAGGAGCCAGAGGTGTATTTGG
The DNA here is from genome assembly GCF_046119375.1 of Phyllobates terribilis. Taxonomy (NCBI): domain Eukaryota; kingdom Metazoa; phylum Chordata; class Amphibia; order Anura; family Dendrobatidae; genus Phyllobates; species Phyllobates terribilis. The sequence continues at coordinate 201,864,674 of NW_027362764.1, read as the reverse complement.
AGGAGGTTTAAAATCAGTAGTACAGTGGATGTGGACAAAGCAGGAGAATTTTCCGGACACACAGCTGGGGATCAGCTGACGTTACTGAACCCCAATAACACGGCAGCAAGTGTTGACTGTGCAGACGGCACTTCTGAGTAGCAACTGGCGGTGTTGGAGCTCAGGGATAATACTGAAAACAGAGGAGCCAGAGGTGTATTTGGAGGAGGTTTTATTCCTGTAGTAGTTAGAATGTGGACAGAGCAGGAGAAATTGCCATCCGCACAGCAGGGGAACAACTGACGTTACTGAACCCCAATAACACGGCAGCAAGTGTTGACTGTGCAGACGGCACTTCCGAGCGCCAACTGGTGGTGTTGGAGCTCAGAGATAATGCTGAAAACAGAGGAGCCAGAGGTGTATTTGGAGGAGGTTTTAAATCAGTAGTACAGTGGATGTGGACAAAGCAGGAGAATTTTCCAGACACACAGCTGGTGATCAGCTGACGTTACTGAACCCCAATAACACGGCAGCAAGTGTTGACTGTGCAGACGGCACTTCTGAGCAGCAACTGGCGGTGTTGGAGCTCAGGGATAATACTGAAAACAGAGGAGCCAGAGGTGTATTTGGAGGAGGTTTTAAATCTGTAGTAATGAGAATGTGGACAGAGCAGGAGAAATTGCCGTCCACACAGCAGGGTAACAGCTGACATTTCTGAACCCCAATAACACGGCAGCAAGTGTTGACTGTGCAGAGGGCACCTCCGAGCGCCAACTCCCGGTGTTGGAGCTCAGGGATAATGCTGAAAACAGAGGAGCCAGAGGTGTAGTTGGAGCAACTTTAAAATCTGTAGTAGTGAGAATGTGGACAGAGCAGGAGAAAGTGCCGTCCGCACAGCAGGGGAACAGCTGATGTTACTGAACCCCAATAACACGGCAGCAAGTGTTGACTGTGCAGACGGCACTTCCGAGCGCCAACTGGCGGTGTTGGAGCTCAGGGATAATACTGAAAACAGAGGAGCCAGAGGTGTTATTGGAGCAACTTTAAAATCTGTAGTAGTGAGAATGTGGACAGAGCAGGAGAAATTGCCGTCCACACAGCAGGGGAACAGCTGACGTTACTGAACCCCAATAACACGGCAGCAAGTGTTGACTGTGCAGACGGCACTTCCGAGCGCCAACTGGCGGTGTTGGAGCTCAGGGATAATACTGAAAACAGAGGAGCCAGAGGTGTAATTGGAGCAACTTTAAAATCTGTAGTAGTGAGAATGTGGACAGAGCAGGAGAAATTGCCGTCCGTACAGCAGGGGAACAGCTGACGTTACTGAACCCAATATCACGACAGCAATTGTTGACTGTGCATACGGCACTTCCGAGCGCCAACTGGCGGTGTTGGAGCTCAGGGATAATACTGAAAACAGAGGAGCCAGAGGTGTAATTGGAGCAACTTTAAAATCTGTAGTAGTGAGAATGTGGACAGAGCAGGAGAAATTGCCATCCGCACAGCAGGGGAACAGCTGATGTTACTGAACCCCAATAACACGGCAGCAATGTTGACTGTGTAGACGGCACTTCCGAGCGCCAACTGGCGGTGTTGAAGTTCAGGGATAATACTGAAAACAGAGGAGCCAGAGGTGTAATTGGAGCAACTTTAAAATCTGTAGTAGTGAGAATGTGGACAGAGCAGGAGAAATTGCCGTCCGCACAGCAGGGGAACAGCTGACGTTACTGAACCCCAATAACACGGCAGCAAGTGTTGACTGTGCAGACGGCACTTCCGAGCGCCAACTGGCGGTGTTGGAGCTCAGGGATAATACTGAAAACAGAGGAGCCAGAGGTGTAATTGGAGCAACTTTAAAATCTGTAGTAGTGAGAATGTGGACAGAGCAGGAGAAATTGCCGTCCGCACAGCAGGGGAACAGCTGACGTTACTGAACCCAAATAACATGGCAGCAAGTGTTGACTGTGCAGACGGCACTTCCGAGCGCCAACTGGCGGTGTTGGAGCTCAGGGATAATAATGAAAACAGAGGAGCCAGAGGTGTAATTGGAGCAACTTTAAAATCTGTAGTAGTGAGAATGTGGACAGAGCAGGAGAAATTGCTGTCCGCACAGCAGGGGAGCAGCTGACGTTACTGAACCCCAATAACACGGCAGCAATGTTGACTGTGCAGACGGCACTTCCGAGCGCCAACTGGCGGTGTTGGAGCTCAGGGATAATATTGAAAACAGAGGAGCCAGAGGTGTAATTGGAGCAACTTTAAAATCTGTAGTAGTGAGACTGTGGACAGAGCAGGAGAAATTGCCGTCAGCACAGCAGGGGAACAGCTGACGTTACTGAACCCCAATAACACGGCAGCAAGTGTTGACTGTGCAGACGGCACTTCCGAGCGCCAACTGGCGGTGTTGGAGCTCAGGGATAATACTGAAAACAGAGGAGCCAGAGGTGTAATTGGAGCAACTTTAAAATCTGTAGTAGTGAGAATGTGGACAGAGCAGGAGAAATTGCCGTCCGCACAGCAGGGGAACAGCTGACGTTACTGAATCCCAATATCACGGCAGCAAGTGTTGACTGTGCATACGGAACTTCCGAGCGCCAACTGGCGGTGTTGGAGCTCAGGGATAATACTGAAAACAGAGGAGCCAGAGGTGTAATTGGAGCAACTTTAAAATCTGTAGTAGTGAGAATGTGGACAGAGCAGGAGAAATTGCCGTCCGCACAGCAGGGGAACAGCTGACGTTACTTAACCCCAATATCACGACAGCAAGTGTTGACTGTGCAGACGGCACTTCCGAGCGCCAACTGGCGGTGTTGGAGTTCAGGGATAATACTGAAAACAGAGGAGCCAGAGGTGTAATTGGAGCAACTTTAAAATCTGTAGTAGTGAGAATGTGGACAGAGCAGGAGAAATTGCCGTCCGCACAGCAGGGGAACAGCTGACGTTACTAAACCCCAATAACACGGCAACAAGTGTTGACTGTACAGACGGCACTTCCGAGCGCCAACTGGCAGTGTTGGAGCTCAGGGATAATACTGAAAATAGAGGAGCCAGAGGTGTAATTGGAGCAACTTTAAAATCTGTAGTAGTGAGAATGTGGACAGAGCAGGAGAAATTGCCGTCCGCACAGCAGGGGAACAGCTGACGTTACTGAACCCCAATATCACGGCAGCAAGTGTTGACTGTGCAGACGGCACTTCCGAGCGCCAACTGGCGGTGTTGGAGCTCAGGGATAATACTGAAAACAGAGGAGCCAGAGGTGTAATTGGAGCAACTTTAAAATCTGTAGTAGTGAGAATGTGGACAGAGCAGGAGAAATTGCCGTCCGCACAGCAGGGGAACAGCTGACGTTACTGAACCCCAATAACACGGCAGCAAGTGTTGACTGTGCAGACGGCACTTCCGAGCGCCAACTGGCGGTGTTGGAGCTCAGGGATAATACTGAAAACAGAGGAGCCAGAGGTGTAATTGGAGCAACTTTAAAATCTGTAGTAGTGAGAATGTGGACAGAGCAGGAGAAATTGCCGTCCGCACAGCAGGGGAACAGCTTACGTTACTGAACCCCAATAACACGGCAGCAAGTGTTGACTGTGCAGACGGCACTTCCGAGCGCCAACTGGCGGTGTTGGAGCTCAGGGATAATACTGAAAACAGAGGAGCCAGAGGTGTAATTGGAGCAACTTTAAAATCTGAAGTAGTGAGAATGTGGACAGAGCAGGAGAAATTGCCGTCCGCACAGCAGGGGAACAGCTGACGTTACTGAACCCCAATATCACGGAAGCAAGTGTTGACTGTGCACACGGCACTTCCGAGCGCCAACTGGCGGTGTTGGAGCTCAGGGATAATACTGAAAACAGAGGAGCCAGAGGTGTAATTGGAGCAACTTTAAAATCTGTAGTAGTGAGAATGTGGACAGAGCACGAGAAATTGCCGTCCGCACAGCAGGGGAACAGCTGACGTTACTGAGCCCCAATATCACGGCAGCAAGTGTTGACTGTGCAGACGGCACTTCCGAGCGCCAACTGGCGGTGTTGGAGCTCAGGGATAATACTGAAAACAGAGGAGCCAGAGGTGTAATTGGAGCAACTTTAAAATCTGTAGTAGTGAGAATGTGGACAGAGCAGGAGAAATTGCCGTCTGCACAGCAGGGGAACAGCTGACGTTACTGAACCCCAATAACACGGCAGCAATGTTGACTGTGCAGACGGCACTTCCGAGCGCCAACTGGCGGTGTTGGAGCTCAGGGATAATACTGAAAACAGAGGAGCCAGAGGTGTAATTGGAGCAACTTTAAAATCTGTAGTAGTGAGAATGTGGACAGAGCAGGAGAAATTGCCGTCCGCACAGCAGGGGAACAGCTGACGTTACTGAACCGCAATAACACGGCAGCAAGTGTTGACTGTGCAGACGGCACTTCCGAGCGCCAACTGGCGTTGTTGGAGCTCAGGGATTACAGTTCAGGTGGTAGAAACATGAACACAACAGGAGACCTGGATACTGTTGCCAACCAATTATTTATTCTGGAAGAGGACTGGCAAACTCATGAGAGATCCAGGCCTTGTTCATTTTGAGAAAAGTAAGCCGGTCAACGTTATCAGAGGATAGTCGCATGCGACGGTCTGTTAGTACACCACCTGCGGCACTAAAGACGCGTTCCGATAATACACTAGCAGCAGGGCAAGCTAGCACCTCCAATGCATACTGACTAAGCTCTGGCCATGTATCCAGCTTACAGACCCAAAACTTGAAGGGAGAAGAGCCGTCTGGGAGTACACTAAGAGGGCAAGACATGTAGTCTGTCACCATCTGACGGAAACGTTGCCTCCTGCTAATGGTGTAGACATTTGTGGCGGCGGGGACACAAAACTTTGCCACATTTTGGCCATACTGGTCTTGCCTTGTGCTGAGGCGCTGCTTCTGCTCCCTCTTTGTGCAAAGCTTCCTCCACTGCCTCGACGCACTGAGCTGCTTTGTAAAGCACTAGCAGCACTGCTCTCGGTTGGAATGGAGAACATGATGGAATGCACCAGTGCGTCTTGGTACTCCCGCATTTTACGCTCCCGGTTCAACGGTGTTATGAGGCTTTGTAAGTTGTCCCGGTAGTGAGGATCTAGGAGGGTGGACACCCAATAATCAGCCGTGTTGACAATGTGGGCGATGCGGTGGTCGTTTCTCAGGCACTGCAGCATGAAATCAACCATGTGCTGCAGACTGCCAACTGGCCAAGAAACGCTGTCCCCTGCTTGAGGTGTGATCTCTGCCTGCTCTGCATCACCCCACCCTCGCTCTAGATACTGACTACTAGAGCATTGTGTACCTCCCTCCTCTGGACAGATGTCTTCCTCATCCATTGACTCCTCCTCATCCTCCTCACAAAGTGTCCCCTGCCTAGGCCTTTGTGAGGAACCACGTTGCGCAGACTGTAGAGAAGCAGATGGCATTTGTGACTCCTCATCCTCCACCTCTTCCAAAACCTCGTCCCTTAGTGCTTGCAGTGTTTTTTCAAGCAGGCAGATAAGGGGGATAGTCATGCTGACTAGTGCATCATCTGCACTCGCCATCCGCGTGGAATAATCGAAGGCATGCAAAACGTGGCAAATGTCCTTCATAGAGGCCCACTCAGTGGTGGTGAAGTGTGAACGGCGCGCACTGCGACTTGTTTGCGCCTGCTGCAGCTGGTACTCCATTACTGCTGCCTGCTGCTCACACAACCTCTCCAACATATGTAACGTTGAATTCCACCTGGTGGGTAGGTCACATATGATGCGATGTTCCGGAAGACGTAATCGGCGCTGCAGAGCTGCAATGCGTGATCTTGCATTGCTGGAACGCCGCAAGTGAGCGCACTCTATGCGGACCTTGTGAAGCAGTGCATCAAGATCCAGATAGTCCCTCAAAAAACTCTGCACGACCAAGTTGAGCACATGTGCCAGACATGGGATGTGAGTGAGGTTGCCTAGGCCCAGAGCTGCCACCAGATTTCGGCCATTGTCACACACTACCATGCCTGGCTGGAGATTCGCTGGCACAAACCACACGTCGCTCTGCTGCTTGATGGCATTCCAGAGCTCCTGCGCTGTGTGGCTTCGATTCCCCAAAGAAATTAATTTTAATACGGCCTATTGACGTTTGGCCACGGCTGTGCTCATATCGGTCATCATAACAGGTAACCGTTCACGGGTCGATGTGGAGGTAGACCGTTACGGCTCCTGCAGCGCTGTTTCAGAGGAACGGGAGTATGAGGAGGAGTCAATGGGTACAGACTGGATTCCTGCAATCCTTGGAGTTGGCAGAACACGTACAGCGCCACTCTCAAGATCTGTACCCGGCTCCACAACATTTACCCAATGGGCAGTGAGGGAAAGGTATCGTTCCTGTCCATGCTTACTGGTCCACGCATCGGTGGTCAGGTGGACCTTGCTACTGACGGCGTTTTGTAGCGCATGTTTAATTTTTCCCTCCACATGATGTTGCAGGGCAGGGACAGCTTGCCTGCTGAAATAAAAGCAGCTGGGCACGTTGTATTGTGGGACTGCCAATGCCATAAAGTTACGGAATGTGTTAGTCTCCACCAGCCTGAATGATAGCATTTCAAGGGCCAGTAGTTTAGCAATGCCAGCATTCAGAGCCTGTGCTCGGGGGTGGTTTGCCGAGTATGGGCGCCTTTTCTCCCATGCCTGTTCTAACGATGGCTGTAGACTGGCCTGGGAGTGTGAGGATGACTGGGAAAGTGGTGCTGTGGGTGGAATTACACTGTGTCTCTGTACAACAGTGCCAGAGATTCTTCCATGGTGATCCTGTGAGGAAGTCGAACCAGCTGTGTGTGAGCTGGAGGAAGAGGCTACAACACGAGCTGAAGAGGTGGTAGGTAGCGCTGTAGGTTGGCCTAGGTCTTCAGTGTGTTTTTGTAACTCCACCACGTGCTTGGTCCGCACATGTTTCCACATATTTGTGGTATTGAGGTTGCTGACACTTTTCCCTCTTTTCACCTTCTGATTACACAGCTTGCATTTGACAAAGCAAATGTCATCTGCAACTGTGTCAAAAAAGGACCAGGCACTGCAAGTCTTGGGAGTGCCTGCTTTGGATTTTGGAAGAGCCATGCTCCTAATGGGTGCTGAAGTGGAGGCTACAGACAACCAAGTCTGCCCCCTCCCTCTCCCTCCTTTTTGGGCTGTTCGGGGAATCTCTTCCTCAGAGCTGCTCCCACCCACCTTCCTGTCCCTCACGCCATGATGGGTCAAGGACTTCATCATCTACACCACCCTCTTCAAACAACTGCTTCTCCTGGGTAGTCTCGACAGCACAGTACGCACCAGAAAGTGGCACCTGAGTCTCATCATCAGATGCGTATTGAGGTGTGCTGCTGACCATAGGCACTGGCCCACCCGCCTCTTCAGATTCAGAGAGACAAAATGGTTGCGCATCACTGCATACTACCTCTTCTTCAAATTCTCGAATTCTGCTTGGCTGGCCCCCTCTTTCTAAGCCAAGAGATTCAGAGAACAGAAGTAGAGATGGCTCCTGTCCAGGGCTCTCTGACTGCCTGGGCAATTTGGCAGGTGGTGAAGAGACAGATGGGTGCTCTTCAGTGCTCAGGACCTGAGAGGATCTGGAACTAATTGAAGTCGATGCGATAGCTGCCATCCATCCGACAACGGCTTCAATTTGGTCCTCCCGCAGCAGTGGGGTACAGCTAGCTCCTACAAAGCTGCACATAAAGGACTGTTCCCTGGTAAAACTGGGGGATGCTGAGTCACTGGTGCCCGCAGCAGGCACAGAATCCCCACGTCCTCTCCCTGCAGGCACAGAATCCTCACGTCCTCTCCCTGCAGAAACTCCATGCCCACGCCCACGACCACATGCCTTACTCCCTGCCTTCTTCATCTTGGTAGACTGATAAAGATAGGCAGAAAAGTACTAAGGGCTTAGTGTGCTTATTCCTGAACAGCTGCTAACAGGTATAAGAAACACTAATTTTATAAAGTGTGGACTAGACTTTAATATGAGCTAATGTGGCATACACAACTGTAAAGTGGAGTGTTTGGTGAACTTTATTTAGGTTTTTTTTGTCACAAAAAGACACTGGATGTGCCTAAAGATGTAATAACGATAGTATCACAAACTTTTTGTAGCTATTACAATGTAGGAAGGTAACCTACAATGCAATAGATGAGGCTACAAAAAATAGGCTAATACTAATCTGGCTGGGGCTGCAGGGCCCAATGCTGCAGAAAGGCTCCTCTAACTACTCCTACATAGTGTGTTTGGAACCAATTTAGCTGAATACGGATGGAACCACCACACTAATATGAGAAATCAGGAAAAATTATGAATTGGCAAAAAAGGACAATGTATGAGGCAGTGACACACACTGAGTGCACTACAACCAGACGTGGCTGAAGCACACACTACAGGGTGAGCTGCACTCACACACACAGACCTTGCAGACAGCGGTGAACAGTACAGATGCAGAGCACTGTGCACTAGCGCTGCAAGTCCAAAAAAAATTCTCTATCTACTCCTATATAGTGTGTTTGGAACCAATTTAGCTGAATAAAGATGGAACCACCACACTAATAGGAGATATCAGGAAAAATTATGAATTGGCAAAAAAGGACAATGTATGAGGCAGTGACACACACTGAGTGCACTACAACCAGACGTGGTTGAAGCACACACTACAGGGTGAGCTGCACTCACACACAGAGACCTTGCAGACAGCGGTGAACAGCTCAGAGAACTGTGCACTAGCACTGCAAGGCACAGCGATTTATAAAGTAGCTTGGGTAAAGCAGAATAGACCAAATAGGTAGCTAAAACTGTCCCTCAGAACAACAGCGTCCTATCCCTAACTGAATTCACAGCAGAGTGAGCGGCTTTTATAGTGCATCATGACATCATTTCAGCAGCCAATCACAGCCATGCCATTAGTTAAGATGCCTACATGCCTAACAGGATGTGCCCACACTTCTTGGGATCCTCATTGGCTGAATAAAATGAAAATGGCTCATTGCATTATGGGAACTTCCGATTCCGGTATACGATATTGCAAAAGTATCGGAATTAAGTATCGGAATTCCGATACCGCGAATATCGGCCGATACCCGATATTTCAGTATCGGAATGCTCAACACTACTGGCCATATAAAGATATTACTGGACTTGTCTTGGAGAGAGCTGCACGCACATATAAATAGTTTGGGGGTGAAATCTTGCTGAAAGATTCCCTTTAATTCAAGTTTTCATATTTTTTTAAAGAATCGTTGATGATGCTTTTTTTTTTATTTTCTATATCATTATGTATATGTAGCACCCCGAGGACTCGGCTGCTACAGGGGTATTGCACCTCAAACCAGAGGTGTGGTATTCCACTCCCGGGTAAGGATGGAGTGTGGGACTGAGCTCAGATAGCTGCATGCACTACACTCATCCCATTTCCGGGGGACAGAACTACGGTACTCCCACCAGTTAGATGTGCAGGTACGACAGCGTCTGTCCCTGGCTGGAGTGGGAGGGGGGGAGGAACATCCCAGTAGTGTAGGGGCAGATAGGGGAGGGACTCTGGGCATAGAGGTAGGAGCCCATTGGGTGCTAGACACCTGGGCTCACACATAGAGGGAGTATATAAGGTGGGCACCATCTAGGAAGAGGGTGAGTTCAGGGAGTGAGTTCAGAGAGGAGCTCAGCCAGAGAGGGCTGACAGGGAGCTGTGGCTCCGGCTGGGCCCAGCTCCAGGGCCAGGCCTGTAGTGGAGAGACGGAGGAAGAGAGGCCCAGAGACACAAGACAAGAGGGAACCCTGAGATCCCAGAAGTAAACCAGAAGGGTGAAGGGTTGGCAGAAAAGGGTACCGGATCCCAAACTGGCAGAGGCAAAATATCCTTAGCCAGGAACCGGAGGTCGTGGTCAAGTTTTGGGCACGACCCTCACCACATCCACCAGGAAGGCATACCACGAATAGGGTCAGGAAAGCCAGGAAAGGTTTTGCCACCAAGAGGCCCGAGGGAGCGGGACAAAGGTGGATCCCTGGTGGGGACGGCCAGTAGGAAGAAAGAGAGAGGGGAGCTCAGGACCACGCTCTGGAACTGCCCGGGAGTTGACCGAGACCCGCACCTGGTGGACGCAGCACGGCCCGGGTGGTCACCCTTGGCCGAAGTGACCGGAGCAACACCTGTGAGTAAAAACCCTGAAACTGCATCACACGTCTCTGAGCTTCCTTGCCGCACCATCACTACCACCATCATTCACATCTGCTGCCCTGAGGCCATACCCCTCCCGTTGGGGGTTCTACCAGCTACGCTGCACAACCTTACCACCGGCCTCAGCGGTCTGCCCTGCAGCGGCGGCTTCATAGCCGCATTCAACGGGTGGCGTAGTCGAACATTCTAACATCTACTGCTGAAGACTGCCGCTCAGTTTGACTCCCTGGGCACGGACCGGGTCACCGCCACGAGACTACTACCCCCATCTGATCCGGATCCGGGTAAGCTTCCCCGTGCGCGCGATGCAGCAGGCCCAGGGGCGCGTCATATATTTAACAAATCATGAAATCTTGCAGTTTCTATTCTGGCCACTGAGCCTTGTAATATAATAGTTACAAATGTTGTATTTAAATTAGTAGTAAATAAATATGGGGGATACATTCCATTTAACCTCTTTATAACGTGGGGCGTATTAGTACACCCCACGTCATCACCCCCTGTTTAGCGCAGGCTCCGGCGCTGAGCCCACACTAAACCGGGCACATGTCAGATGATTTATGCCCGCAACAGCCGTGAGTGGAATCGCAATCCACTGCAATACTGTTAACCAGTAAAATGCCGCTGTCAATCCCTGACAGCGGCGTTTAACATCGCCGAGCCGGAAGCTCGTCATTGGCCCCGCCCATAAGTGACCCCGTCACACGATCGCGGGTCACCAATGGATTGGCATGACAGCCCAGGGTCTGCAACCCACCCCTGTGGTTGTCATGTCCAGATTGCTATGAGCGCAGCCCTGTTGCCGGCGCTCAGCAAGTGAGCACATCTGCTGCATACAGGCGATCTGCTCATCGCCTGTATGCAGCAGAGCCGATCAGACAAGTGCTGCTTCTAGTCTCCCATGGAGACTATAGAAGCATGCAAAAAGTAAAAAAAAATGTTTTTAAAAATATAAAAAAATAAAGTTTAAATCACCCTCCTTTTGCCCCATTCAAAATAAAACAATTAAAAAAAAAACACATACACATATTTGGTATCACTGCGTTCATAATCGCCCGATCTATCAACATAAAGAAAAGAATTAATCCGATCGGTAAACGGCGTAACGAGAAAAAAAATCTAAATGCCAGAATTACATTTTTTTGGTCACCGCAATATTGCAAAAAAATGCAATAACGGGCGATAAAAACATCGTATCTACCCCAAAATTATATCAATAAAAACACCAGCTCGGCGCGCAAAAAATAAGCCCTCATCCGGCCCCAGATCATGAAAAGTGGAGACGCTACGGGTCTTAAAAATTGAACTTTTTTTTTTTTTAGCAAACTTTGGATTTTTTATTCACTACTTAAATAAAAAAAATAACCTATACATGTTTCATGTCTACGAACTTGTAATGACCTGGAGAATAATAATGTCAGTTTTAGCATGCAGTGAGCGTGGTAAAAAATAAAAAAAACTGCGGAATTTCGGGTTTTTTTGCAATTTCACCGCACTTGGACTTTTTTTCCCGTTTTCCAGAACATGATATGTTAAAACCAGTGATGTCGTTCAAAAGTACAACTTGTCCCTCACACGGCCATATTGACCAAAAAATAAAAAAAGTTATGGCTCTGGGAACAAGGGAAGCAAAAAACGGAAATGCAAAAACAAGAAAATGCTCCGGTCATGAAGGGGTTAAAGGAAACCTCCACAATGTTCTGACATTGAATGTATGGATATAATTTTAAAGCTATTCTGTTCCCTGCAGCCTCATGAACGTGGTCATGTAACGTCTTTGTACAAAATCTGGGTTGTATGCATTCGTATTATAGCATCCATTGAAAGCTGTGGGTCTCCAATTTCATATCAATTTTCTCATGAATTCCCTAAAACATTCTGCATGTGATCATCAGATTTCAAACTTCTCTACAGCGACTTAGTCTCTGTTCACGTTAATGCATTTTCTCTATAGTTTTCTGTTATGTTGTATTTTCTGTTTGTTAACAACCTTAGCAGAATCAATGTTCTGAGCACAAATAGCCTCTGTTCCATCAGAAAACTTTATTTTGAGTTACTTGTATTGATTTTATGCTATAAAACATCACAGCTTTTTCTCCATGTATACATCTCAAATTGCTTTCAAAAGTTTGCTATTTGCTGCTTAGAATACTAGATTACTATTGCAATTTATCCAAACAAAAAGGTAACTTAGAGTGTACTCTTTAAAGGGAATCGCTCAGTAGGATCAACCCTCCTAAGCCGTCTATATGGGCATCCAGGTCATAGAAAGTTGAATAAAATGATATCTTGATATCTGTGGTCCAATCTCTTATACCAGAGATATATACATTTCTCTTAATATGTAAATGAGCTGTTAGGATCTATGGGCTGGACACCAGTCGTCCTCAGAATCTGCCTCCATGGGTTATTTTAAATTAAAAGGGGCGGCTGTTACCAGTCTGAGAAATGTAATAACTGTCAGTCTGCCTTTCTGAATTCACTGCAGAACTAAAACAGTTCAGCAGAGCTGAAGTTTGTCTGATTACAAGCACATCTGCAGCTACAACTCTCCTCTCATAGTGCTGTAAACTCAGTAGTGCCTGATTACAACTAACACTTCTTCAGCTGCCATCTCATAGGCAGCCAGTATGGGATGAGGGGAGTATGGCAGAGCTGACAGCACTGTGAGAGGAGAGCTACAAATTTGGATGTGTTTGTAATGAGTTAAACTTGAGCTCTGCTGTACTGTGTTAGCTATAATCACAAACAGCTCTGCAGTGACATCAGCAGAGCAAACTGTGAGTTAATGACGCTTTCAGTCAAAGACCCCTGGAATTCACTGTAATAAGACATCAGATCACAGGAGGGTTGATCCTACCGACAGATTCCCTTTAAGAAGTGAGATATTATAAATGCTCCTAAAAAGTGTAATTTTTCTTTAAACAACTATTATAACTGGATTTTCTTTTTGTAATTTTTAGGTAGCTCCCACAATTAAAGAGAGAATGATGAAAAAAGGAAGCATGATGATAGGATACCAGCCTCACCGTGATAAAGTCAATTTTTTCCGTCACATTATAATCAGTCCCCAGGTCAGCCGCGAAGATATGGACTTTGTATTGGATGAAATGGAACTACTTGGCAAAGACTTGTAGCTGTGGCCCAGCAGCACATTGTGCTGCTCTTGCTTGGGTTCTGAAGTCAGAGACTGCAGCATTTGAACCTCCTGTATATCAGTGAATTTTGTCATTACTTTTCATGTTAATCAGGTATAATTGTTAAAGCAACAAACAATCAACACTGTGAAAATACTATAGATAATGCAATGAGGGGTAACCACCGCTAGAAAAACATGCTATACTTACACCATGCTTGTGAACAAGTTCTGTCATTTTAGAGGGCTCACAGTCTGTATATGTGTAACATGCATGGGATATTAAAGAGGTTGTCCACTACTTTATCACTGATGACCTATCCTTAAAATAGGTCATCAATAGCTGATCGGTCAGGGTCCAACAACCGGCAACCCTGCTGATCAGCTGTTCTTGGTGTCGGCGGCCGCCGCCTGCCAGTACTGCTCAATTGCGGAGCTGCTCCATCTTCTAATAGTGGCCACAGCAGTGCACTGCACATCCACCTCCTATTGATTTGAATATTGATTGATTTCAGCGGCCGCCGACACCAAGAACAGCTGATCAGCAGGGTTGCCGGTTGTCGGACCCTGACCGATCAGACTTTCTAAGGATAGGTCATCAGTGATAAAGTAGTGGACAACCTCTTTCATATATTCTCTCCTCAAATAAGGGAGATATGGCACTGTTTCTATTGCTGCTATTGGGAAGCATGAGTTTGCTTCTCTTTACAAATGAAAAATGATAAAGCTTAGGAAAAATAATGATTTCTCTTTATGAACAGTAAATAGTTAATTATAATGAACATGATGCAATGCTAGGAAAAAATGAAAATATGGCTATAATTCATAGATGTATTCCTTTTAACAAGATAATTAATTTCCTAATCGTATATAAGACAATTTGAGCTCCATGTAAAAAAATGTGGCTCCCAATCCTATGCTTTCCCTGCATATGGTCCTCATACTTATTAGGGTAGGTTCAGAATCGGTAGATATTTTACCGTGAATTTGTGCTAAATCCATGAGAAATCTTTGACAAAAATCTGCTTGTGTTACATGAAGATTTTGTCATGAAGTTGGTTGTGGTTTTTTTTCATCCTACTGCATTGCAAAGTGTAAGGGCCCTTTCACACAGCGTTTTCTTACACGTTTTTATTTGTGCATTCAGCGACAGTTATCATTTATAGCCTAGGTTAGCATACCAGGCAAACTTGAGCAGACGCCAGTGCTCAAGGACCTTCACTGGTTGAAGTGTGTATAAAAAAAATTCAAAGTGAATGATATATGAATATCTCCGATAGGACATTTGAGAGATATAACATAAGAGGGAGGGCTGGTATTGCCAAGTAGCAGACTCAATTCACATGTGATGTACATAACACAATGATGGACATAATACGAGGATGCAGCAAGATATCGAAATGCAGAAACCTATTCCTCAATACCTACGTAACTTGGCTTATTCAAAGCCATTGCTATGTTGAAGGGTACCTGATAGCTCCCCAGGCATCCCAACCTGTCAATATGTATTAATTGCAATCTTTATACCCTTCCTAACTAGCCCATTTATTGTGTTAATGATTACTGCATATGTCAAGAAAATGTATAACTTCGGTGGCAATATGCTAACTATTGTGTGACTAGTTGTGGCCTCGCTGGTTTCCCCAGACTGATCATCCCACTAATCATGTCATCATGATTTTAAAGGGCGGCTCTATGCAAATTTCTGCTTCCCTGACATCCCGGCTTCAGCAAAGCACTGCGCATGCCCAGGGACAACTCAACCAGCCGCTAAATTTATAGAGTACGGCGGTAATTACTGATTCAGTCCTGCATTATCGCTGCATCACTGGGCATGCACCGGGTGCAAATGAAGGCGGGTACATATACCCGGCTTACTTGGAAATCATGTTACTCATGTCCACAGCATCAAGATACAACTTTCTGCTTGTGAGATCTATCTTCCTCTTGGTATAATGGCCATCCTGTGTGTTAAGATGAGAAATGCTACGTCTGTATTCTGGCCTCGGCAAGTTTAATTATGGATCCTTAAAAGAGTTGCCTACACATTGGCCAACTCTTCTTAACTGCAGCAATTTCCGCATATCATTAAAGTAAAATTATATTCACCTTGTGTACCAGCACCATTCTAGCGGCTGCTAATTGACTTCAGCACTCTCAACTCCCCCAGACATCTAAGTTTTGTCCAAATAAAGTGTGAGTGAGGTAGCCCATTAACAGCTGCTTATTGTCTGAAGCACACATGTGATATAATGTCACGGGAGCTCCTGGAGAAAAGGCGCTGATATTACTGGAAAGGCTCCAATTTGGAAGAGGAGTATAAGTTGGTTGTTTTTTTTTTTTACTCAGTGAACTACTGCATTTCAAAAGGGGTTATCGAAGTAGTGGACAACCCCTTTAAGGATTCCCTTATAAATGATTACAATATACTTTTTTCCTTTAGTTGCAATAGATTAAACTTTAAATGAGCTTAACGTATCAAGAATAGAAAGTCAACAAGATTTAATAGTATTTGTATTTTTCTGTTAATGTACTCAATAGGTTTAATATATCATAGAAGGTTTAATATGTGGCTGACAATGTATCAACGACAACTTGCTTCTGATGATGAATTGATGTGGAACCAGCTGTAATGTGCAGAAATATTACCCATCTTTGAGATCACGATTAAAACTGTTTTCTGGGCATCTTTTTCTTAAAGGAATAAGACACAAGTCTGTCTGAGCCATTGGACTTCTGCATAAAACTTTCTGATTATATTTCCAGGACATGGGGCACATGAGACATTGTACAATGGCTGCATACATTTGCAACACTTGAAATTAAAAGAAAAAGAAAAAAACACTGAGTTGAATGCTTGCCAATATGTGTACTGATAGCCAACCTAATTCCTTATTACTTTCTGTATTAAATTGTCTCATCCTATGCCTTCTATTGGGTCATGTGAAACCACTGTGACCATTTGTGCCTTACTGACGTCGCTATTCTAGAAAAAGTCACTATCTCAAATGCGACCTACTTCCATTTGACAACAAGCTTCAGCAGACATCACACAACCATTCCAAAGAAAGAGACCTCTACCATGATGTATCTGCACTCCATCTCCACAGTTGCATAAAAAAAGACCAAGCCTGGTAGTGTGTGGCATCCCTGTGTAGACTCAACAACCCAGTCTTCCTGCAATAATGACAGTCATCGTAAGATATGTAGTTGACGACAAACTACAAGTGCTTGCATTGACATGTGCTGTCAACACTGTCCACCGATACAGGAGAAGCATATAAGATAATGAACACATTGAGAAGGAGCCGCTACTGCAAAAGAAGTGTAGGCAGGGGTGGACATATTACAGTATTGGTTCAACCTGTCTAGTCGCATAGCGGCTCAAGAGGTAAGGGGTCCATTTCCACCTCTAAAGCAGGTGGAATTTTGCATTACGATCAGCGATTTTACTGCAAAGGGCCCATATATTATTCTTACAAAGGGGTCCTTTTCTGTATTTTCCTACCAGTGATTGTAGGTACTATGAGTTTAATAATTTTTACTAGTGTTTTTCATTGATCCTTAGGAGGTCATGGGAAGGCGTTAAAAAAGTTGCTGGAGTGCTAAATATTTTATGCATATATCTGAGAGAAGATCCAAAATGACATTTTATAATTAGTATAAGGCCCATATAGTTATAGCAACTCTGGATAAATTTAAACAAGGGAGGACGATGAGTCAATGCTATTACAAGTTAAAAAATATATAGTTTATTTCATAATAGATAGAATTGAACATAATACAAAAGGAAAGGGGGGCAAAAGAGGTATGAACAACATTACAAAATAGAAGCAGAAACCCAGAAAGGGGTCAGGTGGTGCCAGCTACTATTTAAGTAAACATAGTGCTATGCATGACCATAAAGGAGCAAAAGTACCGTCAATCAAAATTCCTGTTAGGAATGTAAAGACAGGGCAGTATAATGCAACCATGCACTCAATGTCACAACAACGTGTACTAGTATCTACAGTGGGGGAAAAAACGTCTTTAGTCAGCCACCAATTGTGCAAGTTCTCACACTTAATAAGTTGAGAGAGGCCTGCAATTGACATCATAGGTAGACCTCAACTATGAGAGACAAAATGAGAAAACAAATCCTGAAAATCAAATTGTCTGATTTGGAAAGACATTTTTTTCAAATTTTGGTGGAAAATAAGTATTTGGTCAATTACAAACAAACAAGATTTCTGGCTCTCACAGACCTGTAACTTCTTTAAGAGGCTCCTCTGTCCTCCTCCACACAGCTTGGTGTGAAGAAATCAACTGTGGGAGCAATAATTAGAAAATGGAAGACATACAAGACCACTGATAATCTCCCTCGATCTGGGGCTCCACACAAGATCTCACCCCGTGGGGTCAAAATGATCTCAAGAACGGGGAGCAAAAATCCCAGAACCACAAGGGGGGACCTAGTGAATGACCTGCAAAGAGCTGGGACCAACATTACACAGGCTACCATCAGTAACACTACACTGCCAGGGACTCAGATCCTGCAGTGCCAGACGTGTCCCCCTGCTTAAGCCATTACATGTCTGGGCCAATCTGAAGTTTGCTAGAGAGCATTTGGATGATCCAGAAGAGTATTGAGGAATATCATATGGTCAGATGAAACCAAAGTAGAACTGTTTGGTAGAAACACAACTCGTCATGTTTGGAGCAGAAAGAATGCTGAGTTACATCCAAAGAACACCATACCTACTGTGAAGCTTGAGGGTGGCAACATCATGCTTTGGGGCTGTTTCTCTGCCAAGGGACCAGGACGACTGATCCGTGTACATGAAAGAATGAATGAGGCCATGTATCATAAGATTTTGAGAGCAAACCTCCTTCTATCAGGACATTGAAGATGAAACGTGGCTGGGTCTTTCAACATGACAATAATCCCAAGCACACCACCAGAGCAATGAAGGAGTGGCTTCGTAAGAAGTATTTCAATGTCCTGAAGTGGCCTAGCCAGTCTCCAGATCTAAATCCTATAGAAAACCTTTGGAGGGAGTTGAAAGTCCGTGTTGCCCAGCGACAGCCCTAAAACATCACTGCTCTAGAGGAGTTCTGCATGGAGGAATGGGCCAACATGCCAGCAACAGTGTGTGCCAACCTTGTGAAGACTTACAGAAAATTTTTGACTTCTGTTATTGCCAGCAAAGGATATATAACAAAGTATTGAGATTAACTTTTGTAATTGACCAAATACTTATTTTCCACCAAAATTAAAAATTCTTTCCAAATCAGACAATGTGATTTTCAGAATTTGTTTTCTCATTTTGTCTCTCATAGATGAGGACTTGCACAATTAGTGACTGACAAAATACTATTTTTCCCCACTGTATCACTGGTAACTCAATCACATTAATATGAGACCATACAGGGATAGAGTAAATGTGTAAAGTATATGGATGAAGTAAATACTCATGGTCCAAAGTGGTGGCAGTCCAGACTCCTGATCCCCAACGTGCGTTTCGCTATAATAGCTTCCTTGGGGGGGGGGGGTGGCCAAAGGTAGCAGATGTCCCATTTAAGTAACAGGACCTTACGGTCACATGACCGGCTGGGTCCAATAGTAGATAGTCTGTTTGGCGCATGCACGTCGATTACCCAATCCTGTGGCACATCCACCGGAGTTTATGTGTCGATTGAGCTTGAACAAATATAACATCAAACTTACCTATAATTGTAGTGAATGGGAGTTTGACTTTTTGGACATTGATACCAACAGATGATTAAAGACTGATGTCTACAGATAGCCAACCTCTGTGAACGCACTCCTGCATGCCAGTTCCAGCCACCCCCAATTGATTATGAGGGCCATCCCGGCAGGACAATATCTAAGGGTGCGACGCATCTTCTCTTCTGACTCCAAAATTGAGGCACAGGCAGCAGATCTTTGGCAGCGTTTTCGAGTACGAGGATACAGTAACCAAAGTATTAAACGCGGTTACCTTAGGGCAAAAAATAGCAGGAGAGGAACATTATTGTGCCCCTCATCTAAAAGAAAAAATCCTCAGGAAGAAAGAATACGATTCATTGCAACATACAATGGTGACTAGGACACTATGAGAGAGTATCTCAGCCGTCATTGGAATATCCTAAAAACTGAAACTATATATTTTTTAACCTGTAATAGCTTTGACTCATCGTCTTCCCTAGTTTTAATTTTACGTTATGCATATGTTGCACCAGTCATAAGACAGCACATGAATCTATTCCTTGTGTTAAGCACAGGGCTGGAAATGGAGCTAATAAACCTGAGATCAAGGCTGGCAACTAAAGATCTGGACTCCTTTGAAAATGTATATTAGGAAGTTCTTTATAATCATATTCTGAAAACATCTAACAGTAATTTTTGGGAAAGAACAACTCTTAACCTCTGACATGATATGTAAAGCACTTGTCCAACTGGATACATTATTCACTTGTTGGAGTTAAAACACCTGATAAAATCATCTGTATTTGAATGCTGATAATCTAATAAAAATGTGAATACATTATGCTGGAACTGTATATAGTGGATTTAAGGTATTCTTTAGAAAACACAAATAAGACCTATGGTTTGGGACACAATAGGTACTGCACATGAATACTTAAATATATAGAAAAAGTAGCCTTTAGTGTATTGCAAACAATGAGTCTTCTGAGCTACTGTTGATTTAGACAAAGGTGATCTGTTATGGCCCTGCCTTTGTTTGCGTTACCAGTAAGATACCAACCATAGCCAATTTATTGTACTAGCCTGTTATAGTAGTTTATCCATAGGTAAAAGGGGAAGGGCAAAGTTCACATAAGTATTTTATCAACTTTAGTTTGGCTTTGTTAGGCAAATCAATATTAGCCATGCCGTTGACTGTTAAAAATACAATAAAGTCATTTGAACAATTTAAGAAAAACTTTTTTAATTACTTACACATTCTTTATTCATTCCATGTACATTTTTAGTAACAGTTTGCTTATTTAAGTCCTAATAATGTAGTCATTGTTTCAATTATATTGGGAAAAAAATGAATTTGACTCCTAAATACATTTTGATAAAATATATTCTCTAATGTGGAGTTGGTTCTGGGGTGTTGGCCCTTCATCAGTGTGGAGCAGGAGAACCAATTTGGCTGGGTGACAGGCATCTGACAAGTGGTTTAAGGGGTAAAGTTTCTCCTTGTGCAGAGTGCTATGTAAGGAGACTTAAAAGCCATGCAATGCGCCACTATAAATCCAAATATGCCAATAGTCTCTTCAGAAAGGAAGAAAACTGGAACTCTACTGTTACCTATAGTAGGCAGCTATCTTTAAAGTCAATTATGACCATTTAGATGGCCTTACCATAGGAATTAAGTTTAGAAGTCAACCCAGAAACTCCATTTGCAGACACATATTTTGGGCTATTTACCCATTATCAGTGCAAAGACTGAAAGCCCAATCAAATCAGTTCATTTGAACTGATAAGGGATAAACAGCCCAAAACAAGTGTCTGCAAATAGAGTTTCTGGGTTGGCTTCTTATCCTAAGTCATTTGACAAACATGATAGGTTTATGCTATGGTTTTACAAATTCCTGTCTGACAACCTATTACCTTCTTTTAACATTTAAAGTAGTCTCAGTGGGACATCTCAATCATTTCAAGCATATATCATAGTTGCTCCTAAACCAGACAATAACATCTTACAATAACTATAGACCTATCTCTCTTAATAACCCCTTAACGTCCAAGCAACAAAATTTTTCCTCCCCATCTTTCAAGAGGCATAATTTTCTTAGTTTTCTGATGGCTTGTTTATTGTGGGACAAGTTGTAGTTTTGAATGATCTCATTAATTTTAAGTTAAAATGTACTAAAAAAATAAAAAATCAGAGGACATGGTAAAAAAAAATGCAATTTTGCCATAGTTTTTTTTTTTTATTTTTAGTTTTTATGGTGTTCATTGCACAGTAAAAATGACCTGGAAACATGATTCTACAGGTCAGAACAATTAGGGTGTAATTGGTTTCGGTCACCATTTTCTGAGACCCATAATGTTTCTATTTTTCCATTGAAAGATGTGTGAAGGCTTATTTTTTTGACAGCGTGCTTATGGGTTTTTATACCATTTAAAGGTGGATGCGATGTTTTGATCATTTCTTATTGTATTTTTAGAGAAGTGTGGTGAAAAGAAAAGGACAGGGGACTAACTGGCCAGACACCTGGTTATAGGAAGCTATATAACTGAAATGCCTAGCTCAAATAAGAAAGCTACACCCCTGTTTGTGCAAAGCTCAAAAAACTACAGCAAAACCAAAGAAATGAGCCGAAGCATAAGTGACCATTTAACAGACAAAAGCAAATACAGAAACAAAATGAGCATATACCCTGCTGTACGTAACTAAATAATAATAGTACATATAAATAACATAGGTGTTATGATAGTGTTGCAGCTCATTCAGGAAAATAAGTTGCACACTAAAAACTGCAAGTGACCCTGCCAGTCCCCGTACAGACTAGAGATCCTGACCCAGCAGTCCCTAGTGGTTCCTAAGTGAGCTGAGATAGCCCTTACCACAGACTAGATGATGGAAACTCGAACCTATGCTGTCTGAAAGACTGTCAAGAGCTTCATGTTCCTCCTAAAGAACAGGATGGCAGAGCAGAGTGCAAATTACCTACAGAAGGAAAAATATGCTGAAATAGAAAGATCCCAGAATGAGTAAAACAAACCACTAAATACAAAATAAAGGATTAAGTATATACTGTTAGAGAATATGCCACTTACTTCCTAAAAAGAAACAGAAGATAGATGCAGGCTAAAGCACATAAACTGCAGAGAGATAAACCCTAGCTGGTCTTTCGCTGACTGGCTTAAACTACAGCAGTATCACTGGACATCCAAATAAGACCGTTACCAGCAGGAAATACCAGCAGGGGGAAAGTATATAAAGCCGCACCCGAAATATGACAGGGCAGATAAATAAGTAAATGAAAGCACCTGTTACCCTGAAAAGACTGAAGAAAAGGTAAACAGAAACTAAACACCCGGAGTAAAGGTGTATCTGCTATGGCTCGGCGGATAGAGAAGTCGACCACAAAGCAAAGGCTCAAGGGTTTGTACCCAGATGCTTGACAATAGGGTACATAGTAAACAGTGTTTTTGATTAAAAAAAACCGCAAAAGCCATCCCACCATGACAAGGTGTACCCCAATCGGGAGGATCCTTTCCTCTAGTATTAAAACCTCATCTATTGTCAGATGACCTCAATGTAGATGGGGCAGAACAGGACCGGGGTCTGACTGGTCAGACACTTGGCCATGGGAAGTTATATAAATGAAATGCCTAGCTCAAAAAAAAAAAGCCACACCCATGTTTGTGCAAAGCACACAAAACTACAGCAAACCCAAGAAATGAGCTGGAACATAAGTTCTGCTCTGCCAATTTCTGGGCCTATTCACTGCTTGGAGTTTATCGCAGTTTCTGTGTTTTTGTTTGTCCATTTGATAATTGAGGATTGACTACTGGTTCTTAATAGGATTGACATCTGAGGTGCTTTCTAGACATGGATCCAAAATTTTAATGTTTTGTTACTCGAGGGACTTAGTTATCACTTTTGCCTTGTGATATGGTCTCCATCATGCTGGTAAAAGCATTGTTCATCACAAGATTGCTTTAGAATTGCTGGGAGAAGTTGCTCTTGGAAGATATTTAGATACCATCCTTTAGTCATATCAGTGTTCTTGGGCAACACAATCAGGTATGGATTGCTGATGATGGAAAGAAACAGGAGTAGTCAAAATATGACATAAAAATAGATGGTAATGACATTAAAAGCGTCGACAATGACAACAACCACATACTACATGTGGATGTGGATCAAGTACCACAACAAAGATGATGGGGAGGAGGACAGCCTTGCACAAATTACTGGTCAGTTTAACTTTCCCACTCAAGTACTTGATCCTGTTTCATATGCTGGTGGAGAGCTGTATTTGTTGTATTGGAGTCAGTTTGGCCATGACTTATTTTCTGCCTGCAGAGTTTGCACACTATAATGTACAGAAAAATGCCCAAACGAGATATGCCTGCAAATAGTCACCTCCAGAAACGCTAACAATATTTCTGCCACCACCAAAGCTTTCCTGACAGCTTTTGAGCCTGTTCCAACAGCAACAATGACATCGTCTGCTCCCCAGCTGACCACAGTTGAGCAGATTTTCCTCTGGAAGGGTTTGACTGTACGTTGGCTACACACCTCCTCATTACCCCAAACTGATTTCCATGTTTTGCCCAACACACAGTCATCATCATAATTAATGTTACTTTTCTTAGTAAGATAAATCACATTGTCTAGTCATCCCTCTTCTCATGATTCCCACCTCTGAACTTGCCCTGAGTGTCAGTGCACTACCATGACGATGGCTACAAATGCCATTACTACCACCAACACAGCTATGGATTTCAGTCCTCCACCTTTATTTGATCCTCTACCTCATTCCAGTCCATTCCAGATGTTTTTATTCAACGCAACAAAAATTATATTGAGAAAAAAATATCTCTTAGCACAAAATAAAACCTCTCATTATGGGACAGTAAAGACAGATTACAGCATAGAAAGGCCACTATGGAAATGAACTATTATTCCAGAGGAGGAGGAGTGGGCTGTGCACAATCTCAGTCACAATGTCATTGTCAGAGGTAATATCATCCTACCTTGATGGAGATGAGTGAGCCATTATCGAAGCACTCCCATCAAAGTTTTTATCCTCTTAATATATTGAAATCATAATATTATATGGCACTGTGTACTTACAATTGCTCATTTTGCCTTTCTACCCAGCTAATTATTCTCTTTTCTCTGCCCTATTTAGAAACAGGAAGTCTCTTTTCCCTGCATTTATCATTCCCCTCTACAACTCCTGACCCAGCTGCCCCCTCCTCCCCTTTGCCAGGGACTTTTGCAGTGACTTTTGACTCATACAGGGAAATCCGACCTTCTGTTTCTACATAAAGCTTAGAAGGATTCAGCTAGTCAGTTTTTAACCATGTGGTGTCATAGACCTAATGGAACAGAGAAGATTTAACTGGGTACAAGGATAACAATTTTGATGGGAGTGCATAACTTTTTCCAGACTCTGCAATAATATGCCACCAGAGGCAAACGACAACTGCGGCCTGTGCCTGCTAACTACTAGTTTTTTTGTATGTCAATGAAATCAATGTCTTTAGTGAGCCAAAAAAAGAACACTATATACTATGTGAAATTAGATTAAACAGTTAATATCAGATTGGTAGGGGTTTAACTCAAATTCATAATTCCTCACTCAGAATTTAATTCAGGAAAATTAATGCATTATTTTTATTGCTTTTCAATTGGATTATTTGTTAATAAGCCAACATAACATTAATTCCCAGTAATTGTTTTTTTTTCATCGAGGAGTTTCACTGAGAAACCTGACATTTAGAATGTAAATCTCCTATGTTTTCTTTGTAAGCAACCTACAGGATTTCGTTAGATTTACATCCACACACAGCAGGCATAACCTTTGTAAGAAAGTATCCAATAAGTTAAAAAGTGGATGTCCAAATAGTAAAAGTAGACACCTGACGAGATGTGACTGAGAAAGAATCCATAACCAAAAAATAATGAGTTATAGTTTCATTTATTTTATATACATGTATACAAATTGACACAAGAACAAGAGTGCTTAAATATTCTGATATATTTCTGATATATTTTTAGGTAATTTTTTTTAAAAAAAAGCCATTAAAAACAACATAACTTTTCTTTGGTAACAGAAAATAATCTGTGCAGAATATGATCATTTTTTTAAAAAGATTTTAAACTAAATTGCACAGTCAATGTTTTATGCTTTTATGCCACTTTATTACCGGATCATAAAACTGACAATCACAAAGATGTTGGAAAACCTCAAACATAATAATATGTCCACAATATGACCGCTCTCCACCAAGTACAGTTTTGTTTTCTTTAGGAATCACAGTCATCACATAAGAGTGGATAGGGCACAAAACCTCCAACTAAGAATCACAGCTGAGCCATCATATAACGTATCAGTCAATGACACACATTAATAGTACTGTCAGGATAAAATACTTTAGGTATTGTGAGAAAAATTCACTCTCTTCGATCCCTTTCGAACTCTAGATATTAAAGTATGTTTCGAGATCTCAAGGAAATCCATACAGCCCAGTCTTGTATGGCGTACTAGATAGGACTTCTGCTTTACCAGCACATGTAGGAACTTAAAGGGGTTGTCCCACAAACAAAGTACATTTTAATAGATCTTAGAATAAAAATAAGTTTCACAAATGGGTATGTTAAAAAAAAAAATGTTCCTGTGCTGAGATAATCTTAGAAATGTGCCCCTGCTGTGTACTGTGTAATGGCTGTGTTTGACAGTGTAGGAACATGGTCTGATCATACCTCATCTCCTGAGCAGGGGAGGAAGCAAGAGAGAGTATACAGATATTACAGTATGGGGATCACAGCTGATTCTTTCTGTGAGGTAAAACATGTTTTTAAACAGGCAGTGAAATGTTTTCCCTACAGAAAGCAGCATCCCATGCTATCCTGTCTGTACACTCTCTTTTGCTTCCTCCTCTGTGAAAACTGCTTGTAAAATTGGCTCCTTAATGTTTTTGGCAGAGGTCTTGAGTGAAAATACCATTCTGTTAAGTGTCCACAGCTCCTATGCAGACTCATGTGTCTTAATTAAAGAATTCTTAAAAGAAAAAAAGTTGTTTTTTTACAAATATGTTTGACAAAGGTTTAAAGTGAAGCCATTTATTGTCCAATTTCATACATTTTAGGTAGTTTTATTTATTAAAATCTACTGTGGTCCCTAACCTTGAAGACACTGTGCACATGAATAACCATTCAAACCAAGTACGGGCGCTCGGCGCACTAAGGAGTGGACAAACATTTAATGGCACCTTCCCGTTTTCCCTCTATCTCCGCCGTTCTCTAACTCGATGAAGCCTGAACTGTCACTCAAAGAGGAGGAGGGGGCACTCAAATGACTGGCTCCACTATGATGCACCGAGTGGCAGTACTTGGTTTGAACAGTCATTCTGTGCTGACAGACTCCCTTTAAAATCAGTTGTTCTCTAAATTTGTAATATTTAAGTGTCAGGTTTTGATAAAAGCCTACGAATGATTTCTTTTTTTTTTTAGAAAGTTAAGAACTAAGAGTAATACTTCCATAGTAATATCCAAACACTATCGCCGTACAATGCCTCCATAACACCAACAAATAAAAGTGTTGACATAATACTGTCAAGCTGTGACCTAATGTGAACGTGAGTGCTATACCACTCAATATAAAATCAACCTGAAGAAAGTAAGGTGAAATTAAGCCACTGGTATCGGTGGAGGACCTTAAATTGTTGAAGCCCAAAGTTGTCCTTCACTTTATAAAATATAGCAGGCCCAGGTATTTCCATATGACTTCTGACTGAGGCCGTATACTTTTCCATTGATATTTGAGACATCTAAAATAAGAATTCCTATTAAGCAAGGGACTTTATAGAAGTAGGATTTTAATTTCCATGATGGCAACTCTCTTTTAATAAGAGTCATAACATTTCATCTGTAATCTATAACCTTAGGGCGCATTCAGACGTTTGAACAAATGAGTCCGAGATCGGACAGCAATGCGGGTCACCCAACACAAGCGCGACAGCTTCATATATTTATATACGGCTGTCATGCTGGGGTATAGATGCGCCCTTAGGCTGGCTTAACATGTTATTTTTGCAACTACAAAAACCCCCCCCTAATTTTAACAATATTCTAACACAATTCATCATTTGTAGTTTGTTAGTTTGTGTGACATCAATGTGTTTAGTAAGAGTATTGCGTGAAATAAAATGGGTTATTGAATTAATTTTGTTACAGCATATAAAATATATTTCTTTATACATAAAGGGTATAAATTTATCTTAGTTGTAGTGTATGCATTGGATTAAATGCGCTGAATTTAATATACATGTTTAACTTGTTTTGCTAGTGTTAAGAGTCTTGTACAAGTCTTATTTATTGGACATTCATGTTACTACATGTATAGAGAATGCCAGTCTCAATACTTCTCACTTTTTTCCCCACAATGATCCTTAGGTATGGATTTTCTTCCCCTGCCTTCAACTACCTTGCTCCTTATGACTGACAGATTTGTGTGTGTGTCAATTAAAGAGAAAATGGTAAGGAGGGCAAAAAGGTTCTGCCCATTGGACACATCTCCATTGGTTTAATTTGGCGCTGCCTCTTTTCCTGTACCACCATTTTGAACCAACTAAACTGAGAAGAAACATTTTTATTCCTCAATGCTATGGCCATTGATAAGAACAGAGGGCCGGACAAAGACAATCTGAGTTTGCAGCGTCTTAACCAAGATGTATTTTAAGGTGAAGATCACTCTACCCCAAATGGGTGAACATTTTTTTTACAATGATGATCCAGCTTTTAAAAAAATCAAAATCTCCTAGCACAACAAAGGGGTTATCAATACGGTTTAGAACTACAGATCTCAAAAGGTGAAATCAGCTCTAATCACCAGATTTGGCAAATTTTTCCCCTAAATTCTATTTCTGGTGGCTAAATTTGCAGTGAATTGCAGTTGGTCCATCTGTCCCGAAATGATGTTGCTTACACTGAGGTTTCCTAGTAGTATATGCTACTTATTTTAATGTTTTTATCAGGCTTCAGTGATTTGGAATAGGAGAGAGATTTCCTGCATACAATTTTCAGATGAAAGAACAGCAAGCAGTGCTAACTGTAGGATTACCACCTTCAGAAAAGCATGGTATCATAGTCTCTCCTGGTTAATGGCGTTCTACCACGTGATGCGATAGCTGCAAGGTATTTTAGGGAAGCCCATACAGTCTTTGACTCATGCAATCGACTACAATGTGTAACATGATGAAGGATAATTTTGGGTGATTACTGCAAATCAAATGACTCATTGTTTGAATTCATGGGGATCTGAGGATTTTAGGAAACTCAATTTGTATTGAATCAATTGGGTCATCTCTACTAAGAACCCTTTTATTTTGGAAACGACAGGAGACCAAGAAGGCAGTCTTCAGCAGTTGGATCTTCTGACATGTATCTACAACAAATCAGACCCTACAGTAATTATTACTATTTTCCCTTTAAGTAACACTGTATTCCACTGACTGTGCATTGTGCTACCTACAACTAGATTACTGTAATATTGTAACAGGATGGATTATACTCATCCATACCCACCTGATTATTTCCATAATCAATAGTATTGGAGCTACAGAAACTGATGGCTGAGCACATGGGTTTTGTCTTAAAAATATTTTTTTCTAGAATACGTACACTGAGTAGTTGCTCTCAGCGTGATTATCATTAAGGAGGCACTTATAAAAAGAAGTACTGCACAAAAAGCAACTAATAGCTCAAGATAAATATTCAACAATTATAACAAAAATACAGTAGTCCGAAAGTATCAATGTGATATTGTCATTTTTTTCTCTTTCCTACACCAGGTAATTCAATGTGTTCCTCGTGAGACGTACACGTAAAAAAGTAAAGCAACATAGGACAACAAATCAAACCACTATAAAAGTGTGAACTAACGGCGCCTTGAAAACAGATTTTGTAGTCTTGCATTTTCATACCCACTTATGCATTCAGAGTTCTCGCAGTCCTTTTGCAACTCATTTGAAGGGTTTAGTAATTTGGATTAAAATATAAATCCTTTAAAAGAGGATTTCCAACTGCAATAAAAAAAGGAAAGAAAAACAACCGCCCAAAAATGATAGCCATGGCATTGAGCAGTCCCAAAAATGTAGCTGATCGGTATTTGTTTTTCTTTTAAATTGAGGACTGACATTTGATTATTCTTTTTAACTAGAGAATTCTTATTTCAACAGTAAACTAGTATTTTCATCTTCTACGATTTCCTAGACTATAATATTTGGGAGGAGAAACGAAAAGAAAGTCAATCGTCTTTCTCAAAAAGGGAAATAAAAGGAAAGAAGGTTAGGGACTCAAAAATAACCAAAGATTTCAATAAACGTAAAAAAATAAAATTTCAGTCTCATACAACAATCATACAAACACACCCGACCACAGCTTATACGATGAGTTTTTGAATAGGTCTATCAAATATTCTTTTCCATAATAAAATCAATTCTCCTATGCTTTGTACATTTTCCTGGCAACATACTTTTGGCTTATTATAGACAATGTGTCCATATATTAAAGCCCATGTGTAGTTTTATACAAATATTAATAAAGTGCACATTGAGTATGGCTATTTTAAGAACAACAAGTCTCGAGAGATCCTTCAATGATCTCCCTATGGCACTGTCAATTGGAAAGTAAGTTCGATATGGCTGCAGATGTAAACAATCCATCCTGGAATGAATGGTTTATTGCATAGATTTCCAAGTGATTTCCTTAGCTTCGCTCTCTGCAGCGAGACATTTCTACAAAAAATGGCTGCAATGTAGGTTTCATATGCTTGTGCTTTCTGTACAGTCCTCTGGTATTTTTTCTTCTGACCAGCTTCTCTCAGAGATTCTGTCAAGATGCTCTATCTCATGGAATCTCTCGGCCACGCATTGGGCTGTGAGTCTGGCCTCTGGGTCATGGTCCCAACATTCTGTGATGGTTTCACATACTAGCTGAATACCCTGGGGAATAAATGCACAAGTTAATACAGATGTATATAAATGTCTTGACCGTATTAATTTTTAAAAAAGCCCATCATGGTTCAGATGTAGCAGAAGCTAAATGTGTCCTTCAACCCTGAATCATGGTGTCTTTTGTCACTAAATAACTGATGGAAATACATAATATCACATAGAGTCACAAAAAACAAGTTTAAAGGAAACTTGTCAGGCAATTCATGCCTCCCAAATCGCGGACAGAATGAATCGCAGCCTTGCTGCATGATAGCTAAGAATATACATTTTGAAGATCCGGCCACAGGTCTGGGAGACCATAAAAAGAAAGAGGAGACTAGTTCTCGGCTGTTTCTTCTCACTGCTGCTGCAAATAATTGACGTATGTATGTAATCCGAGACCTTTTAATCACCTCTAGCAGTGCTGGGAAGAGCCGGCCAGAGGCAGAACCAGCCTAGTCTGGACTCCAGCTGATTCCAAGCTAGATCTTCAAAGCAGGGGTGGACATACTATTAGTGCAACCTGTGCAGAAGCACAGGACCCAAGAGATAAAGGGGACAACTTGCACCTCCAAAGCAGCAAAAAGCTTTTGTCAGGGACATTATTGGACCACAAAGGGCCCATATACTGTTCTTGCACAGGGGCGCTCTTCCGTCTTTGTCTGTCCCTGCTCCAAAGTATATGTTCTCCAAAATGACAGAGCATCTAAGAGAAAAAATATACCTGGCTGCCATCATGGCAGCGATTTGGGCAACATGAATCGCCTGTCACATTCCCTTTAAGTAAAATCTGTTCTTGGAGTGAGACTGTGATTGACTACTGTTAACTGGATGCCATATGTGTACATGAAATTCTTGGCTCCACTTTGCCATATTTTGTTCACATTTAAAACATTTCGGATTTTAAAAATTTGCATTAAACATAATTTAAGTAAAACTGTAACAGCATTAGTGTTCCCGGCCAATTTTTCCCAATTATTTTCACATATGTTAGGCCTATCTTCTCATAATGCAATTGTAGTTCCTCCTCACTGCTATCTAGCACTTTATTACTGGCCCTACCAAAGAGGCAATCTTAGAATACCAATTATCCCTACTGCAATAAGAGGATTAAAAACAGAAATTGTTTTATTGCTGGCCTTAGGTGTTACAGAACCTTTAAAAGATTATGTACCATGATGCCCCACCCCTTCAAAAAAACAAGTTATACAGTATATGCATAGCATTGATGATGTTTTCAAATAATACAATTATACAGTGCATGCATTGGTTTAAGGTACCCAAATAGCATTGTGTAATCAAACTATCTTTAGGCACTTTAGGCACACGGTGCGGGATGAAAGTGCAGGTAATCATACTTGCTAACATTTAGAATGCCAAATTTGGGATTTTTAAGCAAACATGAACATTTAGGATATCCACCTCTCTTGCATTTCGGCCTGTGAGATTGTCCCAGGAAAATAGCCCTGTGTGCAAACATGGCCTGTTCCTAACTTCCCAGACTGTCACAACACCTTCATTAGAGATTGGCAGTGATGAGTAAATTTGTTGAAATTCAAATTTGGCATTTGGCTCTAATTTATTAAGGAAAGATGAGCAAATTTGTTTAAAATGACTTGACATTACCTTAAATTTTACAAAAAATTCAGATTCTTCTAAATAGGATTTTTTTTGCCACTTGGTTCGTCCAGTCACCATGCTAGCACAGTATTTATGTATGGCCACACAGGCAATCCCCGCATGTTTTGTGGCTGTCTATCAGCAGTGAAACATGCGGCTATGGGGACGTGAACATCTCACTCGAACACTCGCAATATTCTGTGCATACCCGAGCACCCTCGGCAAACTCGAGTAATGGGCACTTGTGCTCATCACTAGTGATAAGGAGTAAATTTTAGATATCAAACACCACAAAATTATTTTTATTACACATCGCAAATACTATACTGCATATTCATTAACATATAAATGCTATATGACAAAATCTTACCTGATGGTTTAACCAGGTATTAGAAATTTCTGGTCTACCCCTGTCTCTTAACACGTTGTCCTTCATGCTTTCAACGCATGGATGCTCCCGTACCTTGGAGCCAAATGGTGGTTCATAGTCCTTTACCTCTGAAAAACATAATTGGATATTTGAAATTTAGAATATAGACCTTCATAAGGCCTTAATACAATTACGGTAGTCCTCTTTTAGCATTATTAAAAATTAGTAAATTACTTGCAGAATCTCTTCAAACTAGATGTTCCTTCATCTCAAATAAATCTAAACAGTTTACAAAAATGGATTTTACTCTCTCTATCATATTGTAAAAGTTTCCTGATCAGGAATAACAAACAACAAATACCTGACAATGACGATAAAATGCTCATTTATGGTAAAAATCTTTGGAATACAGAGAAGTTAACGGGGAACTGAAATATGTATGCAGTAATAGGAGGATTAGTGAGGTATTTACGGACATTGAACTTGCTTTGAACATTACCATTCAACACTTTTACATAGTTGCCTACAGTCTTGAATTTGACGAGACAGTCCCAGTTTCTCAGAAACAATTCCATTTTACCAGGCTGAAAACGTGTGATGTTTCTGACAACCTTTCCAAGAGTGGGCAGTCCCGTTTTGTTTTGTGGCCAATCCCGGGTAGAGTTGGGTCATTGCTGGGTGAAACTGGGGCCAAAGTTATTCTCACAGAAACAATGTTGATAAAAATTAATTTAAAAGAAGATTATGGGAAGTTTGGGTCTTAGTGCAAATCATTCAAGTTCTTAAAAAAATCAGCAAACAAAGGTATTGTCATAATGGAACAGTTAGGGTTCTTCAACAATATGATTCTACGAAGTTTGAAGTATTCAATTGTCTAGACTGTAAGGATACTCGAGAGGTCGAACCTTAAAAATCAGTTCATTATTATTATTCCTCTTACACAAAAGATTAAAAAGTTTGTTCTACAGAATCAAGCAAAAAACATTTCTCCCAGATATTTTTTGACACGTGACTTAAAGGGTTTATATGAAATTTTCCTTCTCTTTTGTACAGGCAAGAACTTACTGACAGGTAGTTGCTAAGCAACTGCCTGTTCTGCCCTCCGACAATATGTGCCAGTTCAGAGTAGTCACGGCCACTCCTGACATCAATTCTCCAGCTTCCAGTAACATCACATAGACAGAAAATCTTATAATCTGTTCTGCTCTGTCAACAGGGTGTCACTGTCAAGCTGATTAACAGCCAGCTCCCTGCTTCCTAACTGCGGGGAGCCGGCTGTCAATCAGCATGACATCGGCAGTGGTGACACTCCTTTGAGAGAGCAAACTGGAAGAGCTGCTCTGTCAATGTGAGGTCAAAGGAAGCAGAAGAGTCACTGGATGAGCAGGGAAAGATCATCACTAGGCAGAACAGGCAGATAGTTAGCAACTACCTGCCAGTAAGTTCTTAGCCCTAAAGTCTCAGGCTATGTGCCCACGATGCAGAAATGAAGCAGAAAATTTCTGCAGCATTTCTGCATCTCCCTGGCAGAAAAAAAGCATGCAGATTGTGCATGCGTTTTTCCTGCAGAATACATGCGGATCCACATGCGTTTCCGCATGCAGATTGACAAGCGCTTTCCAGGCGATAGCATCACTTGGAAAGTGCTTGACAACTAGGTCGCACTGTATAAATCCATGCAAACAGCATGGATTTATACAGTGTGAACCGTAAAAATTAAAACAAATAAAGCTATACTCACCCCCAAGGCCCCGGTGTGTGCAGCAGCGCTCGTTCCTGTCTGGTTCCCGGCTGCCGGCATATCGCGAGACAGAGCGGTGAAGGGCCTGCGGTCACATGACTGTGACGTCACCGCAGGTCCTCAAGCGATGCCAGCATTCAGAGAAAAGCCTTCGGAAAGGTGAGTATAAACTTTATTTGTTATTTTATTCTTTTTTTACAGGTAGAATGGCACCCAGGTCTGGATGAGAGTCTTCTCTCCTCCAGAACTGGGTACCATCTGCACATAGAGACGCATAGAAGCCGCTTGTACAAATGTACAGTCGCGGTTTCTATGCGTTTCAATGCAAGTCAATGGCGGGAGTTCCGCTGCGCTTCCGCAAAATATAAATGACATGCTGCGGATTTTTGTACGCAGCATAAACGCTGCGGAAAAATCCGCAGCATGTGCATAGAACATACGGAATCCCCTTGGGGACCATGGGGTGCGGATTACCTAGCGTTTCACAAGCGTTTCCGCTGCGGAAATTCTGCAGCATAAACGCTTGAAAAACGCTACGTGGGCACACAGCCTCAGACAACTTCTTTAATGGTAAGATATGATTCATTAAAGTCAAAAAGTCTATTCACCGCTCCAGATTTCAATGGTTGTATGCCCACACTTGACGATTGCACATGATGATTGTATTGTAAGTCTTTGATCGTTTCAGTTCAACCTACTGAACTAGGTCTACAATTCTCTTAAATTTTCTGCACCATTTTGCAATGTTTGTGCCAAATTCACATATAAGAATTGCATGCATTCCATATAAAGGGACAAAAATGCAGCATTTTTGTAAAATTGCAGCAAAACTGCAGAATTTTTATGTATTTTTGTAGCAGGCATGCTGCAGTATCTGAATATACATTTACATTACTATTTATTGGTGTTTTGTGACATTTTTGGAATTGTGGTAAACATGACCCATGTTTGCTATGATTTCACAATTGTTGAAAAAATACACCATTATTCTATGATTTATGTGATTGTAACAAAGAAAAACACTGCTGTGCTCTGATTTTGCCACAGTTAGGAAAAATGTGAAAAAAGAAGACGCTCAGGTTGTGGATGGAGGAGGGTTCTGAGGCCTTCACTAACCGGGTTGAGTTGGCTTTGTTGTGTAGAAGTGCCAAACTGATGCTGCTGAATATTATTAGACTAGTAAACACTTCAAAACTTCCAACTACTTTATTAGCCTTAGACGCTGAAAAGGCATTTGACAGAATACATTGGCTATACCTGAAACAATCCCTTATTAAATTTGGCTTCAACAGTTGTTTTCTCTCATCAGTCATGGCCCTATATTCCAATCCTCAAGCAAAAATTTATGTAAATAATTATCTTTCAAACCCTATCCCCATCACGAATGGTACCAGGCAAGGCTGTCCCCTTTCTCCCCTTCTCTTCGCCCTGGCCATGGAACCACTTGCCCAGAAAATCAGGGAGAACCCCAACATTAAAGGAATTTCTACCCCTTCTCGCCAGTTCAAAATTAGTCTCTTCGCGGATGATATCATACTCTCCCTGTTAGAACCAACAAATTCAGTCATAGAAGTTTCAAATATTTTGAAATCATTTTCTTTGATCTCTTATTTTAAGATTAATAATGAAAAATCGAAACTTCTAAACATTAATTTAGACCAACAATCCAAAAAAACTCTACATTTAAACACATCTTTTGGGTGGGCCAAAAGAAACCTGACTTACCTCGGGATCATCGTTGGGAAAAACATTGACTCAACAATCTCCACCAAATTAAATTTAATCAATGATATTGTCCAGAGGGATGTGTTGGATTTTGCGAGAAGGGACCTTTCATGGTGGGGTAAAATTCTTTCAATCAAAATGTTTACTTTACCTAAAATTTTATATATCTTCCGTAATATGCCCTCCAATCTCAGATAAATTCCTACATTTGGGATAAGAAGAGAGCGAGAATCTCTGCTAACATTCTATACAGGAACAAACGCAATGGAGGTCTCGGCCATCCCAACATGTTTGCCTATTATTTAGCAAATCTGATTAAACAGAGCGCAAATTGGTTCAATAACACTAACCCCCCGGCTTGGACAACTCTGGAGTCATTCCTAAACAATAATTCCCCCCCTCGTGAACTTTTATTAAAACATATTTTCAAAAAAACCACACATGATCCAACCCATCCTATTTTTCAGGCGATAATAGGAGCCTGGAAAAAAAAATCGCAAAACGGAAAAAAAGAATTCCTCCTAAGGATCTTGATACGAATAACCTTACTCTTATAAAAAAAATTTCAATTTCTTTTGTGGCCTCCTTACACGACTCTTTCGTACCAACTGATTGGGAAAGTAAAGGGTTGAGGAAAATTAAAGATTTATGTGAAAACTCCATTATCTTACCTTTCCAAACCCTTAAAATAAAATTTGGTTTGCCATCTTCTGACTTTTTCCTCTACTCCCACTTAAAGGGAATCATCCTTAAATTTATTTCAAGCAAAATCTCCATTTCTGAAACCTCGGCAAATCTGTTATGTAACCCAACTCATAAAATTTTCTGGAGCTTGCGGCATATATACAACAGCTTTAATGATGATTTATTATTTAAAAAGAATCTTTATATGCTCCGATGGGAAAAAGATTTAAAACTTTCCTTTTCTACTGACCAATGGGAGAATGATATCTCTTTTACTCAAACCTCTAACATTTCTATGCCACTACTAGAGGCCTACTTTAAAATTCTGACTAGATGGTACTATACCCCGATCAGACTCCGTCATATAAAGTCTAGCAATTCTCCCCTATGTTGGAGAAATTGTGGGCTCAGAGGGGATATTCTCCATCTTTTTTGGAGTTGCCCCAAAATTCGGAATTTCTGGGCACAGATTTCAATCTTATTATGTGATCTATTGAACGGACCTTTTACCCTGATCCCTCAACTAGCTTTATTATCTTTAGATTTAGAATCTTACAAATCCCATGAAAGGTCTATTATAATTCATTTACTTCTGGTTTGTAAAAACGCATTAGCATTCAATTGGAAGAAATCACATATCCCTACGGTGGAGGAGCTGGTTGACAAAATGAATCATCACAGAATTTATGAACAAAGATTTGCAACTATTAACAACAACCTACATAGATTCTCAAAGAAATGGGACATTTGGTCAACTAAATTTCCTTGTGCTTCTTAATATTGATAAACCATAAGATGTGTGTCATTTTAGTATTTACTCAGTGTATATGATCTCAAGTTAAATTGATGATGTTACTATTACTATTGTTATTAACTTACGTTGATACAGATAATTTCTGACTCTTGTTCCTTTCCTTTTCTATACCTCTTTAAAATACTTCATCACATGACGATTCAATTTCTTCCCACTTTCCTTGTTTATTCCACCCGATCGTTCCCATCCATTCCCTATTCCTCCCTCAGTCCCCTTACCATTTCCTTCCGTTTACCTTCTCAACCATTTTACTTATGTTAATGTTAGCATTTCCCGTGTTAAGTGTTTTTTTTTTTTTTTTTAAATAAATAAAAATTATTGTAAAACAAACTGATGCTGCTTTTCCAGCATCTTGTAAAGAGCCATCGCATGGTGCACAGGTCCTGGGGCCTCTTTAAGTCTTAACTACTGACATTGGACCCCCACCAACCAGCACAATGAAGTACCAGGAACAGTTTCCATTACCAGTAAGTCATTTTGCCTATGTGAACACATCGTGGTTTCCTTTAGTGCCTTTATGATTCGGATCCTAGTCCTTGAGGTCAGACACAAACCAGTCAAATATGACTATTTCTAGTTATCAATTTTAAAGAGGTTGTTCAGGACATTGATTTTGATGGTCTATCTTTAGGATAGGTCATCAATGTCTGATCGGTTGGGACGCGACACCCAGGAACCCCGCTGATCACCTGCTCCCAGTGTTGGCCAGAACTGCTCAGCTGCAGTGCTGCACAGCACAACTCCATCAAGGGAATAGAGGCCACGGCCATGTGCTGAACATCCAACCCCTATTGATTTTAATAGGTGGCGGGGGTGCAGTACCCGGCCGCAGCTACTATTCCGTCGACAGAGCTGTGCAGCTCCGCAACTGAGCAGTTCCGGCCAACATCGGGAACAGCTGACCAGAGGAGTTCCTGGGTGTTGCACCCTAACCGATCAGCTGTTATCGGTGCCGGCGGCGTCAGCCACAAGTCCTTACCTGCGGTGCTTGGCCGTCCATCTGTAGTAGCCGCCGCTTGTAACTGCACATCTGCCTCCCACTAAATGGGAGGTGGATGTGCAGATACAAGCGACGGCCACTACAACCGATAACAGCTGATTGGCGGGGCATCAATGTCACAGTAGTGGACAACCTCTTTAAAGTCCAGAAGAACTCATCTAATTACCCTTTTCATTATTTTGCATATATAAAAATATAGAACACCAGCAGCAGCTATCAACAACAAGAGCATTTAATACATGAAGACAAAAAGAGTTTTTATAAGAGGGTACATCCTAGAGATGTAAAAAAGTAATACATTTTCACAGACACCATAAAGGGCATGCACAACATAAACAGTATAATATGGTTTGTGGTTAGAGTCTGGACACCTTTAAGATTGTCCTATTATACCACTGGCGTACAGTCTTTGAATAAGATTCCGGCTTTTTAAGAGGTTTGTTATTATAACCTTTAAATAATGTTTAGCAACAGAGCAATTTGCGTATCGGGGCCTCGAGGGGATGGGACTCCTGTAAATATTCATGTAGTATTTTTACTGCTTAGGACTAATGAAAATACCAAGGAATAAGATAGATTCAACTCATGTTGTTTTCGAGACTCAAGACACGGCAGGAGCATTTTGACGACTGCTGTGTAAGATACAAAGCATATTCATTTGCATCTGTATGACATGGTTACTAATGCATCACCTGAATTTACCTTATCTGACAAACTGCAGAAAACAAGCACAGGATCAATATTGAGTCATGGGATAACGTTCAACTGTTAAATATTATTTCTCCATCCAAGGAAAGCTTCATAGATGAATAAGTTTCCAATCTCATTTCTACAACCACTTTGGGGACCTTTGCGCTAACTCAAGTTGTTCATTTCATATGCAAGTTGTATACATTTCAGACGTTTATTAGCAAATTTCATGCCACATAGTCTGTCATTGCTTGTGTTCAACGGATGGAGCAACCGAGTATTTAGAAAATAGGATAACCAACATCTGTAAGATTTACATGCTTTTTTATATCACAGATGAGTGGTAAACGCACCACAATAATGAAGACACAAAAGACTCAACCACATTTCACTCACCACCAATTGCATTACAGCGGGACGTGATTTCCCACAGGACAAGGGCCATAGAATACACATCTGCTTGCTTAAATGACTCCATGTTCTCCAAATTAATTCTTGATTCAAGGACCTCTGGGGCCATATATCTAGCAGTCCCAACCTGTAGATAAAAGCATCAAAAGAGTGAACAGAAAATCCAACGAGGAAGCACAAATTAATGTAGACCTATGCGCATCAGTTGCGAGAAGCTTGCACCTATAAACAACAATGTAAATCCAATTCATCATTTATAGACTTTTTTAAGTCACTTTTTTTTTTTACTTATGGTCTTTACAACATTTTTTGTATTAAATTCTTCAAAATGGCACACGGTTGCCGTATGTTGCTCAGAATCAATAGTACTCTTTATTTTTGCCTTTAACCTTTTCAGAGCAAACAGTCACATGTTTCGTTAAAAGGTAGCACAAAACTTTATCATTTGCTCAAAAATTTCTGGTATCCAAAAAAATAATGGGGACTGGAGTACATTGGCCCAAAAAAAATTAGAAAGTTTTTAAAAAGTCACAATTGATGAATTAGCTGCAAACATCTGAATAACATAAAACACATAGTGGCGAAAAATGAAAACAGGCAAATTCAATTAAAATAGACTTAAAAAATATCCAATCTATAAAAATAGAGGTAAACACAATAATGAATCAGGCTCATAGTTTTTTTTATCTAAACTAGCTCAAAATTCTGTGCCGATTAATTCCTGATATTCTTTAGATTTGTCAGAGCATCGTTTTTCTAAGGGCTCGCTCCCACTTGAGATGCAATCAGACAAGTGCAATTCGATAAAAAAATCGAATTGTACTCGCCCCAATGTTACCCTATGGTGCAGCTCACATCTGCGATTATTTTCTCATGTCGATTCGGCATGCGAAAACAATCACAGCATGCTGCGATTGCATCCGCAAGTTGGATCACATGCACCCATACAAGTCTATGGCTGCGTGTGAAGCATCGCACTGTACTCGGATATCACCAGAGTGCAACGTGATTCCCGTGGACGCCAGCAATGGAGGATATGGAGAAATTACTTTCTCCATCTCCTCCGCACCTGTGCTGTTATTCTCTGTGACGCGCAGTTCGCATGGCTGGATCCCGTGCCTGCACACTTCACCTTCTTCCGCAAGGCACATTTCCCTGCCCATCTACAAGTGTCTAGAGCAGGGATCTAGTGCGCAGGCACTGGGAAGTCAGAGTGACTCACCGGCGCCTGCACACAAGTTCCCTGCTCTACAAGGATACACAGACGGCAGGGAAATGCGCCTTGCGAAAGAAGGTGAAGTGCGCAGGCGTGGGATCCGGTCATGGAAACTGCGAGTCACAGGGCACTGTGACGTGTAGGGGAGGGGAGAAATATATTAATTAAACAAGTAAGCGGGATTTCTTCCCGTCCCCCATACGGGAACACATCACAAGCCACAATAAATAAAAAGCAATTTCACAGCCACAAGACCTCCAATATGGGACATACAAGTAAGTATAGATTCACATTTCTATCACCTGTATGCCCATATTAGAGATATGAAAAGTCCCTGGGGGTGACAGATTCCCTTTAAAGAGGACCTATCACTTGATTAAAAAATTGAGTGTAATTACTTGTAAAAATTTCTGAGCTCCCCTGATTCTTCCACTGCTTTCTATTTATTTTGGCTGCGTCACTCCATTGTAGAGATATTCACATTTATTGCTTTTGGAGGGCAATATGTGAAATCTCTGCTTGTAGTTCAACTGAATATTGCTTCACAGTCTTCTCTGGGGGCGTGCACTTTCACCCCTTCCTCTCAGATGCTGCCAATCACAAATCAGCAATTGATATAGTAGTCTCAGACGCTTCATAGCTGTAATTGGCAATGTCTGATAGGGAGGGGTAAGAGAGCACGCCCCCAGAGAAGACTATTAAGAAACTATATAGATTTTACAGATTTACATTTGTTGCATTTGGAGCACAATATGTTTGCAATGGAAAGACGCAGCACAAAATGAATAATAAAAACAAACAAAAAACAGCAAAATCAGGGGCGCTCAGGTAAAAGAAAGCTATCTTTTTGAGCAGTCCTCTGTAAAATGAAATGCACATTTAAAATTTTCCATCGATACTTTTAATTATCACTTTATGAATTGAAGCCATTCAGGTTTATGAGAGGACAGTAGGATGGAAATATTATCCTCAACTACTTTCCCTAGAGTCTTCCAAATAATAAAAATCACTGCTCATGACTCCTGTGTTCTGTCTGTGGTGTGAGAAAAAAAGACCTATCAGAATGGTTGTCAACACTTCTTCATGACATCTCTTTATTTAGAGAAGTCATGAATACCGCGGATGACTCGAGAGACAGAATCTATATGGAATTTTTTTATCTTGCTTTCTTCTATCATCAGCTCACTTTTCACTTTCAGAGTGCATGAAATAGAAGAACAATAGACAGTAGCTGTAAACAAAAAAAATTGTAGCAAATTATAAGAGGTCATCAAGTATATAGAAAATATTTACTTGAGTGACTTACCTGCCCACTGTTGGCAAGGTCATCTACTGACAGAGATGGGTCAAGGCGAAGGGATAACCCAAAGTCACATACGCAACAAGTTTGATCATTTTTAACAAGTATGTTTGAACTTTTCAAGTCTCGATGAACAACGGGTGTCTTTGGTCTTCCACAAGGTGTGTGGTCGCTATGTAAGTGTGCCACACCATGAGCTAAAGAGCAACCAAGCTGTAACAAGTCCTCCCAGCTAATGATGTGCCTTGATAAGTATTCTTGCAAATTTCCCTTGGAATGGAAAGCTGTGATTAGCCAATATTGTTTGCCAAGATCGGTCTTCCTCTCTTCGGCAGTCAAGAACTGCAAAACATTTTCATGTTTAAGATTTATGTCCGAAAATATTTCTTTCTCCATTTTCCAGGATGCATACTCTTCGTAAGGAAAAATTTTGACAGCTACTGTTTCAAACTGATCTGAAGTATTTTGTTTGAGTTTGGCCTTGTACACCTCTGCGAAACGCCCCTTTCCGACTAATGTGTCTAGTTCAATGGGTAGTAGCTCAGTGTTGTGATTCAAGTTGTTGGCACAAGTTGAGCTTATGTCTGAGCGGTCATCATCCATCATGATGGCACAATCACTGCACTCCATATTTTGGTGTCGCAGACATTTTGGATTATTTTCCCATTTTTTGTGGAGCTTATTTTTTCTATAGACACGGTAGCAATAAAAAATACCAATTACAGCAACTGCAATCGCAACTGGTGGTAGAAGACTTGAAAGGGCCACAAAAGTTGTATCTGGCCATACAAGATCGAGAATGTTATTCTCTGAAGAAAGAAAAAAAAAAAAAAAGAAGATATCTAGTAAATGTTATTTATATATTTTTTTTTTACTTGACTCAAGTTTATGGTATTGTTGCATTGTAATTTACCTATTGCCCATGATATTGCTACACCACAAAACCATTCATGCTAGATTCTGGCCCACTATGGATCACAAGGCAATTGCACAATCTAGTCATAGTACATCACTTATAAGTAGTGTTGAGCGAGCACTAAAATGCTCGGGTGCTCGAAGCTCGGGCCGAGCTCGCCGTGATACTCGGGTGCTCGACCCGAGCAACGAGCCCAATGTTAGTCTATGGGAGACTCGAGCATTTTTGCGGCGGCTCCCCCGGCAGTCTTTTAAAAGCCTAACAAGTGCCCAAAACGATAGTGACAGTGCTCAAATGACAT
Organism: Phyllobates terribilis; assembly: GCF_046119375.1. Taxonomy (NCBI): domain Eukaryota; kingdom Metazoa; phylum Chordata; class Amphibia; order Anura; family Dendrobatidae; genus Phyllobates; species Phyllobates terribilis. The sequence continues at coordinate 201,821,901 of NW_027362764.1, read as the reverse complement.
GGGGACAGCATGGGGATCGCCCCAGGAAGCATTTCTGACCCCCAGGTCACTGCTGTCAACAACGTGGTCAGAGGTATTAATACACTTTTACAGGCTCAAAATAAAACATTCAAAAACGAAAGTGAAAGTGCTTTCCTGTGAAATATGTTAAGGATAGTGTTGAGCAATACCTTCCGATATCAGGAAATATCGTATCGGATTGGATCGGACCGATACCCAAAAAGTATCGGATATCGCCGATTCCGATACAGGAAACCAATGCAAGTCAATGGGACACAAATATCGGAATGAAAATAAACCCTTTCTTTCCTTGTAGGTTAATTCTACATGAAGTAAAACAACTAAGAATAATGTAGAATGTATTACGCGAAAAGCCGGCAATTCATCAGCGGCATACACCGGTACCCGACAATTTACAACAGAAAGAATAGAGCTTCACACATAGATTAGATAGATAGAAACATGTCAGTCACATATATATGAAGTACAGTGACAGTGTTGCTTACTGTACTTGTCATTTAGTGTAAAGGATTTCTTTAAAAATATAATAGTGTTTTCATGCACAGTCTCTTTAAAAAAGCCGGCCGGCAATTCAGCATCTGTACCCGACAATTTAGAATAGAAGGAATAGAGAATCACACATAGATTATATAGATAGAAACATGTCAGTCACATATATAAGAAGTACAGTGACAGTGTTGATTACTGTACTTGTCATTTAGTGTTAAAATAAAGGATTTATTTAAAAAAAAATTGGCGTGGGGATCCCCCATAATTTTAGGCTCTAGCGGAGGTTAAGCAGACGGCTGGGGCAGATGTTTGAAGCCTGGGAAGTGGGTAATACCCACGGAGTTTCCCAGACTACTAATATCAGCCCCCAGCTGAATACCTAGCCTTTACTAGCTATTAAAATGGGGGACCCCCCCAAAAAAATGACGTGGGGTACCCCCTATTTAATAAGTAGCAAAGGTTAGGCAGACAGCTGGGGGCTGATATTAATAGCCCAGGAAGGGTGCCATGAATATTGGCCCCCTCCCAGGCTAGAAACACCAGCCGTCAGCCGCCCCAGAAATGGCGCATCCATAGGATGCGCCAACTCTGGCACTTAGCCTCGCTCTTCCACGCTGTCCTGGTGCGGTGGCAGGGGGTAATAGGGTTGGGGTTCATGTCAGCACCAGCTGCTATGAAGCCCAGGTTAGTAATGATGGGCGTCTATAAGACACCCCCATTACTAACCTACAAAGTGTTAAAAAGAAAAAACACACACACTACACCCAGAAAAAAATAATTTATTTGAAATAAAACACACAATTTTATTTAATTCTTAGATTACTAAAAAAAAATAGTTACCTGTCCACGTTCCTGCGCTGATCTCCCACGCACAGCTGTCACATCTGGAGATGGTGACAGCTGTGCATGGCTGCTGTAAGCTCACACTGCCGGGAACACGTCCGCTCCCGGCAGCGGGAGCCACTGACTGAGGTCACCGGAGTGCATTCAGGCAGCGCAGCTCCGGAGACCTCCTTTACGGCACTGCTGTACCGTGGGAATTTCTCACAGTACAGCAGGGCCGTAAAGGAGCTAACCGAAGCAGCGCTGCCTGAACTCCGGCGAACCCTTACGGCCCCATCATTCTAGCGGCGGCAGCGGTTCAGAGCGGTCACATTCTATGTGGCTGCTCTAAACTGGAGATCATCGTGGGACACTCATAGACTACTACGGAGGGGTAAGGATAAGGTTGTGGTTTATTATTTTATATTTTATTACAGGAGATCGATGGCTTCGGGAAATTGGGTGTCTAGGTGAGTATAGGTGTAGTTTTTTATTTTTTACTTTATTTTAGGTGGCGATCGGCGGGGACAGGTAATGTATGAACTAATTTATTGTAGGTAACCACTGGCCACCAATGACATGTATTTAAAATTTATTGGGGACACAGTAGGGCAATTTATATAGCAGGATCAGGCTGATGGGAACTACTGCTCCCATCGAGCTGATCCTGCTGGCACGAGTGGACCGGGGACAGACATAGGCCGATGGGAGTAGTAGTGTCACATCGGCCTATGTCTGCCTGCACGCACACACCCGCACACATCGCACAGACACCGCACACACTCGCAGACATCGCACAGACACCGCACACACCCGCAGACATCGCACAGACACCGCACACACCCGCACACATCGCACAGACATCGCAGACACACGCACAGACACCCACACACACCAATCATGACGGGCTGATCGTCTGGGAGGTGACGCTGTGCGGCCAGCCTATCACTGTAATGCCCACAAACAACATGGCTGCGGCATTACAGTGACTGGCTGGCAATCCCTGCATGTTCATTGGCTCTGTAAAGAGCACCAAACATGCAGGGCGGAGACCCGAGCTCCCGCCCGAGTAACCCGGAAATGCTCGTTGCTCGCCGAACATCCCGAGTAGCGTGATGCTCGGGCGAGTACCGAGCAGTGTCGAGCATGTTCGCTCAACACTACTTATAAGATGTGGATAACTCCTTAAAAAATTCTATTACCAGAAAACCTGATTTAAAGGGGTCTTTCTCTGTCAGAAAACCCCTGCCTCCCTAGTGCAGCTTAAAAAAAAAAAAAAACTAACAGGGTGTTACTCACCCTTCTCGAGTCCAGTGTTGGGTATCCTTCACTGCTCTCAGTGTCTGTTGGCCAATACCTGAGCTCTGCCCGAGTTGATGGCATTACCCATTCAGAGCCACTGAGCTCAGTGATTAGCTGCAGACAATAAAAGACATTGGAAGCAGCAGTGGAAACGTAGAGCTGGACCCAGGTAAGGTGAGTAAAGCACAGTTTGTTTTTTTAAATACTACAGTTGAGAGACAGGGGTGTTCCGAAACCAGAAAACCCCTTTAAATATATAATTAATTTAAAGGGGTTGTCCGGTCAAAAGTTAAAAGTCTGCAGTCACTCTGTGTGACTGCAGACTTATGAATCCCACCAGTGCACACGCTGCGTGGATTCGCCAGTATCAGACCCGGGACCGGAGGCTATGTATACGTTATACATACCCCCGGCCAGTGGGTGCGGCCTCGCTCTCCATACACTTGTATTGAGTGAGGCTGTGCCTTCTAGTCAGACGTGCCCACTAGCTGTCCACGTCATTAGATGGGGCGTGACATCGTTCCATACAAGTGGCAGCGCCGGCTTCCCGGGGGAATGTATAACGTATACATACCCTCCGTTACAGAGTCTGAACCGGCGAATCCCTGCAGTGCATGGTTCATGCGCTGGGGGGATTCATAAGTCTGCAGTCACACAGAGTGACTGCAGACTTATCACTTTTGACCGGACAACCCCTTTAACTATAAGCTAATGCTACTATAAGATATAGTGTGCAGGATTCAAGGATGACCATGTTTGTGAAACAATTATTAAAATTTTTGCATGCAAAAAACCGGAATGAAATTATAAAAAAAAAACCAAGACACAAACTATTGAGAGGACAAAAGACTATTGATGAGCGCATGTGCTCGTTACTCGAGTGTGCCTCGAGTGATTGGGTATGCATGGAGGATCGTGGGTGCTCAAGTGATATGTTCAAGTCCCCGCACCCGCATGTTTCGCAGCAGCTAGACAGCAACAAAACATGCAGGGATTGCTTGACAAACACGGGCAATCCCCGCATGTTTTGTGGCTGTCTAATAGCCATGAAACATGCGGCCACGGTGATTCGAACATGTCACTTGAGCACCCGCAATACTTGGTGCATACCCGGGCACCCTAGGCAAACTCCAGTAATGAGCATTTGGGCTCATCACTACAAAAGACACAGAAACACAGATAGGAATATTAAATATCAGAATGCTAGGAAAGCTCATACCTTTTTCCCATATAAACCTGCTATTACATTCTTCTCCACTGCAGGAGCACATGAACATGGTTCCTTCCGCAGTCTTTCTTTCTTTCATGATGCAATCTTTGTTGTCATAGTCATCAAGCATGTAACCATATAGAAGTTGTGTTTTGTTATGGCACAGGGTTTCTTCGGTTATGTGAGTGCCATTATTCCTCCTAAAAGTAAAGAAAAGATATAATTAGTGTTGAGCGAGCACTAAAATGCTCGGGTGCTCGAAGCTCGGGCCGAGCTCACCGTGATACTCGGGTGCTCGACCCAAGCAAGGAGCCCAATGTTAGTCTATGGAAGACCTGAGCATTTTTGCGGCGGCACCCCCGGCAGTCTGTAGAAAGCCTAAAAAGTGCCCAAAACGATAGTGACAGTGCTCAAAAGACATGGGGACAGCATGGGCATCGCCCCAGGAAGCATATCTGACCCCCAGGTCACTGCTGTCAACAACGTGGTCAGAGGTATTAAGTCACTTTTACAGGCTCACAATAAAACGTTCAAAAACGAAACTGAAACGGTTTTCCTTTGAAATATGTTAAGGAACTTCCTTTCCAGGGTAAAGACTTGTGTATAAGGTAAAATAAATAACCACAAACAAAAATACTCCTCCACACCTTGGGCTATGTTCACAAGTAGCATTTTTTATGCATTTTTGCACTTTTGTATTGCTTTCAACCAAGACAAATGCATTCACCGGGAAATGTCATTTTAACATTTTACAATCTTATCAGGCCATGTGCTGTGTGACACATGCATACAGTACTAAAAAGACATGGGAACAGCATGGTGAAGACCCCTGGAAGCATCTCTGACACCCTGGTCACTGCCTAAAAGTGAGCCCATCCGAAGTGATCCTTGCCGCATCAGAAGATGCAGACTTGCAACTATCCCCATGCAAGTCCTGGTCCCAGGGCAGTGTTCAATTGTACCTCCCCCATTCCTTGCAATGCAAGCGCAAGTATGCAGCCTGCAACCCACCCACCCCCAGGCTGCAATACCATACTGCTAGCTTACACTTGAAATGGGGCCTTTTAGTTTGGAGGAGGCCGAAGCTGGCCACTACCTCATGGCCCCTTTGGCAGCGAGGCATCCATACTCAGTCCCAAGCCGCCCGGCGGCCGGGAGTTCACGCTCGGTAAGCAGCCGCCAGGGGGTGGCCGGGTGTCCATACTCGGTCCCCAGCCGCCCTGCAGCCGGGTGTTCACACACGGTCCCTAGCCACCTGGGGGCGGCCGGGTGTCCATAAACGGTTCCCAGCCGCCCGTATTTCTCCTTGGAACATCCCCCCATACTTTTCTTAGCCCGGCATGCTTTAGGGCAGCATTGGACGAGCCCACCAGAGAACCAGACTCCTCCGGTGGGCCCTGGCTTCTCTATCAGGGGAGTTGAGAGTGCCAAGGTGAGGAGCATGATGATGATGATAGAAGTTAGCATCTGCTTTGTTTTCTTGGAATGCAAGCGTAAGTGTGCAATCCGCCACCCACCCACCCCCAGGCTGCAATACCATACTGCTAGCTTGCTTGCACTTGAAATTGGGCCTTTTAGGCATGTGGAGGCAGATGCCGACCACCATGTGATGGCTGCGTCAGCTGCCTGGTATCCATACTCAGTCCCCAGCCGCCCGGCGGCCGGGTGTCCACGCTCGGTCCCCAGCTGCCAGGGGGCGGCCGGGTGTCCATACTCGGTCCTCAGCCGCCCCGTGGCCGGGTGTCCACACACGGTCCCCAGCCGCCTGGGTGCAGCCGGGTGTCCATAAACGGTCCCCAGCCACCTCTATTTCTCCTTGGAACTTCCCCCCACACTTTTCTTAGCCCGGCCTGCTTTAGGGCAGCATTGGACGAGCCCACCAGAGAACCAGACTCCTCCAGTGGGCCCTAGCTTCTCCATCAGGGGAGTTGAGAGTGCCAAGGTGAGGAGCATGATGATGATGATAGAAGTTAGCATCTGCTTTGTTTTCTTGGAATGCAAGCGCATGTATGAAGTAGTGGCTAGGCCTGAGGTGGTCAGCGTTTTGGCGCATATCCTACCTCCTCCGAGGATTGCTGGATGTTTTCCTGCTACTATCCCAGTTCTATGACTCCCGTTAAAACAAAGCTTCAGGTGATGAATGATGGATGAGCCAGTCAACCACACGTCTTGTAGGATATGTTTCTGCACCAAAAGGAGCAGTTCGGCTACACAGTTATAGGGCATGCAGTGAGTGCAATGCCTACCAAAAATTTCAAGGCACTCCAATGCCCCTTGGAAGTGACATGGAGGTCAGAGGGCCTTAACTAAACAGTTTTTTCCATTTATAGCAACTGGGTCTCCTGTGCACTGTTGGCCTAAGCAGTGAATGGAAGGCTTTCCAAAAATTATGAGGAACTGCAATGCCCCTTGAAAAAGACAGGGATTACAGCATACTAAAAACCTTCTACCCATTATTGGGGAGTGGGTCTCCCTTAGTGTTTGCCTATGCATTGAAAAGGAAAAGCTGACTAAAATTAGGAGGAAATGCAATGCCCGTTGGAAGAATGGTGGAGTTCACAGTGGAATAAAAAGACAATATCAATGCCCCTGGGAAAAGTGGTGGAGGTCGCAGTAGCTTAACAAGACGGTTTTAATGTCCCTTGGAAGAAAGGTGGAGTTCGCAGTGGAATAAAAAGACAATATCAATGCCCCTTGAAAAAGTGGTGGAGGTCGCAGTAGCTTAACAAGATGGTTTTAATGCCCCTTGGAAAAGTGGTGGAGGTCGCAGTGGAATAAAAAGACAATATCAATGTCCCTGGGAATAGTGGTGGAGGTTGTAGAGGAATAAAAAGACAATATCAATGCCCCTGGGAAAAGTGATGGAGGTCGCAGTAGCTTAACAAGACGGTTTTCATGCCCCTTACAAGAGCCATGCAGTACAGCATATTAAAAACATTATTCCCATTATTGGGGAGTGGATCTCCCATAGTCTTTGCCTATGCCTTCCAAGCAAAAGCTGCCAAAAATAAGGACGGAGGAACTTGCAATGCTGGCAAAACGGACTAAAGTCACCCTGGTGGTATAGTGGTGGTGGAGGCTGAGGATAAGGAGAAGAGCAAAATACAGCCGAAATGAGGAAGCGTATACCCATGTGTGGGTGTGAAGCGGTGCATGGGAATACACCTCCCGAAATAACACAGTGGATTTGACTTTATGTTACTCTGCTGTCATTTGGTGGTGATGAGAAGTCTGGCCCAATCCAGCCCTTGTTCATTTTGACAAGGGTCAGCTTGTCAGCATTGTCAGTTGACAGGCGAGTGCGCTTATCAGTTATAATTCCCCCAGCGACACTAAAAACACGCTCCGATAACACGCTAGCGGCAGGTAAGGCCAGGACCTCCAAGGCGTACAGAGCGAGTTCATTCCAAGTGTCCAGCTTGGATACCCAATAATTAAAAGGCACAGAGGAATCACAGAGGACGCTGGTACGGTCGGCAAGGTATTCCCTCACCATCTTTTTAAACTTTCCACTCATTGTGAGAGTACCCCGCGCCTCAGGTCTTGTAAGCTGGGCGGGTCTCAGAAAACTGTCCCAGAAAGTTGACAGTGCTCCCCTGCCTCTGCTGGATTGGAGTTGCATCTCTCTCGCCTGTACACCTTGGTTGGTCAACGAACTGTGACCTCTGCCGCTAGCGTGTTCAGATGGGAATTTTTTTAACAGTTCTGCAGCAAGGGCCTTCTGGTACTGCCCCATTTTTGTAGACCTCTCCACCTCAGGAATAAGAGAGTGAAAGTTCTCCTTGTAGCGGGGGTCTAATAGTGTCACCAACCAGTAATGACTGTCACCTAACATTTTGACAATGCGAGGGTCACGGTTAAGGCAGCGTAACAAAGTCAGCAATGCGTGCCAGACTGGTAAAGGGCAAGACTTCCGTGTCATCACCAAGATGACGACTTACCATGCTCTCCTCCTCCTCCTCCTCCTCCCCCCTGTCCTCAGGTCACCCACGCTGAACCGACTGTATGACAGTTGTACAGATAATACCGTCTACAGCGCATGATACCAGCTCCTGTTCTTCCTCCTCCTCTCCCTCATTTTCCCCCAATGCACGTTGGGATGAGATGAGGCTGGGCTGTGTGTAATCGCCCATTACGGGTTCTTGATCGATCTCATCATACTCTGGCTGCAATGCCTCCTCTTTAATTCTCTGCAGAGAGCATTGCAAAAGACAGACAAATGGGATGCTGATGCTAATGATGGCATCATCGCCACTCACCATCTTGGTGGACTCCTCAAAGTTTGTCAGGATGGTACATATGTCAGACATCCCGGTCCACTCCTGAGGTCTTATGTGTGGAGTCTGACCTGAATATCGACGACCTTGTTGCAGCTGGTACTCCACAACTGCTCTCTTCTGCTCACAAATCCTTTGCGACATGTGGAGGGTAGAGTTCCAACGTGTGGGGACATCACACACCAATCGGTGTGCCGGAAGCTGCAAATGCTGCTGCAACACAGCAAGGGCGGCGGAAGCTGTAGCCGACTTGCAAAAATCAGCTGACAGGCGGCGTACTTTGACGAGCAGATCTGGCAACTCGGGTATGATTAAGAAACCGCTGAACCACGAGGTTAAGCACATGAGCCAGGCATGGTACGTGTGTGATCTCGCCTCGCCTCAGAGCCGCCACCAGGTTACGGCCATTGTCACACACGACCATGCCTGGATGTAGGTTCAGCGGTCTCAGCCACAGATCTGCCTGCTCTTTCACAGCTGTCCACAACTCACAAGCAGTGTGAGGTTTATCACCTAAGCTTATGAGTTTCAGCACAGCCTGTTGCCGCTTGGCTGAGGCCGTACTGCAGTGCTTCCAGCTTGTAACTGATGTGGTGATATCTGAGATGGAGGCTGAACATGAGGAGGAGGAGGATGATGAGCAGGAGCTGTACACTGTGGGGGCAACTGACTGACATAGGGACCACAATCCTCGGTGTGGGGAGGATGTGTTCCGTCCCAAGGTCAGACTGGGTCCCGCCTTCCACTATGTTTACCCAGTGTGCCGTCAGGGAGATGTACCGTCCCTGGCCACAAGCACTTGTCTACGTGTCCGTTGTCAGGTGTACTCTCCCAGGAACTGCGTTGTTGAGGGCACGGCAGATGTTTTGGGACACGTGCTTTTGTAGTGCGGGGATGGCACACCGGGCAAAATGGTGTCGGCTGGGGACCGAGGGAAGGCCACCGCCATAAGGTTGCGGAAAGATTCTGTCTCCACCAGCCTAAAAGGCAGCATTTCCAACGCAAGCAGTCGTGAAATGTGCGAATTTAGGACTGTGGCCTGTGGGGTGTTGGCTGCGAATTTGCGCTTTCGTTCAAAGCTCTGGGATATGGACAATTGAATGCTGCGGTGGGACGTGGACGTTGATGCTGTTTCTTGAGAAACTGCCATAACAAGTGAAGACTGAGAGGAGGGGGCATTCTTTGCATGAAGTATGGACAGGGGATTGCCTTGCATGCACAACAGGGGGTTCTATTACACGCACAACAGCGGAAGAAGCAGTGGTGACACCCGCTGACACTGGTCGTGGACCCTGGGGTTCGCCCCACAAAGTCGGGTGATTTGCTGCCATGTGCCTGATCATGCTGGTGGTGGTCAGGCTGGTAGTTTTGTCACCCCTGCTGATGCTGGCATGGCAGGTGGTACAAATGGCCTTTTGGGGTTATCAGCAGAGTCTTTAAAAAAATTCCAGACTCTGGAAGACCTACCGGTTGTACTGGCAACGTCCCTCGTGTTGGTGTTACGGGGAACTGTTGCCCGCCTTCTGTCTGCGGCCACCACACTGCTTCTTCCTGCCTGTTGGGGTACTCTGCCTCCCTCCCCCTGTGTGCTGCTGGCCTCGCTCTGCGTGTCCTCCTGCCACGTTGGGTCAGTTACTAGATCATCCACCACCTCCTCCTCTTCCACTTGCGCACCACGATCCTCCTCCTCACTTCGTGACAATTGTGTCTCATCATCGTCCACCTCTTGTGACAAATTGCCAGTGTCGACTTCCTGTAGCCGTGGCTGTTCAAATATTTGGGCATCGCTACATGGGATCTCCTCTTCCACCACTTCAAGCGGAGCAGGCGAGGGGCACAAATATGGAAATGGACCAGTGAACAGCTCTTCAGAGTGTCCAAGTGTGGGATCAGTTGCTGTCTGACGACACTCGGCATGGTGGGAGGAAGGAGCATCAGGGTGAGGAGGAGTATGCAGTCGAGACTCACGGCTACTAAGAGTTGACCGTGTGGAAGACAGACCGGAGGTGGTGGTGCCCAGGTAACTGGAAGTATTATCTGCTATTCAATTAATAACTTGTTCACACTGATCAGTTCGCAATACTGGTGTTGTAGTGTGCTTCCCTAGTAATTCGGTCACGAAGTGGGAGCGAGAAGATGTGGCTGTTGGTTGTGGCACATTTTCACCTTGGCTACGGCCCCGTCCTCTACACGTACCATCACCAGAATGTCCAGTTCCACGTCCCTTGCCACGCACCTTGCCCATTGTAAATTAAGTAAAATAGCTTACACTCGCACTATCAATGGAAAAAGGGTAATAAAAAGGAGATTAGAACCGTGAAAGAGGAAAACCACAGCTCTATTTCTCTGGCCTACACCAGAATCTTGTAAACAGATATATTGGTGTCTGACCAGTCAGGGAGACCCTATTACAGTTTCTTTTTACGGCAAAAAATGCCAAAAGCAGAATAATACAGAGATTTGACCAGTGGAACTGCAAAACCACAGTTATAGTTATGTGGCGTACACCAGACTTTTAAACAGATATACTGGTGTCTGAACAGTCACAGACACACTAAATTTTTTTTTTTTGGGGGGGGGGGGGAATATAAAAAGGTTAATAAGACGCGTATTTGTACAGTCTGACTGAGAAAAAAAAAATACAGGATTTAGATGAAAAAAAAAAAATTTTCCTGGCCCCTGAGACCGGGGTGATAAGTCTAGCAATTTGACCAACAGGAGCACACAGGACTGTAATGCAGCGTTTGCTGGTATAACCACTGCGTCTCCTATACAGCCTGCCTGCCTGATAACTGGGATGGATACTAGTCCTGAGAAGGACTGTTTGTTTGATTTTGCAGGCTTTAGAGACCTTACACTACCTATTTCGCACTATATATCTCTCCCTAACTCAGCAGCACCCTCTCTACACTGTCTGATCCGGAGCGACTGTGTCCAAGATGGCGGCGCCCGGTTTTAAATACTCGAGGGGACGCGGTGCGGCCAGCCAATCACTGTAATGCCCACAAACAACATGGCTGAGGCATTACAGTGACTGGCTGGCAATCCCTGCATGTTCATTGGCTATGTAAAGAGCGCCAAATGAGCAGGGCGGAGACATGAGCTCCTGCCCGAGTAACCCGGAAATGCTCGGTGCTCGCCGAACATCCCAAGTAGTGAGATGCTCGGGCGAGTAAAAAGCAGTGTCGAGCATGCTCGCTCAACACTAGATATAATACATCTTAAAAAGAAGCAAAAAACAGTATATTGCTGAGAATGCTGATAAAATGATTTTAACATAAAAAATGACAGAACAAGAGACATTTTAAAGGGGCCTAAAACAATTCACAGAAATGTTATTAAAATGGTTATAGTATGTGTTAACCGTACGGACTGCCCTTCAATGGGGCATTTTAGAGATGCCTTGAAGGGAATCTGTCAGTAGGATCAACCCCCCCCAAGACATCTATATGGGCACGTAGGTCATAGAAAGATGAGTAAAGTGACACTTTGTCATCTGTGTGTGTATATATATATATATATATATATATATATATATATATATATATATAAAATAAAATGTAACTAATATACAGTACAGACCAAAAGTTTGGACACACCTTCTCATTTAAAGATTTTTCTGTATTTTCATGACTATGAAAATTGTACATTCAAAGTAGTCATCAAAGCAAAAGGTGGCTACTTTGAAGAACCTAGAATGTAAGACATATTTTCAGTTGTTTCACACTTTTTTGTTAAGTATATAATTCCACATGTGTTAATTCATAGTTTTGATGCCTTCAGTGTGAATGTACAATTTTCATAGTCATGAAAATACAGAAAAATCTTGAAATGAGAAGGTGTGTCCAAACTTTTGGTCTGTACTGTATATATATATATATATATATATTAGTTAAATAGGTTGAAAAAAAGACCCAGGTCCATCAAGTTCAAACTTTCTTCGTCAATTGTACATTTTGTCACTAAATTATCTATAACCCACAATGTCATGTGTACTGAGGAAATCACCCAGACCTTTTTTCAAAAGCTATTATAGTGTCGGCCATTACTACCTCTTGTGGTCGGCATTCCATAGTCTGACTGCTCTGACTGTAAAGAATCATTTCCTATGCAGAGAAATCCATTTTTAATATCTAAATGAACTGTTAAGATCTATGGGACATACACAGATCTCCCCGAGAATCAGCCTTCAGATCTTATTTTAAATGAAAGGGGGCATTACCAGTGTGAAACATGTAATGACTGACAGTCTGCTCTCCTGATCTACATGTCTCACACTGGTAAAACCCCCTCTCATTTAAAATAAGCTTTGGATGCAGATTCTTTGGGAGATTTATGTCTGGCCTAAAGACCTTAGCAGCTTATTAACATATTAAGAAAAACATAGACTTCTCTGGAATAAGACATCGCATTGCAAAAAATGAAGGTATTAACTCAACTTTCTATAACCTACATGCCCATATAGACTGCTTTGGAGGGTTGATCCTATTGACAGATTCCTTTCAAATATAGGAAAGTCAAGATACATACTGTAAATGTAAAAAAATACCCAACTTTTTCCTTGGGTAAAACAATAATAGCTAGAATGGAAAAAAAGACATAGAAAGCTCAAAATCCACCATTTCCCATACTGTCCTAGCTCACTCCCCCAAAATCCAAGGTTGTCAAAAGTGCTGAAGAGTGGTAAGTGGTTTTACTGGTTGTTCGTAGCATCAGTGTCTCGCAAACACAATGAGTCAACTAATAGCCATCTCTCCTAACTCCCTGTACACTTGAATCCTTGGCTAAGAAGAGAGAAATCCATTGCCAGACATCTCTGCCCTCTTGAAACGCTTCTGGCAGCTAATCTTCCCTGAAAATAAGAGGATTGGATGTTTACATTTAAACTGCCCAATCCTTTTCTCCACCAACATCATCTATCATCATCTGTTATCTGTTGGAGGACATTCTGGAGGCCCTCATAAACATCAGATGCTTTGATGCTCCAGATAAAATAAGATTTTCCACTAACTTTAATCTAATGTTTATGGGGGCTTTAAATGCCAAAAAGTATCAAGTAAGAAAATATTACACGTGATATAGATTATTACACATAACTATAAAGAAAGCCCAATTGTATTTCCTTACAGGATTAGGTATAGACATTGGGGTGATTTACTAAGCAAAGTGTAGAAGACTTCTGGCTCAATTTATGCAGTGTGCCAGTTCTTGTCACCTCCAAAAATGAAATTTGCCTGCAAATAAACTGCATGTAAGTAGTGTTTAAATCATGTCTGACTGCCTTACTAGAGTACAACAGCTACAGAAAGAAAATAAAGTTACATTATAGCACTATGGTGGATCAGTGGTGAGCACTGTTGCTTTGGAGCACTAGGTTCAAATCTCACAATATACATCTACAAGGAGTTTGTATGTTTTTTCCATGTTTGTGCTGGTTTCCATTGGGCAAGCTTGGACTGGCCCACAGGAGAATCCTCCGGTGGGCCCTGTGCAGGAATGGGCCACCATCCTCTTATGTGAGCAGTACTTAGCACAGTATACTTGATTCACCATATAAAGGCAAAGGCAACATCTTATTAATTTAACAATTGACCTAGTTTATTGCTATGGAATTTTGTGAATGAGGATAAAGTCATATTTGCATGTAGCTGAAAAGTGGGGTGCTGGAGTTGAAGTTACTGGTGGGCCCTTGGCACAACAGTCCAATACTGCCTCTGGGTATTTAGGTATCCTCCCATATGTAATGGAGACAGTGATGAAAAAGTCTGTAAAGTGTTGTGAAATATGATGGTGCTATAATAAGAAAAATAAATAAATTCTCCCTGCAGCTGCTCGCTTCCATGCTGGCTGTATAGCACAGCTGCCATCAGCTGAGTATGGTATGAGCTCAGCACCTGAGCCTGCTCCATACATGCTGACCCGACGTAGTATGTATTATTACGCCGTAGAATAGGGAAGGGGCTAATAAATCAACTACACTGAAATAGGGTGGGGAATAAAGCTACACTTAACATAGATGACACTCATTCCATCTGTCATCTATTTTATTGTAACTTACCTAATATATGTTAAAAAGAATGAAGGGACAGATGGAAGGATATGACTGCACAGTTTGATTGTGAAGGTTGACAGGGACTTGAGCTGTAGTCAAAGATGAAGGATTTTCAGCCGTTTTTTTATTAAAAATATTCGTAAATTTTATTCCAAAGTCTATCCAAACAATATGTCATTTTTCCTTTGTGTTTCAAACCAAATCGAAGTACTTATTAATGAATGAATTAGGAAGCCATAAAAAAGGATTTGGATTTAGTCGGAAATACATTGGAAAAATTACATATTCTTAGTATATACCTTGGAATACCATGATTGTCATTTTTATTACCTTTGGAAAAAAGTTTAACAATATTTCAAATTTAAAAAAAAAAAAAAAAAAAAAAAAAAAAATCGCCTGGAAAATCCTTCATCTTTTATTACTGTTTTACCACATTGGGCAGGCGTGGTGTTTCCGTGCCCAAGGATCCTGGAAGCCTCCATCAGGGTGAGCTGGTTCATTCAAGCTTGAACTGTAAGCATGGCAGCTAACAGAGCCAAATACAACCCTCTCTGTTCTAATGCAGAGAAGGTGCAGATTTCTTCAGCCTCAGGGGCAAATATTTTTGATACTGAACATGACAAGACTGACTGAATGATAATAGACACTGCCTTACCATATCCCCACGCACGCTTCGTCTTCTTTTGCACAGATTGATGTTATATGACAAATGCTTTCACAGTCCGGTTCTTTCAGCTTACATTTGGAAGTCATATTGTCACAGAAGTAGCACAAGTTTTTTAGTTGTATAAAATCTAGACCATTACTTGAAACATCGGTTGGATCTGGAAAATAAGACAAACAAAACTTTTTGTAAGTGAAAACTACTCTAATTTCTAGTAATGTTAGTACACCCGGCTTCTCCTTTTAGCTTAGATCTCAGCTGGTTAAACTAGTTAACCACTTCGCGCCAGAGCTTGTTTTTGCCTTCGTGACCGGGCCAATTTTTTCAATTCTGACCGCTGTCACTTTATGAGGTAATTACTCTGGAACACTTCAACGGATCCCCCTGATTCTGAGATTGTTTTTTTGTGACATATTGTAATTCATGATAGTGGTAAAATTTCTTTGATATCACTTGCGTTTGATTGTGAAAAAATCGGAAATTTGGCGAAAATTTTGAAAATTTTGCAATTTTCAAACTTTGAATTTTCATGCCCTTTAATCAGAGAGATATATCACACAAAATAGTTAATAAATAACATTGCCCACATGTCTACTTCACATCAGCACAATTTTGGAACCAAAATTTTTTTTTGTTAGGAAGCTATAAGGGTTAAAAGTTGACCAGCGATTTCTCATTTTCACAACAAAATTTACAAAAACATTTTTTTTAGGGACCACATCTTATTTTGAAGACTTTGAGGAGCCTTTATGACAGAAAATACCCAAAAGTGATACCATTCTAAAAACTGCACCCCTCAAGGTGCTCAAAACCACATTCAAGAAGTTTATTAACCCTTCAGGTGCTTCACAGGAATTTTTGGAATGTGGAATAAAACAATGAACATTTAACTTTTTTTCACAAAACTGCTACTTTAACCTCAAATTTTTAATTTTCACAAGGGCAGCCAGAAAAAATGGACCCCAAAATGTGTTGTGTAATTTCTCCTGAGCACGCTGATACCCCATATGTGGTGCAAAGCCACTGTTTGGGCGCACGGCATGGCTTGGAAGGTAAGGAGCGCCATTTGACTTTTGGAATGGAAATTTGACTGGAATGGATCGCGGACGCCATGTTGCATTTGGAGAGCCCCAGAGGTGTCTAAACAGAGGAAACCCCCAACAAGTGACCCCATTTTGGAAACTAGACCCCTCAAGGAACTTATCTAGATGAGTGGTGAGCACCTTGAACCCCCAGGGGCTTCACAGAATTTTATAATGTTGAAGTGTGAAAATAAAAAAACACATTTTTAACACAAAACTGCTACTTAAGCCTCAAATTTTTAATTTTCACAAGGGCAGCCAGAAAAAATGGACCCCAAAATGTGTTGTGCAATTTCTCCTGAGCACGCTGATACCCCATATGTGGTGCAAAGCAACTGTTTGGGCGCACGGCATGGCTTGGAAGGTAAGGAGCGCCATTTGACTTTTGGAATGGAAATTTGACTGGAATGGATAGCGGACGCCATGTTGCATTTGGAGAGCCCCTGAGGTGCCTAAACAGAGGAAACCCACAACAAGTGACCGAATTTTACAATCTACTCCTCTGTATAAATTAATCTAGTGGTGGGAAAATAAGTAGATAGGTAAATGGTCACTAAACCCATAGATGTATTCCCACAGAGGTGTCATTTCTATAATGGGGTCACTTCAGGGGGGATTATGCTGTTCTGGCACTTTTCAGAGTACCAGAGCTAAAGAATCCCCCCTGAAGTGACCCCATTTTGGAAATGAAACCCCTCTGGGAATTCATCTATGGGTTTAGTGACCATTTTAACTCAATGGATGATTTCCAGAAACAAGCATGCAATGGAAGGTTTAGATTCTGGAGAACCCCCCCTGGAAATTAAGTGAGCTCTACTCGAATGTGTCATTCACTAAATGAACCAAATGTTTGAATGACAAATTGGGATACATTTTTACAGTTTAAAAACGTGGTTCTGTGTGGAAGATTTTAAAGCAGTCAGTGACGCATAAGGCTGGCAATGATGGGCATTGTGGGCAATAGTAGCGGGTATCACGCCTCATTCCTCTCTTAGTACATACACGACATCTTTTCTGGGGGTTCCTTCTTGTTTCCGTTGCTGGAATAAGTGCAATAAAATGTCGCTCAGTGAGTCTTTTCACATCCTCAGATTCTAATGGATGAGCGGGGCTAACACTTTGAAAGACAAGATTTTCAATTACCTTTTCTTGATAATCAAGAAAAGGATCTGAATTTCCTGCTTTTTTGTACAACACAAAAGAATTGTATGTGGCCACCTGAAACAAATAAATAACCAACTTTTTATACCAGGTATAGGACTTTCTTGATACCTGGTATGGCTGTAGAACCTGGTCTGCAAGGTCCACACCCCCCATGTGTTTGTTGTAGTCAATGACTGACACAGGTTTTTGCTTCGGAGTGGTGAATCCTAGTTCTACAGTGGCCCTTGTGGCATCTGTGTGGATCGAGCTGAGGACAAAAATATCCCTCTTATCCCTATATTTCAGGGCAAGCAGCTCTCCGTTGCGTACAGCCCCTGACTGCCCCTTTTGAAACTTTTGGTTGACCAATGGTTGTGGAAACCCCTGACGGTTTTTACGGATGGTCCCACAAGCCCCGATGTTGTGTTCAACCAGACTTTTAAATAGGGGTATGCTGGTGTAATAATTGTCCACATATAGATTGTAGCCTTTTTGAAAAAATGGACTTATCAGCTCCCAAACAATTTTTCCAGATGTCCCCAGATAAGTAGGGCATCCTGGTGGGTTTAGTTGGCTATCTTTCCCCTCATATATGCGAAAAGCGGATGTGTATCCGGTTGAACTTTCGCACATTTTATAGATCTTTATTCCAAACCTTGCCCTTTTAGATGGGATAAATTGCTTGAGGTGCAGTCTTCCTTTGAATTTTACAAGGGACTCGTCTATAGAAATATTTTGTGTTGGGGTGTAGAGGCTTAAGAATTTTTCTGACAAATTTTCAATGATGGGTCTAATTTTATATAACCTGTCATGTTCTGGGGCATTTCTGGGCAGGCATTGACTATTGTCGTTAAAATGCCAAAACCGCATGAGCATTTCATAACGGGTCCTAGGCAGAATGACTGAAAACATAGGGGTGGCTTGAACAGGGTGGTTGGACCAGTAGGATCGAATGCTCGGTTTTTTAACAAGCCCCATGGCAAATGTAAGTCCTAAAAATTTTTTTATTTCCGGGACATTAGTTGGTGTCCATAAATTTGCCCTAGCATAGTAAGATCGGGGATTCTGGCTTATGAATTGGGACACGTATAAATTTGTTTGCACGACAATATGCTCTAGCAAGCTGTCTGTAAAAAACAAATTAAAAAAATGAATTGGTCCAAAATCTTCCACCTCCACATTTATACCAGGAATGGCGTTGAAATCAGGGCTGAATGGAGCAGCCGAATCTGAAGCCTCCCATCTGGGAAATGCTAGATCATGTGGCAACGCCCCTTGTACACTGGCGTGCGCCAATTCACTAGTAGCAGGGACAGCGCTTGTACTGGGCAGTGTTCCCTGATTTGGAGACGTTTCTCCAGTAGCGCTATTTGCCCCTATTGCTGTACTGGTCCTTGGGCTTGAGGATGGAACAGAATCACTGCTCATTTCTGGGCTCTCAGTGTCGCCGCTACTAAAGCCCTCAAAATCCATATCTCCATCTGAGATTGCGCTGTCATCAGTGTCAGAACACAGCAGGGCATATACCTCCTCTGCGGTATAAGTCTGACGGGCCATTTTATTTTTATATTTTTTGACTGGACTTAACGGACCGGACTGACCGGACTGATCTGACTGATCTGACAGGACTGACTTACTGACAGATCTGACAGGACTGACAGATCTGACAGGACTGACTGACTGACAGATCTGACAGGACTGACTGACTGACAGATCTGACAGGACTGACTGACTGACAGATCTGACAGGACTGACTGACTGACAGATCTGACAGGACTGACTGACTGACAGATCTGACAGGACTGACTGACTGACAGATCTGACAGGACTGACTGACTGACAGATCTGACAGGACTGACTGACTGACAGATCTGACAGGACTGACTGACTGACAGATCTGACAGGACTGACTGACTGACAGATCTGACAGGACTGACTGACTGACAGATCTGACAGGACTGACTGACTGACAGATCTGACAGGACTGACTGACTGACAGATCTGACAGGACTGACTGACTGACAGATCTGACAGGACTGACTGACTGACAGATCTGACAGGACTGACTGACTGACAGATCTGACAGGACTGACTGACTGACAGACTGACAGATCTGACAGGACTGACTGACTGACAGATCTGACAGGACTGACTGACTGACAGATCTGACAGGACTGACTGACTGACAGATCTGACAGGACTGACTGACTGACAGATCTGACAGGACTGACTGACTGACAGATCTGACAGGACTGACTGACAGATCTGACAGGACTGACTGACAGATCTGACAGGACTGACTGACAGATCTGACAGGACTGACTGACAGATCTGACAGGACTGACTGACAGATCTGACAGGACTGACAGATCTGACAGGACTGACTGACAGATCTGACAGGACTGACAGATCTGACAGGACTGACTGACAGATCTGACAGGACTGACAGATCTGACAGGACTGACAGGACTGACAGATCTGACAGGACTGACAGATCTGACAGGACTGACAGATCTGACTGGACTGACAGATCTGACTGGACTGATCTGACAGGACTGACTAACCCTAACTCTTACTTTCTTTTTTCTTTTTATTTTTTTTACTTTCACAGTGGCAAGGCTGACAGCTCTTGTCACACTGTTTCTCCTCTGCTCTCTCACTGAGATCGGAGGAGAAACTGCATTTATCAGGCAGATCGCCCGGGAAAGTTTGTTGCTAAAACAAACTTCCCTGGTGATCTCTCTGATTGGCTGGTGTGACGCTGACATCATCGAGACCTGATTGGCTCAGGTCTCGATGATGTCAGCGTCACACCAGCCAATCAGAGAGATGTCAGAGGTCACAGCACCGGGATCCCCGCGGCTGACAGGTATGTGGGGGGTCCCGATCGCCGACCACCGGCTGTCCCTATCTTTTAAATGCCGCGATCGCTATGGATCACGGCATCTAGAAGATTGGATCAGGTCCCCATGATGCCACATGTCAGAGCTATCGCTCTGAACCGGTACCGCAGCGCTAGCAGGACCCTGGGGGTCCTGAGCGCTGCGGGACCACCCACCGTTTTTAAACGTCGGCGCTGCACAGAGCCCAGGCAGCGCCGACGTTTATGTACAGTGGGCGGTCCTGAACCGGTTAAGGTACCCGGTAGCCTCCATTTTAATGCTCAAATGGTTCCTTCATTTTTTAGTAGCCTCTTTCGTAAAATGACGGCCAGTTTTTCAGACTACCCGATACACAGTGTGCTTTAGTTGCCAGAGACACAAGCCCCTTATCTGGGTTGATGCATCTGTAGCACCCCGAGGGCTCGGCTGCTACAGGGGTATTGCACCTCCACCCAGAAGTGTGATATTCCACTCCCGGGTAAGGATGGAGCGTGGACCAGGACTCGTTAGGCTGCATGCACCACACACACCCCATTTCCGAGGGACAGCTCAAAGGTGCTCCCACAGAAGTGCAGGCACGACAGCATCTGTCCCTGGCTGGAGTGGGGAGGGGGGAGGAAAACCCAGTGGTGTAGGAGCAGATAGGGGTGGGTCTCTGGGCATAGGTAGGAGCCCATTGGTTGCTAGTCACCTGGGCTCGGGTGCTAGAGGGAGGTATAAAAGGTGGGCACCATCTTAGAGTAGTCAGTTCAGTTCAGTTCAGTCCGGAGAGGGAGTTCAGTCTGAGGAGGAGTGACAAGGAGCAGAGCTGCTGCATGGGCTCTGCTCCCCAGGCAGGCCTTGTCAGGAGGCCGGGGCCTGAGAGAGAGCGAGAGAGAGAGAGAGAGAGAGAGAGAGAGAGAGAGAGAAGGAACAGAAAGGAAAGTAAGAAAGGAACAAGAACATCAAGAAAGGCCCAGAGACACGAGGACAGAGGGAACCCCAAAGGCCCAGGAGATTACGGGTGAAGGGTTGGCAGAGCAGGGTACCGGGACCCAAATTGGTGGAGGCAACAGATTCCTCAGCCAAAGACCAGAGATTGTGACCACATCTTGGTGCGACCCCTCACTACATCCACCAGGAAAGCATACCATATAGGGTCAGGGAAACCGGAAATAGGTTTCGCCAATAGAAGGCCCGAGGAAGCTGGACAAAGGTGGGTCACTGGTGAGGACGGCCAGAGAAGGGAAGAGAAGGGAGCCCTGTGCCACGCTCTGGAATTGCCTGGGAGTTGGTCGAGTCCCCTGCCTGGTGGACGCAGCACGGCTTGGGCAGTCATCGCCTGCAGGATTGACACGAATAACAACTGTGAGTAAAGCATTGGAAACTGCAACCCCACGTCTCTGTGTTTCATCGCCGCACCAGCACCATCAGTACTGAGACGCTCACCCCATCACTCCCATCATCCATACTAGCTGCCCAGAGGCAATACTTGGCTGCGCTTACAACATCAGCCTCAGCGGTCTGCAGCGCAGCGGCGGTCCCCACTGACCGCAATCCATGGGTGGCGTAGTCGGACATTTGTTATTACACTAAGACTGCCACTGGTTTGACCACCCTGAGCCACGGACCGGGTCGCCGCCGCACTGAGACTACCACCCCCAGCATCCCACCAGAGGCCCGGTTCCGGGTTCCCCACGCGGCCCAGGGGGCGAGTCAACTTTGGCGTAGTCGGCAGGATTTCGTGCCCGCAACCACCGGGTACTGCGTGCCTGAAGAAGACTTTTGTACTTACCTGTGGCGAAGTTTCCCGCCGTCCGGAATCGTTTCCCGCCATCGGATGCCATCTTGGACCGTTTCCCGCCATCTTCATCTGTTTTTCCCGCCCTGGCAGAGCGGACGCCATTATGTGCGCACCAAAAGACAGCAGGAAGCCGCCTCCCATCGTGGGCCAGGTCCCAGAGTGGCGCCAAAGAAGGGGCCTGCCCCCCGCAACTATGAGTGCAGCAGTGGAAATGTCCATCAACGTGGGGGGCTGCCCCTAAGGGTGATTGTCAGCAGATGCCCCCAAGACCACCCCCCATGGGGGCGGATAGGAAAGAAAACTGTGGGGCCGGGCGCAGCCTGGATCAGTCTGGACCTGCTGCACCCGAAGAAGGAGGGAGCAGCGAACCTCACCAGCACCCTGGCCCGCAGCCTGCTGCAAGCTGAGCCACCCTGCAGCCTGACAGAGTTGCTGGCCCAGCTGCCTAGAGACCCGGACTGCACACGAGCTGCGCTAGAGGACCTAAACCAGAGGATGGTCCGGGCGCAGCGAGATGTGTTTGCCGGGTGGAAGGAGGAGTTGGCCCGGCAGCACGAAAACAGCCAGCGGAGGACCCCGCAAGGACCGAGCAGCGCGCCTGTCGCTGAGCGCAGTGAAGAAGGACCGGCGGTGGCAGACGACGCCGCGGAGGAAGCCACGGAGGCCGAGGCAGGTAACAGGGACGTCATCGCCCCAAGCCCTGAGATCACCAACCTGCCCCCACCCTCCGTTGCGGGACCCGAAGCCCCGGGGACCGTACCTGACACCACGCCTCCACCGCCGCCAGCTAGGCCTCAGGCAGCAAGCATCGCTGACACGCCCCGCCCCGCGCTGTGCCCTCTGAACCCGGGCGCCGTAAAGCAGGAGACGTCACAGGCCGGGACGCAGGGCCTAGTACACCCGGGCATCGCTGCCCCATCAGTGCACCCTACCGTGACTGTGCCATCCCCGGGCGCGACCATCAGATGACCACCGGCCGGGTCGCAAGGCCGAGTGCCCCCGGGCGCTGCTCCCCAAAGGGGGGCCCGTGCCATACCACCCCTGGGCGCGGATCTCTTCACCCAGAACACGGGCCCGGATGGGATGCCCCTGGTGTGGCCGGCCGAACTGACCAGCGGTCAGCCCTGGAGAGTTACACCCCCGCGTGAGCCTCTAATACCGGCTCCGGAGCCCGCGGAAGTCGCCCAGCCCGCACTACAGGAAGCCCAGCGCGAATGGGACCCCACCGGCGAAGATCTAATGGGGTTCCCCCAAAGGAACACGGGCGGACGCAGCCCGTCGCCTGGATCCCTGCCGTCAGCAGCTGGCCACCTTTGAAAGGGAGCGACGGCAGAGGCGCATCAGGGAGGAGCGACTCCAAGCCCGGAGCGCGGAGCAGAAGAGGAGGGCCCGTCAGGACTCCCAAGCCATAAGCGGTCCCCAAGCCACCGGGACCGTAGTAAAGTTCCAGCTGGAGCACGGCTGGGGCTTCATAAGAGACCCGGAGGCTGACACCGACGTCTTTGTCACTAGAAGGGATGTTGAAAGCCACTTGCCAGAGGGACATCACGGCCGTGACCTGTACCCCGGTGACGTGGTCACTTACACCCGGCACAAGGGCGCAAAGGGACTGTACGCCCTCCATGTCCACCGTCTAACGGAGGAGGAACTGCGGTACCGCCCAAACATGGACTACCCTGAGGGCCCGGACGGGTCTGAAGATTACGAGGAAGGAGCATCAGGAGGACACCGTTACTGAATAAACGGTAAAATGAACTGTATATAGTTACCGTCGGGGTATAGAAACTGTTGCTGAGTGGAGTGTGGTCCCCGTTGGGACTAGTGTGGAACTGTTAAAGGACTGTTACCTGTGTGCCCCTAATCCCTAACCAGGATGAGGACTGTGAGCAGCCATTCCCCTATCCCCACTGGCAGAGGACTGAGAGCGGCCATCCTTGTAAATAGTTGCGCTTCTTAAAGCGCCCCCTACTGGTTTTATACAAAAACTGCAACGTCTACCTCAAGATTAACTGGACTGTTGCACCTTTACCTGGTCGCAAGTTGCACAGCGGCCAGAACTCAAGAATATGTTTTGAATGTGTTTCACCTGAAAATGCTTTAATGTGAAAAGTTTAATATGCTGCTAGAACAGTAATTCAAAAGTTCTATATATTGTTTCATAAAAGAGTTCCGGTGGCATTAGCCAGGTATTTTATAATGTTTTATGCCAGTAACGTTCCAAGAAAAGAGTACCTCCCATAAAGGGATGAGTTTTTGGTTAATGTCTTATATGCGAGTGCACTTTAAAAATTTGTATGTTTTAGATTGTTTTGCTCTTTTCCAGCCCGAGGACGTGCTGTGATTTACCAGGGGGGAATGTAGCACCCCGAGGGCTCGGCTGCTACAGGGGTATTGCACATCCACCCAGAGGTGTGATATTCCACTCCCGGCTAAGGATGGAGCGTGGACCAGGACTCGTTAGGCTGCATGCACCACACACACCCCATTTCCGAGGGACCGCTCAAAGGTGCTCCCACAGAAGTGCAGGCACGACAGCATCTGTCCCTGGCTGGAGTGGGGAGGGGGGAGGAAAACCCAGTGGTGTAGGAGCAGATAGGGGTGGGTCTCTGGGCATAGGTAGGAGCCCATTGGTTGCTAGTCACCTGGGCTCGGGTGCTAGAGGGAGGTATAAAAGGTGGGCACCATCTTAGAGTAGTCAGTTCAGTTCAGTTCAGTCCGGAGAGGGAGTTCAGTCTGAGGAGGAGTGACAAGGAGCAGAGCTGCTGCATGGGCTCTGCTCCCCAGGCAGGCCTTGTCAGGAGGCCGGGGCCTGAGAGAGAGAGAGAGAAGGAACAGAAAGGAAAGTAAGAAAGGAACAAGAACATCAAGAAAGGCCCAGAGACACGAGGACAGAGGGAACCCCAAAGGCCCAGGAGATTACGGGTGAAGGGTTGGCAGAGCAGGGTACCGGGACCCAAATTGGCGGAGGCAACAGATTCCTCAGCCAAAGACCGGAGGTTGTGACCACATTTAGGTGCGACCCCTCACTACATCCACCACGAAAGCATACCATATAGGGTCAGGGAAACCGGAAATAGGTTTCGCCAATAGAAGGCCCGAGGAAGCTGGACAAAGGTGGGTCACTGGTGAGGACGGCCAGAGAAGGGAAGAGAAGGGAGCCCTGTGCCACGCTCTGGAATAGCCTGGGAGTTGGTCGAGTCCCCTGCCTGGTGGACGCAGCACGGCTTGGGCAGTCATCGCCTGCAGGATTGACACGAATAACAACTGTGTAAAGCATTGGAAACTGCAACCCCACGTCTCTGTGTTTCATCGCCGCACCAGCACCATCAGTACTGGGACGCTCACCCCATCACTCCCATCATCCATACTAGCTGCCCTGAGGCAATACTTCTCCCGTGGGGAGTTATCCCATACTTGGCTGCGCTTACAACATCAGCCTCAGCGGTCTGCAGCGCAGCGGTGGTCCCCACTGACCGCAATCCACGGGTGGCGTAGTCGGACATTTGTTATTACACTAAGACTGCCACTGGTTTGACCACCCTGAGCCACGGACCGGGTCGCCGCCACACTGAGACTACCACCCCCAGCATCCCACCAGAGGCCCGGTTCCGGGTTCCTCACGCGGCCCAGGGGGCGAGTCACATCCAGGAGCATGGGAAGTGGCTCAGGTTATACTACGCACATTGTGGTAGTCTGAGACCCTCCCTGTGTAAATTAGCTGGATCTAGTCAACAGCAGGGAAAAGTGACGCAGACAGTAAAAAGACACTTTGCTTTAGGGTGGCCTGAGAAGATTGCAGTCTTTTTACAAAATTAAAGAGACACTGGAAATCTTAAAGATTAAATTATTATCCCAGTTCTATTGTTAACAAAATAGACACTTTAAAAGGCAGGTTATGAAAACATTTTTCTTTAAAGGGGAATCTATCACCAAGTTTTTGCTATCAAATCTGAGAGCAGCAAAAGGTAGAGACAGATCTTGATTCCAGCTATATATCACTTACTTGGCTGCTTACTGTATTTTATTTTTTTTTTTAAATCATCGTGCAAGAGATGATCATTAATGGACTACTTGGCATAGTCCAACCATGCTCCCACCACGGATCAGCATCTTTCTGCTTATGCACAATGTACACAACAAGCTGTCAATCAGTGGAGGGACAGGCTTATATCATAGCTAATACAATGTGGGAGATGGGGCAGTACAGCAGAGGTGACTGTGTTATGAAAGGAGGAGAGCTGATAGAGGGGTCATAACTTGACACTGCTAAATTAAGCTGCACTGCCAATCCATACTGATTCATGGAAGAGGTTAGACAAGGAGATCAGGGCGTGTTCTTCTTTCCTTTGAATACTGATGCTTGCTTATGATTGGACAATCTCATACAGGGGGAAGAAGTACACACCCTCAATTAAAACTATCTGATAATTTTTGTTAAAGGGGTTTTCCCATGAACAAAAGTTCATTTTAATCAATAGATCTTGGAATGATAATAAGTTCCACAATTGAAAGTATTTAAATAAAATGTTCCTGTGCTGAGATAAACTTATAAATGTGCTCCTGCTGTGTACTGTGTAATGCCTGTGTCTGACCGTGCAGGGACATGGTCTGATCATACCACAGCTCCTGGGCAGGGGAGGAAGCAAACTAGTCTACAGACATTTCAGCATGGGATTCTTTCTTTGAAGAAAAACATTGTTTAACAACAGGCAGTGAAATTTTTTACCTCACAAAAATAATCAGCTGTGATCCCCTGCAGTAATGTCAGTATACTCTTTGCTTCCCCCCCCCTTGCCCAGGAGCTGTGGTATGATCAGACCATGTTCCTGTACAGTCAGACACAGCCATTACACAGTACACAGCAGGGACACATTTATAAGATTATCTCAGCACAGGAACATTTTATTTAAACACATCCAATTGTGAAAGTTATTGTTATTCCAAGATTTATTGATTAAAATGAACTTTCGTTCGTGGGAAAACCCCTTTAAGTCCAAGTGTATGTTAACTTACTAAGGGCCAAATACTTTGATTGCTAATATCTCTGCAACAGAGAGGCAAAATAAAAAAGTGTATTCCACTCTGCAGCCACTATCACATTGTGTGTCAAGTTCAACATAAAAATTTGGTGAAGGGTCCTCTTGAAGCTGGCAATCATAGATGAAAGCTTTCAACTGAACAGCCCAATTCTTCACTTCCTCTTCATCTGTCAGTAAAGAGTTGGGAGCGATCCATAGGTTTAGTCTAATGTAAAGTACATGGGGGCCTTAAGAAACTATGAACTTCCATTGTGGGATGAAATACATTTCAGCTACCATAAAGCACACACATCCAAATACAATGTAGGATAAATATTGTGCTTTTAAAATCACGACTAATTTTTTACTTAAAAAAAAACAAAACATTTCTCTACTACAGACTAATGAAACTAAAATTAGGTACAATGACTTTAAGTTAAGTTTTATATACAGATATATATATGGCAGTGTCCGTATACAAAGTAAAGAAGAATAAAGGGTTGACTTACTTTCAGGTAGTTTTGACTTTTCTGGTGGTACTCCATTGTTTTTTCTTCTTTTATGACCTGGTGTGACTTTGTGATTATCTTCTGAAAATAAGAACACCATGGTTAAAACTGATCACACACAGTTGTACCTTAATGTGCTACAAAATAACCCCTAAATTTAGCCGGCAAAAAACAAGCCCTGATGCAACTCAATCAGCAGAAAAAAGTAATGGGTTTCAGAATAAGGAAACACACATTTAATTTTAATATATTTAAATATTTATTTTCTTTTTTGTTTTATCATAAATCAGTAAAAAAAAAAAAAGTATAAAATTTATATCACCGTCATGATATTGACGCACAGTAAAAAGTTAACATGTCACTTGTAAAACATAGTGAAAAAAAAAAGCTTGATTAAAGGGAGGCATAAAAGATATAGCTCAAGTAGAAAGGAGCCTCGTTAAAGGGAATCTGTCAATAGGTTCTCGCTACTCCATCTGTGAGCAGCATGATATAGGGTTAGCAATTCGGATTCCAGCGATGTATCACTTACTGGGCTTCTTGCTGCAGTTTTGATAAAATCTCTGTTTTATCTACTGAAGATCTAGCAGATCTCTGAATGCTGAGCGCTGTATAACCCCGCCCACGCCACTGATTGGCAGATTTATGTGTACATTGTCTATAGGCAGAAAGATGCCAATCAGTGGTGGGGGCGTGGTTATACTACATGGCAGCAGGTTTACTAGTCCTCTTGTGATAATCTTATAAAACAAATAAAGCAGTGATTTTATGAAAACTTTACCAAGCAGCCCAGTAAGCAACACATCACTGGAATCAGAGTCTCTGTCTCTACAGCAAGCTCCTCTCAGATTAGCTCTCAAAAATCTGGTGACTGATTTCCTTTAAAGGGGTTGTCTGGTCCCAAAGTATTGGTGACCTACAGGTCATCAATATCCGATAGGTGGGGGTCCAACACCTGGCACCCCCACCGATCAGATGATATAAGCTCCAGTGGTGGGTGGATGTAAATACAATGGATGGAGATGCAATGCTACACATTGAGTTTCGGGTTGTGACTCCTGACAGGTGCTGCAGAACAGAGCCTATTCAATTGAATAGAAACTGTTTTCTTAACCAAGTTCAGTTCTGCAGAACCCGACACATTGAATGGAGTCACTGAGGTTATAACAGCTATTCCTTGATCTGAAATTTTTGATAATTTTTTTTAAAGAATAGATCATTAATATCTTGCGCCCAGACACCGCATTTAATACTGTAATGCAAGCCTTAAAATGCAGTAGAAAAGGAGTTACATAGCAATGAGTGTTCACTATGGGCTTTATATTGATGCATTAACGTGTTTTCTATTAGATTATTATTGCTGTGTTAGATACAATACTCAGCATAAATGAGTACACCCCAACAGATTTATCAGAAAACCTTTAGTTTCCTTTCAGAATCAACATTTTCTATGGGATACCATACTACAAAATACTCCCACAAATGTGGGTGAATGATTGCAAATTGTTATTTTCCACACCCAAAATAGTAAATTTTCCTAACAAATTCCTTCAAGACCATATTGCAACTATGAGAACACCCCAATGAAAGTCTTAGGAGCAAAGAAAGTTTAGACCACAAAATTCTAATCAATAAAAATTAAAGCACAGGTAAGCCTAATCTTTCATTAAACAGGCACGTGGCGGCGCTCATAGTAGATCAGCAATGACAACCACAGAGGTCTCATGCAGACCCTGGGCTGTCATGCCAATTCATCAACACCCCACGATCATGTGACCGGGGTGCTGATGGGCGGAGCTAGTGACGTGCTTCTGGCGCGGGCCTGTATAGCATGTTAACAGCATTGGGTGGATTGAAATTCGACTAGTGGCTGTTAGGGGCACATGACAGCTGATCAGATCAGCTGCCATGTGCCTGAAAACATGCGGGCTCAGCGCCGGAGCCCGCATGGAATGCAGGGACGCAACCTATGATGTACCTATCAGCAAGGCTGTGGAGTCGGTAGACTCAGACAACGACGACTCAGACGACTCCTCCTCAATTTCCATGACACCAACTCCAACTCAGACTCCATGACTCAGACTCCCTCATACATGGCTCATGTTTAAAGTTATAAATTTACTGTAGCACAGATTCATCTCAGCTAAAAGTCTAGACCCTTAGATCAGGAATAGGACAGACATTGATAGGACATTTCATAACTTTCCCAAATTCTTATGAAAAAATATTCCCCACAAACTGCACTGAACTACTGTACCCAGTTTATTATATATTTGAGGAGTTGGAGTCGGTCCATTTTATACCGACTCCACCAAAATGGACACCGACTCCGACACCACAGCCCTGCCTATCAGTCACAGGTCGTGAAGGGGTTAAAACATGACTTACCAAAATGAGGCAACCAAGCCCCACAGTTTCAAATACGCGATAAAAACGCATGTAAAAAAAAAAACGTAAAAAATGTAAATAACCTACTTTACTTAATAGGTGGAGAAGTGCTACAACATTAAAAAAACACCAAGTTCATTTTGGGAATGTAGCTTTAGGTTATGTTCACAGGTTGCGTTTTTACACTCATTTTTACAACATAAAAAGCACAGATTTTTCCTGTCACAGCAATATTGAGATTCCTGAAGTCTCATGCACATGTAACTTATTTTTCCCTTGCAGATTTGTAGCAGTTTCCAATCTGCAGCATCTCATTTCTTTCAGCATTTTTCACCCATTCTAATGAATAGGAAAAACATGCATAAATAAAAGAATTAAAACACAAGTTGTTGTTTTTTACATACCCAGAACTAACGCATGCATTTATCTCTACTCTAATCACTTGCTTGAGTATAAGTGAGCATAAGCAATACTAACTATACTCAATGAGAAAAAGTGTCCATTCGTAGGCAAAAAAAAAAAGACACATTTTTCGAAGCTTGGACTTCCGTGGACTATGTCGGAGTTACTTTTTTTCATACATATCAACTTACTTTTGTCAAACGTAAACTGTTGGTTACAGAGATCTTCATTACAAGCGCAGATATACAGAGCTTCTCCATGTGTCTTTTTTCTTTTCATGTGACATGTTGAGGAGTTGTAATCAGTTAACCTGTGTCCATATAGTGGTAACCGGGGATCGTGACACAGTGTTTCCACAGTTGCCGAGGAACCATGACTTCTCCTTTAAAAAAACAACAAAAACAAAACAATTTGATTTGTCAGTTGTAAAGTAATAGCAATAGTCTAATCAACAAGAACCCCCTAATGTAATGGTTGAATGACTGTTAGTGGCAACTCATGATATATAATTAAAGGGGTTTTCCCATGAACAAAAGTTGATTTTAATCAATAAATCTTGGAATAATAATAAGTTCCACAATTGGATGTGATTAAATAAAATGTTCCTGTGCTGAGATAATCTTATAAATGTGCCCCTGCTGTGTACTGTGTAATGGCTGTGTCTGACCATACAGGAACATGGTCGGATCATACCACAGCTCCTGAGCAGGGGGGGGGAGCAAAAGAGTATACAGAAAGGACAGCAGGGGATCACAGCTGATTCTTTTCGTAATGATAAAATATTTCCCTGCCTGGTTTTAAACAATGTTTTACTTCAAAGAAAGATTCAGCTGTGATCCCCTGATGTAATGTCTGTATACTCCTTTGCTTCCCTCCCCTACTAAAGAGATGTGGTATGATCAGACCATGTTCCTGCATGGTCAGACACAGCCATTACACAGTACACAGCAGGGGCACATTTATAAGATTATCTCAGCACAGGAACATTTTATTTAAATACATTCAATTGTGGAAATAATTATTATTCAAAGATCTATTGATTACAATGTACTTTTGTTCTTGAGAAAACCTTTTTAATGCTAGAGACATGATAGGACAGTCCCAACTGGGAACACATTGCTGCGGTGGGATGGTTTTTATGCTTTTTAGATCAAAATAGTGTTAACTAAGTACCCCATGTTATTTATGTGTACTATTACTATTTACTTACTATAGGAGAAACTGCAAGTGTAAATGGAGCAACCATAAACCACCAGAGAGTATAAAATAGTAGAACTTTACTGAGAAAAAATAAAAACACATATATACACAGAAGAAATAATTGAGGTTTATATAGAATGAGGAAACATGGAAAATGTGCAGGAAGAGACATGGTAATGTAAGGAATATGGGAGCAATGTTCATAACGGGCTACGGAGAAATATCAAAGAGATGCATATAGTAAAACATCCTAATCATTAACAGCCGATCAAAGCAACCCAACCATGGTCAAATCCACAATAAAGTGTGATGTGGAAACCTATATGCAAAGTTTTAGGAGAAGCTCAAGAGGCTTCACACGTTTGCCAGTTTTGATCAAATCAGGGAGTCGATCGATTGGAGACAAGAGAACACACAATCAATTCTGTGTCCCAGACTCGTCTGAGTCTCAGATGCCTGGTCACAAGTTTTTATTACAAACCAAATCTGGTAATCCAGGAAGACCAATTATATCACTAGTGGGCACCCTTACTGAGCAAGTTTCTGGATGCGTAGAGGGTGTTCTTAAACCCCTGGTAAAGAATACACCCAGTTACATTCAGGGCACGACGGACCTACTGAATAAACTAGCAGCAATAGGTCCTCTACCAGAAGGAACCATCCTGGTCACCATGGTTGTGGAATCTTTGTATTCTAATATCCTACACCAGGATGGATTAAATGCCTGCAAAATCTTCATAGAAAATACAGGAATTGATGAAGATTCCGTAGTGAAACTGACAAAATTCATCCTCACCCAAAATTACTTTGAATTTGATAACAATATACACTGCTCAAAAAAATAAAGGGAACACTTAAACAACAGAATATAACTCCAAATAAATCAAACTTCTGTGAAATCAACGGTCCACTTAGGAAGCAACACTGATTGACAATCAATTTCACATACTGTTGTGCAAATGCAATAGACAATAGATGGAAATTATTGGCAATTATCAAGACACCCTCAATAAAGGAGTGGTTCTGCAGGTGGGGACCACAGACCACATCTCAGTACCAATGCTTTCTGTCTGATGTTTTGGTCACTTTTGAATGTTGGTTGTGCTTTCACACTCGTGGTAGCATGAGAAGGACCCTACAACCCACAGAAGTTGCTCAGGTAGTGCAGCTCATCCAGGATGGCACATTAATGCGAGCTGTGGCAAGAAGGTTTGCTGTGTCTGTCAGAAAAGTGTCCAGAGGCTGGAGGCGCTACCAGGAGACAGGCGAGTACACCAGGAGAAGTGGAGGGGGCCGTAGGAGGGCAACAACCCAGCAGCAGGACCGCTACCTCCGCCTTTGTGCAAGGAGGAACAGGAGGAGCACTGCCAGAGCCCTGCAAAATGACCTGCAGCAGGCCACAAATGTGCATGTGTCTGCACAAACGGTTAGAAACTGACTCCATGAGGGTGGTATGAGGGCCCGACGTCCACAGATGGGGGTTGTGCTCACAGCCGAACAAAGTGCAGGACGCTTGGCATTTGCCACAGAACATCAGGATTGGCAAAGTCGCCACTGGCACCCTGTTCTCTTCACAGATGAAAGCAGGTTCACACTGAGCACATGTGACAGACGTGACAGAGTCTGGAGACGCCGTGGAGAGCGATCTGTTGCCTGCCACATCCTTCAGCATGACCGGTTTGGCAGTGGGTCAGTAATGGTATGGGGTGGCATTTCTTTGGAGGGCTGCACACCCCTCCATGTGCTCGCCAGAAGTAGCCTGACTGCCATTGGGTACCGAGATGAGATCCTCAGACCCCTTGTGAGACCATATTCTGGTGTGGTTGGCCCTGGGTTCCTCCTAATGCAGGACAATGCCAGACCTCATGTGGTTGGAGTGTGTCAGCAGTTCCTGCAAGATGAAGGCATTGAAGCTATGGACTGGCCAGCCTGTTCCCCAGACTTGAATCCAATTGAGCACATCTGGGACATCATGTCTCGCTCCATCCACCAACGTCACGTTGCACGACAGACTGTCCAGGAGTTGGCGGATGCTTTAGTCCAGGTCTGAGAGGAGATCCCACAGGAGGCCATCCGCAACCTCATCAGGAGCATGCCCAGGCATTGTAGGGAGGTCATACAGGCACGTGGAGGCCACACACACAATACGGAGCCTCATTTTGACTTGTTTTAATGACATTACATCAAAGTTGGATCAGCCTGTAGTGTGTTTTTCCACTTTAATTTTGGGGGTGACTCAAAATCCAGGCCTCCATTGGTTAATAACTTTGATTTCCATTGATGATTTTTGTGTGGTTTTGTTGTCAGCACATTCAACTTTGCACAGAACAAAGTATCCAATGAGAATATTTCATTCATTCAGATCTAAGATGTGTTATTTGAGTGTTCCCTTTATTTTTTTGAGTAGTGTATATCTACAGGAGACTGGTACAGCGATGGGAAGTAAAATGGCTCCACAGTACGCAAATCTTTTCATGGTCAAGCTTGAAAATGGACTTTTTGTCCTTATATCACATCAGGCCTGTGGCCTACTATCGTTTCATTGACGATATCTTAATCATCTGGACGAAGTCTGAGCAACAGCTGAAGACGTTCTATGAACACTTTAATCAATTTCATCCCACCATCAACTTAACACTCAACTACTCCTGTACTGAAATTAACTTTTTGGACACCATCATCAAGCTACAGAACAATGAAAGAGACATCCTTGTACCGGAAGCCAATCGACCGTCCAACATATCTTAAATGGGACAGTTTCCATCCGAAACACATAAAAAAACCTCTACTGTCCACAGCCAAACCATCAGATACAATCGGATATGTTCCAACCCTATTGATAGAGACAGACACCATGATGGCCTCAGAAAAACCTTTTTGAATCAGGGCTACCATCCAAGAACAATTGAGAACCAGATTACAAGAGCCACCAGAATATCAAGGAATCATCTCCCACATTATAAAACTGAACAAGAAAGCAATCGGGTACCTTTTGTAGTCACCTAAAATCCAAATCTAGAGGCGCTAAGGAGAGCTGCATGGAAACTACAACCTTTACTACAAAAAGATGCCCAAATACAATCCATATTTTGTGTTTCAGGCAGCCCCCAAGTCTAAGAAGCATCATTGTCAGAAGCTCCCTGTCATCTCCACCAGCTACAGGTACCTTAACTTGTAACCAGAAAAAAAAAATGTAAAACCTGTCCGTTTATAATGACCACAGACAAGATGAAGATACAAAACTCACATCAAGACTACAAGATCCCAGGTACTTTCAGCTGTATCACATCTAATGTAGTGTACTTAATTATATGTACCAAATGTCCAGCTGGGTGTCTGTAGGTAGGGGAGACGGGGCAAAAACCTGTAGCCAAGCATTTTTGTTCCCCTGATCACAGCATCAAAGACATGAAATTAATGGTATTAAAAGGTGACTTCAAATCTCAGGGAGAAAGGATAGTCTCCCAATATAAACTAATGGTGACCTTTGACACCTTCAGAGCAGGAATGAATGTGTCGCATGGATTTATGTCATTCTACATCAACTAAGGAATGTGCCCATCAGACTTTTTGGGACATCACAACATTGCACCAAAAAATCAAACTTTCACAGTCCTTATCTATGAAGTGAACTGCTAAAATATTTACAGCCAGAAATGTTTATCTCTCCAATAGTAATAGCTCAGCTTTTCATCACCTGTCTCATCTATTGCATTAATTCTGTGCCCTAGTGTGTATAAATATGTGACTTCATATTTTTGGTTATACTAGCCTGATGAAGAGAACTGAGTAGTCTCGAAAGCTTGCAATCTGTTACCATCTTTTCAGTTACCATTAAGAGGTATGAACCGCTGAGGACTCTCAAATTCTATATTATATACAGTACAGACCAAACGTTTGGACACACCTTCTCATTTAAAGATTTTTCTGTATTTTCATGACGTTGAAAATTGTACATTCACACTGAAGGCATCAAAACCATGGATTAACACATGTGGAATTATATACTTAACAAAAAAAGTGTGAAACAACTGAAAATATGTCTTATATTCTAGGTTCTTCAAAGTAGCCACCTTTTACTTTGATGACTGCTTTGCACACTCTTGGCATTCTCTTGATGAGCTTCAAGAGGTAGTCACCGGAAATGGTTTTCACTTCACAGGTGTGCCCTGTCAGGTTTAATAAGTGGGATTTCTTGCCTTATAAATGGGGTTGGGACCATCAGTTGTGTTGTGCAGAAGTCAGCTGGATACACAGCTAATAATCCTACTGAATAGACTGTTAGAATTTGTATTATGGCAAGAAAAAGCAGCTAAGTAAAGAAAAAAAAGTGGCCATCATTACTTTAAGAAATGAAGGTCAGTCAGTCCGAAAAATTGGGCAAACTTTGAATGTGTCCCCAAGTGCAGTTGCAAAAACCATCAAGCGCTACAAAGAAACTGGCTCACATGAAGACCGCCCCAGGAAAGGAAGACCAAGAGTCACCTCTGCTTCTGAGGATAAGTTCATTCGAGTCACTAGCCTCAGAAATCGCAGGTTAACAGCAGCTCAGATTAGAGACCAGGTCAATGCCACACAGAGTTCTAGCAGCAGACACATCTCTACAACAACTGTTAAGAGGAGACTTTGTGCAGCAGGCCTTCATGGTGAAATAGCTGCTAGGAAACCACTGCTAAGGACAGCAACAAGCAGAAGAGACTTGTTTGGGCTAAAGAACACAAGGAATGGACATTAAACCAGTGGAAATCTGAGCTTTGGTCTGATGAGTCCAAATTTGAGATCTTTGGTTCCAACCATGTCTTTGTGCGACGCAGAAAAGGTGAACGGATGGACTCTACATGCCTGGTTCCCACCGTGAAGCATGGAGGAGGAGGTGTGATGGTGTGGGGGTGCTTTGCTGGTGACACTCTTGGGGATTTATTCAAAATTGAAGGCATACTGAACCAGCATGGCTACCAGAGCATCTTGCAGCGGCATGCTATTCCATCCGGTTTGTGTTTAGTTGGACCATCATTTATTTTTCAACAGGACAATGACCCCAAACACACCTCCAGGCTGTGTAAGGGCTATTTGACCAAGAGGGAGAGTGATGGGGTGCTATGCCAGATGACCTGGCCTCCACAGTCACCAGACCTGAACCCAATCGAGATGGTTTGGGGTGAGCTGGACCGCAGAGTGAAGGCAAAAGGGCCAACAAGTGCTAAGCATCTCTGGGAACTCCTTCAAGATTGTTGGAAGACCATATCCGGTGACTACCTCTTGAAGCTCACCAAGAGAATGCCAAGAGTGTGCAAAGCAGTCATCAAAGCAAAAGGTGGCTACTTTGAAGAACCTAGAATATAAGACATATTTTCAGTTGTTTCACACTTTTTTGTTAAGTATATAATGCCACATGTGTTAATTAATAGTTTTGATGCCTTCAGTGTGAATGTACAATTTTCAAAGTCATGAAAATACATAAAAATCTTTAAATGAGAAGGTGTGTCCAAACTTTTGGTCTGTACTGTATATATAGATTGAAAAAAAGACCTAGGTCCATCTAGTTCAAACTTTCTTTGTCAATTGTACATTTTGTCACTAAATTATCTATAACCCACAATGTTATGTGTACTGAGGAAATCGCCCAGACCTTTTTTTTTTTATTTTCCTGTATTACAAACCACAAAGAGAAGTAAAGTAGGAGTGGCTTACATTACATTACATTACATTACCTAAAAAGAGAGATAAGTTGAGAAAAACAAGGTCGTAGATCATGTCATCCTTAGGAGGCTGGTTATAGCTAGTTTTACTCCACTTTCAGAACAAAGGAAGGCTTTAATACATCTCACCCTGTTATTTAAGAATAACACTTATAAAGCTAATATTGAAATACAAAATTATCAAGGATATATGAATTGTCTAAATAATAAAGCAAAGTATAAATATTTACCATAACAAGTGCAATATGCAGTATATAAAGGACTATTGCTTACCACAGTAATCCAAAGCCATGGACAAATCTCTCCCTACAGCCCCTGACGCGCGTTTCGCATACCTGCTTTATCGAAAGGATAGGGTATATGCTCATTTTGTTTTTATTCTTGGGTTTTGTCATGGTATATAATATATATTCACTAACTGCTTCTTCCATGTGCACTGATAATATGTTACAGGCTCATAATTCACATCAACAATCCAAATTTGTTTGCATGTTCACAATAAATACTTACCACAAGGTGACACAAACTTCCTTTGCGTATTCACAATAGGCGTCTAAGTTACAGCTCGTTTCGCAAGTTCCTTTGCTTTCTGTGCAGGTAGCATTTTGAACATCACAAAACGCACAGATCATATGGGAAGGCAGGTTCGGCATGAAACTTGCATCATCTGTAGAAAAAAAGATAGAAAGCGAATAAACATTTCAATACGTCTTTGAATAGGTTGTTGATATACAGTATTTCTCACTGTCTGTGATAAAAAGAGTTAAAGAGCTAAATATCTGTACTGCCCTCATTGAAAGCCGCCTAGAATTAAAAAGCCTCTATAACAGGAATGGCTCTCACCCCTATCTTTTTGGACAGTAAGCTGAATCACAGTAATGCAAACAGGAGCACAATCAAAGGTTTAGCTTACACTTAGGCTATGTGCCCACGATGCAGAAATGCTGCATATTTTTTCCGCTTCTCCCTGGCAGGAAACACGCATGCGGATTTTACATGCGTTTTTCCCGCCAGGTAGAAGAGTTTGTCAAGCGTTTTTGCATGCATTTCTGCATGCAGATTATCAAGCGCTTTTCCAAGCGATTTTAGCATCACTTGGAAAAGTGCTTGACAACTTGGTCACACTATATAAATCCATGCAACCGGCATGGATTTATATAGTGTGACCAAGTAATAGTTAAAAAAAAAAAGAATAAGAATGGTGAAAAATAAAAAATAAAGATTATACTCACCTTCCGATGGCCCGCGGTCTCCTTCTCCACTGCGTCTGGTCTCCCCGGTGTCTGGCGGTGGTGTGAAGGACCTGCGATGAGGTCACTGAGTCATGTGACAGGTCACGTGACCGCCGACGTCAGCGGTCGCGTGACCTGTCACATGACTCAATGACGTCATGTCAGGTCCTCACACCACTGCGAGCCGCCCAACACACCGCACGCATCGCTGAGGAGGCCGGGGGCCATCGGAAGGTAAGCATAATCTTTATTTTTTATTTTAAATTCTTTTTTTTTACAGTTTCTATGGTACCCAGGTCTGGATGAGAGTTTCCTCTTCTCCAGGCCTGGGTACCATCCGCACATTGAATCGCTTCATATCCGCATGTGCACATGTAGTGATGCGGATATCAAGCGTTTCAATGCAAGTCAATGGCGGCAATTATGCTGCGTGTCCACAAAATTAATGGACATGCTGCGTACTTTTCCGCAATGATAATCCGCAGTGGAAATTTCCGCAGCAGTGCACAGCACATGTGGATTATCATTGGGGACCATGGGGCACAAATTACCAAGCGTTTAAGCATTTTCGCTGCTGAAATTCTGTGGCAAAAACGCTTGAAAAACGCATAGTGGGCACACTGCCTTACTCTTACCAACTTTTCATCATGTCTATTTAGGAGGAAAATGATAAGGAAATGCCTAAATTTTAGGCCATGGCCCCTTGTTTCCACTGTCTCTGGATATGCATTTGGATGCTACCAAAATCTCCGAAAACC
The DNA here is from genome assembly GCF_046119375.1 of Phyllobates terribilis. Classification (NCBI taxonomy): domain Eukaryota; kingdom Metazoa; phylum Chordata; class Amphibia; order Anura; family Dendrobatidae; genus Phyllobates; species Phyllobates terribilis. The sequence goes on along the minus strand of NW_027362764.1, from coordinate 201,782,968 downwards.
TGCATTCTAGCAGATTTGGGGAAGCTTTGATAGAGCCCTGGAGATTTGCCAAATTTCCTACTTGTCCAGGTGCTCTCCCCTGTTTTACAAGTGCTCCCTAGATGTTCTGAGTTGGAAGATAGTGGAGGTATGCATCGGTTTATGGAGCTGGTGTACCAGTTGCTGGGTGCTAGGGAAGTTTAAAAAAAACACTTCACTTTGCCCAAAGTATTTCGGTACATAGCTAGAACAAAAACTTAAAAGAGATATTACCATCTCCAAGATCGTATCCCAATATGTATTAGGTGAAATAATAATGATATTAGCAAATACCTCCAATTAGAAATGTAGTATAATTCTCCTGATAAGCTATGTTTCTTACCCCATGTGCAGGGCATTGTAGTAGCTTTAGGTATCCATTGTTAAGAGCACTAACAACTAACAAATTGTTACTATATGAGTGGTCGTGCCCTTCAATACCCAAACTACTGCAATGCCCTACACATGGGGTAAGCGACATAGCGAATTTAAAGAACTATACTAAATTTCTATTTAAAGGTATTTGTTAATATTATTATTATTACAAAAGTACCTATAAATGACCGAAAAAAGTAAATGGCAACTCCTTAATAGAATCTAATAATACAAAGATCAAAATAGGAGTGGCAACGCCAAGATAAAATATTAAATCTTTATTAGTTGATAAAACAATAAAAAAACAGAGAACATCGTACAGAAACGAGGACCATACAGAATATCCTACAATCAATTGCCAATTATATTATAAATACATGCCTTATTCAATCCACCACTATATGTATAATGGTAATCTACGGATATGACTTTTAAAGTGCAAAGTGTAGAAAAAAATAATAATCAGATGTGGTTCTAAATTCTCTTATTCAACCCACTTAGTTGTGGAAAAGGTGATATAGCAGTATGCATATGGCAACATAATATCTCCATCCCCATCTTCCTGTAGAATGTAAACCCGCAAGGTCCTCTTCGCTCTGTACCTGTCTATCATTGTTATATTGTTAACTATAAGGCTATGTTCACACATCTTGTTTTATTCAGAGGTTTTTTTATGCAAATTTGCAGCTGCGTTTTACAGTACCAACAAAGTCTAAGATTCCAGAAATCTCATGCACACATCTTGTTTTTTTTTTTTTTTGTTCAGGTTTTTGTGCTTTGCATGTTTTTTTTGCAAAATAGAGCATGTCACTTCTTTCAGCGTTTTTTCACCCATTGTAAGTAATGGGTGATGAAAAAAAACGCAACCAAAAACGAGGGGGTCAGGTTTTTCAGCGTTTTTGTGCCAAAACCAGAATGAGATTTTTTTTTTTTTCCACTGAACTTTATCTACATGCATAAAGAGACAAAAAGGACAGTGAAAAAAACGCAGCAAAAAAATCAAGAAAAATCCTGAACAATTTCTTGCAGCAGAAAAAAAAAGCAATGTGTGAACATAGCCTAAGTGATATCTGTATTTATAGCTCTGGAGGTAAAAAAGTGTAATTACACAGAGTATATATCTATATGTGTAACAGTGGACCAAGTCCTACCAAAGGTAGGATATAAGCTAGGATGACTTATAATGCACAGAAACGGTACAACATTATAATATGAACGTGGACATTGTCCCACTATAAATTAACTCAACATCTCAACATATGAGGTTTTCAAAAGTTTATATACAACTTGCTTGTAAATAGATACACAAAGGTTAAAATGCAAATTGCAAAACAAGGCACAAATTAGATAAATGATATAGCAACCTGCATGGACCTGGATGTACCCCTTTAAATCTTTGCCTTATTGAATTAAAGCGCAACTTCTGTAATAATGAATGTTATGGAGCCGTGTTGTGTGAGAACAGAAAGCTACCACTATTGTTAGAAAAAACTCTCTCGTATCACCTGTTGAAAGTCTTCTGACCATAAAGTAGATTGTATAAGTTACATCTAGAGTGAAGGAATTAAGTATTTGATCCCTTGCTGTTTTTGTAAGTTTGCCCACTGAAAAAGACATGAACAGTCTATAATTTTAAGGGTAGGTTAATTTTAACATTGAGAGATAGAATATCAAAAAAAAAACAAAAACACAAGAAAATCCCATTGTATAAATAAGATACATTTTTTTACATTTTGCAGTGAGAAATAAGTATTTGATCCCCTACAAACCATTATGAGTTCTGGCTCCTACAGACTAGTTAGACTTGTTTGATTCCTCTTGCAAAAAACATTTAATACTTGGTGGCAAAACCCTTGTTGGCAAGCACAGCAGTCAGATGTTTTTTTATAGTTGATGATGAGGGTTGCGCACATGTCAGGAGGAATTTTGGTCCTCTCCTCTTTGCAGATCATCTCTAAATCATTCAGATTTTGAGGATGCCGCTTGGCAACTCTGAGCTTCAACTCCCTCCATAAGTTTTCTATGAGATTAAGGTCTGGAGACTGGCTAGGCCACTACATAACCTTAATGTGCTTCTTTTTGAGCCACTCATTTGTTGCCTTGGCTGTATGTTTTGGGTCATTGTCTTGCTAGAAGACCCAGCCACGACCCATTTTTAATGTCCTGGTGGAGGGAAGGAGGTTGTCACTCAGGATTTTACGGTACATGGCTCCATCTATTCTTTCATTGATGCGGTGAAGTAGTCCTGTGCCCTTAGCAGACAAACACCCCAAAAACATAATGTTTCCACCTCCATGTTTGACAGTGGGGACGGTGTTCTTTGGGTCATAGGCATCATTTCTTTTCCTCCAAACACGGCGAGTTGAGTTAATGCCAAAGAGCTCAATTTTTGTGTCATCTGACCACAGCATCTTCTCCCAATAACTCACAGAATCATCCAGGTGTTCATTGGCAAACTTCAGACGGGCCTGCACATGTGCCTTCTTGAGCAGGGGGACCTCGCAGGCACTGCAGGATTTTAAACCTTTAAGGCGTAATGCGTTACCAATGGTTTACTTGGTGACTGTGGTCCCAGCTGTCTTGAGATCATTAACAAGTTCCCCCCATGTAGTTTTAGGCTGATCTCTCTCATCTTCCTCATGATCAAGGATACCCCACGAGGTGAGATTTTGCATGGTGTCCCAGATCGATGTCGATTGAGTCATTTTGTATTTCTTCCATTTTCTTACTATTGCACCAACAGTTGTCTCCTTCTCATCCAGCATTTTACTTATGGTTTTGTAGCCCATTCCAGCTTTGTGCAGGTCTATGATCTTGTCCCTGACATCTTTAGAAAGCTCTTTGGTCTTGCCCATGTTGTAGAGGTTAGAATCTGAATGATTAATTGAGTCTGTGGACAGGAGTCTTTTATACAGGTGACTATGTAAGACAGCTGTCTTTAATGCAGGTAACGAGTTGATTAGGAGCGTCTAACTGGTCTGAAGGAGAACTCATAATGGTTTGTAGAGGGATCAAATACTTATTTCTCACTGAAAAATGCAAATAAATGTATCTAATTTATACAATGTGATTTTCTTGATTTTTTTGGGGGGGATATTCTATCTCTCAATGTTAAAATTAACCTACCCTTAAAATTATAGACTGTTCAGGTCTTTGTCAGTGGACAAACTTACAAAAACCGAAAGGGATCAAATAGCTACTTCCTTCACTTCCTTCACGGTGTGCAATAGGCCATATTGGTCACCCATCTTTTTTAAAATCCTAAAAAATAGATCATCTAATCCACGCTGCCAAATACAATTATACAATTTTTAAATTTTGTGTTTTTAAAGATAAACACTCTTTCGCGTACTCCTATCAATTTATGGTCAATGCAAGTTTTCTCAATTGAAAATTAAGACTTTAGACAGGGTGAAACAGTCTAGGATTTTTTTCACAATACAATGATCAGTGAAAGCTGGGAACAGTTAGTTTAATATTTTTTTTGCTCTGTAAATGTCACATTTCTATTTAAGCGGTGTTAGAACGTACATGCTGAGAGTTAAATGGTGCGTAAGCAATGCTGATTTACTGCTTCCATGAGGCAATATAAACATAATCTGGGAAAAGACATATTTTCCACCAAGCACTAAATATTACAGTTTGATGATCAGCACAGACATTCACCAACCGTAAATGCGGAGGAATTAAATGTCAGCACGCCGAAACTGTATACTAATGAGGTGAATGTTACAGAAACATCTCTGGTGACATTTGATATTGGTCTCACATTTCTTGTTAGCTACTGCATCAAACTGAGAGCGATATGAGGGTCACGGGACGGTGCACTGCTGTTCTAGAATACAGCTGCAAATCTGTGATAAGCCACATAAACAAGTACCACAAAGGAGCTACTAATACAAAGAAAGGTGCACAAACAAAACCAAAAAAAATCAGGGAAATCGGATATACCGTATATTGCATATCCCCCCAAAAATATAATAAATCAAGAATTTTCTATATCTTTTAGGTTTTCAATCCTCAAAAATAAATAAAATGTTTAAGAGATCGTTTATAGAACTGCTCAGAGCAACCAAACCGAATACTGCTGACAGGACCCTATATGCGAGAGCTTTTCTTCATTATTTTTTATACATGAAGGCTTTTACACAATTGTTTTTATGGTTGTGAAAGGTTACATTTACTTTTGTCCATAGTAAGCCAGGAAGCCATTTTATAGGACTTTGTTGGAGTGAATTTCTGTCACTGGACTACGAATTTTTGGAACGGCCCCAAAACTTCTTGCCCAGGCCTTTAGGAGGCTAATCGTGATGTACACTGATGAGCAAAAGGGTAAAACTGTTTTGAACTTTTGACATTCAGGCTCCATATCTCACCATCCACTACTGCTTCGAACATGAGACTACCATCATTTTATAGACAATCATCTTGGCTATCTCATATATGAATTTGACTTGCAACTATTTTGCATATGATTAGTTATGCAGATTCTTCTCAGGTCATTTCATTGTTACTGTTTTGCTCCAAAAATATACATTTGAATTTTTATTATTTTGTTAGTATTTTGTGAATCCACCTTTGACTTTCAACACTGCTGACTGAATCCTTCGGGCATGCTCTCGATCAGAGAGCATGCCCGAAGGATTTTCATTTGGAAATCAAGGTCCCAGAGTCTGGAGGAAGAGTGTAGAGGCCACAATCCAAGCTGCTTGAGGTCTAGTGTGAAGTTTCCACAATCAGTGATGGTTTGGGGAGCCATGTCATCTGCTGGTGTAGGTCCACTGTGTTTTATCAAGACCAAAGTCAGCGCAGCCGTCTATTTGGGTCTACGCCCTGCAGCCTACGGAGACTGCTGAATGTCCGTCATTACCAGCTCCCCTCTGACAACTCCTCCTGGTGGGGGAGAAAGAAATAGTAAATGGGCATGGATTGGGGTGTGGTCAAAATTTGCCGAGGCACGACACGCGCCACATGAGGTGTCCCTCTTTCTGTTCTTCAAAAGTTGGGCAGTATGTTAAAGGTGATCCTGTGATTCATGTCTTTAGAGGCTACATGTCATGTCTCTACTTTACTGTTCTCATGCGGTGCAGTACAGTAAATAACCATAGTAGGGGGTACTCGATTGGGGGTCCACTCAGCTTTATAACTTTTTTTTCTATAAAACATGGAGCACCATCACATGAGTATTCCCACACACAGTGATCCAATGCATTCATTGTGTATTTATACAGTTTAAGAGTCAGTTGATTTTTTTCGAAACCACAAGACTGAACTAAACGGTGCACAATGTAATGTAGAATTAAACATTAACTCACTATAGTGCATATTCTCATAAGATTCTCAGCAGAAATGTTTATATCACATCAAGCAGTGCATAACTTCCCAGTGCCAAGATGATGAAATAACCCACCAATTCCCCACCTGGTAGGTAATAACTCACAAAGTGCTATAAATTTGTTCTGTGCCCCATGACTCAGTTATATGTAACCTGGTGTGGGAGTAGAACTGTAACTTTACAAACAGGAAGGCAGGAAACACATTCGTCTTAACCTTTGAACAAAGCAATTCAGTAGCTAAAGAGGCAATCTCTAAACCATAATGCCGCACTGAACATTTATGTGCAATATGAAAATCTGCTATGAATTTACAAATTTGAGCTAATTTTGTACTAATATTATACATATATACACATACATACAGTACATACACAGTTAAGTCCAAAAATATTTGGACAGTGACACAAAGTTTTGGCATTTTAACTGTTTAGCAAAACATATTAAGATACAGTTATACATTCAATATGGGGCTTAAAGTGCAGAATTTCAGCTTTAATTTGAGGGAATTCACATCCTAATTGGAGTAAGGTTTTAGGGATTACAGCGCTTTAATATGTAGATTGATGTCTCTTTTTAAAAGGGACCAAAAGTAATTGAACAGATATCTTTTTAATGGGCTGCATGGGCTACTCCTTCATTAATCCATCATCAATTAAGCAGGTAAAAGGTCTGTAGCTGATTCCAGGTGTGGCATTATGCATTTGGAAGCTGTCGCAGTGAACCCACAACACAAAGTCAAAGAAGCTCTCAATAAAAGAGAAACAGACCATAAGGCTGAAAAAAAGAGGAAAGCCATCAGAGAGATAGCAGAAATGTTAGGAGTGGACAAAACAACAGTTTGGAAAGGAACATTTTGCAAAAAAAAGAGCGCAGTGGTGAGCTTGGGAACTCAGAAAGGCTTGGATATCCACAGAAGACAACAGTGGTGGATGATTGCAGAATCCTTTCCGTGGTGAAAAAAAACCCTTAAAGAGGTTGTCCACTACTTTAGATTACCCTCCCCCAATGTAGCCCTCCGGGGACCCTAAGACTTTTTGCAAATACTTTCCGTGGCAGATAATGCCTGCGAGCGGCGCTATCGCTGGCCGCTCGCATGCATCACGTGACCTCACGACAAGTGCTGGCAGCAGCCGGAGGTCTTTTCCTTCCTGGTTCCACGGTGGATGCCAGGCTGTGAGCGGGGTTACCCCCCGTCACACCCGCCATCCACCGCGCACTCTGCCTCTTCCCATTCATTGGGAAAGCGCGCGGTGGATGCTGGGTGTGACGAGGGGGGTTAACCCCACCCACAACCCAGCAGTCACCGCGGGGACCCCAGCGCTGAGTCACGCCTCACTTATCGTGACGTCACGGGATGCCTGTGAGTGGCCACTGATAGCGCCGCTCACATGCATTATCTGCAACGGAAGGTATTTACAAAAAGTCTTAGGAGCCTCGGGGGGATACAGTGGAGGGGTAATCTAAAGTAGTGCACAACTTCTTTAATAGCCACCCAGGTGAAGAACACTCTCCAGGAAGTAGGTGCTCCAGACTCAGTCTATCATATAGAGAAGACTTCATAAGAGCAAGTACAGAGGGTTCACCACAAGGTGCAAACCATCAATCAGCCTTAAAAATAGAGAGGCGAGATTAGACTTTGCCAAAGAAAAATTGCATCTCAGTTATTTCATTTTAAATAAAAAAATAGTGGCATGCAGAGCCAAAATCACGAAGACTCAGGCACTGTCCAAATATTTCTGGACTTAATTGAACACACAACACATACACACACAGTTATATTTTCACATAATATCATTACTGTTATGTTACTGATGTGTGTATTTATTACTTGAATGAATAGGATAATACAGTATCTAGATTAAAGGGAGTATGATGTCAAGATGGAGCCATTCAATATACGGCATGTAAGGGACATTAATTTAGTGTTGAAATTGATCACGTAGTGTAGGACCATATGCCTACTATATACGCTACTCACAAAAAGTTTGGGATATTTAACTTTCAGGTAAAATTTCAGGATGAACCTAAAATGCACTGTAACCTTTTTAGGTGAACTTAATGTGACCCTGGCTAAACTTTTGAATACACATGTCCAACTGTTCAATGTTTCTGCACTTTTTGCACAACTTGCTGTTCTCGAACAAGGAGCTTACCGGCAAAATTCACAACAGGTGCTTGATCCATGAATCTGTCAATACATTTTGGGGTTCAATTAGAATTGGTATTTAAACAATCCTCCTCATCCTGCTGTGCACATTTTGACATTGTGAGATCAAGACGACACCTAACAATTGATCAACAGTACCTCGTCAATGCGAAGCATCATGCAGGATGTTCTCAAATGGAAGTGGCCACGGAGCTTAGTGTCACAGAGTGTCATCAGCAAGTTGCAACAGAGATACAGTGACACTGGAAGTGTAAAAGAAAGGCATAGAAGACGTCCTTTGGCCATATCCCATACTAATGACCGCTTCATTGTGAACAATGCCCTTAGGAACTGGATGATGAATGGCACACAACTCCAGTCACATTGCATATGATTAGTTATGCAGATTCTTCTCAGGTCATTGCATTGTTACTGTTTTGCTCCAAAAATATACATTTGAATTTTTATTATTTTGTTAGTATTTTGTGAATCCACCTTTGACTTTCAACACTGCTGACTGAATCCTTCGGGCATGCTCTCGATCAGATTCATGTCTCTACCAAAATCTGATCCCAGGTCTCTTCTATACGTTCCCAAAGTTGATGCATTCTGGTCGACTCACTTGGGTATGTATAGAGCTTTTTCTTCAACTCTACCCACAAGAGTTCAATTGGGTTGAGGACTGGGGACTGAACCATTTCTTCGCCAATCTCGACGTATGCTACGGATCGTTGTCCTACTGGAACTCTATGTTGTCCTTTTCATACTCAAAGTACTTGGGTGTATGAAAAAACTTGTCTTGCAGGATACTCACATACAGTAAGTTAATTTAACTCAGTTCGTCAATACAAAAAGTGAAACTCATTATATAGAGTCTTACAAACAGAGTGATCTATTTCAAGTGTTTATTTCTGTTAATGGTGATGATTATGCCTTACAGCCAATGAAAACACAACAGTCATTATCTCAGTAAATTAAAATACTTTATAACAGCTTGAAAAATGTTTTTAAAATCTGAAATGTTGGGCTACTGAAATGTATGTCTAGTAAATGAACTCAATATTTGGTCGGGGCTCCTTTTGCGTCAATTACTGCATCAATGCAGCGTGGCATGGAGGCGATCAGCCTGTGGCACTGCTGAGGTGTTATGGAAGCCCAGGTTGCTTTGATAGCAGCCTTCAGCTCGTCTGCATTGTTGGGTCTGGTGTCTCTCATCTTCCTCTTGACAATACCCATAGATTCTCTATGGGGTTAAGGTCAGGTGAGTTTGCTGGTCAATCAAGCACAGTGATACTGTTGTTTGTAAACCAGGTATTGGTACTTTTGGCAGTGTGGACAGGTGCCAAGTCCTGCTGGAGAATGAAATTTCCATCTCCAAAAAGCTTGTCGGCAGAGGGAAGCATGAAGTGCTCTAAAATTTTCTGGTAGACGGCTGCGCTGACTTTGGTCTTGATAAAACACAGTGGACCTACACCAGCAGATGACATGGCTCCCCAAACCATCACCGATTGTGGAAACTTCACACTAGACCTCAAGCAGCTTGGATTGTGGCCTCTACACTCTTCCTCCAGACTCTGGGACCTTGATTTCCAAATGAAAATTTTTCAAGCTGTTGAAAGTATGTTAAAGTATTCTAATTTACTGAGATAATGACTTTTGTGTTTTCATTGGCTGTAAGCCATAATCATCAACATTAACAAAAATAAACCATGCCAATTTTCTGGAATGCACTGCCCCAAATTATCCGACTAATATCTAGCCCCTGATGACCATGTTCTACCTATTGTGTCACCCCACTTCCATGTAGATTGTAAGCTTGCGAGCAGGGCCCTCACTCCTCCTGTAACTGTTGAAATGTGATTGTATTGTTTTTATTGTCTGTACATGTCCCTACTTAATTGCAAATTGCTGAGGAAAATGTTGGTGCTATATAAATAAAATTTATTTATTATTATTATATCGCATAATTTAAAACAGACTAGCTAAATCCTTCTAAGCTATGTAGAAACAGGAAGTCCATGTTCTCTGCATGAGTCATGAGTCGCTGCAAAAATCCCTGGCAGAAGGGAGGAGGGAGCAGCTGGGTAAGGAGTTGAAGAGGGGGGATGACTCAAACAGGGAAAAGAGACTTCCTGTTTATACTTCCAGCAGAGAAACGTGAATAAGCTAGTTAGGAAGGAAAAATGAGCAATTGTTAGTCCACAGTGCCATATAATATGATTACTGCAATATATTAAAACTTTGATAGGAGTATTTCTTTAAGCTCTGCAAAGATTAGATGTTCTGCTCATGTGATGTAGGTGAACTATTGGTTCTCCTTAAAAAGAACAATTCAGTACTGAGTTTTACAGGCAATGCTCCCTGGTCATGTTGAAAGGCTCTTTTATGAATTGCATTTTTTTTTCACCATCACATCGCACTAAGACTATTTTTCCTTGTTTTTCAGTACATTACATTCCGTACCCTACAACTTGTCCCATGAAAAAAAAAACCTGAAACGGCTATGTCAATGGAACAGCAAAAAAAAAACAGTGATTATTAAAGGCATAGCGCCCAACCATCCCTTTTTCAGCGGGACTGTCCCGCTTTGAGGGCTGAGTTCCTCATCCAGTCAATGGTCAGCTGTTCTCCCGCCTTCTATACTTACCTCTCCCACGTTCTCCTAGCTCCTCCTCTTCAGGGGCAGGGCTTATAATCTCTTCTCAGTGCATAAATTAAATTATATATTCACCTCCTCTCACTCCTGTTACCGGTCTCACCCAGGACTCGAACTCACAATTACAGTGTCACAACATGCTTCACAATGCTCACAGGCTGTGTGCTCGAACCCATAATGATAAAGATAAGAGATTTTGGTTATCTTGACTCTACATTGCAATGAATCCAGAAGCAGAGTATACATCTCCATAGAAATACATTGTATATATATAACAATGTATTTTTATGGTGGCTGTATACGGAGGTGAAGAAAAACATTTATCTTGCTCCTACAAGGCTATAAGCCCACGCTCCGTAACGGCAGCTCACCTGCGCTGCGTAAACTCGCCAGCGGTGTGGATTTACAAACCGCAGCATGTTAATTTCTGTTGCAGTGACGCTGGTCTCCACTATGAAATTTCCACAATAGAATGTCATTAGATGCGGTAGCTCCACATGGTTCAGTGAACATACGCGGATTTACCTGCGTGATTATAACGCAGAGTTTTGGACGCAGCGAGAATAAGCTGCGTCCAAAGCGCTGCTGTTCCTGATCGTGGTAATGTAGCCAAAAAGTATTAAAAATAATAAGCAATTACTTTTTTTTTTTTTTTTGTCTACTCAGGTCTTAAACTCACAAACATTCACACATTACAGATAGATGGGAGCTTTAATGTGCTGAGCCACAAGCTCTTGTGGGGTAATGAGCAGAATTCCATGTACTTGATCTGTACTGCAGAATCTGACTAGGCTGATAGGAATACACTGCTGTGTACAATGTATGCATTTTTATTCTACAGGGAGAATCAGGGTATGTGCGCACGATGCGTACAAGCCTGCAGGCCTAACCCTCCGGAATAGCAGCCGGCTCAATATGAAAATGAGCGGCGCCATTTTTTTTTTCCCACCTGTGGACTTTCCTCATAGAGGTTAGGTCTATGGGGAAAGCCCGCATACGGACCCGCAAGAGAAATTGACATGCTACGGTTTGGAAAGACATGCCGCATATCAGTTTCCGCGGGTGTTCCGCAGGTGCAGGGAGACGCATAGTGGATATGGGATTTCTACAAGTCCCATCCACTATGCTGTAACAGTTGGCCACTGTGGGTTTGACGCTGCATATCACGCAGCGGCTCTGGATCGAGTGCACATACCCTAAGAGATTTTTCCATCTTATAAAATTACTAAAAAAATAATAAATGAAAAACACTTGATAATGAAAAAAAAATGTTATTTTTAATGCGTTTATTTTTAAATAATGAACATCACAAATCAGCAAACAACATGGACATATTTGGTGTCCCTGTAATCATAACGACCCGCACAACAGAGTTATCAGATTTACGGGGATCGGTAAATGACGTAAAAAAAAATGGTGTCATTTATATTTTTCTCTATTAAACCCATAAAAATGTGATAAAACGGTAGTGCTGGGGCCGTGTTCACACGTAGCGTAAATGCTGCGTTCTTTCTGCAGGTGTCCGCACCACACGACACAGTAACAATCTTCTCGGATTATTGGAGTTTGCTGCGTTTCTTTTATGCACTTTCCTCTTCGTTTGACATGATTTTGGGGAAGATATTAAAGAGTTTTTTATGCTTTTTAACAGTACAGAAAAGCTTTGATTCTTATTGTGGAGTTTGGTGCGGATCCCGCAGAAAACAAAAAAGACAGTATTTCTGCACTGTGTGAACATGGCCTTATAGATACAAAAAAGCCAGATGTCGTATAGTGAAGCTACCTAATGATGAGGAAGTTCTGGCCGCTCCGACTGTGAATGAGGGAACAAAAAATAATCCACAACCAAAGAGGAGCAGGAAGTACAGATGACGTCGCGCTGCCCCGGGTGATCAAAAGCCGCTGGGAACGCTGGATGGTTAGATTCGTGGCCTCCTGTCCAGCCACCAGGTAGTACTGATCTGGACTCTGGACCAGAGACCCGGGAATCCATCCGCTCATCTCTAGTCCTAACTGTCCCAGATAAAATGGACAGTCCTGGATTTGGGTCTACGCCCTGCAGCCTATGGATTCTGCTGAATGCCCGTCATTACCAGCTCCCCTCTGACAACTCCTCCTGTTGGGGGAGAAAGAAATAGTAAATGGGCATGGACTGGGGTGTGGTCAAAATGACACGCGCCACATGAGGTGTCCCTCTTTCTGTTCATCAAAAGTTGGGCAGTATGTTAAAGGTGATCCTGTGATTCATGTCTTTAGAGGCTACATGTCATGTCTCTACTTTACTGTTCTCATGCGGTGCAGTACAGTAAATAACCATAGTAGGGGGTACTCGATTGGGGGTCCACTCAGCTTTATAACTTTTTTTTTCTATAAAACATGGAGTACCATCACATGAGTATTAACCCACACAGTGATCCAATGCATTCATTGTGTATTTATACAGTTTAAGAGTCAGTTGATTTTTTTCGAAACCACAAGACTCAACTAAACGGTGCACAATGTAATGTAGAATTAAACATTAACTCACTATAGTGCATATTCTCATAAGATTCTCAGCAGAAATGTTTATATCACATCAAGCAGTGCATAACTTCCCAGTGCCAAGATGATGAAATAACCCACCAATTCCCCACCTGGTAGGTAATAACTCACAAAGTGCTATAAATTTGTTTTGTGCCCCATGACTTAGTTATATGTAACCTGGTGTGGGAGTAGAACTGTAACTTTACAAACAGGAAGGCAGGAAACACATTCGTCTTAACCTTTGAACAAAGCAATTCAGTAGCTAAAGAGGCAATCTCTAAACCATAATGCCGCACTGAACATTTATGTGCAATCTGAAAATCTGATATGAATTAACAAATTTGAGCTAATTTTGTACTATTATACATATATACACATACATACAGTACATACACAGTTAGGTCCAAAAATATTTGGACAGTGACACAAAGTTTTGGCATTTTAACTATTTACCAAAACATATCAAGATACAGTTATATATTCAATATGGGGCTTAAAGTGCAGAATTTCAGCTTTAACTTTAGGGAATTCACATCCTAATTGGAGTACGGGTTTAGGGATTACAGCGCTTTAATATGTAGATTGATGTCTCTTTTTAAAAGGGACCAAAAGTAATTGAACAGATATCTTTTTAATGGGCAGCATGGGCTAGTCTTTCATTAATCCATCATCAATTAAGCAGTTAAAAGGTCTGTAGCTGATTCCAGGTGTGGCATTATGCATTTGGAAGCTGTCGCAGTGAACCCACAACACAAAGTCAAAGAAGCTCTCGGTGAAAGAGAAACAGACCATAAGGCTGAAAAAAAGAGGAAATCCATCAGAGAGATAGCAGAAATGTTAGGAGTGGACAAAACAACAGTTTGGAAAGGAACATTTTGCAAAAAAAAAAAAAAGAGCGCAGTGGTGAGCTTGGAAACTCAAAAAGGCTTGGACATCCACAGAAGACAACAGTGGTGGATGATTGCAGAATCCTTTCCGTGGTGAAAAAAAACCCTTAAAGGGGTTGTCCACTACTTTAGATTACCCCCCAATGTATCCCTCCGGGGACCCTAAGACTTTTTGTAAATACCTTCTGTGGCAGATAATGCCTGTGAGCGGCGCTATCGCTGGCCGCTCACAGGCATCACGTACACCCGGCTGCAGCCGCCTCTGACATCTGCTGATGTCAAGACAAGTGCTGGCAGCAGCCGGGGGTCTTTTTCTTCCTGGTTCCACGATGGATGCCAGGCTGTGGGCGGGGTTACCTCCCGTCACACCCGCCATCCACCGCGCACTCTGCCTCTCCCCATTCATTGGGAAAGCGCGCGGTGGATGCTGGGTGTGACGAGGGGGGTTAACCCCACCCACAACCCAGCAGCCACCGCGGGGACCCCAGCGCTGAGTCACGCCTCACTTATCGGGACGTCAGCGCGGGATCACGTGATGCCTGTGAGCGGCCACCAATAGCGCCGCTCACAGGCATTATCTGCAACGGAAGGTATTTACTAAAAGTCTTAGGCGCCTCGGGGGGATATATTGGGGGGGTAATCTAAAGTAGTGCACAACTTCTTTAACAGCCACCCAGGTAAAGAAAACTCTCCAGGAAGTAGGTGCTCCAGACTCAGTCTATCATATAGAGAAGACTTCATAAGAGCAAGTACAGAGGGTTCACCACAAGGTGCAAACCATCAATCAGCCTTAAAAATAGAAAGGCCAGATTAGACTTTGCCAAAGAACAATTGCATCTTCTCAGTTATTTCATTTTAAATAAAAAAATAGTGGCATGCAGAGCCAAAATCACGAAGACTCAGGCACTGTCCAAATATTTTTGGACTTAGTTGAACACACAACACATACACACACAGTTATATTTTCAAATAATATCATTAGTGTTATGTTACTGATGTGTGTATTTATTACTTGAATGAATAGGATAATATCTAGATTAAAGGGAGTATGATGTCAAGATGGAGCCATCAATATGCGGCATGTAAGGGACATTAATTTAGTGTTGAAATTGATCACATAGTGTAGGACCATGTGCCGACTATATACGCTACTCACAAAAAGTTTGGGATATTTGACTTTCAGGTACAATTTCAGGATGAACCTAAAATGCACTGTAACCTTTTTAGGTGAACTTAATGTGACCTTGGCTAAACTTTTGAATACACATGTCCAACTGTTCAATGTTTCCGTACTTTTTGCACAACTTGCTGTTCTCAAACAAGGAGCTTAACGGCAAAATTCACAACAGGTGCTTGATCCATGAATCTGTCAATACATTTTGGGGTTCAATTAGAATTGGCATTTAAACAATCCTCCTCATCCTGCTGTGCACATTTTGACATTGTGAGATCAAGACGACACCTAACAATTGATCAACAGTACCTCGCCAATGCGAAGCATCATGCAGGATGTTCTCAAATGGAAGTGGCCACGGAGCTTAGTGTCACAGAGTGTCATCAGCAAGTTGCAACAGAGATACAGTGATACTGGAAGTGTAAAAGAAAGGCATAGAAGACGTCCTTTGGCCATATCCCATACTAATGACCGCTTCATTATGAACAATGTCCTTAGGAACTGGATGGTGAATGCCACACAACTCCAGTCACATTTAAGGCTGGTGAGAGGCACCCAAGTGTCACGTCAGACCATTCGAAAATGTTTACATCAGTGTGATCTGCTAGACAACCTGCAAGGGTAATTTACCATACCACCAGGCACGGACGTCATCATCTTGCTGAACAAGGAACCAGTGGGCCTCAGTACTGTTCACTAATGAAAGTCGATTCACGCAGAGCAGAAATGATGGCCGCCAATGATCTTGGAGGCGTTAAGGAGAGCACTATGCATCAGCCACTGTTGTCACCAGACGAGCCTTTGGTGGTGGTGTTACAGTGTGGGCAGGTGTGTCTAGTCAATACAGTACTGTCTTACACTTTGTGAATGGTACAATGACAAGCCCCTACTACTTGAAAAACATCATTAATCCAGTCATTGTGCCTCTGCATGAACAACAGAGGCCTAATTTCATCTTCATGCATGTCAATGCTCCAGCTTATCATGATTGTATCATTAGGAAATGGCTGCTGGAGTACCTCAAATGGAGTAGCCTTCACTTTCTCCAGACCTGAATCTCATAGAAAACCTATGGAATCAGCTGAGTTGCCGTGTAGAGGCTTGTAACTCTGTACCCCAGAACCTCAATGACCTGAGGGCCATCCTACAAGAAGAGTGGGATGCAATGCCTTAGTAGACAACTCAACTTGTGAACAGCATGAGACATTGTTGTCAAGCTGTAATTGATGCTCAAGGCCACATGACAAGTTATTGAAATGTTGACATTTTTTGAGGGTATGCTCACCAATGTTGTTGGCTTTAGTTTTAATAATCTGTTTGAGATGAGGAAATCACCATTGCATGCTTCTATTAAATGCCCTACTTTCATGATAAAATATCACTGTAGTGTGAACTTTTTACATTTTCCATAAAGTTTGCCTGAAAGCCAAATATCTCTAACTTTTTGTGAGCAGTGTATAAGAGGAAGCTGCCATGGATGTCATTTAAAGTTAAATATTGTAAAATCTACCTTCAAAAACCAGATTTAGCTTTTTTTTTGGGGGGGCAATTTTCCCACAAACTTTTCAGTAGGAAAAATCATGTACAAGAAGTCAAACATCCAAGTCCACATGTGTAAAAAGTAAAAAAATATTTGAAAAGAAAGCGTGTTTGCAGTTCATGAACATCATTAATGTATTATATGCCTTTTAGAAAAGTACATACAAGGACACCATATGCTCTTAAAAAGGTATATTCTTGCAAGGAAGCATATAAATGGCTAGGTATGTTCATATGATGTGATTTGGTGTGTGATCGCACTCTGATGTGTTTTGAGGTTACATTTAACTTCATTTACTTAATACTTTTTCTGGCATTTTATCTGTCTCTGTATATTCAGATGTGACAGATGCTTTTAAAAGGTTATCTTTTTCCCTGTTTAAAAAAATGTGACTATCTGATGCTCAATCCAGATATTTTTAAGTATTAGCATGTGACATTCAGAGATTAAGGATGAGCAGCATATCTTTTAAAATTTGAATTTTCTGGCTTAGCCAAATTTTGCCCAAAAGTTACATTAGGGGCAAATAAATTTGCACAAATCTCAGTTTTAAAAGCTTGAGAGAGAGAAAACGAGAGCAAGATACAAAAGTTCGAAGTACAACAAACAACATGTAACTCTAAAAAAATTAAAACCCTTTACATTTTTAAGAACTTATGTGTTGCAATCATGGTTACTTGCAACATGACTACATTCCTACAATGTGCTAAAACATAGCAGTGCCATAATGGAATTAATGGCCTCCTGACCTGTGTGACGATAAAAGTCAAGGTGCAGTTCCAAACTAAAATTGTTAAAAGGGGTTGACCACTTTATCTCTATTTAATAAGTGTATTTGGGGACATGATTTGAATGGCACTTACTAATATACTGTAGGAGTATTGCAACTTTTTGCCCTTTACAATGGCCGCCATAATTCCAAATGTGGGCATGTCACCGCATGCTAAATTTACTTTAAGGTACACCAGACAACTGACATACATTATAGCTTAGAACTATCTCAGCTCAGACCTGAAGGCTCGTACACATGAAGGATTTTCTCATACGAGTGCTATCCGCATTTTTTTCACGAATAGCACTCGTGTCTATGATATACTATGGGGCTGTGCACATGTCTGATTTTTTCCTCTGAGTGCACGTGTCCGAGTGTCGGATCAAAATCGGCAAGGTAATTCTATGGGTCCATGAAAAAAAAAAAAAATTGGACCGCATTCGGTTGTCATCCGAGTGCAGTCCATTTTTCACAGACTGACAGAAAGGAGAATGTGGAGAATTTTCTTTTTTCTCCACGTCTGAGGAAAAAACGATGCCACCCTGATCAGAATAATCGGACGGTTTTTCCTGTATGTGGAGAATTTGCCAACTACCAACTTTAAGGTATATTGGAATTTATCTATTTATTGTACTCATTTATATAGCACTATTAATTTCTATAGAGCTGTACAGACATCACGGTCTACATTTGGGGCTTACAATCTACGTTCCCTATCAGTATGTCTTAGGCTGCGTTCACACATTGCGTATTTTCAAAAAGCGAGCGCGAAAATACGCAATGTGCTTTGTGTCTGCCAGCAAAGTGAATGGGAAATTCACTTTGCCGTTCAGACACTGTGTAATTTTACGCAGCGGGAAAGCGCAGCTGCGTAAAGAATTGGCATGTCAATTCTTTACGCAGCTGCGTCCTGCGCTTTCTCTCTATTGTGCCCATTATAAGCGATGGAATTACGCAGCGGTGTTCACACACTGCGTAATTCCATCGCTTTTTTACGGAGGCGCAGGATGGATACTCGCCTACCCGATGTCAGGGGAGAGGAGTCCGGTCCGCTCCAATCCCGCGCTTCCAGCATCTGCCGGTGAGCCGATCAGCTGTTAGCTAACCGGCTTGTAACCGGCAGGCCAGCTGATTACAAGCCGGTCACGTGACAGTCAGCTGATCGCTTCACGGCAGATGCTGCAAGCGCGGGACGGAGCAGACGCGTCTCTCCTGCATCGGGTAGGTGAGTATCCATAGTATGTACATACACTGCTAGGGACACACATACACAGACAGTACACGTCACCCTTCATTTTCACACTGCGTTTTTTGCTGCGCTTTTTTACGCAGTGTGTGAATGGAGGTGCTTTTTTTACCTGCTTAAAAAAACGCAGGTTAAAAAAGCAGGAAAATACGCAGCGTTAAAAAAAGGCAGGGAAATACGCAATGTGTGAACGCAGCCTTAGGAGTGTGGGAGGAAACTGGAGTAAACCTAAGCAAACACATGGAGGAAATACAAACTCCTTGCAGATATTGTCCTTTGTGAGATTAGAATCCAAGACCCCAGCACTATAAGGCTACAGTGCTAACCACTGAGCCACCGTGCTGATCACATAAATGCTGTTTATACATTCTAGAGTTTTAACTGGACACGGCCCTTCGCTGACTTGTTGTGGTCCTCAAAGTCAGATCCATTCTTCATTAACCAAGTCAGATCCATTCTTCATTAACCAATTCAATTAGGTTATAATTTAAAACCCCACAAATAACACATCCTGACACTACAGATTTTTGTTGCAATAACAGCAAAGCAAACTACTCTTACTCAAAACCTGTTCTCTCGTGACATGCTTTTTTATAAGTATTTCAAATACTATATGGAATTTGCTTCTACAGAAGTTTTGTTGTCTTTAATGGAATTTCGGTTTCATCTTCCCTGTTTACATTTAAAGACGTGACAAAATCTTTACGAGAAGTATGCAGAGTCGAAACTGTAATACTGTCATCTATATTTCTATACTTTAAGCACAGTAGTACATATGGTGTAGGATACCAAATTATGTGCCCAGTGTAAAAGCAAAATCACCCTGTATAAATAAACATCGGAAGATTACACATAAACAGGAAAGAGGAAATGTGAAAAGGAACATTTCACCTGCATGTAGACATATGCAGTTCAAATTGAGACACTCATTTCATTGGGGCGTACACAAAATCTTGGCAAGAAGCTAAACCCAACTGAAGTTATTAATAGTGTAGAGTGAGGAGCATTCAGCCCAAAAAGTGTTTAGTCTAAATGATCAGTGAGCATGAACTGTCTGAAAACTGCATCCTACTAAAGAGCCCTTGGGTTTGATACTTCAAGCAAAAAATATCATACATCTTTATATACAAGTAATTAAAAACTTTAGTTTTAACTTTTAACTTGACCTTACAAATTATTTCTTAAATAAGGTGAATAATATAGTACAATATTTAACATTCATAGAAAATATTATTTCATTGCTTCAGAGCATACAATGGCTGATTTAATATAAAATCTGATCTGAAAAATATTCAGTATACTGCATAAAAGCATTCAAAAGCCAGTGAGTAGTAGAGATATCTTGGATACAATGAAAAAAATGACTGCACAGTAATGTTGAAACACTGGGATTACATGTACCCATATGTTTTATATGCCTAGAGCAGGGATGTCTAACACACAGAGGGACAAAATGAAAAACTTGGACAAAGTCGCAGGCCAACCAGTATACAGTATAATGGGTCCCACATAGTCCCCCATACAGAATGGCCCCCCCATAGTCCTCCATACAGTATAATGGGCCCCGCATTGTCCTCCATACAGAATAATGGGCCCCGCATAATCCTCCATACAGAATAATGGGCCCCGCATAATCCTCCATACAGAATAATGGGCCCCGCATAATCCTCCATACAGAATAATGGCTCCACATAGGGATGGTGGTTCTGGTGTCGCGGGCCAAATAAAACCACCCTGCGTGCCTGATTTGGCCCACTGGTCAGGCTTTGACATGTGTGACCAAGAGGGTGCCAATATATAGCCATTGCTAATTTATTCTGTCTGATCTCCTGAGCTCTTAAAGGGCTGCCCTATTCCGTCATTGTCAATGCTTTTATGGTTCTGATGGTGGTTTGTGATTTCTCTTTCAGCTTACTTTACTGGTCAAAGACTATGTACTCTTCAGACTCACCCTGGGTACCTCTTTTGTATAGGTCAAATCCCTGTTATAGGAGTTTAAGGGAGAAAAGCAAGGAGCCCATCTGACTCTGCTAAACAGATTGGCTAGGGCCAAGCTGGACCATCAGACTCAGTTTTAGGTGACTGATGCCATAAACTACGACCAGAATCTTCCAGACTGGAGTTACACACCTGTCTTGATGACTGCAGTAAGATGGCGCACCTTTCAACTATTGTGCCCTACCACTAGAAGTGACTGGAGTACATTTCTATCACAATTACCACCAGATTTGTGGAATAAACTAGGATTTATTTTCTCTAGGCAATGCCCTTCCCAGTAAAGCTTTTTCCATTTTTCCCCCAAAGGTTGACAGAGCTGGCCAGACTGGTGTAAAAGTTAATAAACAGCACAAAATTTTGAGACATTTCAAACAGTTTAATGCCAGAATTTGGGCGAAAACAGATGAATTGGGGTCAATGTCTTTGATTTATTATTGTGCTAAATAAGTTATAATGTAAAAATCCTTTGGGCAGGTTTTGTAGAACTCGATCACCATTCTGCACTTGCTGTTTGTTAGGTGGTTAGTAATATTTTTGTACTATGTGAACAAAAAAAAGTACAAGCAAAAGAAAACTTACTATGCCCTAAATAGTCTTTTTATACGAGATATTTTAATTTAATAGAGAGAATTAGAAGCATCCGGAAATAAAGACATTTAGGTGCTGTGATAAAGCCGCTGTTTTATATTGTACACAGCAATAGGGGCGACTGCTCGCTTAATATCTCCATATTTAATCTACGAGGTGGCCACACTTTATAGCATCAGTGGATTTGTTAATGTATAAATGCAAATATGTGTTACTTATGCAGGTTTAAGGATTAATTCGTCCTCTTCCAATCACACCAGTAGCATTTTTATTGGTGACATGCTTCACTAAGAATGTATAAATGGCACCATATAACTGCGGGAGAATGAAGGTATTAACTGCACTAAATACAGTGTTCTTCTGCAAATAAACACAGCTTTATATGACACATTAATGCCATTTTACATGCCACTTAAACGTACAGTATCATAAAAAGGGCCATTTTAAAATCGCACTAACACTTATAGTTTGCGAGTATATTATTTTATACATCACTAAAAGAAGTGACAACATTACGCTATTTATTTGATCCATCGTGTCACAGCAATCACTGGTGTATCCCCAGGCTCTTCGTAAAAAAAAGTCTTTATTATTTCGAAGTTTTATTGCTACCATATTTGCCGTGTAAAGTCAAAGACATACTGTAGACCCCAATTACAAATGGTAAATGCTAAGCATTACACAGTCTCCTATTGCTCTCTGGCGGATGTAAAGCACTGGGATTTATGCAGTGCTATCACCTGAGTTGTAAAAAATGCCTAAAGTGGCTGACTTATGAAAAAACTCCTGTCCATATGCCCTATTATGACATCTATAAAAACATGGAAGTGGTTCCCCTTGTATTACAAGGATGGCCATTCATCTTAATAAAAATAGGAAAAATTATCAACTCACCACCACTACGAGAAATGCAGACGGTATAACGGAGACCTCCAGGCCAGTTTTCTCTCGTTACAGCAGAATAGTAGAATTTTTTTTTATAACGGAATGAAACTCGATCTTTATTATACAAAATCTCTATAAAAATTAAGTAAAACAGACCATGGAAAAGAAGAATACGTAAGAGTCTTACGCGTTTCGGACTGCTAAGAGCCCTAAGCCATAGAAATGCTAAGCACTGTTCCAATGCTGGACTGGAACATTCACTATTCATCTTAATGGTCGCCATGTAATACTACACCCTCGCTGCCTTGTTGGCCACAGATTCCCCAAGCAAAATACTGCTGGGGGCGTTGTAAGTCCAGTCATTAGTTTTGAGAATTAAAAAAACACATTCCGGTTTTGCCTTAAAGAGGATTTACACTAAAATGTGAAATTAAATGTGGCAGCCAATACGTAACAGCAATAGCGCCATATTATGTATCGTTTAACGGCTTCTAAAAACTCCAAATAAATTTAAACATCTTTGGCCCCAGTGCACAATCCCTAACAGGGTCCCCAATTAAAATGTGTCTTTAATAGAATTGACTTTTACAAATAGGTCAAAGGGAACATAGTTTCTAGGGCCTTAGCGCAACTGCAACCTCTGCACTCCCTATAGTTACACTCCATGGTATATTACATTGTAATTATCCATACACTCAAAATTAGCTCCCACTGTCAAGCTTGCCAATGACCGCTCTGTTTTGCAGAATTTAAGTGGCTTCTTGGAGCCCCAACCCCTCCCTTATTGAAGGGTTTGGCTTTCCAACCAGTGGCTCTCAGGTTGCTTCCCCAGAGTAGCTACTGACTGAGGGAGCAAGCTGACGGAAAAAACTAAACAAGCCAGGGTTGGAAGCACAGGAGAAATAACATTGACAGTTTGATTTAGAAATGTAGTCAGGGTTAGCCATTCCAGAGCCTAGGAAATGAGGCAGCAATGCCCAGCAAAGAACTCGTTGGTCAAACCAGTATGGGCATAGGGGGGGTCAATCCAAAAATATGGTCAAGAGGAAAGTCGAGTAGGAACAGAAGTATAGCAATCCAAAAAGATCCAGGGTAGTATCAGAATACAAAAGCTCCTTTAAAACTTAAAAACAAGGAAAGTTAAATAGCCCACGTGAAACCCTGACTTTTGAATGGGCCAAAATGGCAGTGCCTGAAAGAAGTGACCAGTCCTGGAGTGCCCTATTGAACTGGACTGAAATATTGCACCCCCGTTATAGGTTGTGCATTGTAATTTGGAGTGCTGCCTAATACTTTGATTTCTAGACATTTACATAAGATACAGCATAGCCAAATAAAAAAAATAACCAAAGATGGATGTGTCTGGCATTTAAAGTAATTCAGACACTTTACAAGGAATACATTCATATCTTAATATCCTCTTCTTGCCTAAAACTTTGTATATACTGGACATTACAGCTGTCATGAAAGGAACCCTGGTGATGAAACTAATACACTAATGCCTCTTGCATGGGCTAAGGGGGATGCATGATGCATGGACTGAAAGAAAGCCATAGAGGGACAACTTGTCTCCACAGTCACTAGTGTTTGTCTATACAAAATTTGAGAGATCATGTGAGCCCTGGAAAATATTAGAAGCTTATGGCATAGTTCCATAGTAAGGCCACAGCCCCACTATCAGTATTCGGTCAGTATTTTTTCTCAGGAGTGGGAGCCAAAACCAGGAGTGGGTGATAAATGCAGAATTGGTGACTTGTTTCTATTATACCTTTTCTCTGATTGTTCCTCACCTGGTTTTAGCTCCCACTCCTGAGAAAAAATACTGACCCAATACTGATAGTGGGGCCGTGGCCTAAAGAAGTAATGCCGGACACACATTAGTTACAAGCATGGTATGGAGAGATTTCCTGTAATAAAGGGTGTTTTATATAGCAGACCCATGTCCTTACTCTTAGATTTCTTTTCATTAATGCGGAAGTTACAGAAAGGCAGTTTTATTCTACAAATAATTTAAAAACTAAAAATTAGAATTGTGTATAAAAAGTTACATTAGTAAAGAACAACTTATACATTGCTTTGTTTCAGGTATTGTTGGCTTATTTTTAAGCAGATCCAATGACTAAAGAAGCACTCCCATTAAAATTTGTTTCCTCTTAATATATTGCAATCATCGTATCATATTATATATTAGTGTTCTTACAATTGCTCATTTTGCCTTTTTACCCAGCTAATTCTTCTCTTTTCCATTAGGTCTATGACATCACGTGATTAAAAACTGACTAGCTGAATCCTTCTAAGCTCTATGTAGAAACAGAAGGTCAATTTTCCCTGTATGACTCATAGGTCACTGCAAAAGTCAATGGCAGGAGGGAGGAGGCAGCAGCGGGGTCAGGACATGAAGAGGGGAATGATTTTTGCAGGGAAAAGAGACTTTCTGTTTCTACATAGAGCAGAGAAAAGAGAAGAATTAGCTGGATAGAAAGACAAAATGAGCAATTGTAAGTACACAGCGCCATATAATATGATGACTGCAATATATTAAGAGGATAAAAACTTTGACGGGAGCACTTCTTTAAACAACATAATTTAATAGATTACATAAAGTTTTCTTTATTTGCTTGCTTCTTTATATAGTGCCAATATATTCTATAGTACTTTACAGACAAAGTCAACACTCTCCCCATCGGGGTTCACAACGTAAATGTCATCTCAGTATGTCTTTGTGAGAAAACCGAAATACCCATTGGAAAGCTATACGAGCTCCATACAAATGTTGTCCGTGGTGGGATTTGAATAAAGACCATAGAGTTGCAAAAGGAATAGTGCTAACCACTGAGCCAACGAGATGCTAAATTAAAGTGGTAAAAATTGTAGACTATGGAAACTAAGGGTTATTTTACACTAGCAAACAGTGTCAGACAGGTGTTTCTACAGGACAAGAATCACGAATGAGTATTTTTGGATAGTTGCTCAACCCATTCACATTACACAATTATTGTGAACGATGGATTGTTAGTGTTAGAATCTGACATTATTGGTCAGTGAAACACAGCAACTTAAAGGGGTTTTCCCACAAACAAAACTTCATTTTAAAAATTGTTTCTGTCTGACCATGTATAGAACATACCCCATCTGTTCCGTACACCATCAGACAAAGCCAATTTTTAAAATGAACTTTTGTTCGTTGGAAAACCCCTTTAAGCAACTGCGAAAGTGATTGAACAGGGGCACACAGTTGTGTGAATCACAACTCATGCAATCTGTCTACGATTAGGATCTAAAATAATCACGTAACAGCAAGCACAAATGTTTTGGCTTGATTTTGACCTGTCTGAAAATTACTGTCTTGTGACCAGAGTCGCAGTGTGGCCTTATGCCACGGCTCCACTATCAGTATTCGATCAGTATTTTTTGTCAGGAGTGGGAGCCAAAACCAGGAGTGGGTGATAAATGCAGAATTGGTGACTTGTTTCTATTGTACCTTTTCTCTGATTGTTCCTCACCTGGTTTTGGCTCCCACTCCTGAGAAAAAATACTGACCAAATACTGGTAGTGGGGCCATGGCCTTAGTCGTCTTATTCTCACCTAGAGTTTCTTTCCTTGGAAGACAAAATTCTCTTTTTGTACCAGTTTGTCTCTCAGTAAGCTTATGTTTTCTTGTCTAGTGGTTGTTGTATATTATCTATTTAGTTCTGAATTCCATATGTACAACATCATGTAAGGTAATAACTTAATAAAAGAAATATAAAGAAAAGAATATAGGTAAAATAGCAAAATACTTTTACAATTGACTTTTTTTTTTAAAAAATTCTCGAGAACAATTAATGTATTTATTTTTTTTATTTTATAGTATACAGCTTATTCTCTAGGTTACCGGTCACTCTGCAATCTCAGAGTGGTCTGTTAGCTAGGAAAAAAAGGGTACGCTCTATGGTTTAGATCCTGAATGTGTCACTCTGAGGCTGGCTGGATCGATGGATCTGGCCACCTTCAATCCTCGTTCTGCAAAGGCAAAAGCAGCCTGTACCAGCAACCCTGCTGCTAGCTCGAACTGTCAATCTTCAGGGTGCACTACTCCCAGCATCTAGGAAGCCAGGAGGCATAGGAGCACTGCGTTCCTACAGATTGAAGATGCAAACACCCTCTAAATGCTTTAACATAATTTCCTGAGATTTCAGTTGTTATCAATTTATTAATACAATTGCATTTTCACATATATAAAATAATCATCAAATTATACATCCAAATAGTCAGAAAATAACCAAACATCTCAGTAATGACACTGTGTTCAGCTACAGAAGTTTATCAACGCAAAAGAAAATTAAATTCTTCACAAGACTTTTGGTCTAGACATGTATCCTTAGGCAGCAAAACCATTAACTGTACACCATTTATGCAGCATTCAAAAGTACAGTAATCAAAAACAAAGTACAGAAAGGAAATTACAATAAAAAAAAAAACTGGTTGCTAGAGATGAGCAGATCAGGCGAGATTCAAATTCACCAACTTGTGCATATTTTCCATTGAAATTTGATTCACAGCAAAGTTATTCTCCAAGAATTGAATATCCATTATGCTGTGAGGTTTTTTCTAGACTCCAAAAGATTGTAAACCTAAGTAGTAAAAAAACTAAAAAGAAAACTCGCCTCATTGCTCCACCTGTCCGTCCCCTCAGAGGGACGCTGCCCCCCGTTCAGCCTTCGGAGCGGCCTCTTTTTCATCCTGTGCTCTGCATCTTCTGGACTTCTGGCTGAGACTAGACCTTAGAGGTCATCGCGCGTCACAAGTGCTTGATGTCACGGCGTTCCATGCACAGTGAATTCTGAGGCCTGGTCGTGGCAGGAAGTCACAGCTGTGAGTGAACAAGTAGGAGCTATGACGGCATTAAGAAGAGGCCCTGAAAACTGGACAGGGGCAATTCTTTTCTTTCACCCATTTTGAGCTGGATCTGGCCTGTTCACTTTAAACCAGGAATTCTGGCCGCGAACAGAACTAAGAGATGACTGAGCGGCACACGTTTGTAGTCCTGGCTGCTAGTGAACAGGCTGAAGCTATGATGGCAGAAAGAAGTGGCGTTGAGGACTGGATAGCAGGTAGTACTACTTACCATACAGTCCTCTTCTTTTCCCCGACGGAAGTAGCATCTCCCGGTTCGTTCACTCTAGGGCAGAACTTTCAACTGCGACTAGGCCTCATAGGTGCACACCATGCAGTCAAGGAATTGTGAAGTGAACTCTGAGGCTTGGTCATGGCTGGAAATCACAGCCTAGTGAACATGCAACTCATCAAGAGGTGGCGCTGAGGACTGGACTGCAGGCTACGAGCAGTGGACAGGCTTGACTGGTGAGCAGTGACTATAAGTGCTGCTTTTAATTTTATTTTAAACTTTTGCCAGTCGACTACAGTTCACCAAAATGGTGGTCAACTGAACCTGTGCCAAGCAAATTTACTCATTCTCAAAATAAGGTTTTTTTTTTTATATTCAAGTAGAATTCATTTCCACTTGAATACATTTGACATCTCTAGCGGCTACCAATGAAGTCTATCAAAAGGTGGCCAAGCATGTGCAATGCTTACAAGGTCTTCTCTATTGAACTTGCAAGCACTGCACTGAAGCTAGTGGGGTTTGCTGAAGCGTTTTAAACCCTGATCCCGGTCAGCTTCGGTGCAAAGGAAAAGTCAAAGCTGCCTCATGAAACAGCCTTGGGATCGCACCGTTTAGTCCAGCAATGCAACATTGTACCTGGTCCAAACGGCCAATCAAGAAATCTGAAGGCAGAAGGTGAGCTCCTGAACACCCCAAGTGCTTGTTTCTGTTTTATAATAGTCCATATGAAGCAGGAGGATTTTCATATCTTCCATATAGGGGTATGGCATATACATTAATTACTATAAAATATAAAAAATATAATTCTTGTTTAACTAAACTGTAAAATACAGAGACTGACCCTTATTGGAAGCAATTAGAAGCCAAGTTTTTTGCATTTGTATGCAGGCAGCAAAACGGACTGTAATCTATACTAACAAAAACAAAAACCATAACTGACAATTTAATGATGTGATTTTACTAAAATAATATTAGACACTCAGTACATTAAAGAGAACAAACATTTTCTCATTTTAAGACAGTTTTTTCACCATTTTTGGCAGAATCTGCAACTTAGGCTCCTAACAAGGTATAGAAGTGAATAAAGCCTTTCATGATGATTCACACAGTAATGGTTGTACTCCGTAGTAGAGCTCTCTACCAAACCAGCTACACCTAGAAATTTAAGATATAGGTCCTAAGGCTATTTATCATTCTACACGCAACCACGAAGCTGCAAGTATCATAGTAAATTTATGTCAGTTTTACCACAGTGTCATATGACTCCTGACATGACACCAATATTCAACAAAATGTACTGCTATCTAATTTAATATGACCTGACTGTGGGTATATACTGTACATTCCATATACCGTACATTCCTGTAATGCATTTAGAAAAATACCTATTTGTTATATACTTTCCCTAGTCCAATATCATGTAATCTAAAGCTGTCAAACAAATAATTGCATTAGCACAGCAAGTGCACCCCCCTTCCCAACTCCTTTGGCATTTTTCATGTTTTGCTACCTCACAACCTGGAATTTCATTGGTTATTTTTAGGGTTTGCATCAGTTCATGTAAAGAACATGCCTACAACTGTGAACATTTGGTTTTCTTTTTATTGTGAAGCAAACAACAAATAGAACAAAATAACTAAAAACTTCAGTATGCATAGCTATTCACCTCCTTAAAGTCAGTACTTTATGCTGCAAAAGGAGGCTCTACAAACAGCTGCAAGTAGCTTTGGATAAGTCTCTGAGCTTTCCACATCTGGCCACAGGGATTTTCTCCCATTCCTCCAGATAAAACTACTTTAGCTCCTTCAAGTTAGATGGTTTCCTCTAGTGAACAGCAATCTTCAAGTCTGACCACAGATTCTCAATTGGATTAAAGTCTGGGCTTTGACTACGCCAGTCCAAAATATTTACAGGTTTCTCCTTAAAAGGGGATATCTGGGACTTAATAAAAAAGGCATGTGGTTGCGAACAGAGGCAACTACCTGTCTGTTGTACCCAGCACTGGTCAATGACCTCTCCAGCCATAGATTCAGCTCACGTTTCACTGTGGGGATGGTGTTCTTGGGATGAAGAGTTGTGTTGGTTTGGCGCCAGACATAGTGTTTAAATTGGTGTCCAAAAGGTTCAATTTTGGTCTCATCTGACCACAGCTCCTTTTTTAGGGGCTATATATCGCAAAAGGGGTGAATACATATGCCCATGCCAATTTTTAGATATTTGATCCCACATATTTAATTAATGCCTATATTTTTCTCACTTCACGTCACCAACTTAGACTATTTAGTGCTGATGCATCACATACAAATCGGATTACAAAAATATTTGAACTCAGGTTGCAACGTAATAAAACAGGTAAAAAGCTAAGGGGGGTTTCACAAGCCACTGTATGTTAGCATCGAACATATGAATTTTGAACTGCATTGCTGCTACATAGACTAGACTTACAACAGAGGAACTTAAAGGGAATCTGACATCAGATTTTTGCTCTGTAACCTGAAGACAGCAGGAGATACAGGCTGAAACACAGAATTCAGGGATGTTTCACTTGTCAAAGTGCGTGCTGTTGAGTAACTAAAGGATTTATCACTAAGAGATTAACAATGCTGGACTAATCCAGCAACTAAGCAACTCAATGTCTATGGACTACATGGAGAGCCTGGTGTGGGCGGGGTTAGCTTTCTCAGCTCTGCTTCATTCTAAATCTAAAACCACTGATTGTGTCATAACTACGGCACCCAGTAATCTAAGTGATACATTGTAGGATTCAGCTTCTCTTTGCCTACATCACGCTGCTCTTAGATGAGTTAGCAAAATCCTCCTGACAGATTCCCTTTAATACTGTGGATTAAAATTAACATTTGTATCAATGTTCAAACATATAAACATAGGAGGACGCTTATGAAGGGCCTTGTGCGTGTTGAATTGTGGCATTCAAAAGTTGCATATTTTTGCACAAACCATACATGGTGAAAAATTTGGGATTTTTTAAAAAGGGACTGTGTGCACAGAATGACTGTTCCAACAAAGTACAGGCGCTCGGTGATTCATGGCAGGGCCAATCATTCAAATACACCTTCCCATCAGCATGGTTTTTATCTATCGCCTTCCTTCTCTGGCTCTATGAAGCCATAACTGGCAATCAAAGAAAGAAAGGGGACGGAGATAGAGGAAAACAAGCAGGTGTGAAGGTGTATAGAAATGATGGGCCCCGCCATGAAGCACTGAGCTGTGGAACTTTAGTCATTCTGTGATGACAGAGTCCCTTTAACCCTTTTTCCGCTGCCCTCAGCACTGTAAAAAACAATGGTGGTATAAGCTTAGTGGAATGATATGAGGCCACTGAAATTATTAGACTTTCTTTTTAAATTATATTGGAAATCTATGCCAGCTCATAACTACTGTAAATATCTGTTTGAAGCACATAAGTTGCCCAAGATGTGCCCTAATTTATTTGGCATATTTCACTCCACAGCTTCTTTTTTTAATATATTATTAAGACCAGTGTATGGTTGGGTTGTCTCATCTTTATTAATAGGTAAAATTGCAAAGTACTTGTAAAAACAAGCAAGTTTGCAATTTACCTCTTTTTCAAAATGCTCTTCATTCTCAAGAAAGGAGTGATTTTTAATGTTATGTACAGCTCATTGCCTAGGTTATTGGCCACTCTACGGTCTCAGAGTGTCAGGTTACCAAGGCAAGAAGCAATGCCTCTGCTAGTAGCATGGGACAGGCAGACAGAAAAACAGTTCAGATCAGTGGCGCGACCATGCTGCTGGTCCAATCTGACAATTTTCAGGAGTGCACTGTCACCCAGCAAGCAGGAAGCTGCGATGCAGAGGAGCGGCGCACTCCTGATGAAAAAAAAAGATGAGACAAATCCTTTAAGTAAATGTCCCATATAACTGATCCTATTAAATACAGTTCGGATGTAGTTACTGTATTTTCCGGACTATAAGACGAACGGGACAATAAAACGCACCAAGGTTTTAGAAGAGGAAAATAGAAAAAAAAATTAAGCAAAAAATGTAGTCATGATGCACTGTTATGGGGGAGGGGCACCCCCTGATCCCCATCCTGGTATGCAAGGCACCCCTCATCCCCCATCCTGGTAATGCATGGACCCCCCGATCCTATTCCTGGTAATGTAGGGCCCCCCACCGATCCCCATCACACTGTGCACACAAAAATAAACAGTTATACTCACCTCCTCTCTCCTCCAGCGCTGCATCCCACTCTGCTGCCGACACTCTCACTGTGTGAGCCACGCATTGCAGGGCGCGCATGGTGTACCTGCCATGTGCCCTCACATTGAGATGCTCTGCTAGAATAGTCCCTGCTCCCCACTCCGGGAATGTGTGAGTGGAGAGCAGTGACTAGTCACTCTCCTTAATAGCGCGCGCACTGTAGCCGCAGCACGGCTCCTGCTGTGGTCGGCGGTCTGTGTGCCCGCTATTAAAGACCATGAATATTCACTAAAACCCATGGGAGTAGGTTGTAGTGAATATTCATGGTCTTTAATAGCGGGCACACTGACCGCCAAGCACAGCAGGAGCCGCACTGCGGCTATAGTGTGCACGCTATTAAGGAAGATGAATATTCATTGCTCTCCACGCCCATGGGCATAGGGAGCAGTGAATATTCATTTTCTTTAGCAGCGGGCACAGCGTAGGCTGCAGCAGGCAGCTGCTGCCTCCTGTGCCCCACTCCTCCTCAGCCCCCCCACCACTCACAGTATATAGTATATACTATGGCTAGTATTCGGACTATAAGATGCACACCCAATTTCTTCCAAAATTTTGGAGGAGAAAAAGCAAGTCTTATAGTCCGAAAAATACGGTATGTAGCTAGAAAAAAAGCCAACATTTGGTGTTAATTGACTCAGCAAAGAGTATCTTTTGTTATATATTAACCCTAATATTCTACAACTCTCTTTCGGTCCTTCAGGTAATACATTTACTTGCATTTATACTACTTAAATTTGTAGCTTTGGTTTTGTAAGGTATTGTAGAGAAGATTATCTTTACTAGAAATTATGTATTTCTAGTAAAAAAAAAAAAAAAAAAGCTTTTCTCCTAGCACTTGGGTGCTTTTCCTCACAGCGCCATACAGGACTTCCTGATGCATGAATTTTGCTAACAATCCCTGGCTCTTTCTCCAGCCATACTTACTCAGCTACAACACTCTGTTCTGAAGAAGGCCAGAAAATAGGCCGAAACGTTAACATATATTGGGAACAAACTGGATTGTTTTGCACAATAAAATTATTTTTTTTTTTGCATGAAATCTTGGAGTGCCAAATCTATTTTTTCTTACTTCTGGAGTGGTATCCTATTTTTGCACCCTCTAAGCGAGTGCCACGTATCCGCTTTTCTACTTGCAATATTTCTAGTAAAGCTATCACATCTACTGCTCTTTATATACCTTTTTCCATATTCTTAACGGTTACTATAATTAAACATAGTTACAAATTCTATATATAAGAAAAAAAAAAAGTTCTGGTTCAGGAACCTCCTAGTAAAATGCAAGATCCAGTGTCATATTGGACATTGATTTAGGACATGAGTTTATACAGAATGAATGCGTGTTTCTTGATGTCAGTTCTGTCAGACATTTGTATGACTCATCCTACATACAGCTAAGAGCAGAAAAATAAAAAATAGCCAGTGTGGCCTTGTTCTAATGGCTTCACAGCATTGCTTGGACTCCGGTAGCTTAGCATAAAAATCTGAATTCTACATTGGAACAGTAATTATTGTGGCTCATTCAGATGTCAGCTTTTTTAGTATGATTTCTATACGTTTTTTTTTTTTAACAGATAGTTTATGGAGCGGTGCACAAGTTTGAGAATTTTTGCAGCCTGAGTAGTCAGCCCAAAATCACCAAGACGTCCAATTTTGATTTGAGTCTTAGATTAAACTCACCAATGCAAGCCTATCAGTTTGTAAAAAGTTTTGGACAGCACTCAGATGCAATCTGCACACAGTCTGTTTCTTATGGACTGTTTGATATAAGGTTGAGAAACGTTCAGAATTTTTTTTTCATCCTACAAAAACTGATGAATCTCTGCACAAACTCCCATGGTAAAATTGAAAGCGACCAAACTGTGCTGAAACTCTGATAAAACTCGGAGCGTTTTTTCCATACAAAAACAATCACTGATGTTTGAAAGAGAGCTTAGTGAGTGGAGAGGTACTATAAGATATATTATAACATATGTGAAGACTCGGGGTCTTCCGTGGGCGTAATACTACTTACACAGGGCGTAACACTACAACACTTTCAGTGAGGGTAAAACAGCGTGGCAATACTTTATTGAACCACAAAACGGGCAATATACACATAGAACAGTCCCAGCAAATGGCCAAGATGGTACAACATTACACAGGCCTCACCCTTCTGCTGGCCTGCCTGGGATAGAACA
The DNA here is from genome assembly GCF_046119375.1 of Phyllobates terribilis. Lineage (NCBI taxonomy): Eukaryota > Metazoa > Chordata > Amphibia > Anura > Dendrobatidae > Phyllobates > Phyllobates terribilis. The sequence goes on along the minus strand of NW_027362764.1, from coordinate 201,749,296 downwards.
GCAGCGACTTTGGGACTTCCAGGGCCAACTATCTCAACCAGTGGCCCCCCTCTTCTGGCGTGTCCCCACATGGAAGGTAGCGGCACGCTTAGGAAACTAGCTGAGAGCAGTGAAGTCTGGGGCTAGGTGACCTGCTTGACCATTGCGGAACCCTCAGAGACGTCTTGAAGAATCGAGGTTGGGACAATGTAGCCGATCTGTATTCCTCTAGCTGGGGCCGGAAGTCCCCCAAGCTGACATGCTCTAGAATGACACCGAATAGAGGCAGAGACCCCCTTTTTATAGATTACAATTGTTCTAGAAGCCCTCATTCACAGGTCAAGGGTCAGGGATGAAGATGGAAAGAGCTCATGACTCATTGTATGAGCATTTAATCAACTTGCATAGTTTGTCCTCCATTGCTCGGCAAATCAACAACTTCCTGGGCTGGTATAATATGCAATCAGCATATTGTCAAACAGTATTACTCCATGACCCTATCTTGCAAGATTTGCAGACAATAAGTTGCAGTACATTATAACTCAAGTGTCAACTTTCAGGATTATTCAAATAATAGTCTGTGTTAATCAACCAAAGAAGAACACAGGTTAAAAAAGTCAACGTAAAAATAAAGGTATATTGCTCTTGGCCATCATAAAGTATGTCTGGCATAATTAAGAAGAAAACCTGTGTCGTCACACAGAAAATATAGGCAACCGGACACAAATCTGCTGTAACACCAAAAATCAGAATAAATTGCTCTTTTTCCTCGGACCACTGCGATCTTTTTCCTTGGACCGCTCGGAAAAAAAAAATTGGACATGTGCACCGAATAACATTGGTCCAAGTGCAATCTGATGTTTTGACGGATCACACTCGGACCGTAACTACGGTCGTCGGAACGAGCCTTACAGCCTACAAGCTATACAACATCTATATTAGTTTATACTTTAGGCCTATATGCCTCAGATTTTATTGTGCCATGTTCCATCAGATGCTACAGAATCAATTAATGACTCTATAATATATATATATATATATATATATATATATATATATATATATATATATATATATATATATATATATATATATATATATATATATATTAGTACACTTATGTCATCAAACTGCATCTAAAAAAGACTGGTATGAGACCAAAGCAGACCGTTACTGCACATACATCACAGTCAATGCCACAAACAAGTGATAAAGGCTCCTCAGATAAAATGAAGAATAGAGACACTGAATAATACAGCATAATGGTAATGAGAAGAAAATCCTTGCTTCAAATGACCAATTTACGACCGTACAATAAACCACTGTATGTTGAGAATGTTATTTCCAAGAGATCAGCTGTCAAGACAAGGAGGAGGACGTACAATAGTGCTAAAAATTCCATGCACACAAATCTTCCATTATTTTGATGCAGTTGTGGAAAAACAATGCTAGCACAGCGGTATGAAAAGATTCATTCATTTCTGGATTTGATATAGTGCTTCCAGTGTCTGGAGGCAAAATGAACGCTAACCCTAGTGGTCCATATACCGCTTCAGATTAGCTTTTTTCGATTTGTGTAGGATTTTTTGCAACCAATTGTCCAATTTCTCGGAGAGATAGAAGCTGTAATCACCTCTAACAGATTCAATCATTATCTGATTCAATCTAAAATTTCCCCGAGATGAAAGACATAACAATTGTACTACGATGGTAATTTGTAAGCAGTGATTGGAAAAGCTGTCGGATTACGGTATGGAAAGAACATGGATATAGAAATATATTATATAGGAACAATTTTTGCTACAACATATCCAAATATATTTCAGAGAACATAAATGTAATAATTAAACTGATATTGAGTGTTGTGTCCTGGCACACAATTGAAATAGCACCAAATTGTGCATTGTGTAATGCAGGGATGGTACATGAATCCCTGTTTGATTTACACAATAAATCCATATTGTTTGCAACTTTCCTTTAAAAATCCGTAAGACTAGAACAATGAAATAAGAGTCCCACTTATGACACAGACTAGCGAGTATTCTGGGCACGGCACTATGGAATGGGTTGGCGCAATAGAAGAAATAGGGGAAAAAAATAGAATTAGACTTACCGGTAATTCGATTTCTAATAACCACCACGACAGCACCAAAGGAGGATGTCACCCCACCCTAATAGGGACAGGAAGCACAAAGAGGTTACATAGCCCCTCCCACATCCTCCCTCCAGTGTTTTATAAAGGACCACACAAGTATGGATGCTTCAAATTATATTTATTCAAATTAAATGATTGGCTAACCAAGCCTGGGAGGGAATTACCAGTGCTGTAGTGGTGGTTATTAGAAATCGAATTACCAGTAAGTCTAATTCTATTTTCTCCAATAACCCCACGACAGCACCAACGGAGGAGTACCAAAGACTCATGTTTAGGGAGGGACAATGGCCTGAAGCACTTTCCGCCCAAAGGCCAAGTCTTTAATGGACATTAAGTTTAGTTTGTAATGCTTGGTGAAGGTATGGACCGAAGACCATGTAGCTGCTCTGCATATATGCTCGAGGGAAGCGCTGGCCTTTTCTGCCCAGGAGACGGACATGGCTCTAGTAGAGTGTGCTTTCAGTTTCTCTGGTGGTGAGAGATTTTGGATCCGATATGATTCCACAATTGCTTTCTTGATCCAAGTAGCGATGGTAACTTTTGAGACCTTTTTCCCCCTGTTCTGACCAAATGGCTGAATAAAGAGGTTCTGATCTTTTCTCCAGGACTCTGTCCTCTGGAGGTAGTGAAGAACAACCCGTCTTACATCCAAAGTATGGTATTCTTCTTCTCTTTTATTTTTTGGGTCTTGACAGAAGGAAGGCAGAATTATCTCCTGAGACCTATGAAAGTCTGAGACTACCTTTGGTAAGAAAGATGGGTCCAATTGTAGAATAATCCTATCATCCAGGATTCTCAGATATGGATCATTTACCGAGAAGGCTTGGATTTCTCCCACTCTCCTGGCAGTGGTAATTGCTATTAGAAATGTTGTTTTCCAAGCTAATTTATCCAGCTCTATTGAGGCCAAAGGTTCAAATGGTGGTAGTGTCAGACCTTTAAGGACAATATTAAGATCCCAGGAGGGAACGTGGTTAATTATTCTGGGACGCAGACGAGTAGCTGCTGTCATGAACCTTTTTACCCATCGGTGTTCGGCAAGGCTCTGGTCGAAGTAGATACTCAGTGCCGCAATCTGAACTTTGAGGGTGCTGGGTCTAAGACCCTTCTCCAGCCCTTCTTGTAGAAAATCCAAGATCTGGGTCATGTCAGGATGCCGAAGATCTGGTACATTTGGTTTATACCATGCTAGGAAGGTCTTCCATATCTTTCTGTATATGGAGTTTGTGATTTGTTTCCTACTTTTTTGTAGGGTATGAATTACTCGGTCTGAGAGCCCTCTAGCCTTCAGGATTGTGAATTCAGAAGCCAGGCTGCTAGATGGAGGTTCTCTGGGTCTGGATGGAGTATTGGACCCTGATGGAGAAGGTTTCTGATTGCTGGTAGAATGAGGGGTCCCTCTATGCTTAAATTGTTTAGTGCACAGAACCAACTTCTTTTGGGCCAAAGCGGGGCTATCAAGATTATCTTGACCTCCTCGGTCCTTACTTTCTGTAAGGTTCTGGGTAGCAATGGAATTGGGGGAAAGGCGTAAGCCAGATGGAAACGCCATGGGTGAGCGAATGCATCTATCCCCAGGCATGCGTTGTCTGGATCTAGGGAGAAGTATTTTTCTGCCTTGGTGTTCTGGCGTCTTGCAAAGAGGTCCACCTCCGGACGACCCCATCGTTTAGTCAGCATGTGGAAAATGTCTGAGTCCAGCTCCCATTCTCCCGGATGGATATTCCTTCTGCTCAGAAAGTCAGCTTGGGTGTTGTCTGAGCCTTTTATGTGCAACCCTGATAAGGAACGAAGATGTCCTTCTGCCCAGAAGAATATTCTTGCCGAGATACTCTTTAGATTCTCGCACCTTGTGCTCCCTTGATGAGATAGATGAGCTACGGTAGTCATGTTGTCTGAGTAGACTTTTACGTTTTTGCCCGTAATGATTGGAGCCGATATCTTGAGTGCTTCCTCCACTGCCTTTAATTCGCGGAAGTTGGAGGATTTCTTGCTGGTTTCTTTTGTCCAGACCCCCTGGAAGGGGGTTTGAGCAACAACGGCTCCCCATCGTGTTTTGCTGGCATCTACCGTGACTGTTACCAGAGGGAACCGAGACCATGGAACCCCTATTCTTAGGTTCCTTGGGTTGAGCCACCATGATAGGGATGTTTTCACATAATGAGGGATCCTGATCTTCCTGTCTAGTGAGTTTGGGGATCCGTCCCACTGTGCAAGAATGTGAGTCTGCAAAACTCTGGTGTGAGCCTGAGCCCAGGCTACAGATTGAATGCAGGCTGTCATGGAGCCGAGGGTCGACATGGCAGACCTTAGGGACACTCTGTTTAGGGTCTTTAGATTCGATATCTTGGACCTCAAGAGTATCTGTTTGTCCTTTGGTAGGAAGGAGGTTTGTCTGGCGGAATCTAGTAGAACCCCCAGGAACGTTTTTTCTGTGGCAGGGACCAGGTCTGACTTTTGATGATTTATCAACCACCCTAGGGTGGTCAGGATCTGGATTGTTCTTTGCAGATCTTCCTGGAGTGATTCTACCGAGGGACTTACTAGTAAGAAGTCGTCGAGGTAGGGAATGATGTAGATTTTCTCTTTCCTGATTGAAGCCACTACTTCGGACATAATTTTGGTGAATATTCTTGGTGCTGAAGAGATCCCGAACGGCAATACATTGAATTGGAAGTGTAACGTCTGATCCTCTTGAACCACTGCAAACCTTAGAAATTTCCGGTATGTTGGATGTATAGGGACGTGATAGTATGCGTCCTGTAAGTCTATGGTTGCCATCATATACCCCTGCCCTATTAAGGGAACTGCTGATTTGATAGACTCCATCTTGAATCTTCGGTAGACAATGTACTGGTTTAAGGGTTTTAGATTTATTATTATTCTGTATGTGCCGTTTGGTTTCTTTATCAAAAACAGGCGTGAATAGTGGCCTGTGTATCTTTCTGTTTTTGGAACTGGTGAAACAGCCCCCAAGGATAGTAGGTTTTTTAGGCCGGACATCAGAACGGTTTTTAATCTTGGAGAGGTTAGATGAGTTATCCTTACTCTTTTGGGAGGATATGAGGAGAATTCGATCTTTACCCCTTCTTGAATTACATTTAAGACCCAATGACGGGAGCAGATCTTTTGCCATTGGGGAAAGTATTTCATGATTCGTCCCCCCACCGCACTGGCGTCACCGCTTCTGTTGTCGTTGTCCTTGTGGGGAAAAAAATATTCCTATCTTTACCCCCTTTGGGGTAGCTCCATCGACCGGATTTGCCCTTCCCCCTGTATTGGGGATTCTGTTCCCGAGGGGGGCGAAAGGGGGTCTTCTTATAGTGTCTGGGTTCAGGCAAGGATTTCTTTTTGTCAGCCGCCTTTTCCAGAAGGTCGTCAAGGGCCTGGCCAAACATATATTCTCCCTTGAAGGGAATAGAACAAAGTTTTATTTTAGAGGCCACATCACCGCTCCACGATTTCAGCCATAGTGCTCGCCTTGTGGAGTTTGACAGGGCTGCTGCCCTGGCGGTTACCCTCACGGATTCTGCTGAAGCATCCGTCAGGAAGTCGGTGGCTTTCTGCAGTAAAGGTAGGAAAGCTTGTATCTCCTCTCTGGATGTGCCCATAGCCCGGTGTTCTTCAAGCTGGTTGAGCCATCTTGACATGGACCGTGCAACGCATGTGGAGACTACATTTGTGTTCATAAGGACTGTTGATGTCTCCCAGGATTTCTTGAGAAGGCTGTCAATCTTATGGTCCAGAGGATCTTTTAGTTGGGAGGAATCTTCGAATGGCAATACTGTTTTTTTAGCTACTCTTGCCACTTGAATGTCGACCTTAGGTATCTCGGTCCAACATTTTGCAGTTTCTTCATCTACTGGAAACCTATTTTTCATTTCCGCTGGTGTATTCAGCCGTCTTTCAGGGTTTCCCCATTCGTCCAGGATTAGATCCTGAATGTTTTTATGTAATCGGGAACACCATCCTTTTCTTTGAACGGAGACCACCGAACATCTCTCCCTGGACTGATCTAGTGGGCTTCTCTTCTTCCACTTCCATCGTTCTTCTTACTGCTGAGAGGAGGTCTTCCATAAATTCCATTGAAAAATAATATTTTTTATTTTCCGGACCTTCCTCTGCTGAACTAAGTTCACCTTCCTCTGTAGGGTCTTCTGGAAGGAATGTCTCATCCTGGGAGTCTGAGTCTCCTCTTTCTTCCAGGTAAATTTTCCTCTTTTTTGCCTATGGAGGCGAATCAGAAGTGGATCGGGAAAAGGAGGCCAATGAAGATTGAATCTCCTGCCAGACTATTCCTTTGATTTCGTCCATAAGGGACGGCTGTTCTTCCCTCAATCTTTTCTGTGCATTTCTGGCATAAATATTTTTTGCTGGAAGAAGACAGTTTTTTTTGAACATATCGCACACTTCCGGCTAGATTTATTTCCTGGTGCAGGATCCTTGTCCCCCTAAAAAAGAGGGAGAAGGGTAATTAAATATTAATTCTAACCTGCACCTAGGAAAGGACCCCCAGTGCCAGACTTACTGGGACTGGAATCGCGCTGGGCTCGTCAGACATGGCAAAGATAGACTTTTGACATCCAATGTAGCAAACAAATGGATTAGGTCCTACCTTAGCTGTCTTCAGTCCAGGGCTGTTACATAGGCGACTGGACTCAGCGCTCCGCCCCTTCCCTGGGGAGGGGGGTGGTGTAGCTCCTCCCCCTGGGTCCAATTTGGTAAAGCAGGAACACCTGCGGGGTTATTCACTTTTTTTTTTTTTTTTTTTTGTACAGACCGGAAGTGACCTCAGGGACCCATTTCCAGTGTCCCACGCAACTTTCCGGCCGCTTCCTGGTTTTTGCGCTCCAGGGTGGAACGCATACCGGAAGTGACGTCTCCCGGCGGTCCGTGTCACTTCCGGGATTCCACACGTGGCGCTCCGCTACGGAGACCGCCGGAGGCCGCTTAGAGGGGGGAGAGGAGCAGGGCTGGAGAGCTCGAGGAGGCCTCCAGCCCGACACCCACCGGACCTTACCCGCAGGCGCGGACACGGTGGGGACAGAAGTCCCGAGTCCAGAGGAGAAGTGAGCAGCATCAGGGAAGGGGGAGAAAACTGCCCGGTCCCAGCTGCCCGGATTAAACAGGTATGTCAGGTGTCTGCCGCCGGCACAAAGCACCCTGGATGACCTCTTCATCCCAATAGGGACAGGAAAAAACACTGGAGGGAGGATGTGGGAGGGGCTATTTAACCTCTTTGTGTTTCCTGTCCCTATTAGGGTGGGGTGAATCCTCCTTTGGTGCTGTCGTGGGGTTATTGGAGAAAATATATATTTTGACAAATTTACAATAAATCATGCATATTATGTAAATGCATATGTATATTAAGGCTTACATCATTGAACCAATATTTTAACAGTACAACATAAGTGTGTCCTCCAGATATAAGTGATGCACTCATGGAGGAATTATAAGTACATAGGTATGGTTCTCGGAAGGATACAATGCTTCTGACCTGGGGCTATGAAAGAGATATTTAGATAAGAGTCATGATGTACGTTATTACCTGTCTAAAGAAATGACTAGGGGAATGGCCCTGTCAATGATAAATCCAGTTACATGTCAAGGCAAAGCTCTCAATTGTGTGAAGGTCTTAGGAGGAGTTTTGAAATGTGTCACCACACTTCTCACACAAGGGCACTGCACGTTAACCATTAACTTCAAAGGTGCATTTTCCCTATATAGAGTAGCTCAGCATAAATGAGTACACGCCAACAGATTTGTCAGAAAACCTTTAGGTTTCCTTTCAGGACCAACCTTTTCCATGGGAAACCATGCTACAAAATAGTCGCACAAATGTAGGCCATTGATTGCAAACAAGATTTGTTATTTTACACACCCAAAAAATAAGTTTTCCTAATAAATTCATTCAAGACCATGTTGCAAAAGTGAGTACGCCCCAATGAAAGTCTTAAGAGCAAAGCTAAAATTTAGAGTGCAAAATTTTGATTAACGAGAATTCAATCACAGGTAAGTTTATACTCTGGAGTGATGAGACCAAGATAAATGGTTTTTGTAACTGATGGCTTCAAAACTGTATGGTATTGCAGAGTTGAGGAGTACAAAGAAAAATGTATAGTGCCTACAGTGAAACATGGTGGTGGCAGTGTCCTTATGTGGGGGCTGCATGAGTGCTGCTGGTGTCAGGGACGGTATCATGAATTCACGTAGAGTGCTGCTCTACATTGAAAGAAAATGCTGCCATCACTCCATGCACTTTTCTAACATAACAATAATCCAAAACACACATCTGTTGCATTTCTGAAGAAGCACAGGATGAAAGTGATTCAATGGGCAAGTATTTCTCCTGATCTAAACCCAATTAAACAATTATGGAAGAAATTCTGAAGAGGCAAGATGTCATCACTCTCCAACCAGCATCCAGGCTCCAAAAGAGATCTTTAGAATGGAAAAGATAGATGTTGCAATATGAAGCCAACTTGTTCATTCCATGCCTAGAAGACTTGGTGCGGTCCTTAAAAATCATGGAGGTCATAAAAAATACTAAAAGTAGCAGTTTTTGATGTGGGGTGTACTTATTTTTGCATCAGCTTATTTGAGTAAAACTCAAGATTTTGTAATGAAAGTTATATTATTTACCTTTCATGTGATGGGTTAAAAAATGTTTTACGAAACAAAGTCTTGTCAAAAGTTTGGAAATTGTTCTTGTATTCAGTGAGATATTGATCAAACTCTTATTTTTCAAAGGTAGTGTACTCATTTATGCTGAGCAATGTATGACTATATAATTTTATCAGACCATATGAATTGTTAAAATTTCTAATATACAATAATGTAGTTGAACATATGGGAACCTTAGCTATGTCTTACTCCGTGTGTCACAATACGACAGCTACAAAGATACTAGTTTATCAAAAATATCGTATTCACCAATCTTTAGATGAAACATTTTTGATCCCATCAGAGGAAAGTGAGACCTGATTCAATCTGACTCAAATGATTTTTGATGCAAAAGTCCAACATATATGGAGCCATAATATACACCTAGAAACCTCTAACTTCAAATGGAGAAAAAAATGGCATGCGCTATTGGATACCGTATTAAAGAAGCACCATTTCTAAGGGAGAATGTTTGCTAAAAGGGGTTTTCCGGGACTATTTTATTATTTTTACTATGGGCTATAGGGTTCATTGGCAATAAACAAATCACGAAGTGTCCACCTACTGGGACCCCAAGCAATTAGCTGGAATCCAAAAGGAAACCTGGCAGAAAAGTGTTAAAGGGGTATTCTCATGTTTGAAGGTTATACCCTATTCATGGGGTCAGGGATAATTTACTGATTGCTGGTGGTCCGACAAGTGGAACCTGAAAGGATCATGAGAACCGGGTTCTTCAGCCCTACGTGAATGGAGTGGTGGTCACTACCACTTCATTCATTCTTAATGGGCCCACAAGAGATACTGTAGAAGGGCGCTGTGCTCGACTGGTCTTCGGCACTCCCATATGAATTAATGGAGTGGCAGTGTGCATGATCGATCTCCACTCCATTCACATTGGGCGATTCTCTGGATCGGTGTACTCTGCTTAATTTTAAGCAGCATAAAGGCACCATGCAGTGAAACATAAAATAGGAACTGTGTTTTGCTATGTAGGCCCTGTGTACATAACCGTGTGCATATGTTGTGTGGCCTAATTTCCCACCCTATAAAAAATAAAATAAAATAAAAAAAAACATTAAAACCATATTACATACTATATGATGTCATAGTGAAGGAAAACATCACTATTTTTACTCTTGCTTGTGTATAGCATGTGTTAAGGATCCGGGTGGTTGAACCTCTGTGCTGTGATACAAGGAGGGACCAGAGGGGCGTAACCAAGTGCCTACCTGGACCGACCCTGGCCACACGGCGGCTTAGTCGACTCCGTGAACCAAGGAGGGACCGGGAAGGTGAACCAGGTGCCACTCTGGGTCCGACCTCGTGTGAGAGCAGGCGACTCCCACGGGACTGATGGCCGAAGCCGACAGGCACAGGTGATGAGCATGGCTGGCAGACAAGCATGTGATGCGGGTGGACCAGCAGGCGGGCACGGGAACCTGAGGGCTGGAGAGAGTGTTAACACACAAACAACAACTTTGCACAGGCACCACCTTTCTATACAAACAGCAAATAACTTGATTTAATTTCTAAATCTATATCACTGTCATGGCCTAATTTTCACGCACAAGCAATAGTATTTTAATATCACAGTAATTATGCTGAAGTAAACCTTTCTTTCTGAAATCATCTCCAATATAACCATAATCTGAGTATACAAAAGAAAGTGGCATTTTACTAAGTGAAGTCATCTGTGTGTTTCTCTTCCTTCCTGTGACATTTGGTGACATCCTGGCAGCATGGATACAGTCATGCCCATATTGAGACCACATGCTTTCTGATCAGCAGCAGTTTTGCTCCTTCCATACTAAATTTTACACATTTTATAGTCCAACAAGCATGTCATTTTTCTTTTTTACCTTAGGTGAGGTCCTGTTTTAGCAGTCACACAAAGGAATGCTAAATAATCAAGTTAACACAATTCAAAAAATAAAAACAAAATTCTACTACTAGACCTTCCATGGCATTACTATAGATACCTATATGGACCTGTGCCACAAGACAGATCAATGCTACCACACCAAGGAAAGGTGACCAATGCCATGCTGTGAGGTGGCGATAACCCAGCACTGGGCCAACAGTAACCTGACCACATTCATATTAACGCTGCCCCCCACACAATGACCTTAACTTTAGCTTCTGGGCCCCAGTAAAAAAAAAAAATCTGTAAAGTCACTCATAATATACATCATTAATAATACTGCTGTTTTTTTTTTTAAAGTAGCAGAGTCCTTTGAGCCCATCATATATGAGGGCCAGTACCCGCTATTTCTACACCCTACATAGATAATCTAGCCATTATGCATTAAGGAAAAGAAAGAAGAAAAACCTAGTCGAAGCTCTACAAAGGGTCTTGTCAAATTTGTTTATGGGGTACGTCTTGTAATTGGAAGGCCCCCAATACACGTTAACGTTATCTGAACCCACCAATTTTGACCTCCCGGCTTTACACCAGTTAGGACAGGGCATAGCTGCTTTGGTTCACGCTGTGTATCATGACACATGTGACAGTTACACAGATGTGTCAAGCACATGCTCCGCATAGGTCAATGACAAAAAAACTATTTTTCTTGTTTCCTTTAGCACAGTTTTGACTTTCCATGTAAAAACATATGAATAATTGCTTAGAAAATATGATTACAAGCATCACTCAATCACTAGATCATAATGTTAGACATGTATGCTGTGCACCCTGACCCTGGACACATTTTTGCAGAATCTGAATCACAGAAAAACTTTGCTTTGTTTCTTTGCTCAACTGGTCTAACTTTCGCTGGCTAAATGTTCTCTTAAATAGCTTAGGAAAAAAAGGTTTCCTTTTCACCCTAGAAAATAAGTGTTTTCACTGAAAAAAAAGCAGACCCTTTTTTAATATCAGACAACCCCTATAAAAAGGGCACAAAACTCAATTATAATTTTGTCTTCAACAAGAGATCTCTAATATCTTGTACTACAACATTAGTAGCCTTTATATACATCTTGTCCATAATAAGGCAATACATCAAAACCCTATATATGGTATATATGTGGTCTATATCCCAGACATGAGCATTAAAGTAAATGGAACGTTAACGTAAATCATTGTGGTTTGGTCCTGATGAAGAGGCTTGAAAACCTTGAAACGCGTTGACACAAAAAAACGCATTCATGCTTCACCTCTGTGTGTGATCGTACTTTTGAATCTCGGGCATTGCGGATTCTGAACCACCGCATTCCCCACTCATTGTATCATACCCCATTGGTGGTCCTGCAGCAGCCCTTACATGCTGCTATAGGAAGTGTCACTTTCACAACCCTATCACGTGAGCGTACCTTTAATAATTTACACCACTTTGTTACCAGTTAAGACCCTATTTTGCACTTTTGTCTCTCGAGTTTTACCTTTTGCTTCACGTTTATGTAAATGGAAGACATGACTGATTTGGAGTAGACTGTAAAAATTGCCCAGAGAGTTAGGCTATGTGCCCACGATGCAGAAATGCTCAGGATTTTTTCCTGAGCGTTTCTGCATCTCCCTGGCAGAAAAAAATGCATGCGGATTGTACATGCGTTTTCCTGCCAGGGACATGCGGAAATGGAGCGTTTACCCACTGACATTTCCGCATGCGGATTGACAAGCGCTTTCCAAGCAATTAGCATCACTTGGAAAGTGCTTGTGACAACTAGGTCACACTATATAATTCCATGCAAAGAGCATGGATTTATATAGTGTGACCCGAGAGAGTGGTAAAAATAAAAAAATAAATGTATACTTACCCTCCGATGGCCCCCGATGTCCAGCTCACTCCGTTCTCCCTTGCCGGCAACAGTGAATTGAAAGACCTGCCGACGTCAGCGTCACGTGACCAGTCACATGACTCGGACGTCAGCGCAGGTCCTTCAACTCACTGTAAAGTGACGGGAACCAAGCAGGAGCGGTGCGCGGGCAGACAGAAGGTAAGTATACATTTATTTTTTATTTTATTCTTTTTTTACAGATTTTTTAATGGTACCTGGGTGTGGAGGAGAGTCTCCTCTCATCTACACCCGGGTACCATCCGCACATTAGAACGCTTGGATTACGCATCTACATATACAGTGATGCGTAATCCATGCGGTCTAATGCAAGTCAATGGCGGCGAAAACGCAGCACTTCCGCAAAATAATTAGTAGTGCTGCGTTTTTTTCCGCAATGATAATCCGCAGCAGAAATTTCCGCAGCATGGGCACAGCACATGCGGATTATCATTGGGGAACATTGCTGCCCTTCTACCATGCGTTTTTAATGCATTTCCGCAGCTGCAAAAATGCTGCGGAAACGCATTAAAAACGGATCGTGTGCACACAGCCTTAAAATGTTTTCAAGAAATAAAGGTTTCACGCATATAGAAATGAAATTGGGGAAAAGGATCAGCATTGTCCTGAGGAAAAGACGACTACGAATAACATACTGCGAATGTAGACCTTAAAACACTTACTAAACCGTCTTCAAGCCAACATTGGGATTTTTTAGCTTAGTAGTGCTACTGAAAGACCTCCAACATTTTCACCAAACCTGAGAATTACGAAAAGTAATTAAGAAGGCAAGCAGCAACAAACAGTTTTTTCTACTAAAGCATAAAGGTTTTTTGCCCCATGTATAACCTTATAAGGGGACCGAATTTACCTAGACGCATGTTCACCTTGACTTTTGCCCGGACAGTCCGGCAAACAAAAGAGGGGCAGGGTTGGCCAATAATTGGATATTTTTTAAGTGTTTCAAGGGTGTAACTGGGCATTAATGGAGGTGGAGCTTAGACATTAGAATTTTGCCATGGAAAGGTTGGTAGGTATGCCAATTAGCACTCCACAAGGCACCGTACCTTTGCCCCCATCTGTTACCCCATAAAGCACAGTAACTTCCCATCTTTCTGTATAGCATATGTCATCAGAAAGTGAATTGTGAAATTGTATAAGAAAGAATGATCAGTCTCAAGCTGGCGATAATTGCTCCATGTAGCGCTAGTCAACTTACTATATCATCAATTGGCGCCAGTTTTTGGCAGAAGACTGCTTTGTGTAAAAAGGCCCTTAAACATCATACGCCTTTCAGTTGCTGTGAAATGTACAACATTGGAAGTGTTCATTCTGAGGCAATTTAATGTTGTATAAAACATTTAATCTTTGATAAAACAGATTCTTTGAGATTGAAAAGCCCCGGGCAAGTGTCCTGTATGACCTTGAAAGACACAGTACTGTAGTCATTGATTCAGGATTCCTCCTTAATACAGTAGGCAGGAAGTTCTGCTCAATTAATTACACAAGGACGTATTTATAAGGCTAAATGCCACATGAGTGTGATATAACTCTGATATAATTATACATCAGACATACGTAGAGGATGAAGAAGAGCTCTATGTACTCTACTGCTTTGTAGACATAAATGGTAGAAGTGTTTGACCTTAAAATCACAATTACATTTTTGTGGTTACAAGTCTATTAGGAAATTCATGGAACCAATTCCTTCTTGGGTCAAAATTAATCTGATTTATACCTCATGCACATGGAAAGTTGTGGGTATAGAGTGTTTAACAAGTCATTTATACAACTTTTTATGCACTAGAACCTCCCTTTAATCTGAGATATGATCGATACATTAAGATGACTCTATACATTATTGCAGTAAATGAGATATTTGCATTTTTTGGGGGGGGGGAGGGTATCTGGGACTTTGCTTATTTTTCCCAATGGGGCTAAAAACTTATAGGCAGGTTCCAATCTCTGCTGGATTAAAGCAGTCACAGACCACTCCGGCCAGCGATTCTGCTCCTTCATTTGACCTCATGTCAACAGAGCAGATCATCCTCTTTCGTCCTGATCTGTAAATGGGGAGCCACTGATGACATCATGCTGATTAAGTAGGGGAGTGGAGCAGTAGGAAACTGGCTAGCAATCAGCATGACATCGGCAACGTTGCCCCACTGACAGACAGAAAGAAGAAGCTGCTCTGTCGACGTGATGTCAGCAGAAGCCGCAGAATCGCCGGCAAGAGCAGTCTGTGAACGCTCTGAGCCAGCGCCGGTTAGAACAAGCAGGTAGATAGCAACTACCTGCCTGTTAGTTTTTGGGCCCATAATAAAATCATAAAATAGTCCCATGACAACCCCTTTAAACGACCATTTGCAATGGACAAAACCTAGGGGTTAAAAGGGTTCATTGGCAATACAAAAAAAAAAATCACTAAGAGTCCATCGCAGCATGGCTGACAGCAGTGGTCCTTGACCGTTCTGATATTAGTAACTACCTGCCGTTAAGTACTTAGCCCAATACGGAAAATAAGTAAAGTTTTGGATAACCCCTTTAACTAAATTTCTGTTTAAATAACCAGGAAATCATGTGATTTCCCCTGTAAATTTGTACATATATACATATAGCTGTATTCAGAGATGTTTCAGGGTTTTGTTCCTCATTTTTAAAAGGGAAGCAGAGTTTTTATCTTCAGACAGCAGTTTCTCAAATCTACTGCATTCTATCCACACGCTAGGATTTTGGTTTCATGCAGACAAGAATTTTAGATTTCACGACTTTGTGTGATTATATCAGATTGAGGTTTTGTATTTGCTTTATTTGCAGGCTAGCTAAACTGGCCAATCACACAATAGGTTTTCAGAAACCACGTCTGTCTGCAAAATTAAGGTTATTGTACAGTATAGGTATTTGCTGCCAGGGCCTACCAGACAAGCAACTCACAGGCAGGTTCTATATCCGACCGGATATATTGCACATAATGCACATTATACATAAAATGTAAACATTTCACAGCCAGTTCATGGTTCCGTGTTGTACTGTGTCTGACCATAATGCTGAATGCTTTTAAAGCTCTCAGTCCTGCCGAAAAGAGTAATGTACTTTATGTTCCTTCAGGTAAGACAATATGTGTTTTTTTTTCTTTTTTAACAGAAAAACCAAGCATATACAGGTGCATCTCACTAAATTAGAATATCATCAAAAAGTTAATTTATTTCAGTTCTTCAATACAAAAGTGAAACTCATATTATATAGAGTAATTAGAAACACAGTGATCTATTTCAAGTGTTTCTTTCTGCTAATGTTGCTGATTATGGATTACAGCCAATGGAAAAACACAAAAGTCATTATCTCAGTAAATTAGAATAATTAACAAAAAACACCTGCAAAGGTTTCTTATGCATTTAAAAACAGGGCTCTGGAGTCGGAGTTGGAGCCCATTTTGGTGGAGTCGGAGTCAGCATCAAATGGACCAACTCTGACTCCTAAAATATATAATAAATTGGGTACAGTAGTTCAATGCAGTTTGTGGGGAATATTTTTTCATAAGAATTTGGGAAAGTTATGAAATGTCCTATAAAGGTCTGTCCTATTCCTGATCTAAGGGTCTAGACTTTTAGCTGAGATGAATCTGTGCTACAGTAAATTTATCACTTAAACATGAGCCATGTATGAGGGAGTCGGAGTCGTGTAGTTGGAGACGGAGATGGAGTCGGTGTCATGGAAATTGAGGAGTCGGAGTTGGAGGCTTGGCTTACCGACTCCACAGCCCTGTTTAAAAAAAGTCCCTTAGTTTACTTCAGGAGTCTTCACAATCATGGGGAAGACTGCTGACTTGACAGATGTCCAGAAGGCAGTCATTGACACACTCCACAAGGTCCCAGAGTTTCAATTTTTACTTGGAAATCAAGGTCCCAGAGTCTGGACGATGAGTGGAGAAGCACACAATCCAAGCTGCTTGAGGTCTAGTGTGAAGTTTCCACAATCAGTGATGGTTTGGGGAGCCATGTCACCTGCTAGTGTAGGTCCACTGTGTTTTATCAAGACCAAAGTCAGCGCAGCCGTCTACCAGGAAATTTAGGAGCACTTCATGCTTCCCTCTGCAGACAAGCTTTTTGGAGATGGAAATTGCATTCTCCAGCAGGACTTGGCACTTGTCCACACTGCCAAAAGTACCAATACCTGGTTTACAAACACCAGTATCACTGTGCTTGAGTGGCCAGTAAACTCACCTTAACCTATGGGGTATTGTCAAGAGGAAGATGAGAGACACCAACAATGCAGATGAGCTGAAGGCTGCTATCAAAGCAACCTGGGCTTCCATAACACCTCAGCAGTGCCATGCCGCATTGATGCAGTAATTTATGCAAAAGGAGCCCGACCAAGTATTGAGTGCATTTACTGAGCATACATTTCTGTAGGCCAACATTTCGGATTTTAAAAACATTTTTTCAAGCTGTTATAAAGTATTCTAATTTACTGAGATAATGACTTTTGTGCTTTCATTGGCTCTAAGCCATAAATCATCAACATTAACAGAAATAAACACTTGAAATAGATCACTCTGTTTGTAATGACTATATAATATAGGAGTTTCACTTTTTGTATTGAAGAACTGAAATAAATTAACTTTTTGATGATATTCTAATTTAGTGAGATGCACCTGTACATATGAACAAGACCCAACATAGACCATATTGGTGCATACATGGAACTCAAGGACTATATACGTTTACGGGAGTCTGACCTCCAAAGTGAAGACGTGATCACTTTCTAGAAATTACAAGAGCTTTATTGAAATGGTTGTAAGGCTCCACTGACATCTGGTTTGATAGTTGTAGAGATATATATGCATAAAACAAAAAAAAGAGAGAATGCTGTATGTCGATGGTTTCAATTATGAACCAACTGCGCACTAAACAATCTAAGTATTTGTAAAATGCAGTTGTTTCACTGTTAAACATTGTTCGGACATGTTTGGAGAGATCTTTCCTTTTTTTTTCTTAAGGAAATAGGAGGAAGGAAACATTTCTCCCTCCCTTTATCTTCAGGCTTATACAAGTGTTTAACCATATGTTTGGCTCTGTATGACATTGACTTGATAGAATGGAGTAGCATAAGAAGATGCACAGAAAATTGTACTGTAGAATTCCAGTTGCTTATATGTGAAATATATTGAAAGACCCATTAAAATTAATATATTTTTTCTATAGTCCTAAAAACATTTACTACAACTGTTTCATTAATATGGCTGTCCTACCTGATTATCATCATCATCATCGTCAAGCCAAACTGCTCTATGATTCTAAAATAAAGTATACTCACCTTAACAATACCATGCTAGCAGTGACTGGCTGCAGCAGTCACATGCCCGTTGGGACTGAATAGGAAGTACGTATAATGGTAGGGGACCCCAGCAGCATTAGAAGAGGAGAAGTAGGGGACCGATAAGGTGAGTATACTTTATTTGACTATTTTAAGGCATAATAGATTTTTTTTCTGTAATTAAGAGGGAATCTGTTACCAATTTTTTACTACCCCATCTGAGAGCAGTATAATATAGAGGCAGAGACCCTGATTCCAGCGATGTGTCACTTACTGGGCTGATTGGTGCAGTTTTCATAAAATCACTGTTTTCTCTTCTGCAGATCTAGCAGTTCTCTGAATACTGAGCTCTGTATAACCCCGCCCACACCGCTGATTGCCAGCTTTTGTGCACACTGTGCATAGGCATAAAGCTGCCAATCAGTGGTCGAAGCGGGGTTATACCGAGCTCATGAATATGGAGGACTACATGGCAGCAGATTTACTAGTGATAATCTCCTGTTGATAAAACAGTGGTTTTATAAAAACTACAGCAAGCAGCCCAGTAAGCGACACTTCGCTGGAATCGGGGTCTCTGCCCCTATATCATGCTGCTCTCAGATTAGGTGGGAAAAATATGGTGACACATTCCCTTTAACTAAAGAATGCAAGTCAAACTTGTATCAAAAGGGTATGTGTTTTGTTGAATGGTAATTTAAAAAAACCCTTTCAGATGTATGAGAAATGTGAGTAAAATCTGCCATATGGGAAGATACTCAAAAATTGTTTTGATTTTATCAAAAAGCTCAATAAGATCAATATTTGCAATCAGATAAAACTGCATGTTGAAGAATTTTCATGTTAATTCATAGGAGTATGTGATATCACAGAATATCACTCTACAATCTAATGTGATCACATTGATGCAATAAGTAGCTGTGATTTATTGCTATGGGGAGCTGGCCTAATGTAAAGAATAACGAATAATTAATCACTACAACGCACAAAAATGTTTGTTATTGTTTAAATTTAGAGACGAGCGAATAAATACGAGTGGAATTGAATTCTAACAGAATTTTACAAAAATTTGCATTCGCCAAAGTGCAGATTTTCTGTAATTCACTACCATGTAGATCCAGAAAAATGGTGGGCCACTGAACCATAAAGTGCCATCAAAAGATTAAAAAAAACCATTATGCTCATCTTATCTTACCCCTCACTACTCCGACCCCTCTGACACTTTTTTTTTTCAACATGCGATGCTACCCAATATGTTTGTTTTTTGAATATTATTACTTCATTCTTGAATGGGTAAAGGGGGGGTGATTTAAACTATTTTTACATTATTTTTTAGTCACCCTAGAGGACTTGATCCTTCAATCAATGCCACAGTATTGCTGGATATAGTGAAATTGCGGTTTTCCTATAAAGCTCAGCCTGTGGTTGATTGACAGCGGCATTTAAATGGATAAACTGCAAAGATCGGAGCAAACTCGGGTCGCTGCACTTACAGCAGATAAAGCCTATGTAACACAGCTGGCATTTGCCTTTTATGAAGCAGGCTCAGCTCCTGAGCCAGATACATCATTTCCCTAGCGACCTATGATGAAAATGTACATCATACTGTAGGTCGCTAAGGAGTTAAAACTAGTCCTATTGTTAAAAGGGTACATGGCTGCACAGAATTGATTGGGCAGTGTCAGACTGTGTCTGAGGGTCTCCCCTAAATATTAACACCCAGTTGTAAATTTATTTATACATTTCTAGGAGGAACAGAGGAAAGATACAGTGCATAGCCCTGAGAAAATATGTCCTGGAATTAAATATCTATTAAAATAAAGACATCAGGAGAGATAATGTGTTTTCGTTAAATGCTGCAATCTTAAGATATCAGAAAACATCTAATATGATTACCTCTTCAAAAGAGCTGTGTCCTAATATTAACTGACTAAGGCTCTGTTCACACTTTGTTTTGTGTATATACCTGGCATGTAATCTTTGGCTACAGGATGGACAACAGCATGCCTTATATATATACAGGGGCGTACCAATCACGGTAGCTGAGGCAGCAACTGGGCCCGTGCGGGTGAGTAGCCCACCGATGCCAGCGCAAACTTCAACTGGATGTGCGTCCTCACGCGCACATTCAGCTTTAGTGTATTGTGGCGCAGAGACCCACTGGGTCTGTGCAGTCCAATATACACTGGCGGCCAATCAGAGGCCAGCAGCTGATGTCGGCATGCACATGACTGGGGGCACATGGCAGTGACGTCATGAGCTATCGTCCCTTGCACGCTGAACTCAGCTGCCGGCTTCAGAAGAGGACGCTGCATGGTGGGGGAGCGGAGGAAGTGGAGTAGAGTATTTTTTTTTTTTTTTCAATGCATTAAAGAACAGCTTCAGAATGGGGGACATATACTAGGATGGGAGTGTGTATATATAAACAGGATGGGGAACATACATACCAGGATAAGGGACATACATACCAGGATAAGGGACACATACATACCAGGATAAGGGACACATACATACCAGGATAAGGGACACATACATACCAGGATAAGGGACACATACAAACCAGGATAAGGGACACATACAAACCAGGAAGGAGCCCAAGATGGGGAACATTACTACACAGTGGGAAAGGAGGTGCAATCTGTATATCCTTAGAATTTAGAACCCTGCAAGGGCCCATACATCTCTGACCAACATGCAGGGTGGAGGGCCCAGGGTGCAGCCATACAAACAAGTTCTGTTCAATGCCCCTCATAATACTTTGAGTCAACAACTAGAGGAGAGCGAGTCTAGCTTTATGCTAAAAGTGAATCTCAGATCTGGCAAAATTATTGAGTCACTGTATCCTTATAGCAGAGTAATCACAGACTAATTCCTAAAAATCCAGAATCTGGGGGGATAGCCATAGACATTACCATT